>NC_134567.1:18647735-19937362 GCF_025594145.1 Primulina tabacum
CCCTCCCCTTTATTGACCATGCATGATGAGAATGGTTATCATTATTAACGGTTATTCATATTACAATCAAATTGTCATAGCACCGGAGGATCAAGAGAAGACTACATTCACTTTCCTCTACGGTGCATTTGCTTTCAGGAGAATGACATTTGGACTTTGCAATGCACCTACTATGTTTCAAAGGTGTATGATGGCCATATTTTCTGACATGGTGGAAGAAATCATGATAGTTTTCATGGATGATATATCTGTCTTTGGTTCATCATTTGATCATTGTTTGCAAAATCTGACACTTGTTTTGCAGTGATACCAAGCGAAAAATCTGGTTTTGAATTGGGAGAAATGTTACTTCATGATTCAATAAGGTATTGTGCTTGGGCACAATATTTTGGCTAGAGGAATGGAAGTGGACACAGCCAAAGTCGTGGCAATTGAAAATCTCCCAACGCCAAAGAATGTAAAAGCGATTAGAAGTTTCTTGGGACATGCCGGGTTTTATCATCACTATATTAAAGATTTCTCTAAAATTACTAGACCTTTATGTAATTTGTTAGAGAAAGATTCGACATTTATTTGACGATAATTGTTTGCAGGCATTTAACAGGATCAAGACAGCGCTGATTTCTGCACCCATCATGATAATGCCCGACTGGAAGGAACCCTTTGAGCTCATGTGCGATGCTAGCAAATATGCTGTGGGAGCAGTATTGGGACAAAGGCAAGACAAGATGTTCAAGGATATCTACTATGTAAGTCGCACACTTAATGCATCCTAACAGAACTACACAACCACTGAGAAAGAGATGCTAGCAGTGGTGTTTGCATTCGAAAAATTCAGAACATATCTCATTGGCACCAAGGTAACTGTTTTCACTGACCATGCCGCTATTCGTTACTTGTTTGCCAAAAAGGATGGCAAGGCCCAGGTTGATATGATGGATACTCCTACTGTAACGTACCGTACTTTTTACTACTTAAAATTTGCGAAAAATTAAAAATTTTCTTAAATAAAATGAAATTCAAAATTCGATAAAATAAACTGTACGTCCCAAATAGTTGCAACAAAAGATCTAAAATAAAGTTTGACAAAGTAGTTGTTTAAAATCTCATACCAGTAGCGTGAAATCAGATTATTTGACTTTGACTTTTCATAAAACTAAAAACTTGGGCGGTCCTCGGGTCTAGCCTCCTGCTCAGTCCAAGCCAGCTCCTTGGTTCCCACCCTTGCTCCTCAAAGTCATCCTCACCTGCATCGATCAAATCTAGTGAGTCTAAAACTCAACACGTATACACTGGGAGTAACGAATATATGTAATAAATCACATGCATCTTTAAAATAGAGCGTACATACTGAAACTTAAACGGTCATATAAAAGCTTGAGCATATGTACATACATACTTAGACGTGCCATTAACATAAAACTTTTCGTAAACTGCTTACTTCATACATACTTGAGCATACATAATAATTTTGCGTAGAGGCATGTTTCAATGTAAGTGACCATACATAAATACGAACTGATAAGACTAAACCACAGTACTGGGTTGACAGGGAAATCCAATGCCAAATACATGAGATTCCCGTTCATAATTTAACGGGTGGATTGGTCCCTGGTCATACTTTACCGCTTTCCAATCCTGATCTAAACCCGTTCATAATTTAACGGGGTGGATTGGTCCTTGGTCATACTTTTACCGCTTTCTAATCTCATACATAATTTAGTCACAAGACATTTAGCATACTCAAAAACTTAAAGTATTTTCTTTGCACGTCAAACATACTTACTTGCGTGAGGGATTCGTTAGATCTCGCTTGGGGCCGCTGCTACAACATACTTACATGAGTTCAAACACTTATCTTTCAAAGCTTAGACGTAGGTACTCGTGCTTACCACCGAAGTAAATAAATAGCTTATGACATTCTAAATCTCTCGAGACTTGACCTCGTTTAATAATCGTACTAAGCCATGATATAGAAACCCCAAAATTAATCCTATATTTTTACATAAATAAATTTTAACCATCGTACTAAACCATGATATAGAACTCCGAAGCAAATCCTAAAAAAAAAAAAATTTAAAGAGGGGGGGTACACAGACCCGTGTAGGGGTCAGTGTATGGGTCCGAGTAGGTACTGAAATTTCGTTTTTGAAGGAAAAAGGACACGGACTGCGTGCCGGGGTCCGGGAAGGGTCCGGGTGACCTCTGTGATTGGAAATTCACGAAAATTCACTAACTTAATCATTCACCCTTTCAATCCAAGCCTAAGGACCATGAACCAACACCTCGAGACTCATCTATGATACTATTACATTGATTCGAACCCGTACAAACACTCCAAACATCCCCATGCATCGACAAGTAATTTCAATACAACAATAACCCATAATTCGGCATCGTTTCGCTTCCTCCGACTTCTATTACATCCAAGCCAATCCCGACCCGAACGAACCACCAATAACACCTAAATACCTCCCATAACATATCTAAATTCAGTAAGTAGCACAAGCCCTGAGATGCCCAACGGAGCCTGCAACAAATAACTTCAAGAAAACATTTCATAAAAGTCGATGTTTGAGCAGTCCCACGAAAACAATCATAACTCACTCATTCTTATCCAAATATTTCGAATTTTATATCAAATCGAAGGTATCAAAAAGTCCTACGTTTTATATATTGAAAGGTTTCCCAATTATCGACCTAAAAATCGCAGTTTTAAAAAAGACAGCAAATTCGAGTTTTGAGATCAAAAAAAATTTCGAAAGTGATCCAACCATATTTCTCAAACTTCTTCATAACATACACATGATTTTCATACAATAAACATAAAAATCATTACTATGACAAGATCGATGCAGAAACGAGAGTATATACATGCCTTTAAATCTTTAACGTTACCGAAACAACGATACCGAAGCGGGAAGGATGCGAGAGACGATCCGAGACAAACGTGGCGCTATTTTCTTTGAGGAAAATTCAACGAAATCTTGCTGGAAAATCCGAGGTTGGGGGCGGCTGCTCTCTCTACTAGAACCCTAGTTTTCTCCTCTCAAAAATAATGAATTCTGAATAATGAAGTGTGTGTGTTTGCCGTTATTTAGTGTGTGTAAAAGTGTGTGTGCAGGTGATGAGTGTTAATTAGGAGGAAATGTTTGCTTAATTAATAATTAACAAGCTAATTTAAAATACTAACTCTCCCCTAATTAATAAAATCTCTAAATTTAAAATAACTTGCACAAGTGTCATAACTTTTAAAAGTTTATAATCATAAAATAGCTAAATAGATAATTTAGGCTTTAAAATGTTAAAAACTAAATAAATTATTTAAAATGCCCAAATCTTAATTTAAAATAAAATACCACGTTTTAAATTACCAAAAATCGTCACGGGTCTCTTTTCCTCGATCCCGCCTCGAATAATCGCCTGAAACTTGAAACTCGAGAAACACATAAACATAAATAATTTAAAATAATACACTTAATAAATCATGCATCACTAAAAATTATTTTAAATTTAAATAAATGATTTAACAATTTAAATAATGCATGGGTGTTCGTGTATTGATTTTGGGCTCTACACTTCCTCCCCCACTTACATAAATTTCGTCCTCGAAATTAAATCTTACCAAACAGTTCTGGGTAGCGGTTCTTCATATCCGCTTCTGTCTCCCAAGTGGCCTCTTCCACTGATTGATTTAGCCACCGGACTTTGACCAGCTTGGTCACCTTGTTCCGAAGTCTCCGCTCCTGTCTGTCTAGGATTTGGACAGGTCTTTCCTCGTAAGACAGGTATGGAGCCAACTGTAACGGTTCGTAGCTCAAAACATGCGAAGGATTCGCCAAGTACTTTCTCAGCATCGAGACGTGGAACACATTGTGTACTCCAGCCAGTCAGCGGGAGGGCAACACGATAAGCTTAGTGTCCCAACTCTGTCAAGAATCTCTAAAGGCCGAATAAACCTCAGACTCAAACTTGCCTCTCTTCCCAAATCTCATAACACCCTTCATAGGTGCTATCTTTACAAAAACGTGATCACCTACGGCAATCTCGAGATCTCTCCTCCTCTTGTCAGCATAGCTCTTTTGGCGACTCGGGGCGGTCTTCATTCTATCTCGAATCTTGACCACCACATCTGCAGTCTGCTGAACTATTTCTGGACCAAGATCTGCACTTCCTCCCATACAATGCATCGTAGGGAGCCATACCAATGGATGATTGAAAACTGTTGTTGTAGGTAAACTCCACTAGAGGTAGCTTAGATTCCCAAGTCCCATGAAAATCTATTATACAGGCTCGCAATAAATCCTCTAAAATCTGAATCACTCGCTCAGATTGGCCATCTGTCTGCAGGTGAAAAGCTGTACTGAAAAGCAACTTCGTCCCCATGGCTGCATGAAAACTTTTCCAAAAGGACGATGTAAACCTCGAGTCCCTGTCGGACACAATAGAAACTGGGATTCAGTGAAATCGGACTATCTCCCTGATATAAAGCTCCGCATACTGCGTCATGGAGAAAGTCATCTTCACTGGCAAGAAGTGCGCTGACTTAGTGAGTCGATCCACTATAACCCAAATAGCATTGAATCCTCTGACTGACCTCGGCAAACCAACTACAAAGTCCATTGTGATATTCTCCCACTTCCACTCGGGATAGGGAGTGGCTTAAGCATCCTTGCTGGCCTCTGATGCTCTGCCTTCACTTGCTGACAAGTGAGACATTCAGACAAAAATAGACGGATATCTCGTTTCATGCTTGGCCACCAATACAAAATCTGCAAATCCTTTTACATCTTGGTACCTCCTGGGTGGATGGAATACGGAGACGCATGTGCCTCTGTCAAAATATCCCCTCTGATCGAATCAACACTAGGCACCCACATTCTACCTCTGTATTTCACAATACCATCGGACACTGCGAAGAGTACACTGACCTTGGCTTCATCTTTCAGCCTCCATTTCTGCAACTGCTCATCTGAAGGCTGTCCTCTACGGATTCGGTCTAATAAGGAAGACTGGACTGTCAAATTAGACAGTTTAGGAGCTCTGCCCTTAGGATAAACCTCTAGCCCAAATCTCTGAATCCCTGACATAAGAGATTTCTTGTGGGGACCCGGGCTCTAACTTAATTATCTTTGGGATTAAGTGGATCTTTGCTAGAAAATGGGTCATAAAAAAAAATTCTTTTAAAACATTATAAATTATTGTATATGATCATACGCATGTGATAATTCTATTTATTTCATTAAAAGGAGTACATGTCTTGTTCCATTTCATTTATACAAACTAGTGTTGATAACAAACTACATATCACATGTAGAATATCTAGTTGTCTTCTACGCCCGAAATCACCACACTATCCAATCTCAGTCACGCTCTCCTTGACCCTGATTATGTCCCTGTTCCACCTATTACCATGCACACATACAGACAAAACAACAGCCAGATACTCCGGTGAGAACAAATCCAAGTATAACACAACGTATCATGCATATCATGCGAGCATATGTAAGATATAAAGCATAAATCAAGAACATGTATCTAATCTAGAACATAGATCAAAAGAATGCTATACATCAAATCTTGAACTTCAACTCTTTAACTCGACTCCAATCTAAGTCTAGGGATCCCGGTGTGAATAAGACATAACAATCTCCCACCTACTCTCCCAATCGTGGTGCCAGTATCTTCTCCTACGTACATCGACACCACCGAACATCCGGTATCTTGGCATATCTGCAAATCACCTATCTCATGTGCATTGCTATAATTCAATAGACAAGGCATAACCATATCAAGAAGGCATAACCCTATCAAATAATAAACAATCTAGTATGTGATTTTGGGAAACTCAAATTGGATCTAATTCGAGTTGTGTCTTCCCGAATCAACATTGAATTATACCTTTCGTTGTTCAGTCTTTATCGAGGTTGAAGTCTAGATGTTGAAGCTTGTCGATATGAATCTGAAATGGCAATGTCAAATAGCAAAATATCAATTAATAACTCAACCAATACATGTACGTATCAATATTCCATCTCGGTACACTTTAGCGGCATAACGGTATCTTATCGGTATACCGGCAACTCAAATAGCATATGTGATATCAACAAGTCACAATTCTTAATAACCATCAACCATAAGACTCAAAATCTGCATAATCTCATACACATACATGCTGGAAAATCGCAATAATCGCATACGGTATCATTACTTCGATCCGGTTTCGAATATACTATCACCGACATCACCATAACAAATAATAGCAATCAAAATCTGATTCCCTCAATCATCTCAACTTCAAAACATGTTGAAATGTAGTAATACTTACATCCTTTAATAGTCTGTAACAAGAGGAGCAAGAATATAAAATCAGATCGAAAATTGGGCGGTTGGATTTTTGCCTAATCACTTTTGTAGTATGACTTGAAGCTTGAGGAATTTTCTTTCATGGATTCTCGGGAGGTTCTTGGCTATTGAAGTCTGAAAGAATGAATCAAATTCAAGTTAAATGGTGCCCAAGACAAGTGTCAACTTCATATGCATGCTGGACTTCTCGCGCATATGCGCGAGACATTCTATCTTGGCGCTTTAGGCAGGCAGCTTCTCGCGCATATGCGCGTGCATTCTTCGCGCATGTGCGCGAGAGTCTCTGTTCTTGGCACATTGGCATGTCAGCCCCTCGCGCATATGCGCGTCTCATCTCGCGCATATGCGCGGGGTCTTCTGGACTCCGCGCTTGACCTCTCACGCATAGGCGCGCATTTCTTCGCGCATGTGCGCCACAGTTTCTGTCCTTGACACCTAACCTACAAATTTTCCATGCCTTCTATCTTCCAACTCACATCAAGTCATACACTACACAATTCCCTCACTTCCTAATTGAACAATTTTAGATTACGTAAATCAATTCACGGGCCTTACATTTCTTCCCCTATTAGACATGATTTCGTCCTCGAAATCACAACAAGTAAATCGTGCAAGATAAGAAAACAATAATAGAAGTTAACTAAGAACTTACGTACATCACTGAAACAACTCTGGAAACTTCTGCTTCATATCCGATTCAGTCTCCCAAGTAGCTTCTTCAATGCCATGACGACTCCATTGGAATTTTACTAGCGGAATAGTCTTCGTCCTGAGTTGTTTGTCCTTCCGGTCAATAATCTGAATTGGTTGCTCAAAATAACTCAAAGTTTCATCGAGTTCGGTTTCGTCAGGCTGAAGAATATGAGAAGTATCTGGCAGATATTTCCGTAGCATCGACACATGAAAAACGTCATGTATCCCGGATAGAGGAGGAAGAGCAAGTCGATATGCACGATCATCAATCTTCTCAAGAATCTCGTACGGACCGATGTATCTAGGAGACAATTTCCCACGTTTGCCAAACCTGACAATGCCTTTGAAAGGAGAAATCATCAAAAATACTCTGTCTCCCTGTTCAAATACTAACGGTCGACGACGTAAATTCGCATACTTGGCTTGTATATCCTGCACCGTCTTCATTCTTTTCTGGATCAGTTTTACTTTCTCAGTCATTTCACGAATCATATCAGGCCCATGTTCTGGTACCTCAGATAAATCATCCCAATACAGAGGAGATCTGCACTTCTTGCCATATAGTGCTTCAAACGGTGCCATCTCGATACTTGTCTGATAGCTGTTGTTGTACGAGAATTCACAAAGAGGTAGTGAATCTTGCAAACATGTGCCAAAATCTAGCACTACAGCTCTCAGCATATCCTCCAGTGTCTGGATATTCCGCTCTGACTGTCCATTGGTCTGCGGATGATATGCAGTACTCAGGTACAATGTCGTACCTAAAGCCTGCTGTAAACTGTGCCAGAAATGTGAAGTAAATCGGGGATCACGATCTGATACGATAGATTTCGGCACACCATGCAATCTGACCACCTCTCTGACATATATCTCTGCCATCTGATCGTGTCGGTACGTCATTCTGTATGGAATAAAGCATGCTGATTTGGTCAATCTTTCAATCATGACCCAAATTGCATCACAGCCCCGGGATGATCGTGGTAACTTCGTAACAAAATCCATGGAAATGTGATACCATTTCCATTCGGGAATAGATAAGCTCTGAAGTAAACCTCCGGGTTTCTTCCTCTCAGCTTTCACTTGTTGGCAATTCAAGCACTTAGATACAAACTCTGCAATGCCTGATTTCATTTATTTCCACCAAAACTGTTTCTTCAGATCATTGTACATCTTTCTGCCACCAGGATGAATACTGAACCGACTACAATGATCATGTACCTGATACTCTGACTGACGTCCTGTTCTGACCATCTCAATTGATTTCTAAACCTTCTGATCATTTTTCTGTGCTTCTTTAATGCGAACAATCAAATCTGGTTCTATTTGAATCGTAGAAAGTCGCAATGGTCTATTATCTGTATCAAATGCTAATCCAGACAAACAACAATCTTCAATCAAATTCGAAATACCTATCGTCGATAAGGATAGAGCACATACCTTTCGACTCAAGGCATCGGCTGCTGCATTAGATTTTCTTGGATAGTACTTGATTTCACAAATAAATCCTTCAATAAATCGAGCCATCTCCGCTGTCTCATATTCAATTCTGACTGCGAAAATAGGTATTTCAAACTCTTGTGATCAAAATAGATTTCAAATTTCTTGCCATAGAGATAGTGTCTCCATATCTTCAAAGCAAATACAATGGCCACCAATTCAAGATCATGAATTGGATAACGAGTCTCGTGTGGCTTCAACTGTCTCGAGGCATATGCAATCACATGTTCTCGCTACATAAGAATACATCCTAGCCCTCTGTGAGATGCATCACAATATACAACGAAATCACCAGTACCTGAAGGGATAGTCAACACTGGAGCACTGGTTAACCTTTTCTTTAACTCCAGGAAGCTAGACTCACAAGCCTCTGACCACACAAACAGAGCGTTTTTTCTGAGTTAGCTGCGTAATCGGCTTTGCGATACTGGAAAAATCTCTGATAAATCGCCGGTAATAGCCTGCTAGACCGATGAAACTGCGTATTTCTGGCATTGATGTCGGTCTAGGCCAACTGATCACAGCCTCGACCTTGCTAGGGTCAACAGAAATACCCTCTCCCGATACAATATGCCCCAGAAACACAACTTGCTTCAGCTAGAACTCACACTTCGACAGTTTGGCGTACAATTTTTCTGCTCTCAAAGTTTTTAACACTGTCCTCAAATGATTAGCATGATCAGTCCTATTCTTTGAATATATCAGAATGTCATCAATGAATATAATCACAAAATCATCGAGGTACTTCTGGAAGATACGGTTCATCAGGCCCATAAATACAGCTGGAGCATTCGTTAAACCAAATGGCAGGACAATAAATTCATAATGTCCATACCTGGTTCTAAATGCTGTCTTCGGTATATCAGAATCTCGGACCCTCAACTGGTGATACCCAGATCTCAGATCGATCTTAGAATATACAGAAGAACCCTGCAACTGATCAAATAAATCGTCAATACGAGGCAATGGGTATTTGTTCTTTACCGTTGCTTTATTCAGTTGTCGATAATCGATGCAAAGTCTCATCGAACCATCTTTCTTCCTAATAAACAGTACTGGGGCACCCCAAGGAGACACACTCGGTCTGATGTAACCTTTGGCCAGTAATTCTTCGAGCTGTTCTTTCAATTCTTTTAATTCAATAGGTGCCATTCTATAGGGAGCTCGAGATATATGAACGGTACCAGGTATGAGATCGATGCTAAAATCTACATCTCAGACTGGAGGTAACCTTGGAATCTCGTCTGGGAATACATCGGCAAACTCACATACCACTGGCAGATCTGCCAAGGCTGGGCTCGATTTCAGTAGATCTACTGAATACATAAGGAATCCCTTTGCTCCTTTGTGCAACAATCGACTCATAGACAACACACATATCAAGGGAATCCGAGCTCTGGAACCCTTACCGTAGAATTTTCACTCATCAGCCATCTCTGGTTTGAATCTGACAATTTTCTAGAAACAATCTACAGTGGCTCTGTGCTTGGTTAACATATTGATCCCAACAATACAATCAAAATCAGATATCCCAAGCACAACACAATCTAACTCAATCTCATTACCCTCAAACTGTAGCATGCAATGTCTAACCGATGTCACTGATATCAAACCACTCCCCAAAGGAAAAGAAATAGACACTACGGCAGATAATGACTCGACAGGTAAAGCATGCATTAATGCAAAGAGCTCAAAAATGAAGGTATGAGATGCACCCGTATCTATTAATACATAAGCAGGATAACCGCAAAGAAAACAGTTACCTGCTATCACATCATCTGGTGCATCTTGGGCCTGCTCTTCTGTCAGTGCAAATACTCGAGCCTGCTGTCTGGGAGGTTGGCTCACAGTCTGGCTTCCTCCTGGCCTCAACTGGGACTGTGCAGGTGGCGCCTGGAAGGAATGGATAGATGATGCTTGCCTCTTAGGATGAGATACTGATGCAGATGATCCTGCACCTTGAGATCGCTGTGACCCTCTCTGTGGACAGACTCTGGCGAAATGTCCTTGCTGTTTGCAGTTATTGCACGCCCAACCACTCCCTGACACTGATCTGTAGGATGTCTGCCTCCACAAGTACTGCAATACACCCCTGCATAATCTGAACTCTGGCCAGGACCCTTCTGTCGTGACCCACTGGAGTCCGATGAACTGCTACCCGACTTCTTGAACTGTCTTCCTCGGGCTTTCAGTTGATCTTTCTTGCCACTGCTACTACCACCACTCTCGAATTTGGGAGGTGGTTGAAAAGTCCTCGTTGCTTAATCAGGCCCGCTTCCGCTCCCTTGGCTCGGTTCAAGGCATTTGCAAAGTTGTTCGGTCTGCTAGTATTCACCAAGGTAAAGATATCAGGATTCAAGCCATTGATAAACTGATCTGCAATGGCCTCGTCATTCCCTGCAACGTGAGGAGCAAATCTGAGCAATGTCGAGAACTTTGCCACATATTCTTCGATGTTCAGCGGTCCCTGTCTCAGATTGGCAAACTCGGCAACTTTATCCTTTCGGTAGGACACGGGAAAGAAGCGTTGATAAAACTCTGCTTTAAAAATTTCCAAGTGATCTCTGTGCCACGATGCTCCAACGCTCTCTTTGTGGTAAATCACCAATTCTTCGCGAATTCATGCAGTTGATGGCCAATTAACTTCACTCGTCGCTCATCGGTATAATCAAGGGTCTCAAATAACATCTCAATGTCGTCTAACCAGCTTTCCCACTCAATAGGGCTCTCGGTACCTTTCAATATCGGCGGTTTAAAGGATTGAAACCATTTCAGTAGTGTCTCCATCGGTGTTGCAGTAACATCCATCGAATCATTAGAAGTACTGCCCTGTTCTGGTACCGGACGCACATGCACTACTGCTCTTCGAGGAGGCATATCTGATTATCAACGGATTAGTACACAATCTATACAATCTGTTTCAGTCCTCCTCTGATCATATACCTCTGATCCAGAATCGGGTCTGATTCATTTTATTCTTAATACATGTCGCAATCAATCAGATAGGCAGGTAAACATGTATTACCACAAGAAACATGCTTTCATATAGAACATATGTAAATCAACATACAATTAATAACATGCTAGAATCATCAAAGCAAGGAAGACGACTCGATCTACCCCGCTCATTAACTTCTATTCCAGTCTACAAAACCTACTGCTCTGATACCACCTGTTGTGGGGACCCGGGCTCTAACTTTATTATCTTTGGGATTAAGTAGATCTTTGCTAGAAAATGGGTCATAAAAAAAAATTTCTTTTAAACATTATAAATTATTGTATATGATCATATGCATGTGATAACTCTATTTATTTCATTAAAAGGAGTACATGTCTTGTTCCATTTAATTTATACAAACTAGTGTTGATAACAAACTACATATCACATGTAGAATATCTAGTTGTCTTCTACGCCCGAAATCACCACGCTATCCAATCTCAGTCACGCTCTCCTTGACCCTGATCCTGTCCCTGTTCCACCTGTTGTCATGCACACATACAGACACAACAACAGCCAGATACTCCGGTGAGAACAAATCCAAGTATAACACAACGTATCATGCATATCATGCGAGCATATGTAAGATATAAAGCATAAATCAAGAACATGTATCTAATCTAGAACATAGATCAAAAGAATGCTATACATCAAATCTTGAACTTCAACCCTTTAACTCGACTCCAATCTAAGTCTAGGGATCCCGGTGTGAATAAGACGTAACAATCTCCCACCTACTCTCCCAATCGTGGTGGTGGTACGTCTTATTCCCGGACTTCGGCCCTCTTTGTATCGAATATCTACAATAGGAGTCGATCTTCTCCTACGTACATCGACACCACCGAACATCCGATATCTTGGCATATCTGCCAATCACCTATCTCATGTGCATTGCTATAACTCAATAGACAAGGCATAACCATATCAAGAAGGCATAACCCTATCAAATAATAAACAATCTAGTATGTGATTTTGGAAAACTCAAATTGGATCTAATTCGAGTTGTGTCTTCCCGAATCAACATTGAATTATACCTTTCGTTGTTCTGTCTTTATCGAGGTTGAAGTCTAGATGTTGAAGCTTGTCGATATCAATCTGAAATGGCAATGTCGAATAGCACCATATCAATCAATAACTCAACCAATACATGTACGTATCAATATTCCATCTCGTTACATTTTAGCGGCATAACGGTATCTTATCGGTATACCGGCAACTCAAATAGCATATGTTATATCAACAAGTCACAATTCTTAATAACCATCAACCATAAGACTCAAAATCTGCATAATCGCATACACATATATGCTGGAAAATCGCAATAATCGCATACGGTATCATTAGTTCGATCCGGTTTCGAATATACTATCACCGACATCACCATAACAAATAATAGCAATCAAAATCTGATTCCCTCAATCATCTCAACTTCAAAACATGCTGAAATGTAGTAATACTTACATCGTTTAGTAGCTTGTAACAAGAGGAGCAAGAATATAAACTCGGATCGAAAATCGGGCGGTTGGATTTTTGCTTAATCACTTTTGTATTATGACTTGAAGCTTGAGGAATTTTCTTTGATGGATTCTCGGGAGGTTCTTGGCTATTGAACTCTGAAAGAATGAATCAAATTCATGTTAAATGGTGCCCAAGACAAGTGTCAACTTCATATGCATGCTGGACTTCTCGCGCATATGCGCGCCTTTCCTTCGCGCATATGCGCGTGCATTCTTCGCGCATGTGCGCGAGAGTCTCTGTTCTCGGCACATTGGCATGTTAGCCCCTCGCGCATATGCGCGTCTCATCTCGCGCATATGTGCGGGGTCTTCTAAACTCCGCGCTTGACCTCTCGCGCATAGGCGCGCATTTCTCCGCGCATGTGCGCCACAGGTTCTGTCCTTGACACTTAACCTACAAATTTTCCATACCTTCTATCTTCCAACTCACATCAAGTCATACACTACACAATTCACTCACTTCCTAATTGAACAATTTCAGATTACGTAAATCAATTCACGGGCCTTACATTTCTGTACTGACAACTTAGCTACGACTGCAACCTTCCTGCTCAAGGCATCTGCCACCACATTAGCTTTCCCTGGATGGTAGCTATACCAACTCCAACCACCGTCTTTGCCTCATGTTCAGCTCTTTCTACGTGAAGAAATACTTGAGACTGTTGTGATCAGTAAATATCTGGCATTTCTCGCCGTACAAGTAGTGTCTCCAAATCTTCAATGCAAAGACAACAACGGCTAATTCTAAATCATGAATTGGATAATTCTTCTCATGCACATTCAACTGTCTGGAAGCATAAGGTATAACCCGACCATGCTGCATCAACACTGCGCCTAACCCGAGCTTAGATGCATCGGTGTATAACACAAAATCTCCTTGGCCGGATGGCATGGCTAACACTGGCGCTGAAATAAGAGCTTGCTTCAAAATATCGAAGCTCTTCTGGCACTCGCCACTCCACACGAACTTAGCATTCTTCTTGGTCAATGAAGTGAGCGGCACAGCTATCGGCGAAAACCCCTGAATAAACTTACGGTAGTAACCGGCTAAACCCAGAAAGCTGCGGATCTCTGATGCATTCTTTGGCTCAACCCATTCCTTAACAGCTGCCACTTTAGCTGGGTCCACCTCAATTCCACTGCTAGACATATGTGACCCAAAAACGCTACCTTCTCCAACCAGAATTCACACTTACTGAACTTCGCAAATAACTTACGACTCTGCAGGGTCTGCAAAACTGTCCTCAAATGCTGGTTGTGCTCCTCATGGCTCTACGACTAGATAAGAATATCGTCAATGAATACTATGACGAATTGATCTAGGTAGGGCTAAAATACTCGATTCATCAAGTCCATAAAAATCGCTGGAGCGTTCGTCAGTCCAAACGGCATCACTAAGAACTCATAATGCCCATATCTGGTTCTGAAGGCTGTCTTATGAACATCTGCATCTTTTACCTTCAGCTGATGATACTCCGATCAAAGATCTATCTTAGAGAACACTGTGGCTCCCTGCAACTAATCGAACAAGTCCTCTATCCTTGGATGTGGGTATTTGTTCTTGATCGTTACCTTGTTCAGTTCTCGGTAATCAATACACAGCCTCATGCTCCCGTATTTCTTCTTCACGAAGAGTACTGTTGCGCCCCATGGTGAGAAACTAGGGCGGATGAATTCTTTGTCTAGAAGCTCCTGAATCTGCTGCTTGAGTTCTAACATCTCAGCTGGAGCTAAACGGTACGATGCCTTAGAGATTGGCACAGTGCTTGGCACAAGGTCAATGGAAAACTCCACCTCTCTCTCTGGTGGAAGGCCTGTGACGTCATCCGAAAATACGTCAGGAAAATCTCTTACTACTGGTACATCAGTTAATGACGGAGTGGGTACGTCAGGTGTTGAAATGATGTTGGCCAGGAAAGCCTGACACCCTTTGGAAATAAGTTTCCGCGCCTGCATGAAAGAGATCATGCGAGGGAAATTCCTCCATCTAGCTGGCTCAAAGAGAAACTGCTCCATACCCAAAGGTCTTACTAACACCGACCTTTTTTGGAAGTCGATAAGAACTCTGTTCTTCGTCAGCCAGTCCATTCCCAGAATGATATCGAACTCTGGCATCGGCAACACAATCAAATCGGCATACACTAGGTGGCCTTGCAGCTCGAGATCTATGTCTCTGACCACGCTAGTAGCTGACAATTCTTCCCCTTATAGGACTGTCACTGAATAGCTCATGTCGAGTCCAATAGACTTGACGTCCAGGTGACTAGCGAATGTCTCCGAAATAAAGGAGTGGGTGGCCCCTGAATCTATCAAGGCCTTCGTGGATACTCTCTTTATAAAAACATTCCCTGAGAGACAATAGTACAACACAAAACTTATATCCCAAAGTTCTAACCTTAACCTCAAACATAGCAGAAAATTTCTATCCCAAGTCACCAAAACATTAACTAGCACACTAATAATCCCAAATAAAATTCAAAACATGCGTAGCAAGAATAATGCAGTGCTTAATTAAATAAGTTTACCGGTCAATATTGTCGTGTCTGGGTTCGCCTCCTGAGAATTCATGGCGAACACTCTCCCTGGGTTGGCTGCCTCCACTGTGGGTACTCCTTTAACATGTGATCACTAGCTCCACATTTGAAGCACTTGCCCGACCCATATAGACATTGTTCCTGGTGCTAGCGGTTGCACTTTGGGCACATTGGGTACTCAACGGGCCTCTGAGGAGCCTTCGGTTGAGGAATAGGACCCTTGCCTTTCGGGGGTCCTTGAAATGGCCTCTTCCCCTGCTGACCCTAGAAAGGCCTCTTGAACTGGGTTCTCTGCTGCTGCTGCTGTTGAGGTGCTTGATAGGGCCTCTTGCCCTGCCTATCACTCTCGATATCCCTTTGGTCCTGCTCTGCCGCCAAGGCTCTAGATACGGCAATAGCATAGGTAGTAGGACCAGCAACCCTGACATCACGGTGCAAGATCGACCGCAAACCATCCATGAAATGCCTCAACTTCCCCTGGGCATCATTAGCTATTAGGGGCACAAAGTGACACCCCCTTTCGAACTTCCTGACGAAGTCTGCCACGCTGCTGTCTCCATGTCGCAGCGTCATTAACTCTCTAGTCAATCTGGAGCGTACTTCTTCAGTGAAGTACTTGGTGTAGAAGTCCTCCTTGAAACCGTTCCAAGTCAAAGTCTGCAAATTAACCGACACAGACACACTTTCCCACCATAGCCTGGCGTCCCCTGTCAAAAAAAAGGTGGCACACCTAACTCTGTCTGATCCTGCAGCTACTTGAAAGCGAAAATCACCTCTATGGACAATCCATCCTTCAGCTATCATCGGGTCAGTAGTCCCCGAGAACTCCTTAGGATCCATCCTCCTAAACCTTTCGTACACAGTCTCTGGTCTAGGCCTAGCCCCCATATCAGCTGCAGCCTGGTTCCCCGCAAATTGAGCGAAGAACTGAGTCATACCTGCAAGCATCTGTGCTTGCATATCTGGCGGTGGAGGAGGGGGATTGGCCCTCCTCTCATCTCGAGGCTCTCGGTCCTCTTCCCTAGCTTCATGGTTAATCAAACATCTAGGAGGCATACTGTTCCAGAATTTACCCAACACGTAAGCCCCACATGCAAGAACATAATATCAATAGTATAAGATGCACGTAATCTGAACTTAAAACATGGATATGCTGAAATCATGACTTAATGCTTAATTCATAACATAATTCAAAATTTTAAAACTTACAGACTTGAGGTGTGACTTCGTGAGCTTCTTGCAACTGGCAGTAGGCATAACCCTTTACAAGAACACTGCTCTGACACCAACTGTAACGTATCGTACTTTTTACTACTTAAAATTTTCGGAAAAATTAAAAATTTTCTTAAATAAAAGGTGAACCTTCAAAATTCGATAAAATAAACTGTACGTCCCAAAAATAGTTGCAACAAAAGATCTAAAATAAAGATTGACAAAAGTAGTTATGATACGAAACCTCGTACGAATGAAAAGCAAGCACGAATATCGAAATCGCACCCTCAGTTCAATAACAAACAAGGATCGATTATGTTGTCCCGATCTTTTGAAACAAGTAACGAATTGTGATATTCACCTCTAAGCGATTAAAACTTAGCAACAAATATCAACGATAAAACAATTGAATTTCAAACGAACCTTCAAAGATCTTGTTTTGACAATCCAAGCGAAAAACAATCGACAAACGCCACAAAGATGCAATCTTTGATAAGTTTGATTTTTGTTATGAACCAAAGCTAAAATTGTGACACCTCGACCCATTTACAATAACAGTAGCAGCGGAATTTAAAATTTTCTTACAAAATGAAGGAAGGTTTCAAAATACATCACCATAAAATGTTTAAAAGTAAATAAATGATCATTCAAATGATATAACAAAATACAAAATATTATTCCTATATCATGATCCAAAAATACTTGCAAAATAACATCTTCCTTCCAACTTCGTATGCATATGACTCCGGGCCACAATCAACGTCCTGGTCCGTCGCTCTTATCTGCATCACATGAAATAACTGAAATGAGTATAAAACTCAGCAAGTGGAACTCTTACATAGCAATGATACATAATATATTTTGTAAAACATGGCTTTGAAAACATAAAATACCATCAACTCTGAAACATGTATATCGTAGCAATAACATAACAATGAGATGGTATTTCTCTTTACTATGGTGGATTGATATCAATAGTAACTCTGTCTGTGGTGCTCTTATCCCATCGATATAAATCGACAACTCTGAGGGATATCAGCCTATGGTCGTTGATCAACTAATTGCATGCAATCTCTGACTATGTATCTATCAATCCATAAAACATTTAAACTCTTTCTTTGGGATATTTCATCAAACACTTTGATAATCTTTCTCTTTTGTATTCCCTTCTCAAAGTTGAGACATCAATTGCCTCCACAATAGACAACAAAGGTATCAATACATAATAGTGAATCAAATGAAGGGAATAACACAATAAAACCTTTGAAACACAATACATATATAATCATGTGAGCACAAGAATGAAATTCCACTTACAACCACTTGAAACCTTGATTCTATACTCTTGGTGGCAATCCTACAACAATAAACCATAATTTGCACCATCAATAACCCAATAACCCAACAACAATACCATAAAAGCCAAAGAATCAACACCATCACAAACCCATAACATCTCCAACACCAAAAACTAAGAAATAACCAAACCAAAAGCTTACCTTAGCTTCCTTGATCCCAAAATAATCTTGCTCTCAACACAAATAACTAACAAGAAGCTTGAATCAAAGGAAATGAAGAAGGAATGAGAACCCTAGCTCTCCCTTGAAGTGAAGAACCGAGAAGAATGGAGGAAATGAGAGAAATGAGGGCAAACACTTGTATTTAAACACTAAAAATACCAAAACACGATTTTTAAACATTGCTGGCCGCTCGGGCGAACATATTTTTCCGCCCGAGCGCAGAACTCTCGGTCAGAAATCCAAAATTTTCGAAGTAGGCTCGCCCGGGCGCACAAACATTCCCGCCCGGGCGCGCACTCTGCGCACTGCCACTCCAAAGATTGCTTCTGAAATGCCTCGTCCCTTCATAATTTGGAAAAGTGGTAAACAGAAAAGTTGTAGCTCTATGTCTTATCTTGAATCCCTCAAAACTTCAGATCATTTGGACGTCTGAGTAAAAATTTATGCCTATTCTCCCAACATGTGTCACTGGAGGAACGTCGAAACACACGAAACACTTCGGGGCACTTTTGGCTTACCTTCCACAATGATTTGAACAAAACTCAAAATAAGAAAGTTACACCTCTATGTCTTATCTTTCTAATGAAAATGGCCTCACCTCATTTGGATCAATATACAATTTATCATGAATTTAATCGTAACGCCGCTACAAAAGCACTACACATCATCTATAACCAACCATACTATAAATCATAAATCGAAACTCTTAACATCCAAACTATACCTAAACTTGACCAAGTAGTCAATAAACTTATGAAAACTTAAACCGTACCGTACACCAGGTTTGGCTATTACAATCTCCCCTCCTTAGAGGAATTTCGTCCTCGAAATTGACGTCACTGCACGAACAACTCAGGATACTTCTCTCTCATCTCATCCTCTGGTTCCCACGTGGCCTCTTCGATCAAATGGTTCCTCCAAAGAACTTTAACGATGCCGATATCTTTGTTCCTCAAAACTTTAACTTTGCGGTCCAGTATCTGAACCGGAATCTCTTAGTACGTCAAATTCGGCGTCAAGTCCAATGGCTCGTGGCGAAGAACATGGGAAGGATTCGCAATATACTTCCTGAGCATCGATACGTGAAAAACATTATGGACTCTGTCAAGATCTGGCGGTAGGGCTAATCTGTAAGCTCGATCACCAACTCTATCCAAGATCTCAAATGAACCAATAAATCTCGGACTCAACTTTCCCTTCTTGCCAAACCGCATCACACCCTTAAGAGGTGCTATCTTCAAAAACACATGGTCGCCAACCTCAAACTGCAACGGCCTACGACGCACATCTGCATAGCTCTTCTGTCTCTACTGCGCTGTCTTCATCCTCTCTCTATAACAGCAACTACATCAGCAGTCTGTTGGACCAACTTCGGACCCAACATCTTCCTCTCACCAATCTCATCCCAATACAAGGGAGATTTACACTTCCTGCCATAAAGTGCTTCGTACGGTGCCATCCCAATCGTCGCCTGGTAACTGTTATTGTACGTGAACTCCACAAGAGGCAATTTAGAATCCCAGCTACCAGAATAATCAATAGTGCAAGCTCTGAGCATATCATCTAGAATCTGAATAACTCTCTCTGATTGACCGTCGCTCTGAGGGTGATATGCTGTACTGAAAGCTAACCGTGAACCCATAGCTCTGTGCAAACTCTTCCAAAACTCTTAGGTAAATCTAGGGTCACGATCAGACACAATCGACACAGGGACACCGTGAAGTCTAACAATCTCTGCTATACAATCCTCGGCATACTGGTTCATGGAATACGTCGTCTTGACTGGGAGAAAATGCGCTGACTTGGTCAATCGATCGACAATAACCCAAATAGAGTTAAAACCTTTCTGCGTTCTGGGAAGACCAGTCACGAAATCCATCGTAATATGCTCCCATTTCCGCTGAGGAATCGGCAAAGATAGCAATGTCCCAGCAGGTCTCTGGTGCTCAATCTTCACCTGCTGACAAGTTAGACACTGACAAATAAACATGGCAATGTCTTTCTTCATACCTGGCCACCAGTGGAGTCTACGAAGATCCTGATACATCTTGGTGCTGCCTGGATGTATCGAATATAATGCGGTATGTGCCTCTGTCAAGACGTCTCGCCGAATATCATCACCAGTAGGAACACAAATACGACCTCTGAATGTCATCAAACCGTCTCCATTAACTCCAAACTTTGAATTACCTCTCTCCTCAGCCCTGGCTCTCAACTCTGACAACTGAACATCAACAGCCTGCTCTCTACGGATCCTGTCCGTCAAAGTAGCCCGAATGACCAACGCTGAAAAGCGAGCAATGGTCCCCGGAACCACCAAAGCTATCTCCTCTCGCTGCAAGTCTAACAACAACGGCTGCTGAATCATCGAACTCAAAGAAGAACTCGATTTATGGCTCAAAGCATCTGCTACAACATTCGCTTTCCCTGGGTGGTAACTAATCGTCACATCATAATCTTTGACAAGCTCTAACCACCTCCTCTGCCGCATATTGAGTTCTTTCTGAGAGAACAAATACTTCAAACTCTTGTGGTCCGTGAAAATTTCACACTTTTCGCCATACAAATAATGTCTCCAAATCTTCAAGGCAAAAACCACAGCTGCCAGCTCCAAATCGTGCGTAGGATAATTCTTCTCGTAATCCTTCAACTGGCGAGAAGCATAAGCTATAACCTTTCCACGTTGCATCAGCACTGCACCAAGACCTTTCTTCGACGCGTCGGTATACACAACAAAATCCTCTGAACCACTGGGCAAAGCAAGAACAGGAGTTGTCGTCAACTTGTCCTTCAATTCTTGGAATGCACTCTGGCAATCATTGGACCACTCGAACTTCACAGTCTTCCTCGTCAGATTGGTTAACGGCAGGGCAATCTTAGAAAAATCTGAGATGAAACGACGATAATAACCTGCCAGCCCAAGAAAACTGCGTACCTCTGAGACAGTGGTAGGAATAGGCCACTTCTGAATCGCCTCAATCTTTGCTGGATCAACAGCTATGCCATCCTTCGAAACAACATGGCCTAGAAAAGAAATCTGCTCCAACCAAAACTCACACTTCTTCAACTTAGCATACAACCTCTTCTCTCTCAACAACTGGAGAACAACTCTGAGATGCTCTGCATGAAGCTCTCTGGTCTTGGAATAGATCAAGATGTCGTCGATGAAGACAATGACGAAGCTATCCAAATACGGCTTGAACACACGGTTCATCAGATCCATGAAAACTGAAGGAGCATTGGTCAGACCAAAAGACATCACAAGAAACTCATAGTGACCATACCTGGTCTGGAACGCTGTCTTAGGGATATCAGATTCCCTAACCTTCAACTGATTGTAGCCAGACCGAAGATCAATCTTCGAAAATACAGTAGCACCTTGCAGCTGATCAAACAAATCATCTATCCGTGGCAACGGATACTTGTTCTTGATAGTCACTTTGTTGAGCTCCCTATAGTCGATACACAGCCGCAACGACCCATCTTTCTTCTTGACAAAAAGAACCGGAGCTCCCCAAGGCGAAGAACTCGGTCGAATAAAACCCTTGTCTAAAAGATCCTGCAACTGCGTCTTCAACTCCTTCATCTCGGTAGGAGCCATCCTATACGGAGCCTTAGAAATAGGAACCGTACCTGGAGCTAGATCAATCACAAACTCAACATCCCTGTCCGGCGGCAAACCCGGCACATCATCCTCAAACACATCAGCGAACTCTCTCACAACATCAATATCATCAATATTCAACTTAACCATTCTATCCATATCCACAATAGAAGCCAAAAACCCATCACAACCTCTACACAACAACTTCTCAGCCTCAAGACAAGAAATAAAAAGAAGGACCAGCGAAGTACCTGCACTGGCGAGCATACCTTCCCTATTGCCATCATCTTCCTTTGTCATGGTAAAGATGCGTCCCTGCACCTTCTCCTTACTCGCTCCTCTTGGACAGTCTTTGGCAATATGGCCCGCAGTGCCACAACGGATAACAAGTATGAGTGCCAAATCTGCACTCTCCTCTATGATGCCTGCTGCACTTGGGACACAAAGGCTTCTCGGGATCAAATGGAACTGCCGGTGGTTTGGGACTCGGCTCTATCTTGCCTTTCCCCTTGAAACGATCTTTGCCTCTTTGGTTCGATCCCTGGCCTCTCTGAGCAATGGCCTGCTGTCTCTCCTGCCTCTCTCTGGCGATATCCTTCTCGTCTTGTTCGGGCAACAACGCCTTAGACACTAATCTCTTTGAAAGTCACAACCTTGGACATGTTGATATCTCTCCTGATCTCAGCTCTAAGGCCTCAAATGAAATGAGCACCTTTATCTTTGTCATTTGAAGCAATATACGGAGCAAATAAACAACCCTCCTCGAACTTGAGAATGTACTCATCAACGTTCATGCCTCCCTGTTGAAGCTCCAGAAACTCAGTCACCTTCCTAGCTCGAAGTGCGTCGGGAAAGTACTTGTCATAGAACAGGTCTCTGAACTCTTGCCACTTCAAAGCTGAAACATCGACACCAACCTTAGTGGCATTCCACCAGATACGTGCATCCTTTATCAACATGAATGCTGCACAGCTGATCCTGTCTTTATCCTCATACTGAAGATGGTCGAAGATTGCTTCAAGCGCCTTGACCCACTCGACAGCCACTAACGGATCAGTGCTACCTGCGAATTCCGGTGGATCCATTCTCTTAAAAGCAGAAAAGAAGGCATCAGTGCCAACTGCTTGAGCTACTGGGCCTCTCACTTGACCTCTACCCTGCCCTGTTCCTTGCAATCGAAGCAGCTGCTGAATCTGCTCGCTATGGACTTTGGCCTGCTCTTTAAGCAACTTGCCGAACTCGTCGACAACTCTCGAGGAAGAACTATCCTCACCCTCTGACGCCTTACGCTTAGGAGGCATACTCTACAATGTGCTCGCAAAAGACATATCAATAAATAACAATGAATAGATGCAAAAGAAAACATACCCGGATAGTTGAAAGTAGACGAAGTCATATGCATTGGTCCGAAGAACGGTGCTCTGAAACCACTAAATGTGACACCTCGACCCGTTTACAATAACAGTAGCTGCGAATTTAAAATTTTCTTATAAAATGAAGGAAGGTTTCAAAATACATCACCATAAAATGTTTAAAAGTAAATAAATGATCATTCAAATGATATAACAAAATACAAAATATCATTCCTATGATCATGATCCAAAAATACTTGCAAAATAACATCTTCCTTCCAACTTCGTATGCATATGACTCCGGGCCACAATCAACGTCCTGGTCCGTCGCTCTTATCTGCATCACATGAAATAACTGAAATGAGTATAAAACTCAGCAAGTGGAACTCTTACATAGCAATGATACATAGTATATTCTGTAAAACATGGCTTTGAAAACATAAAATACCATCAACTCTGAAACATGTATATCGTAGCAATAGCATAACAATGAGATGGTATTTCTCTTTACTATGGTGGATTGATATCAATAGTAACTCTGTCTGTGGTGCTCTTATCCCATCGATATAAATCGACAACTCTGATGGATATAAGACTATGGTCGTTGATCAACTAATTGCATGCAATCTCTGACTATGTATCTATCAATCCATAAAACATTTAAACTCTTTCTTTGGGACATTTCATCAAACACTTTGATAATCTTTCTCTTTTGTATTCCCTTCTCAAAGTTGAGACATCAATTGCCTCCACAATATACAACAAAGGTATCAATACATAATAGTGAATCAAATGAAGGGAATAACACAATAAAACCTTTGAAACACAATACATATATAATCATGTGAGCACAAGAATGAAATTCCACTTACAACCACTTGAAACCTTGATTCTATACTCTTGGTAGCAATCCTACAACAATAAACCATAATTTGCACCATCAATAACCCAATAACCCAACAACAATACCATAAAAGCCAAAGAATCAACACCATCACAAACCCATAACATCTCCAACACCAAAAACTAAGAAATAACCAAACCAAAAGCTTACCTTAGCTTCCTTGATCCCAAAATAATCTTGCTCTCAACACAAATAACTAACAAGAAGCTTGAATTAAAGGAAATGAAGAAGGAATGAGAACCCTAGCTCTCCCTTGAAGTGAAGAACCGAGAAGAAAGGAGGAAATGAGAGAAATGAGGGCAAACACTTGTATTTAAACACTAAAAATACCAAAACACGATTTTTAAACATTGCTGGCCGCTCGGGCGAACATATTTTTCCGCCCGAGCGCAGAACTCTCGGCCAGAAATCCAAAATTTTCGAAGTAGGCTCGCCCGGGCGCACAAACATTCCCGCCCGGGCGCGCACTCTGCGCACTGCCACTCCAAAGGTCGCTTCTGAAACTGCCTCGTCCCTTCATAATTTGGAAAAGTGGTAAACAGGAAAGTTGTAGCTCTATGTCTTATCTTGAATTCCTCAAAATTTCAGATCATTTGGACGTCTGAGTAAAACTTTATGCCCATTCTCCCAACATATCACTGGAGGAACGTCGAAACACACGAAACACTTCGGGGCACTTTTGGCTTACCTTCCACAATGATTTGAACAAAACTCAAAATAAGAAAGTTACACCTCTATGTCTTATCTTTCTAATGAAAATGGCCTCACCTCATTTGGATCAATATACAATTTATCATGAATTTAATCGTAACGCCGCTACAAAAGCACTACACATCATCTATAACCAACCATACTATAAATCATAAATCGAAACTCTTAACATCCAAACTATACCTAAACTTGACCAAGTAGTCAATAAACTTATGAAAACTTAAACTGTACCGTACACCAGGCTTGGCTATTACAAAAATAGCCTTGAATATTGAGAGAAAATCTCCAATAATGTTTAAACTTCTTCAATGATTTCGTTCATCCCCCTTACAATACATTATATAAACAATAAAAATAAGAAAAGTTGTGTGAAAAGGCTTAAATAAGATAACTAGCAAATTTGACACGGAAGTGCGCCAAAAGACCGCGGGTGCGGTGCAGCTCGGGAAATTTTCTTAAATTTGATTATCATGGACCGCGGGTGCGGTCCCTGTTTTAGCGCGGGTGCGCTGGACCTTCGGCAATTGCACTTGAATAACATTTTAAAGACCTCCAATATTATTCCCATGATTCCCAACCTCTTTTAATTTAGTCATCCAATTTGTAGATCCTCCTTGGTAGTTCATCATGAGTCCTTGAAGTGCTTCTTTAAACTTCTTTCTACGTCCCCTCGTTATAGTTCCTTCGGGCAATACCAACGAATCCCATGTTTTCTTTGGTGCTTGATCAACCACGTTTGCATCATTCTCCCCTTCTTGAAAAGGATTTGTCCTCAAATCTTGATCATCTCCTACATCAAACAACGAAAGATCACTAACATTAAAAGTAGAACTGACATTGTACTCACCTGGTAGGTCTAATTTGTAGGCATTGTCGTTAATCTTTTCAAGCACTTGAAATGGTCCATCACCCCTAGGTAAGAGCTTCGAACGTCGTTTTTCTGGAAATCTTTCCTTTTTTAAGTGCAACCATACCCAATCTCCCTTTTCAAAAACCATCTTTTTCCTTCTCTTGTTGGCTTGCGTCGTATATTGTAAATTCTTCTTCTCGATGTTATTCTTGACCTTCTCATGCAAACTTCTAACGAATTCAGCTTTCTTCTTGCCATCCATGTTCAATCTTTCACTCACAGGCAAAGACATCAAATCCAAAGGAGTTAAAGGATTAAAACCATAAACAATTTCAAATGGTGAATAATTCATAGTAGAATGCACGCTACGATTATAAGCAAACTCAACAAATGACAAACATTCTTCCCATTTTTCAAGTTCTTTTTGAGTATAGCACGCAAAAGTGTTCCTAGAGTTCTATTAACAACCTCAGTTTGTCCATCCGTTTGAGGATGACATGTAGTAGAAAACAACAGTTTAGTGCCAAGCTTAGCCCACAAAGTTTTCCAAAAGTAACTCAAAAATTTAACATCACGGTCAGATACAATAGTCCTAGGCATACCATGCAACCTAACGACTTCCTTAAAGAACAAATCTGCAATGTTGGATGCATCATCGGTTTTATGACAAGCAATAAAATGTGCCATTTTAGAGAATCTATCAACAACAACAAATATTGAATCCCTCCCCTTCTTAGTCCTTGGCAAACCTAAAACAAAATCCATAGAAATATCAATCCAAGGTTCACTAGGAAGAGGAAGTTGTGTATACAATCCATGTGGTTGTGTTCTAGACTTAGCTTGTCTACAAGTAATGCACTTTTCACAAACACGCTCAACATCACGTTTCATATGTGGCCAATAAAAATGCTCATGCAATCAACTCAAAGTTTTAGCCACACCAAAGTGCCCCATCAAACCACCACCATGTGCCTCCCTCACAAGTAACTCACGAATTGATGACTTAGGAATGCACAATCTATCTTCTCTAAATAAAAACCCATTATGCAAATAAAATTTGTCATGTGGACCATGCATACATGTTTCAAATATCTCCTTAAAATCCTCATTCAACAAATACAACTCTTTCATATGTTCAAATCCCAAGATTTTTCGACTCCAAGGTAGAGATTAATACGTACCTCCATGATAGTGCGTCAGCCACTACATTATCCTTACTTTGTTTATATTTGATTATGTAGGGAAATGTACCTATGAATGCCACCCACTTAGCATGCCACTTGTTCAGTTTCTGTTGTCCCTTAAGGTACTTTAGAGACTCATGATCGGTATGGATTACAAACTCCTTAGGCCTCAAGTAGTGTTTCCACATCTCCAAGGTCCTCACAAGCGTGTACAACTCCTTGTCATACGTTGGATAGTTTAGTGCTGCTCCATTGAGTTTCTCACTAAAGTACGCCACTGGTCGTCCACCTTGCATCAAAACCCCACCAATACCTACACCTAAAGCATCACATTCAATTTCAAAAGTATTAGAAAAATCAGGCAAAACAAGTAAAGGCGCATTAATTAATTTTTATTTAATAATATTAAAAGACTTCTCCTGCTCCTCGCCCCAGTGGAATGGAACGTTCTTCTTAATCACTGCCGTCATCGGTGCCGCCAGTGTGCTAAAATCTTTTACAAACCTCCTATAGAAGCTTGCAAGACCATGAAAGCTTCGAACTTGACTAACATTAGCAGGCGTTGGCCAATCTCGAACAGCACTTACCTTGTCCTCATCCACTTGTATCCCCTGTGAACTTACCACAAAACCAAGAAAAACAAGTTTGCTTGTACAAAAATCACATTTCTTAAGATTAGCATATAAATGTTCAGCCCTAAGTGTTGTCAGTACAAGTCTCAAATGCTCAACATGCTCTTCTAAATCTTTACTATACACAAGAATATCATCAAAATAAACCACAACAAATTTCCCTATGTAAGCACGCAAGACATGATTCATCAACCTCATAAAGGTACTAGGAGCGTTTGTTAAACCAAAAGGAATTACCATCCACTCATATAACCCATATTTGGTTTTAAATGTTGTTTTTCACTCATCACCTTCTCTCATTCTAATTTGATGATAACCACTCTTCAAATCAATTTTGCTAAATATACAAGCACCATGCAATTCATCTAACATATCATCTAGTCTAGGTATGGGATGCCTATACTTAATGGTTATGTTATTGATTGCTCTACAATCTACACACATACGCCATGAGCCATCTTTCTTAGGAATAAGTAAAACAGGTACAGCACAGGGTGACATGGACTCACGCACAAAACCCCTATCTAACAACTCACTTACCTGCCGCTGAAGTTCCTTAGTCTCCTCCGGATTGCTCCTATAAGCTGGACGATTTGGCAATACACTTCCGGGTACCAAGTCAATTTGGTGCTCAATCCCCCTCAATGGTGGTAGACTTTGAGGTAGCTCCTCCGGAAATACATCTTCAAATTCCTGCAAAAGTGAAACAACAATGCTCGGAAGGGATCCGGCTATATCACTTGTGTTAAAGAGAATCTCTTTGTAAAGAATCAACACAAGTGGATCATGTGTGTACAACAATTGTTTCAACTCACTCTTTTGGGCCATATATGTTTTCTTTTTGACCTCTTTCCTCTCATTTTCTTTTCCCTCATTTTTCTTTTGTATGGCTATCTCACTTTTTCTTTTAGCCATTTCATTTTTGTTTTCAAAGGCCATCTCACTTTTTAATTCACTCTTTTTTTCGGCCTCATCTCTCTTCTTTTTTTTCAATTGGTCCTCCAACACTTGCTTTGGGGACAAAGGAAGTAAAACAATGGGTTCTTTCTTGAGTACAAAAGAATATTTATTTCTAAACCCAACATGTGTCACTTGCCTATCATATTGCCATGGTCTCCCTAACAAAATATGACAAGCATGCATTGGCACCACATCACACAAAACCTCATCAACATACTTCCCAATCGAAAACGCAACCAAAACTTGTTTGTTCACCTTCACTCCGGCACAGTCATTCAACCACTGTAGCCTATATGGTTGAGGATGTTTCAAAGTAGGCAAGCTCAATTTTTCCACCATCTCAAGACTAGCAACATTGGTACAACTCCCTCCATCTATAATAATGTTGCAAACTTTGCCACTGACAAAACATCTAGTATGGAACAAGTTTTCCCGCTGATTCGTCTCCTCTTCTTTGACTTGGGCACTCATGATACGCCTAGTCACTAATGCCTCACCCACAACTGCTTCATATCGCTCATCAGGATCCTCTAATGCAGGCATCTCATCTTCATCCTCTCCATCATCTCCCTCACTATGAGATTCATACTCCCCATAATTACTCAACACCATCACCCTTTTATTGGGACATTGGCGAGCAATATATCCAACTCCTTGACACCTAAAACATTTAATATCTCTAGAACGATTAATAGGAGTTTCAGGTTTACCTTGCACTCCCTGCTTAGGCGCCTCCTGTTTAATGTCAACTTTGGGCTTGACCACTACCTTGCTTTCTTCACGTTTAACAACGTTGGAACGCCAAGATGTTGATGTATTACCAGATTGTGCGGTACGACCAACTCCTCTCCTCTTCAGTTGTTGCTCCACTTTTATCGCCATCTGCACCATTTCATCTAGATCCAAGTAATGTCTAAGCTCCACTTGGTCTTGAATTTCCCTGTTCAAACGACACAGAAAACGAGCCATAGTAGCCTCACTATCCTCATCTATGTTTGCTCTAATCATGACTACTTCCAACTCTTTATAGTAGTCCTCAACACTCTTCACACCCTGTCTCAAAGTTTGTAACTTCTTAAACTTTTCTCTATAGTAATGATTTGGTACAAACCTCTTCCTCATTACGCTCTTCATCTCAGCCCAAGTTTCTATAGGCCTCTCATTGCATCTTCTCTTAGTGGTTACTAATTGATCCCACCAAATAAGTGCATAATTAACAAATTCAACCACGGCCAACCTAACCTTCTATTGTTCGGAATAATGGTGACAATCAAACACGAATTCAACTCGCTTTTCCCATTCTAAATAAGCCTCTGGATCCGACTTACCATGGAACGACGGAATTTTCATCTTAATGCTACCTATGTTATTATCTTCCTTATTCCCATCATCGTACCTACCCCGTAAGGCTTCTCTTCTTCCCCTACAAAATCCTCTACCTCTTCCGCTCCTACCCCGGTTCTCGTTTTGACTCTCCTCTTCTACTCCTAATTCATAATCATCCTCTTCTTCTTCGACTGTACCAAAACCTTTAGGTTTAGATTTATTTTTACTAGTTCTAACTTCAAGCCTATCCAACCTCTCATATAAAGGATCCAACTCGGCCCTCATCATTCTACTAAAATGCCCAAATAACGCCTCCATTTGAACCTTAGACAACCCCTGATTCGAACTTTCTCCTACTTCCCTCTCCATTTTACTTTCAGATTTTGTACCTGCAAGAAAATGTTAGTAGAAATAAAAGATGTTCCTCACCCAAATTCTCAGAATCACTCCAAAGAAATAACACTCGCACTCAAATATTTTCACTCGAATGCGATAGTTCTCTCAAAGATGTGATCAATCTTTATATTTGTATACCAAACTATCAAGATTCAACTAGTGACACTTGCAACTGTCTCACTTGGATTGCACAAAGCCAAGAACACTAGAATAACACAGATTTGAAAACAGAACAAAGGATTACACAGATCTGAAAACAGAAACGAAGGAATAACACAGATCTTATAACAGAATGAAATTTATATTTTTCTTTTCTTAGATATATTTTTTTATATATATATAGAAAGATTTGACAAAAGAAACGAAAGGATACCACAGATCTGATAACAGAACAAAATTTTAGACAGATCTGAAAATTAAGAACAAGATACTTACTTGAATTTCAATGAGCCAAAGCTCTGATACCAAATGATACGAAACCTCGTACGAATGAAAAGCAGGCACGAATATCGAAATCGCACCCTCAGTTCAATAACAAACAAGGATCGATTATGTTGTCCCGATCTTTTGAAACAAGTAACGAATTGTGATATTCACCTCTAAGCGATTAAAATTTAGCAACAAATATCAACGATAAAACAATTGAATTTCAAACGAACCTTCAAAGATCTTGTTTTGACAATCCGAGCGAAAAAACAATCGACAAACGCCACAAAGATGCAATCTTTGATAAGTTTGATTTTTGTTATGAACCAAAGCTAAAATAGCCTTGAATATTGAGAGAAAATCTCCAATAATGTTTAAACTTTTTCAATGATTTCGTTCATCCCCCTTACAATACATTATATAAACAATAAAAATAAGAAATGTTGTGTGAAAAGACTTAAATAAGATAACTAGCAAATTTGACATGGAAGTGCGCCAAAAGACCGCGGGTGCGGTGTAGCTATGGAAACAGACCGCGGGTGCGCTAATGATTTGACCGCGGGTGCGGTGCAGCTTCGGGAAATTTTCTTAAATTTGATTATCATGGACCGCGGGTGCGGTCCCTGTTTTAGCGCGGGTGCACTGGACCTTCGGCAATTGCACTTGAATAACATTCCAAAGACCTCCAATATTATTCTCATGATTCCCAATCTCTTCTAATTTAGTCATCCAATTTGTAGATCCTCCTTGGTAGTTCATCATGAGTCATTGAAGTGCTTCTTTAAACTTCTTGCTACGTCCCCTCGTTATAGGTCCTTCGGGCAATACCAACGAATCCCATGTTTTCTTTGGTGCTTGATCAACCACGTTTGCATCAAGTTTTTTAATATCTCATAACCAGTAGCGTGAAATCAGAGTTTTTGACTTTTCATAAAAATTAAAAACTTGGGCGGTCCTCGGGTCTAGCCTCCTGCTCAGTCCAAGCCAGCTCCTTGGTCCCCACCCTTTGTCTTCTCAAAGTCATCATCACCTGCATCGATCAAGTCTAGTGAGTCTAAAGACTCAACACGTATACACTGGGAGTAACGAGTAATATGTAATAAAATCACATGCATCTTTAAAATAGAGCGTACATACTGAAACTTAAACGCGCATATAAAAGCTTGAGCATAAGTACATACATACTTAGACGTGCCATTAACATAAAAATTTTCGTAAACATGCTTACTTCATACATACTTGAGCATACATAACATAATTTTGCGTAGAGGCATGTTTCAATGTAAGTGAACCATACATAAATACGCCTTATCAGACTAAACCACAGTACTGGGCTGACAGGGAAGATCCACTGCCACATACATGAGATTCCCATTCATAATTTAACGGGTGGATTGGTCCCTAGTCATACTTTACCTTTTTCCAATCCTGATCTAAACCCGTTCATAATTTAACGGGGTGGATTGGTCCTTGGTCATAATTCGGCAAGTAACTTCAATACAATAATAACCCATACAAACACCCCAAACATCCCCAAGCATCGACAAGTAACTTCAATACAATAATAACCCATAATTCGGCATCGTTTCGCTTCCTACGACTTCTATTACATCCCAAGCCAATCCCGACCCGAACGAACCACCAAATAACACCTAAATACCTCCCATAACATATCTAAGTGCAGTAGCACAAGCCCGGCGATGCCCAACGAAGCCTGCAACAAATAACTTCAAGAAAACATTTTCATAAAAGTCGCAGTTCGAGCAGTCCCACGAAAACAATCATAACTCACTTATTTCTTATCCAAATATTTTAAATTTTATATCAGATCGAAGGTTTCAAAAATTCCTACGTTTTATATGTTGAAATCTTTTCCAAATTATCGACCAAAAAATCGTTGTTTTCAAAAAGACAGAAAATTCGAGTTTTGAGATCCAAAAACAGTTTCAAAAGTGATCCAACCATATTTGCTCAAACTTCTTCATAACATACACATGTTTTTCATACAATAAACATAAAAATCATTACTATGACAAGATCGATGCAAAAACGAGAGTATATACATGCCTTTAAATCTTTAACGTTACCGAAACAACGATACCAAAGCGGGAAGGATGCGAGAGACGATCCGGGACGAACGTGGCGCTATTTTCTTTGAAGAAAACTCAACGAAATCTTGCTGGAAAATCCGAGGGAGGGGGCGGCAGCTCTCTCTACTAAGAACCCTAGTTTTCTTCTCTCAAAAATAATGAAATCTGAATAATGAAGTGTGTGTGTGTGTGTGTTGCCGTTATTTAGTGTGTATAAAAATGTGTGTGCGTGTGATTAGGGTTAATTAGGAGAAAAGTTTTCTTATTTGATAATTAACAAGCTAATTTAAAATACTAACTCTCCCCTAATTAATAAATTCTCTAAATTTAAAATAACTTGCACAAGTGTCATAACTTTTAAAAGTTTATAAATCATAAAATAGCTAAATAGATAATTTAGGCTTTAGAATGTTAAAAACTAAATAAATTATTTAAAATGCCCCAATCTTAACTTAAAATAAAATACCATGTTTTAAAATTACCAAAAATCGTCACGGGTCTCTTTTCCTCGATCCCGCCTCGAATAATCGCCTGAAACATGAAACTCGAGAAAATATTTTAACGTGCATCACATAAACATAAATAATTTATAATAATACACTTAAATACATCATGCATCACTAAAAATTATTTTAAATTTAAATAAATGATTTAACAATTTAAATAATGCATGGGTGTTACGTGTATTGATTTTGAGCTCTATACCCACTTCAAGAATTTGACATTGAAGTCAAAGACAAGAAAGTCTGTGAGAACCAGGTGGCAGATCAGTTGTCACGCCTAGAGCTGGAAGAAAGAATTGAAAGTGGAGCTATCAATGAGTCGTTCCCAGATGAACAACTCTTCAAGGTAAATGTTACACATCCTTGGTTTGCAGATATAGCTAATTTTCTTGCTGCAGGTGAATTACCACCAGATTTAACTCATCACCAAAAGAAGAAATTCCTTCATGATGACAAGTTTTATCTGTGGGACGATCCCTTCATGTTTAAGAGATGCGCTGATCAGATAATTAGACGATGTGTAGCAGAGGAAGAAACAGATACGATTCTAGAGCAATGTCATTCCTCACCTTACGGTGGACTACTTTGGAGCATCTAGAACAGCAACTAAGATTTTACAGTCAGATTTCTATTGGCCTAATCATTTTAAGGACAGTTATACTTTAGTAAAGTCATGTGATAAATGTCAAAAAGTTGGCAATATTTCTAGCTAGACGCCATGAGTTACCACTAATATAGGTGGATTTTACAAGTTTTTTCATACTACGTGGTAGCTCATTGTGTTGCACACATCATTTAGATTTCATGCATTTTGTGACATTTTGGCGTATATTATGTTTTATTGTTGCTCATGTATCTCGTAGGTGAAAATGCAGGAAATTCGTGATTAAACTGAAGAAAATTCATCAACTTGTGAGAGCTATCCGCCCGAGCGCACATTTATGTCCGCCCGGGCACCTACAATGTGAGAAAAAAAAAAAGAAATTTGCGAAACTCATCCGCCCGGGCGGAAACTTATGTCCGCCCGGGCGCGTCGATTAAAAAGATTTTAAACAAGATCTGTGCAAGCCATCCGCCCGGGCGGAAAATCATGTGCGCCCGTGCGCGGTTGTAATTTTGAAAGATTTCTTGGCCGATTCATTACCTTATTTTCTGGATATGCATGATATGGAAGGGTTTGGAGGACGATTTTGAGGGTGATTCAGCAGCCAAGAAGCCGAAGGAGGAGAGAAAAGCTTGGAGAAAGCGCTTGGATTGAAGATTCAAAGATTTCGGGGCATCGTTCTTCATGTTTTTCGTCAAATCATTTATTTCTAATTTAGTTTTTATCCTTTAAACATTGTTGTGTTTATTTTTACTATGAATTCTAGTAGCTAAACTAAAATATTTGTTGGGATTTAAGGGGATCCTACCCCGAACTTTGATTTAGTTAATTTATATTCTGATTTTTGCTTTATTCTTGAGTGTGCTACTGTTTTTCATTGTGTTGCTAGAGCGTAGCTAACTTTAACAACGTTTTATATTACGAGTGAGTTAGAGAGAATAACTTGTGATAAGAACGAGTAGTATAGTCCGTGGATCTACAATTTACATAGATCTATGAAATTGGATATGTGCTGATAGTCATAATCTGGTAGGACAAAAACTAGGGAATTTCATAGATCGACATGCGATTCATTCTTGATTAATAATTAAAGAAATTTAATTACTTCATTGTGTAGAGTTAATTTGACATAGCTTGAGAGGGCGTGTTCAATTGAATAGGAAATCCTGTCGAAAGCGTAAATCATTATCGAACGAATTAATTAATTAACGCGGGGTAGGTGAACTGAAATTCCCAACAAATTCATTACTCATTGAATTTTAATCAATCATTGAAGATAGTATATCTCGTTATTTAATCCCTGGATCTTGTTATTTGCATGTTTATTTGAGCATAGTAGTAATAAACAACCCTTCAAATTTCGTTGCTAAAGGTTTGATAACTGAAAATAATAATTGTAAAATACATTTTTCAGTGGAACGATACTCGTACTCAAGTACATTATACTATTATTTGACATCGTGCACTTGCGATTAATTTTCAAGCATACGAAACCATATTTTTATTGAGGATTCCAGAGTGCAAGTTTTGCTCGATCAAGTTTTTGGCGCCATTTCCGGGAAATGTTAATTCACAATTTTACTTTTAGTTGTTTTCTTTAGCATTGTTTTATTTTTCTTGAGCTAACACTCCATATTCTAGTCCAGATATCTTTCCAGTGCATGCCAAAGTCACTTGACATGAAGCTTGAGCAGTTTGACCCTGCAATTGAAAGAACTTTTCGTAGAAGAAGACAGCAACAGAGACTGAAAGAACTGATGGAGAGGCACGAGCACGAGCATGAGGAAGAACACCATGAAGACAGACATGTTGAGATGCCACGCCGCATACCGATGCTAGAGTATGCCCAGCCTTCTTTGGATGGTGCACACCCCAACATTGTGAGGCCTATTGTGCGGGAAAACCACTTTGAAATCAAGCCAGCTATAATTCAGATGATTCAAAATACAGTCCAATTTGGAGGATCTGCAGTAGATGACCCAAACACGCACATCGCAGATTTCCTTGAAATTTGCAATACTTTTAAATTTAATAGAGTTTCTGATGATGCTGTTAGGTTGCATTTATTTCCTTTCTCCTTAAGGGACAAAGCTAAAGCATGGTTAAATTTTTTGCATGTAAGTTCGATCACCACATGGGAGGACATGGCGAAGGCATTTCTCATTAAATACTTTCCTCCAACTAAGACCATGAAGTTGCGGGCAGATATCACCACTTTTGCTCAATTCGAGCAAGAGTCTTTATATGAGGCATGGGAGCGTTTCAAAGATCTATTACAAAGATGTCCTCATCACGAACTGCCACTTGGGTTAGTCGTTCCTACCTTTCATTATGGCTTACTCACTCCTAATCGTACTATAATAGATGCTGCTGCTTGTGGGAACCTATTGAGAAGAACTGCTGAGGAAGGATACGAGTTATTGAAGGAAATGGCTGCTAGCAGCTATCATCCTCAATCTGAAAGGAACATCCAGCGGAGAACTGCAGGAGTTCACTACGTAACTGACTTTTCTGCTATTACTGCACAGCTTGATGTCTTGAATAGGAAATTGGACAGTTTGAATATGGGTGGCACGGCTATGCGTCTTCAAGAGATATTCTGTGATAAGTGTGGAGGTGAACACTTTGTGAAGGACTGTCAAGATGGCAATCCCTTCTATGTGCAAGAAGAGGCACCAGTGAATCAAGTGGGAGTCCAAAACCGTCCAAGGAATGATCCGTATTTGTAGAACCCGTAAATCAGTAGACGTATAAGCCATGCATAATTCTAGATTTTTAAATTTAATTGACTTCATTGCATAATTATTTTAAATTCATTTGTTTGAAGTTAGTTATTTATTATTTCAGTTCAGTAGTTTGATTTCTTAGCATTTCAGTTATTTCAGTGAGGCCGGACCGGAGTTGGAGTTTTGAGATAGAATTTAAGATCCAGAAAATATTTCCAGACGTTATTTTAGCTAGCAAGTAAGTTCATTTAAGTTAGTAAGGGAGGTTTGAGGATTTAATTTAATTATTTGAGGTGATTAAGAAATGAACTCATTTAAGTTATTTAATTAAGGGGTTAGCTCACTAAATTAATTAAAGGATTAGTAAGGCTTTTAAGGGTTATTAAATTACTAGATAATCAATTTCCCCCTACCATTTATCATGCATTTTCGGCCACACCCCTAGAAGAACAAACTAGGACTTGCCAACTCACCTTTGACTCATTCTTGGTTGATTAGCATGCTAATTCTTTTAGCTATTTTTTCACCTTAATTAATTAATACTAGACCACTATCCTAACCCTTGTTTGGCATGATAAAATCGGCCACTATACTCTAGAATCACCCAAGAGATCATTTGATAGCAATTCAAAATTCAAAATTCAAATGCATGAAGACATGGTCTTGATATGATCCTTATATCTTGCACCATCCTCCTCACCCCTCATAACCACTCCATCACACTCCCTCCCCACCAAAATCAGACCCATTTTCAGTAGAAAAAACGTGAATAATAGCTAGGGAGAAAGGGATAAAAATCGAGAACTAGAAAGAACAAGATAAGCGCTCCATCTCCTCAGTGCCGCGTCGTCGTCGTTTCGTTCGTTTTCTTTCGAAACGAAACCAGGCATGTCTAGATTTCTTTCAAACCTCAATCAAGTCATATTATCATTTATTTTTCAGTACATGATCATGTTTATTCAAGAAAAAACCGAGATACATGTCAAAACATTTTGGAACAACACATGCAGAATTTTCGTTTTTCCTTGGCAAGCTTCACGTTTTTCTTGGTTTGTGAGTTTCAGGTGATTGGTTCGACTCCAGGCTCCCAAGGCGACTTATATACATGTAATAGGATGCATTAGGACCACATTTTTCCATCGGTATCAGCCCATGTTCGCTGGAAAGCAAGAAATGACAGCAACACCATTTGTGTCCCTTTTTGAGTTTGAAATTTTCAGTTTGGTTTCCAAGGGGTTGGATCTGATCTTGGCTGCCCTAAGGGCTCTTAGCCATGGTTGGATCACTTCCCTAGCATGTCTAAGACGTGACTAAGTCGCCCTTTTGGTGGCTTGGTCCATGGCTCATCTGTTTTTAAATAATCAACAAGAACAGCCCCTATACCCCTTCGGCTACTTCGGTTGGACAGCTTTCGGTTCGTTTCTTTTGGTTGCTTGGTATGGATCTTGGTTGGCCTATGGCCCTTAGCCACGATTCATATCATGCTCCTAGATGTCTAGATCGTGCCATGGTCAATCAAATGGCCACTGGAATGACGCAAGACATCGATCTAAGCAAAACACTACACACGCATGCACGTTGGCTCTCGGTTGGACCCTTCGGTTGAGTTATGGTGTGATGCGGATTGTGGCTGGCCTAGGGCCCTTAGCCATGGTTCAAATCATTCCTTGGGATGTTGGTAAGAGTCTCTGGTTGGTGGTTCACGCCCCAATGGCCGGTAGTCTCGAAAACAACACAAGTTACACGGGTGTGCAGCTGCTGGAAATTTACAGCATGTTGCTGTGTCGTTTAGAAGGCTCGTTTGAGTTCTTGGTTGGCTTTTAGCCCATGGACTTGGACTGGACAGTGCCTCATTGAGTTTAGAAGGTCATGTTTTCGACCGTTTGTGATTTGTATCATTTTTTAGGTCGTACGAGAATTTACGGTGCAATGTGCCAAATTGACTCTCGAAAGAGCGTTTCGTGTTTTGGCCTCCATTCCACCTAGATTTCGACCCTATCATTTTAGGAGCATTATTTTATGATTTTTCAGCGTATTTTAATCATGACTATACGTCGGTTCGGTGTCGGTTCAGGTTGGCTCGGAGTCATGATTAAATGCGAAGTCAATAGGCGTCATAGTCGCATCTTTTGAACGTAAATTGCAGAGTTAGTCAAGTTTAAGCTATTGCATATTTTTCATGGCACAGTTAGGTTGCAGCGAGCCTGGGGACGATCCAATCCAATCAAATTGGTAAAATTACAGGAATTTTCATTACGCCAGTTAATTATTTTACGTGCATTAAATAGAAAATGATTATTTTTGAGATTTATGCGATATGACTTGTGGTTCATTCACTATGTGGAAGTGTTATTTTATACGGTCGCCAGTGACCGATCAGTTCAGTATGGTACCACCCGATCGCCAGTGACCGGCCAGCTCAGTTCGGCTTCAGCCTCCCCGGTAGCCAGTTACCGATCAGTTCAGCTTAGTGCAGTGGCCACAGGCGTAAAACATAATCTCAACAGAAAATTTTATCAGTTATTTCAGTACAGGCTCCAAGGAGCAAACATTTTTACTGTGATTATCAGTTCAGTTATGCACGTATTATAATTGCTCAATACAGATTATTTTCAGTATGCCTCAGGACAGGATATGTTAACTCATGCATATTTTAAATTCAGATTTTTACTCGTTACCTGCGATATATGCATGCTGAGTCTTTAGGCTCACTAGACTTGATTGTTGTAGGTACTGATGAGGCCAGGCCCGAGGGCGGGGACCAGTGAGCCAGCTTGGGTCGGCAGTAGTGGCACCCGAGGACCTCAGTGCAGCAGTTGTTATTTTATTCCGCAAACAATTTTTATCAGTCGTTGGATAATTTTTAAATTGTTATTGTTGGCAAAACTTTATTTTCTTCCGCTGCTATTATTTTAAACATTGAACTTGATTCATCAGTCGATTTTATGAATGAGGCCATTTAAGTTCTTTTAAAAAAAGAAAAATTTTTAATTTTTCGCAAATTTTCAAGAAAGGAGTTTTAGGCCCTTTACAGTATTCGAACACATATAATCATGGATGGAGGCAACATCCCAACTTCTCATGGGGTGGTCAAAACAGTCAGAATCGACCACAAGGAGGACAACCATATGGGAAACAACCGATGTACAGATCTGACCCTCATAGAGAAGAAAAATCTAATTTGGAGCAAATGATGTCTAAGTTTATCTCGTCCACTGAAACTAGACTCCAAAACCAAGATGCATCGATAAAGGGGCTAGATAATCAGATCGGACAGTAAGCAAAGATGATAGCAAGTAGAGAGCCGGGCACCTTGTCAAGTAACACAGAGACCAATCCAAAAGAGCAAGTGAAGGCCATCGAGTTGAAGAGTGGGAAAATTTTAGAGTCTAGAGAAAAGGAAAAAAGTCAGGTACCGGATGAACAGATTGAGACATCCAAAGGTAAGTTTTCTAAAACTACACCAGCACCCACCGCACAATCAAAAATTGTTATACCTCCTCCTTTCCCTGCAGCATTGAAAAAACCAAAACTTGATGCGCAATTCGGTAAGTTTCTTGAGGTGTTTAAAAAATTGCATATCAATATTCTTTTTGCCGATGCTTTGATGCAAATGCCTATTTATGCTAAATTTTTGAAGGATATCTTAGCAAATAAGAGAAAATTGGAGGATCACATTGTTAGAGTAGATGTCATGCAAGCCAACGGTTGGCTAGGGAATTTATTGACTCAAGTATAATAAACAATCTTTATTTTAATATAATTTACTTTTTAATGGTTTCGTTATACTTTATCTGTATACCCATGCAATCAGCATAGATAAAGTCCTTGATTATGCTTTAATACAAATGAATCGTAATTCGATGTTGAAACTCATTTGTAAACTGTAAGGCTCGAGATTTATTAGTCTTCATTGATGTGATATTCAGAAGATATGAGTATGCATGACATGTAATGAGAAGCACTAAACGGGATTATGAAGTGGTGCATAAAGACTAGACCGCACCCGCGGTAAGGAAAGGACCGCACCCGCGGTTGATGGACAGAGAGTTGGAGATTAATTACGGAAGTGACACCGCACCCGCGGTGCTAGACAGACCGCACCCGCGGTTCTGCTACAGTGAGTTCAGCGCACACGCGTTACAGGACTGAGCACACCCGCGGTCGAAGCTTTCGGAAATGTTGATGTATATCCTTACACTGAGCGCACCCGCGGTTACTGAATGAGCGCACCCGCGGTGCGACGTGCAGCTTGAAAAATAAGACACGTTTCCTGGTGTTGCATGCAGTATATATATATAGATATACAATCGATTCATTCTTCACAATTCAGAGAGGAATCGAGAAAAGGCTCCGAGGAAGGATTCCAATTTGTGATTGAAGATTTTGGAGATCCATCCGTCCGATTGTGAATCCGACTTCAGTACTGTGTTCCTATCGACGCAGGCTACAACTGGACGTAAGTTTCGATACGTTTAGACATGATTTGAATTTATGATATTGTCAGAATTGAATATGAATCAGATATGATGTTTCTGCTACAGTAGACATGGTATAACTGAAGTCAAATTAAAGAATAGACTGTTTATGAAATTGTTATGAATTTCAGAGTTGATTTAGTTGAGATTTTATATCAGAGTTGTGTTATTATTCAGATTATGAGTTGTACTGATACTGGTTATGAATTCTGGTATTATATCTGTGATGTTGAGATAGACAGGGTTATCGTGACTGTATTGTTATGCCGTCGAAACATCAGTAGATTGATATTGATCAGATTCAGTAATGATTTCGATTGTACCGTGATATCATTGATATGAATTAGATTGTACCTTGTTCAGATATGGATCAGATTATATACTGATTTGAGTATTGATCAAAACAGGTCTTGAATTGAATTATATACTGATATTGCATTTATACGATTGTCATTGCCAGACTGGTTATGGACAGATTGGAATACAAGACTTCGTCTTCATCAGACCGAGAAGAGAAAGGTATAAATGGATGTTAATTGGGAGATCGACTTGAGTTAGATTTAACTCGAGTTTCCCTAAATCACATACTTGTATGGTATTGTTTTTATACCTTTGTGTTTTAATGAGTATGTTTATTCTATTGAATTAGAAGTAGAAAGCAGAGAGCTATTAAGTAAGAGTCACTGAAAGAGGGTTTAGATTTTGACAGACTTGTCACTGACCCATTGCACATTGTCAGAATAGGCCTAGTCTTGGTAGATACGCCAAGGCACTGGACGTTTGGTATATCGTTATGCTTCAGATACAGATAGCATTCTATTCGATATAGATTAGACCAAAGTCCAGAAATAAGAACGTACCGCCACTGCGACTGGTAGTAGTAGGTGGGAGACTTGTTACGTTCTTATTCACCGGGATCCCTAGATTAGAATGAGAGATGAGTCGAGTTTTAGATATTGAGATTAGAATTCGATTTACAGATCCGTATTGATTTATGTTTCGTAGATGACGATTCATGTTTTATTTACAGACTGGTATGGATACATGTTGTTTGATTATGCTACATGTGATAAGATATAATTAATGCTTTTATGTTAATTCAGTTAACTGCATGTATACATTATTTATACTGGGATTTATTCTCACCGGAGTATCCGGCTGTTGTCTTGTTTTGTATGTGTGCATGACAACAGGTGGGAAAGGATCGGGGTCAAGAGGATGATGAGAGAAGATGAGTTAGAGTGGTGATTCCGGACTTATTGTCGACTTGGTTTAATACCTGAAATTTAGTAGTTGAACCTTAGACTAGTTTGAATAATTGTTGTACATTATTGTACTTTTATACTGAGATGTATAATAGATTGATTCCATTACCTTCCGCATTTTAAAGAAAAATTTTTAGACCCTGTTTATCTTAATTGATAATTAAATCCCAAAGATGATTAAGAAGACGATTAGCGTCCGGGTCCCCACATAAACACTGCATATTCTAAATTCGTTCCTAGTCGATTCAGCCGCCTAAAACATGGATAAAGGTCGCTTGAGCTCGAGACTTGCATCTGTGATGTTGTGTACTGCGTTTCTTGGTAAGGGCATGGAGATGTCCAAACATGCAGATGGGTAGTCATATGAAGATTATACCGAACAACCCTCCCTCGGACTTTCCAAGTGGTTATCATTCATCGAGAGGATAAGTCCGTGGTTATGATTGTACACCGTTAGTCCTTACGACCCGAGACAACACTGAGGCTCTATATGCTAGGGCTGTGCTTTGACTCGTTTACCGGCTCCAGGAGAGTCATCAGGTGGCGAGGTTGGGTACAGTTGCGACACATATAGGAGCCAGTGCATGTAGTCCAGGATTCACCGCTCACCTACGGGTGTGGATATCCTATGTGATCTAATGTAATAATAGTGCATGGAATCTCTGGCCAGAGTATGAGATGTACGTTGGAGAAGGAGTTCTCCAATAGTACACGCGATGCCACTATTATAGTTATCACATAGTTATCGAATTAATATGCAACCCTCGATGAACCAATGGTTGCATATTCGATCGGGACATATGAGATGAAGGGACCGTACTGTACGCTAAACATTCATAGGGCGTTAGAGTTTATACCTATGGTGAACGATTCACACGGCTCCAACTATTCCGAGGTTAGCGGAGATAGCTCTTGGTGAATTCCCTACGAACTTTCTTCAGATCTGTTTTCTTTGATCCTCCTATCAAGTCCACGACTAGATCGCTTGTTCCTCTTTCAAATTGCACTAGAAAATTTGGAAGAAGTTTCTACGTTGAGATCAAATATTTTGAGAGAGCATCAAATCTCTTTTCTTGAAAAATGGCCAAGAATTTTTGGAGGAATCTTTTGTGATTCACGTGAATCACCTTTTGAAAATGTAGTGGAGGCTAGGTTTTTGACTTGCAAAAACTTATTTATATATAACCCATGACCTAAAATATATAATTAACATTAATGGACTTGATTAATTTATTAGACTAGTCCAACTAGTTTAATTATTTAATCCAAGTCCATTAAACCTTAATCATTAAGTATATTGGACTTGTACTCCTACAAACCCATAAATATACTTCCCACCAATTTTAATTCATTAATTAATAAACTCAACTTTTGAGCTTAATAAATTAAATACATTATAAATTTAACATCTGAGTTTTTACAAGAAATCAATTATTATTGATTTAATTGGAAATTAAATAAAGGGGTTTATTTAATTTGTTAAATTCTTTAATATTTGTGATGGTTAGTGATAAATTATTAGATATATGATTTATCAATTAATTAAATTCTTTAATTAAATTGATGTTAATATTTGATATTAAATGTATGAAGGATGATCGAGAGCCTTGACCAATGTGTTAGGTGTATGTTAGGATATTTTACTGTTTTGTTCATTTTGTTAATATTTGATATTATTAAAGTGGGCCTGGTTTGTGGCCCGTTCCCACCCCATGAGATGTATCCCTTATGTGCCATGGCTATTTAAATGTAATTATTAGAAATAGTGGGAGATCAAGACTGGAAGATGGTGGGCCCGATGATCAAGATGAAGACATGTAAAATATTGGAAGCTCTTGTAATTGTTGCATTTGCATCCCTGCATTCACCTAGGTTTTGGACCTGGATCCATGTTTGACTCACATGGATCTAATAGTGTTGGCGATCGATCATCCTTATTTATTGTTGAATGTCATATTATGATATATATGCGATATATAGTAATATGCATGTATGTATATTATTAGATAATATAGTTGCATGAATCCGGCAAACATACAAACTCGTGGCACGCGATTTTTAAATTAAAATGATGAGACAATTTTAAAATTAAAATCCCTCATTTTGAATAAGATTCAAAATTTATATCAAACCGAAAAAGTAAAAATTAAAGGAGTTTAATTTTTCCTTGCCTTCCATCAACCGTGGTTGCATGTTGATCGCTACCCGTGGACAGTGTCTGGCTCATATTATTGGGGAGGCCTGTACGCCGGAAAGCTGTGACTTCCACCGGACATATGATGTGAATTGAGTGGAACTCCCATGACTTCGGCTCATATTATTGGGGGAACTCATGGCGACCGTCTACTACAATTCAATATTGATGGGTTGGTTTGACACGCGAAAATAAACGACGTCATATTATTGGGTCCTTATTAAACGTGAGGCAAAACACGCGGATGTTGCATAGGGATGCAATTGGACTCTACCTTTTAGAAATTATAATTGGCTGATATTATTCGGGATTATAATTGGCTAATTGGACTCTACGTGCCTACTAAGGAAATATGATTTTCCTTTTTCATCAGAGGGTGGTGGAAATGTTAAAATAGTGTAATTTATAAAATGAAATCCATATTTTATATCTTAAAATTATTTTACAATAATCAGCAACTATTATTCTGTTTCCATATCAGTATATTTTTCGATTTCGTCACATAATCCAATTTTGTTATTAACAAGCTAACCGAATCTAATTTTCAAGACTGGTTGGGAAAATTGTTCTGAATTCGGAGAAAATGGCAAACACACTAATGTCAGTCCTGTTGAACTGACAAAGCATGCAAGATGGTTGGACCATAGTTTGCAAGCTAAAGTGTAACATGCTCGCTTTTACGTCAAATGAACTGTAGGGACAGTTTGAGGAAATTTTGAATGCTGCTGACATTCGAATGCACGTGCAAGAGTTGCATGGTGCATGAAACTATGCACACTACTTTCAAGGAGCTCATTCCATCCACCTACCTTGAAGGGCACAGAAAATGCAGTGGATTGCGAAAGCTGGTTGGATGATATAGAGATGTTATTTGAATCACTTGCCTATACAGATGAACGTAGAGTGAAGCTGGTTGGGCATCAATTGCAAGAAGTGGCCAAGAGTTGGTGGCTAACAGCGAAACGAGCCTTAGAACATCAAGGTATTGATATTACTTGTAAAGTCTTTAAAGATGAATTTTATCAACGTTTCTTTCCAGTGTCGTATCGAAAAGACAAAGGGGCCGAGTTCGCCAACTTGAGACAGAGCCAGTGGAACATAGAGGAGTATGTTGCCAAATTCTCGTGCTTGCTTCGATTTGCACCTCACGTAGCAGGGAATGATGAGGCAGTTGCCGATTAGTTCATAAATGGTTTGAATCCGGACATCTTTACCCTAGTGAACACGGGGCGACCCAACACTTTTTCTGAGGCGCTGAATCGAGCGAAGGGAGCAGAGGCGGGCTTGATTAGACAGCGAGGAGCTTCCTATAGTGTTCAGGGTCAGAGACCGCCACAGCCTGCCGCACAGTTTCCACCACCTCCTCCTCGATTTGATAGTGGAAGCAGTAGTAATGGCAAGAAGGATTTTCTGAAGGCAAAGGGCAGACAGTTTAAGAAGTCAGGGAGCAGTTCGTCGAGCTCCAGTGGGTCAAGACAGAGAGCTCCTGGCCAGAGTGCAGAGTATACTGGTGTTTATTGCAGTTCTTGTGGTGGTAGGCATGCCACTGAGCAGTGTCAGGGAGTGATGGGCAGATGCAACATATGTAGGCAACAGGGACACTTTGCCAGAGTCTTTCCCCAGAGAGGTACACAGAGATTTCAGAGTGCAGGGTCATCAGCATCAGTGACTCAGCCTGAGAGGCAAGCTTCGTCTGTCCATTCCTTTCAGCCCACATCTACACAGTCCCAGCCTAGAGCCAGAGGTGGCCAGACAGTGAGCCAACCTCCCAGACAACAAGCTCGGGTGTTTGCATTGACGGAAGAGCAAGCCCAAGATGCACCAGATGATGTGATTGCAGGTAACTGTTTTCTTTGCGGTTATCCTGCATATGTATTGATAGATACAGCTGCATCACATACATTCATATCAGAACATTTTGCATTGACACATGCATTGCCTGTCGAGTCATTGTCTACTGTAGTATCTATTTCTTCTCCGTTGGGAAGTGGTCTGATATCTGTGACTTCAGTTAGACATTGTGTACTACAGTTTGAAGGGCATGAGATCGATTTAGAATGTGTTGTACTTGGTTTATCTGATTTTGATTGTATTGTCGGGATTGACATGTTGACTAAGTACAGAGCCACCGTAGACTGTTTTCACAAGATTGTCAGATTCAGACCTGAAATGACAGAGGAGTGGAAATTCTATGGTAAGGGTTCCAGATCTTGGATTCCCTTAGTATCTGCTCTGACTATGAGTAGATTGTTGCAACAAGGAGCAGAAGGGTTCCTTATTTATTCAGTAGACTTACTGAAACTGAGCCCGACATTGGCAGATTTTCCAGTAGTATGGGAGTTTGCAGATGTATTTCCTGACGCGATTCCAGGTTTACCTCCAGCCCGAGAGGTAGATTTTAGTATTGATCTTATTCCAGGTACCGCTCCTATATCTCGAGCTCCGTATAGGATGGCGCCTATAGAGTTGAAGGAATTGAAAGCACAACTAGAAGATCTTCTAGCCAAGGGATATATCAGACCCAGTGTATCTCCTTGGGGTGCACCAGTGCTATTTGTGCGAAAGAGAGACGGGTCTATGAGATTGTGTATAGATTACAGGCAACTGAACAAGGCAACGATAAAGAACAAATATCCTTTGCCTCGTATCGACGACTTATTTGATCAGTTGCAGGGATCTTCTATCTATTCCAAGATTGATCTGAGATCGGGATATCACCAGCTGAGAGTTAGAGACGTTGATATACCGAAGACAGCATTCCGAACCAGGTATGGACATTACGAATTTATTGTCATGCCTTTTGGTTTAACGAATGCTCCGGCGGTGTTTATGGGACTGATGAACCGCGTCTTTCAGAGATATTTAGATGAATTCGTGATTGTTTTTATTGATGATATTTTGGTGTATTCCAAGAATTTGGATGAGCATGCTAATCATTTGAGAATTGTGTTGCAAACACTAAGAAATGAAAGATTATATGCTAAATTGTCAAAGTGTGAGTTTTGGCTGAGACAGGTTGTCTTTTTGGGTCATATCATATCTGGAGATGGTATTTCTATGGATCCGAGTAAAGTGGAAGCTGTGATCAGTTGGCCGAGGCCGACTTCTGTGCCAGAGATACGCAGTTTCATGGGTCTAGCGGGGTACTATAGCCGATTCATTAAATATTTCTCCAGTATTGCGAAGCCGATTACCCAGTTGACACAGAAAAATGCGCCGTTTGTGTGGTCTGCAGATTGTGAGTCTAGCTTCCTAGAGTTGAAGAAGAGGCTGACCAGTGCACCTGTCTTGATGATTCCTTCAGGTACTGGCGATTTTGTTGTATATTGTGATGCATCTCACAGAGGGCTGGGATGTATTCTTATGCAACGAGGTCATGTGATCGCATACGCCTCGAGACAGCTGAAGCCACACGAGATTCGATACCCCATTCATGATCTTGAATTGGCGGCTATTGTTTTTGCCTTGAAGATCTGGCGTCACTATCTTTATGGTGAGAAATTTGAGATTTATTCTGACCATAAAAGCCTGAAGTATCTGTTTTTTCAGTTAGAGTTGAACATGAGACAGCGTAGATGGCTTGATCTACTGAAAGATTTTGATTGCGAGATCAAGTACTATCCAGGGAAGTCAAATGCAGCAGCAGATGCCTTGAGTCGAAAGGTTTGTACTCTATCCTTATCGACCATAGGTGTGACTAATATGGTTGAAGATTGTTGTTTGTCTGGTTTAGCATTTGACACAGATAGTAAACCATTAAGACTTGCTACGGTTCAAGTTGAGCCAGATTTGATTTTGAAAATCAAAGAAGCTCAAAGAACAGATCAAAATATACAGAAGTCAATTCAGATGGTCAGATCAGAACATCAGTCTGAATATCAGGTACCTGATTTTGTCCTGTATGTGAATAACCGTATTGTAGTGCCAGATGTTTCAGAGTTGAAACAACAGATATTGTCAGCAGCGCACTGTTGTCGGTTCAGCATTCACCCTGGTGGCAGAAAGATGTACAACGACTTGAAAACACAGTTCTGGTGGAAACAGATGAAATCAGATGTTGCCGAATATGTGTCTAAATGCTTGAATTGCCAACAGGTGAAAGCCGAGAGAAAGAAACCCGGAGGTTTACTTCAGAGCCTATCTATTCCAGAATGGAAATGGGATCACATTTCCATGGATTTCGTGACGAAGTTACCTCGATCATCCCGGGGTTGTGATGCGATTTGGGTTGTGATAGTCAGATTAACCAAATCAACGTGTTTTATTCCGTATAGGATGACGTACAGACATGATCAGATGGCTGAGATATATGTCAGAGAGGTAGTCAGATTACATGGTGTGCCGAAATCTATCGTATCAGATCGTGATCCACGATTCACTTCACACTTTTGGCACAGTCTGCAGCAGGCTTTAGGTACGACATTACACCTGAGTACTGCTTATCATCCTCAGACTGATGGACAGTCAGAGCGGACTATCCAGACTTTAGAGGACATGTTGAGAGCTGTAGTGCTAGATTTCGGCACTAGTTGACAAGATTCACTACCGTTGTGTGAATTCTCATACAACAACAGCTATCAAACGAGCATAGAGATGGCACCATTTGAAGCTTTGTATGGCAAGAAATGCAGATCTCCTCTATATTGGGATGATATATCTGAGGTACCAGAACTTGGGCCTGATATGATTCGAGAGATGACTTAGAAGGTGAAGATAATTCAGAAAAGAATGAAAACAGCACAGGATAGGCAAGCCAAGTAGCCAATATCAGACGTAGACCGCTAGTATTTGAACAAGGAGACAGAGTATTTTTGAAGATTTCTCCCTTCAGAGGCATTGTCAGATTTGGCAAGCGTGGGAAACTGTCTCCTAGATACATCGGTCCATACGAGATTCTTGAGAAAATTGGCGATCGAGCATATCGGCTGGCTCTTCCTCCTTTTCTATCCGGGATACATGACGTTTTTCATGTATCAATGCTATGTAGATACATGCCAGATTATTCTCATGTCATTCGGCCTGACGAAGCTGAGCTGGATCAGACGTTGAGTTACGTAGAACAACCAATACAAATTCTTGATCGGAAAGAGAAACAGCTCAGAACGAAGACTATTCCCCTAGTGAAAGTCCAGTGGAGTCGTCATGGCACCGAGGAAGCGACTTGAGAGACAGAAGCAGATATGAGACAGAAATATCCCGAGTTATTCTCATGATGTGAGTATTTATTCAGCTTTTGATTTTACCGCTGTTTTTACATACTTTGATTAATTGATTTCACGTTCAAGGACGAACTAATATCTAAGAGGGGGAGAAATGTAATGCCCTAGATTGTATGTGGATAAAATGAAAAGATGAAGTGTTGCTTGAAGGAAGAGACCGCACCTACGACCCTTGTGATGCCGCACCCGCGGTGCATGGACAAAAAGTTGGTCATTTTACAGTAGGGTCACCGCACCCGCGGTCCAAGACAGAGTGCACCCGCGGTTGATGGACAGAGAGTTGGAAATTAATTACAGAAATGACACCGCACCCGCGGTAATGTCACCGCACCCGCGGTCTTATATGTACCGCACCCGCGGTCGTCGAATTTCAGAAAATGAAAGGCATGCCGTGGGCACAGCGCACCCGCGGTGAAGAGTGACCGCACCCGCAGTGCTGCATGCGAGAAATCCACCTTTGTTCCTTGTTGTGACACATGGCATATATATATATATATAGATATTGGACTGATTTAGTCCTTCTCATTTCAGAACTCAGAATCGAGAGGAATTTCTCTTTTAAGTTCAAGGTCCTTTTCATCCTATAATTGAGCTTGTGCAAGATATATTCATCCAAACTTTAATCCAAGCGTAGAATCTTGCTCCTCTCTTTAAGGGCTACAAAAGGATGTAAGTTCGGTTAAGTTTTAACATGCTTTGAAGTATACATGTTGGAGAAATGCTGATATGCTTGTGATTATATGTTCTTATGATTATGGTGAGTATGGAAATACAGTCGGATCGATTTTTGGATACCGTTTGAGATGGTGTCGATTTTCCAGCATGTATATTGAGTTAAGATAGTGAAGAGTTCAGTATGATACATTATATTGTAATGAGGAGTATGAGTTGATTTTGATTGATTATGATGTTATTGAGTGATCGGTATCGCAGGATTATGCCGTTGTACCGTCGATTTGTATTGATATTGATTGTCAATTCATATATGTGTTGAATTGAGTAGAAGTTTGATAGAATACACATTGATTATGCCATTTCAGATTTGTAGTGGTAAATTTGGGAACAAGACTTCGACTACGACGACGATTATACTACAACGAAGGTATAATGCATGTTTTGTTTGGGGAAGACACGACTCAAATAAGATTCAATTTGAGTTTCCCAACAAAACCACATACTAGATTAGTTGCTTGTCTTTTGACATGATTATGATTTGTTTATGGATTGTATTCAAATCTTTTGATATGATTATGCATTTATAGATTTATATTCATGCATTTGAAATAGGAGAGTCATTGGCAGATTTGCCAAACTTCTAGACGTTCGGTGTATCGACGCATAGGAGCAGACATCCTCCGATTGGAGACATTCGATACAGACATGACCGAAGTCTAGGAATAAGACGTACAGTTACCCCGATTGGGAAGGGTAGGTGACAGACAGTGACGTCTTATTTACACCGGGATCCCTAGAGTAAGTCGATTCGAGTCAAGACATGATTTGATTTGAGTTGCATGTTTAGATAGATCGGTTTCATAGACTATGGAACCATTGGTATTGCTTTCATGCATGATTAATGATTTCGTATCAGCATGTATACATGTTTTATACTGGGATTTGTTCTCACCGGAGTTTGCGGCTGTTGTTATGTCTGTATGTGTGCATAACAATAGGTGGGGCAGGATCAGGGTCGCGACAGAGATGAAAGATCAAGATAGCGTGGTGACTACGGGCGCAGAAGATCACTAGTGATGTTGTACTAGATTTGTACTACTCGTAGTTTATGGTTTGTATTAAACCCTAGTGATGTGTTGATAGTAAGACATGACATGTATATTATATGTGTTGTAATTAAATAAAGAAAGATATTATGTTTAGTGTTTACATTTGAATTAATGGTAAAAAGCGAAAATTTGACCCACATTATGAATAAAGATCCAATTAATCCCAAAAAGAATTGAGTTACATAATCAAACCTTGTTGGACATGGTTCGATCTATGATGGGATTTACTGAATTGCCTACATCGTTTTGGTGTTTTGCGCTTGAAACTGCGGCAATGTTGTTGAATAATGTCTATACTAGAGCAGTGGATAAAACACCATATGAGATATGGATGAGAAAAAACTCCCAAATATTCTTACATGAGAATATGGAGATATCTTGCTTACGTGAAGCAGACAGCGGGAGAAAAATTGGATAGTAGATCCACTTTATGCTACTTTGTAGGATATCCAAAGAATTCTGTTGGATATTATTTCTATCTTCCTAATGAAGCAAAATTGTTTGTTTCAAGAAATGCCACCTTTATGGAAAGAGAATTTCTATTAGATAGAAAAAGGCAAGATGATAGAACTTGAAGAAATTCAAGATACTCCCTCAACTATAGTAGTTGAACCTAATCTCCAACAACCAGTAGTTGAAGTACAAGCTCCAAGGAGGTCTGATAGGGTTATTAAACCACCTGCTAGATATACGCTTCTTCATGAACAAGACCATGATGAGTCTTGTGTTGGATATGATCCAATGAACTTTAAGGAAGCAATATCTGATACTGATTCAACCAAATGGCTTGAAGCCATGCAGTCAGAAATGGACTCTATATATTCAAACCAAGTATGGACATTGGTGGATCAACCTGAGGGAATCGTTCCTATAAGGTGCAAATGGATCTACAAAAGAAAGCTTGGGGTGAATGGGAAGGTAATGACCTTCAAAGTAAGACTGCTTGGAAAAAGTTATACTCAAAGGCAATGAGTTGTCTATGAAAAAATTTTTCACCAGTTGTTATGTTTAAGTCCATTAAAATATTACTAGCCGTAGCAGCATAGTATGACTATGAGATATGGCAAATGAATGTAAAGACTGCATTCCTCAATAGAGACATCAAAAATAAATTTATATGTCTCAACCTGAGGGATACACATCAGTAGGAAGTGAGCATAAGGTATGCAAACTTCAGAGATCAATATATGGTCTCAAGCAGGAGTCATGGAGTTGGAACCTCAGATTTGATAGCACTATCAAAGAGTTTGGTTTTGCTAAGAATCCTGAGGAACCATTTGTGTACAAGAAAGTTAGTGGGAGTGCAGTGACATTCCTGGTACTTTATGTTGATGATATCCTGCTCATTGAGAATGATGTAGGATTATTGCAATCAACTTAAGTTTGGTTAGCAAGTAAATTGTCCATGAAAGACATGGGTGAAGCATCCTACGTATTGGAAATACAAATCTATAGAGATAGATCAAAGAGGATGCTCGGATTCACCCAAGCCACCTATATCGATACCATTATAAAGCAATTCTCTATGGAAGAGTCCAAGAGAGGATACTTACCAATGTGTCATGGTGTTACTCTATCAAAAGCTATGTGTCTCAAAACTGATGAAGAGATAGAGATGATGACATGTATTTCATATGCGTCTGCCATTGGTAGTATCATGTATGGTATGATATCGACACGTCCTGATGTTGCTTACGCTTTGAGTGTTACAAGCAGACATCAGGCGAACCCTGGTCCAATGCATTGGAAGGCCGTGAAAGATATTCTTAAGTACTTGAGAAGGACTAAGAATTTGTATATGGTCTATGGGGGTGGAGAATTTAAATTGGAAGGCTACACTGATTCTAGCTTCCAATGTGACGTAGATGATTCGAAATCGACCTCTGGTTTTGTATTCATGATATATGGTGCGGCTGTCTCTTGGAAAGGTTCCAAGAAAGACACCGTTGCGGATTCCACCACTGAAGCTGAATACATTGTTGCATCTGATGCAGCCAAAGAGGTAGCTTGGATGAGGAATTTTGTCCAAGAGTTGGGTGTTATTCCTAAAAGAGTTGATCCAGTCCCCTCATACTGTGACAACACTGGTGCCTTTGCGCAAGCAAAGAAACCAAGGTCTCATCAACGATCCAAACGTGTACTGACGAAGTTCCACATCATACGGGAGATTGTGGGAAGAGAAGACATATCAGTCGAAAGAGTCCTCTCTGCAGATAATGTTGCTGATCCACTTACATAGCCCTAGCCAAGACCATTGTTTTAGAAGCATCGCGAAGCAATGGGATTATGGGTAGTTGGCTCTAGGGCAAGTGGGAGATTGTTAGAGTAGATGCCCTGCAAGCCAACGGTTGGCTAGAGAATTTATTGACTCAAGTATAATAAACAATCTTTATTTTAATATATTTACTTTTTAATGGTTTCGTTATACTTTATCTGTATACCCATGCAATCAGCATAATAGATAAAGTCCTTGATTATGCTTTAATACAAATGAATCGTAATTCGATGTTGAAACTCATTTGTAAACACTGCATATTCTAAATTCGTTCCTAGTCGATTTAGCCGCCTAAAACATGGATAAAGGTCGCTTGAGCTCGAGACTAGCATCTGTGATGTTGTGTACTGCGTTTCTTGGTAAGGGCATGGAGATGTCCAAACATGCAGATGGGTAGTCATATGATGATTATACCGAACAACCCTCCCTCGGACTTTCCAAGTGGTTATCATTCATCGAGAGGATAAGTCCGTGGTTATGATTGTACACCGTTAGTCCTTACGACCCGGGACAACACTGAGGCTCTATATGCTAGGGCTGTGCTTTGACTCGTTTACCGGCTCCATGAGAGTCATCAGGTGGCGAGGTTGGGTACAGTTGCGACACATATAGGAGCCAGTGCATTGTAGTCGGGGATTCACCGCTCACCTACGGGTGTGGATATCCTATGTGATCTAATGTAATAATAGTGCATCGAATCTCTGGCCAGAGTAGGAGATGTACGTTGGAGAAGGAGTTCTCCAATAGTACACGCGATGCCACTATTATAGTTATCACATAGTTATCGAATTAATATGCAACCCTCGATGAACCAATGGTTGCAGATTCGATCGGGATATTTGAGATGAAGGGACCGTACTGTACGTTAATCATAATCGACTGGTTCTTGCAGGCACTATCAGTGATACCTAGGGGATCATGGGGCGTGCTACTAGACGCTCTTACCATGATCCGATGGGTGTAATCAGAAATGAGTTCTGACATTCTTGATCAAGGTGTTGATGAAAAGAATGGGGCTAACCAAGGTAAGCCCGAATAAAGGATTATGTCCTGAATCACAAAGAGTTGTGAACCCACGGCTAGCTGTATCCCTGAACCATTGAGGGTCACACAAGCACTGGATCGTTTGTTCCCGTTGAGAGAATAAATTCAAGGAGTTGAATTTATATTATAATATAGTAAATTCAAGGAGTTGAATTTATGATAATTAAATTTTGAGAAAATAAATTCAAGGAATTGAATTTATGATATAGTAAATTCAAGAAGTTGAATTTATGAAATTTGGAGAGAATAAATTCAAGGAGTTGAATTTATAAAATTTGATAATTTAATTTATTAAACTCAAAAGTTGGGTTTATTAAATATTAAATTTTGGATGTGATAATAATTCAAGGAGTTGAATTTGCAATTTAAATAATAAATTCAGATGTTCAATTTATAATGTATTTAATTTATTAAGCTCAAAAGTTGAGTTTATTAATTAATGAATTAAAATTGGTGGGAAGTATATTTATGGGCTTGTAGGAGTACAAGTTCAATATACTTAATGATTAAGGTTTAATGGACTTGGAATAAATAATTAAACTAGTTGGACTAGTCTAATAAATTAATCAAGTCCATTAATGTTATTTATATATTTTAGGTCATGGGTTATATATAAATAAGTTTTTGCAAGTCAAAAACCTAGCCTCCACTACATTTTCAAAAGGTGATTCACGTGAATCACAAAAGATTCCTCCAAAAATTCTTGGCCATTTTTCAAGAAAAGAGATTTGATGCTCTCTCAAAATATTTGATCTCAACGTAGAAACCTCTTCCAAATTTTCTAGTGCAATTTGGAAGAGGAACAAGCGATCTAGTCGTGGACTTGATAGGAGGATCAAAGAAAGCAGATCTGAAGAAAGTTCGTAGGGAATTCACCAAGAGCTATCTCCGCTAACCCCGGAATAGTTGGAGCCGTGTGAATCGTTCACCAAAGGTATAAACTCTAACTCCGTATGAATGTTTATGATAAAATCATACGAGCGCCCAAACAATATCTTGAATGTCAAGATCTAAAAATTTTTAAAAACTTCCGCTGCGTTTGGGCGTGTAGAAAACCGAGATCCAACACACATGACGGAAAATCTAACTGAAAATTGCTCCGCTTTGGTGCAAAACAAAATCCCACCGAAAGTTAAAGACTCAGGGAGTTTTTCTATTCCTTGCATGATTGGTGATGTTGTTTATCATAAAGATTTGTGTGATCTTGGTGCGATTATTAATCTTATGCCTTTGTCTTTAAGAAACTTGGATTGGGAGAACCTAAGCCAACAAGGATGTCTTTACAGCTAGCAGACAGATCTGTCAAGTATCCACGGGGAGTTATTGACGATGTGCTAGTGAAAGTGGACAAATTCATTTTTCCTGTAGATTTCGTGGTGCTCGACATGAAGGAGGATATGGAGATGCCTTTGATTTTGGGAAGACCGTTCCTTGCAACTGGCAAGGCCCTAATTGATGTGCAAGAAGGAAAGTTGAGATTGAGAGTGGGAGAAGAGGAGATTACTTTTGACGTTTTTAATGCACTTAAGCACACACTGCATTCAGATAGTTGTTATAGAATTGATGCTTTTGATTATCTTGTGTCTAACTATGTGCAGGATACTATTAGGGACCCTTTGGAAGCCACTCTCATTGCTGAATTGAGAGAAGACAAATTGGATGCAGAGATAACCGAAATAGTGGCATACCTCAATGCCAACCATCCATGGAAGAGGCCAATAAAGATGAGATTAGATGACTTGGGGGATCGAAGAGAATTGATCCCTCAGAAGTCAAGCATAGAGGAGCCACCAACTCTAGAGCTCAAGCCATTACCTCCACATCTGAAATACGTCTATCTAGGTGAGAATAATAAACTTCCTGTGATTATTTCTTCTTATTTGACAGATGTGATGGAGGACAAACTGCTGAAAGTCTTGAAAACGCACAAGAGTGCATTTTCATGGAAAGTGGCGTATATCAAAAGGATCAATCCATCAGTCTGTATGAACAAGATATTGATGGAAGACAAGTACTCACCCCTTGTACAACCTCAGAGAAGATTGAATCCAAAGATGCAAGAGGTAGTAAAAGCAGAAACTATCAAACTCCTTGATGCAGGGTATAACCAAATCATGATTGCGCCCGAGCCGGAAGCTGGCGTCATTCCCCTGGAGGAGCACGAAGAGGATGATCATTGAGAGGGGAGTCAGTTCTATCCCTTCTTCTATTTGTTGCATTTCGTTTCGTTCATTTTATTTATTTTTGTTTCTGTTGCATGCTTAGGTTATATTGCATCCATTTTTGTTATGCACTATCTGTCTCTTTTTCTATCGTCTGTTGCATTGGGGACACTGCTCGACTTTAGTATTGGGGGGTGGATGGGTGCTGTTTTGTTTGTTTTCATTTTGTTGCTTTGTTGGTTTTATTCGTTGGCATTTAGTTTTAGTCGTTTTGCATTGGTGTGTGTGTCAGCCGACAGTGTTCGAAGTAGTACTTGTTAGCCAAGGATGATTAAGAGGTGATGAGACATGGTATACTCGCATTTCTTTAGCACATACTGTGGTAAAGACATGAAGTTTCATTTAAAACGTTGAATTCTCTTTGCAAGAATGTTAGAACTAGAAGCATGCATGATAAGATGGTGAAAATTTAAAACTAAAGTGAGGAACGAAGATGGTTGAAGGTGTAAATTGAGCTTTGACTATATTCTCTTGAATCGAGATATGTATCAGCAGCGGAAAAAAAAAAGAGAAAGATGGAGATGTAAGGTGTGGGGGATCCGAATTAAGGAATGAAATCCTATTCTTGGCTAAGGTTGGAGATGTAAGGTGTTGGGGAGCCGAATAAAGGAATGAAATCCTATTCCTGGCGAAAAATGTAAAACACATGGATTTGAATCTGAAATGAAAGGTTCTAATATAGTCCTTTTATTACTGTATTCCAATTCAATCAAAAAAAAAAAGCTGCTGGTGATTACTGTGTGCAGAAGAACATAAGAGAGTAAGATTTACACTAACAGACTGATTGAAATATCTTACAGTGGTTGAGAATGGATCCCTCTATCATATATGATGCTAGGACTAACGACACACACATACACGTTCAGGTTTTATTTGAAACAATGTCTAGACCAAGAAAAGTGCGAAGAGTTGTGTGCTTTTACATTGATCGACAAGGGAATATGTTGAGTTTCGCTGAGGCTAATTGATGACTATGAATTCACTGTCGAGCTATTTTGGGTCATGCTCTGTTTTGCTGTGTCACCTGTTTTGCTCGAGGGCGAGCAAAAGGTTAATATTGGAGGGTTGATATAGGTGGAATTTACGTGTTTTTTCATACTATGTGCTAGCTCATTGTGTTGCACATATCGTTTAGATTGCATGCATTTTGTGATATTTGCGTATATTATGTTTTATTGTTGCTCATGTGTCTCGTGGGTGAAAATGCAGGAAATTCGTGAATAAACTGAAGAAAATTCATCAACTTGCGACAGCTATCCGCCCGGGCGCACATTTATGTCCACCCGGGCATCTAAAATGTGAGAAAAAAAGATTGCGAAACTCATCCGCCCGGACGAAAACTTATGTCCGCACAGGCGCGTCGATTAAAAAGATTTAAAACAAGATCTGCGCAAGCCATCCGCCCAGGCAGAAAATCATATGCGCCCGGGCGCGGTTGTAATTTTGGAAAGATTTCTTGGCCAATTCCTTACCTTATTTTCTGGATATGGATGATATGGAAGGGTTTGGGGGACGATTTTGAGGATTATTCAGCAGCCAAGGAGCCGAAAGAGGAGAGAAAAGCTTGGAGAAAGCGCTTGGATTGAAGATTCAAAGATTTCCGAGCATTGTTCTTCGTGTTTTTCGTCAAATCAATTATTTCTAATTTAGTTTTTATCCTTTAAACATTGTTGTGTTTATTTTTACTATGAATTCGAGTAGCTAAACTAAAATATTTGTTGGGATTTAAAGGGATCCTACCCCGAACTTTGATTTAGTTAATTTATATTTTGATTTTTCCTTTATTCTTGAAATTGCTACTGTTTTTCATTGTGTTGCTAGAGCGTAGCTAATTTTAACAACGTTCTATATTACCAGTGAGTTCGAGAGAATAGCTTGTGATAAGAACAAGTAGCATAGTCCGTGGATCTACAATTTACATAGACAAATGAAATTGAATACGCGCCGATAGTCATAGTCTGGTAGGACGAAAACTAGGGGATTTCATAGATCGACATGCGATTCAGTCTTGATAAATAATTAAAGACATTTAATTACTTCATTGAGTAGAGTTAGTTTGGCATAGCTCGAGAGGGCGTATTCAATCGAATAAAAAATCCTGTTGGAAGCGTAAAACATTATCGAACGAATTAATTAATTAACGCGGGGTAGGTGAACTGAAATTCCCAAACAATTCATTTCTCATTGAATTTTAATCAATCATTCTAGATAGTATATCTCATTACTTAATTACTGAATCTTGTTATTTGCATGTTTATTTGAGCATAGTAGTAATAAACAACCCTTCAAATTTCGTTGCTAAAGGTTTGATAACTTAAAATAATAATTGTAAAATACAGTCTTCAGTGGAACGATACTCGTACTCACGTACATTATACTATTACTTGACATCGTGCACTTGCGATTAATTTTCGAGCATACAAAACCATATTTTTATTGATGATTCCACAGTGCAAGTTTTGCTCGATCAACCACTAACAAATATTTTGGAGGTGGAACTTTTTGATGTCTGGTGTATTGACTTTATGGGTCCATTCACATCCTTTTTTGGCCAATCTTATATTTACTTGCAGTTGATTATGTGTCCAAATGGGTGGAAGCAATTGCCACCAGTACTAATGATGCTCGAGTTGTTGTTAAGTTTGTCCACGGGAACATCTTTACAAGATCTGGTACCCCTAGAGCCATAATCAGTGATGAAGGTACAAATTTCTGTAACAAAATTTTTAACTCACTATTGGCTAAGTATGATGTGAAGCACGTGGTGACACTGGCATACAACCCGCAAGCTAATGGGCAAGCAAAAATATCCAACCGGGAGATCAAGAAGATATTAGAAAAAACGGCGAAGACAAACCGGAAGGATTGGACGATTAAGCTAGATGATGCTTTATGGGCGTACCGGACTGCATTCAAGACACCTATCGGGATGTCGCCTTATAGGTTGGTCTTTGGAAAAGCTTGTCATCTACCTTAGGAACTGGAGCACAGGGTCTTTGGGGCTGTGAAAAGGCTGAATTTTGATATGGGGGCATCTGGCGAGCAATGACTGTTGCAGTTGAACGAGATGAAAGAATTCAGGAATGATGCATACGAGAATGCAAAGATATACAAAGAGAAAACCAAGAGATGGCACGACAAACAGATTCTTCTACGAGACTTCGAACCAGGACAACAAGTGTTATTGTTCAATTCTCGACTGAGGTTGTTTTCTGGTAAGTTAAAATTACGATGGTCTGGACCATTCATAGTGGAAACATTGTATCCACATGGGGCAATTGAGCTGAAGTGCTACAACGGTCAGACATTTAAAGTTAATGGTCAGAGATTCAAGCATTACTTTGGAATTGAAGTGCGAAACATGGACAACATTCCACTTGGAGAACAAAAGTAGAAAGGAGAAAGTCAGGCTGATGACTATAAATCAAGCGATGTGTGGGAGGCAACCCAAAATTATCTTTAGCATTCGTTTTGTTTTTATTATTTTATTTTAATCCCTTATTTGTTAATTATAATTTTTCCTATTCAAGTATTGATTTGAAGTGTTTTATTTTTGCAGGTGTTTAAAAAAAATTATTTTGGACAAAGTGCAGCGCACATATGCGCGACTTATTTTCGCGCACAATGCGTACGCCCCAGCTCGGAAGGCAGAGACTTTGGCGCATATGCGCCTCTCATAGGCATGCATATACGCTATATGACAAGGCGGATACACTCGGAAGGCAGAGAAGGTTTAGGGCGTGCATATGCGCGATGTCTGAGTTTTTAAAAAATAAAACACCTGAACCCTGCTTTAGAACAACACAGCCGCCTCCCTCTTCAGAAAATCACTCCGCCGTTTCCCTTCTCTCAAAAACCACAGCCGCCTCCCTTCTCTAGAATACAACCGCACCAACTCCCGCCACAGCACACCTCGCTGCACCTCTCTGAAAGCTGAACGCCGAAGCTCAGACCACACTCTGATTTGCCATCGCTTTCTGGTGCAAGTAAGGGTTTTATCCAGAGATTGTTCAAATATTCATAATATTTAGAGTTTGTGTTCGATCTATTTGGGGAACTTTTAATATTGTGAATTTGGTGCTTCAAATTGTTCTAAAGCATTTTTGACTGGGTTTGTACGTTGTGTTGCTAACCGGATTTGTTGGTGTGGTGAAATTATATTTGATATGACGTACGTTGGGGTTCGATTATCAGTGATCTTTGCCCCTCGATTGGTTGAATTTAGTGTGTGGGTGTGGGCATTGAATTATTGTATTACATGGCGCCGAAAAAGAAATCCAAAAAGGGTGCCTTTTCCTCCTCAAGTTTTGATTCTCATAGGTTTTGGAATGAGGAGGCTCAACAAGTCTCTGAGAGTTCTATGACAAGATCCATCATCCCGGAACGGGGATTTAATTTGTCAATTCCACGTGGTGTTATTATGGAGGAACTAGAACGCCGAGGATGGGTTGAATTTGCTCAAAACCCTTTGGATGCTGTTATCTCGGTTGTGAGAGAATTCTACGCAAACCTCCGGATACGTCACGAGGAGTCTAAAGTTTTTGTGAGAGGTAAATTGGTGTCGTTTGACTTTCACACAATTAATATGATTTATCAGATGCCCAGCTTCGACCGTCACGAGTACAGGGTATTTCTCGAAGAGGGGGTTGATTATACAGAAGTCATTCAGACCGTGTGTCATGGAGGCGCCTCTTGGAAATTGAGCTCGAGTGGTCCTACCTCATTGAAGAAATCCGACATGGGACCTAATGCAAGTGCGCGGACGTCCTTCGTATTGGCCCGGATTCTCCCGTCCTCGCACTATTATGATGTGACCAAAGACAAAGATTCACTGGTCTTTGCTATTCAGATGGGAAAATATGTTGATTTGGGGAAAATCATCTGTGGATCAATTGTGAGAGCCGGCGCAGGGTTAGCCACGGTTGCTCTTCCATGTCCTCATATTGTTACCGAGCTATGTTGACAGGCCGACGTGTCATGGGAACCTGATGAACCAGTGCTAAAGCCGAAGGCCCCCATTGTTGCCTTCTTTGGAGCCGTTTCTTATATACCCCATGAGTATCCGGACGACGAGGATGGGGCACAGCCATAGCTTCCGCCACCACCACCACCACCACCTGCAGCAGCCAAATCGAGCAGGGGAGACAGATTTTGACGACTAGAGACCGAGATGCAGGACCAGAGGATGTTACTGGTTGAGCAGCGCCGGGTGCTGGATTCGCTTCAGGTCCGCACTGACCATTTCATGGATTTCACTTCCGTGCTCGCTCAGCGGTATCCGCCTATCGGTCCAGATGATCCGATGTTTCCTCAGCCGCCTGTATGGCCACCCCAGTACCCGGGACTTTCTTCACAAGCACCACCTCAGTACATGGATGAGGATGACGATGATGGTGATGGCGAGCACTGACGCTCGTCGTGGGAGGTATGATTGTTCCGTTCTTTCCTATTTATACATTGAGGACAATGCATACTTTAAGTTTGGGGGTGGGGGGGTGATTTGATTTTGATGTTTGGATGACATTTTGATGCTTTAGTGTGAGTTGATTTTTTTTACTGAGTTGTTAGTGATATTGAAAAAAAAATTATTTATTTGTCCATTTTTAGTGTTTACATGGTCATAGTTGTGGAATTAAGGTAATAGCCAACCAATGATGAGATATGACTCGAAATAGATGTTGTCCATGATTACGAGTCTAAATACATGCTATCTTTACTTAAACGCTTACACCCTAATTCATGATTTCCATGATTGTTGATACATCCGATGTCAAGAGAGTGTTCATGTGATTTGTAATTTGGATTTTATGAATGGACTCCCAAACCTGTATGTTGATTTCTTGTTGTTGAGTTATGTGTTCACTAACACAAAGATGATCCAGGCAGTCTTTGAATTATATTGAGCCTGTTTTCCTTGAATAATTTGTCAATTGCTATCCCTTTGAGCCTAATGAGAATGAGATGTGTGATTTGTTATGTGTGAGTATACCCAAAAACATTATCTATCCGTGTTTGTTTATTGGTAGATTGAAGGTAGCCTAGAACTAGGTTTGGTACTCTTCGAGGCGAGATACGGGTATGGTGTGACTTAGGGATGATTTAGGCAATTTTTGGAACGTTTGAGCCTTTCAAGCCTACCCATAACATTGTATTAGACCCTAGTGTCCCATGTTTGAGCTTAATAAAAATCGAATGGAGTGTGCCAAGGCACACAAGAACCCCCATTCGTATCAATTCTAAATCCCCACGTCAACTACCGAATTTCGAGCATATACACTAATACCTACCGAAAACTGAGAGAAAATGAATCTTTTTACTACCACAAAAGTTCTTCTCCCTTGTGCGGGTATAAGAATATCATCTAAAAAGAGGAAAAAAGATGAAATGAAAGAAATGAATTTCTGTGGAAAAAAAAGTTGAATAAAGAATAAAAGAGTATGACGTGTTATATGAAGAAGAGGAAACAATGGTAAATATGTTGTGATGAGGCAATTGGAAGTGAAACATGAGAAAGCGGGAGAAGCGTGTTGAAAAATAAATTGGTTTGTTTCTCTCACTTTTGATCCCCTATCTTCATTTGTAGCCATTAGCCGTAGCTTAATGTTATAAGCTTAAAAGACCTATTAACCATGTCACATGTCCAATTACTAGTGGAGAAGAGTTGCCAAAGTTAAGCCTATGGGCACTTAAAAAAAATGCAGTCGATAGACATGGAAATTTGATTGTGTACACATGCGTATCTCATGATATTGGACTTTGTTTGGTTAATTATTGCCTTCTGATTGCCATCTTGTTTAGCCAAATGATACCCTATAAGTCATGTTGATTTGTGAAGGTAAATGTGTATCTCAATGATTTTGTTAATTACATGTGTATCAAGGAGTCCAGAATTTTATGAGATAAAAAGTTATGAACTTATTTTGGCATTTGGAGTGGGTAAACAAGAATAGAAAAACACACACGCACGTGAACTGTGAGTAATGTAGCATGTGTATCAAGTGGTTATCCTTTTATTCCACAACTCTTGTTCGTTTAGTTACATTCTTTAGGATGTGTTGAGTCTAGTCTAGGTAATGTTTTTTTTAAAAATTTTATTTTGCTCGAGACTAGCAAAAGTTCAAGTTTGGGGGGATTTGATAATTGCAAATTGTGCACTTAAATTATCCTTATAATGCATATAGATTGTTAGTTTTTTTGGGCGGAATAATGCATTTTTGTTATTTTTGGTGTTATTTCAGGAATCTAGGTAAGGCTACTACTTGGGCGTGAAAAGGAATGGAAAGGGCATTTAGAAGAAAATAGCGAGCTTGAAAACCAGAGAGACCCGCGCATATGCGCAAGTCAAGAGCGCGCATATGCACGCGAGAAACAGGCGAGACACAAAGCAAACCAGAGAACCTCGTGCATATGCGCCAGTCGAGATGCGCATATGCGCGCGCGAAGGAATTCTAGCAAAGCTAAATAGAGGACTCTGCGCATATGTGCGGAGCTAGTGCGCGCATATGCGCGCGAGAAGATTTCCCAACACAGAAAGACCCGCGCATATGTGCGAGTATTGGGCGTCCATTTGCGCGACGCGAATGCCAGATTCTTTAGGTTTCATCGTGGGCTTTATAAGAAGGGAATAATTAATTCTGAAGCTGCCGGCCGACAGGGAGATTAAGGAGCAAAAAAGTTAGAGCCAACGGAGCACGGAACACGAAGAACGGAGACAGAAAACGCTTAATCCGGACACAGAGACGCACTTTCATCTCTCTTCAACACGTTTCTAATTCGGTTCTTTACTTTTACGTTTTTAATGATTACAAACAGATTTTGTTGTGATCTAGACTCGAGTATGAACTAATTTTATTTTCTAGAGATTGACGTAGTCTTGGTCAAACTTATGTATTGACGTTGTGAATTTTCATTGAATTAATTCATCGTGTTTATTTGTGATTTCTCGTCTTTAATGCTTTTGTATTATTGGCCATAATTCGGTTGATCAAATAATTAAGATCTAACACTCAAGAGAGGGGATTGAAATTAGGACAAAGGAAATCACATCGTCAGATGTTTATAAAGTGCAAAAGACGTATAACTCTAGTGCATCCATAAAAAGAACCTTGTTTGCATATATTATGTGTTATGTGATTTTGAATAGATATATTAAAATCAGTAATAGATAGTACATTTCTATTTATCACTTGAAAAAGGGAATAGAAAAATTGCCAGCTCTTGGTTAATAAACATGATGCAATTTAATGATATGTTAGTCACTTTTAATTTGGCATAGAAGAGATCAAACGAAATCATATCTCTAGATTGATTTAGCCATTGAATCTCAATTGCATGTATAAGATTTACCTGACTCGTTATTTTCTCTGAATTGATTATAAATATCTCATTGAATTTTCTAAATAAAGTTGAACTAAGTCAATTATGGTATTTAATATACAGTTTTAAATAATTACTGTAATGGCCGAGATTTTTAGTCTGTTAATTTGAGATTATTGATTATGAATTGATATGATTATAGACGAGTTCTTCCGAGACCAGATTGGCCAAAACATATGAAGGGTGCCATTTTTGGACAGAACTATTGGCGCCCGAGCAGTAGAAAATGACCGCCCGAGCGCCAATGTTCGATAAGAACATGTTTCGGGTAGAAGATGTGGCGCCCGGGCGGTAGTTTGTGACCGCCCGAGTGCCAAGGGTGAAATCCGGAAGTGCTTGGACAGAGAATGCCGCGCCCGAGCGATAAGTTTCAACCGCCCTAGCGCCGAGCAAGCGCCCGAGCGGAAATTTATTACCGCCCGAGCGCCAACCAGAATTGAAGAAAAGGGACACGTTGCCTTAACATGCAATTGGGATATATATATATATACATATATTAGCTCATTTTACTCCTGAGAATTCAGAAAGAACGAGAGAATCTTCGAGGGAAGGAAGTGAAAAATCCTTACGCCGTTATATTTCAATCCGTCCATCTGATTTTGAATCCGACTTCAGTACTGTGTTCCTATCGACGCAGGCTTCAACTGGACGTAAGTTTTCTTAAGTTTTGTTATGTCTTGAAATTATGGTATTGCCAGAATCATATAGGATTCATATATGATATTCTGGACATGTTAGACATCGTAGAATTGAAGTCAGATTGAGAAACAGATTGATTATGGAATTGTTATGATTTTTCAGAATATATCGATTGATATTGGATAGATTTGGATTGTTGATTAATTACAAACTATGTTGGATATCAGTTATGGATTGTAATTAATATCTGTTGGGATCGTATTGACCGGGATATCGGGATTGTGTCGTTATGCTATTGATTTTGAATTAAATCCAAATTAATCAGAATTGGTATTGATTGGAGTAGTATATTTATATGGTACTATTGATATTGTCATTTCCAGATTGAGTATTGACAGACTTTGAATTCCAGACAGGAACGTCGTCAGAACTGCAATAAAAGAAAGGTATAAGTCAATGTGGTACTGAGAGAACGACTCGAGTAGGATATACTTGAGTTTCCCTAAATCACATACTTATTGTTATTATTTACAATGATTTGAATTGATATGCTTGTTCTATTGATTTATAGAAGCATGTATTAGATGAGTATTAGACGAGTGATCTTGTGACACAAGTGCCGATAGTGATGGAATTGTCACTGGCACATTGCACACTGTCACAAGATAGTGAATTGGCGATAGTGCCACAGTCTGTGATGGATAGGTCAAGACACCGGATGTTTGGTTATATCGATTGAATAGAATTTGAGTTTCTTCTATTACTGAATTCGATATAGGAATGCCAACGTCTGGAAACCGGGATCCCTAGACTAGGATTGAGTCTAGTCTGAGACGTGGAGTCACGATTCTGATTTACGATTTTATATTGATTATGTTTCATATTTTGATACATGTTATTGATATTTGTTACATGCTTTTACATTGTTTATATGATTGCATGTTCGTTGATTTATACTGGGAGTTTATTCTCACCGGAGTTATCCGGCTGTTGTCGTGTTTGTATGTGTGCATGGAAACAGGTGGGACAGGATTAGGGTCGAGGAGATGATGAGTGATGGTGATTAGAGTGGAGACTACGGACTTTGACGTTGCTGTAGATAGGATTCAGCACTTGACATTTAGTTGTTGAACCTTAGTTTGAGTTTGATGCTTGTTGTACAAGACTTATACCTTTATACTGATATGTATATTAGATTGAATTCCATTGCATTCCGCATTTAAAAAAAAATTAGACCCTATTTATTATAATGAAATGAATTGTCCCAATGATGATTAAGAATATGATTAGCGTCCGGGTCCCCACAATTACTCCTCGTGGGATCGATATCTGTACTCATATCAGTACTAAAACTTGACACCGTACACTTGCGGTAGTGAAAATACGCAACAGAAACATGCATAAAATCTTAAAACATGGGCGATCCTCGGGTTTAGCCTCCCGCGCAGTCCAAGCCGGCTCACTGGTCCTCACCCCTCATCTCCACAAGGTCATCCTCACCTGCATCGATCAAGTCTTGTGAGTTTAAAGACTCAACATGTATAAACTGAATATAACAAGTAATACATAATAAAACCACATACACATATAAAGTAGGGCGTATATACTTGAAACTTGAGCGTAATTACATAAACATAGATGTGCTATCAACGTAAAACTTTTCATAAACATACTTGCATCACATACTTGAACATGCATAAACTTCATCATTTTGCGTAGAGATATGTTTCAAGCTAGTGACCCATACATAAATGCGCCTGATCAGACTAAACAACAGTACTGGGCTGGCAGGAAAAATCCACTACCACATACATGAGATCCTCGGTCATGCTTTATGATAAAATAAAATATTGTATATTAATTAAATGTTTTATAATATAAATATATAGTTTTTGTTTTATTAAGTGTTTAAATATTATATTTTTATAATAAATTGTATAAAATATAAGTTGTTGTGTAATTATAAGTTTTTACTATTTTTCACAGGTTCGATAAAACAAGAATAACATTGGCGTTGCAAATGGGATTAAGATTTTTCTTGGACCTGTAGAAAGTTGATGTTAATATCTACAATATTGGTGGCAAGCATGAGATAAAAATCTTCTCACAAGTCGGATCAAATTAAGCAACAAATAAAGTTACCAAAGAAGTGGCAGTTTTACCATGCTCTAGCATTTTAATCATATCTCTCAAATTACTTGGTCAAATGGTTAAAAAAATACCACAATTCAAACAACTCAGATATCTACATGTTTTGTTTTATGTGGAGAACAAAATTCGGATGGGAAGATTTTCAAAAGTGATTTGTATTAAAATATTAATTTCTTGGAACACCAATTGAGACTTACGTGTAAAAAATAATATTTTATTTGTGGTTGTCTCCTCAAATTTGGCTATAAATAGGGGTGCATTGTAATGTATTGAGATATCCCTCATTTTATGAACAAACCTTTGAGTTCATAATATTTCTCTCTTTGTTTTTCCTTTATTTCTTCATTTAAATATAATTAGCATTTTAAATTCATATTCAAAGTTTTACACTTTGAATAATGAGTAGCTAACTTCCCAAAGTTGAGATGAAAAGGTGAAACTCTTGGCATGATAATAAGGTTATTAAAAGGTAAGAATCTATGTTTTATATTATTTAATTATTATTTATTGTTTATGTTATTTTTATTTTTTTAAGTAATATTATACCGTACTTATAAGTTGGAGTTTTGATTTATTGTTGCTATATGTTACACTAAATTCTTGGAACCATTTAAATGTTAGTTTGGTATTACTAACCATTTAAAGTGGATGCCTTGATTTATTATATATGATTATATCATAATATTAATTTATTGGAGCTTTTTAAATGTTAGTTTGGTATTACCAACCATTTAAAGTGGATGTCTTGATTTATTATATATGAATATATCATAATATTAATTTCTTGGTACCATTTAAATTTTTGTTTGGTTTTACCAACCATTTAAAGTGGATGCCTTGATTTATTATATATTAATATCATAATATTATTTTCGTTGGTATCATTTAAATGTTTGTTTGGTTTTACCAAACATTTAATGTGGGAACCTTGATTTAGTGTTTACATATATAGCACAATAAATACTTGACAATATTTACAAGTTTTGGTATATATTATATACTTATAAGATAATAATATAAATATGATTATTTAATATATATTGGAACCATTTTATTAAGTAGATTTCAATAATGTTCATTAATGATAACTTTATTAAAATACCAAGAGTGGATCCTTTAATCTCAACTACTTAAATTAAAATTTGAACAATTAAAAATTACCAATTAAAGATTCAAACCATTAAAAGAAAAAAAAACAAAAAGATATTGTAGTGGACTTGTAATTACCTTAGCTTCGCTGTGGATACGATATTCAGACTCACCGAATTATACTACTTGTGTACAACCTGCTCTTGGGAGTGCAACAATCAAAGTCACAACAAGTTTTTGACGTCGTTGCCGGGGAAGTATAATTTAATTTCAAGTCTATTTAATTTTGTTTATAGTTTATTTTTTTTATTTGAATTTTTATTGCTTTTATGTGTTTTTATTCTTTTGCATTTTCATAAGCATTTGGTCACGTACACTTAGTGGTCGACTCATTCGAAATAACCCTTTATTTTTACAAAACATGGTGGAAGAACACATCCAAGAAAATGAAGATGAAATTCAATCTCAACATGATCATGATAGACGAAGAACACTTAGAGATCACATAAATCCTACACGTACTAGTGCACCTTCATGTCTATTTTTTCCCCCTGATGCATCTCATTTCAATTTTAAGCCTGGTATTATCCAACTTTTACCCAATTTTCATGGCTTAGATTCTGAAAATCCATACATGCAATTACGAGAGTTTGAAGAAGTGTGCAACACATATAATGATCTAAATTGTAGCATTCACACCATTCGACTTAAGCTTTTTCCTTTTTCTTTAAAAGATAAAGCTAAAACATGGCTACAAAATCTTAAATCGGGATCCATTCGAACTTGGGATGAATTGCAACAACAATTTTTGAAAAAGTTTTTTCCATCTCATAGAACAAATTCTTTCAAAAGGCAAATCATCACTTTCACTCAAAAACAAGGAGAAACTTTTTATCAGTGTTGGGATAGATACAAAAAATTGCTTAATCTTTGTCCACATCATGGTTTTGAATTTTGGAGAGTTGTTTCTCAATTTTATGAAGGCTTAACACCTAAATATAGGCAAATGGTTGAATTTATGTGTAATGGAACATTTGAAGATAAAGATCCAAACGAGGCAATTGAATATCTCGATTCATTAGCTGAAAATGCTCAAAATTGGTACACTATAGGTACAATCGAACCATCAAACAAGATTCAATCTCCCACATCTGGTGGAGGTATGTACACCCTCAAAGATGAACATGATCTCCAAGATAAATTTACCTCTTTTGCAAGAAAAGTTGAGGCACTTGAATTGAAAAAGAATGGTCAATTAAAATCTGTTCAAGAAATTGCGTGTCACATCTGTGATACAAGTGATCATTCTACAAAAGATTGTCCTACTTTGCCCTCTTTTAAAGAATGTCTCCATGAACAAGCCAATGTTTTGAACAATTTCAAAAGGCCAAATTTTGAAACATTTTCTCAAAATTACAATCCAGGTTGGCCAAATCATCCAAATTTTAGTTGGAGGAATGATAATGCTGCACAATTTTCACAACCACATTTCCAAAATCAACAAAATTTTCAAAATTATGCACCTTATGTTCCTCCACCTAAAAGGAACTTGGAAGATATATTGAATTCTTTCATTGCAAAGCAAGAGTCTATCAATACTCAAACTGCTCAAACCATGACAGATTTGAAAGATACTCTTGGTAAATTTGCATCTGCACTTAATGTTCATGAAAAAGGTAAATTTCCTTCACAACCACAGCCTAATCCCAAGGATCATCATTCACAAACAGAAACTTCTAGAACTCGACCGATGGATCAAGTAAAATCTCTTATTACCCTTCGAAGTGGTAAGGTTGTGGAAAAATCCATTCTTGAACCTTGATAAGATGATGATAAATCAACTCCAAAGGATAAAGAAGTGGAACCCATAACTTGCGAAGAGGAGGTTCAACAGACAGTGTCACCACCATTCCGTCATGCATTGAAAAATATAAAAAAATCAAATTTGAATTCTTATATATATGATATTTTTAAACAAGTAATAGTTAATATTCCTTTAATAGATGCAATACATCATATGCCAAATTTTTGAAAGACTTGTGCACTGTGAAAAGAAAATTGAATGTGAAAAAGAAAGCATTTTTAGCCGAACAAGTAAGTGCAATCATTCAAAATAATAATACTTTGAAATACAAAAACCCTGGTTCTCCTACTATTTCATGTATTATTGGAGAACGAAAGATTAAGAAAGCCTTGCTTGATCTTGGAGCTAGTGTGAATTTACTTCCATATTCAGTTTATCAAGAACTCAATCTAGGCGAGTTAAAATCTACTTCGGTAACACTTTTACTTGCCGATAGATCTATTAAAGTGCCAAGAGGTATGGTAGAAGACGTGTTGGTCCAAGTTGATAACTTTGTATATCCTGTCGATTTCATAGTTTTAGATACACAATCTATCGAAGCTTGTAATGCAATTCTTGTAATTCTGGGTCATCCATTTTTAGCAACTTCTAATGGTCTTATAAATTGCAAGAATGGAATAATGAAGTTGTCATTTGGTAACATGAACTTGGAGCTTAATGTTTTTAATCTTTGTAAGCAACCACATGACAAAGGAGATGAAAGTGAAGATGAAAATCTTATTGAAACTCTTGTGCAAGAAAACATTCAAGAAGGGAGTACTCGTGATCAATTAAATATTTGTTCAATTGAAACTGTTAAAGAAAATATTGAAATTGATCTTGATGATTTTATCAGGTATCACTCGTTACCAGAATCAGAGAAAGAATTTGAGGCAAAATATGAGAACAAAGACGAACCACCGATATTGGAGTTAAAACCCTTGCCAGAAGAATTGAAGTTTGCATTTCTTGGAGAAGATGAAACATATCCGGTGGTAATTTCTTCCAAACTAGCAAGTGATCAAGAAGTTGGTGCAGTACTGGGTAAAGAAGAAACGGTAAGCCTTACGTGATATATTATGCAAGTAGAACTTTAAACAATGCTCAAATGAATTACTCCACAACTGAAAAAGAACTACTTGCTGTAATATTTGCATTGGATAAATTTCGTTCTTATTTGATTGGATCAACGACTATTGTGTTTACTGATCATTCTGCTATTAGATATTTGTTGACCAAACAGGATGCAAAGCCAGTACTGATACGATGGATTTTATTGCTCCAAGAATTTGACATTGTTATCAAAGATAAAAAAGGAACCGAGAATGTCGTAGCCTATCATTTATCGAGACTAGTAACAGGATCATCTTGTGAAATGATACCAATTAACAATAATTTTTCTAATGAACATCTATTTTTAGTTACTACTACACCTTGGTTTGCTAACATAGTAAATTTTCTTGTGACAGGAAAAATGTCACCGCAATGGAGTTCGGGAGATAAAAGAAAATTTTTGAATGAGGTAAAAAACTTTTATTGGATGATCCGTATCTGTTCAAGTATTGTCCAAAACAAACTTTTCAACGTTGCATACCCGACTATGAGGTAAGTAGAGTCATTAAATTTTGTCATTCAGAAGCATGCGGAGGACATTTTTCTTCAAAGAAAACAGCTACAAAAATCTTGCAGTGTGGATTTTATTGGCCCACTTTGTTTAAAGACACCCACGAAATCTGCAAGATCTGTGAAAATTGTCAAAAATTGGGTGCGATTTCAAAAAGAAACATGATGCCTTTGAATCCTATCATTGAAATTGAAATCTTTGACTGTTGGGAAATTGATTTTATGAGACCTTTTCCACCATCGTTTGGATACTTGTATATTTTAGTTGCAGTTGATTATGTTTCCAAATGGATAGAGGCAATTCCATGCCGAACAAATGATCATAAAATCGTCATAAAATTTTTGAAAGAAAATAGTTTTAGTAGATTTAGAATTCCTCGAGCCATGATAATTGATGGGGGAACTCACTTTGTTAATAAATCATTTGCTTCATTAATGAAAAAATATGGTATTACTCACAAAGTAACTACTCCTTATCATTCTCAAACAAATGAACAAGTTGAATTTGCTAATAGGGAGATAAATAAAATTTTGGAAAAAACTGTTAACTCAAATAGAAAAGATTGGTCTTTGCGACTTAATGATGCACTTTGGGCATATCGAACAGCTTTTAAAACAATCATTGAATATGTCTCCCTATAGGTTGGTTTATGGAAAACATTGTCATTTGCCTGTGGAATTAAACATAAAGCTTATTGGGCGATCAAAACTTTTAATTCAAGCATGGATGATTGCAACAAATTGCGCAAATTGCAACTTAATGAACTTGATGAACTCAGAAATGATGCGTATGAGAATTCATGGATTTATAAAGCAAAAATCAAATCATTTCATGATAAAACAATTCTTAGAAAATCTTTTGAGATTGGTAAAAAAGTTTTGCTTTATAATTCTCGACTTCACATATTCCCAGGAAAATTACGATCAAGATGGACATGCCCATATGTTGTAAAGCATGTGTATCCTTATGGAGTTGTGGATATTGAAAATCCTAAAAATGGTGATGTTTTTAAAGTAAATGGACAAAGGCTTAAACCATTTTTAGAAAATGAAATCTTTCAAGAAGAGTTTATTTCCCTTTCTGATCCATAAATTTTTATGTTTCATTTAATTTTGCTTAATTTTATTTTAGGTTTCCTTAACCTTTTTATTTTTCCAGGTTAAATGGCGGATAACGGTACTCCGTGACTCTCATACTCGGTTAAATCAGTTTCCCACAATTTCTGATACAAAAATAAAAAAAATTATTTCTTTTCTTTTCAAAATGGATGAAAATCTCTCAAAAATTTGTAAATATTCTCCCTCTGTTTCTGAAAATGTTCTAAGAAAAATTTATGCAGATAGGTGTGAAAGATTGAGATTGCTAATGAAAAAGGAATTCCAAAAGATATTCGTCTTGTAATAGAAGCTAAGGTCCGATTAGGAGGAGAAGTTCCACAATCATTGCTCATTCGGTATTTGCCTGGATTAGGAAAAGGCACTTATGCGAAAAAACGAAGGGCCAAAAGGTTAGGGGTTTGTCATAACTGTGCAAGATAGACTTGTGACAAACGATGCAAATCTTTGGGATGTGTTGGTTTCATTAAGAATGGGCTGAGTAAGGAGTCTTTAGATAACTTCATATTGACTCTTGAGACGCATTCTAGTGGACATGTGCATATTGAACTTCTCCGTTTATGGAAATAATTTCAAGATGAGCGTCATAGTCTTGGGAATCCGACTAAAAAAACCTTGTTTGCCAATTTATAAAAAAATTGGATGGGAAGCATATCCTCGACTCGTAGAAGGCATTGAAGCCGTTTCTGGACGTAAAACCAGAGGAAAATTGTGAGCCACAATCACACTACTGTTTATATGCATGCGTGTCATTATTATTTTTACTGTTTATTCTGCTTACAGCTATGACCCATAGTTTTGTCATGATAACATATTACCCCAATAAAATCTCTCATCTTTCTCTCTATTTTCGCAGACCAAAAAGAAAGTAAAAACATGGTTGGATCATCTGTACAAACATTGAAAAATATTTTTGTATTTTGTGGGTCGAGTCCTGGAAAAAATGAAGTATTTGTAGAAGCAGCGAATAATCTTGGAAAAATATTGGCTGAGAGAAAAATTCACTTGGTATATGGGGAGGTAATATTGGGTTAATGGGATTTGTTTCAACATCTGCTCATCTTGGAGGTAGTCAGGTTTTGGGTATTATTCCTACAGCTTTAGCTGAAGGAAATATTACAGGTGTTACGATTGGGGATGAATTAAAAGTTTCTTCTATGTATGAAAGAATCACCAAAATGATTGAAAATTCTGATGCTTTTATCGCACTACCAGGTGGTTTTGGTACATTAGGAGAAATTTTTCACACTGTTTCTTGGGCACTGTAATGCCCGAGATTTTGATTATTGTAATCCGATATGATTTGTTGATAATTGTGATAAGATTATAGACGGAACGGATCAGACCGGGACAGCCTAAAAGAAGATGGGACTTATGTGCGAGGATAAGTCCTCGCGAATATGCGCAACCCCGCCGAGCGCATATGCGCGAGGCAGGCAGAGAACCTCGCGCATATGCGCGACATGTATCCGTGCATGTGCGCGAGGGTGGCAGAGAGTTGTGACGGACCTCGCGCATATGCGCCGAACGAGGGCGCGCATATGCGCGAGATGCAGTGAGGATGACGTGCCGAGACATAGTGTCTCGCGCATATGCGCCGAGGAGGGTCGGGCATATGTGCGAGACGTGCTGTTTAAAGAATCATGCCACGTTTTGTAACCATGCATGATATATATATATATGAATTATTCATTCATGTCAGAAGAACGAAAGGTTCAGAGAAATTGTGAAGTTGTGCAAGATCCGCCTGTCAGAATTTCAATCCGACTTCATTACTGTGTTCCTATCGACAAAGACTTCAACTGGACGTAAGTTTTACTACGTTTTGATAAGATTTGAAAATATACCATTGAAGAAATCGGATATGATTCATATATGGTGTTCTCGACATGTTAGACATCGTATAATTAAAATCAGATTGAAGAACGGATACCGTATGAAATTGTTATGATTTTCAGAGTTGATTAGATTGAGATGTGATATCAGATTTGTATCGTTATTGACTATGAGTTGTAGGAATTGATGTCTGTTGATTTGTATTGCTGGGTATATTGAGATTGTACAGTTATGCTGTTGAAACAGAATTTGATTCAGTTCTGATTATATCTAGTATTGATCTGAGTTGTATATTGATACGATACCCTCGATATTGTCATTGCCAGATTGAGTATTGACAGGCATTGAATCCAAGACTTCGATAGAGTCAGATTGAAAGAAAGAAAGGTATAAATCAATGTTGATCCGGGATTGCACAACTCGAGTTTGATTTAACTTAGAGTCTTGGGCAGATGTGCCTAGTCTTTGGCAGAACCGCCAAGTCACTGTACTTTTGGGTATATATCGATGTGCTTAGGAGTAGATCGACTTCTATTGCAGATATTCGATATAGATAGCCAAAGTCTGGGAATAAAAACGTACCACCATCTGGCTGGGAAAAGTAGGTGGGAGAACGTTGCGTTCTTATTCAACCGGGATCCCTAGATTAGAGATGAGTCGAGTCTGAGATGACGAGTCTAGAGTTTTATTTACAGCTTTATATCGATACATGTCTTCTGATTTGATACATGATATGGATATGTGTGAAAGGGGATCGATTTTAGGTGCCCAAAAGCGCAACGGAAGTTCAAAATTTATTTTGTAGCAAGAAAACCGAACACCTCATGTACTAGGATGTGTAGCAAATACAAAACACAAAATATGACATTCATAGTATGTTTAGAAGATATACATATCAATCTCAAAGATTGATGTAATGGCTCCAACCAAGTTGTAAACAACTTGGCTCTTCAAAGGCAAGACAAATCTACAAGCTCTCCTCCTTTGAGCACTCCTTGCTCAAATATTAAGCCCACCACCAACTAGCTAGATCCCCTCTTATTTTGCACTCGAAAAATAAGAGGATTTTTCAAAGAGAAGTGATTTCTTTCCTCCACAATTGAAGAAGAAAAATGAGAGAAAAATTGGAAGGAAGAACCCCAAATTTTCGGCCATATCATGCAAGAATGAAGGGAATGGAGACTAGTCTTGGTAGTGTAAAAAGCTAAAACCACTTTTAGCATGCGAAGCCTTGATTGTTGAAAAAGATGTCTCCCAACTCTTCATCTCACATGCATGCAATTTGACTTGGGCTTGTAACAATTACAAGGCCCATGGACTTTATTTAAATGTCCCAAACATATTTGAGTCCATTTAAAGTTTACTTGATTTTACTCAAACCCACTAGTTAAATAATTATTTTCAATTGGGCTCTACAAGGCCCAATGTGATTTAATTAATTCAACATTTGAATTAATTTAATTGTATGAACTCTACTAGGCCCACTAGCGTTTAATTAATTCAACACTTGAATTAATTTAATTTAGTCCACAATAATGTTTATGAAAATCACAATTTCCAAATACAGTATTTATTTGGCCAACTTTTAATTTAAGAACACATTCATAAATTAAAAATTACATTTCCCTCATAGAAGTCATACTTCTATTTTTCCTTACGCTTATAAACTCATTTATAAGCCGTTCAACACATTGAACTATTTTACTTCTCAACGGGATCTAGAAAGCTAGTACTTGTGTGGCCCTCAATGGTTCATTGATACAACTAGCCGTGGGTTCACATCTCCATGTGATTCGGACTAAACATGTCCTTATATGAGCATACCACAATTGCTCCATTCTTACTTATCAACTCCTTGATAACAAGAATGTCAGAACTCAAGTCTGATAGTACCCAACCATTCATGTTAAACGCCTAGCAGCATCGCTTACATGATTCCCTAGGTATCAAATGATAGTGCCTGCAAAAACCATTCAATTATGGTTAGCGTACAGTACGGTCTGTAGGACCCGTAAATTAGACTACGTATAAGCCATACTTAATTCTAGTATTTTAAAATGATTTTATTGCATGAGTATTTAAATGCTTTTCCTTAATTTAATTATTTTATTGCAGTAGTTTAATTTTTATCTTTTCAGTTAATTTAGTGAGGCCGGACTAAAGTTAGAATTTTGAGATAGAATTTAAAAATTTAGAAATCATTCCTAGAGTTTATTTTAGCTAGCTAGTAAGTTAATTTAAGTTAATAAGGAGGTTTAAGGAATTATTTAAGTAACTTGAGGTGAGTAGGAAATAAGTTCATTTAGGTTCTTTAAGTAAGGTGTTAATTCACTAAATTAATTAAAGGATAGGTAAGGCTCTTAAAGTTTAAAAATTTATCAACTAGACAATATTTGTAAGGCTCGAGATTTATTAGTCTTCATTGATGTGATATTCAGAAGATATGAGTATGCATGACATGTAATGAGAAGCACTAAACGGGATTATGAAGTGGTGCATAAAGACTAGACCGCACCCGCGGTAAGGAAAGGACCGCACCCGCGGTTGATGGACAGAGAGTTGGAATTAATTACGGAAGTGACACCGCACCCGCGGTGCTAGACAGACCACACCCGCGGTTCTGCTACAGTGAGGTCAGCGCACCCGCGTTACAGGACTGAGCGCACCCGCGGTCGAAGCTTTCGGAAAAGTTGATATATATCCTTACACTGAGCGCACCCGCGGTTACTGAATGAGCGCACCCGCGGTGCGACGTGCAGCTTGAAAAATAAGCCACGTTTCCTGGTGTTGCATGCAGTATATATATATAGATATACAATCGATTCATTCTTCACAATTCAGAGAGGAATCAAGAAAAGGCTCCGAGGAAGGATTCCAATTTGTGATTGAAGATTTTGGAGATCCATCCGTCCGATTGTGAATCCGACTTCAGTACTGTGTTCCTATCGACGCAGGCTACAACTGGGCGTAAGTTTCGTTACGTTAAGACATGATTTGAATTTATGATATTGTCATAATTGAATATGAATCAGATATGATGCTTCTGCTACAGTAGACATGGTATAACTGAAGTTAGATTAAAGAATAGACTGTTTATGAAATTGTTATGAATTTCAGAGTTGATTTAGTTGAGATTTTATATCAGAGTTGTGTTATTATTCAGATTATGAATTGCACTGATACTGGTTATGAATTCTGGTATTATATTTGTGATGTTGAGATAGACGGGGTTATCGTGACTGTATTGTTATGCCGTCGAAACATCAGTAGAATGATATTGATCAGATTCAGTAATGATTTCGATTGTACCGTGATATCATTGATATGAATTAGATTGTACCTTGTTCAGATATGGATCAGATTATATACTGATTTGAGTATTGATCAGAACAGGTCTTGAATTTAATTATATACTGATATTGCATTTATACGATTGTCGTTGCCAGACTGGTTATGGACAGATTGGAATACAAGACTTCGTCTTCATCAGACCAAGAAGAGAAAGGTATAAATGGTTGTTAATTGGGAGATCGACTTGAGTTAGATTTAACTCGAGTTTCCCTAAATCACATACTTGTATGGTATTGTTTTTATACCTTTGTGTTTTAATGAGTATGTTTATTCTATTGAATTAGAAGTAGAAAGCAGAGAGCTATTAAGTAAGAGTCACTGACAGAGGGGTTAGATTTTGACAGACTTGTCACTGACCCATTGCACATTGTCAGAATAGGCCTAGTCTTGGCAGATACGCCAAGGCACTGGACGTTTGGTATATCGTTATGCTTCAGATACAGATAGCATTCTATTCGATATAGATTAGACCAAAGTCCAGAAATAAGAACGTACCGCCACTTCGACTGGTAGTAGTAGGTGGGAGACTTGTTACGTTCTTATTCACCGGGATCCCTAGATTAGAATGAGAGATGAGTCGAGTTTTAGATATTGAGACTAGAATTCGATTTACAGATCCGTATTGATTTATGTTTCGTAGATGACGATTCATGTTTTATTTACAGACAGGAATGAATACATGTTGTTTGATTATGCTGCATGTGATAAGATATAATTCATGCTTTTATGTTAATTCAGTTAACTGCATGTATACATTATTTATACTGGGATTTATTCTCACCGGAGTATCCGGCTGTTGTCTTGTTTTGTATGTGTGCATGACAACAGGTGGGACAGGATCGGGGTCAAGAGGATGATGAGAGAAGATGAGTTAGAGTGGTGATTCCGGACTTATTGTCGACTTGGTTTAATACCTGAAATTTAGTAGTTGAACCTTAGACTAGTTTGAATAATTGTTGTACATTATTGTACTTTTATACTGAAATGTATAATAGATTGATTCCATTACCTTCCGCATTTTAAAGAAAAATTTTTAGACCCTGTTTATCTTAATTGATAATTAAATCCCAAAGATGATTAAGAAGATGATTAGCGTCCAGGGTCCCCACAATGGGTGGTATCAGAGCGATAGATCCTTTAGACTGAGATAGAAGAGAATGAGCGGGGTAGATTGAGTTTTCTTTCCTTGCATGTGATTGCTAGCATGAGATTTCTTTTAATGTTGATTTACATTGTGTATGCTAGCATGAGATTATGTTTTACTGCTTTGAAGTACATGGTTACCTGATTATCTGATTTGAGTTGGTAGTATGTATTATTGAGTATAAATCAGATCTGATTCATGATCAGCAGTAAGATGATCATATAAAGATTGGAACAGATTTGTAGTATTTGCGTACTAATGTTTTGATAAGCAGATATACCTCCACGGAGAATTCCAGAAAAGGTTAGTGCTTCGACTGAACAGATAGATGTATCAGAAACTCAGATGGAAATACTGTTGGAAGAATTTCAGTTATTTCATCCGCCGATTCTGAGTGGTGTCGAGACGTCTGAAGATTGTGAGAACTGGTTTGATGACATAGAAATACTGTTTGATTTACTTGATTATTCAGATGAGCAGAGAATTAAACTGATATTCCACCAGTTACGAGAGACTGCCAGGAGTTGGTGGATTACAAGTAAAAGAATGCTAGAACAGAGAGGTACAGTGATTTCGTGGGAAATATTCAGAACTGAATTTTATCGAAGATTTTTCTCAGTTTCGTACCGGGAGGACAAGAAAGCAGAGTTTGAGAATTTGAGACAAGGTCAACTGAATATTGAAGGATATGTTGCTAAATTCTCTACTCTACTGCGTTTTGCTCCTCAAGCAGCTGGGAATGATGAAGCTGTAGCTGAGCAGTTCATCAGAGGATTGAACTCGGAGATAGTTGCATTGATGATATGCAGCGACCTTATCATTTTGCTGATGCCTTGAGTAAAGCGAAGAGAAGCGGAGGCGAGTCTGATTAGACAACTAAAAAGGGTGTGTGCGATGCAACCCCAGACACAACAATCCCCTTTCCGATTTGATCGTGGCAGCTCGAGTGGAAAGCAAGATTTGCTGAAAGCTCGAAAGAAGCCATTCAAGAAGTTAGGAAGCGGACTGAGTGGTTCGTCTAGCTCCAGTGGTTCTAGCCCGAGTTATGTCGGAGGTTATTGCAGAACTTGCGGAGGGAGACATCCCACAGAGCAATGTCAGGGAGTGACTGGTAGTTGCCATATCTGTAGACAGCCGGGACACCTTGCTAGAGTTTGTCCTCAGAGAAATTCCCGAATATTTTAGGGAGCAGAAGACTGAGGGACAGACACCGGACACACCTAATGATATAGTGGCAGGTACTGTTCTTTTATGATTATATTGCATAGGTATCGATATATACTAATGCATTCCCTACGATTATCTTTGACTGAGTTGCATTGAGATATGCTGTATCTGTTGAGTCTGATTGTACTGTAGTATTGATTCCCTTATTTTTTTTAGAAAGAAAGATGGATATCAGAGATTTCTGTGAAATATTTTATACTACAGTAAGATGAGAATGAGGTCGAGTTAGATTATGATGTACTTGTATTTCTGAGTTGATTGCATTATTGATATTAATATGCTGAACAAGTACAGAATTATGATGGATTCCCTTCAGGAGAATATAAGATTCAGACTAGATAGGGTTGATGAACAGAAATTCCTCGGTAAGGATTCTAGATCTAGAATTCCTTTGATATTTGTATTGTCTGTGACTCGACTATTACAGAAAGGAGCAGATGGCATCCTTATGTATTCAGTAGACATACTGAAATCGAACCTAGCATTGGCAGATTTGCCAGTGATGTACGAGTTGGCTGATGTTTGCCAGATAAGATTCCAGATTTGTTTTGTATTAGGAAGATATACTTCAGAATTGAATTGAGATCAAGTACTGTTTGTTTTATTAGAATTCAGTACAGAATGATATTGAATGTGCAGAATGTCACTGAATGAAGTGAAAGAATTGAAAGATCAGTAGAAGAGTACGGGCCAGGAGTTACATATGATTTAGTGTTTCTCGGTGGCATATTTCAGTATGTTCAGAGATATTCTGATGATTTCAAGCTCGTTGTATCTATGACATTTTGATATATTGGTAGCATCTGATTGATTGAATTGAATATTTGAAGATTGTATTGAATACTCTGAGAACTATGATTATTGTATACAAAAATTTTCAGATATGAATCCTATTTGAAACAGATTGTATTCCGAGTATATGATATCTGAAGTTAGTATACTGATTGAATTTGACACAGTTGAGATTATGATCAGTGGCTGAGAATGATACCGATATCAGAAAGATCAGAAATTTCAGAAATGTCAGAATTGTCAGAAATTTATTTGTGGTCTGAATTGATAGATTATCATATACGATTGTTGTTTTGTATCTGCTTGAGTATTGTTATTGTTCTAAAACAGTATTTGAGACAGCTTATATTGTTTGAGGGCATATTATATTTGCAGATGATATATAGCAGTTGATCAGAACGACATGAAGACGTGATTGATTAGTCAGAATTGACAATATTGCCAGGAATTTCCGTTTTATGAGTTTACTAAACTCACTAGATCAGTATAGATTATTGATATTATGAATCTGATTTGATAGTACTGTTATTCTGAATCAATGTTTGATATAGATTATTCAAACAGAATCAGAGCTGAACTCGAGAATTTCGGCAGTTCAGAGATGTAATCAGAATGTTCAGAGCTTAATTTCGATAATCAGAGCAGAACATCGATCAGAGTAGCAGATATGTGATTTTGTTATGGTATGAGAATGATTATCTTGTGATGTCAAATGTTTCAGAATTGTATAACAGAATTTGATGTCGACAATCAAAACCGAATACCAGGTAGGTATTTTTCTTTAATTTATATTATTAACTGATTGTTTATACCAAATAGTTCGAATTGGAAATGACAGGTAGGGTCAGAAGCGCACAGAAATAGATTCAGTAGTCATTTCGGTAACAGAAAGTATATGATAATTCGAACAGATAGTTTTGATATTGACAGATTAAATCAATTATGGCAGAATTTATGCTGAAATGTTGGCAGAATTGTACTGAAATGTTTGAACCGCCAATAAATGAAGATAGAAAGATAGAGATCAGAAGATTTATTACAGAATTTGTATATTCTTGACTAGACATGAGAAGTATATTTCGATGAATTTCGTAATAAGACCACTGCAATACTTTCCAGATTGTGATATGATATGATTGTGATTGACATATTGTTCAATCTATATCTATTAGTTTGTATCGATGTCAAAGAAATGGTCAGATTGATCTGAATGTAGAACTAGACTATATAAGATTGTGATTTTGATTGAGTTTGTAATTATGGCAGAATACACCATGAACTCATTCATATATTATCCACAGACTGACAGATAGCCAGAGTGTACTATCCGGATATTGAAAGATATCCAGGGAGTGGCACTGCTGGATGCTAGCACCAGTTGATATGACATATTGTCACAGTGTGAATTATGGTACGATCGTAGTTATCAGATAACCAGATGGATAATGAAATATTTACAGACGATATATTGTACAGTGAGTACTGCAGATTTCTTTGGTATAAGAATAAGATCTCGGAGATACATGAGATAAGATTTGATACAGTCAGAGATATGATAAAGAAAATGTAGCTAATTTAGAAGAGAATGAAGATAGCTCAGACCAGACAGACTTAATATACCGACGTCGGATGATGACGATCGGTATTTGGGGCCGAAGATTTAATATATCCATGACTGGGATAAACAGAATTGATATCAGCTAATGATATTGAGTTGGTATGAGCCGTTGATTGGCATATACAGATGTTGTATAGCCAGTATTTTGCGATTGATTAAAATGATTTCGAGTGGTATTATGATTTTATGCTTCTTGAATGATTACTCCAGTCTGGAATCAGAGATCCGTGAAAGAAAGAAAATTTAGAACGAAGCATATTCTACTGTTGCATATACAGTAAAGTCAACGGAACATTAGAAATATTCCTTGAAAGACAGAACTTGTCATGAGATTAAGATTTTAGAATGGATTCATTGAGATGAGTTTTTGATTTAAACTCTGTATACATTCCTTCTGATATGTCTGAATTGATTACTTGCGATTTCGAGGACGAAATCATTTCTTAGAGGGGGAGAAATGTAAGGCTCGAGATTTATTAGTCTTCATTGATGTGATATTCAGAAGATATGAGTATGCATGACATGTAATGAGAAGCACTAAACGGGATTATGAAGTGGTGCATAAAGACTAGACCGCACCCGCGGTAAGGAAAGGACCGCACCCGCGGTTGATGGACAGAGAGTTGGAGATTAATTACGGAAGTGACACCGCACCCGCGGTGCTAGACAGACCGCATCCCGCGGTTCTGCTACAGTGAGGTCAGCGCACCCGCGTTACAGGACTGAGCGCACCCGCGGTCGAAGCTTTCGGAAAAGTTGATGTATATCCTTACACTGAGAGCACCCGCGGTTAATGAATGAGCGCATCCGCGGTGCGACGTGCAACTTGAAAAATAATCCACGTTTCCTGGTGTTGCATGCAGTATATATATATGGATATACAATCGATTCATTCTTCACAATTCAGAGAGGAATCAAGAAAAGGCTCCGAGGAAGGATTCCAATTTGTGATTGAAGATTTTGGAGATCCATCCGTCCCATTATGAATCCGACTTCAGTACTGTGTTCCTATCGACGCAGGCTACAACTGGACGTAAGTTTCGTTACGTTTAGACATGATTTGAATTTATGATATTGTCAGAATTGAATATGAATCAGATATGATGTTTCTGCTACAGTAGACATGGTATAACTTAAGTCAGATTAAAGAATAGACTGTTTATGAAATTGTTATGAATTTCAGAGTTGATTTAGTTGAGATTTTATATCAGAGTTGTGTTATTATTCAGATTATGAGTTGTACTGATACTGGTTATGAATTCTAGTATTATATCTGAGATGTTGAGATAGACGGGGTTATCGTGACTGTATTGTTATGCCGTCGAAACATCAGTAGATTGATATTGATCAGATTCAGTAATGATTTCGATTGTACCGTGATATCATTGATATGAATTAGATTGTACCTTGTTCAGATATGGATCAGATTATATACTGATTTGAGTATTGATCAGAACAGGTCTTGAATTGAATTATATACTGATATTGCATTTATACGATTGTCGTTGCCAGACTGGTTATGGACAGATTGGAATACAAGACTTCGTCTTCATCAGACCGAGAAGAGAAAGGTATAAATGGATGTTAATTGGGAGATCGACTTGAGTTAGATTTAACTCGAGTTTCCCTAAATCACATACTAGTATGGTATTGTTTTTATACCTTTGTGTTTTAATGAGTATGTTTATTCTATTGAATTAGAAGTAGAAAGCAGAGAGCTATTAAGTAAGAGTCACTGACAGAGGGGTTAGATTTTGACAGACTTGTCACTGACCCATTGCACATTGTCAGAATAGGCCTAGTCTTGGCAGATACGCCAAGGCACTGGACGTTTGGTATATCGTTATGCTTCAGATACAGATAGCATTCTATTCGATATAGATTAGACCAAAGTCCAGAAATAAGAACGTACCGCCACTGCGACTGGTAGTAGTAGGTGGGAGACTTGTTACGTTCTTATTCACCGGGATCCCTAGATTAGAATGAGAGATGAGTCGAGTTTTAGATATTGAGACTAGAATTCGATTTACAGATCCGTATTGATTTATGTTTCGTAGATGACGATTCATGTTTTATTTACAGACTGGTATGGATACATGTTGTTTGATTATGCTGCATGTGATAAGATATAATTCATGCTTTTATGTTAATTCAGTTAACTGCATGTATACATTATTTATACTGGGATTTATTCTCGCCGGAGTATCCGGCTGTTGTCTTGTTTTGTATGTGTGCATGACAACAGGTGGGACAGGATCGGGGTCAAGAGGATGATGAGAGAAGATGAGTTAGAGTGGTGATTCCGGACTTATTGTCGACTTGGTTTAATACCTGAAATTTAGTAGTTGAACCTTAGACTAGTTTGAATAACTGTTGTACATTATTGTACTTTTATACTGAGATGTATAATAGATTGATTCCATTAACTTCCGCATTTTAAAGAAAAATTTTTAGACCCTGTTTATCTTAATTGATAATTAAATCCCAAATATGATTAGCGTCCGGGTCCCCACAATATTTCCCCTCCACTTATAAGTAAATTTTCGGCAACCCTTAGTTGAGTAATAAATTCCTTTGCCAACTCACCTTTGACCCTTTCTTTGTCATTTTTAGCATGATAATCTTTTCAATTATTAATCACCATTGATTAATTAATAATCCACATATCCTAGCCTTGATTAGCATGTAGAAATCGGCCACCTCACCTCTAATATCCCTCCAACCAATATTTGATAGCAAGCAAATTTCAAATTTCAAAAAAGAGGAGACTTAGTCTTGCATTCACCCTTATATTGCAACCATTCCCCTCACTCCCCTAACCACCATTTCTCCTCCTCATTCACCGAAATCTGAGAGCTATATCAGAGGTAAATTCAGTGTAAAAAGCGTGAGCATCATAGCAAGAATTAAGAGAGAAAAATCGAGAGAAGAAGCAAGGTAGCAAGAGCGCTCCATCTCCTCCGCGCCGAGTCGTCTTATTCATTCTTTTTCTTTCAAAACGAACCAGGCATGCATATGTTCTTCCTTGACTCTTCAATCAAGTCCTATTATCATTTTTTTACATTACATGATCATCATTTCCATGCAAAATCCGAATTATACCAAGGAATTTTCAGAAAAGAGAGCATGCAGATTTTCGGTTTCCATGACAAGCTTCACAGGTTCTCTTGTTTTGTTGTTTCAGGTAGATGGTTCGGCTCCAGGATCACTAGGCTACATCTAGACATGTACTAGGATACATTAAGACCATGTTGGTCCACTCAAACAAGCCCCATGCATGATACAAACCAAAATTGACAGCAGATCTTCGTTCTTGCCATTTCAGTTTTCGAAATCTGTTGTGTGCTGTCAAGGGAAGTGGATCTGGTCTTGGCTGCCATAAGGGCTATAGCCATGGTTAGAACATCTCCCTAGCATGTCTAAGACGTGACTAAGTCACCCTTTTGGAGGCTTGGTCCATGGTGAATCGGTTTTTAAAACAAATCTCAAGAACAACCCCTTCCCCATTTCGGCTTCTAATTTTTACAGCTAGTGTGCTTTCAATCATGGTGGAATGGTGTGGATCTTGGTTGGCCTATGTCCCTTAGCCATGGTTCATAGCATACCCCTAGATGTCTAGATCGTGCCATGGTCAATCAAATGGCCACTGGAACGACACAAGACAGCAAACGAAGCACAATACCTCATACGCATGCAAGGGTGTTCTCAGTTGGAACTTTCGGTTGATTTCTGGTGTGATGCGAATTGTGTCTGGCCTAGGGACCTTAGTCATGGTTCAAATCATTCCCTAGGATGTTGGTAAGAGGTTCTGGTCGGTGGTTCAAGCCCCAATGGCCATTAGCCTCGCAAACAACGCAAGGAAACCAAAGCACAGCTGCTGTATTTTTGTGACAGCAACTTGCTGCGGCGGTTCAGTGGCTCGTTCGAGTTCTTGATTGGCTTTTAGCCTATGGCCTTCGACTGGACATTGCCTCATCGAGTTAGAAAGGTCATGTTTTTGATCGTTTGTGATTCAGATCATTTTTTAAGTCGTACGAGAAATTACGTTGCGATGTGCCGAATTGACTCTCGAAAAAGCGTTTTATGTTTTAGCCTTCATTCACCAAAATTTCGACTTGCATCATTTTAGGAGCATTATTTCATCATTTTAAGCGTATTTTAATCATGAATAAATGATGGTTCGGTGTTGGTTAGGGTTGGCACGAAGTCATGATTAAATACAAAGTCGTTGGGTGTAATTGTCTCGTTTTTGGATTCAATTACAAAGTTTGGTCAAGAAAATCATTTGCATATTTTTCATGTCAAATTTAGGTCGCAGCGAGCCTGGGAACGATCAAATCCATGTGGTAAAATAATACAGGATATTTAAATATGCCATTTAATTATATTACGTGCATAAAAATAGAAAATATTCATTTTGAGATTTATGCGATATTGCTTGTGGCCATTTCACTATCATGGGAGCATTATTAAACCCGGTCGCCAATTACCGGTCCGGTCGCCAGTTACCGGTCAGTTCAGTTCAGTTTCACCCAGTATACTGTGGCATTAGTCTGATCAGACAAACATTATTAAACCCGGTCGCTAGTTACCGGTCAGTTCAGTTCAGTTCAGTGCAGGGGCCACTTGCGTAGACCATAATCTCAACAGAAAATTTATGACATGCTATTTTATTACAGGGCTCCAAGGAGCAAACATTTTCACTGTGATTTTCAGTTCAGTTATGCACGTATTATAATTGCTCATGACAAGTTATTTTCACATTATGCCTCATGACATGATATTTTCACTCCCATGCAACTTTGTTACATTATTTACTCGTTATTTACGATATATGCATGCTGAGTTTTTAGGCTCATTAGACTTGATTGTTGTAGGTACTGATGATGTTCGGGGCCGAGGGCGGGGACCAGTGAGCTAGCTTGGGTCGGCAGTAGTGGAACCCAAGGACCTCATTTACAGCACTTGCCATTTTTTTATGCTCAAACATTTTATCAGTTTTTGGATACTTTAACTTGTTATCTTGGTGAGTAATGATTTCTTCCGCTGCTACTTTGAACATTTAAACTTGATTTATCAGTAGATTTTGTGAATGAGGCATTCTAATTATTTTAAAATGAAAATTTTTAATTTTTCCGCAAATATTCAAACACGAATTTTCGGGCCATTATAGCTGGTATCAGAGCAATGGTTCTGTAAAGGGTTGTACTACTACTGACCACGAGAAGCTCATGAAGTCACGTCTTCGGTCTGTAAGTTTTACATTTACGCATTTTATTCAAAACATGAATTATTTAACAGCATGTTTTCATGAAATGTTTGACGTCCAGATTTATTTTATTGTTCAGTATTTAAATTTAAATAAATTATGGAATTATGCATGTTAGTTACGTATGGATTATGTATGGAACAGTATGCCCCCTAGACGCATCCTCGAGCGCACTAGAAATGAGGAGCCTCGCCAAGAGGACAGAGAGGAGCAGAGGCAGGAGAGAAACCTACCACCTCCACCACCCCCTCCACCTGAAATGAATGCCCAGATGCTAGCTGGGATGACTCAGTTCTTCGCACAGTTGCGGGGAACCATGCTGTGGCGGTCAGGCCGACAAGGCCCGAGGCTGTCTATGAGAGATTCATGAAGATGCGTTCTAAGGAGTTTTCAGGGAAGTCTGATCCCATGGTTGCCGAGGGCTGGATCTTCGAGTTTATGGAGCTTGGAGATGCAGACAGAGTCCGATGTGCCACATATTTATTCGGAGGAGATGCCCGCTTATGGTGGGAAGGAGCATCAGTAGCCCTGAACTTGGCTACACTGAGCTGGACACGCTTCACGGAGGTATTCTGCTCCAAATATTTCACTGAGGAGGTGCGCACCAGGTTGACCACTGAGTTCATGAGCCTGAGACAGGGAGATCTGACTGTTACGGAGTTCATCCGTAAATTTTAGAGGGGTTGTCATTTTGTACCCCTGATCGCGAATGATGCTAAAGCCAAGTTGATGCATTTTCTGGTGGGTCTACGGCCGATCTTGTGCCGTGATGTCAGGGTGTCTGACCCTGCTTCTTATGAGGTCGCTATTTCCAAAGCTCTAGCCGCAGAGCAGGATCAGCGTGATATCGAGAGAGACCGTCAGGGCAAGCGCCCAGTCCAGGTACCACACCGCCCTCCTCCTCAGCAGCATCAGCAGCATAACAAGAGGCCTTTTCACGGACCGCCTAGAAACAGAGGTCAGCAGCAGCAGCGGGGACGCCCAGCCCCGAGGACGTTTGAGCACCCAGTTTGCCCTAAGTGCTCACGCCGCCATCCTGGAGCATGTATGTTTGGTTCGGGGAAGTGTTATAAGTGTGGTAGTCCAGACCACTTATTTCTGCAGTGCCCTCTGAGGAATCTGCCTACCAAGGCAGAGTTTTTGCTCTCCATGCCATGGAGACGAACCCCAATACCATGCTCATGACAGGTACCTTTAAGCTTTAAGTTTTTATTTGGAATTTATTGTTTTGGGTTGAAATTCTTAACTTAGAAATTGTATAGGATTGCATGCTCTACTCAGTATTATTTTGGGAATTTAAGTTAGAAAAACTTTGACCTCTGCATGTCTATAGGATAGTTCTTGAGATTATTGGGTTCATCACGATGTTCCAAACTTTCAGGGAGAATTTTTATAGCGGGGTCAGCTACGAAAGCCCTGATAGATTCAGGGGCTACTCACTCGTTTATTTCGGAGACCTTTGCTAATTCCCTCAAGGTCAAGACTATTGGACTAGATGTCGCATTTTCCGTAGCATTGCCTTCTGGAGAGGAGATAACAGCCACCAATGTGATCAGAGACATAGACCTTGAGCTGCATGGAAATCTTGTTTATGCGGATCTCATCTTATTGCCGATGCCAGAGTTTGACATCATCCTGGAGATGGACTGGCTATTGAGGAACAAGGTGTTGATAGACTTCTAGGGGAGATCTGTTCTTATCCGACCGCCGGGAATGGAGCAGTTCTTATTCGAGCCGGACATGTACTTTCCTTTACCGCGCATTATTCTTTATGTTCAGACTTGGAAGCTCATGCATAGAGGGTGTCGGGCGTTTTTAGCAACTTTTGTATCTGTCCCCGAGGCGCCCAGTTAGTCAGCCGCAGATGTTCCGATTGTTAGAGACTTCTTAGACATTTTCCCTGAGGATGTTTCTGGTATGCCACCCGAGAGAGAGGTGGAGTTTTCCATTGAGCTTATGCCAGGTACGGTTCGGATCTCCAAGGCACCGTACTGACTAGCACCGACAGAGATGGCATAGCTTTAGAAGCAGATTCATGAACTTCTGGACAAGGAGTTCATTCGCCCGAGTTTTTCACCATGGGGCACACCAGTCTTATTTGTGAAGAAGAAGGATGGCTTTATGAGACTTTGCATTGACTATCGGGAGTTGAACAGGGTTACAGTGAAGAACAAGTACCCACTTCCGAGGATCGAAGATTTGTTTGACCAGTTGCAGGGAGCTTCGATATTCTCCAAGATAGATCTGCGTTCCGGTTATCACCAATTGAGGGTGAGAGATGCTGATGTTTCAAAGACTGCCTTCCGGACTCGTTATGGCCACTATGAGTTCCTTGTGATGCCGTTCGGTTTGACGAATGCGCCAGCAATCTTCATGGATCTCATGAATCGCGTATTTCAGTCGTATCTTGACCAGTTTGTGATAGTATTCATAGACGACATTCTCGTCTACTCTAAGAATCAGGAGGATCGTAGCAGACATCTGACCACAGTGCTGCAGACCTTGCAGAAGCACAAATTATTCTCAAAGTTCAGTAAGTGCGAGTTTTGGTTAGATAAGGTGGCGTTCTTAGGCCACATTGTTTCTAGCAGTGGTATTGAGGTAGACCCAGCGAAAGTTGCAGCAGTCAGAGATTGGGTTGTGCCACAGAATGCATCAGAGATCCGCAGTTTTCTTGGACTAGCAGGATATTATCGGAAGTTCATTAAGGGATTCTCCTCTATTGTCGTTCCACTCACATCATTGACCAAGAAGAATGCTAAATTTGTGTGGAGCGAGGAGTGTCAGAAGAGCTTCGATACTTTGAAGCAAGCTCTTATCTCAGCACCAGTATTGGCCATGCCGTCAGGGCCCGGTGAGTTTGTTCTATATACCGATGCTCCGAAGCTCGGTCTTGGCGCAGTATTGATGCAGCATGGGAAGGTGATAGCATATGCTTCTCGACAACTGAAAACTCATGAGAAGAACTACCCTACCCATGATCTAGAGTTGGCAGCCATGGTATTTGCTTTGAAGATTTGGAGGCATTATTTGTATGGAGAGAAGTGCCAGATCTTTACCGACCACAAGAGCCTCAAGTATTTCTTTACGCAGAAGGAGCTGAATATGCGTCAGAGGCGTTGGTTGGAGCTTGTGAAAGATTACGATTGTGACATTAGCTACCACCCGGGTAAAGCTAATGTAGTTGCGGATGCATTGAGCAGAAAAGTCGCAGCGATGGCTCATTTGACAGTTTCGAGACCTCTTCAGACTGAGATGCAGAGGTTTGGTATAGAGATTTATCCTCGAGGTAGAGTTCCTCGTCTATCTACCTTGACTATTCAGTCCTCTCTTCTAGACCGTATTCGCAGTGGACAGTCAGCAGATGAGCAGTTAGCAAAGTGGAAGTAGAGAGATGAGGCCAAGGGCAGTGTCTTGTATTCAGTCAGCGACGGTATTGTGAGATACCGAGACAGGATATGGGTTCCTAGCAGTGATTCTATTCGAGCAGATATTCTATCAGAGGCCCACATGTCACCGTACTCCATTCACCTTGGGAGTACGAAGATGTACAAAGATCTGCAGTCATTATATTGGTGGCCTGGGATGAAGAAAGATATCAGACGATTTGTATCAGAGTGTCTGACTTGCCAGTTAGTGAAGGCAGAGCATCAGAGACCAGCAGGTTTGCTCAAGCCTCTTCCTATTCCCGAGTGGAAATGGGAGAATGTTACCATGGACTTTGTGACCGGATTGCCGAAGTCAGTCAGAGGATCAAATGCTATCTGGGTGATTGTAGATCGCCTTACCAAATCAGCGCACTTCTTGCCTATTAAGATGACTTTCAACATGATTCAGTTTGCGGAGTTGTATATCCGAGAGATAGTCCGACTTCATGGTATCCCAGTTTCTATCGTGTCTGACAGAGACCCCAGATTCACTTCCCTCATTTTGGAAGAGTTTGCATTCGACTATGGGTACGAAGTTGCTGTTTAGCACAGCTTTTCATTCGCAGACAGATGGACAGTCAGAGCGAGTTATTCAGATCTTGGAGGATCTTCTCCGTGCTTGTGTGATGGATTTCTCTAGGAGTTGGGAGTCGAAATTGCCATTAGTAGAGTTCACCTACAACAACAGCTTCCAGTCTTCTATTGGTATGGCTCCGTATGAAGCACTATATGGCCATAAGTGTAGATCTCCTGTTCATTGTGACGAAGTAGGAGAGAGAGCAGAGTTGGGTCCAGAGATTATTCAGCAGGCTGCCGATGTAGTAGTCAAGATCCGTGATCGGATGAAGACTGCTCAGAATCGACAGAAGAGTTATGCAGATCAGAGGAGGAGAGACCTAGAGTTTTCCATTGGCGACCATGTCTTTGTGAAGGTGGCACCTATGAAGGGTGTCATGAGATTTGGGAAGAAAGGGAAGCTCAGTCCGAGATTCATTGGACCATTTGAGATCCTCGACAGAGTTGGGACGTTAGCTTATCGTGTTGCTCTTCCGCCGAATCTGGCCGGAGTACACAATGTGTTCCACGTCTCTATGCTGAGGAAGTATATGGCGAATCCTTCGCATGTCCTGAACTTTGAGCCGTTGCAGCTTACTCCGAACCTATCTTATGAGGAGAGACCAGTGCAGATATTAGACCGACAGGAGAAGAAGCTTCGGAACAAGCTGGTTAAGCGAGTCAAGGTCAAATGGCTCAACCATTCAGAGGAAGAAGCTACGTGGGAGTCTGAGCCGGAGATGAGGAATCGCTACCCCGAGTTATTCGGTGAGTCTTAATTTCGAGGACGAAATTTCTTTTAAGGCGGGAAAGATTGTAGGACCCGTAAATTAGACTACGTATAAGCCATGCATAATTTTAATATTTTAAAATGATTTTATTGCATGAGTATTTAAATGCTTTTCCTTAATTTAATTATTTTATTGCAGTAGTTTAATTTTTATCTTTCCAGTTAATTCAGTGAGGCAGGACTGGAGTTGGAGTTTTGAGATAGAATTTAAAATTTTAGAAATCATTCCCAGAGTTTATATTAGCTAGCTAGTAAGTTAATTTAAGTTAATAAGGAGGTTTAAGGAATTATTTAAGTAACTTGAGGTGAGTAGGAAATAGGTTCATTTAGGTTCCTTAATTAAGATGTTAATTCACTAAATTAATTAAAGGATAGGTAAGGCTCTTAAAGTTTAAAAATTTATCAAAGGATAGGTAAGGCTCTTAAAGTTTAAAAATTTATCAACTAGACAATATTTTCCCTCCACTTATAAGTAAATTTTCGGCCACCCTTAGTTGAGTAATAAATTCCTTTGCCAACTTACCTTTGACCCTTTCTTTGTCATTTTTAGCATGATAATCTTTTCAATTATTAATCACCATTGATTAACTAATAATCCACATATCCTAGCCTTGATTAGCATGTAGAAATCGGCCACCTCACCTCTAATATCCCTCCAACCAATATTTGATAGCAAGCAAATTTCAAATTTCAAAAAGGAGGAGACTTAGTCTTGCATTCCCCTTTATATTGCAACCATTCCCCTCACTCCCCTAACCACCATTTCTCCTCCTCATTCACCAAAATCTAAGAGCTATATCAGAGGTAAATTCAGTGTAAAAAGCGTAAGCATCATAGCAAGAATTAAGAGAGAAAAATCGAGAGACGAAGCAAGGTAGCAAGAGCGCTCCATCTCCTCCGCGCCGAGTCGTCTTATTCATTCGTTTTTCTTTCAAAACGAACCAGGCATGCATATGTTCTTCCTTGACTCTTTAATCAAGTCCTATTATCATTTTTTTACATTACATGATCATCATTTCCATGCAAAAACCGAATTATACCAAGGAATTTTCAGAAAACAAAACATACAGATTTTCGATTTCAATGACAAGCTTCACGGGTTCTCTTGTTTTGTTGTTTCAGGTGGATGGTTCGGCTCCAGGCTCACTAGGCTACATCTAGACATGTACTAGGATGCATTAAGACCATGTTGATCCACTCAAACAAGCCCCATGCATGATAGAAACCGAAATTGACAGCAGCTCTTCATTCTTGCCATTTCGGTTTTCGAAATCTGTTGTGTGCTGTCAAGGGAAGTGGATCTGATCTTTGCTGCCATAAGGGCTATAGCCATGGTTAGAACATCTCCCTAGTATGTCTAAGACGTGACTAAGTCACCCTTTTGGAGGCTTGGTCCATGGTGAAACGGTTTTTAAAACAAAACTCAACAACAGCCCCTTCCCCATTTCGGCTTCTCATTTTTACAGCTAGTGTGCTTTCGATCATGGTGGAATGGTGTGGATCTTGGTTGGCCTATGGCCCTTAGCCACGGTTCATACCATACCCCTAGATTTGTAGATCGTGACATGGTCAATCAAATTGCCACTGGAATGACACGAGACAGCAAACGAAGCACAACACCTCACACGCATGCAAGGGTGTTCTCGGTTGGAACTTTCGGTTGATTTCTTGTGTGATGCGAATTGTCTGGCCTAGGGCCCTTAGCCATGGTTCAAATCATTCCCTAGGATGTTGGTAAGAGGTTCTGGTCGGTGGTTCAGGCCCCAATGGCCATTAGCCTTGCAAACGACGCAAGGAAACCAAAGCACAACTGCTGTATTTTTGTGACAGCAACTTGCTGCGGCGGTTCAGTGACTCAGTTCGAGTTCTTGGTTGGCTTTTAGCCTATAGCCTTAAACCGGACAATGCCTCATAAAGTTAGGAAGGTCATGTTTTTGATCGTTCATGATTCGGATCATTTTTGAGGTCGTACGAGAAATTACGGTGCGATGTGCCAAATTGACTCTCGAAAGAGCGTTTTATGTTTTGGCCTCCATTCACCAAAATTTCGACTTGCATCATTTAGGAGCATTATTTTATCATTTTAAGCGTATTTTAATCATGACTAAATGATGGTTCGGTGTTGGTTCGGGTTGGCACGAAGTCATGATTAAATACAAAGTCGTTGGGTGTAATTGTCTCGTTTTTGGATTCAATTACAAAGTTTGGTCAAGAAAATCATTTGCATATTTTTCATGTCAAATTTAGGTCGCAGCGAGCCTGGGAACGATCCAATCCATGTGGTAAAATAATACAGGATATTTAAATATGCCATTTAATTATATTACGTGCATAAAAATAGAAAATATTCATTTTGAGATTTATGCGATATTGCTTGTGGCCATTTCACTATCATGGGAGCATTATTAAACCCGGTCGCCAATTACCGGTCCGGTCGCCAGTTACCGGTCAGTTCAGTTCAGTTTCACCCAGTATACTGTGGCATTAGTCTGATCAGACAAACATTATTAAACCCGATCGCCAGTTACCGGTCAGTTCAGTTCAGTGCTAGGGGACACTTGCGTAGACCATAATCTCAATAGAAAATTCATGACATGCTATTTTATTACAGGGCTCCAAAGAGCAAACATTTTCACTGTGATTTTCAGTTCAGTTATGCACGTATTATAATTGCTCATGACAAGTTATTTTCACATTATGCCTCATGACATGATATTTTCACTCCCATGCAACTTTGTTACATTATTTACTCGTTATTTACGATATATGCATGCTGAGTCTTTAGGCTCACTAGACTTGATTGTTGTAGGTACTGATGATGTCGGAGCCGAGGGCGGGGACTAGTGAGCTAGCTTGGGTCGGCAGTAGTGGAACCCGAGGACCTCATTTACAGCACTTGCCATTTTTTTATGCTCAAACATTTTATAAGTTTTTGGATACTTTAACTTGTTATCTTGGCGAGTAATGATTTCTTCCGCTGCTACTTTGAACATTTAAACATGATTTATCAGTTGATTTTGTAAATGAGGCATTCTAATTATTTTAAAAAGAAAATTTTTAATTTTTCAGAAAATATTCAAACACGAATTTTCGGGCCATTATACGGTCCCTTCAACTCATATATCCCGACCGATTCGACAACCATTGCTATATCGAGAGTTGTCAATGAATCGATACTATGTGTCATGCCGTAGTTGCATCGATGGTGTAATCTATGAAACCCATTTCATAATTACCACCATACTCTGATCAGAGATTTCATACTACATACACATAGGATATCCATAACCGAAGGTAAGCGGTGAATCCCCGACTACAATGCATCGACTCCTATATGTTTCGACAGAACACACAACCTTGCCACCTGATGACCCCATGAGAGTCGGTAAACAAGTCAAAGTGTAATTCTAGCACATAGAGTCTCAATGTTGTCCCGGGTCATAAGGACTAATGGTGTACAACCATAAACTAGGACGTTTCCACTCGATAAGTGAGAACCACTTGGAAAGTCCTTTATGGAGGGTTGTTCAGTGCACTCTACAAGGAGCACCTATCTGCATGCTCGGACATCACAATGTCCCCTACCAATGAAACAAGGTACTCACATCGCAGATACTAGTCTCGAACTCGAGCGGCCTATATCCTTCTTAGCGGCGGCTGAATCGACTAGGAACTGTTTAGAATATACAGTATTCCAAATATGAGTTTCATGATACTCATCATATGAGCATCTCATATTCTTTCTACTATTTGTATATTCAAGGGCTTTATTTATGCAACAAGCATGGGTATACAGATAAAGATGTGCCAAAATAATAATTCAAATATTATTAAAATAAAGGCTGTTTATACATAGAGTTTCATTGTGAACACTCGGCCAACACTTGGCTCGACGTGCACCTACTCTAACAATCTCCCAGTTGCACTAGAGCCAACTACCCATATGCTTCAAACCCATCGATTCGCGATGCTTCTCGAATAATGGTCCAGGTAAAGGCTTAGTTAGTGGATCAGCAACATTATCTGCGGAGTCGACTTTGTCAATCAAGACATCTCCTCTTTTCCACAATCTCTCGGAGGATGTGGTACTTTCTCAATACATATTTAGACTTCTGATGAGACCTTGGCTCCTCTTTCCACACCGGGACAGGAGCAAATCTATTAGGAATGACGTCCAACTCTTAGACGAAATTCTTTATCCAAACAGCCTCCTTTGCTGTATCTGATGCAGCAATATATTCGGCCTCAGTGGTGGAATCCGCTGTACTGTCTTTCTTGGAACTCTTCCAAGAGACAGCAGCACCATTGAGCATGAATATGAATCCAGAGGTTGACTCCAAGTCATCGATATCGCTTTGGAAGCTAGAGTCGGTATAGCCTTCCAATTTCAGTTCTCCACCCTCATAGACCAAGAACAACTTATTGGTCCTTCTCAAATACTTGAGGATGTCTTTCACAGCTTTCCAGTGTGGAAGACCAGGGTTCGATTGATATCTACTCACTACACTTAGTGCGAAAGCCACGTCAGGACGTGTAGATATCATCCCATACATGATGCTACCAATTGCAAATGCATACAGAATGCGTGTCATCGCCGCTATCTCTGCATCAGTCTTGGGAGACATAGACTTGGATAAGGACACGCCATGACACATTGGTAGATGTCCTCTCTTGGGGACTCATCCATCGAGAACAGCTTCACGATGGTATCAATGTATGTGGACTGGGTGAGACCAAGCAATCTTTTCAATCTATCTCTATAGATCTGTATTCCCAATACAAAAGATGCTTTACTCAAGTCCTGCATCGAGAACTTACTCGCTAACCATATCTTAGGTTATTGCAACATTCCTACATCATTCCCAATGAGTAGAATGTCATCAATATACAGCACCAGGAATGTCACAACACTCCCACTGACCTTCTCATACACACATGGTTCCTCAGGATTCTTAGTAAAACCAAACTCTTTGATTGTACTGTCGACTCTGAGGTTCCAACTCCTAGATGCCTGCTTTCACACCATAAATAGATCTCTGAAGTTTGCATACCATATGCTCACTTCCGACAGATGTAAACCCTTCGGGTTGAGACATGTAAATCTCTTCCTTAATATCCCTATTAAGAAATGCTGTCTTGACATCCATCTGCCATATCTCATAGTCATACCATGCAGCTATGGCTAGCAATATCCTAATGGACTTGAACATTGCAACTGGAGAAAAGTTTCCCTCAAAGTCAACTCCTTGTCTTTGAGTATATCCTTTTGCCACCAATCACGCCTTGAAGGTCAATACCTTCCCATCCGCCCCAAGTTTCCTCTTGTAAATCCATTTACACCCTATGGGAAAAATTCCCTCAGGTGGATCCACGAGATTCCACATTTGGTTAGAATGCATGGAATTCATCTCAGATTCCATCGCTTCAAGTCACTTGGATGAATCGGCATCAGATAACGCTTCCTTGAAGGTCCTTGGATCACATCCATGGTTAGGCTCATCATGGCCCTCTTCAAGAAGCAGACCATACCTCATAGGTGGTCTCGAGACTCTCTCGGATCTTCTAGGAGCTTGTATCTCCTCTCTTGGCTCTTCGGGTGTGGGTTCTATAATTGTGGGTGTCTCTCGAACCTCTTCGAGCTCTATCATCTTTCCTTTTCTATCCAATAGAAATTCCTTTTCCAAAAAGGTTGCATTCCTTGAAACAAACACTTTTGTTTCTTGGGTATGATAGAAATAGTATCCAACTGAATTCTTTGGATATCCCACAAAGTAACATAAAATGGATCGACTATCCAATTTATCTCTCACTACCTGCTTCACATAAGCAGGGCACCCCCATATTCTAAGATAAGAATATTTGGGAGGCTTACCCATCCATATCTCATATGGTGTCTGCCTTTGAATGGACATTTAGTGGAATATCTTTCAATTTTAAGTCATAGAGATCGTTTTCAAGTTCACCAGTACCAATCAAACATTCATTCTTGTAAATATTGCAAACACCTTTGCTAAAGAAACAAGAATATCCATCTTTATCAACATAGAAATGGAAACAATGTTTTTCATCAAATCAGGTACAAACAAAACATCTCTTAAAAATTAACTTAAAATTATTGTTCAACAATAAGTAAACATCTTCAACAGCATAGGCAGCAACTCTTGCCCCATTGCCCATCCTCAAGAAGGTCTCACCTCCCCTTAGTCTCCTACTTCTTCCCATTGCCTGCAAATCATTATAGAGATGTGAGCCACAGCCGGTATCCAATACCCAAGAAGTAGAGTTAATTGAAATGTTTACTTCAATGTAGAACATACCATTTTCAGAACTTTTCTGAGCAAGATATTCTTTCCAATTACGCTTCCAATTTCCAGGCTTCTTGCAGTGATGACAAACATCACTAGTCTTGTCAACCTTAACTGGTGTGGCTGCCACGACGGGATTCGGAGATTGCCTCAACAAGGGCCGTTCTTCTTGGGACTGTTGGAAAGAACGCTTCTTTCCCTTCCCATGTGGATCAATCTTCGTACCAGATGAAGAACCCACATAAAGAACCAACTTCTCTTTCTTGATGGTGGATTCAAACCTAACAAGCATGTTAACCAACTCCTCAAGGGTCGGCTCTAGCTTGTTCATGTTGAAATTCACCACAAAAAGATCAAATGAGCTAGGCAGCGATAAGAGCAACACGTCGGTGATCAACTTCGAAGGCAACATCAGATCCATACCAACGAGCTTGTCCACGAGCGCAATCAACTTCAAGCCATGCTCATGGACCGAGGCCCCATCTCGCATGCGCAAAGTGATCAGCTCCTTGACGGTAGCATGCCTAAGAGGCCGTGTTTGCTCACCAAAGAGCTCCTTGAGATGCAAATGAATGTCAGCAGCACTCTTTGCATCCTCAAAACGCCTCTGCAGCTCATCATTCATAGAAGCCTACATATAACACCTGGCTTTCAAGTCATGGTCACACCATTCCTTGTAAGTCTGCAATTCCTCAGGATTGCAGTCAGTCAGAGCCTCAACAGGGGGCGACTCAGTCAGTGTATATGCTATCCTTTCCGAATTCAAGACAATTTTTAGGTTTCTTAGCCAATTGAGGTAGTTAGGTCTGGTTAATACGTTTTTGTCGAGTATTGCAATTAGCGGATTGCGAATCGAAGACATTGTCAAAAATTGTACTAAAAAGTATAACAGATAAATGTTAATGACTATTTTAAAATATTTAGTAAGATATAAAGTATGGACTTTTACTTTATAAATGTTTACTCCCACTGTTTTGACATCTTTCACTACCCTCTAGTGAAAACGGGAAACTCCTTTCCTCAGTAGGTACGCAAGGTCCAGTTAGCGAATCATGATCCCGAATAATATCAGCCAATCACAATTCCTAAAAGGTAGTTTCCAATTGCATCTCAATGCAACCCTCTACGTAAACTTTTGTCTCACGTTTGATTAGGACCTAATAATATGACGTCGTTCATCTTTACGTGTCAAGCCTTACCCATCGATGTTGAACCTTAATGGACGGTCGCCATGAATTCCCCCAATAATATGAGCCGAAATCATGGGAGTTCCACGTAGTTCACATCACCATGTCAATGGATGTCACAGCTTTCCGGCACCCAGGGCCCCCCTAATAATATGAGCCAAGCCCCGAGCACGGGTAGCGTTAATCATGCACCCATTGTCGATGGAAGACATGGAAATTACAAACAAATTTATAATTCCCCTTTTCGGGCTTGATATTAATTTTGAATCTTATTCAAAATGAGGGTTTTTAATTTTGAAAGGTCTCATCATTAATTTTATTTAAAAGCTTGCCATGTTTGATCGTATATTTTCCGGATTCATGCAACTTTGTTATTATCATAATAATAACGCACATACTCATTATTCATAACATATCATGCATATATTATAAACAGTAAACAAAACAAGGATGATCAATCGCCCCAAAACTAATGGCTCGTGTGAGCTAAACACGGGCCTAGGTCCAATCCTAGGGAAATGCATGGGATGCAAATGCAACTATTACATTAGCTTCAAATATTTACATGTCTTCGATCTTCATAATCATCATGGCCACCATCTTCCAATCTTGATCATCCACTATAATAATATTTACAAATAAATATCCATGGCAAATAGGGATACATCTCATGGGGTGGGAACGGGCCATAAACCAAGCCCACTTTATAAATTGATAATTATTACAATCATTCAACACAAAATATCCTAGCATACACCTAGAAAATTGGGCTTGGGCTTTTGATCATCCTTCATGCATAATATCACATATCATACACCATCAATTAATTATCACAATAATTAATTGATCCAATATTATATATCTTGAACCAATCACTAACCTGCCACGATTATAAACTAAATTAACAAATTATACAAACACCTTTGTCTACTTTCAAATTAATTTATTTATAACCGAATTTCTTGTAAATCACAATTTACTATAAATAATTAAAGTCCAACTTCAATTATTTATTTTATGAGAAAATATTTACAACTTTTGTAAATTTAAACTTAAGGGCCCAAAAAATCATTTTTCACCAAAAACATTTTGGCCCATTTAAATTTTACAAATATGTTAGCCATCCAATGGCCCAACAACTCAAGGCCCATTATACTTTGATATTTCAAAACACCTTTTAAAAACCTAGGTCGTCATTTCCATCGCCGGATTCCGGCCAAAAAAATTTTTTTTTATTATTTTTCAAAGGGGCTGTTAAGGGGCTGCCCTTGCTACCCGTTTCGGCTTGCTGCCAAAAAATCGCCCAAATATGCCTTGATTTTTGTTGCAAAAATTTCATCTCATGCGGTTAGAAATCGACCTCAATATAATATTACGTATATGCTACACAAACTAGTACCCTTAGCTCTTGATACCACTTGAAAGGGGATCAATTTTAGGTGCCCGAAAGCGTAACGGAAGTTCAAAATTTATTTTGTAGCAAGAAAACCGAACACCTCATGTACTAGGATGTGTAACAAATAGAAAACACAAAATATGACATTCATAGTGTGTTTAGAAGATATACCTATCAATCTAAAAAATTGATGTAATGGCTCCAACCAAGTTGTAAACAACTTGGCTCTTCAAAGGCAAGACAAATCTACAAGCTCTCCTCCTTTGAGCACTCCTTGCTCAAATATTAAGCCCACCACCAACTAGCTAGATCCTCTCTTATTTTGCACTAGAAAAATAAGAGGATTTTTCAAAGAGAAGTGATTTCTTTCCTCAACAATTGAAGAAAAAAAATGAGAGAAAAATTGGAAGGAAGAACCCCAAATTTTTGGCCATATCATGCAAGAATGAAGGGAAGGGAGACTAGTCTTGGTAGTGTAAAAAGCTAAAACCACTTTTAGCATGCCAAGCCTTGATTGTTGAAAAAGATGTCTCCCAACTCTTCATCTCCCATGCATGCAATTTGACTTGGACTTGTAACAATTACAAGGCCCATGGACTTTATTTAAATGTCCCAAATATATTTGAGTCCATTTAAAGTTTACTTGATTTTACTCAAGCCCACTAGTTAAATAATTATTTCCAATTGGGCTATACAAGGCCCAATGTGATTTAATTAATTCAACATTTGAATTAATTTAATTGTTTGGACTCTACTAGGCCCACTATTGTTTAATTAATTCAACACTTGAATTAATTTAATTTAGTCCACAATAATGTTTATGAAAATACAATTTCCAAATACATTATTTATTTGGCCAACTTTTAATTTAAGAACACATTCATAAATTAAAAATTAAATTTCCCTCATAGAAGTCATACTTCTATTTTTCCTTACACTTATAAACTCATTTATAAGTCGTTCAACACATTGAACTATTTTACTTCTCAACGGGATCTAGAAAGCTAGTACTTGTGTGGCCCTCAATGGTTCATTGATACAACTAGCCGTGGGTTCACATCTCCATGTGATTCGGACTAAACATGTCCATATATGAGCATACCTCAATTGCTTCATTCTTACTTATCAACTCCTTGATAACAAGAATTTCAGAACTCAAGTCTGATAGTACCCAACCAATCATGTTAAACGCCTAGCAGCATCGCTTACATGATTCCCTAGGTATCAAATTATAGTGTCCTGCAAAAACCATTCAATTATGGTTAGCGTACAGTACGGTCCCTTCAACTCATATATCCCGACCGATTCGACAACCATTGGTGTATCGAGAGTTGTCAATGAATCGATACTATGTGACATGTCGTAGTTGCATCGATGGTGTAATCTATGAAACCCATTTCATAATTACCACCATACTCTGATAAGAGATTTCATACTACATACACATAGGATATCCATAACCGAAGGTAAGCGGTGAATCCTCGACTACAATGCATCGACTGCTATATGTTTCGACAGAACACCCAACCTTGCCACCTGATGACCCCATGAGAGTCGGTAAACAAGTCAAAGTGTAATTCTAGCACATAGAGTCTCAATGTTGTCCCGGGTCATAAGGACTAATGGTGTACAACCATAAACTAGGACGTTTCCACTCGATAAGTGAGAACCACTTGGAAAGTTCTTTATGGAGGGTTGTTCAGTGCACTCTACAAGGAGCACCTATCTGCATGCTCGGACATCACAATGTCCCCTACCAATGAAACATGGTACTCACATCGCAGATACTAGTCTCGAACTCGAGCCGTCTATATCCTTCTTAGCGGCGGCTGAATCGACTAGGAACTGTTTAGAATATACAGTATTCCAAATATGAGTTTCATGATACTCATCATATGAGCATCTCATATTCTTTCTACTATTTGTATATTCAAGGGCTTTATCTATGCAACTAGCATTGGTATACAGATAAAGATGTGCCAAAATAATAATTTCAAATATTATCAAAATAAAGACTGTTTATACATAGAGTTTCATTGTGAACACTCGGCCAACACTTGGCTCGACGTGCACCTACTCTAACAGTGTGTTTCATGCTTTTATATATGCTTTTATATGACTGCATGTTTACATTGTTTATACTGGGATGTATTTCTCACCGGAGTTATCCGGCTGTTGTCTTGTTTGTATGTGTGCATGACAACAGGTCGGACAGGATCAGGGTCACGAAGAGAATGAGAGATTCAAGATTAGCGTGGAGATCCGGACTTAGAGTAGATTGACTCTCAGTACTTGATGTAGTAGCTGAAACTCTAGTTGCGATAAACATATGTTGTACATGATTTGTACATTATGTTGATATTTATATCAGATTGGTTACTTTACGTTTCCGCATTTGTATATAAAAAAAATTTAGACCCAGATTAATTAAATGATCCTAATAATGATTAAGAAGATGGATTAGGTTCGGGTACCCACAGACACAACTTAATATCCATAATAAACCTGTGAGCTTGTTGAATATCAATAACTAATATGATAGTTTGTTGACATTTCTTGATAAAGCTGTGGAACATAATTTCATTTCAGAAAATTCACGACGGATGCTCATCTGTGCTTCGATTGCTGACCAATTAATTGATGATTTGGAAGCTTTTGTTCATAAGCCTGATCCGATGATAACAAATATCAATTGGTCGCAATCAAGCAGTAAGAAAAGAAAGTTGGATCTTTGATTCAAAAATCGTGATTTAGTTTGCGTTTGTTTCAGTTTGTTATCTTCAATAAAATTCCAGGTGATATCTCTTTCATTATGTACTCTTTATTAATAGTTATTTTGATATTAGGGACAATGTCATATTCTTATTGGGAGGAGAACAAACTTAAAAATTTAAAAAAAATTTTAATTGTTTGTATCTTAGTAATTTTTGCAAAAATATCAAACATTACATGTTTGAAAGGTTTAGATTAGAAATTGTAATAATCTATCTAAGGATGTTTAAATTTTTATTTGAAAAAAAAAAGTCAATTTTAATTGAAACGTCTGCTTATTCGTTTTCTTAACTTGTACAAGAATTTTTTTTTTATAAAACCTCCTTAACATCGGCCGAACCACCAAAAATCACATAAAATATTTTGGACATAATTTTATAATAAAACAACCAACTATTTATTTGAGAAATACAGCCCATACTATAATCTCTCAAAACATAAAAAGTCGTAAAATATTTTTAACATAACTTAAAATCATAAATCATAACTATTGCGGAAAAACTAGCGTAGGTCCTCGGGTTATGTGCACCTTCAGCCCAGTCAGATCAACCATCAAGACCTCCATTATCATATTCATAATCAATATCACCTGCATCAATCATACCTAGTGAGTCTAAAGACTCAACACGTCATATTTTGATAACGAATAATACGTAATACAGTTAACATATAACAGTGAAAAATACTTGTACTTAAACTATCGATTTCATGAAGATGCATAAACATAAACATTTTCGTAAAAATTTTCATGATGCATAAAACTTTTAAATAAAAACATTTTCATAATCTTATGCATAAACATTTTCATATAAACATAAACATATTCATATTCATATCAACATATTCATGTCCTCATATTCATATTCATATTAACATATTCATATTCGTATCCATATTCATGTAAACATATTCATATCATCTTATTCATATTCATATTCATGTTCGTGTTTGTTGAATTCAGATCGTTGATTGTGACTTTCATATACGTGTTGGGCGATGGATCCATCTACATGTAACCACAGTACTGGGTGGCGGAGACACCAGCGACACTCTCACCCGTCAACTGGGCCTTGGCCTTACGTATTAACATATCATCATATACATATACATATCCGTATCCAAGGAAATACGATCGTCGGGCTCTCACTGGGACCATAACCCTCACGATATCTCCAACATATCATCGTGTTAGTCACAATCCTTTCACATCCTTCAACATGTCATCATCACTTAATAAAAATCATGCATATAACATTTTTCATTTTAAACCAAGCATGCAACATGTCTTTTAAATGTCTTCCTTAAATCATAAAAATTCCTTAGACATTTAAAAATCATAATTTAACAATGAACATTTCATAAACATTTTAAAAATAATCATAATATCATAAACATCCATAACTATAGAAAGTAAACATATTAGCACATAAAACAGCATTCAGGGCACTGCCATGATATTTACTAATTTCTAGGTGTAAAAAGACCGTTTTACCCTTGGACGTATAATTTCCCGTTTTTGACTTTTTCTTAATTTCATTGACTCTAACATGTCCCAAATAATTATTAAAGCCTACATGAATTTTCTCATATTTTTATTTAGCATAATTCGATGACTTTTAAATTAATCTTTGAATGTGACGTATTCATGCGTTTTAATCCCGAATAATCTCAAACTTTAATATAAAATTCATAAATTCATAATTTAGTTTTTTTATATTATTTTAGCCCTTATGGACCACGAATCGACCCCCATGAGCCTTTTTTTCCAATTTTCATTAGTTAAAAACCCTAACTTGACACAAAATCTTCGACCCCGAGCCAACTTTCGATTTTCACGAGTTACCCCTGAACCATGTTGATCCAAAACTTGACCAACATCCTAAATTAACCTACTGGACCCTAGGTTCACCAAGACACCAGCCCAAAACCCAAAAACGAGCCCCTACTCCTCTACCATAAGCTGGCCGAAAAATCCTTATTGGCCAAGGACTCTTGATCAAGCTTCCCTGCCCCTACCAACGAACCCAGCCACCAAACCAACCTGTTGTTCACCCCCTAAGACCCTAAGGACTCGACCTGAACCAGCCTAGGCCCCCTGGACAGCGCCCACGAGCCTGCAACAAGCACAGACCCTGCACGCGATTTCCCTTGGCTAGCCCCTGGAACCAGCCAACCAAGCCCTTGCCCCTGAAACATAAAAACCGAACCCCCTTGATCCATGACAGCAAGTTGCTGCACCAGCTTGCACCATGCTTCTCGGGTGGAGTCCTTGTTGACAAGGACTCCTCCCAGCCCTTGATTTTCGAGTCCTAGCAATGCCTAGGACTCTTCACTTGACTCAAACACGTCCCTAGCTAGCCCTGGTCCCAAGCCGAACCCATGCCTAGCCACCAAACCGTTGAAATCGAACCACATGATCACTAAGACAGCAACTTGTTCCAGCTTGTTTTCTTTTGTTCTACCAGCGTGTGTGGTGTGTTCTAGGCCTCTAAATTCATGTAAAACAATGTCTAAACATGTCCTAATCATGGAAGCCCCTTTAACACATATAAAACATGATTTTGGAATTCAAAAACACAAATTTAGAACACATAGGCATGTAGTTACGAAAATTCAACTTGTGTGCTATGTTTTTCCTTAAAAATCATGAATAAACAAATAATATGGTGTGATGATGAGTAAAAGGAGAATATGGCGTGCCTTTGCGTATTTTACGCACGAAAAACCGTTGGCGATTGAAGAACCGGCGACGAAGATCCTTGGCTAGAAATTTCCTTGAAAATCCTTGATGCTTTTCCCTCAAAACCTTTGTGTGTGTGTTGTATTTTTTTGCAATGGGAGAGTTTGAATGGGGAAGGGGAGTTGGACGTGTAGTTGTAGGAGTTAATGGGGAGAAATTGCACTTTAAATAGATAAATAAAACACTAACCAAGCTTATTCCCATTAGGTAATTAATCCCATTAGTGCTTAATTAAAATATTTAAAAGACTTAAAAATAATTTTGATTAATAAACTTTGTGAATTTATTAGCCGGGTTGTCAAAACGTTCGTATTTTTGTTGAAAATCCAACACCGATAATAATTACGTCCCGACGTATAAAATCACCTCAAAAACCCTTATAATAAAAAGCATCATCCTTAATTTAAATAATTAAAAACAATTAACCACTAAAAACATTTTTTCTATTTTCCAGCCATCGGTCTCCGTTCCTCGATCGCAACTCGAATAACTTTTAAAATACATTTTAATGCAACCATGTAGAAAAATATATTATAAACATGTCAAAATGCACCACATAATTAATTTATGCAATTAAAACAATTAATTAAAATACAAAAGAATTTAATAATTGCATACATGTGGTTCTCGTGGACCTTTAAATTTTTGGGGCGTTACATTAATATTTTGATCACTATAAAAATATGATTTATGAAATCTTTTTGAATGATTAACCATTGTGATAAAATCAGTTATTAAAGTATATGGCCCAAGATATACCTGATAAGAGTGTCAAAAATTTTTTAAACTCACACATATTTTGTGAGTGAGTAGAGAGGATTGAGAAAACAGCTTGCGAGCCTTTATTGATCATCAGAGAGGCTATCTATTGTTTAGATCTTGAGTTCTTATTTTGAAAAAAAAAATTGATATTTCCTGAAAAGAAAAAAGAAAAAAAAAAGAAAGATGTTGTAGATCTATGTAATTTTTAAGTTATATGCTGCGACCCATTTATCTCTCATAAAAATACAAATAAAAAAAGAAAAAAAAGAGAAAGAAAGAGAGAAATACATTGTACAAATTAAATAAATATGTGGTCAAGAAGCATAAACTTAGTCTGATTCCATGATGTAAAAAAAATCAGGAAAAAAATATATAATAAGAAAAACTGGATTTTGAATCAATAGATTTCCTATCTATTTTATTAGTTTGGCTCGTTTATCTGTCTGCATTTTATAAACCATTTTTCTGAGCATTTAACTGTATTCCAACTCCATGAGAGAAATCATTCCCATAAATTGAAACACTTATTAAACTGTGAGGATATGGAGTTGAGACTCTTACTAGGAATTTCTGAAGGCCATGTACATTTAACTACCTGAAAATAAGCTTTGAATTGATCAGTTCAGATTATTTCATAAATTATAATTATAATGATCTTGATATAACTTTGACAGTTTTCAAATTTAATTTAAACACCTGGATAGTTCTGATTACATTTCTATTTAAATTAATCAATATGTTTTGTGTTGCTATTAACGCTTAAATTGCTAGGGACTAACAATAAGCTGGTTGGGGAGTGTGATAAAGATAAAAAATTGTATATTAATTAAATGTCTTATAATATAAATGTATAGTTTTTGTTTTATTAAATGTTTAAATATTATATGTTTTATAATAAAGTGTATAAAATATAAGTTATTGTGTAATTATAAGTTTTTACTATTTTTCACAGGTTCGATAAAACAAGAATAACCTTGGCGTTGCAAATGGGATTAAGATGATTCTTGGACCTGTAGAAAGTTGATGTTAATATCTACAATATTGGTGGCAAGCATGAGATAAAAATCTTCTCACAAGTGGGATCAAATTAAGCAACAAATAAAGTTATCAAAAAAGTGGTAGTTTTACCATGCTCTATCATTTTGATCATATCTCTCAAATTATTTGGTCAAATGGTTAAAAGGAAATACCACAATTTAAACAACTCAAATATCTACATGTTTTGTTTTATTTGAAGAAGAAAATTCGGACGGAAAGATTTTCAAAAGTGATGTGTATTAAAATATTAATTTCTTGGAATACCAATGAAGACTTATGTGTAAAAAATAATATTTTATTTTGATTGTCTCCCCAAATTTGGCTATAAATAGGGGTGCATTGTAATGTATTGAGATATCCCTCATTTTATGAACAAACCTTTGAGTTCATAATATTTCTCTCTTTGTTTTTCCTTTATTTCTTCATTTAAATATAATTAGCATGTTAAATTCATATTCAAAGTTTTACACTTTGAATAATGAGTAGCTAACTTCCCAAAGTTGAGATGAAAAGGTGAAACTCTTGGCATGATAATAAGGTTATTAAAAGGTAAGAATATATGTTTTATATTATTTAATCATTATTTATTGTTTTTGTTATTTTTATTTTTTAAATTTTATTATACCCTACTTATAAGTGGGAGTTTTGATTTATTGTTGATATATGTTACACTAAATTCTTGGAATCATTTAAATGTTAGTTTGGTATTAACAACCATTTAAAGTGGATGCCTTGATTTATTATATATGATTATATCATAATATTAATTTCTTGGAACCATTTAAATGTTAGTTTGGTAATACCAACCATTTAAGTGGATGCCTTGATTTATTATATATGAATATATCATAATATTAATTTCTTGGTATCATTTAAATGTTTATTTGGTTTTACCAACCATTTAAAGTGAATGCCTTGATTTATTATATATTAATATCATAATATTAATTTCTTGGTACCATTTAAATGTTTGTTTGGTTTTACCAACCATTTAAAATGGGAACCTTGATTTAGTGTTTACAAATATATATATAGCACAATAAATACTTGACAACATTTACAAGTTTTGGTATATATTATATACTTATAAGATAATAATATATAACATAATATAAATATGATTATTTATTATATATTGGAACCATTTTATTAAGTAGATTTCAATAATGTTCATTAATGATAACTTTATTAAAATACCAAGAGTGGATCCTTTAATCTCAACTACTTAAATTAAAATTTGAACAATTAAAAATTACCAATTAAAGATTCAAACCATTAAAAGAAAAAAAAACAAAAAGATATTGTAGTGGACTTGTAATTACATTAGCTTCCCTGTGGATACGATATTCGGACTCACCGAATTATATTACTTGTGGACAACCTGCTCTTGGGAGTGCAACAATCAAAGTCGCAACACTTTACCGGGTGGATTGGTCTCTGGTCATACTTTACTGCTTTTCCAATTCTGATCTAAACTCGGTCATGCTTTACTGGGGTGGAGAGGTCCTCGGCTATGTTAACCGACTTCCAAACCCGTTCATAATTGGTCACAAGACATTTAACATACCTCAAAAACATAAAATATTTTCTTTTTCACGTCGAACATACTTACATGGCGTTGAGGGATTCGTTGGATCTCGCTTGGGGCCACTACTGCACATACTAACATGAGTTCAAACACTTATCTTTCATAATTTAGACGTATTAGTCATGCTCACACCCAAAAATGACAAATTTCCTTATGATGTTCTAAATCTCTCGGGACTCGACCTCGTTTAATCATCGTACTAAATCGTGACACCAAACCCCAAAACAATCCCTATATATATATGTATATAGATATTTTTTTATTTTTAAACATGGAAGAGACGTACCCCGTGTAAGGGTCCGGGTCCGGGTCCGGGTAGACGCTGGAAATTCACACTTCGAAAGAAACAAGGGCACGGACCCCGTGTCAGGGTCCAGCTCTGGGTCCATGTAGGCTCTGGAATCGTAAACCAACGGAATTCACTACACTTGCGGCTTAATCCTCCTAACTCAATCATATGGACCATGAACCAGCACTTCGAGACCCATCCTAGGACGCTATGGCAATGATTCAAACTCCCATGACGCCTCAAAACAACGATGCAAATCATACAATGCAACTCAAACCGTGAACACGATATTTTGACACCAAAATGTTTCCTACGACTTCTAATGCAACCAAGTGTCTATCGACACAAAACAAAGAACCAAAAATCAACCTAAAATCATTCTCACATTACTTAAACGCAGCAGTGATCACCCAATGGTTCTCAACAAAGCATGCAACAAATAAACTTCAAGAATTTATCAAGAACATATTTCCAGAAAATTACAGTTTGAGCAATCCTGCAAAAACGATCATAACTCACTTGTTTATTGTTGAAAAATTCCAAATTTACTGTCAAATCGAAGGTTTCAAAAATTAATACGTTTTATATGTTGAAAGTTTTTCTAGAAAATCGGCCGAAAAGTCACAGTATTTAAAATGACAGCAAATTTCGAGTTTTGAGATCCAAAAATCTTTTCAAAAGCGATCCAACCATTTTTGCTCAAACTTTGCACAACATACATGAATTTTTACACATAATAAACATAAGAACATATAATATAACAAGATAGATGCAGAAACAAAATATTATACATGCCTTTTGATTTTTAAAGTTACCGAAACGACGACATCGAAGTGGAAAAGATGCGAGAGTTGATTCGGGACAAAACGTTGCACGATTTTCTTGAAGAAATGCACGAGAATTTACTGAAAATTTTAAAGGGGAGTGGATGCTGGGGAAAGGGCTTAGAACCCTAGCTATTCTCTCAAAAAAATTAAAACACACTAAAATGAAATATGTGTGGGTGTGTAACGTATATGGGTGTGTGTAAAAGTGTGTGTGTGTGCGTTTTTGTGAAAAATTAAGGGTATAAAATTTGCTTAATTACCCAATTAAAAATTCTAATTAAAAATGTTAACTCTCATCAACCAAAAAAATCCCCTAAATTAAAATAAAATGCACAATTGCTAACTCTAAATTAAAAATTTAAAGTCATAAAATCACCTAATAATTAAATTAGACTTTAAAAATATTAAAACTTAATGAATCCTTTAAAATGACATTTCCTAACTTAAAAATAAAACACCACAATTTAAAATCGTCAAAATCGTCATCGGTCTCTTTTCCTCGATCCCCCGTCGAATAATCGTCTGAAACATGAAACTCATGAAAACAATTTAACGTGCATCACATAAACATAAATAATTTAAAATAATGAAATTTCATACATCATGCATCACTAAAAATTATTTTGAACTTAATTAAATAATTTAACAATTAAATAAATGCATGGGTTTTACATGTATTGATTTGGGCTCTACAATTCCTCACCCACTTAAATAAATTTCGTCCTCGAAATTAAACCTTAACAAACAACTCCGGGTAGCGGTTTCTCATATCTGCCTCGGCCTCCCAAGTGGCCTTCTGTTGGAACATTTCATGTTCGCAATCTTGATTTTGATGTTAACAAAACTTGTTATTGTGTTCCTAACATATTTATTCAAGTGTGAAGTTGCAAACACAAGAAGCAAACTGAATTTCTGGCAAGCTTCGGTATTTTGATGATATCGCTCAACTGGATTATCCAAATGACAATCCACCAACTGAACTGATCAGAAAACTCAATTGGAACAAGTCGTATTTTACGTTAGTTAGGAAAAATCGGATGTTATCTAGGTCAAACTGATCGTAACTGATCGCAAGAAGACAACAATCAAGTGGGTTTGAGCACCTGCAGTATTTTGGTCATATCTCTCAGCTCGGTTATCGAAATGAAGCGATTGAGTATGCGTTGGAAATATAAGACGATGATCTACAAATCATCTTCAGAAGTAAAAGTCTGAATTGAATTTTAAGATGCTGATAAATGACGATGAAACTACTGGTTCTGCACAAACTGAAATCAGCTAGGCTGATTTCAGCACATCAACTGAACCAGTTGCTGACCAACTCAACCAGCTGCTGAACAACCAACTGAACTGAACCAGCTGCTAACCAACTCAACCAGTTGAACTGAACCAGACCAACTGAACCAGCTGAACTGAACCAAACCAGCAGCTGACCAACTGAAGTGAACTGAACCAGCTGCTGACCAGTTGAACTGAACGACCTGTTGAGTTGACCAGAGTTGACCAGTCGGGAAAAATTCCAGCAAGGCGAATTTGACTATTGCAATCTCAGAAACAGTACAAAAACTTTCCAAACGATCATATTCCTGTGTCTAACGTATATATATTTGTTGGGGCTTATAAATACAATATATTGAAGATCAAATAAGAGCTTTTGAAATGGATTCAAAGCATGGGCAGTTAGCATGAAGAAATCAGCTAGTTGAGAGCACAAGCCCTTGTGTGAGGATACATTTGAGATGTACACTGTAAAGGCTAAATTCCTCACACACAATCACTCACACATATACAAGAGAGTTGAACTTCAAATATTAGTTGAGTGAGTCTTCACACAAAGACGTAAAACATTGTGTTTGTAGTCTTTGCATTTGAGACATTAAACAATATGTTGATTGTGAGGTGCTGCCTACAATCTTGAGTGCTAGGAGTTCAGTTAGGCAGTAGCGTAAGTCTTAGCTGAATGGGTTTGTACAAAGAGTTTTATAAATCAAAGTCTCATAGTGAATCCTTCCCAAGGGGAAGAATGTGTGACGTAGGAGCATTTGAAGTCTCCGAATATCCATAAACAAATTCGTGTTTATTTGTTTATCGCATTGCTGTTCATTTCGACTATTTTAAAGAAGCATTGTTGAAGCATTTTATGTGTTCTACAAATACCAAAATATTGCATACAAAGTGTTTGATAAAATGCTTCAACTAAAATAATTTTACTCATTCAACTTGCATATATTTTAAATGCATTACAAAATTTTTAATCGGTTTCTACGAAGGATTATTTCGAGTATCTTCGCTTAGTTTGAACACTAAACTCGATTTAATTCATCGATGTTCAATATTTCAAGAAACCGAGCAATTGTAGCTCAACGATTACCCCCCTAATCGAGCCATCAATTGGTATCAGAACGGGTTGTTCTTGAAAGAATATTGAAACTGATTTTGATGTTTAAAATTCAAAAATTTCAGATTTTTAAACATATACATGCAAAACTGAATTTTCGTGCAGCTTGCAGCGACCGTGGGAAAAATGACATATCTCTTTGCTCGAGTGTCCAAACGACTTTGCGTTGCAAACTAGACTCGTAGAAGATTACAGGGATATAAAATTGGCAGCCTATTTATTCTCGAGAAAAAGCAGTTTATTCGTTGAAGGCAGAGCATGTGTGCTGTAGCAGAAAATGAGCCATGGAGAAAATTGGTTAGTTATCCCTCTTCTTTTATAATTTTCATAACTTTCAAAACTATAGGGCGAGAACTCAATATAGTTTTATTGGAGAGATTATTTTTAAAAATTGACGGGGAGAAAATTTTGTGCTCAAAATTTTTTAAAAATATGACTTTTTGATTCACACAAAAAGGGGGAGAAATATGTTAGTCGAATCGATTGTTTATCCAAGTTTTGTGATCATCAAAAAGGGGGAGATTGTTGGAACATTTCATGTTAGTAATCTTGATTTTAATATTAACAAAACTTATTATTATGTTTCTAACGTGTTTACTAAACTGTGAAGTTGCAAACACAAGAAGCAAACTGAAATGGAATTCAGCCAAACTGAATTTCTAGCAAGTTTCGGTATTTTGATAATATCTCTCAAATGGATGATCCAAATGACAATCCGTCAACTTGTCTAATGAGAAAACGCAATTTGGAACAAGTAGTATGTCACGTCAGTTGGGCAAAATCGGATGTTATCTAGGTCAAACTGATCGTAACTGCTCGAAAATGATCGCACAAAGACAGCAATCACTTGGATTTGAGCACATGCGGTATTTTAGTCACATCTCTAAGCTCGATTATCGAAATGAAGATATTCAGTATGCGTTGGAAATATAAGACGATGGTCAACAAATCATCTTCAGAAGTCAGTCTAAATCGAAGTTTAAGATGCTGATAAATGACGACGAAACTACTGGTTCTGCACAAACTGATATTAGCTAGGCTGATTTCAGCACACCAGCTGAAACTGAACAAACTGAACCAGCTGCTGACCAGCTGACCAACCAAATGAACTGAACCAGCTGCTGACCAACTCAACCAGTTGAACTGAACCAGCTGAACTGAACCGAACCAGCAGCTGACCAACTTAACTGAACCAGCTGCTGACAAGTTACACTGAACGACCAGTAGAGTTGACCAGAGTTGACCAGTCGGGAAAAAGTCTAGCAAGGCGAATTTTACTGTTGCAATATCAGAAACAGTACAGAAACTTTCCAAACGGTCATATTCTTGTGTCTAATGTATATATAATTGTTGGGGCTTATAAATACAACATATTGAAGAAATCAGCTTGTTGAGAGCACAAGCTCTTGTGTGAGGATACATTTGAGATGTACACTGTAAAGGATAAATTTCTCACACACAATCACTCACACATATACAAGAGAGTTGAACTTCAAATATTAGTTGAGTGAGTTTTTACACAAAGACGCAAAACATTGGGTTTGTAGTCTTTGCATATGAGACATTAAACAATATGCTGATTGTGAGGTGCTGCCTACAATCTTTAGGGCTAGGAGTTCAGTTAGGCAGTAGCGTAAGTCTTAGCTGAATGGGTTTGCACAAAGAGTTGTATAAATAAAAGTCTTCTAGTGAATCCTTCCCAAGGGGAAGAATGGGTGACGTAGGAGCATTTGAAGTCTCCGAACATCCATAAAAAAATTCGTGTCTATTTGTTTATTGCATTACTATTCATTTCCACTGTTTTAAAGAAGCATTGTTGAAGCATTTTATGTGTTATTCAAATACCAAAATAAACTTGCATATATTTTAAATGCATTACAAAATATTTAATCGGTTTCTACGAAAGATTATTTCGAGTTTCTTCCTCTTGGTTTGAACACCAAACTCGATTTAATTCATAGGTTTTCAATATTTCAAGAACTGAGCTATTGTAGCTCAACGATGATCCCCCTAATCGATCCATCACCTCCTCCACTGATTGATTCAACCACTGGACTTTGACCAACTTGGCCACTTTGTTCCGAAGCCTCCGCTCCTGTCGGTCTAAGATTTGGACAGGTCTTTCCTCATAGGACAAATCCGGAGTCAACTGCAATGGATCAAAGCTCAAAACATGCGAAGGATTGTCTAGGTACTTCCTCAGCATTGAGACGTGGAACACATTGTGTACACCGGCCAGATTCAACGGCTGGGCAACACGATATGCTAGTGTCCCAATTATGTCAAGAATTTCGAACAGCCCAATAAATCTCAGACTATGCTTGCCTCTCTTCCCAAATCTCATAACACCCTTCATAGGTTTTATCTTTACGAAAACGTGATCACTTACAGCAAACTCTAGATCCCTTCTCCTCTTGTCAGCATAACTCTTTTGACGAGTTTGGGCGGACTTCATCCTGTCTCGGATCTTGACCACCACGTCTGCAGAACGGTCTCTGGACAAAGTTCTGATCTCCAACCATCGTCTTACTGAAGGCTGTCTTATGAACATCTGCATCCTTTACCTTCAGCTGATGATACCCAGATCGTAGATCTATCTTAAAGAACACCGTGGCTTCCTGCAACTGATCGAACAAGTCTTCGATTCTTGGTAATGGGTATTTATTCTTGATCGTTACTTTTTTTAGTTCTCGGTAATCGGCACACAACCTCATGCTCCCATCCTTCTCATTTACGAAGAGTACTGGTGCGCCCCATGGTGAGAAACTAGGGCGGATGAATTCTTTATTGAAGAGCTCCTGAATCTGCTGCCTGAGTTCTAACATCTCAGCTGGAGCTAAATGGTATGGTGCCTTTGAAATTGTCACAGTGCCTGGCATAAGGTCGATGACGAACTCCACATCTCTCTCTGGTGGAAGGCTTGTGACGTCGTCTGGAAAGATGCAAAGGCCCTCGAACTACTTGCTTGAAAATTTGCGGAAAATTAAAAATTTTCTTTTTAAAAGAACTTAATGACCTTGCTCATAAAATCACTGGTGAAACAAGTTCAATATTTCAAAATAATTGCAGCGGAAGAAATTAAAGTTTGCCAAAAATCACAATTTAAAAATATCCAACAACTGATAAAAATTGTTTGCGAAGAAAATAACAACTGCTGCTCTGAGGTCCTCGGGTGCCACTACTGCCGACCCAAGCTGGCTCACTGGTCCCCGCCCTCGGCCCTGGCCTCATCAGTACCTACAACAATCAAGTCTAGTGAGCCTAAAGACTCAGCATGCATAAATCGCATCTAACGAGTAAAAATCTGAATTAAAATATGCATGAGTTAACATATCCTGTCCTGAGGCATACTGAAAATAATCTTTACTGAGCAATTATAATACGTGCATAATTGAACTGGAAATCACTGTAAAAATATTTGCTCCTTGGAGCCTGTACTGAAATATCTGATAAAATTTTCTGTTGAGATTATGTTTTACGCCTGTGGCCACTGCACTAAGCTGAACTGATCGGTAACTGGCTACCGGGGAGGCTGAAACTGAACTGAGCTGGCCGGTCACTGGCGACCGGGTGGTACCATACTGAACTGATCGGTCACTGGCGACCGTATAAAAATAACACTCCCACATAGTGAATGAACCACAAGCCATATCGCATAAATCTCAAAAATAATCATTTTCTATTTAATGCACGTAAAATAATTAACTGGCTTAATGAAAATGTCTCGTAATTTTACCAACTGGATTGGATTGGATCGTTCCCAGGCTCGCTGCAACCTAACTGTGCCATGAAAAATATGCAATAGCTTAAACTTGACCAACTATGCAATTTACGTTCAAAAGATGCGACTATGACGCCTAATGACTTCGCATTTAATCATGACTCCGAACCAACCTGAACCGACACCGAACCGACGTATAGTCATGATTAAAATACGCTGAAAAATCATAAAATAATGCTCCTAAAATGATAGGGTCGAAATCTAGGTGGAATAGAGGCCAAAACACGAAACGCTCTTTCGAGAGTCAATTTGGCACATTGCACCGTAAATTCTCGTACGACCTCAAAAATGATCCGAATGACAAACGGTCAAAAACATGACCTTCCCAACTCAATGAGGCACTGTCCAGTCCAAGGCCATGGGCTAAAAGCCAACCAAGAACTCAAACAAGCCTTCTAAACGACACAGCAACTTGCTGTAATTTCCAGCAGCTGCGACCTTGCTTGCATCGCGTCGTTTGCGAGACTTTTGGCCATTGGGGCTTGAACCACCGACCAAAGCCTCTCCACAATGTCCCAAGGAGTGATTTGAACCATGGCTAAGGGCCCTAGGCCAGCCAAAATTCGCCTCATTCCAGCAACCACCCGAAAGTTCTCACCGAGGGCCCTCATGCGTGCGTGTGTAGTGTTTATGCTATGATCGATGTCTTGCGTCGTTCCAGTGGCCATTTGATTGACCATGGCACGATCTATACATCTAGGAGCATGATATGAACCGTGGCTAAGGGCCATAGGCCAACCAAGATCCACACCAAGCCAACCAACTCGAAGTACATGTGCTGTCAAAACCGAAGGGCCGAGAGGGGAGGGGGCTGTTGTGACGTTTTGATTAAAAACCGATGAACCATGGACCAAGCCACCAAAAGGGCAACTTAGTCATGTCTTAGACATGCTAGGGAAGTGATCCAACCATGGCTATAGGCCCTTGGGGCAGCCAAGATCAGATCCAACCCCTTGACAAGAAACTGAATTTTCGAACCACATTTTTCTGCACCTAAGGGACTTGCTGTCATTCTGAATTTCCAGCAAGCATGGGGCTGGTTTGAATGGACCAACATGGTCCTAATGCATCCTACTACATGTATACAAGCCGCCTTGGGAGCCTGGAATCGAACCAATCACCTGAAACCACAAAACTCAGAAAAACGTGAAGCTTGTCATGAAAGGGCCGAAATTCTGCATGTGTGTTCCAAAATATTTTGACATGGCTCTCGATTTTTGCTTGCTAAAACATGATCATGTACTGAAAAATAAATGATAATATGACTTGATTGAGGTTTGAAAGAAATCTAGACATGCCTGGTTTCGTTTTGAAAGAAAACGAACGAAACAACGACGACGCGGCACGGAGGAGGTGGAGCGCTTCCCTTGCTCTTTCTAGTTCTCGATTTTTCTTGCCTTCCCTCTAGCTAAGACTCAAGATTTTTCTACACTGAAAATGGATCTGAATGGTGAGGTATTTCGGTGGAGAGAGAGAGGGATTGAGTGGTTATGAAGGTGAGGAGAAGGGTGCACAATATAAGGATCATATCAAGACCAAGTCCACTCCCCTTTTGAATTTGAATTTTGAATTGATATCAAATGAGTTGGTGGATGCTTCTAGGAGGTGGTGGCCGAAATTTAGCTTGATTCTAGACTAGGATATGTCCATTTATTTAATTAAATTGTGCTCCCAAAAATCCTAGAATTATCCTACTAATTACATGCAAAGAATTGGTCAAAGTTGGTGAGTTGGAAAATGAATCTTCTAGCACTAAGGGTGGCCGAAAAATGCATGATAAAATAAAGGGAAATGTTGATTATCTAGTCAACTAATAATCCTTGAAAGCCTTACTAATCCTTTAAATAATTTAGTGAGCTAACCCCTTAATTTAATAACTTAAATGAGTTCATTTCTTAATCACCTCAAATAATTAAATTAAATCTTCAAACCTTCCTTTCTAACTTAAATGAACTTAGTTACTAGCTAAATTAACTTCTGGAAATATTTCTCGAATCTTAAATTCTATCTCAAAACTCCAGCTCCGGTCCGGCCTCACTGAAAATACTGAAATGCTAAAAATCAAACTGCTGAACTGAAATAATAAATAATTAACTTCAAATAAATGCATTTAAAATAATTATGCAATGAAGTCAATTAAATTTAAAAATCTAGAATTATGCATGGCTTATACGTCTACTGATTTACGGGTTCTACAATCCTCCCCCCCTTAAATAAATTTCGTCCTCGAAATTAGAACTCACCGAATAACTCGGGGTATCGACTTCTCATCTCCGGCTCAGACTCCCACGTAGCTTCCTCCTCTGAATGGTTGAGCCATTTGACTTTGACTCGCTTAACCAACTTGTTCCGAAGTTTCTTCTCCTGTCTGTCTAGGATCTGCACGGGTCTCTCCTCATAAGATAAGTTCGGAGTAAGCTGCAACGGCTCTAAATTCAGCACATGCAAAGGATTTGCCATATACTTCCTCAGCATGGAGACGTGAAAGACATTGTGTACTCCGGCCAGATTCGGCGGAAGAGCCACACGATACGCTAGCGTCCCAACTCTGTCGAGGATCTCAAACGGTCCAATGAATCTCGGACTGAGCTTCCCTTTCTTGCCAAATCTCATGACACCCTTCATAGGTGCCACTTTCACGAAGACATGATCGCCCACTGCAAACTCTAACTCTCTTCTCCGCTGATCGGCATAACTCTTCTGTCGGCTCTGAGCAGTCCTCATCCTATCACGGATCTTGACTACTACATCTGCTGCCTGCTGAACAATCTCTGGACCCAACTCTGCTCTCTCTCCTACTTCATCCCAATGAACAGGAGATCTACACTTGCGACCATACAGCGCTTCATACGGAGCCATACCTATAGACGACTGGAAACTGTTGTTATAGGTGAACTCTACCAATGGTAAGTTCGACTCCCAACTCCCAGAGAAATCAATGACGCAAGCACGGAGAAGATCCTCTAAGATCTGAATAACTCGCTCCGACTGTCCATCTGTCTGCGGATGGAAAGCTGTGCTAAACAGCAACTTCGTACCCAAAGTCGAATGCAAACTCTTCCAAAACGAGGAAGTGAATCTGGGATCTCTGTCGGATACGATAGAAACTGGAATACCGTGGAGTCGGACTATCTCTCGGATATACCGCTCTGCATACTGAACCATGGTGAAAGTCGTCTTAATAGGCAAGAAGTGCGCTGATTTGGTAAGACGATCTACAATCACCCAGATAGCATTCGATCCTCTGGCTGACCTCGGCAATCCGGTCACAAAGTCCATGGTAATGTTCTCCCACTTCCACTCGGGAATAGGAAGAGGCTTGAGCAAACCTGCTGGTCTCTGATGCTCGGCCTTCACTAACTGGCAAGTCAGGCACTCGGATACAAAACGCCTGATGTCCTTCTTCATCCCTGGCCACCAATACAATAGCTGCAGATCTTTGTACATCTTCGTACTCCCAGGGTGAATAGAGTACGGGGACGTATGGGCCTCTGATAAGATGTCTGCTCGGATAGAATCACTGCTAGGAACCCATATCCTATCTCGGTATCTCACAATACCGTCGCTGACTGAATACAAAACACTGCCCTTAGCTTCATCTCTCTTCTTCCACTGTGCCAACTGCTCATCTGCTGCCTGACCGCTGCGAATACGGTCAATAAGAGAGGACTGGATAGTCAAGGTAGATAAACGAGGAACTCTACCTCGAGGGTAAGTCTCAAGATCAAACCTCTGCATCTCGATCTGAAGAGGTTTCTGAATCGTCAAATGAGCCATCACTGCGACTTTCCTGCTCAAAGCATCCGCAACTACATTAGCTTTACCCGGGTGGTAGCTAATGTCACAATCGTAGTCTTTCACAAGCTCCAACCAACGCCTCTGACGCATGTTCAGCTCCTTCTGCGTAAAGAAATACTTGAGGCTCTTATGGTCGGTAAAGATCTGACACTTCTCCCCATACAGATAGTGCCTCCAAATCTTCAAAGCAAAAACTACGGCCGCTAACTCCAGATCATGGGTGGGGTAGTTCTTCTCGTGGATTTTCAGCTGTCGAGAAGCATACGCTATCACTCTCCCATGCTGCATCAAAACTGCACCTAAACCAAGCTTCGAAGCATCGGTATAAAGGACAAATTCGCCGGGCCCTGATGGCTTGGCCAAAACTGGTGCTGAAATAAGAGCTTGCTTCAAAGTATCAAAGCTCTTCTGACACTCCTCGCTCCACACAAACTTCACATTTTTCTTTGTCAGTGCTGTGAGTGGAACGGCAATAGAGGAAAATCCTTGGATGAATTTTCTGTAATATCCTGCTAGCCCAAGAAAACTGCGGATCTCTGATGCATTCTGAGGCACAACCCAATCTCTGACTGCTACAACTTTCGCCGGGTCTACCTCAATGCCACTGCTAGAAACAATGTGGCCCAAGAACGCCACCTTCTCTAACCAGAATTCGCACTTACTAAACTTTGCGAATAGTTTATGTTTCTGCAATGTCTGCAACACTGTGGTCAGATGCCTGCTGTGCTCCTCCCGACTCTTGGAGTAGACGAGAATGTCATCTATGAACACTATCACAAACTGGTCGAGGTACGGCTGAAATACGCGATTCATGAGATCCATGAAGATCGCTGGCGCATTCGTCAGACCGAACGGCATCACTAGGAACTCGTAGTGGCCATAACGAGTCCTGAAAGCTGTCTTCGAGACATCAGCATCTCTCACCCTCAACTGGTGATAACCGGAACGCAGATCTATCTTGGAGAAAATCGAAGCTCCCTGCAACTGGTCAAACAGATCCTCAATCCTCGGCAGTGGGTATTTATTCTTCACTGTAACCCTGTTCAACTCCCGGTAGTCAATGCAAAGCCTCATCGAGCCATCCTTCTTTTTCACGAATAAGACTGGCGCGCCCCATGGAGAAAAGCTCGGGCGAATGAACTCCTTGTCAAGAAGTTCTTGGATCTGCTTCTTAAGCTCTGCCATCTCTGTCGGTGCTAGACGGTACGGTGCTTTGGATATCGGAGCCGTACCTGGCATAAGCTCAATGGAAAACTCCACCTCTCTCTCGGGTGGCATACCAGAGACGTCTTCGGGAAAAACGTCTAAGAAATCTCTAACAATCGGAACATCTGAGGCTGACTGGCTGGGTTCCTCGGGGACAGATAAAAAGGTTGCTAGAAATGCCCGACACCCTCTATGCATGAGCTTCCTAGCCTGAACATAAGGAATAATGCGCGGTAAAGGAAAGTACATGTCCGGCTCAAATAAGAACTGCTCCATTCCAGGCGGTCGGACAAGAACGGATCTCCGCTGGAAGTCTATCAACACTCTGTTCCTCAATAGCCAGTCCATCCCTAGGATGATGTCAAATTCCGGCATCGGTAGCACAATCAGATCCGCATAAACAAGATTACCGTGCAGCTCAAGGTCTATATCTCGGATAACATTGGTGGCTGCCATCTCCTCGCCTGACGGCAACACTACTGAAAAGGCTGTATCTAGCCCAATGGTCTGGATCTTGAGAAAGTTTGCAAAGATCTCCGAAATAAATGAGTGAGTGGCCCCTGAATCTATCAAGGCCTTGATAGCGGAACCAGATATAAAAATTCTCCCTGAAAGAGCGGAGCTCTAAGTTGAATCCCACTACAAGATCTAAACTTATAGACATGCAAAGGTCTAGGTTCCTCTAGCTTAATTTCCCCGAAATAAATCTGAGTAGAGCATGCAATCCTATAACAGTTCTAAGTTCAAAATCTAAATCCCGATTCCCAAAACGCGGAAATTCAAATAATAACTTAAAGTTTAAAGGTACCTGTCAACAACATAGTCTCCGGGTTGGCTTCCGCGGCATGGAGAGCAAAAACTCTGCCTTGGGTAGGCAGATTCCTCTGAGGGCACTGCAACAACATGTGGTCTGGACTGCCACACTTAAAACACTTTCCTGAGCCAGCCATACATGCTCCAGGATGGCGACGTGAGCACCTGGGACAGACTGGGTGCTCCTGAGTCCTCGGGGCTGGGCGTCCCCGCTGCTGCTGCTGCTGCTGCTGCTGGCCTCTGTTCCTGGGCGGTCCATGAAAAGGCCTCTTATTCTGCTGCTGATGCTGAAGAGGAGGAGGGCGGTGCGGTGCCTGGACTGGGCGCTTGCCCTGGCGATCCCTCTCGATATCCCGCAGATCCTGCTCTGCGGCTAAGGCCTTGGAGACGGCAACCTCATAAGTAGCAGGGTCAGATACCCTAACATCCCGGCGCAATATCGGCCGTAAACCCACCAGAAAGTGCATCAGCTTGGCTTTGGCATCATTCGCTATCAGGGGCACAAAGTGACAGCCCCTCTCGAACTTACGGATAAACTCCGTAACCGACATATCCCCCTGTCTCAGGCTCATGAACTCGGTGGTCAGCCTGGTGCGAACCTCCTCAGCAAAATACTTGGAGTAGAAAACCTCCGTAAAGCGGGTCCAAGAAAGTGTAGCCAATGTCAGGGCTACCGAAGCTCCTTCCCACCATAAGCGGGCGTCTCCAGTGAACAAGTAGGTGGCACATCGGACTCGGTCTGCGTCCCCCAGCTCCATAAAATCGAAGATAACCTCGAGGGATTTGATCCATCCCTCGGCAACCATAAGGTCAGATGTCCCAGAGAATTCCTTCGGGCGCATCTTCATGAATCGCTCATAAACAGCCTCGGGCCCTGTCGGCCTGGCTGCGGCTGCGATTACGGCTGCGGCATTGCCCCCCGCAAACTGTGCGAAGAACTGTGCCATCCCAGCTAACATCTGGGCACTCATGTCCGGTGGGGGCGGTGGAGGAGGTGGTAGGTCTCCCTCCTGTCTACGCTCCTCCCTGTCCTCTCGGCGAGGCTCCTCCTCTCTGTTGCGCTCTAAAATGCGTCTAGGGGGCATACTGTTCCAACATAACCCATACGTAACTAACATGCATAATTCCATAATTTATTACTGAAATACTCAAAATCTGGAAGCATGCTGACAAAATAATTCATGCTATAACTGAAATGCTGAACAAAATGCTGAACTGAAAAACTTACAGACCAAAGGCGTGGCTTCGTGAGCTTCTCGCGGTCAGTAGTAGTGAAACCCTATACAGAACCACCGCTCTGATACCAACTGCAAAGGCCCTCGAACTACTTGCTTGAAAATTTGCGGAAAATTAAAAATTTTCTTTTTAAAAGAACTTAATGGCCTTGCTCATAAAATCACTGGTGAAACAAGTTCAATATTTCAAAATAATTGCAGCGGAAGAAATTAAAGTTTGCCAAAAATCACAATTTAAAAATATCCAACAACTGATAAAAATTGTTTGCGAAGAAAATAACAACTGCTGCTCTGAGGTCCTCGGGTGCCACTACTGCCGACCCAAGCTGGCTCACTGGTCCCCGCCCTCGGCCCTGGCCTCATCAGTACCTACAACAATCAAGTCTAGTGAGCCTAAAGACTCAGCATGCATAAATCGCATCTAACGAGTAAAAATCTGAATTAAAATATGCATGAGTTAACATATCATGTCCTGAGGCATACTGAAAATAATCTGTACTGTGCAATTATAATACGTGCATAATTGAACTGGAAATCACTGTAAAAATATTTGCTCCTTGGAGCCTGTACTGAAATATCTGATAAAATTTTCTGTTGAGATTATGTTTTACGCCTGTGGCCACTGCACTAAGCTGAACTGATCGGTAACTGGCTACCGGGGAGGCTGAAACTGAACTGAGCTGGCCGGTCACTGGCGACCGGGTGGTACCATACTGAACTGATCGGTCACTGGCGACCGTATAAAAATAACACTCCCACATAGTGAATGAACCACAAGCCATATCGCATAAATCTCAAAAATAATCATTTTCTATTTAATGCACGTAAAATAATTAACTGGCTTAATGAAAATGTCCCGTAATTTTACCAACTGGATTGGATTGGATCGTTCCCAGGCTCGCTGCAACCTAACTGTGCCATGAAAAATATGCAATAGCTTAAACTTGACCAACTATGCAATTTACGTTCAAAAGATGCGACTATGACGCCTAATGACTTCGCATTTAATCATGACTCCGAACCAACCTGAACCGACACCGAACCTACGTATAGTCATGATTAAAATACGCTGAAAAATCATAAAATAATGCTCCTAAAGTGATAGGGTCGAAATCTAGGTGGAATAGAGGCCAAAACACGAAACGCTCTTTCGAGAGTCAATTTGGCACATTGCACCGTAAATTTTCGTACGACCTCAAAAATGATCCGAATGACAAACGGTCAAAAACATGACCTTCCCAACTCAATGAGGCACTGTCCAGTCCAAGGCCATGGGCTAAAAGCCAACCAAGAACTCAAACAAGCCTTCTAAACGACACAGCAACTTGCTGTAATTTCCAGCAGCTGCGACCTTGCTTGCATCGCGTCGTTTGCGAGACTTTTGGCCATTGGGGCTTGAACCACCGACCAAAGCCTCTCCACAACATCCCAAGGAGTGATTTGAACCATGGCTAAGGGCCCTAGGCCAGCCACAATTTGCCTCATTCCAGCAACCACCCGAAAGTTCTCACTGAGGGCCCTCATGCGTGCGTGTGTAGTGTTTATGCTATGATCGATGTCTTGCGTCGTTCCAGTGGCCATTTGATTGACCATGGCACGATCTAGACATCTAGGAGCATGATATGAACCGTGGCTAAGGGCCATAGGCCAACCAAGATCCACACCAAGCCAACCAACTCGAAGTACATGTGCTGTCAAAACCGAAGGGCCGAGAGGGGAGGGGGCTGTTGTGACGTTTTGATTAAAAACCGATGAACCATGGACCAAGCCACCAAAAGGGCAACTTAGTCACGTCTTATACATGCTAGGGAAGTGATCCAACCATGGCTATAGGCCCTTGGGGCAGCCAAGATCAGATCCAACCCCTTGACAAGAAACTGAATTTTCGAACCACATTTTTCTGCACCTAAGGGACTTGCTGTCATTCTGAATTTCCAGCAAGCATGGGGCTGGTTTGAATGGACCAACATGGTCCTAATGCATCCTACTACATGTATACAAGCCACCTTGGGAGCCTGGAATCGAACCAATCACCTGAAACCACAAAACTCAGAAAAACGTGAAGCTTGTCATGAAAGGGCCGAAATTCTGCATGTGTGTTCCAAAATATTTTGACATGGCTCTCGATTTTTGCTTGCTAAAACATGATCATGTACTGAAAAATAAATGATAATATGACTTGATTGAGGTTTGAAAGAAATCTAGACATGCCTGGTTTCGTTTTGAAAGAAAACGAACGAAACAACGACGACGCGGCACGGAGGAGGTGGAGCGCTTCTCTTGCTCTTTCTAGTTCTCGATTTTTCTTGCCTTCCCTCTAGCTAAGACTCAAGATTTTTCTACACTGAAAATGGATCTGAATGGTGAGGTATTTCGGTGGAGAGGGAGAGGGATTGAGTGGTTATGAAGGTGAGGAGAAGGGTGCACAATATAAGGATCATATCAAGACCAAGTCCACTCCCCTTTTGAATTTGAATTTTGAATTGATATCAAATGAGTTGGTGGATGCTTCTAGGAGGTGGTGGCCGAAATTTAGCTTGATTCTAGACTAGGATATGTCCATTTATTTAATTAAATTGTGCTCCCAAAAATCCTAGAATTATCCTACTAATTACATGCAAAGAATTGGTCAAAGTTGGTGAGTTGGAAAATGAATCTTCTAGCACTAAGGGTGGCCGAAAAATGCATGATAAAATAAAGGAAAATGTTGATTATCTAGTCAACTAATAATCCTTGAAAGCCTTACTAATCCTTTAAATAATTTAGTGAGCTAACCCCTTAATTTAATAACTTAAATGAGTTCATTTCTTAATCACCTCAAATAATTAAATTAAATCTTCAAACCTTCCTTTCTAACTTAAATGAACTTAGTTACTAGCTAAATTAACTTCTGGAAATATTTCTCGAATCTTAAATTCTATCTCAAAACTCCAGCTCCGGTCCGGCCTCACTGAAAATACTGAAATGCTAAAAATCAAACTGCTGAACTGAAATAATAAATAATTAACTTCAAATAAATGCATTTAAAATAATTATGCAATGAAGTCAATTAAATTTAAAAATCTAGAATTATGCATGGCTTATACGTCTACTGATTTACGGGTTCTACAAAAGACGTCAGGAAAATCTCTGACAATCGGTACATCAGATATCGACGGTGTGGGTACGTCAGGTGCGAAAACAATGCTGGCCAAGAAAGCTTGACAACCCTTGTGAATAAGTTTCCGTGCCTGCATGCAAGAGATTATGCGAGGGAAACTCCTCCATCTATCCGGCTCAAAGAAAAACTGCTCCATGCCCAACGGTCTTACCAACACTAACCTTTTCTGAAAATCAATAAGAACTCTATTCTTTGTCAGCCAATCCATTCCCAAGATAATATCAAATTCTGGCATCGGCAACACAATCAGATCGGCATACACTAGGTAGCCCTGCAGTTCTAGATCAATTTCCTTGACCATATTAGTTGCTGATAACTCTTCCCCTAATGGGATTGTCACTGAATAGCTCACGTCGATTAATAGACTTGACGTCTAGATGATATCAAACGTCTCCGAAATAAAATAGTGAGTGTGTAACCCCCCGAAAATTTAAAATAGTGGCTTGTTCGGGTATGGGTGAAGGGAAGTTTGCTGTCGGGGTGTTAGCGTCTATCCAGGAGATTACCTAGGGTTCGCTGAGGGTCCTAAGAGGGTGGCCAAGGGTCTGGTCGTGCGGCTAAGGCGTGTTGGGGTCGAAGCTAGGCTAGGTTTGAATCACACTAGAACTAGGACTCTTTGTGCATAAATTTCAGTAGCTGATAGGGGTGTGTTTGAGGGTTCTAATTAGCTTATTTTTGGTTGAAATAGGTTTAGTTATGTGTGAGGAAGCTTTGGTTCAAGTTTGGTAAAGTTTGGTTAAGTTTCGAGTCCATACGAGTCAAAATCAATAAATACGTTTATGTTTAAAAAACGAATTGGGAAACGCCTAGTTTTAAGCTTAATAAAATTATAAAAAATTTTATTTAAGCTTAAATAATTATTAAAATCCTAAGTTTTGAATTTGGGAATTTTATATTAAGGTTTGGTTTAATTCGGGATTAAAACGCAGTAATACGTCTTATTTAAAGATTAATTTAAAAGTCCTCGATTTAAGCTAAATAAAAATATGAAAAAATTCATGTAGGCTTATATAATAATTTGGGACATGTTATAGTCAATGAATTTAAGAAAATGTAAAAAACGAGAAATTTTACATCCAGGGGTAAAACGGTCATTTTACACCAAAAAATTAGTAAATGTCATGGCAGTGCCCTAAATGCTATTTTTATGATATTATGATTATTTTTAAAGTTTTATGAAATGTTCATGATTAAATTATGATTTTTAAATGTCTAATGGATTTTTATGATTTAAGGAAGACATTTAAAAGACATGTTGCATGCTTGGTTTCAAAAACAAAATGTTATGTTATGCATGATTTTTATAAAGTGATGAGAATGTAAATGTTGAAGGAAGTGAAGTGATTGTGACTAATTCGTTAATGTTGGCGACGTCGTGAGGGTTATGGTCCTAGTGGGAGCCCGACGATCGTATTTCCATTATTACGAATATGAGGTTATGAGGTTATGAATTTTGAGGTAAGAATGGGAATATAGTGAGGGGAGAAGGCCCCAGAGGGAGCTCATTTATGGGAGAAGGCCCCAGAGGGAGCCCCGACGATCGTATTTCTATTCGATCATGATAGGCCAGGGCCCAGTTGACCCGTGAGAGTGTTGCTAGTGTCCCCCGCCGCCCAGTACTGTGGTTACTTGTAGATGGATCCATCGACTTTTGGGGTTTGAGGAAAGTCACAATTAACGATCTGAATTCAACAAAAGAAAAAGAAAAGTAAAAGGAAAAATGTTTATGATCATGAAAAAATGTTTTATGTCATGTCATGTTGAGGAAAAAGGAAAAAGGTTAAGGTTTATGTTATGCATGTCATGAAAATATTTATGCTTAAGGTTGATGCATCATTATGAAAATGCTTTTATTTAAAGTTCATGCATCATAAAAGGTTTACGTAAATGTTCATGTTTGAAGTTTATGCATCTTCATGAAAACGATATTTTAAGTACAAATATTTTTCACTGTTACATGTTGACTGTATTACGTATTATTTGTTATTAAGATTATGGTGTGTTGAGTCTTTAGACTCACTAGGTGTGATGGATGCAGGTGAGGTTGAGGGAGGTCTTGACGGATGATTTGACTGGACTGATGGCGCACATAACCCGAGGACCAGCACTTCTACTTTTTCCGCATTATGATTTATGACTCATGATTTATGTTAAAGATTTTTAAGACTGTTTATTTATGCTTTGAGAGATTTTGGAGAGGTTTAGTATGGGCTATACTTTTTAAATTATTGTTTTTCTAGGTTTGGTAAAACAGTAGACGATTTCATTTTATGACTAGTGCACTTGATTTTAAAAATGTTAGATGGATGATGTTTTATTTTTTAAAGGGGTAAAGTATTTTATAAAAATATTTTCATGAGGTAAAGGTACGTTAAGGAAAAATTGAGTGTTTAAAAAAAAATTTCTAGCACTTTTAAAGCAATAAAAAGAGCAGACGTTTCAGTTGGTATCAGAGCAAAGGTCCTGTAAAGAGTTGTGCCACTATCAGCGCCAGAAAGATCAGTCATCAAGCCTCAATTTGTAAGTTTACATGCTTTATATGATTTTATGGTGTTACCTGCATAAGTACATGGCTTATATGTTCACGTCACATGTTTAATAGCATTATGATGATAAATGTTTTATATGCTCTAGAATTTTTATACGTGATATGATATGAAATAAGAAATTATTTGATTTCAACGCATGTTGTTTTTGTGGTGGAATTGAACTATGTTGATTTTTGGGTATTAGTATTGACATTCTACTTTTTGGGGTATAAGTTAATCATGAATATTATGAATGCTTTGGGACACGTAGATTTTCTAATAAAATATTATGATCCGTGGTTACTAGTCGAATTAATTTTTGGGAATTAGACGTGAGGATTAATGATTTAAGGATTTGCAACGACTTGGGAGTAAGAAAATGTTTAAATTGGGATTTTAAATTTTGATGAAAGGTAAGATTGATTATGAGAATTGATTTTTGGGTAAATAAGTTTAAAATTATCGAAATTATGTTATGGGAAACTCGTAGCAGAAAATTAAGAATGCCAAGAACTTATGGGTTAATCGTAGGATTTTTGAAATTAAGAACCAATTAGGATGATTTTGAGGAAATTGAGAATTTGTTTTTCAATTATTACGGAATTTGGAGACTAGTTTATCAATAAGTGAGGATTGAATGAGTTAATTGATAAGAGTTTTTGATAATTTAGACTTTTAAGAATATTTGGAACCTTGGGATATCTTAGTTATAGTATTATAAGGAATGTTGATCATGGGTTTTTAAGGATGAATCGATATTAGGCTTGAAAAATCTAAGAATTTGAAGGTGTGTTTGGGATTTTAAGATTTAAATTGATAATTTGATGAATATTTTGGGTATAAAATAAGGAAAATAATATATGATAAGTATGGTCATCCATCTTTTAATATTGGGAATCATAAGAAAAATTGAAATTTGAGGTTATAATAGTATAGCACTAAGTTATTATGGGTTTTCTTAAGTTGCAAATCGCAAATAAGGATTTAGAAGGAAAATTTAATTGGGATCAAGGAGACGTAAGGACCTTCAAGATTTTAAGTTTTATCAAAGTAGCGCAGCGGAAGCGTGGATTTTGGGATACTAGAACTGAATCTAAACTCTGGGTTATTAAGGATAAGCGAATTTCGAGGACGAAATTCAATTTAAGGGGGGAAGATTGTAACGCCCCGAAAATTTAAAAGTCCACGCGAACCACATGCATGCAATTATTAAATTCTTTGTGTATTTCAATTAAATGATTTAATTGTATTAATTAATTATGTGGTGCATTTTTACATGTTTAAAATATATTTTTCTACATGGTTGCGTTAAAATGTATAAAGGATATTCGAGTTGCGATCGAGGAACGGAGACCGAGGGCTGAAAAATGGAAAATGTTTTTATTAAATAATTGTTTTTGATTATTTAAAATATGGGTGATGCTTTTTATTATTTTTGAAGATATGGGGTTTTGAGGTGATTTTATATGCCGGGACGTAATTTTTATCGGTGTTGGATTTTCAACAAAAATACGAACTTTTTGGCAACCCGGCTATTAAATTCACAAATTATTTTTACAAAAACTATTTTAATATTTTAATTAAATTCTAATTAAGCATTAATGGGCCTAAATTTATGCTTAATGGACCTAAGCTTAATTAAGGAATTATTAACTATAAAATAATCTAAACCCACACCAAACACTCACTTATCACACGCCACTTTCATAATTCAACACACCAATTCCCCCAAATCATAATACACGATACACACATAGAATATTTTGAAGAGAAAAATTCGAAATTTCAAGGAGGATTCAGCCTAAGTTTCTTGTCGCCGTTCTTCGCAATCGTCAACGTAAATTCGTGCGTAAATTACGCAAAGGCACGCCTTAATATTTTTTTCTCATCTTTCACACCATATTATGTGTTTGATACATGATTGCATGAAAAACATGATACAACTTTTATATTTTCGTTTTTATGGCTATACATACATTCACAAAACAAGAGTTTTTCTTTTTTAAAACTCCTCCTATTGATGCACAAAGGGGCTGCCATGGTAGGGAAACTTGAAAGGATGTTTTTCCACATGTTTGAGGGTCCATAGATGAAGGTTTAAGGGCTGGAAAATAGGTTGCAGTATGATGAACGAAAATTGGAGATGCATGGGCTTAGGGTTTCGATTTTTCTTACTAGGGGAACACGGCTCTTGTCTACTGTTGGGGGGCATTCAAGGGACCTAAGAGAGGCTATCCATGATCCTAGGTTGACCACAAGAGGGCTGGAACGAATGTTGTGCACGAGTTGCTCCATGGGAGCCGCACATGGCTTGTTCGGGTATGGGTGAAGGGAAGGTTGCTGTCGGGGTGTTAGCGTCTGTCCAGGAGATTACCTAGGGTTCGCTGAGGGTCCTAAGAGGGTGGCCAAGAGTCTGGTCGTGCGGCTAAGGTGCTGGGGTCGAAGCTAGGCTAGGTTTGAATCACACTAGAACTAGGACTCTTTGTGCAGAAATTTCAGTAGCTGATAGGGGTGTGTTCGAGGGTTCTAATTAGCTTATTTTGGGTTGAAAAAGGTTTAGTTATGTGTGAGGAAGCTTTGGTTCAAGTTTGGTAAAGTTTGGTTTAGTTTCGAGTCCATACGAGTCAAAATCGGGAAATACGTCTAAGTTTAAAAAACGAATTGGGAAACGCCTAGTTTTATGCTTTATAAAATTATGAAAAATTATATTTAAGCTTAAATAATTATTAAAAGCTTAAGTTTTTAATTTGGGAATTTTATATTAAGGTTTGGTTTAATTCAGGATTAAAACGCAGTAATACATCTTATTTAAAGATTAATTTAAAAGTCCTCGATTTAAGCTAAATAAAAATATGAAAAAATTCATGTAGGCTTATATAATCATTTGGGACATGTTATAGTCAATGAAATTAAGAAAATGTCAAAAACGAGAATTTTACATCCAGGGGTAAAACGGTCATTTTACACCAAAAAATTAGTAAATGTCATGGATGTGCCCTAAATGCTATTTTTATGATATTATGATTATTTTTAAAGTTTTATGAAATGTTCATGACTAAATTATGATTTTTAAATGTCTAAGGGATTTTTATGATTTAAGGAAGACATTTAAAAGACATGTTGCATGCTTGGTTTCAAAAACAAAATATTATGTTATGCATGATTTTTATAAAGTGATAAGAATGTAAATGTTGAAGGAAGTGAAGTGATTGTGACTAATTCGTTAATGTTGGCGACGTCGTGAGGGTTATGGTCCTAGTGGGAGCCCGACGATCGTGTTTCCATTATTACGAATATGAGGTTATGAGGTTTGAGGTAAGAATGTGAATATCGTGAGGGGAGAAGGCTCCAGAGGGAGCCCCGACGATCGTATTTCTATTCGATCATGATAGGCCAGGGCCCAGTTGACCGGTGAGAGTGTTGTTAGTGTCCTCCGCCGCCCAGTACTGTGGTTACTTGTAGATGGATCCATCGACTTTTGAGGTTTGAGGAAAGTCACAATTAACGATCTGAATTCAACAAAGGTAAAAGAAAGGAAAAGGAAAAATGTTTATGATCATGAAAAAATGTTTTATGTCATGTCATGTTGAGGAAAAAGGAAAAAGGTTAAGGTTTATGTTATGCATGTCATGAAAATATTTATGCTTAAAGTTGATGCATCATTATGAAAATACTTTTATTTAAAGTTCATGCATCATAAAAGGTTTACGTAAATGTTCATGCTTGAAGTTTATGCATCTTCATGAAAACGATATTTTAAGTACAAATATTTTTCACTGTTACATGTTGACTGTATTACGTATTATTTGTTATTAAGATTATGGTGTGTTGAGTCTTTAGACTCAATAGGTGTGATGGATGCAGGTGAGATTGAGGGAGGTCTTGACGAATGATTTGACTGGACTGATGGCGCACACAATCCGAGGACCAGCGCTTCTACTTTTTCCGCATTATGATTTATGACTCATGATTTATGTTAAAGATTTTTAAGACTGTTTATTTATGCTTTGAGAGATTTTGGAGAGGTTTAGTATGGGCTATACTTTTCAAATTATTGCTTTTCTAGGTTTGGTAAAACAGTAGACGATTTCATTTTATGACTAGTGCACTTGATTTTAAAAATGTTAGATGGATGATGTTTTATTTTTTAAAGGGGTAAAATATTTTATAAAAATATTTTCATGAGGTAAAGGTACATGACGGAAAAATCGAGTGTTTAAAAAAAAATTTCTAACACTTTTAAAGCAATAAAAAGAGCAGAAGTTTCAGAATGACCCCTGATTCTATCAAGGCCTTCGTGGCTACCATCTTTAATAAAATATTTCCTGAGAGACGTTATCACAGCACACAAACTTATGTTCTAAAATTCTAATCTTAACCTCAAGCACAAAAGAAAAAAATCTCTACACAAGTAACCAAAGTACTAATTGGCACACTAATAATCCCAAAAAAAATTCGAAACATGCATAGCAAAAATAATTCGGTGCTGAATTAAATAAGTTACTGGTCAACAAAGTCGTGTCTGGGTTCGCCTCCTCTTCCTGCATGGCAAACACTCTACCCTGGGTCGGCTGCCTCCACTGCGGGCAGTCTCTCAACAAATGATCACTGGCTCTGCATTTGAAACACTTGCCCGATCCCCATAAGCATTGTCCCGATGCTGGCGGTTGCACTTCAGGCACACCGGGTGCTCTCCTGGCCGCTGAGGAGCCTTTTGCTGATGAATAGGACCCTTGCCTTTCAGCGGTCCCTGGAATGGCCTTTTCCCCTGCTGACCTTTGAAAGGCCTCTTGAACTTAGGTCGCTGCTGAGGTGCCTGGTAGGGCCTCTCTTGCCCTGTTTGTCGACCTATATGTCTTTCTGGTCCTGTTCTGCAGCCAAAACTCTAGATACGACAACAACATAGGTAGTCGGACCAGCAATCCTCACATCACGGCGCAAGATTGACCGCAAACCATCCATAAAATGCCTCAATTTCTCCTGGGCATCGTTAGCAATTAGGGGCACAAAGTGACATCCCCTCTCGAACTTCCTCACGAAATCATCTATGCTGCTGTCTCCCTGACGCAGCGTCATAAACTCCCTAGTCAGTCAGGATCGTACTTCCTCGGTGAAGTACTTGGAGTAAAAGACCTCCTTAAAGCCATCCCATGACAGAGTCTGCAGATTCACCGACACAGACGCGCTCTCCCACCACAGTATGGCGTCTCCTGTCAGTAAAAAGGTGGCGCATATGACCCTGTCTGCGTCCTGCAGCTCCATAAACGCAAAAATAACTTCGATGGACTTAATCCATCCTTCAGCTACCATCGGGTCAGTAGTCCGTGAGAACTCCTTTGGATCCATCCTCTTAAACCTCTCATAGACTGCCTCCGGTCTGGGCCTCACCCCTGTGTCCACTGCAGCCTGATTCCCCGCAAACTGTGAAAATAACTGAGTCATTTCTGCAAGCATCTAAGCCTGCATATCTGGCGGTGGACGACGAGGAGTGGCCCTCTCCCCATCCTGAGGTTCTCTGTCCTCATTGCCTGCTCCACGCACAATCCTACGTCTGGGAGGCATATTGTTCCAAAATTTTCCCAACACGTAAACCCAATATGCATGAACATCATATCAATATCATAAGATGCACGTAACTTGAACTTAAAACATGTACTTGCTGAAATAATGACTTGATGCTTACTACATGAAATAATTTAAAACTTTAAAACTTATAGACTTGAGGTGTGACTTCGTGAGCTTCTCGCAACTGGCAGTAGGCATAACCCTTTATAAAAACACCACTCTGATACCAACTTTAACGTACCGTACTTTAAAATTATTTTAAAATTTGTGGAAAAATAAAAATTTTCTTAAACGAGTAATCATCATTCAATTTCAATAAAAATATATTGTTCATCCAAAATATTTGCGACAAAAGATGACAAATAAAGTTTGCTAAATTAATCGATAAACATCGTAAACAATCCCCTCAAAATCCATAGTATTTGAAACATGCATAAAAATCTTAAAACATGCGCGGTCCTCGGGTTTAGCCTCCCGCGCAGTTTAAGCAGGCTCACTGGTCCCCACCCCTCGTCTCCTCAAGGTCATCCTCACCTGCATCGATTAAGTCTAGTGAGTCTAAAGACTCAACATGTATAAACTGGATATAAAAAGTAATATGTAATAAAACCACATGCATCTATAAAGTAGGACGTACATACTTGAAACTTGAACGTAATTACATAAACATAGACGTGATGTAACGTCCCAGATTCGTCGACTGTCCTCACTGTATCAAGACGAGTCTTTCCAGCGTGCTTATGTCCTCACTCACACGCACCCTAAGAAACTTCCCAGGAGGTCACCCATCCCAAAATTGCCCCAAGTCAAGCACGCTTAACTTTGGAGTTCTTATGTGATAAGCTACCGAAAAAAAGATGCACATTCGTGATATGAGTAGTACAAATCAAATCTTTTAAGCCCTCTTTAACTGTACAGTCCATTACATTGAACAGTCTCGGAATCCCTCTCATTCCGGTGTGGATCGGTTCATTCATGTTCCCTCCACCTAGAAGCCTGCCAGGAGCCGCTCATTGTCCGTGCAACTGATGGCACCGGCGATCACCCCCCGCCCTCTTCGGCCCCGGGCCTCACATGCCCACCAGCTTCCGCTTGGTTCGTCCCCGAACCACACCGTACTAAGAGAGGTCGGCTCTGATACCACTTGTAACGGCCCAGATTCGATGACTTTTAAATTAATCTTTAAATATAACGTATTAATGCGTTTTAATTCCGAATTATACCAAACCTTAATATAAAATTCCCAAATTAAAAATTTAGACTTTTAATAATTATTTAAGCTTAAATACAATTTTCCATAATTTTATGAAGTTTAAAACTAGGCTTTTTAATTAATTCGTTAATTAGCGTTTCGTGCGGCGATTAAATCCCGAATAAATCCAAAACTCATTATTTTGATCCCAAATTTTTAACATAACCTTTTTATGATTTATTATACCCTTCCAAGTCATGAGCCACCCTCGTGGACCCATGGATTCAATTTAATTTCTTTAATTTTCATTTTCGACATCTTATCGAACACACCGAGCCATCTCCTAATTTACTCGAGCCACGCCCGAGCCACCTTGAACCAAAACCTAGCCAACTCACCTAGGGACCCTACTGTGCCAGCCCAGCCCGAAATAATAGCCCTGGCCCGCTCAAAAACTTCCTGGAAACTGGCTTCAGAACCTGCGCTTTGGATGAAACTCACACATAAAACTCCTAGTGACCCTAGGATCCTTCCAGCCCTTAACCACCGAGCCCACACGACCCTCACCATCCCTGGACCATGCCTAGACCCAACCCAAGCCTATCCCAGCCCCTGAACGCGCGCACGAACCGCCTGAAGCATGCACCTGCTGCGCGCAATTTGCTTCACGAACCCATACTTCGCTCGAGCCAACCACTAGCTCAGTCGTTCGATCCCTTGGACCGACCCCTACCCATGATCCTTGGACCCTGATGGACCTAACCTGAGCCACCCAGTCCCAGCAGCAAGCTCCCTTGGCTGCTGTCCCTAGCAACAGTTCGCGCGAGGAGTCCCTTCTCCATGGGACTCCTCCATGGCTGCGCGCGAGGGGTCCTAGCATGGTTAGGACCCGTCACGTCCCGTTCTTCGTCGTCAACGTATATTCGAGCTTATATTACGCAAAGGTACACCCTAATTTCCTTTTCTCATCCATCATGTCATATTATTGTTTGTTTGGTATATGCATGAAATCATGTTCTTATTTTTTTCTGAAAAATCGAAGGTAGCATGCTTGTCTCGGTTCCTTGTAGTTTGTTGTTTAAAATAATTGTTCAATCATGCTAAGGGGCTGCCATGATGCTATACTATGATTAAACAAAGGTTTCAAGTAAAACTATGTCTCACACACCCACCCAATTTCGACAGAAACCAAAGGAAATAAAGAATCAGAAATTGCATGCGGTTGTCTTGTGTTGGGTGCGATCGGGTTTCAGGTAGGAGAGTTGGGCTTGGTGCGGCTCTTGTCCAGGGGCTAGCCAGGGGCGTGAGGGAGACCAGGGAAGAGTCCTAGCCATGCTAGGACTCGAGAGGAGAGGCGGCGAAGAGTCCTTTGCAGGAAGGACTCTACCCGAGAAATCAGTGGCAGCGCTGTGATGCCTTCGCACGGCTTCAGGGGTGTATGGCTCGATGCATGGGGCACGGGCTGGGCAAAGGTGATGCACTAGAGTCCTAGGAGGGTGCACGAGGGGTGGTACAGGGGCTGGGCTCGTTGGTTCATGGGTTGGGGAGCAAAACATAGAGTCCTTGCATGTGTAAAGTCTCGGCCAGCTTAGGTGTATTTTGGGGTGCCACGTTTTTGGCTTTAGGATGGTTTTCTTGTCAAAGTTAGAGTCCAGTAGGTTACTTTGGAATGTTGGGCAAGTTTTGGCTCGACATGGTCCGGGGGTAACTCGTGAAAATCAAAAGTTAGCTCGGGGTCGAAGTTTAAGTGTCAAATAGGGCTTTCAAAAAGAAGAAAATTGGAAAACGACTCACAGGGGTCGAGTCGTGGTCCATAAGGGCTAAAATAACATAAAAAGACTAAATTTAGAATTTAGGAATTTTATACTAAAGTTTGGTATTTTTCGAGATTAAAACACCGTTAAAACAATTAATTAAAGATAATTGAAAAAGTCTAACATTTAATCCAAATAAAATTATGGAAAAATTCACGTAAGCTTAAATAATTATTTGGGACATGTTAGAGTCATGAAATCAAGAAAAAAGTCGAAAACGTAAAATGTTTAGTCCAGGGGTAAAACGGTCTTTTTAAACCGGGAAATTAGTAAAGGTCATGGCAGTGCCCTAAATACTGTTTTTATGATATTATGATTATTTTTAAATGTTTATGAAATGTTCATGATTAAATTATGATTTTTAAAATGTCTATTTGATTGTTATGATTTATGGAAGACATTTAAAAGACATGTTGCATGCTTGGTTTCAAAAACAAAATGTTATGTTATGCATGATTTTTATAAAGTGATGAGAATGTAAATGTTGAAGGAAGTGAAGTGATTGTGACTAATTCGTTAATGTTGGCAACGTTGTGAGGGTTATGGTCCCAGTGGGAGCCCGACGATCGTGTTTCCATCATTGCGAATATGTGGTAACGGTCATGTGGTAATGGTAAGAATGGGAATGTCGTGAGGAGAAAAGGCCCCAGAGGGAACCCATTTATGAGAAAAGGCCCCCGAGGGAACCCCGACGAGCGTATTTCTATTCGATCATGATAGGCCAGGGCCCAGTTGACCGGTGAGTGTGTTGCTGGTGTCCCCCGCCGCCCAGTACTGAGGTTTCACGTAGATGGATCCATCGTTATGTCATGTCATGTCAGGAAAGTCACAATTAACGATCTGAATTCAACAAAGGAAAAAAAAAAGAAATGTTCATTATTATGTTTAAGGTTTTATGTCATGTCATGTTGAGAAAAAGGAAATTCATGTTTGCATATCATGAAAATGTTTATGTTTAAAGTTTTATGCTTCATGAAAATGTTTACGAAAATGTTTATTTTATGCATCTTCATGAAAACGATATTTTAAGGATAAATATTTTTCACCGTTATATGTTGACTGTATTACGTATTACTCGTTATAAAGATTATGGTGTGTTGAGTCTTTAGACTCACTAGGTGTGATGGATGCAGGTGGTATTGAGGGAGGACTTGATGAGTGATTTGACTGGGCTGAAGGCGCACACAACCCGAGGACCAGCGCTTCTACTTTTTCCGCATTATGACTTTTGACTCATGCTTTATGATTAAAGATTTTTAAGTTTATTTATTTATGCATTTGAGAGATTTTTGAGAGGTTTAGTATGGGCTATTCTTTTCAAATTATTGTTTTTTAGGTTTGGTAAAATGTTTGACGATTTTATGCTTTAAAATATTTTCCTTTGGATTTTTAAATAACAGTTGGATTGTTATTTTTAAAATGATGTCAAAAATATTTTATGGTTCGGCCGATGCTAAGTGAGGTTTTAAAAAAAAATTTTTAGTACTTTTAAAGCAATAAAAAGAACAGGAATGTGAGGCCCAAGGCCGAAGAGGGCGGGGGGTGATCGCCGGTGCCATCAATTGCACGGACAATGAGCGGCTCCTGGCAGGCTTCTAGGTGGAGGGAACATGAATGAACCGATCCCACACCGAAATGAGAGGGATTCCGAGAGTGTTCAATGTAATGGACTGTACAGTTAAAGAGGGCTTAAAAGATTTGATTTGTACTACTCATATCACGAAGGTGCATCTGTTTTCCGGTAGCTTATCACATAAGAACTCCAAAGTTAAGCGTGCTTGACATGGGACAATTTTGGGATGGGTGATCTCCTGGGAAGTTTCCTAGGGTGCGTGTGAGTGAGGACATAAGCACGCTGGAAATACTCGTCTTGATACAGTGAGGACAGTCGACGAATCTGGGACGTTACACGTGATATCATCGTAAAACTTTTTATAAACATACTTGCATCATACATACTTGAACATGCATAAACTTCATCATTTTGCGTAGAGATATGTTTCAAAGAAAGTGACCCATACATAAATGTGCCTGATCAGACTAAACCACAGTACTGGGCTGGCAGGGAAAATCCACTACCACATACATGAGATCCTCGATCATGCTTTACCAGGTGGATTGGTCCCTGGTCATGCTTTACCGCTTTCCAATCCTGATCTAAACTCGATCATGCTTTACCGGGGTGGAGAGGTCCTCTGCCATGTTCACCGACTTTCAAACCCGTTCCTAATTGGTCACAAGACATTTAACATACCTCTAAAACATAAAATATTTCTTTTTGCACGTCGAACATACTTACATGGCGTTGAGGGATTCCTTGAATTTCGCTTGGGGCCACTGTTGCACATACTAACATGAGTTCAAACACTTATCTCTCATAACTTAGACGTATTAGTCATGATCTCACCCCAAAATGACAAATTTCCTTATGACGTTTTAAATCTCTCTGGACTCGACCTCGTTTAATCATCGTATTAAATCATGACACCGAACCCCAAAACAATCCCTATATATATATATAGATACTTTTAATTTTTTTATTTTTAAACATGGAAGACACGGAACGGGCGATCCAACGGTTCCCAACGAAGCCTGCAACAAATAAACTTCAAGAATTCATCAAAACATATTTTCAGAAAATTGCAGTTTGAGCAGTCCTACGAAAACGATCATAAGTCAATCGTTTCTTGTCCGAAAATTCCGAATTTACTGTCAAATCGAAGGTTTCAAAAATTAATATGTTTTATATATTGAAAGTTTTTCTATAAAATCGACCGAAAAGAACATATTTAAAATGACATCAAATTTCGAGTTTTGAGATCAAAAATCCTTTCAAAAGCGATCCAACCATTTTTGCTCAAACTTTGCACAACATACATGAATTTTTACACATAATAAACATTAAAACATATAATATAACAAGATCGATGCAGATACAAAATATTATACATGCCTTTTGATTTTTAAAGTTACCGAAACGACGATATCGAAGCGGGAAAGATGCGAGAGTTGATATGGGACGATGGCACGATTTTCTTAAAGAAATGCACGAGAATTTAATGAAAATTTTGAAGGGAAGTGGATGCTGGGGAAAGGGCTTAGAACTGTAGCTATTCTCTCAAAAAAATTAAAACAAACTAAAATGAAATATGTGTGGGTGTGCAACGTATATAGGTGTGTGTAAAATGTGTGTGTGTGCGTTTTTGTGAAAAATTAAGGGTATAAAATTTGCTTAATTACCCAATTAAAAATTCTAATTAAAAATGTTAACTCCCATCAACCAAACAAAATCTCCTAAATTAAAATAAAATGCACAATTGCTAACTCTAAATGTTTAAAGTCATAAAATCACTTAATAATCAAATTAGGCTTTAAAAATTCTAAAATTTAATTAATCATTTAAAATGACATTTTCTAACTTAAAAATAAAACACCACATTTTAAAATCATCGCCGGTATCTTTTTCTCGATCCCGCGTCGAATAATCGCCTGAAGCATGAAGCTCAAGAGAACAATTTAACGTGCATCGCATAAACATAAATAATTTAAAATAATGCAATTTCATACATCATGCATCACTAAAAATTATTTTGAACTTAAATAAATAATTTAAATATTAAGTAAATACATGGGTTTTACGTGTACTGATTTGGGCTCTACACTTGATCAATACCCTAATCATGGCAGCCCCTTAAGAACATATAAATCATGTTTTTGGATGAAAACACAAGCTTTAAAAGTTCATGTTTGCATGAAAACAAAAATATATCAAAGTGCAACTTGTTTTTCATGCAATACATAATTAAATAAATAATATGGTGTGATGGATGAGTAAAGAAAAGAATATGGCGTGCCTTTACGTAATTTACGCATTAATAAACATTGACGATTGCGAAGAACGGCGTCAAATGACCTTGGCTTGAATTCCTAGCAAAAATCGAATCTTTCCTTTGATGTATTGGTGTGTGCCGTGAGTTTGATTGAGAGAAAAGAGTTGTGCGGCTCGGGTAGGGTCGTGCATGTGCTTTTATAAATAAGGGTAGGGTTTAGGCTTTTTAATTTGCTAATAAACTTGTGTGCATGCTTGGACCCATTTGTAAACTATATTAGGCCCAATAAGCCCAATTTTGCATATTTAAAATATTTCGTTTAGGAAAGTTTTTAAAATTATTAGCCGGATTGTCAAAACATTCGTATTTTTGTTGAAAGTCGAATACCGATAAAAATTACGTCTCGGCGTATAAAATCACTTCAAAACTCCTTATTTTCAAAAAAAAAATCATCAACCATATATTAAATAATTAAAAACAATTATTTAATAAAAAAATTTCTATTTTTCAGCCCTTGGTCTCCGTTCCTCGATCGCAACTCAAACAACCCTAAAAATTATATTTTAACGCATTTAAGTAGAAAAACTCCTAAAATATTATATAAACATATCACATAATCAATTTAACAATTGAAATCAATTAATTAGATATTATTCATATTCCCTAGATTTGCATGCAGTTGGATTACGTCGTCTTAATTTTGGACCTTACACTTTTAGTGTGGGGGGGCTACCTCTTCTGAATTTAGTACGGAAGTCAAAATAGAAGAAACTGAAAAAAGCTACCTTAGAGGATTCCTGACTTTTTTCTAGTGTGGAAGCTACCACTTCTATGATCAGAAATTTGATAAGCCTCTAAGTGTGCATAAAAATCAAAATTAATGTTTGGAATTGGACGTGTTTGTTAGAGTAGGTTCCCGGTAAACCAACTTGTGGTTCGGACTTTATTGACTCTAATGTAAAACAATCTTTAATTTAATAATATTTTACAATTTTATTCGATTATGGCATTATCTTTTATCTGTACACTCGTACAAGTTGCAAAGATAAAGTCCTTGAATATACAAGAGGTGCCATGAGGTCTGCGTCGCAACGTAAGATCATGAAAGTAATTAGGAAATCTACCGTATATTCTAAACAGGTTCCTAGTCAAATCAGCCGCCTAAAACAAGGATAAAGGTCGCTCGAGCTTGAGACTAGCATCTGTGGTGTAAACGCCATGTTTCATTGGCAAGGGCATGGAGATGTCCATTCAAACAGATGAGTGATTATATAATGATGCACTGAACAACCCTCCCTCGAACTGTCAAATTGGTTCTCACTTATCGAGTGGAATAGTCTGAAGTTATGGTTGTACATCATTAGTCCTTTGACCAAGGACAATGTAGGGGCTATACGTACTAGCATGCACTTTGATCCGTTTACCTGACTCCATTGAGGATCATCAGGTAGCGAGGTTGGGTGTAGTTTCGAAATACGTAGGATCAAATACATTGTAGTCGGGGATTCACCGTTCGCATACAGGTGAAGATATCCTATGTGATCTGATGAGTTAATAGTGCAAGGTGTCTCTGGCCAGAGCAAGAAATGTGCTTTAGGGAAAAGGTGTTTTCATAGTTGCACATACCATGTCACTATTAGTACTCAAAGATAAATCGCATCGCTATCGAATTCATATGCAACTCTCGATATACCGATGGTTGCAGATTCAATCGGGATATATGTGTTGAAGGTACCGTACTGTACGCTAACCATGACTAAAGGTTCTTGTAGGCACTATCAGTGATACCTAGGGGATCATGGGGCGATGCTACTAGACGCTCTTACCATGATCTGGTGTGTGTAATCAGAAATGAGTTCTGACATTCTTGATCAAAGAGTTGATGAAAAGAATGGGGCTAACTAGGGTAAGCCCGAATAAGAATAAATGTTATTCTGAATCACATGGAGATGTAAACTCACGACTAGCTGTATCCTTGAACCATTGAGGGTCACACAAGTATCGGATTCTGTGTTCCCGTTGAGATAGTCAAATTTGAAGGAGTTGGAATTTGGCAACTATAGTTTGATGGAGATCAAACATCAAGCTTATAAAGGAGTTTATTAGCTGATTCCATAGGATGGAAGAAATGGAAGTTGGCATGATTGCTAAATAAGGAAGGAGAGTGGAACTGCCTGTTTTGTGAAGGAGTTCACTAAACTTGCAGCTGCCAAATGTGGTAAGGGAAAATTTTGATCTTCGAAATTTTCGATTTTCATTATATGAACAAGATTTGTATCCTTGGTACATCGGCGCTCTAGGATCGTCGATCAGGGTTATAATGAGTTCATGATCATTTTTTTTACTGAATTTGGAATTTACTAATTAAATGATTGTGCTAGTAGTGGTGACTACTAAAATGCACAAATTCTCATAAATATTTTAGAGGATTCTAGAATTTAAATTAACCAATAAGTTAGTTTATAAATTAAATAATACTTATTTAATTTAATATACATATACATGTATATATTTTACATATTGATATAAAATATGTGTATATAATATTATTATATCTTGTATTATTAAAGGTAAATAAATACATTATATATTAATTATATGGGAGTTTAAATATAATAAAATTATTAGAGTCCTTGTGGGAAAGAAACTCCTAATTGGATTATGAGTCTCACTCTATAAATACATCATTAGGCTCATTGTTAGATGAAAAAAGTTATTCTTCACACAAAACACAAGAAAATTCCTTCCTTTTCTCCCTTGAAAGTCACGGCCAACACATAGAAAATTGTGGGAAGGAATTTTGGCAAATTGATTTGTTTAATTGTTGATTAAAACTAATAATTAATTGTTAATCATTGGTTAATAATCAATTAGCACAAAATCATGATTAAGAATCATGAGACCCACGGCCATCTCACAAATTTTGGTGAAGAAATTTCGGCCCTTTGGTATCTTTCCACCGCCGCACTACCGTCGCTGCACCGTCTCCGGATTTTGGAAATTCGTAGGCTACAGTCTCAATGCACAAATCGTTTGTGATTTCTAGTACAATCCAAGAGAGAAAAACAGTTTTCGATCGTGGACCTATTAGGTGATCAAAGTTGAAGAGCCGTTCGTAGAGATTTACAAGAAGGTCTATCTCCGCCTATAAATCGGAATAGTTTGGAGCCCAAGCGTTAAGAACGCAAAGGTATAATTCTTAGAACGCCCTATAAATGTTTCTAAACACAGGACGCCCAAGAAAAAAATTTTAAACTTCCGCTGCGTCCTGGGTGCGAGAACACGATGTCACAACAGTGGTATCAGAGCAGGTTATTCTCTATCGTGTGTTTTAATTAAATTGTGTTGAGTTTATTATTTCTAATCGCGTAAGAATTTTTATGAAAAATACCCTCTAAAAATTATTTTTTGAAAAATCTGTTTTTGAAAAAAAAAAAAAAATTTCGAGTCTGCCTGGTACTGTTTCGGGCAGACGCGCGCGGCAAGCGCGCAGCGCGCCGGCACGCATACGCAGAGGCGCGCGCTGGCACGGCGTGCGCGCCGTGCATACGCCTGCACGCGGTGGCCGCTCTGCCTGTGCGGCAGCGTGCCCGCAGCGCCCTATTGGATCGGGCAGCAGGCGGGTGCTCGGGAACGTCTAGGGCACCGCGCTAGGCTGAGAGGAAGATTTTCAAATTTTTCAAAATTCTGGGGACTAAAATGATATTTTTGAAATACAGACGATTTTACCCCTACAACAATTTTGATTAAATTAAATTCTTAAAAAATAAATAATTGAAATATGATTTTAATTATTTATGGTAAAAGGTGTTTTACAAGAAATTTAATTATTTGGAATTAAATAAAAGTGTTTATTTAATTTGATAATTATGGCTGTTAGTGATAATTTACGAGATACACGATTTATTGATAATATGTGATATTATGGAATTTTTATAATATATGATATTATATGTTAAAAGGATGATCGAGAGCCATAACCAATGTGCTAGGTGTATGTTAGGATATTTTACGTGTTTTAATTTTGATTATTTGATAATTAAAAATGGACCTGGTTTATGGTCCGTTCCCACCCCCTAAATTTGTATCCCAATGTGCCATGGATATTTAATGTAAATATTAGAATTATATGGGAGATCAAGATTTGAAGACGGTGGGCCCGATCATCGGAAAGTGTTTTGAAGATCGAAGACATGTAAAATATTGGAAGCTTATGTAATATTGCATTTGCATCCCTTCATTTACCTAGGTTATGGACATGGATCCGTATGTGGCTCGTACGGATCAATTAGCTCTCAGTTATCGATCATCCTTTATTATTTATGATGTATATTATATATTATAAATAATCAGTATGTGCGTTATTATTAATATAATGACAAGAGTTGCATGAATCCGGCAATCATACAAACAATCATGGCACGATTTTTAAAATTAATGATGAGACAAATTTTTAAAATTAAAATCCCTCATTTTGGATGAGATACAAAATTTAAATCAAGCACATTAAAAGGATAATTAAAAGAAAGTTTAATAATTCCTTGCCTTCCATCAATGGTGGTTGCATGATGACGCTACCCGCGGTCAGTGTATGGCTCATATTATAGGGGAGGCCTGGACGCCTGAAAGCTGTGACTTCCACTGACATATTTGATGTGAACTACGTGGAACTCCCATGACATCGGTTCATATTATTGGGGGATCTCATGGCGACCGTCCATTAAGGTTCAATATTGACGGGCCGGGCTCGACACGTGAAGAGAAAGGGGATCATATTATTGGACCCTCCTCAAACGTGAGGTGAAATTACGTAAGGGTTGCAAATAGTTGCAATTGGGCTCTACCTTTTGGAAGTTATGATTGGCTGATATTATTCGGGATCATAATTTCGTAATTGGGCCTTGCATACTCACTATGGAAATTGGATTTTCCGTTTGTCATCAGAGGGTGGTGAAAATGTCAAAATAATGGGAGGCAATTCGTAAAAACAAAAGTCCATATTTTACGTCTTACACAATATTTTAATATATTCGATAATGTTTATTCTGTTTCCATATCTGTATATTTATGATTTCGTCGCGTAATTCATATCTATCATTAAAACAAGCTAATCGAACACTAATTTTCAAGATTGGCTGGGAAAATTGTTCTAAATTCGGAGAAAATAGCGTACACACTAATGTCAGTCTTGCTGAACTGACAAAGCATGCAAAATGGTAGGACCATAGTATGCAAGCTAAAGTGTTATATGCTCGCTTCTATATCAAATGAACTGTAGAGACAGTTTGAGGAAATGTTGAATGCTGCTGACATTTGAATAACACATGCAAGAGTTGCATGATGCATGAAACTCGCATAATGATGCACACCACTTTCAAGGAGCTCATGACCACAGAAATGCAAGATAGGGTTTTTGCCCATGAGCATGGTGTAAGTATGATTGGGTCTATTGAGAAGGTGGTGGGCCTGAAATTTGACAAAGCCCGATAAGTCAGAACATGTTTGCTTCACTGTAAGAAGTCTGGACATAAGAAATTATCTGGGCCATAAATGTTTTGGCGATGATAATTGAATGTCCAAGTAAACACGATTTCAACAACCAAAAGAAAACAAGATAGTCTAAACTAAACGCATTTGTGGCACGTTAGGCTTGGACATATTTCGCAAAGAAAGATGCACAATCTAGAAGGAGAGGACATGTTTGACTCGTCAGACATAAACTCTCTACGAGACATGTGACTCCTGTCTAAAAGGAAAAATGACCAAGGCCCATTTTTCTAGGGAAAGTGGAACGTGCATATGATCTGTTGGATTTGATCCATACAGATGTGTATGGCCTGCTAAGTGTTAGCACGAGATTTGGTCATTCCTACTTCATTACCTTTACCGATGACCATTCAAGGTTTGGGTATATATGTATTTGATGAAATACAAGTCTGAAGCCTTTGAAAAGTTCAAAGAATTCAGAGCAGAAGTAAAGAAACAGTTAGGAAAAAGTTAAAACACTACGATTAGATCAATGTGGAGAATACTTGATTACTCAGTTGCAAGACTACCTTAAAGAGAATGGGATTCTCTCACAGTAGACTCCACCTGCCACACCCTAGTTGTATGGTGTGTCAGAACATTGTAATCGGACATTGATGGACATTGTCCGATCTATGATGGGATTCACTGAGTTGCCGCCATCCCTTTGGGGATATGCGCCTCAAACATCGGCAAGGTTGTTGAGTCAAGTCCATACAAAGGCAGTGAATAAAACTCCATATGAGATATGGATGGGAAAGCCACCCAAATATTCTTAGTTAAGAATATGGGGATGCCCTGCTTACGTGAAGCAGGCAGTGGGAAGACAAATTGGATAGTAGAGCCAATTTTTGCTGCTTTGTGGAATATCCAAAGAACTCTGTTGGATATTACTTCAATTATCCTAGTGAATCAAATGTGTTTGTTTCAAGGAATGCCACCTTCTTAGAGAAGGAATTTCTATTGGATAGAAAAGGCAGGATGATAGAACTCGATGAGATTCGAGAACCTCCTACTACACAACTAGTAGAACCTACACCCCAACAGCCAATCAAAGAAACACAAGCTCTTAGAAGATCCGAAAGGATCTCAAGGTCGCCTAATAGGTTGAGCCTGCTTCTTGAAGAGGGCCAATGTGAGCCCATTTCTGGATGTGATCCAAGAAATTTCAAGGAAGCATTGTCTGATGTCAATTCATTTAGATGGCTTGAATCCATGCAGTCCGAGATGAACTCCATGTATTCGAACCAAGTGTGGTTCTTAGTAGATCCACCTTAGGGAATTGTTCCCATAGGATGCAAATAGATTTGTAATAGGAAACTTGGAGCGAATGGGAAGGTGGTGACCTTCAAAGCTAGACTGGTAGCAAAAGGATATACTCAAAGGCAAGGTGTTGGCTATGAGGAAACCTTTTCTCCAGTCGCGATGATCAAGTCCATTAGGATACTGCTAGCCATAGTAGCATGGTATGACTATGAAATATGGCAGATGGATGTGAAGACATTGTTCCTTAATGAGGATATTAAGGAAGAGATTTACACATCTCAACCTGAAGGATTCACATCAGTAGGAAGTGAGCATAAAGTATGCAGACTTCAGAGATCCATTTATGGATTCAAATAGGCATTGAGGAGCTGGAACCTCATATTTGACAACACTATCAAAGAGTTTGATTTTGCCAAAAATCCTGAGAAACCTTGTGTATATAAGAAGATTAGTGGGAGTGCAGTGATATTCCTATTGCTTTATGTTGATAACATACTACTCATTGGGAACGATGTAGGGATGTTGCAGTCAACTAAAGTATGGTTAGCTGGTAAGTTCTCCATGAAGGATATGGTTAAAGCATCATATGTATTAGGAATACAGATCTATAGGGATAGATCAAAGAAGATGCTAGGGCTCAGCCAATCAACATATATCGATACCATACTGAGGAGATTCTCTATGGAGGAGTCCATGAGAGGATATCTCCCAATGTCTCATGGTGTGAATCTATCCAAGTCTATGTGCCTTAAGACTGATGAAGAGATAGAAACCATGAGCCGCATTCCATATGTGTCTGCCATAGACAGTACTATGTATGGTATGATATCTACTCGACCTGATATTGCATATGCATTGAGTGTTGCAAGCCGATATAAGTTGAATCCCGATCTATTGCATTGAAAGCAGTGAAGGACATTTTTAAGTACTTGAGAAAAACTAAGAATTTGTTCTTGGTATATGGGAGTGGAAAACTAAAATTGGAAGGCTACATTGATTCTAGCTTCCAATCAGATGTGGATGATTCGAAATCAACCTCTGAATTTGTATTCAAGCTCAATGGTGATGTTGTCCCTTGAAAGAGTTCCGAGCAAGACACCACATCGGATTCAACAAGTGAGGCCGAATACATATCTGCATCAGCCGCCTAAAACAAGGATAAAGGTCGCTCGAGCTTGAGACTAGCATCTGTGGTGTAAACACCATGTTTCATTGGCAGGGGCATGGAGATGTCCATTCACATAGATGGGTGATCATATGATGATGCACTGAACAACCCTCCCTCAGACTGTCCAAGTGGTTCTCACTTATCGAGTGGAATAGTCCGAAGTTATGGTTGTAGACCATTAGTACTTTGACCCAGGACAATGTAAGGGCTATACGTACTAGCATGCACTTTGATCCGTTTAACTACTCCATCGAGGGTCATCAGATGGCGAGGTTGGGTGTAGTTTCGAAATTTGTAGGAGCAAATGCATTGTAATCGGGGATTCACCGTTCGCCTACGGGTGAACATATCCTATGTTATCTGATGAGTTAATAGTGTAAGGAGTCTCTGGCCAGAGCAAGAAATATGCTTTAGGGAAAAGGTGTTTTCCAAGTTGCACATACCATGCCACTATTATTACTCAAAGATAAATCGCATCGCTATCGAATTCATATGCAACTCTCGATATACCAATGGTTGCAGATTCGATCGGGATATATGTGTTGAAGGGACCGTACTGTACGATAACCATGACTAAAGGTTCTTGTAGGCACTATCAGTGATACCTAGGGATCATGGGGTGATGCTACTAGACGCTCTTACCATGATCCGATGGATGCAATCAGAAATGAGTTCTGACATTCTTGATCAAAGAGTTGATGAGAAGAATGGGGCTAACTAGGGTAAGCCCGAATAAGAATAAATGTTATTCTGAATCACATAGAGATGTGAACCCAGGACTAGCTGTATCCCTGAACCATTGAGGGTCACACAAGTATCTGATTCTGTGTTCCCGTTGAAATAGTCAAATTTGAAGGAGTTGGAATTTGGCAACTATAGTTTGATGGAGATCAAACATCAAGCTTATAAAGGAGTTTATTAGCTGATTCCATAGGATGGAAGAAATGGAAGTTGGCATGATTGCTAAATAAGGAAGGAGAGTGGAACTGCCTGTTTTGTGAATGAGTTCACTAAAACTGGCAGCTGCCAAATATGGTAAGCGAAAATTTTGATCTTCAAAATTTTCGATTTTCATTATATGAACAAGATTTGTATCCTTGGTACATCGACGCTCTCGGATCGTCGATCGGGGTTATAATGAGTTCATGATAATTTTTTTTACTAAATTTGGAATTTACTAATTAAATGATTGTGCTAGTAGTGGTGACTACTAAAATGCACAAATTCTCATAAATATGCTAGAGGAGTCTAGAATTTAAATTAACCAATAAGTTAGTTTATAAATTTAATAATAGTTATTTAATTTAATACACATATACATGTATATATTTTATATTGTGATATAAAATATATGTTTATGATATTATTATATCATGTATTATTAAATGTTAATAAATACATTATATATTAATTATATGAGAGTTTAAATATAATGAAATTATTAGAGTCCTTGTGGGAAAGAAACTCCTAATTGGATTAGGAGTCTCACTCTATAAATACATCATTAGGCTCATTGTTAGATGAAAAGAGTTATTCTTCACACAAAACACAAGAAAATTCCTTCCTTTTCTCCCTTGAAAGTCACGGCCAACACATAGAAAATTGTGGGAAGGAATTTTGGCAAATTGATTTGTTTAATTGTTGATTAAAACTAATAATTTATTGTTAATCATTGGTTAATAATCAATTAGCACAAAATCATGATTAAGAATCATGAGACCCACGGCCATCTCACAAATTTTGGTGAAGAAATTTCAGCCCTTTGGTATCCTTCCACCGCCGCACTGCAGTCACTGCACCGTCTCCGGATTTTAGAAATTCGGAGGCTACAGTCTCAACACACAAATCGTTTGTGATTTCTAGTGCAATCCAAGCGAGGAAAACAGTTTTCGAACATGGACCTATTAGGCGATCAAAGTTGAAGAGCCGTTCGTAGGGATTTACAAGAAGGTCTATCTCCGCCTATAAATCGGAATAGTTTGGAGCCCAAGCGTTAATAACGCAAATGTATAATTCTTAGAACGCTCTATGAATGTTTTTAAATAAACGACGCCCAAGAACAAAATTTTTAAACTTCCGCTGCGTCTTGAGTGCGAGAAAACGATGTCCCAACAGTGTTGTCAGGAGATGTTGTCAACATTTGTAAAAACACTTCATCTGTGAACATATCTCATTCTTATTTTCATATTTCTATTTCTTTTACATTCTGTTTTTAGACATCAATAGGTCATTCATAAACATAAACAATGTGAATATTGTTGCGTCATGAGGGGTTGGGTATGTAAATAGAGAAAATTTGGTGAAAATCCAGATTTTGCTAGAAATCCAATATTTGTGATTTTGTATGGTTCAGTGGTGTTAAATCGATGTGATTTCAATTCTAGAAATTATTTTGAAATTATATTGGACGCAATTATCTCGGTAATTATGGAAAGTGATTACGGCCAAAATCTTTTGCCCGTTATTTTTAACCGTTAGGATCAAATCAATTGATTGAGTGAATCTTGATTTTTTTTACTATTGTAATGATCGTATATGCTTATATCTTTAATCCACACTGTTTCACTTCACATTATCTGCATAACTCTTTTTGCAAGATTTCGTGATTCTTCTCCTGACAATTTTTCTCATATCTCTGCAATCTTTTTTTCCCTTACTTGCAATTTAAGTTGTATCAATAGCACGAGGTGGATATGACCCACTCGACATCAGAAGTGAAATTGGACACAGGGAAGATGTAATATACTGTACTTTTAAACTATTTAAAATTTACGAAAAAATAAAAATTTTCTTAAATACAAAATAAACTTTCAAATTTCGATCATCAATAAATTTTTAATCAAAAATATTTGCAATAAAAGAGATCACAAATAAAGTTTGCCTAAGAAAAACACTTGTTTAGCCTCCTGTGCAGTCCAAGTCGGCTCATTGGTCCACAACAAACAACGTAACACAACCCGTGAACACAATAATTTAACAACAAAGCTTTTCCTATGACTTCTAATGCACCCAAGGACCATCGACACGAATTGAAGTATCAAAACACATCCCAACATAATACTCACAATACTTAAACGTAGCAATGATCACCCAACGGTTCCCAACGAAGCCTGCAACAATTAAACTTCAAAAACACGTCAAGAACATATTTTCAGAAAATTATATTTTGAGCAGTCTCACGAAAATGATTATAACTCACTCATTTCTTGTCCAAAAATTACGAATTTACTGTCAAATCGAAGATATCAAAACGTAATACGTTTTATATGTTGAAAATATTTCCAGAAAATCGACCGAAAAAATTCATTATTTAAAATGACAACAAATTTCGAGTTTTGAGATCCAAAATGCATTTCAAAAGCGATCCAACCATTTTTGCTTAAATTTTTGCATAACTTACACATGTTTTCATACAATAAAAATCAAAATTATTACTATGAGAAGATCGATGCGAAAACGAAAGAATATATATGCCTTTTGATATTTAAAACTCACGATACGGCGATACCGAAGCGGAAACAATGCGAGGGTTGATCCGGGACGATCATGGAACGATTTTCTTGAAGAAAACCCACGAAAATTTGCTGGAAAACTGAAGAAGGAGCGGCGGCTGCTCTCTTGTTCTAAGAACCCTACTTGCTCTCAAAAATTAAAAAAAGGCAAATAAAAATGTGAGTTTGTGTGTGGTATATAAGTGTGTGTAAAAGTGTGTGTGCGTGCGTTTTATTTTTTTTTGTAGTTAGTTAGGGGAGAATTTTTCTCAATAAAATAATTAACATGATAATTAAATATTAATCAAATACTAAATTTATTAAAATTCCTCAATAAAATAAAAATACAAGAGTGAGCAATTTTAAAAGTTTAAAAACAATCTTAAAAACCACCTAATAATTAAATTAGGACTTACAAATGCTAACAACTTAAGAAATCATTTATAACGCCTCAATCCTAATTTAAAATAAAATACGACATTTTAAAATCGCCAAAATCGTCGCCGGTCTCTTTTCCTCGATCCCGCGTCGAATAATCGTCTGAAACAAGAAATTCAAGAAAATATTTTAACATGCATTACATAAACATAAATAATTTAAAATGATGAAATTAAATAGATCATGCATCGTTAAAAATCATTTTAAACTTAAATAAACAATTTGACAATTTAATAAATGCATGGGTTTTACGTGTACTGAATTTGGACTCTACAGTTCCTCCCCCACTTAAATAAATTTCGTCCTCGAAATTAAGTTTTACCAAATAGTTCCGGGCAGTGATTCCTCATATCTATCTCGGTCTCCCAAGTGGCCTCCTCCACTGATTTATTTAGCCACCGGACTTTGACCATCTTGGTTACTTTGTTCCGAAGCTGTCTAGGATTTGGACATGTCTTTCCTCATACGATAGATCTGGAGCCAATTGCAATGAATCAAAGCTCAAAACATACAAAGTATTGGCTAGATACTTCCTCAGCATCGTGACGTGGAACACATTTTGTACACCAGCTAGGTTCGGCGGTAGGGCTATCCCTGATAAGCTAGTGTCCCAACTCTGTCAAGAATCTCGAATGGTCCAATAAACCTCGGACTAAGCTTGCATCTCTTCCCAAACCTCATAGCACCATTCATAGGTGCTATTTTCACGAAAACGTGATCACCTACGGCAAACTCAAGATCTCTCCTCCTCTTGTCACCATAACTCTTCTGACGACTCTGCGCGGTCTTTATCATGTCTCGGATCTTGACCACTACATCTGCAGTCTGCTGAACAATCTCTGGACCAAGTTTTGATCTCTCACTGACCTCATTCCAATGAATCGGTGATTTGCACTTCGTCCCGTACAGTGCCTCGTAGGGAGCCATACCTATAGATGATTGGAAGCTGTTGTTGTAGGTAACCTCCACTAGAGGATAGCTTTGATCCCCAATTCCCATGGAAATCGATCACACAAGCTCTCAACAAATCCTCCAAAATCTGGATCACTCGCTCAGATTGGCCATCTGTCTGAGGGTGAAATGCAGTACTGAATAGCAACTTCGTCCCCATGGCTGCATGTAAACTCTTCCAAAAGGACGATGTGATTCTCGGGTCCCTATCGGACACAACAGAAACTGGAATCCCGTGCAATCGAACTATCTCCCTGATATAGAGCTCTGCATACTGCGTCATGGAGAAATTCGTCTTCACTGACAAGAAGTGTGCCGACTTAGAAAGTCGATCCACTATAACCCAAATAGCATTGGATCTTCTGACTGACCTCGGCAAACCAACAACGAAGTCCATTGTGATATTCTCCCACTTCCACTTGGGGATAGGGAGTGGTTTAAGCATGTCTGCTGATCTCTGATGCTCTGCCTTCACGTGCTGACAAGTTAGGCATTCAGACACAAATCAGCGGATGTCTCGCTTCATACTTGACCACCAATAGAAAGTCTCCAAATCCTTGTACATCTTGGTACCTCCTGGATGAATTGAATACGGAGATGCATGTGCCTCTGTCAGAATATCCTCTTTGATTGAATCAACACTAGGCTCCCACATCCTTCCTCTATACCTCACTATACCATCGGACACTGCGTAGAGTACACTGCCCTTGGCTTCATCCTTCAGTCTCTATTTCTGCAACTGCTCATCCGAAGGCTGACCTCTACGGATTCGGTCAAACAAGAAGACTGGACTGTCAGATTATACAGCTTAGGAGCTCTGCCCTTAGGATAAACCTCTAACCCAAATCTCTGTATCTCTGACTGCAAGATCTCTGTACTGACATATGTGCTACGACTGCAACTTTTCTGCTCAAAGCATCTGCCTCAACATTAGCTTTCCCCGGATGGTAGCTAATCTCACAATCGTAGTCTTACACTAACTCTAACCACCATCTTTGTCTCATATTCAGCTCTTTCTGTGTGACGAAATACTTGAGACTCTTATGATCAGAAAATATCTGGCATTTCTCGCTGTACAAGTAATGTCTCCATATCTTCAACGCAAAGACAATGGCAGCTAACTCAAGATCATGAGTCGGATAATTCTTCTCATTCACTTTCAACTGTCTGGAGGCATAAGCTATGACCCGACCAAGCTGCATCAAAACTTCGCCTAACCCGAGCTTAGATGCATCGGCGTACAACACAAAATTACCTTGCCCTGATGGCATGGCTAATACTGGCGCTGAAATAAGAGCTTGCTTCAAAGTATCAAAGCTTTTCTGACATTCAACACCCCATACGAATTTAGCATTCTTTTTAGTCAATGAAGTGAGTGGCACTGCTATCGAATAAAATCCCTGAATAAATTTCCTGTAGTAGTCAACTAAGCCTAGGAAACTGCGGATCTCTGACGCATTCTTCGGTTCAACCCATTCCTTAACTGCTGCCACCTTAGCTGGATCCACCTCGATGCCACTGCTAGATATTATATGACCCAAACATGCTACCTTCTCCAACAATAATTCACACTTAATGAATTTTACAAAAAATTTGCGACTCTGCAAGACCTGCAAAACTGTACCCAATTGTTGACTGTGTTCGTCATGGTTCTTCGAGTAGATAAGGATGTCGTCAATGAACACTATGACGAACTGATCTAGGTAGGGCTGAAATACTCGATTCAAGAGGTCCATAAATATCGCTGGAGCATTCGTCAGTACAAATGGCAATACTAAGAACTCGTAGTGCCCAAACCTGGTTCTGAAGGCTGTCTTATGAACATCTGCATCCTTTACCTTCAACTGATGATACCCAGATCGTAGATCTATCTTAGAGAATACCGTGGCTCCCTGCAACTGATCGAACAAGTCCTCGATCATTGGTAGTGGGTATTTGTTCTTGATCATTACCTTGTTTAGTTCTCGGTAATCGATACACAACCTCATGCTCCTATCTTTCTTCTTTACGAAGAGTACTGGTGCGCCCCATGGTGAGAAAATAGGGCGGATGAATTCTTTCAAGAGCTCCTGAATCTGCTGCTTGAGTTCTAACATCTCAGCTGGAGCTAAACGGTACGGTGCCTTTGAAATTGGCACAGTGCCTAGCATAAGATCGATGGTGAACTCCACCTCTCCCTCTGGTGGAAGGCCTGTGACGTCATCAGGAAAAACGTCAGGAAAATCTCTGACTAATGATACGTCAGATATAGATGGAGTGGGTCGTCAGGTGCAGAAATAGTAGTGGACAAGAAAGCCTGACACCCCTTGTGAATAAGTCTCTGTGCCTGCATGCAGAAAATCATGCGAGGGAAACTTCTTCATCTATCTGGCTCAAAGAGAAACTGGTCCATGTCCAAAGGTCTTACCAACACTGACCTTTTCTGGAAATCAATAAGAACTCTATTCTTCGTCAGCCCGTCCATTCCCAAGATAATATCAAATTCTGGCATCGGCAACACGATCAGATCGGCATACACTAGGTGGCCCTGCAGTTCAAGATCGATGTCTCTGACCACACTAGTAGCTGATAACTCTTCCCCTGATAAGACTGTCACTGAGTAACTCACGTCGAGCCCAATAGACTTGACGTCCAAATGATTAGCGAACGTCTCTGAAATAAAAGAGTGAGTGGCCCCTGAATCTATCAAGGCCTTCGTGCCTACTCTCTTTATGAAAATATTGCCTGAGAGACGTTGGTACAACACAAAAACTTATATTCCCAAAAATTCTTATCTTAACCTCAAGCGTAGCAGAAAATTTCTATCCCAAGTTAACAAAATTTTAACTAGCACACTAATAATCCCAAATAAAATTTGAAACATGCATAGCAAAAATAATGCGGTGCTGAAATAAATAAGTTACCAGTCAACAGGGTCGTGTCTGGGTTCTCCTCCTTGCATGCATGGCGAAAACTATCCCCTGGGTCGGCTGCCTCCACTGTGGGCAGTTCTTCAGCATATGATCGTTGGCTCCGCATTTGAAGCATTTGCCTGATCCCATTAAACACTGTCCCAGATGCTGGCGGTGGCACTTCTGGCACACTGGGTACTCACCGGGCTTCTGTGGAGCCTTCAGTTGGAGAATAAGACCTTTGCCTTTCGGCGGTCCCTAAAATAGCCGCTTTCCATGCTGCCCCTGGAAAGGCCTCTTAAACTGGGGTCGCTGCTGTCAATCGACCTCAATGTCCCTCTTGTCCTGGTCTGCCGTCAAAGCTCTCGACACGGCAAGTGCATAAGTCGTAGGACCAGCAACTCGAACATCACGGCGCAAGATCAGCCGCAACCCATCCATAAAATATCTCAGCTTCTCCCAGGCATCGTTTGCAATCAAGGGCACAAATTGACACCGTCCTCAAACTTCCTGACGAAGTTTGCCATGCTGCTGTCTCCCTGTCGCAGAGACATGAACTCCCTAGTCAGGCGGGAGCGTACTTCCTCAGTGAAGTACTTGGAGTAGAATACCTCCTTGAAACCGTTCCAAGTCAAAGTCTGCAAATTAGCCGACACAGACACACTTTCCCACCATAGCTTGGCGTCTCCAGTCAACAAGAAGGTGGCACATCTAAATCTGTTTGCATCCTGCAGCTCCATGAAATCAAATATTACCTCGATGGATTTAATCCATCCCTCCGCTAACATCTGGTCAGTAATCCCCGAAAACTCCTTGGGTCCATCCTCCTGAACCACTCATACACCACCTCCGGTCTGGGCCTCTCCCCTGTATCTACTGCAGCCTGCTTCCCCGAAAACTGTGTGAAGAACTGAGTCATGCCTGCAAGCATCTGCGCCTGCATATCTGACGGTGGACGAGGAGGAGTGACCCTCTCCCCATCCTGAGCTTCTCTGTCCTCTTCACCTACTCCACGTGCAACCATACGTCTGGGAGACATACTATTCCAAAATTTCTCCAACACGTAAATCCAATATGCATGAACATAATATCCATATCATAGGATGCACGTAGTTTGAATTTAAATATGCAAATGCTGAAATCATGACTTCATGCTTACAACATGAAATAATTTTAAACCTTAAAACTTACAAACTTGAGGTGTGGCTACGTGAGCTTCTCGCAACTGACAGTAGGCATAACCCTTTACAAGAACACCGCTCTGATATCAATTGTAACATATCATACTTTTAAACTATTTAAAATTTGTGGAATAATAAAATTTTTCTTAAATACAAAATAAATTTTAAATTTCGATCATCAATAAACTGTTCATCCAAAATATTTGCAATAAAAGAGATCACAAATAAATTTTGCCTATGAAAAACACTTGTTTAAACATCGTAAACCATAACTTGAAATCAGAGTATTAAAATCGTCATGCATAAAATCTTAAAACATATTCGGTCCTCGGGTTTAGCCTCCTGTGCAGTCCAAGCCGGCTCATTGACCCTCACCCCTCGTCTCCTCAAAATCATCATCACCTGCATCGATCAAGTCTACTGAGTCTAAAGACTCAACATGTATAAACTGGAGATAACAAGTACTACTTAATAAAACCACATGCATCTTTAAAGTAGAACTTACATACTTGAAACTTGAACATAATATCATAAACATACTTAAAACTTGAATGTAGTAGCATAAACGTAGACGTGCCATCTTCATAAAACTTTTCTTAAACATACTTGCATCATACATACTTGAGCATACATAACATCATTTTGCGTAGAGATATGTTTTAAAGCAAGTGACCCATACATAAATGCGCCTGATCAGACTAAACCACAGTACTGGGCTGGCAGGGAAAGTCCACTACCACATACATGAGATCCCCGGTCATGCTTTACCGGGTGGATTGGTCCCTGGTCATGCTTTACCACTTTCCAATCCTGATCTAAACCCGGTCCCGCTTTACCGGGATGGAGAGGTCCTCGGCCACGTTCACCGACTTTCAAACCCGTTCATAATTTGGTCACAAGACATTTAGCATACCTCAAAAACATAAAAATATTTTCTTTGCACATTGAGCATACTTACTTGACGTTGAGGGATTCGTTGGATCTCTCTTGGGGCCACTGCTGCACATACTAACATGAGTTCGAATACCTATCTTGCGTAACTTAGATGTATAGTCATGCTCACAACCAAAAATGACAAATTTCCTTATGACATTCTAAATCTCTCGGGACTCGACCTCGTTTAATCATCGTACTAAATCATGACATCAAACCCCAAAACAATCCCTAAAATTTAATTTAATTTTTTTTAGGAGTACACGGACCCCGTGTAAGGGTCCGAGTATGGGTACAGGTCTGGGTAGATGCTGGAATTTTGTATTTCAGAGGAAACAAGGGCACAGATCCCGTGTAAGGGTCCGGCTTTGGGTCCGTGTACCTACTGGAATTGTGAACCAACGGAATTCCCTACACTTGTGACTTAATCCTACTCACTCGATCATACGGACCGTGAACCAACACCTCAAGACCCATCCTAGGATTTTATGGCACTTATTTAAACTCAAACAAATGCCCCAAAAAACTACGCATAACAAATAACGTAACACAACCCGTGAACACGATAATTTAACACCAAAGCTTTTCCTACGACTTCTAATGCATCCAAGGACCATCGACACGAAACGAAGTATCAAAACTCATCCCAACATCATACTCACAATAGTTAAACGTAGCAGTGATCACCCAACGGTTCCTAAAGAAGCCTACAACAATTAAACTTCAAAAACACGTCAAGAACATATTTTCAGAAAATTACATTTTGAGCAGTCTAACGAAAATTATCATAACTCACTCGTTTCTTGTCCAAAAATTACGAATTTATTGTCAAATCGAAGATATCAAAACATAATATGTTTTATATGTTGAAAATATATCAATAAAATCGACCGAAAAATCGCAGTATTTAAAATGACAGCAAATTTCGAGTTTTAAATCCAAAAATCATTTCAAAAGCGATCCAACCATTTTTGCTCAAACTTTTGCATAACTTACACATGTTTTTCATACAATATACATCAAAATTATTACTATGACAAGATCGATGCGAAAACGAAAGAATATACATGCATTTTGTTATTTTAAACTCACGATACGGCGATACCGAAGCGGAAACGGTGCGAGGGTTGATCCGGAATGATCGTGGAACGATTTTCTCGAAGAAAACCCAACAAAAATCTGCTGGAAAACTAAAGAGGGAGAGGCTGCTGCTCTCTTGTTCTAAGAACCCTACTTTACTCTCAAAAATTAAAACAAGGCAAATGAAAATATAAGTGTGTGTGTCGTGTATAAGTGTGTGTAAAAGCATGTGTGCGTGCGTTTTTTTTTTTTTTTTGTAGTTAATTAGGTGAGAATTTTGCTTAATATAATAATTAGCATGCTACTTAAATATTAATCAAATATTAAATTTATTAAAATTCCCCAATAAAATAAAAATACACTAGTGAGCAGTTTTAAAAGTTTAAAAAAAATCTTAAAAATCACCTACTAATTAAATTAAGACTTACAAATGCTAAAAACTTAAGAAATCATTTAAAATGCCACAATCCTAACTTAAAATAAAATGCTACTTTTTAAAATCTCCAAAATCGTCACCGGTCTCTTTTCCTCGATCCCACGTCGAACAATCGTCTGAAATATGAAACTCAAGAAAATATTTTAACGTGTATCACATGAACATAAATAATTTAAATTGATGCAATTAAATAGATCATACATCGCCATAAATCATTTTAAACTTAAATAAAAATTTGACAATTTAATAAATGCATGGGTTTTACCTGTATTGAATTTGGGCTCTACAGAATATGTTGCCCCTGCTCCACCAATGTCTCCCGCAACATCGACTGTTGAGTCATCTCTAGAGATGATATCCGCCATTGAAGAGCCTGTACCACTGGAATTAATCGCCCCAGGCGAGCAGAGGAATGAAATTAACATTGATAATCTTCCTGATTTTACTACTGTCAATAGGGCATGTCCACCTCCACCGCAAGTTAGAAGATCAAAAAGATAGGCAGGGTACAAGCCCTGATCTGACCACATCCAAGAGATTTCGCCACAAAGGAGAAGGGCCTAGCCATCCATCTCTTGCTGATCCAGAGAACACTTCGAGGGATGACTTGTAAGATTCAGACTATGAATTCGTGGCTCGGAAGAAAGGTGCATCGGCAAAGCAGAGTAGCCTCAGTCTGATGAAGCCTCAGAATCTGATGAGAATGCCATCATTGTTCCTCCGCCAGAGACTACCCAGTCCGACGAGGATGAAATTTCTTTGGCCCAGTTCCTTGCCACCTTGAAGAAGGACAAGTCTTTTGTGCCTGTTGGTTCTGCGCCTACCCAGAAAGCACCTGATGATGAAACGATGCAAGAATCTGAGGACATCCATCCCGAGGGTTCACTCTACTGCGTCCTCCTACAAGGTCTGATGAAGCCTCGAATGCGGCTACTGCTACCGTCAATGAAAGCAGGGCATATTCCCTTGCTGACACAGATGCTGCCGAAGACGTTGAGAACACCGGAGACAACACTGATCTCAGTGGTTATGATCTAACTATGGCCTTCAGTGACAAGTTCTACACTGAGAAATCAGTTGCTCAGTGGCACCTATATGCACATCGAGACTTCCTGGAAGAAAATAATGTGGATGGTGATGCCTTTGCAAAGCAAAATTTGATAGCATTTCTTATGGATTGCCAACTTTATTCAATGGTTTCAGTCGTCACACCATTTTGTCGCAAACTGGTGCTTGAATTCTATGCCAATCTCTCACCAGGAGTCGGTGATGTGCGATCAGCTAAATATAGGAATGTGTTTGTTCGAGACAAAATTTATGAGTTCAATGTTGCTGCAATCAATCTGCACTATCAAACACAAATTGATTCTGAAGATGGCCTCCCTCCTAACAATAACAAAGTCACTTCCACACTCACTGGAGGTCTTATCACAAAATTTCCAGCACATCCACAACGGCTCTCAGCTGCAAACTTGACATCATTTTATTCGGTGTTACACAAACTGGCTATCCGCAATTGGACACCATCTACAAATTCTACAATCATGACCCGACAGCAAGCCTTTGTTCTTTACACCATTGGGACTAATGGATTTTTCAACTTTGGGAAGCTAGTCTTTAAGATTGTGCTTCAATATGCTGAAGGCGGCCTCAAGGCATCAAAGCTCTCATTCCCTTCATTGATCTATGGATGCTTGTATCTCAAGGCTTTGTATGGGATATTTATGAACAGCTCTCTGAAGTCAGTGACATGTTTAGAATCGCAGCGGCCTTCTTCAATGGAACTCGGAAGATTGATCTTCCTTGGTCTGGTTCGCACACTTCTCCTGCTACAGAAGACACTCCCCAAGCCACTCTTGACAAGCACACACCCACTAGACATGTGATGTTCTCCATTGCTCTCATCTAGGACCAAATTGATCACGCTCTTGCAAAGATTGTTCAAGCCAACACTGACTTGGACTACTATGAAAATATTGTTGCCAATTATATGCTGGCACTGACACTGGCACTGGCAGTAGCTGTCCCTTCTGGACAAAAGGGAGAGATCAAGCACAAGCACAAACTGATGGTGATGGCGTTGGTCCATCCAGAACTCGGGAAGGAGATGACACTGACAATGATCAGTGATTCTTCATAATTTTTTTCGATCATCTTTCTTTGTTTGTGTTATTCTGTTTTCCTGTTTTGGTGTTCTTCCTTATGTTCTATCTGAAAATTTATGCATTAAAAAGTTGAAATTGTCCTATGTTGTCTTCAGTGTTGCTAACATTTGTGATAAGACGTATGCTAACTTGATCAAATTTAGGAAAAAACATGTTGTCACATTCAGGGGGAGAAGAATTATCCTACACAGGGGCAGAACATGGTGATTGTGCTGATTTTGATCAGAAAGACAAAAAAGGGGAGATTGAAAGGAAAAATTATCTTGGATTACATGATATAATTTATCCCTTGAAATAATTTTTAAATTTAAATTCTTTATATATAAGATTTCATGAGATATTGAATTAATGGTTTTGTCTTTCTAGATATGATATTTATGATAATGATTTTTAAGATATGATATTATTGATTTAAAAAGAGATTTTTTCTAATAGAATTCTTGATTTCCATATCTTGTAGATTTTTTTGAAGATGAGTCCTACTAGATGAGACAACTATAAATAAAGAAAGCAAGTTAAGGAAAGAGAGCCGTCGTTCCTTTTGGTGCTTAAATTCTATTGCTCTCAAGACCAGTTTTGTTTTTCACTCTTCACTTGGAAGTTTTTGTGGCTGCATATTGTGTGCACTTTGCACGTCGTGGATTTCAGAGAAAAATATTCTACAAGGACGTTGCTGTTTTGAGGAATGATGTTTCACGTGTTGTCGTGATTGTTGGAGAAATCTGCACACAATATCTGTGAAAGAGTTGGCTGAAGATTTGTTTTTTTTGCTTCAGTTTTCGGCATCACGTTCTTGCTTTCTTAATTGTGTTTTAGTGTTGTTGTTTGTTTTATAGAAAGCATTTTATTTTTTCCACGTGTTGAGATAATTGATTTTCATTAAAATCACTAGTGATAGTTTTTGTGTAAACTTGTTGTTTTTTAGTGATTATTTTTGCCCTGAGACACCGTAAATACTTGTGCAAAATTTATTCCGTTCCATCTACTTACATAACGTCAATTTGTGTCATAAACTTTTATATTCTGCTGCATGATGCCTGAAATGTCGTAACATTTCGCACGACACTTAATTCCGATAAACACAAATTGTCGATTATATATAATTTTCCTAGTTCACATACGATCTTACTCAATTCACTGTTAGACAAAATATACCCCCATACCTTACAAGTATTTAATTGCTCAAAACGCAGGTCACTACATAAGAATTTAGTGAAATGAGATGACCTAACACATTTTGAAGATTTACATTTTTTCTTGAGTTCCTTGGATGATAGATTCACGATCTTCTATTTCCTGAAAATATTGATGAGATGGAAAACAAATACAATTTAACAAATGTTATTTTGATCAAATGTGGGTTTACAAATAAGCCAACGTACGTGATTAGCCATAAATCAAGAGAAACTAATTTTGGAAAAACAACAATCCAATCATCCGAATTTTAATTTGAATAAAGTCAATCCTACAATAATCTGTCAAAAACATGTTAATGCATCCAAATTGAAGAACCCAATCTCGCCCAGTTAAAACTTAGACATATACCTGACCCGACACGTACATGTTTAATGAGTTGAACTTGTTAGATCCATCAAACAAATATTATATAATAAATATATATATATATATATATATATATATATATATAATACTATATATTAAAGTTAAACATGTCATGTTCGACAATTGAGACGTGATTTCGATGTTGTTTAACAATTTAAAATTGTAAAATAACAACTCTCGTTGTAAATTGAATAACCAAAAGTTAATATATTGTATAAAACGAGAATGTTTTTACAATGCGGAACATAAATAAGAAAGCGATAACATAATGGAAACCAAACTAAAACAAGTGCTTGCAACTTCATGTGTCGAACTTTATCACCAACTCCAAAACACGTTTTGGTCATCCTAGTTCATTTAATCTTCGTCCTTATTTGGGGAGAGAAGAAGGTGATTGTTTGGGAAAAAGTCAACAAGTGGCCGCAAATTGTACACGCACACAAATACAAAATATGCCTATGTGTAAGGAGTTTATTATTTTGTTTAACATAAATTGTAAAAATATACGAGAGTTTGTGTGTATCAGATTTAAATATTATAACACTTAGCTTAACAAGCAGCTAAATAATATAACACAAATAAATAGCTTAAACTAAAATAACTCGGGACTAATTGTGCACAAGTGTAAGGGCAAAATAATCATTAGAAAACACCTTTCAGTGCTTGGCCTTCTTCAAATTGATTAGCACTTGGGCCAAGGAAACCTCGTCCTCATCACATAATGTTGGTTCCTTCTATTCAGATTGTGGAGCGTCATCAGCAGAGCTCGAGTCTTTCTCATCGGACGAGGAGGAGCTCTTTTTCGTAGTTTTTGATGATTGTATTTTTACGGGCCACCAGCTTGTAGTCCGCGTCGTCTGAGTCATCGCCGGAGGTGTTATAAGGATCAGCAAGTGAGGGTCGAGCTGAGGGCTCACCCTTGGGACGAAACCTTTTGTTGGTGGTGAAGCCGGGATTGTAACCAGCCTGTCTCTTCGATCTTCCGGCATTTTGTTCCTATGGAAATACTCGATTTAGCATAGTATAATCCGGAGGATTATCCACATCCAATTCATTCTCTGGCTCGTCCGGGGATATTGTTTCGAGAGGAATCGGCATTTCTGCAACAGGTACGATTTGCAGGTTTGGAGCAGTGGGTGTCTCAGCAGATGTTGCGGGAGCAGGGGCAACATCCTCCCCATGACCTATCTCGCTTCGAATGTCCAATGGATCATACTTGTGTCCTGCAATTGTAGAATTCTGGGAGATTAAACGAAGATGAACAGTATTTCGAAAGTAATATGAAGAGAAAAACCGACGGGAATAACAAACAATTTTCTGAGAATTTGCAGAAAATGTGAGTAACAGTGAGAGCCGTTCTGGATTAAAAGATAATCCCACATACTCAGTAACAGTAACAAAATTTGCAACCCATCAAATCCTAATAAATTGCTCGGTTAGTTTCCAACAGTAAAAAAAAATTCTAACAGGTGAATATCTTTCCGAAAATCTTGCTACATGATTTTATCCAGCATAATTGTTTTCAAAAATTAATTCTAGATTTAAACTCCTCATCAGTCAACCCACTAAACCATCGGAAATCATAGAAATTAGATTTCTAGCAAAATCATGTTCTTCACCGAATTTTCTTTATTAAAAATACTCATACCTTCTTGACTCAACAATATTCACAGTAATACGCATATGCATGTCGTAATTATTGCCTAGCAACAGAATGTAAAAGAATTAGAAACATGAAAACAAGTATGAGATATGTTTATGGATATGGTTTTTTCACTGATGTTGACAATATCTTTTGACAACACATCCAATTCCAAAAAAAAAAACAGTTTTTATTTTTCTACACACTTAGAGGCTTGTTAAGTTTCTGAAAATAGAAGTGGTAGCTCCCACACTAGAAGAATAGTCTTCTTAGGACTCTCCTTGGTAGTTTTTTTCTATTTTTTTCTATTTTGTATTCTGTATTTAATTCAAAGAGGTAGCTCCCGTGCTTAGGAATTTCCCAAGGTTGGAGAATATCTTAAAGTCTAATGCTTTAGTGAATATGTCTGCCAACTGGTTATTAGTATCAACAAATTCCATGCGGATCAAACCTTTTTCTACTAGATCTCAAATAAAACGATGTCGGATGTCAATGTGGTTTGTTCGAGAGTGTTGGAACTTTTCAAGTTCGCAATCTTGATTTTGATGATAACAAAACTTGTTAATTATGTTACTAATAATATACCTTAGTGTGTAGCATCTAGGATCACTTACGAGCTGTTTACATCGCAAACTGAAGACCCAACTGATCACACAAACTGAATCAGTCTAACTGCTACGTCAATTGAGCAGTCCAGCTGATTGTCCAGTTGATAGGTGGTTCAGTAGGAGAACCTCAGAAGCCTGGCCAGCCAAAGGAGTGTTCCACTGATGAAGACACTCAGCTGATCAGTTCAACTGAACAGTAGTGAAATCAGTTCAACTGACGAGTCAACTGATTTCACCAGCCCAACTGAAGATCAGTTCAGCTGACCAGTTCGAAGCATCAGTCAAAATCTTTCAGTTATGGATGAAGACAAACTCTTTCAGTGGAGTCCAGCTGTACGTGAAGGTACAAAGCCATTGTCCCATCCAAGGACAATAATGGACGTTGCATCAGAGCATTTAAGAAAAAACGTTTCAGAAAAGCAGTCGAAAAGTCAAGACATAAAGTCCAAGAAACAAATTCAAGATGCAACGGATAAAAATAATGAGTCTCACTGTACGTTCAGTTTTCACGCCTATATAAAGAGAAGATCAGTAAAGACTCAATAAGAACAACAAGAAAAAGAAGAAAAAGAAGCAGAAGAAAAAGAACAAAATTCAATACAAAAAGCTTCTTCAAGAGAGAAAAGAAAGGGCACGCACATTGCACATCTGCTTTCAGAAGCATTCAGCCCAGAGGGATACTTTAACATGTTATCTTCTTAGTTTAGAAGCCATTTTCCCTCAGTGTGTTAAAACATCCTTGTTCAGTTCTTACAAATAAATTCTCTCAACCACTCATATACAGTCTTGCACAAAGACGTTAAACTTGTGTATGTAGTCTTTGACACATAGACAGTAAATAAGTGTTGGCTGGAAGGTGCTGCCTTCAGTCGTGACTAGGAGTTCAGTTTAGGCAGTAGTGTAAGTCCTAGCTGAGTGGATTTGTGCAAAGAGTTGTATAAATCAAAGTCTTCTAGTGGATCCTACCCGAGGTGATAGAAGGGGTGACGTAGGAGCAGTTGAAGTCTCCGAACATCCATAAACATATCTTGTGTATTTAACTTATTAACTATTGTTTTTCAAACTATTTGGAATCTGTTAGAATATCTGTCAATTCAGTTGTCACCATAACTGAACTGATGAATGCAAAAACGAATCTACCCTTTTTCGGTTATTCAGTTTACATAAGTTAAAACGTTTTTTAATATAACAGTTTTCTTCACGAAGGATTACTTCGAGTTTCTTCCGCTTAGTTTTTAACCAAAATCGATTTAATTCATCAGTGTTAATATTCTTAGAACACAAGCTACTGCAGCTCATTGGAGAATATTTTGTTTGAAGCATCCGAAAACTGTACTGATTAGAAAAATCAATTTGGAACAAGTCTTATATATGTAAGTTGGGCAAATTCAGATGTTATCATGGTCTAACTGATCGGTCAATTACCGAACTGATCACACGAAAACAGCAATCAGTTGGGTTTGAGCAGTTGCGGTATTTTGGTCATATCTCTCAGCTCGGTTATCAAAATGAAGCGATTCTGTATGCGTTGGAAAGATAAGACAATGATCTACAAATCATCTTCAAAAGTTAAAGTCTGAATCGAAGCTTAAGATGCTGATAAATGACGATGAAGTTACTGGTTCTGCGCAAACTGAAATCAGTTAGGTTGATTTCAGCACACCAACTGAAACTGAACTAGACCAACTGAACTGAACCAGCTGCTAACAAACTGAACCAGTTGCTGACCAACTGAACCAGCTGAACTGAACCGAACCGAACCAGTTGAGTTGACCAGAGTTGACCAGTTGGGAAAATGTCCAGCAAGGAGAATTTGACCGTTGCAATTCCAGAAACAGTACAGAAACTTTTCAAATGGTCATATTCTTGTGTCTAACGTATATATCATTGTTGGAGCCTATAAATACAACATATTGAAGATCAAACAAAAGCTTTTGAAGAGGATTCAAAGCATGGGCAGTTAGCATGAAGAAATCAGCTAGTTGAGAACACAAGCCCTTGTATGAGGGTACATTTGAGATGTACACTGCAAATGATAAATTCCTCACACACAATCACTCACACATATACAAGAGAGTTGAACTTCAAAGTTTAGTTGAGTGAGTCTTGCACAAAGACAATAAACTTGTGCATGTAGTCTTTGCATATGAGACATTAAACAATATGCTGATTGTGAGGTGATGCCTACAATCTTGAGTGCTAGGAGTTCAGTTTAGGCAGTGGTGTAAGTCCTAGCTGAATGGGTTTGTACAAGGTGTTGTATAAATCAAAGTCATCTAGTGAATCCTTCCCAATGGGAAGAAGGGGTGATGTAGGAGCATTTGAAGTATCCGAACATCCATAAACAAATTCGTGTCTATTTGTTTATTGCATTTACTTATTATTTTCATAGTTTTAAAGATGCATTGTTGAAGCATTTTATATGTTCTTCAAATACCAAAATATTGCATACCAAGTGTTTGATAAAATGCTTCAACCAAAATATTTTTACTAATTCAACTTGCATATATTTTAAATGCTTTACAAAATATTTAATCGATTTCTACGAAAAATTATTTTGAGTATTTTCCGCTTGGTTTGAACACCAAACTCGATTTGATTCATCGAAATCGGAATAACTGTTCACTCTTATCGGATTTACTGTTCATCAATCGGAAATACTGTTGATTGCGGAATTACTGTTCATCATATCGAGTGCACTGTTCACTCGCATCGGAATTACTGTTCATCGCATCAGAAGTACTATTCATCAGAAGTACTATTCACGCGATTTCACGGTTCACGTTACTGTTCATCGTGATTCTACTGTAGCGTACTGTTCACCCGGGAAAAAAATAAATAAGGGGTGCAAGGTGAAAAAAATAAATAAGGAGTGCAATATGCTTGATAGTCAATTTCAGTCATTGTTGGTTGAATTTGGGAAAAGAATGGAGGAAGAATTTAAACATTTACGTGAAAGGTATGTGCGAGTGGATGAGAGTGGAAGGATGAGTAAAAAGGAGAGAAGCACGGCGACACCAGCGAGGAGTTCAAAACGTGGATATCAAGGTACATCGCAATTCTCACATAATTGTATTTCTGATATTCGATTTTTGTGGTGTCTAGAGGTAGAACATGATTTTCATCATTGTCCAAATGAGAATGTGAAGGTAGTGGATTCCATTTCCAACCTTGACGCCAAACCTGTGGATGACTTGAATGTTGATGTTGATACTCCAATTGTGTCTCATGCGAGTATTGAGTTGTTAGATGATGTGCAAGTTGTTTCTTTTGCTCAACTGTCTACGAATGTAATATGTATTGGTGAATCAATTTGTTATGAGTTGAGAGAAAAAGAAAATGAGATGATCGAAAAAGAGAGTGACAAAAAAGACAAGATGGCCATCGATGAAAAAAAGAGTTGTGTGAAAAAGAGGCCCAACAAACAAAAAAAAATTATATGTATGGCCCAAAAGAGTGAGGATGAGCGATTCTTTATTTTGAATAAACCACTTATTGTACATCTGTGCAAGGTTGGTTTATTTTATTTTAATGAAATAGCCGGTTCGATCCCGAGCATTGTTAAACTCTACTTGCAGGATTGTGGAAAAGGCATGAAATGTATTGATCTTCCTAGCTATCAAGAAAGACAAGATTTGAGGACAAATATTTTTGAAGAAAGGGAGTATGATATGAATCTAGCCAGCCACTATACGTTCCAAGAACCAATCCCGAGAGGAGGATTGAAGATGTTAAATGTTGCCCTTCATTCAACCAATGAAAGCTTGGAAATAAGGCTCGAGGGGTTCGGGTTGCATCACTAACAAGTAGAGGATGAATTGGAATCTTGCGCCTTAGCGCGTGGCGGGAAGAACCATCGGCGCTCGAGCGGTCGAATTCTACCGCCCGAGCGCGAACAGTCCAGAAGACATTGCGCTCGAGCGGTAATATCCTACCGCCCGGGCGTGACTGCTGCGAGGAGAATCCTAGTGTTCTTAGTTTAATTAAATTCTAAATTAATTATTGATTTGTTATCTTTAAATATGCAATTTTCTATATTTAGGGTTTCGTTACCTATATTTAAGCTAGAATACCATGTAAACAATTCAACTGTTGTTCATTATTGATTTGATATCAAATTGTGAGATTTTCTCTCAAATACACTTCGGTGTTTTCAAAATCGAACTTTCAAAGGTGGATTCTTTTGTCGTTCGTCTATCGATTTTCACGAGGGTTGCCAAGGACGGGTTCTTTGGAGGTTCTCTTGAACGCGATTGTTTCTACCGTTGATTAATTGTTGCTAGACCGCGTGATCTAGAGGCGATTATCACACCTGTCGATTACTTGTTTCAAAGATCAGGACAAATCAAAGATCTCGTGGGCGGGATCGTATCACCATCACTTTATTGTTTTCCTCCCAATCATATCCTCCATTTCCCATATTTTCCTTTTTCATCACTTTTTGCTTCATTCCTTTGATTGTTTTTTTTTCCTTTTCGGTCTCTTTTTCAACTCTTTTTTGCACATTTTTTTTTAATTTTTTTAGGAGTATTTGAATCATTACAACACCCATGAACTTATTTCTCTCACAATTAGGTAGGACAATAAGTGTATAAGATTCATTAAGTAGTTGTTATGGGATGTAGAATAGATACAAGTTGGGGCTAATTGTATATCATTGATACACACCACTTGATTTTTAGTAGGCTCAAAATAGGACACTAGGGATATTTCATGTTGAATTGGTAGGCTCAAAGACTTAAACGGTTCCAAAGACTGCCTAAATCATTCCTATGCCACATATTATCCGTATTTCGCCTCGGAAAGTGTTCAAGCAAGTTCTAGATTTCCGTCAATCTATTAGGTAACTCATACAAACCAATCACATGCATTTTTCAATCAAAATGATATATGAGATAGGTGCACAAAGAAAAATCAAGCATCTTAATCAACTCGAGGCTCAATGGGATAACAAATGATATTAACAATGAAAACAGGCCCAAAGACATTGAGAAAGATTGCCTAGGTCATTTCTGTGTTTGCAAAGGTGTTAGTTAATGTCATGTTAGAAATACTAAAATTCAGATCTCTATTGTTCATTTAACATCACAGGTATGTGAATTGTCTCCAAGCATTGATAGTATCAACAAACATGACCGTGTAAAGATATTTCTGACTTCCAAGTTATCATGAATACATATATGCATTACAACCACAATTTCATTTTCATCATCGGCCACACAATGACGTATCCATGACTCTTCCTAACAAAACTAGCAAGCAATAAATAAATATATATATATATATATATATATATATATATATATATATTTTAGCTACTGCGAAATACGAAAATTCTAGCTACTGTGCAGAAAATAACTAAACTAACAATGAATTAAAAACTCAAACAATTGACCCCCCCCCCCCCCCCCCCAAACTTACAGTATGCATTGTCCTCAATGTATAATTTAAACGATAAACGTGACAACACATACCTCACGCACGAGTGTCAGAACTCGTTGCTCAAGTTGTCGTCCGCAGCATCTTCATCATCCTCGTCCATGTGTTGCGGCGGTAGATCTGGTGGTGGGTAAAATTAACAACTAAGGGAGTAAAATAAAATCAAATATTAAAAACAAAATGAATGCTAAAAAATAAAAATTGTGGGTTGCCTCCCACACAGCGCTTAGTTTAACATCGTTAGCTCGACTGTCACTACACTGCTCAAGGTGGGTCGTGAGAACTTTCAGATGCCTTGATTTCCACCCTTTGACCTTCAACATCCATGGTCAACTTTCCTCGTTTCACGTCAATGATGGCTCCAACAGTAGCCAATAATGGTCGACCTAGAATGACGTGAACGTTCTGACTGTTCCATGTCAAGTACCACGAACTCTGCTAGAACCTTCAGTTTATCGATCCGAAGTTCAACATCTTCCACAATACACAACGGTGTCCTGATCGATTTATCTGCCATCTGTAAGCTTAGTCATGTGGGCTTCATCTTGCTCAATCTAAGTTTCTCGTAGAGAGAACTTGGCATTATATTCACGCTCGCTCCTGAGTCACATATAGCATTTTCCACCAATTTACCCCCTATTTCACATGGCATAATAAATTCACCGGGATCTAGCAACTTCTGAGGATGATTTCTTCGTGTTCCTTCGGTAAATTCATCTTCCACCTGATCTGCAAACTCATTATTAGTGTGTAAGTTCTTGAGATCTTCAAGACCTTTTTTCTTTTGAAATTCAGCTTGTAATTGTAAAAATCTCTGGGTGTAGGGAAGTAAAGAAATTTCAATGCATTGATTTAAATCATACCTCTCATATTTCTTACCTCGGGCTCTTTTTGTTGGAGTTGGCTTTTCATCCCGAACAGGTGTGGGTTCAACCTCCTTCTCTTCTTTGTCTACCACACCAATCTCCTCGTGCTGTATAAAAACAGCATTCACCTCTCTCAGATTTGGATATGCAGTCTTTTGTAATGCGCCTGATGGTTGAGATGTGAGTTGCCTCGTTATCTGCCCCACTTGCGATTCAAGGATTTTCAAGGTCGCACCAATACTTGCCATGTGGGTCTCTAGGTTGTCAAGCCTATACTCAGTTCTAGACATCCTCTTACCAGATTCAACAACAAATGTTCCAACCAAGTCTTCAAATGATGGTTTCCCTTCCCCATTTGATATATTAAACCCCGGTGGAGGATTCAATACATTCTTATTATTTGCGTAAGAGAAATTTTCATGGTTTCTCAAACTAGGATGGTAAGTGTTAGGGGGAGAGTTACCTCGATATCCTCCATAGCTTCCAAAGTTCTTGTTGTTGATGTACTTCACTTCTTCAGGAATTTACGATTCTTCAATGACAACCGATGGTCCCTCAATATTTGATGTACTCACTTTATTCATGGTTGCGATCTGTGTAGTCAATGCTGATACTTGCGCAGTGAGTGATGTGATAGGATCCACAGCATAAACTCCAGCTGTCCTCGGTACTCCTGACCTCTCAGACGACCATTGGTAGCTATTAATAGTCATCTGCTCAAGCAAGTCATAGGCTTGAGCAGGAGACTTGGCAAAGATCGTGCCACCTGCCGCTGTATCTACTGTTGTCCGTGTCTGACCATTCAACCCGTTATAGAATAGCTTAATCTGCCCCTAGTCTTCAAAACCATGATTCGGGCACCTCTGCAACAACTCTTTATACCTTTCCCAAGCTTCATACAACTGCTCGAAGTCGGTCTGTCTAAAAGTGTTGATCTCAATCTTCAATTGTGCAGACTTCGCAAGGGGAAAATATTTAGAAAGGAACCTCGTCGCCAACTCCTGCCATGTCGTGATGCTCCCCTATGGGAGCGATTGGAGCCATCCTCTAGCTTGGTCCCTGAGAGAAAACGGAAACAAACACAATCTAATAATATCATCAGGAACATTGTTAATTTTTACCGTATCCGTGATCTCCAAGAAAGTCATCAGGTCCACGTGAGGATCAGCAGTGGCAGTGCCTGCAAATTGGTTCTGTTGAACCATATTTATTAGCGCAGGCTTCAACTCGAAATTATTGGCATTGATGGTCCCTCAAGCAATGCCAGAATAATGAGTGTTGATCACTAGTCTGAAGTGATCTCTGATAGGTATAGTGTCTGGCGGGTTATATATCGCGTCATCTCTGTTTTCAGCCATTTCTTGGATTTCTTCTCTTCGCGCTTTCTTAGTCTTGTTGCAGTTCTTTCGATCTCCGGATCAAAGATAAGAAGATCAGGACTGTGCGATAAAATAAAAATAAAAGCTCTAAATTAAAATCTAGACTAATTGGTAACAATACTGATATAAATTCAAATTTTGACACTCCTCGGCAACGGCGCCAAAAATTTGTTGCGTGTTTTCTTGATTGCTCGCAAGCGCACGATGTCAAGTTATAGTAAAATGAAATTTTGAGTACGAGTGTCGATCCCATGAGAAGTGTAAACTAAAATTATATCAATGCTTGTAATTAAAATAGTCTCAACTTTATTTAGAAAAATTAAAAGAGATTTGGTTTACTTAAACGAATTAATTGAAAACAAATAAATAATCAAATCATCGAGTTGAGGAATAACAATGAGAGAAAATATCTAGAGAAATGATTTCACTATGTTTCCACGATAATTATTCCCAGTTAAATTTATATTCACGAATTCCAATTATTTAATGACCAAGAACACTTAATTATTTTATTCCCCCTTTCCCAAGTGACGAATAAAATGTATCAATCAAACTTCGATTCAATTATTCCTAATAAAATCTAAGTTTAATTGATAAATGCAAACAATGTTCTTACTTAAGCCTCGCTAAAGTTATACGCCTTCCGAACGCTATAAACATTCAACGATGTGTCTCCAATGATCTTTAATCTTAGTCCCTCTCCCGAGTTATAGAATTAATCAAACAACAAACAATTTATGGCTAGTAAATTGCAGTGAAATAAACACAGAGAACACAATTAAACAAGAGTAGAATTCAATCAAATAAACCACTGCAGTCAAATCATCGTATCCACAAAGTTACGTCATTCTCTAGACTAGAAAATTAGTTCATAATGAATTCTAAATAAAAACAACACATATTCGAAGGTTTAGACATCGAAATACAAGAAAATATAAAGGCAAGAGAATAGATGACAAATCCGAAGTGTCGTCTCCGTCCCCAGATCCGTCGTTCTTTGTATTCGTGATCGTTCTTCGCACTCTACATCTTCGTCTCCTGTTCGTGCCTCTATCCTGTGTGTTTTTCTCTCCGAAACTAGTGTTTTTCTCGTGTGTTTCTTTCCCACGGCGGCTGCCCCTCTTTCTGACTCACGCAATTTATAAGATTCTGGACGCACGGCGCGTGCGGTTGTGCATGATCTCGCGTGGATGCGCGTGCCATTCTGCCATGTGGCTTGATACTGCGAGCGCGCTGCTAGGCAATGGCGCGCACCTCTCGGTTCTTCATGTTGTATCTGTGCTCTCGATCGCGCGAGAAATGGCACGGTGGCGCGCAAGCTGCTGGTTTTTTTCCTACGTTCCTGCACGCGCGGTTGCGCGAGAAGTGGCGCTGCTGCGCGCGCTTCTCAGGTCGATGACTTGCTTGTATGTGCGCGCGGCTGCGCGTGCAGTGGCACGGCCATGCGTGCACCTCTATCCGTGGGTGTGCTCTCGGCTGCGCACTACTCTGTTTTCTTAGTCCACTTGGTTTCGTGCCCAATATTTTCTCCATTCCTGAAATGACAACAAAAACAAACCAAAAACGCATAATTCTGTTCGAAACAAGCATAATTCAAAATGGATTCTAATATAAAATAAGTGCAAATCTTGCACTTATCACTTACTTAGTCGGGTTCCCCATGCATGGATGAAGTGCAATGTCTTCCATGTCGAAGAATCGTGGGCTCTGATACCAAATAAAATGTTACACCCTTACTCTATACTTGTAATCAAAATAGGATTTGAATGATATATCTATATTATGAAGTAATTCAACCAAGGGACATCCACTTGATGGTTTATAAAAAAATTTGGCATGATGTCTCTATATTTTGTATATACCTACAACTCAAACAACAGCAACAATACGTACATATAATCGTATTCTTACACACAAACATACTCTGTATCAATATCTACATTGACATAAATATTGTAAAAACTTGTTTCAAACCCTGACATTGAATTCACTATAATACATATGCGGAAGCTATACAAGAAGGCGTCCAGGTTCTTGTCGAGGTAAGGCACGTCACAAGCATCTATTGGCGAACCGGCATCCTATGTATCTTCATTACCTGATCCTGTAATACATGAGCTACGTGAGTTTATAAAACTCAATATGTTGGCATTTATACGTATTAATATGCATAGAAAGAACATACATATCAAGTCATGACCAACAATGAATCTTTAAAACATGTCATATCATATCGTATATTCATGTTCATGTTTGTACTTGAGCCTCATTAGTTGACCTGTACTACTGTGCTTGCTTTATTATATAGCTACTACTGTGTTGGACGTCAGGGAGCAACCTTTGGCAACCCCACGCCCCATGAACATATATTGGCCAATAGCTTTGGTGACTTAAAACCACCCATGATGTCAACAAGCTCTATATCATGTAAAATCAGTCATTTTCCTTTCATATTCATGTTCTTGTTCACACACATTTTAAATATTCATGAGTTCCTTTCCTATTTAATACATAACAATGGAATATGGTGCTATGTTTCATCAATAAACATACTAACAATGTACATATAGCAATAAGCAATGGGAAGCATTTAAAATCATAATATTACTCATGTATTACTTCAAGAACATGCCAACTTACTGTCCAAGCGTACGAATACTGGTTTGAGACGATGTTTATCAGTCTTATGCTTTCAATTAACAAATAATTCAGTTACTATTGTTTATTAAGTGAAAGTTACCCCTCTACATGTAGAACAACTAAAAGAGAAGAAAACTTACACCCTTGGAAACTCCTTGTGATGGAGAACTTAATTCTAACTTCAAATGATGAAGAAGAAAAGATGGAGGATCACTTGGGGGAAGAACTTGGCAAACCTTTGTTGTCTCCTTTTTTTTCTCCTTGATTTTTGATGTTAAAAGGGTGACAATGGCTGAAACCCTCGACCCTCATCTATTTAAGTCACAAAAATCAAGCTTCTAACTCAAACTTTTGTCCTGGGGCGTTAAGACGGTTAAGTTTGGCCGCCCCAGCGTGAGCCTTACTGTTAAAACACCTAAAAATTGGTACAGGGGCGCTGGGGAGGCCAAGTTTGGCCGCCCCAGCGCGGGCGCTTCTGCTTCCTGCGCGCAGACTTCTCAAAGATTGCTCTTGAAACGTCTCTTCCTTTCATAATTTCAAAAAGTGGTAAACATGAAAGTTATAGCCTTGCATCTCAAATTGGCCTCATGTCATTTGAAGGTCTGAGTTAAAAGTTATGTACAATCTATCAAAATGTGTCAGTGAAGAAAATGACGATACACACGACATAATTCTGGGCACTTTTGGCTTGTCTTCCACAATGATTTGGACAAAACCCAACACATGAAAGTTGTAGCATTATATCTTAGATTTCTACTGGTTGTCGCCTCACACAATTTGGATCAATATTCAAATCATTATGCTAAAACCCGTAAGAATTATCATATTTTCATCTCATTTCCTACCAACTTTATTACACTACTTCTACCTACACATCTTACTATCACTCTTTAAACACATATTCATTCTCAATACACTATTGACAATCTAGAAATCATATTAAATGTCCATATAAATACTTCAACCAACATATAAAACATAATGAACTAAATAACAGCATAATAAATAACATAAACACATTATTATCATTTGTACGAGTAACCGGGCATTACATATGGTATACCAGATGACAAGTTAGGCATACCTCTCATAGCAACATACTTACTCAAATTCTTCAAGGTTTTGAAATTTGCATACCCCAACTTCTGATGCCAGAGGTCCAGTTCACTTACCTTTACATGTTTGCATGTAAGTTCTTCTCCTAATTGATAGCAGTTATCCGGAGATCTCGCTCCTCTCATTACGTAAATATTAGCATCATCGAAAACTTCACACGTATGTTTATCAAAATTAACATGTAAGTTGTCATCACACAATTGACTAATGCATATTAAATTCGAATTTAATCCCTCGACATGTAGCACGTTGTGGAGTTTCGGCAGTCCTTCAACATTCAGTGTTCCTTTTCCAACAATCATTCCTTTTGCTCCACCTCCATAGGTTACTCTGCCACCCTTTTGTTCAACGTAGTCCGTGAGATGTTCACGTGAACCTGTCATGTGGTATGAGCTTCCACTGTCAAAGTACATGTGACCTGCAGTGTGAGTTCTTAATGATGTGTATACAACATTGCAATTAATTTTTACCTTTGGTACCCATTTTATCTTTGGTACCCAAATTTTCTTTACTGTAGGTCGATGGTTGGAGGTGTTGCGAGGAATGTAGGGCAACACTTTGGACAACATCCAATTTTCTTTGTTGTTCATTTAGTCATCTTTGAGTTTGAATCAGTAGGGTATGATATTTTCATGCTTAAAATAGTAATGACAAACATACCTATGTTTCCTTGGCTCCGGCTTAAGAGGATTAGCTTGTCTTTTTGGTGGAGACTTCTTCAATGTATATGTAGCTTGCAGCCGTTTAGATGTGTCAAATTTTTATTTCACAAAAATAGTTGATTTAGACGATTCACCAACTTCAAAGATATTTTTTTTCAACCATAATCCAGCCTTATCATCTTTTCCCATCATCAGTCTAGAATCTGGCTTAGATGCACTCGAGTTGAACTTGGTGAGCGTTTCTGTTGTCTTCTTAAGTTCTTCTTTGGTTTTACACAATTCTAAATCCTTCTTGCTCAAGATCACCTCGAGTTTGGCAACTACGGACTTCAGGTCTGAATTCTCCTTTATGAGAGTTGTGTTCAAATTATTTCTTTTAATCCAATCAGCTTACATTTCTTCATAAAGTTTTTGCACACTCTCTAGAGTGATTTCTTCATCTTCACCTTCGATTTCTTCATCTGCTCTTAGAGTTTTAGAAGATATTGACTTGAGGCAGAATGATTTTGGACAGGTGTTGCGGCAAGGTGTGGCAACACATAAGGCAACACCTGATGGATTCACTTGTAACCAACATTTTTCTTTCAGAAGTGCAGTCAAGGAGGTGTGTTTTTCTTTTTCCTTGGATTCTTCTTCCTCATCAGATTCTTCATCACTCAGAGAAACATTAAGTCCTTTTTTTTTGCGGGATCTGTTTGCACATTCATTGGCATAATGTCCAAAGCCTTGACATTCTCTGCATTGCACAGAGTCATACCTTTTCGGATTAAGCTCGTTCTTTCCTTCGTTTCTTGCCTGAAACTGTCCTTGGCCATGAAACTTCTGTGTTTTGTCAGGATCAGTAATGCTGGGGAATTTGGATGGCTGTCCAGTTTTATTTTTATCTCTAATCCTCTTCAAATAGTCTCCAAACTTCTTAGTGATGTAGGTGATAGAGTCCTCACAGAGATCCAACTCATTCACTTCTTGTGACAGTTGAAAAGATCATTATAGGAGTCATTAGAAACCTGGAAAGCGATCGTTTTACCTTTGTCCTTTTTCTACATGTCCATGTTCATCTTGAAGGTGCGGAGTGAGCTTATCAAATCTTCTAGTTCAATTAGAGTTGTATCATTTGCTTCATCAATTGCACAAATTTTGATTATTAAATCGTTCAGGCAGAGATCTGAGAACTTTGCTTACCAGAAGTTCATTCGAGATGGGATCACCTAGACTGAATGCTTTATTGGCAATCTCCCTGAGGTGTTGATCATAATCAATTATTGTTTCAGTTTCTTCCATTCTCAGATTCTCGAATTTTGATGTAAGAATTCTCAACTTTGTTCTCCTCACACTTTCAAAACCTTCACAATGCTTCTGAAGAATTTCCCAAGCATCCTTGGCCGATGCAAGGTTTGTAATTAGGCTGAACATATTAAGATCGACTGCGGTGAAAATATCATTTAAGGCCTTCGAATTGTGGTTCAAGATCTGCACTTCCTCAGCAGTCCAGCCATTTTCAGGCTTTATCAGGGTACACCATCTTCGTCTATCCTTTTTGGTGGACTCCAACCACTGATAACATGTTGTCAAGCTCGTTCATCTATGGCTTTAATATATATTCTAATCTTTACCTTCCATAGACTGTAGTTGGATCCATCCAAAATAGGTGGTCAAAATGCTACGTTTGCGAGTGACGCGTCCATCAAAGAGACCTGTTAAACAAAATAATCAGGATCAACACTTAGTATATCAAGAGACCGCTCTGATACCACTTGTAAGGAGTTTTTGATTCTGTTTAATATAAATGGTAAAAAATATACGAGAGTTTGTGTATATCAGATTTAAATGTTCCAAATGTTGTGACATTTGGTTCAACATGCAGCGGAATAATATAACACAAATAAATAGCTGAAACCAAAATAACTCAGAATTAATATAAATACTTGTGCAGTGCCTCAGGGCAAAATAATCACTAGAAAACACCTTTCAGTTTACAAAAACCAATCACTAGTTACTTTAGAGAAAATCGATTTTCTCAAACCTTTGAGAAACTAAACTGCTTTCTAAAATAACTACCAACACTAAAGTGTATTCAAGAAAGCAAAAACGTGATGCCAAAAACTAGAGCAACAAAACGTGTTCTTCAGCCAACACTTGCAACGTCTTTGTAAATATTTTTTCTCTGAATTTCTCAACGTGCTAAGTTACACCAGTACGCAACCACGAAAACTTCCAAGTGAAGGGTCAAAAGCATAATTGTCGTTCCTTTATTACCTCGCTTCTCTTATTTATAGTTTCCTCATCTCTTAGGATTTATCTTCAAAAGGAATCTACAAAATATGGAAATCAAGAGTTTTTTTTAGAAATAAACTCTTTTTAAATCAATAATACCATATCATAAAATCATCATATCTAAAAAGGTAAAACCATTTAGATCAATATTTCACACAATCTTATCAATAAGAAAATCAAATATAAAAAAAAATTATTTCAAATAATAAATTATATCTTGGAATCCAAGATTATTTTTCCTTTCAATATGAATATAATTTCAAATCAAAAGTGTCACGCCGTAGTCCATGTCGCAACATGGGTCAAGACAATGAACATGAAAAATTCGAAATAAGGTATCAAAACATATCATAAACCCAACATAAACATATATAAGACACATAAATTCATGTTCTAATCTATGATCTACTTATCAGTCCCTAATTGTCACTCTTCTAAAGGGATGATACCATATATCGATTATTATAAACCATTGCATCAAAGTCACATCATATCTAATCACGTTTTGAAAATTCTCTTACCACTTTTAATTCAGAATCTACTTTCAGAATTTCAAAGCCTAATGGAAGAATCATGCAGGAACGAAAGAAACATATTCATATCAAAGGACATTAAGCAAATATATTAGGATCAATTTTTTAAAGCAAGAGCATAATCCTTTATACATATATAAGCTCAATTACCACTACAACAAAAATTCTCTACGACAACGGTTTAAAACCGCTGTCGTAGCTATAATTAGCGACGATTTTTAACGTCGCTAATTAACGACGGATTATGTCTAAACCGTCGTTAACTTTGGCGACGGTTTTTGACAAAGCTGATGCTAAACCGGTCGCTAAAATTAGCGACATATTAAGTTATGCCGTCGCTAACACTTACTATCTTCTAAGCTAATAAAATTCATAATCTTAACTAGCACTTAGAAATTTACCAAGAATTGAAGCGAAAAAACTTACCCTAAATCGAAACTAAAATCGTACAAGAGAGGAAAATGTATTGTATATGTGGAAGGTGTGGAGGAAAATGAACCGAAAATACGAGTATTTATAGACAATTGACGACTGTTTTTGGTAAAACCGTCGCTATTGGAGGAAAATGAACCGAAAATACGAGTATTTATAGACAATTGACGACTGTTTTTGGTAAAACCGTCGCTATTAGCGATGGTCATTTATTAAACCGTCGCTAAAAAATCGTCGCTATTAGAGACGATTGTTTATTAAACTGTTGTTATTTGCGACGGTTAAGAAATAGCGATGGTTTTTGTTTAAACCGTCGCTATTTTAAAAATTGCGACGGTTTAATAAAATCATCGCAATTTTAAATTAGCGAATGTTTAACATAGCGACAATTTTTGTTTAAACCATCGTTATTTTGACAACGGTTTTTTCTCCAAAAAAACACGCTAATCCACAAAGATTCACAATTACAAAAGAAATTTCTCGGAAAGCCATCGTAAAGTTTGTTACCAAATGTTGTCAACCTTTATAATAGCTTAACAAGAAGGTTTTGTTGAATTTACTAGTACTTTTCAACCTGTTTTCACAATATTTCTAGGCACACACTTAAGAAATATTGTTTTGATATTTATAAAGAATATAAAGAAACACTAAAATCGCATCTTTCAAATATTTCTTGTTGAGTTAGTTTGACAACTGATATTTGGACTAATTTAAAATATGAATCATATCTTGTTGTAACGACGAAACTTGGACTATGAAAAAAAGAATTTTAGCGCTAGATCATTTAGAATCATCTCACAACGCATACACTATAGCTAGATATGTTTTAAATGTTGTTAAGATTTATGACATACAAAATAAAATAATGTCGATAACGTTAGATAATGCTAGTGCCAATACACTTGCAATTAAATATCTTAAAGATTCACTAAAACTAATTTTAGAAGGTAATTTGCTTCATGTTAGATGTGCGTGTCATATTAATGTCCACTGTAATAGAAAAATTCAAAATATGTGGGAAATTATTACGTGAAAGAAGATATGGACGTGGCTGAAAAACACCAGTCGAATCAACCGGAATTAAATTTAAAAAATTTCCTCTTCTTATTGAAACTAGATGGAATTCTTTATATCACTTGCTTCATACTTTATTACGTTTTCAAGATTTATTTACTCCATATTATAATAATATTACGGTACAATCTTTAATGTTAACTGAAGATGATTGGAATTGTAGAACCCGAAAAATAAGATTACGTATAGGCCATGCATAATTGCTACTACTTAAATAAAAATGAATTTTTATAAATATATGAAGTGTTTGATTTATTTAATAATTTTAAGTCATGATTATTTATTTTAAAAGTATCTGTTTAGATTTATCTTTCCAGGATAAATACGCGAGGTCGGACCGGAGTTTGGAGATTAAATATAAGATTAAAAAGATTAATAATAAGAAAATATTCCTAAATTTAATTTAAGTCAAAGAATAATTTAATTTAAAGAAAAAGAATGTCCTTGGGATTTAATAAATTAATTAAAGCTAAGTTGGTAAATAAGTTCTTTAGGTTAATATTTAATTAAAACTTAAATTAAAATATGTAAACAAAGGGGGATAAACTAATCTAAGTCTAGTATATTCAAGAAATTAATCATAGCATTTGAATATTTAAATTTGAGGTCATGAATGCCATGCAATAATCTAACCCAAATTTAATGTGTAAATTCACTAAAATATATAATGAGAGTGCTAAACTTTAAGCAATTAAAATACAAGATTTAAACAATAAAATACCATGCAATTTAGCAATAATAATTTTGAGTCCAACATTTAAAATAATTCAAAGGTTAGTAACACCCCATTTAAACCACTCCTAATTACACTTCATGGTGCATTCATTTACCCTCTTAATTCACCAAGTAATGGTAATTCAAATATTATAGCACAACACATTCATCCTCATCTTACTACCTAGCATACCAACGTGTATATGCAACAAAAATGAGGGAAAAGAATAGGCTAGCAAGGAATAAGAAAACATTTCAAACCATTCCACTTCTTGAGTTGTAACCTCCCACCTTAATGCATGTTATGACCCATTTAACACCACTTATAACATTCATCTTCCTTACCTACATATCCTACACTCTCATGCTCGAAAAAATCAGAAGGAATCAGCTGCTAAAAACGTGAAAACAGCAGCAATAAAACAAGAGAAGAAGAAACAATTCAAAAACCATTTCACTCCTTCACTTGTAACTCTCATTTTAATGTATGTTATGGCACCTTTAACACCTCCTATACCACTCCTCTTCATTGCCTAACAAGCCTACACCCTCACCTTCGAAACATATCAGAAATAACAGCTTAGGAACGTGATAACAGTAGCTGAAACAAGAAGGAAAACTCAACTCCGCTCCGCCGCTCGCATTCGTCGTATTGATTTGTTTTTGTGTCAAAACAAATTCCAGGCATGTATATATTATTTCTTTGCTCTTCAATCAAGTCATATTAGATATTTTTAAGCAGTATATGTTCATGAATCAAGCAACATCACGAAAATGACAGCAACATCCAAGCAAAAATCTGTACAGGATTTCTTGGCTCTCTTGTTTTCAACTTCACGGTTTGGTGTGTTTTTGGTTGCTTACAGGGAGTTGCTCGGTTCCAGGCACACATGGCTGCTACTAGGCATGATTTAGAGTGAGTTAGGGTGTTATTGGTCCATTGGTTTACATCCATACACTCAGGAATAAAAGATATGACAGCAACATTTTTATGAGTACAGAATTTTGGATCACAGTTTCAGTCATTGGATTGTTTAAAGGGGTGTTCGAATCTTGGCTGTCCTAGGTACTGTAGCCATGGTTAGAACCCTTCCTTATCATGTCTAGGACGTGACCAAAACAATTTTTTTTCAAGCTTGGTTCACGGATCCTTGGGATTTTTTCATAAATATGACAAGGGCCCATCGATTTTTCAAAAATCTGATTTCTGTGTGAGTGTGAGTTCGGTTTTTGGGTGTTGTCTGGATTATGGTTGGCTTCTAGCCCATAGCCATGGTTCATACAACACTTCATCATGTCTATATTGAGCCATGGTCGATTATAGGACCACTGGAAATGATACAAGACAGCAAGTTAGTGCAAAACATCACAGTACAGAATTTTGTGTCTTGGGTTGGAGCTGTGATTTGTCCTAGGTATTTGCTTGGGTTGTGGTTGGCTTTTAGCCCTTATCCATGGTCCAAGTCATGCCTTAGAATATTGGTAAGAATCGTTGGATGGTGGTTCAAGCCCTTAGGTCATTAAATTTCAGAATTTCCCCTCAAATACACAAGCTGCTCCTGCTGTAATTTGACAGCAACTTGCTGTTCGGTTCATGAGGTTGGTTTGAGTTCTTGGCTGGCTTTTAGCCCATGGCCTTGGACTGGACAGTACCTCAATGAGTTAGGAAAATCATGTTTTTGGCCGTTCGTGATTCGGTCGAGTTTAGAGGTCGTACGAGAATTTACGGTGAAAGGTGCCAAAATGACTCTCGAAAAAGTGTTTTATGTTTTTGGATTCCTTTCACCCATTTTCGTGTTTTACAGTTATTATGCATATTTTTCAGTATGTTTGGGGTATTTTAATCATGGTTAAACGTCGGTTTAATGTTGGTTCGGTTGGTACGATACCATGATTAGAAATCAAGTTGTTGGTCATAATAGTCTCATTTTTGGTTCTATTGTTAAGTTTTTGTCAAGTTAAGATTTATTGCATGTGTCACATATTAGAAGTAAGTCGCAGCAAGCCTGGGAACGATCCAACTCATCCGGTAAAATTAAGGTTATAATTATATTACGTGCATAAAAATATAAAATGTTTATTTTTGAGATATATGCTATATGTCTTTTGGCCACCTTATGCTTATGGGTTTGGAAGTCGGTAGGCGCAACCGAGGACCTCTCCGCCCGGTGACTTACGACCGGTTTATGATTATTTATGGGTATGGACATCCAGTCCAAGGGCTGCGATTGATCTCTACCGCCCAGTATACTGTGGTTTAGTCTGATCAGGCGTTTACGTTATGTTATGGGCCACTTGCTTAGAAACATTATCTCTACCAGAAAATTATGATATGACATGTCAGAGCTCTATTGAGCAAAGCTTTTACGTATGATTTTCAGATATGCACGTAGTTATAATTATTCATGATACGATTTTCACCGTACGCTTTACGATACCATATTTTTACGTTGCATGGGATTTTATTATATATATTTACTTGTTATACACGATATATACATGTTGAGTCTTTAGACTCACTAGACTTGATTGTTGTAGGTATTGATGAGGTCGAGACTGCGGGCGGAGACCAGTGAGTGATCTTGGGAGAGCAGTAGTAAACCCGAGGACCTCATGATTTAGTTTATGCACCTTTTATTATTCAAACTCAATTTTAATACGTTGGATTATTTTAAGTTGATGTTTACGTTGGATTAATTTTAAACTGTTTGTTTGAAAACAATATTTGCTTCCGCTTTTATTTTATAGTTAAAATTATTTACATGTTTATTTTATAAATTGGGTAAATTATTTATTTATTTAGAAAAATTTTAATAATTCCGCAAAATTATGAATACGAAATACGGGCCTTTACAGTTGGTATCAGAGCCTATGTTCTTGTAAAGGGTTGTACTACTACTGACCTTGAGAAGCTCACGAAGTCACGCCTTCGGTCTGTAAGTTTTACGTTTACGCACTTTGTTTAAAGCATGAAATATTTTAACAGCATATTTTCATGAAATATTTTACGTTCAGATTTTGATTATGCAGTATTTATTTAAATTTAAAGAAATAATGTAATTATGCATGTTGGTTACGTTTGGAATTGGAAATGTATAAGAATTCGAATATTGGGCTTTAGGAGAAGTTGAAAATGATTTGACTATATTAATATTTTAGGTCAGTAGTACTGATGTCCTCCTTATGGGTCATAAGTTAATCTTGAAAATTATGAATGCTTTTGGGACTTGTAGAATTTCTAAGAAATTATTGATGGTTCTTGGTTGCTAGTCGAGTAAATTTTTGAGGATTTCATATAAGCAATAGCGATTCGAAGACTACGACAATCTTTAGGATTATAAATGTACAATTTGAGGATTTTAAGTATCTATGAAAATGTAAGATTAATTATGAAAATTTATTTAGGATGCATGCTCTACATAGTTGGATTTAAGGATTGAATTGCAGGAATTGAGAATTTTAAAGACCTAATTGTAATTACTAATAATTTGAGGACCTAAGTGTGAAACAAAATTCTAAGGGACTATTTTCGAATTTACCAAATTTTGGGGATTAAATTTTGAGTTCGAGAATCTAAAAGTTTAATGAGGTAAAGATGGAAAATTTTATGGGGACAATAATGCAAATTTTGAAGAGTTATAGGACCAAAATGTAAATTTGGAGAACTGTAAGGGCCAGATTGCAATTTTCAAAATTTTTAAGGATTAAATGCGAACTTTTGAGGAACACTTGGGAATTTGAGTATTTATAGAAATGTAAGACGTGTTATGGGAATTAATTTTGGGTTTAATAAACTTAAGGCTATTGAACCTTATGATACGGGAAATCTATAAATGAAATTGAGAATACTGAGAACTCATGGGTAATTGTGGAATTTTCAGGATTTAAAAAAAAAAAAATTCTTGAGATGAGAATTGAAAGGTTTAAATGATAAGAATTTTCGGTAATTTAAGCTTGGAAAGATGATTAGAACCTCGAAATAGCTGGATTATAATGTTATAAGGAATGACAATCAAGGACAGTGTAGGATGAATAAATCTTGGGCTTGAAAATTTAAGCGTTGGTGATATAACGTCGGGACAAATTAAGAATTTAAAGTGACGACAAGTTAAAGTAAAAATTTATCGGTTAGCTAAGTTATAAGAGTAAACATTGAGTTAGCGAATTTTTTTGGGAATTTAAGTTTGATGTGTCGTAAGTTTTAACCAGGATCTTAACAGTTAGAATTATACCTTTGGGGGAATTTGGATTTTCTAGAAAGTTGAGTATGATGGATGGTTAGGTTACTCGATAGACAGCATGTAAAAATTGAATTAGACACCTTATCTTGAGGAATTTTGAAAGTCATTAAGAAATTTGGGACTAAGCGGATATGTGGGCTGGAGTTATACTATCTAATATTATTTGGGTTGTATAAGCTTGAATTTCAAGATTTATAAGATAGGTGTTCATACATAAGTTTTGAGTGAAATAAAAACAAAAAGAAAATTAGAGTCGTTCAACATAGAGTACCAATGAACTAACATTAAGATTTTAATTGTGTAAGAAATCCGAAATCTTGATATGGGAATTTTAGAAGCTCTATGGGTGATATGAGCGAAGTTGAATTATTAGAGTAATTTTATCGCTAACATGAGATAACTTATTAAGTTTTATACACTAGACTTAATTAAGCATTGATGATACTTAAGAATGCGACATTTGTTTCAATGAGGAAAGTCCAGAGTCTTAGGCCTCAACTATATTGTAATTGGAAAGAAAATGGTTTAAGCATATAATTGAGACTTGAAGGGCTTTAAAATATTGGTAGAATGTCGATGTTGTATAATTGGGTTTTATGGATTAACGTTATTTGAGGTTTAAGATTTGCAACAATTTTATATTTGGGGTATACTCGTAAATAGTTAGGTTATGTAAGTTTGGAGCGGTAAGATAAAGATTCGATTCAAGGATCTTAGTCTAATATTATGATGGGGTTGAGATAAGGTTTAAACTTTTAAGTGTTTTACTAAGACCTCCTAAGTCGAACTGCATGAATGCCAATACTTGGACTTGAAGCTTTAACATATCTTGAATTCAATAAAGTTAAGAAGGGATGCTGTTAAGATTTCAATATTGGAATATGATATGTCAATGAACATCTTGGGTATATTACAAGGAAAGTAAGGCGCGTTAAATTTGGACATCCACCTCTAGTATGAGGAATTGCGGGATAAGTCAAAATTCGGGGCTATAGTTGAATAGAACTATGTTACCATAAGTTGTTTTAAATTGCGATTCACAAACGAGGATTTTGGTAGACAAATTTATTTAGGATTGAGGAAACGTAAGGACAGCTTAATATTTATCTTATCACAGTAGCGTATCGGAAGCGTGGATTATTAGGATTCTAGAATTAAGAGTCTAAACTTTTTGTTTATCAAGGATAAGCGAATTTCGAGGACGAAATTTCTTTTAAGAGGGGAGAGTTGTAGAACCCGAAAAATAAGATTACGTATAAGCCATGCATAATTGCTACTACTTAAATAAAAATGAATTTTTATAAATATATGAAGTGTTTGATTTATTTAATAATTTTAAGTCATGATCATTTATTTTAAAAGTATCTGTTTAGATTTATCTTTCCAGGATAAATACGCGAGGTCGGACCGGAGTTTGGAGATTAAATATAAGATTAAAAAGATTAATAATAAGAAAATATTCATAAATTTAATTTAAGTCAAAGAATAATTTAATTTAAAGAAAAAGAATGTCCTTGTGATTTAATAAATTAATTAGAGCTAAGTTGGTAAATAAGTTCTTTAGGTTAATATTTAATTAAAACTTAAATTAAAATATGTAAACAAAAGGGGATAAACTAATCTAAGTCTAGTATATTCAAGAAATTAATCATAGCATTTGAATATTTAAATTTGAGGTCATGAATGCCATGCAATAATCTAACCCAAATTTAATGTGTAAATTCACTAAAATATATAATGAGAGTGCTAAACTTTAAGCAATTAAAATACAAGATTTAAACAATAAAATACCATGCAATTTAGCAATAATAATTTTGAGTCCAACATTTAAAATAATTCAAAGGTTAGTAACACCCCATTTAAACCACTCCTAATTACACTTCATGGTGTATTCATTTACCCTCTTAATTCACCAAGTAATGGTAATTCAAATATTATAGCACAACACATTCATCCTCATCTTACTACCTAGCATACCAACGTGTATATGCAACAAAAATGAGGGAAAAGAATAGGCTAGAAAAGAATAAGAAAACATTTCAAACCATTCCACTTCTTGAGTTGTAACCTTCCACCTTAATGCATGTTATGACCCATTTAACACCACTTATAACATTCATCTTCCTTACCTACATATCCTACACTCTCATGCTCGAAAAAATCAGAAGGAATCAGCTGCTAAAAACGTGAAAACAGCAGCAATAAAACAAGAGAAGAAGAAACAATTCAAAAACCATTTCACTCCTTCACTTGTAACTCTCATTTTAATGTATGTTATGGCACCTTTAACACCTCCTATACCACTCCTCTTCATTGCCTAACAAGCCTACACCCTCACCTTCGAAACATATCAGAAATAACAGCTTAGGAACGTGATAACAGTAGCTGAAACAAGAAGGAAAACTCAACTCCGCTCCGCCGCTCGCATTCGTCGTATTGATTTGTTTTTGTGTCAAAACAAATTCCAGGCATGTATATATTATTTCTTTGCTCTTCAATCAAGTCATATTAGATATTTTTAAGCAGTATATGTTCATGAATCAAGCAACATCATGAAAATGATAGCAACATCCAAGCAAAAATCTGTACAGGATTTCTTGGCTCTCTTGTTTTCAACTTCACGGTTTGGTGTGTTTTTGGTTGCTTACAGGGAGTTCCTCAGGTTCCAGGCACACATGGCTGCTACTAGGCATGATTTAGAGTGAGTTAGGGTGTTATTGGTCCATTGGTTTACATCCATACACTCAGGAATAAAAGATATGACAGCAACATTTTTATGAGTACAGAATTTTGGATCACAGTTTCTGTCATTGGATTGTTTAAAGAGGTGTTCGAATCTTGGCTGTCCTAGGTATTGTAGCCATGGTTAGAACCCTTCCTTATCATGTCTAGGACGTGACCAAAACAATTTTTTTTCAAGCTTGGTTCACGGATCTTTGGGATTTTTACATAAATATGACAAGGGGCCATCGATTTTTCAAAATCTTATTTCTGTGTGAGTGTGAGTTCGGTTTTTGGGTGTTGTCTGGATTATGGTTGGCTTCTAGCCCATAGCCATGGTTCATACAACACTTCATCATGTCTATATTGAGCCATGGTCGATTATAGGACCACTGGAAATGATACAAGACAGCAAGTTAGTGCAAAACTTCACAGTACAGAATTTTGTGTCTTGGGTTGGAGCTGGGATTTGTCCTAGGTATTTGCTTGGGTTGTGGTTGGCTTTTAGCCCTTATCTATGGTCCAAGTCATGCCTTAGGATGTTGGTAAGAGTCGTTGGGTGGTGGTTCAAGCCCTTGGTCATTAAATTTCAGAATTTCCCCTCAAATACACAAGCTGCTCCTGCTGTAATTTGACAGCAACTTGCTGTTCGGTTCATGAGGTTGGTTTGAGTTCTTGGCTGGCTTTTAGCCCATGGACTTGGACTGGATAGTACCTCAATGAGTTAGGAAAGTCATGTTTTTGGCCGTTCGTGATTCGGTCAAGTTTAGAGGTCGTACGAGAATTTACGGTGAAAGGTGCCAAAATGACTCTCGAAAAAGTGTTTTATGTTTTTGGATTCCTTTCACCCATTTTTGTGTTTTACAGTTATTATGCATATTTTTCAGTATGTTTGAGGTATTTTAATCATGGTTAAACGTCGGTTTAATGTTGGTTCGGGTTGGTATGATACCATGATTAGAAATCAAGTTGTTGGTCCTAATAGTCTCATTTTTTGTTCTATTGTTAAGTTTTTGTCAAGTTAAGATTTATTGCATGTGTCACATATTAGAAGTAAGTCGCAGCAAGCCTGGGAATGATCCAACTCATCCGGTAAAAATAAGGTTATAATTATATTACGTGCATAAAAATATAAAATGTTTATTTTTGAGATATATGCTATATGTCTTGTGGCCACCTTATGCTTATTGGTTTGAAAGTCGGTAGGCGCAACCGAGGACCTCTCCGCCCGGTGACTTACGACCGGTTTATGATTATGTATGGGTACGGACATCCAGTCCAAGGGCTGCGATTGATCTCTACCGCCCAGTATACTGTGGTTTAGTCTGATCAGGCGCTTACGTTATGTTATGGGCCACTTGCTTAGAAACATTATCTCTACCAGAAAATTATGATATGACATGTCAGAGCTCTATTGAGCAAAGCTTTTACGTATGATTTTCAGATATGCACGTAGTTATAATTATTCATGATACGATTTTCACCTGTACGCTTTACGATACCATATTTTTACGTTGCATGGGATTTTATTATATATATTTACTTGTTATACACGATATATACATGTTTTGTCTTTAGACTCACTAGGATTGATTGTTGTAGGTATTGATGAGGTTGAGACTTCGGGCGGAGACCAGTGAGGGATCTTGGGACAGCAGTAGTAAACCCGAGGACCTCATGATTTAGTTTATGCACCTTTTATTATTCAAACCCAATTTTAATACGTTGGATTATTTTAAGTTGATGTTTACGTTGGATTAATTTTAAATTGTTTGTTTGAAAACAATATTTGCTTCCGCTTTTATTTTAAAGTTAAAATTATTTACATGTTTATTTTATAAATTGGGTAAATTATTTATTTATTTAGAAAAATTTTAATAATTCCGCAAAATTATGAATACGAAATACGGACCTTTACAGGAATATTTTGAGTAAATGTGTTTCTTTGTTAGAAATTTTTAAAGAAGCAATCGAAAAATTTCTGGCATTAACTACCCTACTTCAAACATGTTTCTACCTTTGTTTTTCAATATAGTTTTATAAATTTATTGAATATCGCGATAATTCTGTTATGCGTGATTTTGTTTCAAATATGGAAAACAAATTTTTAAAATATTGGGAAACTATCCCAATTGTGCATGGTTTAGCAACATTACTTGCTCCTACTCAAAATCAAGGAGGATTAGACGTGTTTTTTGAATATTATGCTGAATTTTTTCGGAAGAATGTTGACGATCAAAAGAAGTCAATCATGCATTCTCTCCAAGAATTGTTTGATTTGTATGCTAGTGAACAATGTGATGAATCGAGTGCGCAGCCGGAGGATATTCCGACATATAAAAGCAAAAGTGGAGCATTGAACTTCTTTCAAATTTTGAAACGACAAAAGTTCAAAGGAAAATCGGTGACAACAACCAATTACAATGAGATCCAAATTTATCTAAGCGAATATATTGAGACTACGGATAATTTCGATGTTCTTGATTGGTGGAAAGTAAATTCTGAACTTTATCCAGTGTTAGCTGCAATTGCAAGAGATGTCCTACCCATTCAAAGTTCAAGTGTTGCTTCCGAATCAGCATTTTCAATATGTGAAAGGATCATTGGTAAACAAAGAACTAATTTAAAGCCAGAAACACTTTCCATGCTAACATGCCTACAAGATTGGTTTGCAGCAGGAAAAAAATAGGACCTCTGGCGCGATCGACGAATTTCAAAGCTCAAGCTCCGACGAAGATCCAGAATATTCAAAATATATTTTAATAAATCGCGATGAATTTTAGATGTTCAATTGTAAAAAAAATGTTTAAGTTATTTTGTTATAGTTTTTTAACGTAATCACAATTATTTGCAATCGAAATACTAAATAAAAAATTGTCCATTAATATTACTAATTTTAATTATATAGTAAAATATAATAAATTAGAGTTCGGAACAGGTTCGACCCGAACCGGAACCGGTTTATTAGAAGCCGAACCGGTCTTGGTTTGGATTGGTTCCAAGTATTTCAACTTGGAACCGGAACCGGTTCCTAACTGGTTCCGAACTCATCGGACCCAGAACCGGTGAACCGGTCCGAAACGGTTCGATGGAACCGATAATTGTGCCTAACTAAAACCGTTGTCGTAGACACATCAAAGACAACGGTTTTTTTTAAAACTGTTGTCTATGAGCAGGTTTTTTTAGGTTACGACAACAGTTTTCGATAAAACCATTGTCAAAAGAAAAAACACAACGGTTTTAATAAAAAACAGTTGTCTTTGATGTATTGTTGAATGCCTATTTTCTTGTAGTGTACTTTGAATCACATGGAAAAATGAGTGTAAAATATTGAATATTTGGACAGAAACCTTGCTCGAAACCGGATAGCACCTCAGTAGAAATTTAGCTCGAAACGGGCAATACTCCGGACATCACATTTGCTACTTCTTGCTTGAATGTAGAATACCCTTCTGGAAAATTTAGCAGCATAACACTATGAAATCTGCTACTGGATCTACACAAAAAATGAGGATCGGAGTAAGGCTTGTATTGGTGTGCTTTTTATCCATCTTGATGGTGGTTTATATAGTGGAGGGAGGGGGAAATGAATTACCACTCTTAATGGGTCATTATTGTAACGATTTTATGGCCATTATCAGCCATAATTTTGCAGATAAATCAGCTGTTAAGTGGCTGATTATCACGGTTCAAACCGGTGGTTATGGACTAGTTAATTGTGCCTTAATTTGTTTGTTCCAACTTCCTAATTTACATGCTGATATGCATGAGCTTTTTGGCTGAATCTAAGCTCCTAAAGTTTGAAAATCTGACATACCACCATGTTTGATCTTGCTCCAATATTGCATTTTGAATTAATTGGTTTGAGTGGTCTGGTTAAAGTTTCTTTATTAGAGGAATAGGTGGCGGTTACAAATATGTAGCGATGTAAATGAACCAAACCGTTCGTGAGCTATTTGGAGCTCGGCTCGATAAAAAGCTCGTTTGAGTTCGTTTGTTAATCATATCAAGCCAAGCTCAATTTTGATCTCGACAATTTAATCAAATCAAGCTCAAACCTAAGGATATTCGGCTCGTGAGCTCGCGAACATGTTCGTTAATAGGCTCGCGAACTCAAGCTCGACTTGTTTAGGTGGCTCGTAAGCTCGAGCTCGAGTTCGGCTCGTTTATGTATTTTTAGTTGCTATGTTTGTCGTTTTGATTATTTATGAAAGAATTTGCACTTTTATGTCTGATTTAAAATTAGTTCATAGATATATTTAATTCAGTAATGTTATATGTACAACCAATTTTGTACAACAATTCTTAAAACACAAAAAATTCAATAAAAATATTCATTTATTAGAATCTTATGAAAAATTCAATACAAAATCTCACGAAATAATAGTAAAAACTCGTGATATAATAACAAAATGTCAAGTTATAATTGTTGTAAATATCGTTGTATGATATTTTGGTTTAGCATTGTTCTATTTAATTTTTAAACAAGCTCGAATCAAGCTCAAACTCGAGCTCAATTGTATGCTATACGGGCTCGAAAACGAGCCCGAGTTCAAGTTAGGCTTGTTAAACAGATAATGTAAGGTCCAAAATTAAGACGACGTAATCCAACTACATGCAAATTTAGGGAATATGAAAAATGGTTAATTAATTGATTTTAATTGCTAAATTGATTATGTGACATGTTTATATAATGTTTTAGTAGTTTTTCTACTTACATGGATTAAAATGTATTTTTAAGGGTTATTCGAGTTGCGATCGATGAACGAAGACCGATGGCTGAAAAATGGAAAATATTTTTATTAAATAATTGTTTTAAATTATTTAAAATATGATTGATGCTTTTTCTTATTTTTTAAAAATAAGGAGTTTTGAGGTGATTTTATACGTCGTGACGTAAATTTTATCGGTGCTGGATTTTCAACAAAAATACTGAACGTGTTGGCAACCCGGCTAATAAATTCACAAACTTTTCTACTTAAAATAATTTTTAATATTTTAGTTGAGCACTAATGAACCTAATTAACCTTCCTAATGGGCCTGAGCTTGGTTAGTGTTTAATTAACTATTTAAAACTAAAACCCCACCCCATAATCCCTAAAACACATGCCCCACTCTACTAACACACGCCAACTCTTCTCTCAACACAAACACACGGCACACACAAGCAAAATTCAAGAGAAATTTTCGAATTCTTCGAGGGAAAATCAAGCCAAGGTCGTTCATCGCCGTTATTCGCAACCGTCAACGTTTATTCGCGCGTAAAATACGAAAAGGCACGCCATATTCTTTCCTTCAATCATCTATCACACCATAATATTTATTTAAACATATTTTGAATGAAAACAAGTGACACATCATGATATTTTTGTAACTATGCACATGCATGTGATTAACTTGTGATTTTTTATTCCAAAAACATGTTTCTATGTTGTCAAGGGGTTGCCATGGTTAGGGTGTTGATCAAGGTTGTTTTACACATGTGTTAGGGCCCTAGAACACACACGAAAACATGTTGCACACACAAGAACAAAATCTGGAACCGATCGAGTGGTTGTGTATCATAGAGGTTCGATTTTTAGGAATTGAAGGCTAGATCTTGGACTCGGCTGGGACCAGGCCTAGCTAAGGTACATGAGGGGTCAGGGAAGGAGTCCTAGCCATGCTAGGACTCGAGCACAAAGGTGGGGAAGGAGTCCTACCCGAGAAAGGGCCATGCTGCGCGCTTGTGTGCAGCAACGCTCAAGGGCACAGGGGCTCGGCTGGGCTAGGTCAAGTGGTTAAGGTCCTAGGTGGGTGCACAAGAGGTTGGTTCAGGGGCTGTCTCGGTTGGCTAGGTCTTAGGCGCGCACATAGAATCCTAAGAACTAAGGGAGTTCTCGGCCAGTTCATGTGCTGGTGTGGTGGTTTGGTTTTGGGGCTAGGGTTAGGTTCCTTTGGTTCTTAGGGTCCAGTAGGGTCTAGGGAATGGTTGGTTCGATGTTGGCTCAGGTCGGCTCGAGCTTGGCTCGATGAAAAAACTAGATGGCTCGAGGGTGGTTTAGTCGAGGGGCTAGGGTTTTCTATTTAAAAATAAAATCGAAACATGGCTCACGGGGGTCGAGTCGTGATTCACGAGGGCTAAAATAATATAAAAAGTCTTAGTTTTCAATTTAGAAATTTTATATTAAAGTTTAAATTAATTCGAGATTAAAACGCATTAAAAACAAATACTTAAAGATTAATTGAAAAGTCTAGTATTTAAGCTAAATAAAATTATGAAAAAATTAATTTAAGCTTAAATAATTAATTTTTTTGGACATGTTAGAGACAATGGAAGTAAGAAAAAAGTCAAATTCAATGATTTTTACGTCTAGGGATAAAACGATAATTTTACACCTAGAAAATAGTAAACGTCATGGCAGTGCTCTGAATGTTGTTTTATATGTTAAAATGATTATTTTAAATGTTTATGAATTTTTATGATTTATTATGGAAAAATTAAAAGATATGTTGCATGCTTGGTTTAAAAAGAAAAATGATATTTTTATGCATGATTTTTGTAAAGTTATGATAATATGAAACGTTGGAGGAGATGAAGTAATTGTGACTATTATGATGATATGATTTGGGATATCGTGAGGGAAAAGGTCCCAGAGGGATCCCATTTACGGAAGAAGGCCCAAGAAGGAGCCCGACAATCGTATTTTCATATGATGATGATAGGCCAAGACTCAGTTGATGGGTGAGAGTGCCGCTGATGTCTCTGCCGCCTAGTACTGTGGTTACATGATAGATGGATCCATCGACCTTATGATGATACAGAAGTCACCATTAACAATCCAAATTCAATAAAAGAAAACGTATATGCTTATGACTGAAGAAAAAAAATGAAATGTTTATGACAAAATGATGAATATATGGATTGATGAAAAGGAAAAATGTTTATGTTTAAGTCTATGCATCTTCATGAAAATGTTATTTTACGTACAAATATTTTCGCTGTTGCATGTGATTTTTATACGTATTATTTGTTATCAAGAATTTGTTGTGTTGAGTCTTTATATTCACTAGATGTGATCGATGCAGCTGATTATGATAATAATGATAATGGAGATCTTGATGGTTGACTTTGTTGAACTGAAGGAGCACATGACCCGAGGACCAGCGCTTCTATTTTTCCGCACTTATGATTTACGTTTATGATTTATTTTAAAGATTTTACGACTTTTTATTTATGCTTTGAGTGGTTTTTGCGAGGTTTTAGTATGTGCTATACTTTTCAAATTATCGCTTTTTAGGTTTGGTAAAGCGTTTGACGATTTTACTATTTGAACTACTCCTTTGATTTTTTAAATATTAGTTGGTTGGTTTTATTTTAAAATAGTGTCAAAATATTTTTATGTGCATGTGTATATTCGGCCGATTCAATAGTAAGTGTTTTAAAAAAATAATCTACTAGTTTTTAAGCAAAACGAATACTGGACGTTTCGCATAAACAAGCTATTAATGAACCAAACTCGAGACCGACTTGATTAACATGATAAACGAGCTTTTAACGAGTTGAGCTTTTCGCGAGTTTAGTAATTTCAAGACAAATCTCGAGCATGATGATAAAATCTTGAATCGAGATCGAGCCGAGCTCGAGCCTCTATCAATCTTAAACGATTCAAGCTCAAGCCTAATAATGTCTGACTTGGTTTGGATTGTTTACATCTCTACAAATCTGTATGCTTGCTTATCAATGAATTTCGAATTACATAGTTTTATGGTGCATGATTTTCGAAATTCAAGAATTCATGTGGGATGTACTTGGCTTTTCGAAATTCATACAAGCATGCAAAATTAGCAGTCTTAAATATTTGGTACGTTGGCGAAGCTCTTTCTAAAAACAAAAAATATTCCCTTAAATTCCTTATATTTAATAGCAATTACTTTATTACTATCAAATTTTAAAAATAACCTTTAAACTGTAGATACCTTTGCGTAAAAAGAATAATATGTCTTTGTTTCAAATTTATCACAAATTCCCTTAAATTTACATTGAAAATTGGCTAGCTATCTATATCTATAAATATTACACTTTTGTTTTCCCTTTGTGTTTTGGGACCAGATCCTCTGCTGTGCATGGTCCAACAGCACTGTGTACTGTGCAATCGAACAATGTAGCATCTATTTTTTTTGGTTTCAAAGTGTACTGTGTTATGTTGTGTTATTATGTTTTCTTTTTCTTTTTTTTTGTCTTTTATAATTTTTTTAATTTTTTTTTGAGTTTGCAAAACACGACCTAAATTGTATTATTATTAAAATTGAAAAAATCAAAAAATAATTCAATGATAAATAATTGACTAACTTTACTTAAAAAATTAAACTAAACGAAAAATTTAATTAAAGTATAAAATTTTAATTATATATTTTAAATTTATGTTATAGGAAATAATGTATATAATTTATTTTTATAAAGTTAAATTAATGATTTTAAAATTAGATATTATTAAATTAGTAATAATATTTTTACTTGTTAACAAATTTTTCATATAACGAAAAAATTATACTCCGACCTTAAAAAATGTTTACTTGTTAAAAAAAATTTCATACTTGTTAACTTAAAATTTTTACACACCCAAAAAATTTTAAATATCAAATTCAAGCAATAAATGTGTGATATTAGGAGTCGTTCTATTAATATTTTCAATAAGGAGATGCATTTGGAAAAATACACTTTCATGAACCTCGTGAAATTATTGTAACAAGTATAAGAAAAACATTTTTATTCAGTGGCATATAAAATTCTTAACCATAAATCACGACGTCATTTATTTGAGAAATGTAAACCTACAAAAAAATATGAGGTCATCTGCTATTTTCTTAAATGAGATCCCACTTAAGAAAAACAATATTTAAGATAGTTACACAATAATGAAAATAACTACAAAAAAAATTGAAGCAAAGCAACTAAATTGACAAATGAAAAAGTATTATGAATCTCTGATAAAACAACTTTGCATAGTTTATAGACAAAAAATTACTCATACGTTTTGAGCATTAATTATATTCAAATAATGGTATTATACCTTCAAAAAGAAAGACAACAATTCAAGAATATGTGTAAGATATATCTCCATTAAAATCCATGGCTTCAAGAGAATATTGGGGATGGTCAAGCGGTGCCTACATTAAATAAGAATACATATCATAATAAACATTTTCACCTTATCATTCAAGTTCATACCGTCAATAATTCGGTGAAATTGAATTGACTTCCAGCTGCTTGAACATATGCATGAGGTATCGACGGTACTGAATAAGATATAGGCAATCATCATGGTTTCCATTGTCCTACAATGATTGTAAAAAAAATAATTTAGGCAATTTTGGTTTCCATAAACTGTCAATAGTAATAAATATATTTATCTTGAATTTCGGATTTGTTTTTCTTCGTTTTGATTGAAGTCTACCCAACTCTTCAATCGTTTCTATTTTTTCACACCAATTCTTTTCTTGAATCCTTTTGCTTGTACCATGGAAGGTTCTATTGATGATGTCCTGGCACAACCATTGTTGTCTTGGCTCACTTCTGTCAGACGCATTTCCATGACCTGCTTGGTTAGATCACACACCGAATTATGTACCAGAGAAAAATTTGACGGGTGGACGGATGCCTCGGTCGCCAGCCTTACGAGCACATACAAAGTTTTCTATATCGTTCCGTACTTTCTAGTTTAGGATCTTCTTTGACTTCGTTGCCCATATAATCGTGTATCACTCTACTCCTAGCTTTTCTTGTCCACCTATTCAAGATATAATGCTCTGGAAGTATTTTGACATCCATGACATCATACACTTTCATAGCATGATAACACAATAAACCAGCCATCTCAAATTTTCGGCAACTACATGAAATCATGTTGGTGCTAGGAATAAATGTCACTCTCCATTCTCCATCCTTATCGATTTTCCCAACAACATATTCAAATAATGGTTGGGTTTCATTGTTATATTTTATGTAAGTAGCTACAAACAAAACAAACTCCATTTAAAATAAATTAAAGACCGTGGGGGTATAAATCTCAGAAAGTTGACGCAACATAGGAGAACTCTCTAGCTTTAATCTCGGTAATTTTTGGCGCCCCTCAAATTCAGACCTTAGCTCATTGTATCGTTTGTCCTGTAAGGCCTATTCAAAATCTTAAAAAATTGCATTATGTCTAAGTCGGGCTTCATACAAATCTTGATATCAGAATTGATGCTTTCACAAAGTTGTGTGCTCCTCATACCAAGCGTAAAAAAGCCTTCTTCGTGTAACAAGCTGCCCATTTCTCTTTCATACTATAAGTGGATTGTAGCCATGTGTTTTCATGAATATTATATTGTGCTAGTAGGACAATCCATGCCTCCTCAAACTGGGCCTCATCATCAATACCATACATGCGCACCTCTTAAAATCAGTTAAGAAATGAGAACCATCCTTCATCAAGTTTCCCAAGTGCTTGATGCCATTTTGCATTAAGTGCCATGTGCACAATCCATGGAATATCTCAGGCATCACCTCCTTCAAGGCCTTTGCCATAGCTTGATCTTGGTATGTGAAGATAGTGAGAGGTCTTTTTTGCTTGTGTGCTTCTAAAAATGTTTCAAAAAGTGTGCTTCTAAAAATGTTTCAAACAACCATTTAAATGATGTTGCAGTCTCATCATACAAAAGTGCTGCACCAAAAATTACCGCTCCTCTATGATGATTGAAACCTGAGAAGATAGGAAGTGGTCGGTGTGCACGGTTTGTACAATATGTGGTATCGAGTGACACAACATCACCAAAGTACTCATAGTCACTACAAGAAAAAAGGCGAGAAGATTTAACCGTTGTCGTAGGTCAAAAAAACTGTTGTTAAAGCCCTTGTTGTTAAATGGTGCGCTCAAAGACAACGGTGAAAAACCGTTGTCGTAGACATCAAAGACGACGGTGAAAAACTGTTGTCATAGGTCTTGTAAAACCGTTGTTAAAGGCACTGTGGTTAAAAGGGTGCACTCAAAGACAACGGTGAAAAACCGTTGTCGTAGCATTGAAAAATCGTTATAAAACAAAATTTTGCGACGGTTTTTCTAAACAACTCTGTCGCTAATAGCGACGGTTTTGTTGTCCGTCGCTAATTAGCGACGGTTTTTTATGATTTTCGTCGCTATTGTTTTTCTTAAAATAAAAAAAAATTTACGGTTATAATTTTATAAACCTAACAAAAAAACTAACAATCTTACTAAATTAATATATTTATAATCTTTAACTTAAAATTGAAGTTTGAGGAAAATCGTGGACAAATCGTGGAAGAAAAAAGAATTTGAAAAGTGAAACTGACTAAGGAAATGACTTAGGTTTGTGAAGAAAATGACTAAGGACGCGGATATTTATAGACAGTGTGCGACGGTATTTGAGTAAACCGGTTTTTGTATAAACCGTCGCTATGAGCGACTACTGTAATAGAACCGTCGCTATTTGCGTCGGTTACTTCACCGTCGCTATTTGCGTCGGTTACTTCACCGTCGCTATGAGCGACGGTGTTTTAAACAACCGTCGCACACATTAACTTAGCGACGAAACATTCGTCGCTAATTTAAAATGTCAAGAATTTAAAAATGCGACGGTTTTACGAACCGTCGCTAAATTAAATCGGCGACGGTGTGCTAAAAACCGTCGCAAATTTTAGCGACAACAGGCAAGAACTGTCGCTAAATTTAGCGACGAGTTTTTTAAAACCGTCGCTAAATTTAAATTAGCGTCGGTAATTTATAAAACCGTCGCTAAATATTAACCGATTTTTTTAAAAAAATTAGAAACTACGACAACGTTTTTTCAAAAACCGTTGTCTTTAACAAAATAAAACACTAAGAAACGACAATGTTTTAAAAAACCGTTGTCGTAGTTAAAAAACCATTCGAAAGACAACGGTTTGTACAAACCGTTGTCTTTGACCCTTGACAGAATCTTATATAGACAACGGTTTTTGAAAAAACGTTGTTGTAGCCCAAAAAAACCATCCAAAAGACAATGATTTTTAAAAACCGTTGTTGTAGCATTAAAAAAACCGCTCATAGACAACAGTTGTTAAAACCGTTGTTGTAGCCCAAAAAAAAGCTCTTAGACAACAGTTTTTAAAAACCGTTGTTGTAACCCAAAAAAAACGCTCATAGACAACGTTTTTAAAAAACCGTTGTTGTAGACACATCAAAGACAACGGTTTTTTAAAAACCGTTGTCGTAGACACATAAAAGCGGGGTTTTTTAGGCTACGACAACGGTTTTTGTTAAAACCGTTGTTAAAAGAAAAAAGACAACGGTTTTAATAAAAACTGTTGTCGTATGAGTGTTGTTGATTGAAATTTTTCTTGTAGTGAGTCAATTAGCATTTTTGCATCGGCTCAAAAAACATTAGTTATCTATTCCTCCACATGCATCTGATTAGCATGGTAAAATGATGGATTTTTAGATAATTGTTGTTGAAAATATCGCATCAGACAACCAACTTCCCCATATACCATATTTCTTTGTCTTTTGAATCGAATATAGTTTTTAGCATCCAACATGGTATAACCGAGACCATCTCATCCTCCTGCATGTCCACTCATCAATTGAAAAGTCGATTTCTGTTTAAGTCCAACATCGACTGCCAAATCAATCTCATAGGCCAGAACTTCTGTAACATTACGTTGGGAAGCCAACATGTGAACTGTCTCTTGAAGATGAAGCGGGTGATTATGCTCTTCGATAAATTCAGTAACTTTATACTTACCATCGTCAAATGTCACTCCCAATCTTACTTTACAATTTGTTCGAGTCTCAACCCGAGGATTGAGTGTCAAAGAATCTCTTTTGTCTTGTTTACAAACGCCCTCCTTGCAACAAACATATTTATACGAAGTTACAAAGTCAGTGTTCTTGTTCTTGTTAAAATAATGCTTCCTAACTCCAAATCCAGTTTTTTCACCATGTTCAACCCAATACTTCCAAGTCTCATCTAAGCTATCAAATTTCATACCAATCTTAGGTTTGAATTCAATATATGAACCACAATCCATCAAGAAACTCTGCTGATCAATTAGATTTTTGTCTTTATACATGAACAATATTACAAAACAAATCTTGGCTGAACTGAGCGCTTCTACAGATATGAAAAAATCCAGTTAACATATGCGTGAAAAATTGTGCGAAATAATTTTTAACATCTTATGCAAAAATGAGAAATTAAAAAATATAAAATTGTTTTTGTTTCAAGTTAAATATTTGAACTTGAATCCACAACGTAAATCTATAAGAACTATGAAAAATATAGTGTCATGTATTTATAATATTTTAGCATAATGATTAAAATGCATAAAACTGTCAGACTGCCACCTCACAGCAAGACACAAATCTCTACCTGCTCAAACATAAATAAAGTGAATATAAAGAGCATTCCACGTTTTTCTAAGTGAAGTATTTATAAAAGGTTGCCAATTGCATCAATCTTACTTTAGTGCGGGTCAATTCATACTGTTTGCTTCCACTTTCTCTGGTTTTTTTTTTTCAAATGTTAAATGACATTCATGTAACTTTGACAAAGATTAAGCAACACAAATTTTCCCATTAACATAAACATCCAAGATCATCCAAATTTTAGGCACAATAATTCCTTTCCTCAGTAAATTGATCCATAAAAAAGAATTATCAAAACAAATGCAATTGATACAACACAAAATTAAAACGTAAAAAAGTTAAAACCTACATTATCTACTTTGACCAAAAAAGCTGAGACAACATCGAGACAAAATTTGAAACTCAAACAAAAATAAAAATTGGAAACTAACCCTTGACGAAACCAGAAATTGCATTGAAAGCAGAAGAACCCTTTAATTCTTACAATATTTTGAAGTCTGTCAGTAGTGTCAAGTGCGGAATCTTACAGGATGTATCGGCACAGTTGTTTGTGGAGGGAGTTGATGGCAGTTTGTGGAGGGGACAAACGAAACAATGTGTAATGGAGGGAAACGAAGTGAAATGGAGTGAAAAAAGAGGGAAATTTGGGTTCGGAAACGAAGTGAAATGGAGTGAAAAAAGAGGGAAATTTGGGCTCATGTTTTTCCAAGCCCAATTGAAAAAAAAAAAAAATAGATGCTAAGTCGTTTGATTAAACAGTACACAGTGCTATTGGACATGCACAGCAGAGGATCTGTCCCCTTGTTTTTTTTATATATAATTTCAAGTTGTAGTTTATTCCGGGAAATTTTTAAAATTATAGTATGACTCTCATATAAATATAATCAATTCATATAGACGTATGATAATTCATTAATTTCCACAACTATGATGTTATCCTTATTTGAAAAAAAATTGCTCGAACAATGGTGCACTAGTATGTAATAAATTCATTTTAAAAAAAAATTGATTCCATAAATATTCCTTAAATTCCCCATCTTTACTACAAATAAAAATGGAACCGTTGTAAATTTTTTTAATTATTACACCATAAAAATCCTATACGAATCAGCTTTCTTATTTGAATTCATATACAATAAACATATATTTTTCCTAAAAATATGACTTTTCTAATGTTAAATAATCACCAAAGCTGATAAAATATAATTTTCATAACCATATTTATCCCGAAATATATTTTCGACTGTCAATAAATACATGTTTATTTATATCATAATTTTTTTGGCATGTTGGTGTATTTTTTTCATAGAGTCCAAAAGTTTCTCATAAATATTTCCATTTTTACAAATATATTCTCATTTTTATCTTTTATCTTCCATCATTTAAATTTCAAAATTAATAAGTTCAATTTTACAACAACAAAAAAAAAACATTTCTTTTCTCATTTCTTATAGATCATACGTATCGCGTTTGTCACGACTTACTAGTTATTAGGGATGTAAACGAACAAAACCGTTCGTGAGCTATTCGAAGCTCGATTCGATAAAAGCTCGTTTGAGCTCGTTTAATGAGGCTCGTTAAGATAAAAAAACAAAACTCAAGCTTTACAGTATTCGGATCGTTAGCTCGTGAACATGTTCGTTGGTAAGTTAATGAGTAATCTTTTAGATGAAAAAATCATAGTTTTGATATTTGATTTATTGATTTTGCATATTATTTATGAAATATATAGAAAAATCTATTAAATTTACAAATTTTAATAAGAATAATATATTTTTCTTTAAATATATAATTTACTTTTTAATTAATTTAATGAAAATTTAAATGTATAATTCATATTTATTAAGTTTGTTTAGGCTCGATAAAGGCTTGAATAAGCTCGTAAGCCATGCATATATTCGTTAAATAAAACTGGAGTTCGGCTCGATTATAAACGAACCAAGCTCAAACATTCAATAGTTCGGCTCGGCTCGACTCGACTCGATTACATCCATACTAGTTATTAGTTAAAGCTGAACCTGTAGAGTAACAAAATTTTTTATGTTAGTAAAACCTTTTTTTACATATAATAACCCAATTTCATGTTATACATTTCTCTTTCCACTGTCCTATTGTGTTTTTTTTATGGACTGTAGTCATCGTGCGTGCCACAACCTACTAGTTTAATCAATAATTGTACCCCTTAATAGGTCGATTGTAACACTTTCGACCAGTAGTTGGACGATCAAGTTGAAGGATTTGCGTCTATTGGTCAAATACACAACTAGTTTCGTGCATGTTAATATCTAAAATTTCGTCTCTCGAGGATATGGAACTTTCTAGTTTGGCCAACTTTGAAATTGAATGTGAGTCTATCTGTCGAACTTGGGATATGTATTGTATACTTTTTTTCCTGGAAAATTCCGCGATAAAGGTTGTTCGCATGGGAAAGGTCAAATTTACAAACGAATATTTATAAATTATTTTTATAAAAGTGTTTTTTTACAAAATATTATTAAATTATTTTAAAAGTTCATTATAAAAATAAATATATATTTGAATAACTATTATATAAAAATATTTTTAGAGTTGATGAGATGTTTGGTTATTCTAATATATATATATATATATATATATATATATATATATATATATATAAACAGTTCTTGGTTATTCTTTAAAAACTATAATTCGATAATATTTTTTAAAAAATATTTTTTAATTTATAAAAAACTTATTCGAACATAAACTTTAATTTTTTTCACCTATAAAATATTAAAAACGTTTAATATTTATCCATTTAGATATCATAAAAAATAACACTAATTATATTGGGGATTGAACCGTAGTCCGTGTGAAAGAATCTAAAACCTCCAAAAAAATATTAAATTAAAATCCTCTTATATACTTTAAAATTGATGGAAGTTAGTCACAATTATTTTTTGTGGTTTACGTATCCGTCATGCGTTCAAATTAAGACTGAAATTAAATAACACATTTTCGAACGAAATTCTCCGATACGAAGTAAGATAAGTCCCCAACCATGGCATATATACTTCAACCCGGATTAAGGACCCAAAATTTGAAAATAGTTAGATTCATGGTCCATGCAAAGGCAAATACAAGAAGCCAACAATTTATAAAAAAAAAAAAAAAAAGGGCGACAAAAACATTAGAGTCATTTTCAATAAATTGGTGCCCATTGCCAACTTCCAAAAATTTCCCTTTTCCTACATCAACAATGATAACACAAGCACCACAAAATTCATGATACTTAAGCTTTACGTTTTATCACACCAATAATTACCCAGGCAACTAGAGGACAATTTGTAATAGATATATTATTATAATTTATGATTTTCTTGTGTTGTTAAAAATTGATTTTATTGTATCACATTGCCCAGAACATATTTTTATATATATATACACTAATTTTGTAGATTTTTTCAATACGAACAAATTAGTGAAATAAAATTAAAATGTTAAATTTTAGTTTCATGGAAGATGTCCATGCTTAACGTTGGTACATCAAAAAGATTTGAGCTCAATGGTAGGCATTAATTGGAAATGAAAATGAGGGCCTTAAAGAATCAAACCAAACACATATATAAGATATTGAGATCCAAATTTTAAAAATTTCTTTTAAAAAAAATATGAGTTTGAACAAAAACACACACACACACACATCTCAGTTGTTCTTTAAAATCTATATTTTGATAACACTTTTTAAAAAATATTTTTCAAAACATTTTGCAGAAATATTGTCCAAAAACATATATATTTTAATTTTTTTCACTTATAAAATATTAAAAAAAATTAAAGTACTTGTCCAAACAAAATCTTGATATCAACTTCCATTAAAATATAATGAACTCACATCATCCATGTAATGATATCTTTACTCACTATATCTGTAAAAACATAGTAAATATCTCATAAAGTTTTGCTTTATAACTTATTTATTTGCAGCAAGTCATCCAACTAAACAACAAGTGTGCATCCATCTCTCCCTCGAATTAATTAGTCTCGGTCCAAAAAAATGGTACACCAATCCTAGAATTCTTAATCTAAAGTACTTGGTATTTTTTCATTAAAAAAAATGTATGCTAAAAGATATATAAAGATCGTGGTAGAGTTTTTCCATGACAAGATTTTCTCATAAATCATGCATAAAAAGCCAAAGCTCTTTCCAAACATTGGAGCAATATATTATAAAGAAATTTTCCATAATGGAAAGTGAAATGGACAAAAATTCAAAAGTACTAAGGTCAGATTGGAAGTTATTTAAGAAAAAACAATAATAATAATAATGGCCTAGCTAGCTGCTTTATTTTCAAGTCTTATAATTTGAAAGCACACTTAGCTTTAATTTGCAGCAAATATTCTCCAACACGACTCAATAATTGAAGGGCCTTTTTTGTTTTTTTTTTTGTTTTTTTTTTTGCATTTTATTCAATCAACCACAGCCATATCTTATATATGTTTTAAAAAGTGAAATTATATAGTGGGAAGATAGAGCTTTCGAAATAATACACATCCTTTCTTTAAAAGAGAGCAAATTTGGACAAGAAAAAAACTACATTTGTTTTAACTAACTAAAAAAAAATTAATCTAATAATATATAGTATCTCATAAATTTTGATGAAGGAGCCAAAAATGTTTATAATCTTCTTTGGAAATTAATTAAACAATATTTAATTTACATTTATATTAGGAGTGACGTCATATAGTCAAAGATATTAGAACTAGCTAGAACGGAGCAAAGGGTATGTAAATACAAACATAAAATTCCAAAAATGGGGGAGAAACATTATTCTTCAACTAATCCCTACCGAAAAGCTATACCTTTAATTTCCTTAACCTAAAAGTAAAATTTTTATGAATTAATTAATTTATACGTCTCAACAAGGATAACATAATATATTTGAGATTGTAAAACTCATATCTGAATTTTTTTACGTATTAATTCGATATAGTTCCGGAACAGCATAAAGTTATATATATATATATATATATATATATATATATAGTTCCTAATGTATATAAATAGTTAGTTATAATTATACATTAATTTGTAACTAAAACACAATAACAACCAAAAGATTAAATAAAAATTATAAAAATGTTTTGTAAAATAAGCATACTTGGGTATTATTACAATATGTAATTATAATAATAAAAGAATTATAGTAACAAGGTGCAAGGGGTCTACCATTCACACATAAAGTTTTTACCAGATTCCCTCTGTCTCGCTATTCTTTTGAATCCCCCTTTTCGAGTACATTTATAATTTCACACATACAGTAGTATCCAATACGTATTTCTTGAAGATTTCATTATTCCACCTTTCTAATTTGCTTAAACATTTTTGCACATAAAGAATTTAAATAATTTTCACGAATATTAATTAACATATGGAAGATACACGACTAAAACTGAAATGCATAGAATATAAAAGTACAAAAAAAAAAAAAAGAAATATCATATCAAAAATTTCAATTTTCACTATTAAAATGTATATAGACAAACAGTTGGTAAAAAAATTATAAACACTTGTACTCCATAAGAGAGGCTAGATAAGTTGCATGGCCTAGCTATTGATTCTATGTACTAGCACTTTGAAAAGCGATCAACTTTTTGTTTAGAGAAAGTCTTAAAGTACATCCATATGAGGATTTCTGATTGAGTCAGCTCTCCCAAATTTCTTCTTCAATATCTGGTAGTGAATGTCAGGTATATTCATGACAGTTAATTAAGTGCTTGCATATTCATGGATCACCATGTACATTCAATTATTAAGACTCCACATACATTTTATTATATACATTGCTAAGACTGAAACATCATAAATAATTAAATATAAATAACCAAAATTTCAATTTTCCCAACATATCTTTCATAAGTTTTTCAGATATAACATTTTTGGAATATTCAAGTTATTTTTCCTGCAGAAAATCGTCCGATAAATTGGTCTATAGATTAGGTCCATTAAATAGACAAAAGCGGGTCTACATGAAGTAATATTGTTCATTTGTAGTCATATACATCACGGGGGTGTTTATATCTATAACTTTCGAGATGAGTTAGATTTGTCAGTTTAGCCCCGCCAAATAGATGGATTGAGTTGAGAAATTCTCAACCCATCCAAATGACAAATCGGCCCGCCTTGACAAATAATGGGTTATGGCAGGTTATGAGCCGGTCCGTCTTACCAATCTGGTTTGACGTCTCTAGTAATATCCAGCACCATGGCTGCAGTCCGATAACTAAAATAAGTTCGCATTGACTCAATCGAACAGCGAGTCTAGAGAGCAGTTAATTAGCACCAAAATGATTGCACCTTTTTCAACCCAAGATGCCCTTTATAAACAAAGGGAAACCCCATGATTCACTCATTTCCACGGCACACCAAATGTCTCGAATCGACGTAAAATCCCCCAAGCACTGCGCAGACAAACACACAGTGCTCGCCGGCTCTCGCAGATTCAACAAGAAACTCTACCTCTACTTCTCCACCATCTTCCTCCTCCTTATCTCCCTCATCCTCCTCGTCTGGCTCATCCTCCACCCCACCAAGCCTCATTTCTCCCTCACACAAGCCGACGTCAACCAGCTCAATCTCGCCTCCCCATCCCTCCTCAACTCCTCCATCCAGCTCACTCTCCAGTCCACAAATCCCAACAAGAAAGTCGGCATCTACTACGACGAATTCCAGCTCTACGCTTCCTATAAAAGACAAAAGATCACTCCCGAAACATCCATCTCCCCGTTCTACCAAGGCCACGAGGAAACCACATTTCTTAGCGCGTCCTTGGCCGGAAGCCAGCAGCCAGTGTCACCGTCTTTCGCGTATGAGATTCAGCGTGACACGGGTACAGGGAAATTGGTGCTGAATTTTAAAGGAAATGGGAGGCTTAGGTGGAAGGTGGGGAATTGGGTTTCGGGGAGGTACAGGTTTATGGTGGATTGTGTTACTGTAATGCCGTTTGGGGCGATACCGTCACCGCCGTTGAGTTCCAGACAAGGCACGGTGTGTTCTACTGCGGTTTGAAGAACCGACGAAGCCAAAGATTGCAGTTTTTCAGTTCATGAACACGTTAAATGACCTTTTCCGTCTATATCGAAACTATATATACAGGTTCGAGATGCAAGGAGCTTGATATGAATACCGGGAATCAAGAAATAAGCAAGAAGCTTGGTAGCTTTTATTCAAGATTGGAGCTTGAATTTTGTTACAGAACATATGTTCGAGCATCGTGCATGAAAATTATTAAAACTTTTTTCATAAAATTGTAATTTAAATAACAAGATATGTATATTGTTCGTATTAATATGTTAATCAAAAGTTCGTGTTAGATATATATAATCACGTTTTATTCTCTAAGGAACAATGGAGATCAATTCGATCTCTCTATGTAGAACAACCAAGATTGGTTTGGTGTCACTTTTGGTTATTTCACTTTTTTGTTGCAATAAAATTATGAACAATTTTGAGGATAATTATTGAGTGATCTTGTGTTACACTTTCTTTGAATCATTGTCTTTAAAAATTTTGAATAATTTTCATACGTCTCATAATACTATTGTTCTCGTACATATCATTATTATATTATATATATATATATATATAATGATATTTGTGAAAATCATTCTTAGAATATTTGTTGCAAAGTGAAAGTTAATTAAAAAGGCGGAAAATGTAACAATTGCGGCTGCTTTAATTTCTAAGATTTTTGTATCATTAAAATTAAATAAAGTTTAGTGGGCCCTTTGTGCAACAAGTTCATGTTGAATCTCAGCGGGATCAAATTCATTCTAGTTTGTGAACATGTTTCTTTTATTTTTTTATTCATATTTGTATGGATTAAGAGTTCATGGCGACATTTATTAATATTTTCATATAATTAAAAGTAAAAACTATGATAGAAGATAAAAATGTGATGAAATGTATTTTTCGAAAATAATGTTGGAAAAAAATATGTCATGTTTAAGGATGACAATATGTACGAATAGAATAAGTACCTGATCCGGACCTATCTCGTTTGGGTCGGGTTTGAGTATTGTTAAATGAGGATGAGACGGACAATGTGTATTCAATTTTTGTATTTGGACAAGTATGGGTCTGGATGAATTAATCTATAATACCAAAACCATTTGTCTCATTTAAGTTTTTGCTATAATAAATATTATTCCTCTGGAGTCTAAATTTAAAGATTTTTTTATATGAGATTTTGTGATCTACATATACTTTTTATCCAATTAATATTTTGTGGATTTATGTGAATTATTGGGTGATAGAATTTATTCTTTTCTTTGTGCGTATATATATTAATGAAGTCAAATTTTATTGATCTAAAAAAAATGTTGTTTCACAATTATATGGTGACTACTATAAAAATATTTTTTTATGATAAAATATTTAAGTTCGATTTTTAAATTTATGTTGTGATTCGAATACCAGCTTTATTATCATGAACAACTGGAATTTTCACAAAGAATTTATATATCTGGTTCGTATAGTATATGTATTTTACAAAAGTTTACAAATGCATTATTATTTTTATTAGTTTCTTTTACTGATTGGGTTTTTATGTTTAAGTTTTGTGAATTTTTTATACAATTTAACGAATTTTAATTTTAAGATACAACTTAAAAAAGATTTTAATATTGTTTTTCACTTGAACTAAAATAACGCTTACATGCATGTATGCACAGGCAGAGAGCAGAAAAATTGGGAAAGGGGAAAAAATGAATCTTCAAATAAGTAATGGGCAAACTGCCGATAAATCTCAAAAACAAAATTTAAGTGAAATTACTTTGACGCTCCCAGACACATCCATTTATTTGTCACCACTCCCTAAAATTACATTTTGACTTATGTGCCCTCCTCTCTTTAAACTTAAGTGAACCTCCTTTTCCAATCCAACGAAGATATATGAATAGTTGGTATATAGTTTTCTCGTATATAAGATGTAGTGGAACTTGTAAAATTTTGTTTTGATGTTCAAAATGTTCTTGGGTGTTGTATGAGTTAAGATAATTAATAGGACACTTAGATTTGATTTATCTTTACATATTTAACGTTGACTCCAACTATTCCGATGTTAGGGTAGGAATAACTCTTCTTGTAAATCACTTTGAACTTTCTTCAGTGTTCTAATCAGATCTATGATCAGAAATTTTGTTCTTCTCCTAGATTGTATTAGAAACTAGCAGAAATTTATGTCGAGATGATTGTCGAAACTCGATCTTTCAGCAAGTTTAGTGTTGGCATACCACCTAAGACATTTGTGCAAGTAAATTTGTCATATTTAGTCACTTTATGTGGAAATTCTGGAGCATAGAATGTTTAATGTTCAAGATGAATGAATGGAAAGTTGAAGTACAAAGTGCGATACAATATCAATTGTGAGGGTTAATGCTTGACAAATATGAGTTTATACGAAAACAATACCAAAAGTGATTATTACTAAAATCAATCTCCTCAACACGTTGAAAAAATAAATAGCTTTCTAAAACAACCAAAAACACTAAAACATAAATATGAAAGCAAAAACCTGATGCCAAAAACTTGGAGCAACAAAACCCGATCTTCAGCCAACACTTGCACGCGTGTTGTCTGAAATGTCTTCAACAATTACGGCAGCACGTGCAACAGCATTCTTCAAAAACAGCAACGTCCTTGAGAACGTTATTCTCAGAAAACCACGACGTACAAAAGTGCTTGAATGATTAATCGAGAAGGGAGCCGTGATAGGTGTTTTAAAAACTGTATTTAAGAACTGTTCTTTTATTTCCTAGTATTTGAATTCGGAAAACACTTTTGTTGCACCGTGATAGAATCGATTGAGGGATAATCATTAAGATGCAATAGCTCGGTTCTTGAAATATTGAACACCGATAAATTAAATCGAGTTTGATTTTCAAATCAAGCAGAAGATGTAAGGCTTGAGATTTATTAGTCTTCATTGATGTGATATTCGGAAGATATGAGTATGTATGACATGTAATGAGAGGCACTAAATGAGATTATGAAGTGTTGCATGAGATATAGACCGCACCCGCGGTAAGGAAAGGACCGCACCCGCGGTTGAGCTCATGAATTGTGGAAGAATTACAGTAGCATGAACGCACCCGCGCCTAAAGAAGGACTGCACCCGCAGTGCATGGACAGAAAGTTGAATAGAATTACAGTAGCAACACCGCAACCGCGGTCTCAGAGGCAGCGCACCCGCGGTGCTGCTACAGTAGGGTGAGCGCACCCGCGGTCGATGGCTCTGCATTTTGGATAGGGCTGCCGAGAGCAGACCGCACCTGCGGTCAAGAAGCCACCGCACCCGCGGTGCAACGTGTTAATTGAAAAATAATAACACTTGTCCTAGCCATGCATATAAGTTGTATGTGTCTTCATTTCCTTCTTTGCTAGCCTAAGAACCGAGAGAAAGGGAGAGCAAGTTCAGCAAATTCCCTCAAGCTTCATTCCATCTTTGAATTGTGATTACTCAAGATTTAACCATCCCAACTTCAATCCAAACATAGATTATTGCTCCTCTCATCAAGTGCTACAAGGGGATGTAAGTATTGTTCATTTCCAGCATGTTTTGAAATCTATATGTTGGAGGAATGATGATTTGAGTAGAGATATATGTTCTTGAGATTTTGTACATCGTAGAAACGTAAACGGATTGAAGAAATGATATCGTATATGATTGTTCTCAATTTCCAGCATATACATATTCCGATTTCTGCAGATTCTTAGATGCTAACGAGTATATTATGTTGGTTATGAATTGAGGATTATGGTTTGTTGATATATGTTGAGATTCTTATTGTTTGAGTTGATCGGTATCGAAAGATTACGCTGTTATACCGTCAAGATTGATCATTGATTCGTAGATGTGTTGAATTGAATAGAGATTGATAGAATGCATCTCAACATTGTCATTTCAGATTTGATATTGAAAGATTCGACATCGAGACTTCGATCACGATAAAGACTGTACGACGAAAGGTATAATTCATGTTTTGTTTGAGGAAGACACAACTCAAATGAGATTCAATTTGAGTTTCCCAACAAAATCACATACTTGTTTTGTTTGTACTTTATATTGATTTATATATATGTACTGAGATAGGAGTATCATTGGTAGATACGCCAATTTTCTAAACGTTTGGTGATATCGATGCTTCGGATCAGATTCACTCCGATTGTAGATTTCGATACAGACCAGACCGAAGTTTAGGAATAAGATGTAACGCCACCACGATTGGGAGAGTAGGTGGGAGACCTGTTACATCTTATTAACACTGGGATCCCTAGAGTTAGAATTGAGTTGAGTCAAGATATGAATTGAATTGAGTTGCGTGCTTATTTTATTTTGGTTTCAGAGATTATGGAACCCATTGTTACTGCATGCTTATTTTGATTTAGTTTCATAGACTATGAAACCTATTGCTATTGATTTTATGCATGATAATATGCTTTATGATTTATATTGTGTATATGCATGTCTACCATGTTTTATACTGGGTTTTATTCTCACCGGAGTATCCGGCTGTTGCCTTGTTTTGTATGTGTGCATGACAACAGGTAGGACAAGCTCGGGGTCAAGAATATGATGAGAGAAGACGAGTTTAGAGTGGTGATTTCGGACTTATTGTAGACTTGGTTTAATACTTGAAATTTAGTAGTTGAACCTTAGACTAGTTTGAATACTTGTTGTACATTATTGTACTTATATACTGAGATGTATATAAGTTACAGTCCATTACGTTCCGCACTTACGTTTTTAAAAAAAGAAAAAATTTTAGACCCTGTTTATCTTAATTGATAATTAAATCCCAAAGATGATTAAGAAGATGATTAGCGTCCGGGTCCCCACAGTAGGTGGTATCAGTGCGATAGATCCTTTAGACTGAGATAGAAGAGAATGAGCGGGGTAGATTGAGTTTTCTTTCCTTGCATGTGATTGCTAGCATGAGATTTATTTTAATGTTGATTTACATTATGTATGCTAGCATGATACTATGATTTACTTCTTTGAAATACATGTTTACCTGATTATCTGATTTGAACTTGTATTATGTATTATTGAGTATGAATCAGATTTGATTCATGATCAGCAGTAAGATGATCCGAGAAAGAATGGAACATGTTTGTAGTATTTGGGTTACTAATGGTTTTGGTAATCAGATATACCTCCTAGAAGAATCCAGAACGGGGCAGTACTTTGGTTGAACAGATAGATATATCAGAAACTCCGATGGAAATACAGTTGAAGAAATTTCAGTCGTTTCAACCGCCGATTTTGAGGAGTACTGAGATGTCTGAAGAGTGTCAGAATTGGTTAGATGACATAGAACTATTGTTTGATTTGCTTAAGTATTCAGATGAACAGAGAATTAAACTGGTATTCCACCAGTTACGAGAGGCCGCCAGGAGTTGGTGGATTACAATAAAGGGAGTATTAGAACAACGGGGTACTGTGATCACGTGGGAAGTCTTTAAAGCCGAATTCTATTGAAGATTTTTTTCAGTTTCGTACCGAGAAGATAAAAGAGCAGAGTTTGAGAATTTGAGACAAGGCCAACTGAATATTGAAGAATATGCTGCTAAATTCTCTATTCTACTGCGTTTTGTTCCTCAGATAGCTGGAAATGATGAAGCTGTAGCTGAGCAGTTCATCAAAGGATTGAATTCAGAGATAGTTGCATTGATAAATATGCAGCGACCTTACCATTTTGCTGATACTTTGAGTAGGGCAAAGAGAGCTGAGGTGAGTCTGATTCGACAACGAGAAAGGTTAGATGTGATTCAACTCCCGACACAGCAACTCCCTCTTAGATTTGATAAAGGCAGTACGAGTGGAAAGCAAGATTTGCTGAAAGCTCGAAAGAAACAGTTTAAGAAGTTAGGGAGCGGACTGAGTGGTTCGTCTAGCTCCAGTGGTTCCAGCCTGAGTTATACTGGAGTATATTGCAGAACTTGCGGAGGGAGACATCCCACAGAGCAATGCCAGGGAGTGACTGGTAGTTGCCATATTTGTAGACAGCCGGGACATTTTGCTAGAGTTTGTCCTCAGAGAAGTTCCCGAAGATTTTAGGGAGCAGAAGATCGAGGAACAGACACAGGACACACCTGATGATAGAGTGGCATGTACTGTTCTTTTATGATTATATTGCATAGGTATTGATATATAATAATGCATTCCCTACGATTATCTTTGACTGAGTTGCATTGAGATATGTTGTATCTGTTTAGTCTGATTGTACTGTAGTATTGATTCCCTTACTTTTTGGGAAAAAAAGATTGATATCAGAGATTTCTGTGAAATATTGTATACTACAGTAAGATGAGAATGAGGTCGAGTTAGATTATGATGTACTTGTGTTTCTGATTTGACCGCATTATTGATATTAATATGCTGAACAAGTACAGAACTATTGTAGATTCCTTCCAGAAAAATGTAAGATTCAGACCAGACAGGGCTGAAGAGTAGAAATTCCACGGTAAGGATTCTAGATCTAGAATTCCTTTGATATCTGTATTATTTATGACTCGATTGATACAGAAAGGAGCAGATGGTATCCTTATGTATTCAGTAGACATGCTGAAATCGAGCCTAGTATTAGCAGATTTGCCAAGTGATGTACGAGTTGGTTGACGTCTTCCTAGATAAGATTTTGGATTTGCTTTATATCAGGAAGATAGATTTCAGAATTGAATTGATGCCAGGTACTGTTTGTATTTTAGAATTCAGTACAGAATGATATTGAATGAATTGAAATAATTGAAATATCGGTAGAAGAATACTGACCAAGAGTTACATCTGATTTAGTGCTTCTCTTGGAAATATTCAGTTCTTTCTATAGATTGATAAATCCTGTGTTCAGAGGTATTCTAATGATTTATGCTTATTATATCTATGATATGTGGATATATTCGCAGCGTCTGATCGATTGAAACAAACAATTGAAGATTGTATTGGATACTCTGAGAATTGTGATTATTGTATACAGAAATTATTCAGATAAGAATCTTGCTTGAAACAGATTATATTCAGAATAAGCGATATCTGAAGTTAATATATCATTGATTTTGACACAGTTGAGATTGTGATCAGTGACTGAGAACGATACCGATATCAGAAAGATCAGAAATTTCAGAAATGTCAGAAATTTATTTTTGGTCTGAGTTGGCAGATTATCTTATCCGATTATGTTTTGAACTGCTTGGGAATTGTTAGCTTCTAGATAAATATTTGATACAGATTATTCAAACCGAATCAGAGCTGAATTCGAGAATTTCGGCAATTCAGAGATTTAACCAGAATGTTCAGAACTTAAATTCGCTAATCAGAGCAGAACATCGATCAGAGTGGCAGATATGTGATTTTTACTGTATGAGAATGATTATCTTGTGATATCAAATGTTTCAGAATTGCACGACAGAATTTGATATAGATAGTCAGAACCGAATACCAGGTAGGTATATTTTTTTTAATTTAATTTATATTATTAACTGATTTGTTTGTACCAAATAGTTCGAATCTGAAATGACAGGTAGTGTCCGAAACGCACCGTAGTAAATTCGGTTTCATTTTGGTGAATGAGAATGTATGATATTCGAACAGATAGTTTTGACATAGACAGATTAAATCAGTTGTGACAGAATTTGTACTGAATGTTGGCAGAATTTGTACTGAAATGTCTGAATCGCCAATAAATGAAGATAGAAAGATAGAAATCAGAAGGGTTATTACAGAATTGGTATATTTCTGACTAGACATGGGGAGTATAATTCGATGAATTTCGTAGTGAGATCACTATAATACTTCCCAGATTGTGATATGATATGATTGTGATTGACAGATTGTTCAATCTATATCTAGTAGTTGTACAAGATGACGTACACACATGACCAGATGACAAAGATCGATGTCAAAGAAATAGTCAGATTGACCAGAATGTTGAAATAGATTATATCAGATTATGAATTTTGATTGAGTTTGTAATTGACCGCATCTGCGGTCAAGAAGCCCGGAGGTCTACTTCAGAGTTTAGCTATTCCTGAATGGAAATGAGATCACATTTCCATGGATTTCGTTACGAAGTTACCTCGATCATCCCGGGGCTGTGATGCGATTTGGGTCATTATTGACAGACTGACCAAATCAGCTTGTTTTATTCCGTACAGAATGACTTACCGACATGATCAGATGGCCGAGATATATGTCAGAGATGTAGTCAGACTGCATGGTGTGCCGAAGTCTATCGTATCAGATCGTGATCCACGATTCGCTTCACACTTCTGGCACAGTTTACAGCAGGCTTTAGGTACGACATTACACCTAAGTACTGCTTATCATCCTCAGACAGACGGACAGTCAGAGCGGACTATCCAGACTTTAGAGGATATGCTGAGAGCTGTAGTGCTAGACTTTGGCACTAGTTGGCAAGATTCACTACCTTTGTGTGAATTCTCGTACAACAACAGCTATCAAACGAGCATTGAGATGGCTCCGTTTGAGGCATTATATAGCAAGAAGTGCAGATCTCCGTTGTACTGGGATTATGTATCTGAGGTACCAGAACTTGGACCTGATATGATACGTGAAATGACTGAGAAAGTGAAGATTATTCAGAAGAGAATAAAGACGGCACAAGATAGACAAGCGAAGTATGCCAATATCAGACGTAGACCGTTAGTATTTGAGCAAGGAGACAGAGTGTTTTTGAAGATTTCTCCTTTCAGAGGCGTTGTCAGATTTGGCAAACGCGGAAAGTTGTCTCCTAGATACATCGGTCCGTACGAGATTCTTGAAAAGATTGGCGATCGAGCATATCGACTTACTCTTCCTCCTTCTCTACTAGAATACATGACGTATTTCATGTATCGATGCTGCGTAGATATATGCCTGATGCTTCTCATGTCATTCAGCTTGACGAAGCCGAGCTTGTTCAGACTTTGAGTTATGTTGAAAAACCGATACAGATTCTTGAGCGGAAAGAGAAACAGCTCAGAACGAAGACTATTCCACTTGTGAAAGTTCAATGAAGTCGTCATGGCATCGAAGAAGCGACTTGGGAGGCAGAAGCAGATATAAGACAGAGATATCCCGAGTTATTTACATGATGTGAGTATGTCTTCAATTTTAATTATAGTGCTTTTCATATATGATTTGATAGATTGTTTGCGATTTCGAGGACGAAATCATTTCTTAGAGGGGGAGAAATGTAAGGCTTGAGATTTATTAGTCTTCATTGATGTGATATTCGGAAGATATGAGTATGCATGACATGTAATGAGAGGCACTAAATGAGATTATGAAGTGTTGCATGAGATATAGACCGCACCCGCGGTAAGGAAAGGACTGCACCCGCGGTTGAGCTCATGAATTGTGGAAGAATTACAGTAGCATGAACGCACCCGCGCCTAAAGAAGGACTGCACCCGCAGTGCATGGACAGAAAGTTGAATAGAATTACAGTAGCAACACCGCACCCGCGGTCTCAGAGGCAGTGCACCCGCGGTGCTGCTACAGTAGGGTGAGCGCACCCCGGTCGATGGCTCTGCATTTTGGATAGGGCTGCCGAGAGCAGACTGCACCTGCGGTCAAGAAGCCACCACACCCGCGGTGCAACGTGTTTATTGAAAAATAATAACACTTGTCCTAGCCATGCATATAAGGTGTATGTGTCTTCATTTCCTTCTTTGCTAGCCTAATAACCGAGAGAAAGGGAGAGCAAGTTCAGCAAATTCCCTCAAGCTTCATTCCATCTTTGAATTGTGATTACTCAAGATTTAACCATCCCAACTTCAATCCAAACACAGATTATTGCTCCTCTCATCAAGTGCTACAAGGGGATGTAAGTATTGTTCATTTCCAGCATGTTTTGAAATCTATATGTTGGAGGAATGATGATTTGAGTAGAGATATATGTTCTTGAGATTTTGTACATCGTAGAAACGTAAACGGATTGAAGAAATGATATCGTATATGATTGTTCTCAATTTCCAGCATATACATATTCCGATTTCTGCAGATTCTTAGATGCTAACGAGTATATTATGTTGGTTATGAATTGAGGATTATGGTTTGTTGATATATGTTGAGATTCTTATTGTTTGAGTTGATCGGTATCGAAAGATTACGCCGTTATACCGTCAAGATTGATCATTGATTCGTAGATGTGTTGAATTGAATAGAGATTGATAGAATGCATCTCAACATTGTCCTTTCAGATTTGATATTGACATATTCGACATCGAGACTTCGATCACGATAAAGACTGTACGACGAAAGGTATAATTCATGTTTTGTTTGAGGAAGACACAACTCAAATGAGATTCAATTTGAGTTTCCCAACAAAATCACATACTTGTTTTGTTTGTACTTTATATTGATTTATATATATGTACTGAGATAGGAGTATCATTGGTAGATACGCCAATTTTTAAACGTTCGGTGATATCGATGCTTCGGATCAGATTCACTCCGATTGTAGATTTCGATACAGACCAGACCGAAGTTTAGGAATAAGATGTAACGCTACCACGATTGGGAGAGTAGTTGGGAGACCTGTTACATCTTATTCACACCAGGATCCCTAGAGTTAGAATTGAGTTGAGTCAAGATATGAATTGAATTGAGTTGCGTGCTTATTTTATTTTGGTTTCAGAGATTATGGAACCCATTGTTACTGCATGCTTATTTTGATTTAGTTTCATAGACTATGAAACCTATTGCTATTGATTTTATGCATGATAATATGCTTTATGATTTATATTGTGTATATGCATGTCTACCATGCTTTATACTGGGATTTATTCTCACCAGAGTATCCGACTGTTATCTTGTTTTGTATGTGTGCATGACAACAGGTGGGACAGGCTCGGGGTCCAGAAGATGATGAGAGAAGACGAGTTTAGAGTGGTGATTCCGGACTTATTGTAGACTTGGTTTAATACTTGAAATTTAGTAGTTGAACCTTAGACTAGTTTGAATAATTGTTGTACATTATTGTACTTATATACTGAGATGTATATTAGTTACAGTCCATTACGTTCCGCACTTACATTTTTAAAAAAAGAAAAATTTTTAGACCCTGTTTATCTTAATTGATAATTAAATCCCAAAGATGATTAAGAAGATGATTAGCGTCCGGGTCCCCACAGAAGACATTGAAAATAATCCTTCGTAGACACAGATTAATTATTTTGTAAAACATTTAAAAGATATTCAAGTCGAATTGAGTAAAAATATTTTGGTTGAAATATTTTATCAAAAACTTGGTATGCAATATTTTGGTATTTGAATAACACATAAAATGGTTCAACAATACATCTTTAAAAAAATAAAAATGATAAGTAAATTCAATAAATAAATAAATAGATACAAAATTATTTATCGAAGTTCGGAGATTAACAATTCATACATCAATCATTGGGAAAGATCCACTAGAAGACTTTGATTTATACAATTATTTGTACAAACTCATTTCAACTTATAACTTATCTCTTGTTTAATTGAAACTCATAGCACACTCTTCATTGTAGGCAGCAACATCACAAACTACATAATATTTAACGTCTCTTATGCCATGACTACAAACATAATATTTGATGTCTTTGTGTGAAGGCTCATTCAACTAAATTTTGAAGCTCAACTCTAATGTATATATGTGAGGATTTAATCTATTACAGTGTATTTATCTCTCAAATGTATCCTTACACATTGAGCTTGCTCTCATTCCAGCTCATTTCTTCATGTAGGCTGACTATGCTTTAAATCCCCTTCAAAAGCTTGTATTTGATCATCGAGATGTTGTATTTATAGGATCCAACAATGATATATATGTTAGATACAATAATATAACCGTTTGGAAAGTTTCTGTACTGTTTCTGATATTGAAACGGTCATTTCCGCACTGATGCACATTTTCCCGAGCCTAAACTGGTCATTCAGTTTTGCTCGGTTCAACTGTACAATTTTGTTCTACTCAACTGGTCAACTAGTTCAGTTCTGGTTTGCTCAACTGATCAACTGGTTCAGTTCTGGTTTGCTCATATGCTAAACTAGTTAGTTTTGCTCCTCTACTCAACTGAAACTGGTCAATTGAACAAAATTGATGAGGTATGAAAAAATCAGTCTTGCTGATTTCAGCTTGTGCAGAACCAGTAATGTAATGATCATGGGCCATTAGGCTGAACTAACATCGGCCTCGACCCATACTCATGCACCACTACTGGTCATGGGTCATTAGGATGGTCTAACATCAGCGTAGCCCATGCCCATGCACCATCACTCATAGAATATCTCATCCCCGAAAAATGGTTTCTTTCGCCTCCCCCAACACTTAAACTCAGGACCTCACAGCTTAAGTACCTAGATTCCTAAAATGTTGGTACAAATTGTGCTAGTACCATTGATGTTAAATACGACATGTTACAAATTGAATTTTCTATTCAGTCGTCTTAATAACTGGTCATTTGGATTACCGAGTTACGAGATATTATCAAAAAACCAAAGCTTTCCAGATTTTCAGATTCGCTAGATTCGAGTTTCATTTTTCATTTTGAGTTAACAAGTTCACACTTGAGTAAATATGTTAGAAATACAATAACAAGTTTTTTTTTATCACCGTTTTTTTAGACAAAATTTGAATTTAGTTTCATGTTTAGACAAATCAAGTTTTTTCTTTATCCATGTGGCAATGAAAATTTTCAATTTTTTCGAAATTGAAATATGATTTGTCTTGGTTCCTTGACTGATAAGCTTGATAAATTGAACATCAATATTTTAAATGATATTGATAATATGCATGCATGTAATTATTAAATTAAATGCAAATTAATTTCGTATGTTGACATTAGTAGGAGTGAGTAAATTGAAAGTCAATCTTGAGAAAAATATATAGATGTTTATGTTAACATGTGTGTTGGTATAAATTTGATCATGTGGTAATTTCATTCGTATTTATAAGAAAATCATTTGGATATTGTGCAAATCATTGGATTGTTGGGAATATATTTAAGAAACCCGGGATTAGATCATTACTCGGGTAAACGGTATATAAAGTGAAATAAGGATTTCATGCTCACATATTGGAGATCTGACATATGAAAATAATTAGATATTTTGACTCCGAATAAAGTTGCGTAATTTTATCACCGGCAATGATAATTGGTCTAAGAAACCATTGATGGTCAATTGTGTTAATAAAGCCGCTATATTATATTTAAGAACAACTAAAGCTTGTCAAAGTCAAAAAATATTTACATAGAGTTTCTAGTTGAAAGGAAATAATTTAGCCTGCTTGTGTGTCAATTGAGCATGTTATTGCAAACACTATAATTGCATACACGTTTATCATAGGTTGGCCACCCAAGATGTTTATGGGCATGTGACACACATTTCTGTTATCCATACATATGATATGCATGTATAGTGTGAATTTGTATTCGGCTTGAGCATTGACTCATTTGACGTGGTTTAATTTTTTGTACATGTTAAAGTTTATATGAATTACTCTGAAATAAAGTGATGACTGTCATTGTGGTGTAGCATTTGGTTGAAAGTACGTTATTGGACTAGTTGAGCCATTAGGAGGACCAGTTGGAAATACACGTTTTATTCTTAGATCACATTTATGTATCTTCATGATACACATCCATACTTAATCTATGTTATTGATTATACTGATATGATGATCATTGATGGGTCTAGTGATTTGAAATGTAGCGAAGACCGCTTTGGTTCAATATTTATATAATTGATAGACCATATTGTTATGGAATATTTTGTTTTAGATAACAAGAGCTCAATCAATTTTTTGCATGTACAATATCTAGATAACTTATGTAGCCCAAGTAGGAGATTGTTAGAACTATTTTGTGGGCTCACATAATTTAACTAATTTTATATGGACAAAATATTTAATAAATGACCCAATAAGTTAATCTAATTAATTATAAGTTTCTGAATGATTAAATAAATTGATGTGATCCATCTTATGTGTAGAAACTCAGCCTAATTAAGTTTTCTATGATAGGTTGAAGACTGTTAAGGTTATATAAAGTTATGATCCATTAGACCTTGAGAATAACACAAAATATATATGACACACATTTTCTAGATGTTTCTAGTTCTTCCATCTAAGGCAAGAATAAGTGGATGATCCTCTGTTGCCTTGAAAGATCCCTAACTCCAACGTTAGATCAATCAATAGATTTTAATATGTGTTTACTGTTATTTATATTTTCTGATAATTCGACTTGAATTCTTGGCCTATTGTGATATATATAGATTTAATCACATTATTTATAAATTTATTTTTGTTAAATCTCCAACACGGCTCTTTGACTGCTTTCTTCTCACTACAAATAATGATCATTAATGACAACTTTTTCACAACACTTGCATATCATGAAAGAACCCGAGAATCTCCGCGAAAATAAAAGTGTACGTGATTCGATAAACGCTAGATATTGATTGCAGATACTCATCATCCTAGAGACTAGGCTTGTAGTTTCCTGACTTCGGACAGAACTTATGATACGATGTATTATTTCAGTTATGTGCAAATAATTAACTTTGTATTACGATTTTGGTGATGATCAGCTGATTGTGGTTTGAATAGATAGATCCAAAGCAAGTATTAGAAATGCAACGACGCCTGATGAATAGTTGGTCAAAATATGGAGAAAAAAGTTGACAAAAGAGCCGAGGGAAAAAAAAGGAAAAATCGTTGAAAGTTTGTTACCAGATAGATAGATTGATAGTCGATAGATAGACTTATGGAACCGTGTCATGTCGGTGCTTACTCTAGAGCTATGCCTTTTTATTTAAACTTTTGTTAGCCCTTGAATCGTCAATATATATATGTCAACTTCTATAAAATTGTGAGAGACTTACATGATCTAATGATATTAAAATAGACGAAGAAAAACTCTCGTTATAGCATAAACTAACTCATCCTGTTTATTAGAGTAATTAATTTTGATGTGTCATTGGACACTACATTGTGTTTATACTTCATATAAATTTATTTGAGTTAATTTACGAAAAATAATTTTTTTTGGTTTACTAACTTTGCTTATTTTGGATTTTGGTCCACTAAGTTTTCAAATTTTAGTTTTTGTGCACTAACTTTGAAATTTTTTTATTTTTGTTATTTTTCTTCGAGGTGCTGACATGAAATCAGAAATTTCTAACTTTTTTTATGTCAATCAACAAAAAAAAAAAGTTACTATATAAAAACTAAATTCTGAAAAATTTCTGAGTCAAAAAACAATTTTCCTATTCATTTATTGAGATTAAGAGAATTTAATTGTTTAAATTGATTTAATAGGTTATAATTTTTTTATTGCATCTAGGTAAAAATAAGTCACGAAATTGAGACAAAACTACTGCCACTTAAATTTTATTTAATATATCGGAATCAACGGCACATTGGTTTGGATCAAAATGCATGATAATTGTTAACTTTGTGATCATTGTCAGTATTGAGTTAGAGTTTAGAGAAGGTGAATAAATTTTTTACGAAAAAATTTAAATGTTTAAGCTACAATAGCTTGGGTTTTGAAATAATGAACACTAAGAAATTAAATCGAATTTGGTTCTAAAATCAAGCGAAAGAAACTTAAAATAATCCCACTAAAAACCAATAAAAATTTTAAAATAATTCAAAAAATATTCAAATTAAAATATTAAGAACGGTTTGGTTGAAGCATTCTATCAAATACTTTGTATGTAATATTTTGATATTTAAAAGATAAATAAAATTCTTCAACGATGCATCTAAAAACAATATCAATAATTAAATGCAATAAGATAAGTATGAACAAATTTGTTTATGGATGTTCGAAGATTAACAACTTATACATCACATATCCTTCCCCTTGGAAAGATTTACTAGAAGACTTTGGTTTATACAACCTGTTAGATTTAATTGTGGTGATGAGAGTCAAAACCAGTAGGTCGCGATAGCTAAAACCAGAAGACTATATATGTAACGTACCGTATTTTGAACTACTTGATATTTGCGGAAAAATAAAAATTTTCTTAAATATAAAATAAACTTTCAAATTGTGATCATAAATAAACCGTCCAACCAAAAGTATTTGCAATAAGATAGATCACATATAAAGTTTGCTAGAGAAAAATACTTGTTTAAACATCATAAACCAAAACGTAAAATCAGAGCAGTTGAAGCATTGCATAAAAACTTACAACATGGGTGGTCCTCGGGTTTAGCCTCCCGCTCAGTCCAAGCCAGCTCACTGGTCCTCACCTCTCGTCTCCTCAAATTCATCATCACCTGCATCGATCAAGTCTAGTGAGTCTAAAGACTCAACATGCATAAACTGGAAATAACAAGTAATACATAATAAAACCACATGCACCTTTAAAATAAGACGTACATACTTGAAACTTGAACGTAATAGCATAAACGTACTTGAAACATGAACGTAGTATCATAAACGTAGACGTTCCATCATCATAAGAAGTTTTTTAAACATACTTGCATCATACATACTTGAGCATACATAACATCATTTTGCGTAGAGATATGTTTCAAAGCAAGTGACTCATACATACATACGCCTGATCAGACTAAACCATAGTACTGGGATGACAGAAAAAGTCCACTACCACATACATGAGATCCCTGTTCATAATTTAACGGGTGGATTAGTCCCTGGTCATACTTTACCGCTTTTCAATCCTGATCTAAACGAGGTCATACTTTATCGGGGTGGAGAGGTCCTCGGCCACGTTTACGGGCTTCCAAACCCGTTCATAAATTTGGTCACAAGACATTTAACATACCTGAAAAACTTAAAATATTTTCTTTTGCACGTCGAACATGCTTACTTGGCGTTGAAGGATTCGTTGGATCTCGCTTGGGGCCACTGCTGCACATACTAACATAAATTCAAATCCTTATCTTGCATAACTTAGACGGATAGTCATGCTCACACCCAGAAATGACAAAACATTCTAAATCTCTCGGAATTTGACCTCGTTTAATCATTGTACAAAATCATAACATCAAACCCCAAAAAAATCCCTAAAAAATTTTTTTTTAAGGGACACGGACCCCGTGTAAGGGTCCGTGTCGGTGTCCGTGTAGATGCTGGAAAATCGCATTTTGAAGGAAAAATGGACACGGACTCCGTGCCGGGGTTCGGGTACCCTCTGGACTTACAAACTCGCGAAAATTCACTAACTTATTGATTCATTCTTCCAATCCAAGCCTAGGGACCATGAACTAATACCTCGAGACTCATCCTAGGATGCTATTACATTGATTCAAACCCGTACAAACACCCCAAACGTTCCCAAGCATCGACAAGCACTTCAATACAACAATAACCCGGAATTCGACATCATTTAGCGTCCTACGACTTCTATTACATCCCAAGCCATTCCCGACCCAAACGAACCACCAAATAACACCTAAATACATCCAATAACATATCTAAATGCAGTAGCACAAGCCCGACGGTGCCCAATGAAGCCTGCAACAATAAAACTTCAAGAACACATCAAGAACGCATTTTCAGAAAACGCAGTTTGAGCAGTCCCACGAAAACGATCATAACTCATTCATTTCGTATCCAAATATTTCGAATTTATTGTCAAATCGAAGGTATCAAAAATTTCTACGTTTTATATGTTGAAAGTTTTTCCAGAAAACCGAATGAAAAATCGTAGCATTAAAATGACAGCAAATTCGTGTTTTGAGATCCAAAAATAGTTTCAAAAGTGATCCAACGATATTTGCTAAAACTTCTTCATAACATATACATGTTTTTCATACAATAAACATAAAAATCATTACTATGACAAGATCGATGCAAGAAAGAAAGAATATACATGCCTTTTGATAATTAATGTTACCAAAACGACGACACCGAAGCGGGAAGGATGCGAGAGACGATCCGGGACGAACGTGGCGCTATTTTTTTCCAATAAACCAACGTGAAATCTCAGAATCTGTAGGGGAAGAGTGATATGGAGGCTGCTGAAAATGAGAACTCAAGAACCCTACTCTCCTTTAAAGGTGAACGTGTAAGTGTGTGTGAAAAAGTATGTGTGTGCGTGTGCTTTAATAAATTAGGGAGTAGAATTTGTTTAGTTAATAATTATCAACTAATTAAAATTCTAACCCACTATTACCATACTAATAACCACATATAAAAATTAAATTACAAAATTAAAAATGCTAATAAAAATGTTAATTCCCACCAATTAAACAAAGTCCTCTAATTTAAAATAAAATGCACCATTGCTAAACTTTAAAAGTTTTAAAATCTTAAAATCATCTAATAATTAAATTAGGCTTTAAAAATGCCAAAAACTTAATAAATCATTTAAAATGCCCCATTCTTAACTTAAAGTAAATACCACATTTTAAAATTGCCAAAATCGTCGCCGGTCTCTTTTCCTTGATCCCGCAGTCGAATAATCGCCTGAAACATGAAACTCAAGAAAACATGTAACGTGTATCACATAAGCATAATTAATTTAAAATAATGCATTTAAATAAATCATGCATCGCTAAGAAATCAATTTAAACTTAAATAAATGATTTAACAATTAAATAAATCCATGTGTTTTACGTGTACTGATTTTGGGCTTTACAGTTCCTCCCCCACTTATATAAATTTCGTCCTCGAAATTAAATCTTACCAAACAGTTCGGGGTAGCGGTTCCTCATATCTGCCTCGGTCTCCGAAGTAGCCTCCTCTACTGATTGATTCAGCCACCGGACTTTGACAAACTCGGTCACCTTGTTCCGAAGTCTCCGCTCTTGTCTGTCTAGGATTTGGACAGGTCTTTCCTCATACGACAGATTTGCAGCAAGCTGCAACGGATCATAGCTCAAAACATGCGAAGGATTCGCTAAGTACTTCCTCAGCATCAAGACGTGGAACACATTGTGTACATCAGCCAGATTCGGAGGTAGGGCTACACGCTAAGCTAGTGTCCCAACTCTGTCAAGAATCTCAAATGGTGCAATAAATCTCGGACTAAGCTTGCATCTCTTCCCAAATCTCATAACACCCTTCATGGGTGCTGTCTTCACGAAAATGTGATTCACCCACGGCAAACTCGAGATCTATTCTCCTCTGTCAGCATAACTCTTTTGACGACTCTGGGCAGTATTCATCCTGTCTCGGATCTTGACCACTACGTCTACAGTCTGCTGAACAATCTCTGGACCAAGCTCTGACATCTCACCGACTTCATCCCAATGAATCGGCGACCTGCACTTCCTCCCATACAATGCCTCGTAGGGGGCCATACCTATAGATGATTGGAAGCTATTGTTGTAAGTAAACTTCATAGAAGTAGCTTAGATTCCCAAGTCCCATGGAAATCGATTATACAGGCTCGTAATAAATCCTCCAAAATCTGAATCACTCGCTCAGACTAGCTATCTGTCTGAGGGTGAAAAGCTGTACTGAATAGCAAATTCGTCCCCATGGCTGCGTGCAAACTCTTTTAGAAGGACGAAGTAAATCTCGGGTCCCTGTCGGACACAATAGAATCCCGTGCAATCGAAATATCTCCCTGATATAGAGCTCCGCATACTGTGTCATGGAGAAAGTCGTCTTCACTGGCAAGAAGTGCGCTGACTTAGTAAGTCGATCCACTATAACCCAAATAGCACTAAATCCTCTGACTGACCTCGGCAAACAAACTAAAAAGTCCATGGTGATAATCTCCCACTTCCACTCGGGGATAGGGAATGGCTTAAGCATTCTTGCTAGCCTCTGATGCTCTGCCTTCACCTGCTGACAAGTGAGGCATTCAGACACAAATCGACGGATGTCTTGCTTCATACCTTGCCACCAATACAAAATCTGCAAATCCTTGTACATCTTGGTACCTCCTGGGTGGATAGAATACGGAGATGCATGTGCCTCTGTCAAAATATCCTCCCTGATCGAATCAACAATAGAAACCCACATCCTTTCTCTGTACCTCACAATACCATCGGACACTGTGTAGAGTACACTGCCCTTGGCTTCATCCTTCAGTCTCCATTTCTGCTACTGTTCATCTGAAGACTAACCTGCACGGATTCGGTCAAACAACGAAGACTGAACTGTCAGATTTGACAGCTTAGGATCTCTGCCCTTAGGATAAACCGCTAACCCAAATCTCTGAATCTTTGACTGAAGAGGTCTCTGTACTGACAGTTGTGCTACTACTGAAACTTTATAGCTCAAGGCATCTGCCATAACATTAGGTTTTCCCGGATGGTAGCTAATTTCACAATCGTAGTCTTTTACCAACTCCAACCACCGTCTTTGTCTCATGTTCAGCTCTTTCTGCGTGAAGAAATATTTGAGACTCTTGTGATCGGTAAATATTTGGCATTTCTCACCATACAGATAGTGCTTCCATAACTTCAACGCAAAGACAACTGCAACTAACTCAAGATCATGAGTCGAGTAGTTCTTCTCATGTATTTTCAACTGCCTGGAAGCATAAGCTATAACCCGACCATGCTGCATCAACACTGCGCCTAACCCGAGCTTAGATGCATTGGTGTACAACACGAAATTGCCTTGACCTGCTGGCATGGCTAACACTTGCGCTGTGATAAGAGCTTGCTTTAAAGTGTCAAAGCTCTTCTGGCACTCGTCACTCCAAATGATTTTAGTGGTACTGCTATCGAAGAAAATCCCTGAATAAATTTTCTGTAGTAGCCTGCTAGGCCTAGGAAACTGCGGATTTCTGAAGCATTTTTCGGTTCAACCCATTCCTTAACTGCTGCTACCTTAGCTGGATCCACCTCGATACCACTGCTAGATATTATATGACCCAAAAATGCTACCTTTTCCAACCAAAATTCACACTTACTGAATTTTACAAACAACTTGTTTCTCTGCAAAACCTGCAACATTGTACTCAAATGCTGAACATGCTTCTCATGGCTCTTCGAGTAAATGAGAATTCATCAATGAACTACTATGACGAACTAGGTCTAGGTAGGGCTGAAATACTCGATTCATGGTCCATGAAAATCGCTGGAGCATTCGTCAGTCCAAACGGCATCACTAAGAACTCGTAATGCCCATATCTGGTTCTGAAGGCTGTCTTATGAACATCTGCATCTTTTACCTTCAATTGATGATACCCTGACTGAAGGTCTATCTTAGAGAACACTGTAGCTCCCTGCAACTGATCGAACAAGTCCTCGATCCTTGGAAGTGGGTATTTATTCTTGATCGTTACCTTGTTCAGTTCTCGGTAATCGATACATAGCCTCATGCTCCCATCTTTCCTCTTCACAAAGAGAACTGGTGCACCCCATGGTGAGAAACTAAGGCGGATGAATTCTTTGTCTAGAAGCTCCTGAATCTGCTGTTTGAGTTTTAACATCTCAGCTGGAGCTAACCGGTACGGTGCCTTACAAATTGGCACGGTGCCTGGCAAAAGATCAATGGAAAACTCCACCTCTCTCTCTGGTGGAAGGCTTGTGACGTCATCTGGAAAGATGTCAGGAAATTCTCTGACTACTGGTACATCAGTTAATGACGGAGTGGATACGTCAGGTGCAGACACAATGCTGGCCAAGAAAGCCTGACAACCCTTGTGCATAAGTCTCCGCGCTTGCATGCAAGAGATCATGCGAGGGAAACTCCTCCATCTAGCTGGCTCAAAGAGAAACTGCTCCATGCCCAAAGGTCTTACCAATACTGACCTTTTCTGAAAGTCATTGAGAATTTTGTTCTTTGTCAACCAGTCCATTCCCAAGATGATATCAAATTCTGGCATCAGCAACACGATTAGATCGGCCTACACTAGGTGGCCTTGCAGCTCGAGATCGATGTCTCTGACCACTCTAGTAGCTGATAGTTCTTCCCCTGATGATACTATCACTGAGTAACTCACGTCGAGCCCAATAGACTTGATGTCCAAATGGCTAGCGAACGTCTCCGAGATAAAAGAGTGAGTGCCCCTGAATCTATTAAGACCTTCGTGGCTACTCTCTTTATGAAAATATTTCTTGAGAGACGTTAACACAACACACAAAACTTATATTCCCAAAATTCTAATCTTAACCTCAAGCACAGTAGAAATCTTTACACCCAGTCACCCGAATTACTAACTAGCACACTAATAATCCCAAATTCAAAATCAAAACATGCATAGCAAGAATAATGCGGTGCTGAATTAAATTTGTTACCAGTCAGCAGGGTCGTGTCTGGGTTCGCCTCCTTCTGCCTGCATGACGAATCACTCTACCCTGGGTCGGCTGCCTCCACTTTGGGCAGTCCTTCAACATATGATCACTGGCTCCGTGCTACTACTTAAATTATAATTCACCTAAGTGTAGCTTGTCTGCAAGTAATATATTTCGTGTGTACGAGATCGATCCACAGAGAAGTTATTTTTAGTTTAAATTTATTAATTTATAAATTACCAAATTCTAGAATGAAGTTTACAAATTATAAATTTTGTCAAGGCTCAAGGATTTATTCTTGGTTTATGTAATATTGTTTAACTAAAAGTAAAACAAAGGAAACCACCATAAATAATGGTTCCAAGAAAAATTAAATAATTAAACACACATATAATATAATATATTTCCCACTATAGAAAATACCGAATTAACCGATATTTTATATATGGTACCTATGATTATATATATAACAATATAAATATATAATTGCATAAAGTAAATGTTAAATTAAATCATTATATTTCATTTAGAACAACCGGCAGAGCCACGCTATTGCCTAAATGAAATATAGGATTTAATAAGTTAGTTGCGATAAAGTAAATGTTATATTGTTAGATGTTAGTATTAAATCATAATATTACATTTAGAACAACCGGCAGAGCCACGCTATCGTCTAAGTGAAATATATGATATAATTATATAAATATATATATATATATATATATATATATATAATATAACAATAATAATAATTGATGAAATATTTATTGTATGAAAATTAAACAACAAATCAAGATAACCACTTCAATGGTCTCAAGCATTTGATGTAAATTGATAACAAAAAATAATTCATTTTTATACCTACAATAAAAAGAAGTTAGCTAAATGAAATGAAATAAAGAAAGAATATACAAAATATAAACAATCTTGCTTCACCAAGAATTCATCCTCTTCACCTTGACATAATAGATTTAGCTTGCCATGAGCTTACTTTTGATCAACACTAAAATCATCACTCATAGTTAAGAAAATGAAAGAAAAAATATTGGAACTTAGAACTTTGATACACACTCACACTATATTTTACAATGAGATAGAATGATTCTTAAGCTAGCACAAAGCCTCTATTTATAGGCCAAATGAGAGAAAAATTCAAAAATTTTAATAATGCCATGTAGTTGTAATAGTAGTTTTTGTCTCCTCCAACATCAATTCCATGGCCCTTCTTTCAATGCTATGTTCCACAACTTTAAGTACCAAATTTGACTTGGCTCAAAACGGTAAACATGTAGGGAATTGTCTGTAGATGAATTTGGCCACTTGGTTCACCTCATTTGGTTAAATATTGAATTAGTTATGATTTTTTTACTATAAGCTGGTCATAGTAAAAGTAAATTTGTCCTCCTTTTGATATTTGCACAATTTGATCATCTTAATGAACTTTTTATGCATTCATGTCTTCTGCAAAGTTGTAGATAATTTCTCAAGGATTCCAAACATATTTGAATCACCTCTATTTAAATTTTGTAGCTTGAGTTATCATTATTTTACCAACACGTAGAAAACCTGAAAATAAAACATATTTAGTAAGGCACTTAAATATAAACAAACAATACAAAAATAACATAATTTTATAATTTTAATGAAACTTAAATTTTAAAATATAGGTTTTAACATATAATAAATATTAATTTAAGTTTCATCACTCCGCACTTGAAGCACTTGCCCGATCCATATAAACACTGTCCCGGATGCTGGCGGTTGCACTTCGGGCACACTGGATACTCAACGGGCCTCTGAGGAGCCTTCTGTTGAGGAATAGGACCCTTGCCTTTCAGCGGTCCTTGAACGGCCTCTTCCCCTGCTGTCCCTGGAAAGGCCTCTTAAACTAGGTTCTCTGCTGCTGATAGGGCCTCTTGCCCTGCCTATCACTCTCGATATCCCTTTGGTCATACTCTGCCGCCAAGGCTCTAAATACGGCAACGGCATAGGTAGTAGAACCAGCAACCATGACATCACGACGCAAGATCGGCCGCAAACCATCCATGAAATGTCTCAGCTTCCCCTGGGCATCATTAGCTATCAGAGGCACAAAGTGACATCCCCTTTCGAACTTCCTGACGAAGTCTGCCATGCTGTTGTCTCCCTATTGCAGCGTCATGAACTCCTTAGTCAATCTGGAGCGTACTTCCTCAGTGAAGTAATTGGAGTAAAAGACCTACTTGAAACCATTCCAAGTCAAAGTTTGCAAATTAATCGACACAGACGCACTTTCCTACCATAGCCTGGCGTCCCCTGCCAACAAAAAGGTGGCACACCTAACTCTGTCTGCATCCTGCAGCTCCATGAAAGCGAAAATAACCTCGATGGACTTAATCCATCCTTCAACTATCATCGGGTCAGTAGTCCCCGAGAACTCCTTAGGATCCATCCTCTTAAACCTTTCGTACACAGCCTCTGGTCTGGGCCTCGCCCCTGTATCCATTGCAGCCTGATTCCCCGCAAATTGTGCGAAGAACTGAGTAATTCCTGCAAGCATCTGTGCCTGCATATCTGGCGGTGGAGGAGGAGGAGCGTCTCTCCCCTCCTCTCGAGCCTCTCTGTCATCATCCCTTGCTTCTCGGTTAATCATGCGTCTAGGAGGCATACTTGATCCAACAATTTACTCAACACGTAAACCCAATAAGCATGAAGATAATATTAATAGCATAAGATGCACGTAATTTGAACTTGAAATATGGACATGCTAAAATCATGACTTAATGCTTAATACATGGAATAATTCAAAACCTTAAAACTTACAGACTTGAGCTGTGGCTTCGTGAGCTTCTCGCAACTGGCAGTAGGCATAACCCTTTACAAGAACACCGCTCTGATACCAACTGTAACGTACCGTATTTTGAACTACTTGAAATTTGCGAAAAAATAAAAATTTTCTTAAATATAAAATAAACTTTCAAATTGTGATCATAAATAAACCGTCCAATCAAAAGTATTTGCAATAAGATAGATCACATATAAAGTTTGCTAGAGAAAAATACTTGTTTAATCATCATAAACCAAAACGTAAAATCAGAGAAGTTGAAGCATTGCATAAAAACTGACAACATGGGCAGTTCTCGGGTTTAGCCTCCCGCTCAGTCCAAGCCAGCTCACTGGTCCTCGCCTCTCGTCTCCTCAAATTCATCCTCACCTGCATCGATCAAGTCTAGTGAGTCTAAAGACTCAACATGCATAAACTGGAAATAACAAGTAATACATAATAAAACCACATGCACCTTTAAAATAAGACGTACATACTTGAAACTTGAACGTAATAGCATAAACGTACTTGAAACATGAACGTAGTATCATAAACGTAGACGTGCCATCATCATAAGAATTTTTTTATACATACTTGAGCATACTTAACATCATTTTGCGTAGAGATATGTTTCAAAGCAAGTGACTCATACATAAATACGCCTGATCAGACTAAACCACAGTACTAGGATGACAGAAAAAGTCCACTACCACATACATGAGATCCCTGTTCATAAATTAACGGGTGGATTAGTCCCTGGTCATACTTTACCGCTTTTCAATCCTGATCTAAACGAGGTCATACTTTATCGGGGTGGAGAGGTCCTCGGCCACGTTCACGGGCTTCCAAACCCGTTCATAATTTGGTCACAAGACATTTAACATACCTCAAAAACTTAAAATATTTTCTTTTGCACGTCGAACATGCTTACTTGGCGTTGAGAGATTCGTTGGATCTCGCTTGGGACCACTGCTGCACATACTAACATAAATTCAAATCCTTATTTTGCATAACTTAGACGTATAGTCATGCTCACACCCAGAAATGACAAAACATTCTAAATCTCTCGGGACTTGACCTCGTTTAATCATTGTACTAGATCATAACATCAAACCGCAAAACAATCCATAAAAAAAATTATTTTTAAATTTTTTTTAAAGGGACATGGACCCCGTGTAAGGGTCCGTGTCGGTGTCCATGTAGATGCTGAAAAATCGCATTTTGAAGGAAAAATGGACACGGACTCCTTGCCGAGGTCCGGGAAAGGGTCCGGGTACCCTTTGGACTTGCAAACTCGCGAAAATTCACTAAATTATTGGTTCATTCTTCCAATCCAAGCCTAGGGACCTTGAACTAACACCTCGAGACTCATCCTAGGATACTATTACATTGATTCAAACCCGTACAGACACCCCAAACGTCCCCAAGCATCGACAAGCACTTCAATATAACAATAACCCGTAATTCGATATCATTTAGCTTCTTATGACTTCTATTACATCCCAAGCCATTCCCGACCCAAACGAACCACCAAATAACACCTAAATAAATTCCATAACATATCTAAATGCAGTAGCACAAGCCAGGCAGTGCCCAACGAAGCCTACAACAATAAAACTTCAAGAACACGTCAAGAACGCATTTTCGGAAAACGCAGTTTGAGCAGTCCCACGAAAACGATCATAACTCACTCATTTCTTATCCAAATATCTCTAATTTACTGTCAAATCGAAGGTATAAAAAATTTCTACGTTTTATATGTTGAAAGTTTTTCCAGAAAACCGACCGAAAAATCTCAGTAATTAAAATGACAGCGAATTCGTGTTTTGAGATTCAAAAACAGTTTCAAAAGTGATCCAACGATATTTGCTCAAATTTCTTCATAACATACACATGTTTTTCATACAATAAAAATAAAAATCATTACTATGACAAGATCGATGCAAGAACGAAAGAATATACATGCCTTTTGATAATTCACGTTACTGAAACGACGACACCGCAGCGGGAAGGATGCGAGAGACGATCCGGGACGAACATGGCGCTATTTTTTTCCAATAAACCAACGTGAAATCTCAGAATCTGTAGGGGAAGGGTGATATGGAGGCTGCTAAAATTGAGAACTCAAGAACCCTACTCTCCTTCAAAGGTGAACGTGTAAGTGTGTGTGAAAAAATGTGTGTGCGCGTGTGTTTTAATAAATTAGGGGGTAGAATTTGTTTAATTAATAATTATCAACTAATTAAAATTCTAACCCACTATTACTATACTAATAACCCCATATAAAAATTAAATTACAAAATTAAAAATTCTAATAAAAATGTTAATTCCCACCAATTAAACAAAGTCCTTTAATTTAAAATAAAATGCACCATTCCTAAACTTTAAAAGTTTTACAATCCTAAAATCATCCAATAATTAAATTAGGCTTTAAAAATGCTAAAAACTTAATAAATCATTTAAAATGCCACATTCTAAACTTAAATAAAATACCACATTTTAAAATTGCCAAAATCGTCGCCGGTCTCTTTTCCTCGATCCCGCATCGAATAATCGCCTGAAATATGAAACTCAAGAAAACATGCAACGTGTATCACATAAGCACAATTAATTTAAAATAATGCATTGGAATAAATCATGCATCGCTAAGAAATCAATTTAAACTTAAATAAATTATTTAACAATTAAATAAATGCATGAGTTTTACGTGTACTGATTTTGGTCTCTACAATTTAAAAGTAGAAGCTCTCGTATCGTGTTAACAAAAGCAGCACTCTTCGAGTACTTATCAGCTTAGAAAAACAAGAAGCAAAACATAGCTTTATAAGCAGAAGTTAGCTTAAGCAGAAGTAACTTAACGTCTTTTACTTGATCGTTACAATCTTAAATGCTACTGTTACTTTACCTAGTACTAGCATTAATTGAACCATTAATGGTGTACAAAGTTATTTAAAACGCCTTACCAGTTTTGGTATAAAACAAAAATTGATTATTCTAATAGCTTTCTGCAGGACCTTTTTTAGGTGATAAAGCTGATTCTATCAGAAGTCAAAAGAAGCCGTTTTGTTTACGTTGGACTCAAGTTTTCTATATATAAGAAGATCAATCCTTTATAAAAAACAACGTTATTATCATTATCAACGCAACAATTATTTCAACGTGAATTTTGAGCTTTCATCAACTACTTATCTTCTAGCTCAACATACAGAAAAAAAGCACACACTTTATTATCCATATCCAGTCTTCTGAGATCACTTTGTGCTGTTGCTGTTTCGAAAACCTCTTCAAGCTAAACATTTTCCTATATCATTGAGAAGAGTTTGTATTGGAACATTTCATGTTTGCAATCTTGATTTTGATGTTAACAAAATTTGTTATTGTATTACTAACATATTTACTCATGTGTAAAGTTGCAAACACAAGAAGTAAACTAAAACCGAATTCTGTACAAACTGAATTTCGGGCAAGCTTCGGTGTTTTGAAGATATCTCTCAACTGGATGATTCAAATGACAATCTGCCAATGGGAGTGATTAGAAAACTCAATTTGGAACAAGTCATATTTCACGTCAGTTGGGAAAAATCGGATTTTATCTATGTCAAACTGATCGTAACTGATCGTAACTGATCACACGAAGACAACAATCAGTTGGGTTTGAGCAGCTGCGGTATTATGGTCATATCTCTCAGCTCGTTTATCGAAATGAAGCGATTTAACATGCTTTGGAAAGATAAGACGACGATCTACAAATCATCTTCAGAAGTCAAAGTCTGAATCGAAGCCTAAGATGCTGATGAATGACGATGAAGCTACTAGTTCTGCACAAACTGAAATCAGTTAGGCTGATTTCAGCACACCAGCTGAAACTGAACTGAACTGAACCATCTGCTGATCAGCTGAACTGAACTGAACCAGCTGAACTGAACTGAACCAGCTGCTGACCAGTTGAACTGAACGACAAGTTGAGTTGACCAGTCGGGAAAATGTCCAGCAAGGCGAATTTGACCGTTGCGATTCCAGAAACAGTACAGAAACTTTTCAAACGGTCATATTCTTGTGCCTAACGTATATATCATTGTTGGGGCTTATAAATACATCATCTTGAAGATCAAAAAAGAGCTTTGTAAGAGGATTCAAAGCATGGGCAATTAGCATAAAGAAATCAGCTAGTTGAGAGCCCAAGCCCTTGTGTGAGGATACATTTGAGATGTACACTATAAAAGAAAAATTCCTCACACACAATCACTCACACATATACAAGAGAGTTGAACTTCAAAGATTAGTTGAGTGAGTCTTGCACAAAGACAATAAACTTGTGTATGTAGTCTTTGCATAAGAGACGTTAAACATTATGCTGATTGTGAGGTGCTGCCTACAATCTTGAGTGCTAGGAGTTCGGTTTAGGCAGTGGGTAAGTCCTAGCTGAATGGGTTTGTACAAGGTGTTGTATAAATCAAAGTCTTCTAGTGAATCCTTTCTAAGGGGAAGAAGGGGTGACGTAGGAGCATTTGAAGTCTCCGAAAATCCATAAACAAATTTGTGTCTATTTGTTTATTGCATTTACTTATCATTTCCATTGTTTTTAAAGATACATTGTTGAAGCATTTTATGTGTTCTTCAAATACCAAAATATTGGATACCAAGTGTTTGATAAAATGCTTCAACCAAAAATATTTTTACTTATTCAACTTGCATATATTTTAAATACTTTACAAAATATTTAATCGATTTCTACGAAAGATTATTTCGAGTGTTTTTCGCTTGGTTTGAATACCAAACTCGATTTAATTCATCAGTGTTCAATATTTCAAGAATCGAGCTATTGTAGCTCAACGATGATTCCCCCCATCGATCCTATCAATTGGTATTAGAGCGGGTGTTCTTGAAAGAACATTGAAACTGATTTTGATGTTCAAAATTCTAAAATTTCATTTTTTTTACACATATATATGCAAAACTGAATTTTCGTGCAGGTTGTAGCGACCGTGGGAAAAATGACATATCTCCTTGCTCGAGTGTCCAGATGACAAACCGCTTTTTGTGTTGTAAACTATACTCGTAGAGGATTACAGCGGCATAAAATTTACAGCCTAATTATACTCGAGAAAATACAATTTATTTTTTGAAGACAGAGCATATGTGCTGCAGCAGACAATGAGTCATGGAGAAAATTGGTTAGTTATTCATCTTCTTTTATAAATTTCAAAATTTCAAAAATATAGGGGGAGAAATCATTAAAATTTTAATGGAGTTATTATTTTTAAATATTGAGGGAGAGAAAATTTTGTTTAAAATGTTTTAAAAATATGACTTTTTGATTCACACAAAAAGGGAGAGAAATATGTTAGTTGAGTTGATTGTTTATCCAAGTTTTGTTATCATCAAAAAGGGGAGATTGTTGGAACATTTCATGTTTGCAATCTTGATTTTGATGTTAAAAAAACTTGTTATTGTATTTCTAATATATTTACTCATGTGTGAAGTTGCAAACACAAGAAGTAAACTGAAACCGAATTCTGCACAAACTGAATTTCGGGCAAGCTTCGGTGTTTTGAATATATCTCTCAACTGGATGATCCAAATGATAATCCGCAAACTGGATTGATTATAAAACTCAATTTCGAACAAGTCATATTTCACATTAGTTGGGCAAAATTGGATGTTATCTTGGTCAAACGGATCGCAACTGATCGTAACTGATCACACGAAGACAACAATCAGTTGGGTTTGAGCAGCTGCGGTATTATGGTCATATCTCTCAGCTCGTTTATCGAAATGAAGCGATTTAGTATGCGTTGGAAAGATAAGACGACGATCTACAAATCATCTTCAGAAGTCAAAGTCTGAAGCGAAGCCTAAGATGCTGATAAATGACGATGAAGCTACTAGTTCTGCACAAACTGAAATCAGTTAGGCTGATTTCAGCACACCAGCTGAAACTGAACTGAACTGAACCATCTGCTGACCAGCTGAACTGAACTGAACCAGCTGAACTGAACTGAACCAGCTGCTGATCAGTTGAACTGAACGACAAGTTGAGTTGACCAGTCGGGAAAATGTCCAGCAAGGCGAATTTGACCGTTGCGATTCCAGAAACAGTACAGAAACTTTTCAAACGGTCATATTCTTGTGCCTAACGTATATATCATTGTTGGGGCTTATAAATACAACATCTTGAGGATCAAAAAAGAGCTTTGTAAAAGGATTCAAAGCATGGGCAGTTAGCATAAAGAAATCAGCTAGTTGAGAGCCCAAGCCCTTGTGTGAGGATACATTTGAGATGTACACTATAAAAGAAAAATTCCTCACACACAATCACTCACACATATACAAGAGAGTTGAACTTCAAAGATTAGTTGAGTGAGTCTTGCACAAAGACAATAAACTTGTGTATGTAGTCTTTGCATAAGAGACGTTAAACATTGTGCTGATTGTGAGGTGCTGCCTACAATCTTGAGTGCTAGGAGTTCGGTTTAGGCAGTGGGTAAGTCCTAGCTGAATGGGTTTGTACAAGGTGTTGTATAAATCAAAGTCTTCTAGTGAATCCTTTCTAAGGGGAAGAAGGGGTGACGTAGGAGCATTTGAAGTCTCCGAAAATCCATAAACAAATTTGTGTCTATTTGTTTATTGCATTTACTTATCATTTCCATTGTTTTTAAAGATACATTGTTGAAGCATTTTATGTGTTCTTCAAATACCAAAATATTGGATACCAAGTGTTTGATAAAATGCTTCAACCAAAACTATTTTTACTTATTCAACTTGCATATATTTTAAATACTTTACAAAATATTTAATCGATTTCTACGAAGGATTATTTCGAGTGTTTTTCGCTTGGTTTGAATACCAAACTCGATTTAATTCATCAGTGTTCAATATTTCAAGAATCGAGCTATTGTAGCTCAACGATGATTCCCCCCATCGATCCTATCAATTGGTATTAGAGCGGGTGTTCTTGAAAGAACATTGAAACTGATTTTGATGTTCAAAATTCTAAAATTTCATTTTTTTTACACATATATATGCAAAACTGAACTTTCGTGCAGCTTGTAGCGACCGTGGGAAAAATGACATATCTCCTTGCTCGAGTGTCCAGATGACAAACCGCTTTTTGTGTTGTAAACTATACTCGTAGAGGATTACAGCGGCATAAAATTTACAGCCTAATTATACTCGAGAAAATACAATTTATTTTTTGAAGACAGAGCATATGTGCTGCAGCAGACAATGAGTCATGGAGAAAATTGGTTAGTTATTCATCTTCTTTTATAAATTTCAAAATTTCAAAAATATAGGGGGAGAAATCATTAAAATTTTAATGGAGTTATTATTTTTAAATATTGAGGGAGAGAAAATTTTGTTTAAAATGTTTTAAAAATATGACTTTTTGATTCACACAAAAAGGGAGAGAAATATGTTAGTTGAGTTGATTGTTTATCCAAGTTTTGTTATCATCAAAAAGGGGAGATTGTTGGAACATTTCATGTTTGCAATCTTGATTTTGATGTTAAAAAAACTTGTTATTGTATTTCTAATATATTTACTCATGTGTGAAGTTGCAAACACAAGAAGTAAACTGAAACCGAATTCTGCACAAACTGAATTTCGGGCAAGCTTCGGTGTTTTGAATATATCTCTCAACTGGATGATCCAAATGATAATCCGCAAATTGGATTGATTAGAAAACTCAATTTCGAACAAGTCATATTTCACATCAGGTGGGCAAAATTGGATGTTATCTAGGTCAAACTGATCGCAACTGATTGTAACTGATCACACGAAAACAACAATCAGTTGGGTTTGAGCAGCTGCGGTATTATGGTCATATCTCTCAGCTCGTTTATTGAAATGAAGCGATTTAGTATGAGTTGGAAAGATAAGACGACGATCTACAAATCATCTTCAGACGTCAAAGTCTGAAGCGAAGCCTAAGATGCTGATCAATGACGATGAAGCTACTAGTTCTGCACAAACTGAAATCATTTAGGCTGATTTCAGCTTACCAGCTGAAACTAAACTGAACTGAACCAGCTGTTGACCAGCTGAACTGAACTGAACCAGCTGCTGACCAGTTGAACTGAACGACCAGTTGAGTTGACTAGTTGGGAAAATGTCCAGCAAGGCGAATTTGACTGTTGCAATTCCAGAAACAGTACAGAAACTTTTCAACTGTCATATTCTTGTGCCTAACGTATATATCATTGTTGAGGCTTATAAATACAACATCTTGAAGATCAAACAAGAGCTTTGGAAGAGGATTCAAAGCATGGGCAGTTAGCATAAAGAAATCAGCTAGTTGAGAGCACAAGCCCTTGTGTGAGGATACAATTGAGATGTACACTGTAAAAGAAAAATTCCTCACACACAATCACTCACACATATAGAAGAGAGTTTAACTTCAAAGATTAGTTGAGTGAGTCTTGCACAACGACAATAAACTTGTGTATGTAGTCTTTGCATAAGAGACGTTAAACATTATGCTGATTGTGAGGTGCTGCCTACAATCTTGAGTGCTAGGAGTTCGGTTTAGGCAGTGGGTAAGTCCTAGCTGAATGGGTTTGTACAAGGTGTTGTATAAATCAAAGTCTTCTAGTGAATCCTTGCCAAGGGGAAGAAGGGGTGACGTAGGAGCATTTAAAGTCTCCGAACATCTATAAACAAATTCGTGTCTATTTGTTTATTGCATTTACTTATCATTTCCATTGTTTTTAAAGATACATTGTTGAAGCATTTTATGTGTTCTTCAAATACCAAAATATTGGATACCAAGTATTTGATGAAATGCTTCAACCAGAAATATTTTTACTCATTCAACTTGCTTATATTTTAAATGCTTTACAAAATATTTAATCGATTTCTACGAAGGATTATTTCGAGTGTTTTCCGCTTGATTTGAATACCTAACTCGATTTAATTCATCGGTGTTCAATATTTCAAGAACCGAGCTATTGTAGCACAACGATGATCCCCCCATCGATCCTATCAGTTTGTAAACTGGAAAAGTGTCTTTTACAGAACTTTGTTGTATTGTTCTTTACGGAGTTGTGTAACTAAAGTTTTAGTAGGCTAAGAGTAAGCCCTATTGAAGTGGGTATTTACAAGTGTTGTACTGTAATATCCAAATTCTCTTAGTGATACCTTCTGGAAACAGAAGAAAGGGAGATGTAGAAGATTTTATCTTTGAACTTCCAGAAACAACCACTGTTCTACTGCCTACTGTTTTTATTATTTCTCATCGTACTCCATTGGATCGTTTCCGCACTTTTTGTGTTCTGCTGGATTTACATTCGAACAAGACCAGCTATAATCTCTAACAGGATTCTAGCACCCTTTGCCAAATCGTCAAACAAAGGAAAGAGTTTATTCACCCCACCTCTAAACTCCTTATTGATCCCCAACAAGTGGTATCGGAGCAGATTTTTCTTGTTCTAAATATGTACAACAGTTATGGCACACTTCAGCAAAGTACCCATGTTCTCAAAAGAAGATTTTGATGACTGGAAGATCTGTATGCAAGCTCATCTTGCAGCTCAAGACGATGACATGTGGTTTTTCATCACAGATGGTCCTCTAAAAATTTTAAAGCCAAATACAGCTATTGCTCTTACTGAGGGTGCACCACAAATGGTTGAGAAGCACAAAAGTGAATGGAATTGGGAGGACAAAAAGAAAGCCAATCTAGACAATATTGCGAAGGACATACTCTACAAAACACTTGATTAGAACACCTTCAGCAAGATCAAGATGTGTTCTACTGCAAAAGAGATTTGGGAAAAACTCATCCAAATCTGTGAAGGAAATGAACAGACAAAGGAGAATGATTTGTCTGTAGCAATGCAGAAATTTGAAAATCTCAAAATGAAAGTTGAAGAAACTCTGAATGAGTTTGATTAACGTTTCAGCAGCTTAGTCAATGAGCTAGCAGCTCTGGGGAAAGAATATGGCAACAGAGAAATAACACTCAAAGTTATGAGAGCTTTACCCAGAGAATGGGATATAAAAACTATGGCTATGAGAGTATCTAAAGATCTGAACAAGTTAGAACTATACGACTTGTTTGCAGACTTAAAATCCTATGAGTTTGAACTCGAAGTGAGAAGTGGAGAAGAGCCCTCATCAAATCCACCTACCAAAGCTCTTACTGCTACTGCTGCAGTTGTTCCAAGTGCATCACCTGCTACTTGCCATTGAAAGCACATCTGAAAAGACTACTGAACAGATCAAGAACGATGCAATGTCTTCATTTGTGAAAAAATTTTCCAGATTCATGAAGAAGAATCATCGAGCTTACCAGGGTCCTAATCGAAACTTTAAGAAGGATTCACCTCTGGTGACATGGCGTGTTTCAATTGTGGAAAAGTCGGGCATTTTATTGCTGATTGCCCTAAGCCAAAGAAGGATGATCAAAAGAAAAAGGAATACAAGAGGAATGACAAGAAATCCAGAAGAGACCGCAAAGCAATGATTGCAGAAGAAAGCAAGTCAAAATGGGCGGATTCTAGTTCTGAGTCTTTTGACTCAGAAAGTCATTCCAGTGATAGCGACGCAGAAGAGATCAAATGTCTTATGGCAGACACTGAATCAACCTCAACATCTGGAGAGGTATTTGACTTTGAATCTAATGAATTTACACGAACTGATTTGGTTAATGCACTGCATGACATGGTAGAAGAGTACTCAAGACTTTCTCAATCATTCGAGGAAGTTAAGACTGAAAATCAAAACTTAAAGGATCAAATCAGTAAGTTTACTTGCTTGCAAGAAAACAGCTGTGGTGATCTAAAAGTTGAGATAAGTAAGTTGAAGACTGAGAATGACAGAGTAAATGCAGATTACTAGACTATGAGATCTGAGAATCAGAAGCTATCAGTTCTGGTAAATGCATGGAACAAGTCTTCTGTTTCATTAGAAAAGATGCAAGAATTGCAAAAGCAATATGGTGACAGGAGTGGTCTCGGATTTAGTAATAGTGAAAGCACTTCTGAAACAAGTACTAAGCCAGAACTGAAAACAAGCAAAGGAAAATACATTCATTTTGTTAAATCCAGTGTGGTATATGAACCAGTAGTACCAACTGTTCGAGTTGAAAGGTTTATATATTAGGCGAACAGAAGAAAGAATTATGGTCAGGGTTATGTTGATCCTAATGGAAGAGTCCACCAGAGTTCTGGATCCAGTAGAGGATTCAACTCAGGAGGACAACCCTCTATGAAGGTTAGAAACAACCAGTACTATAATTCTAGATCTATTCAGAAGAGATACAGGCCAGACAACAAAAACAGAAGGGAAGAACAATATTCTAAAATGCATTCTGTTAGAGATAACAGACCTTCTGTTGCACACACCTATGTGGATACCCGAAGTACAAGGTCACCTAAAATTGTTCAAATGTGGGTTCCTAAAGGACTGATAAGGCTCGGACCCAAATAGATTGGGTACTAGTTACTAAAACTTGTGTTTGCAGGAACATGAGAGGAAAGCTAAGATCAGCAGCTCCACATGGTATCTGGACAATGGATGTTCCAGACATATGACCGAACAAAAGATTCTACTCTCAGAAATAATGAGTTGTACTGGACCAAAGATAACTTTTGGGGACAACTCAAAAGGTAAAACCGTGGATAAGGGTAAGGTTATCCATGGTAACATTACTATAAATGACGTGCTCTTGGTTGAAAATCTCTGTTACAATTTGATTAGCATTAGTCAACTGTATGATAATGGTTACTCTGTAGCTTTTCAGAAGCACACATGCACAATTGAAGATGCTGATGAGTTTACTGTATTAACGGGAAAAAGAGAAGGCAACACTTACAAAGTTTCATGGAACATAGATCATGTTAATGTTCCTACATGTTCAGTTGCCTCCCTTAGTGATAAACATTGGCTATGGCACAAGAGATTGAATCACCTGAACTTCAAGTCAAGTAATTAATCTCAAGAAGCTGAACATAGTTGATGGTTAACCTGATATTAATTTTGTTAAGAATCATGTATGTTCTGCATGTCAACTTGGTAAACAAGTAAGATCTAGCTTCAAGAATAAATGTAGTAAATCAACTTCAAGGTGTTTGGAATTATTGCATATGGACTTATTTAGTCCAATCCCTATCATGAGCTTAGGGAGAATGAATTATAAACTTGTTGTTGTTGATGGCTTTTCTAGATTTATTTGGGTGGTATTTCTTACTGGAAAAGATCAAACCAGTAGCCTCCTGATCAAGCTTCTGAAAAGGATTCAAAATGAAAAATCAGTTTCTCTCATTAAAATCAGAAGTGATCGGGACACTGAATTTATTAACAAGATTCTTGAGTTATATTTAGATGAACAGGGCATTCTCTCAACTGCTTCTGGGCAAAAGAAATCAACACAGCATGTTACGCACAAAACAGAACCATGATCAACAAAAGGCAGAATCAGACTCCATATGAGATATGGAAAGGGAGTAAGCCTAATGTATCTTATTTTCATGTGTTTGGTTGTAAATGCTTTGTGCACAACAATGGTAAAAATCATTTGTCTACATTTGATTCAAAATCAGTTGATGGATTATTTCTTGGATATTCAGCAGTAAGCAAAACATTCAGAATTTTCAATAATAGAACTCTTAATGTTGAAGAATCTATTCATGTTGTTTTTGATGAATAGAGCAGTGCTCCTGAAATTTCTAACGTGTCAAATCTAAGTAACAGATTAGACAGGATTTATCTGGAACTGGATAGTGAAGATGATGCAGAACCAAGTGTCAAAAATGATCAAAATCCAGAAGCAGACATTCCTCTGGTAGAACCAGTTGTTCAGACACAGGACATACCAGAACCAGAAGTTGACTTTCCAGAACCTGTTACTGCTTTAGCTGAGCATGATCCGAATCCATCAAATTAGGGAGAAATTTCTTTAAATCCTTTTGTTTGGAGAAAATCTCACCCTCCATCTTTGGTCATTGGTAATCCAGCAGCTCCATTGTGGGGACCCGGACGCTAATCATCTTATTAATCGTCATTGGGACTAATTTAATTAATTATAATAAACAGGGTCTAAATTTTTTTTTTAAATGCGGAACGTAATGGCATACATCTTAACATACACGTCAGTATTAAAAGTACAAATCCTGCACTATATACAATCAGTCTCAACTAAGGTTTAACAACTATATAACAAGTGTTTAAACCCTAACTCTAGTCCAAGTCCGTAGTCTCCACTCTAACTCGATCTTTCTTTACCTCTGTGACCCTGAACCTGTCCCACCTGTTGCCATGCACACATACAGACAAGACAACAGCCGGATAACTCCGGTGAGATATAAATATCCCAGTATAAACAATGTATCAATGCAATCATATAAAACATATATAAAAGCATAAACAATCATTAAAACATGTATCCAATCTGACTACATGAACCAATACGAATCTGTAGTTAAGTCAATGACTTATTATCTTATCTCAACTTATTTCTAACCTAGGGATCCCGATCTAATTTAGACTTTGGTATGCTGTATCGAATGTCTAGAATAGACGTCGATCTACATCTAAGCTCATCGATACACCGTAAGTCTAGAGTCTTCGCGGTTCTGACAAAGACTCGGCGGTTCTGCCCTAGCTAGGCTGATCTGCCCTAGACTCAAACTCTGGCTCTGCTATAATTCAATAGACTAAACAGATCAATCTGATAATCTGCAAATATCAATGCAATAAAATAAAGTATGTGATTTTGGGAAACTCAAGTCAAACCTAACTCGAGTTGTGCAATCCCGAATCAACATTTATTTATACCTTTCGTTATGTCGCTATGATACAATCGAAGTCTCGACTCAAAGTCAGTCAATGTTCAATCTGGCAATGACAATATCAATATACTGCATTAATATTCTATTCAAATCAAGACATCTCTGTCTTATCAAATTCTGACGGTACAACAGTACAATCTTGCGATACCGGTGATACCACACCAGTATATACTAATGCCAATAACTTATAATCAACCACCGTACGAATCTGACATCACATCTCAGTCAATTTAACTCTGAAATTCATAACAATTCCATAATCAATCTGTTTCTTAATCTGACTTCGATTCTATGATGTCTACTATGTCAAGAACATCATATATGAATTTGATTCAATCCTGACAATATCATAATTTCAAACCATGTCCAAACGTAATAAAACTTACGTCCAGTTGTAGTCTGCGTCGATAGGAACTCATTACCGAAGTCGGATTCAAACTCTAACGAGTAGATTTCACAAACTCATAATTTGAAACCACGGTGAAGTGTTGAGGGAATTCTCGATTTTTGCTGTTTCTATCTGATCAAATTCGAAGGAAGAGGCAATATATATATATATATATATTGCATGTAATTGATACGTGTCTTCCTCAAAATCCATCCAAAGCCTCTCGCGCATATGCGCGTACTGTCCTCACGCATATGCGTGAGAATTAAGTCTCGGCGCGTAGCTTCACGGAGACTCGCGCATATGCGCGCCCTTACTCGGCGCATATGCGCGAGGCCATTGCTCAAATTTGCCAAGTCTCGGGTACCCTCGCGCATATGCGCGAATCTACGTCGCGCATGTGCGCCCAACTCTCTGGACCTCTCGCGCATGTGCACGCATACAGTCTCGCATGTGCGCCTAGTGTTCTGTTCCGCACTATTCGCGCATATGCGCAAGACCTTCGGCTCTTGCACCAACAACTTCACATACAAACTTTTAATTCGTGTCTCGATTAGCCCTTTCATAATCAGTCTCGATTAAAAATTAATAATCGTAATTTAACACGATATAAAATCTGGGGCATTACATTTCTCCCCCCCCCCAAGATACGATTTCGTCCTCGAAATCACAGGTATTCAATCGTATCAATAAGGAATATATATACAAAGCTGTATAAGAAAATTTACATTATCGAAATAACTCTGGGAACTCTTGTCTCATATCTGATTCAGTTTCCCAAGTGGCTTCTTCATTGCCATGACGAGTCCATTGAACTTTCACAAGTGGAATGGTCTTCGTTCTGAGCTGTTTTTCTTTACGATCAATAATCTAAATCGGTTTTTCAATATAGATCAACGTCTCATCCATTTCGGCCTCGTCTGGCTGAATAGCATGTGAAGCATCAGGAAGGTATTTCCTTAATAACGATACATGAAAGACATCATGTATCCCAGATAATGAAGGCGGTAACGCGAGTCGATATGCACGATCTCCTATCTTTTCGAGAATCTCATAAGGCCCAATATATCGTGGAGACAGTTTCCCTTTCTTGCCAAATCTGACAACTCCTGTGAAAGGTAAAATCTTTAAAAATACTCGGTCTCCTGCCTCAAATACCAATGGTCTACGTCGAACATTGGCATATTTGGCCTGTCTGTCTTGCGCTGCCTTCATGTTTTTTCGAATTAGCTTCACTTTTTCTGTCATATCTCCGATCATGTCAGGTCCAATCTCAGGCACTTCAGAGATATCATCCCAATAGAGAGGGGATCGACACTTCTTTTCGTACAACGCTTCAAATGGTGCTATCTCAATACTCGTCTGATAGCTGTTGTTGTACGAAAACTCACAAAGTGGCAATGCATCTTGCCAATTAGTGCTAAAATCAAGCACTACTGCTCTCAACATATCCTCCAATGTCTGGATAGTTCGCTCTGACTGTCCGTCAGTCTGTGGATGATATGCGGTACTCAGATGTAACTTCGTACCGAGAGCCTGCTGCAAGCTCTGCCAGAAGTGCGAAGTAAATCGAGGATCACGGTCTGATACAATTGACTTCGGCACTCCGTGCAATCTGATCACTTCTCTGACATAGATCTCTGCCATCTGGTCAAATCTATACGTCATCTTATACGGAATAAAACATGCAAATTTGGTCAATCTGTCAATCACGACCCAAATCGCATCACAACCTCGGGAGGAACGCGGCAATTGTGTCACAAAATCCATGGAAATGTGATCCCATTTCCATTCAGGAATGGACAAACTCTGTAATAAACCTCCTGGTTTCTTTCTTTCTGCTTTCACCTACTGGCAATTCAGACATTTGGAAACAAATTCGGCAATGTCAGTCTTCATTTGTTTCCACCAATACTGTCTTTTCAAATCATTATACATCTTTCTGCCACCAGGATGAATACTGAATCGACTGTTGTGCGCTTCTGACAATATCTGTCGTCTCAAATCTGAAACATTCGGCACAACCAAACGATTATTTACATACAAGACGTTATCACGTACCTGATATTCCGATCGATGTCCTGTTCTGATTATCGATACTGATTTCTGTACATTCTGATCAACTTTTTAAGCTGCCTTAATTCTTAAGATCAGCTCGGGTTCCACTTGCACCGTATAAAGTCTCAACGATCTATAATCATTTCAAATGCTAATCCAGACAAACAGCAGTCTTCTATCAAATTTGAAACACCGATCGTCGACAAGGATAAAGAATATACCTTTCGACTTAGTGCATCAGCTGCTGCATTAGACTTTCCTGGATAGTATTTGATTTCACAATCAATATCCTTAAGCAAATCAAGCCATCTTCGTTGCCTCATATTCAATTCAGATTGTGAAAACAGATATTTCAAACTTTTATGATCAGAATATATCTCGAACTTCTCACCGTAAAGATAGTGTCGCCATATCTTTAATGCAAAGACAATGGCTGTCAATTCAAGATCATGGATTGGATAACGGGTCTCATGTGGTTTAAGTTGTCTTGAGGCATAAGCAATAACATGCCATCGCTGCATCAGAACACATCCCAACCCTCTGTGAGAAGCGTCACAATAAACCACAAAACCACCAGTACCGGATGGGATAGTCAACACCGGAGCACTGGTTAATCTCTTCTTCAACTCCAGAAAACTGGTCTCGCATTCTTCAGACCAAACAAATGGAGTATTTTTCTGAGTCAGCTGAGTAATTGGTTTAGCAATACTTGAGAAATCTTTAATAAAACGACGGTAATATCCCACTAAACCCATGAAACTGCGAATTTCGGGGACTGACGTCGGTCTTGGCCAAGAAATCACGGCCTCAACTTTGCTGGGATCCACTGATATCCCATCTCCGGATATAATATGCCCCAGAAATACTACATGTCTCAACCAAAACTCGCATTTCGACAGTTTAGCATATAATTTCTCAGCCCTTAAAATTCGCAACACAGTTCTTAGATGCTCAGCATGCTCGCTCATATTCTTTGAATTAATCAAAATATCATCAATGAATATAATCACATAATCATCGAGATATTTCTGGAATATACGGTTCATCAATCCGATAAATACAGCTGGAGCATTCGTCAGACCAAACGGCATGGCAATAAACTCATAATGTCCATACCTGGTTCTGAATGCTGTTTTCGAGATATCAGAATCTCTGACTCTCAGCTGATGATATCCCGATCTTAAATCAATTTTGGAATATACTGAAGAACCCTGCAACTGGTCAAACAAATCATCAATACGAGGCAAATGATATTTATTCTTTATCGTTGCCTTGTTCAGTTGCCGATAGTCGATGCAGTGTCTCATGGAACCGTCTTTCTTTCTTACAAACAATACTGGAGCACCCCAAGGAGAAACACTCGGTCTGATGTACCCCTTGGCCAGTAAATCTTCCAGCTGATCTTTTAATTCTTTCAATTCAATTGGTGCCATTCTGTACGGGGCTCTAGAAATCGGAACTGTACCTGGCATCAATTCAATGCTGAAGTCTATCTCTCTAACTGGAGGTAATCCCGGGATCTCATCTGGAAAGACGTCAGCAAACTCACGTACCACTGGCAAATCGGCCAATGATGGACTCGACTTCAGTAAATCTACTGAATATACAAGGAATCCCTCTGCTCTTTTCTGTAACAATCGAGTCATAGATAATACGGATACTAAAGGAATTCTCGATCTAGAACCCTTACCGTAGAATTTCCACTCTTCCGTCATATCTGGTCTGAATCTCACTATCTTGTGGAAACAATCAACTGTAGCTCTGTACTTGGTCAGCATATCAATACCGATAATACAATCAAATTCTGACAACCCAAGTACGATGCAATCTAATTCAATCTCATGCCCGTCATACTGTAGTACACAATATTTTACAGAATTTACGGATATCAAACCTGTCCCTAAAGGAGAAGAGACACACACTACAGTAGCTAAAGACTCTACAGGCAATGCATGACTTAATGAAAATCGTTCAGAAATAAAAGTATGTGAAGCACCGGTATCAATCAATACATAAGCAGGGTAACCAAATAAAGAACAGTTACCTGCCACAACGTCATCTGGTGCTTCCTGGGCCTGCTCCTCTGTCAAAGCTGAATACTCTGGCCTGCTGTCTAGGAGGCTGGCTAACACTCTGGCTACCTCTTGGCCTCTGCTGTGATTGAGCTGGCGCTGGCTGGAATGTATGAACAGCAGTTGATCGTCTCTCAGTCTATGCTGCTGATCCCGATGACTCGGCTCCCTGAGATCTTTGGGAATCCTCTCTGTGGACACACTTTAGCAAAGTGTCCCGTCTGTTTACAGATGTTGCAACTACCAGTTACTCCCTGGCATTGCTCAGTTGCATGTCTTCCTCCGCAGGTCTTGCAATAAACTCCAGTGTAACTCTGGCTCTGTCTGGAACCACCGGAGCTGGAAGAACTGCTGCCAGATTTCTTAAATTGCTTTCCTCTGGATTTCAAAATTTCCTTCTTCCCTCCACTGCTGCTGCCACCCTCGAATCTTACTGCTGATCTAGAATCGGTGCTGATCCATTCTCAATAAAACATATTACTATATCAAATCAGATAAGCAAGTAACATGTATTGAAGCAGTAAGACATGCTAGCATTCAAAAGCAGGAAAGAAATCATCAATCTACCCTGCTCAGTAGCCTCTTCTATCTCAATCTAAATGATCTATCGCTCTGATACCACCTGTTGTGGGGACCCGGACGCTAATCATCTTATTAATTGTCATTGAGACTAATTTAATTAATTATAATAAACAGGTTCTAATTTTTTTTTTTTAAAATGCGGAACGTAATGGCATACATCTTAACATACACGTCAGTATTAAAAGTACAAATCCTGCACTATATACAATCAGTCTCAACTAAGGTTTAACAACTATATAACAAGTGTTTAAACCCTAACTCTAGTCCAAGTCCGTAGTCTCCACTCTAACTCGATCTTTCTTTACCTCTGTGACCCTGAACCTGTCCCACCTGTTGCCATGCACACATACAGACAAGACAACAGCCGGATAACTCCGGTGAGATATAAATATCCCAGTATAAACAATGTATCAATGCAATCATATAAAACATATATAAAAGCATAAACAATCATTAAAACATGTATCCAATCTGACTACATGAACCAATACGAATCTGTAGTTAAGTCAATGACTTATTATCTTATCTCAACTTATTTCTAACCTAGGGATCCCGATCTAATTTAGACTTTGGTATGCTGTATCGAATGTCTAGAATAGACGTCGATCTACATCTAAGCTCATCGATACACCGTAAGTCTAGAGTCTTCGCGGTTCTGACAAAGACTCGGCGGTTCTGCCCTAGCTAGGCTGATCTGCCCTAGACTCAAACTCTGGCTCTGCTATAATTCAATAGACTAAACAGATCAATCTGATAATCTGCAAATATCAATGCAATAAAATAAAGTATGTGATTTTGGGAAACTCAAGTCAAACCTAACTCGAGTTGTGCAATCCCGAATCAACATTTATTTATACCTTTCGTTATGTCGCTCTGATACAATCGAAGTTTCGACTCAAAGTCAGTCAATGTTCAATCTAGCAATGACAATATCAATATACTGCATTAATATTCTATTCAAATCAAGACATCTCTGTCTTATCAAATTCTGATGGTACAACAGTACAATCTTGCGATACCGGTGATACCACACCAGTATATACTAATTCCAATAACTTATAATCCACCACCGTACGAATCTGACATCACATCTCAGTCAATTTAACTCTGAAATTCATAACAATTCCATAATCAATCTGTTTCTTAATCTGACTTCGATTCTATGATGTCTACTATGTCAAGAACATCATATATGAATTTCATTCAATCCTGACAATATCATAATTTCAAACCATGTCCAAACGTAATAAAACTTACGTCCAGTTGTAGCCTGCGTCGATAGGAACTCAGTACCGAAGTCGGATTCAAACTCTAACGAGTAGATTTCACAAACTCATAATTTGAAACCACGGTGAAGTGTTGAGGGAATTCTCGATTTTTGCTGTTTCTATCTGATCAAATTCGAAGGAAGAGGCAATATATATATATTGCATGTAATTGATACGTGTCTTCCTCAAAATCCATCCAAAGCCTCTCGCGCATATGCGCGTACTGTCCTCACGCATATGCGTGAGAATTAAGTCTCGGCGCGTAGCTTCACGGAGACTCGCGCATATGCGCGCCCTTACTCGGTGCATATGCGCGAGGCCATTGCTAAAATTCGCCAAGTCTCGGGTACCCTCGCGCATATGCGCGAATCTACGTCGCGCATGTGCGCCCAACTCTCTGGACCTCTCGTGCATGTGCACGCATACAGTCGCGCATGTGCACGCATACAGTCGCGCATGTGCGCCTAGTGTTCTGTTCCGCACCATGGGCTTCTGCCCTACTCGCGCATATGCGCGCTTACTCTTCGCGCATATGCGCGAGACCTTCGGCTCTCGCACCAACAACTTCACATACAAACTTTTAATTCGTGTCTCGATTAGCTCTTTCATAATCGTCTGGATTAAAAATTAATAATCATAATTTAACACGATATAAATTCTTGTGCATTACATCCATTAAGAACTAGAAGGCAAATGATTAATGAATATATGCATGCTGCTTTTATCTCTCAAGATGAACCAAAGAAGATTGAAGAAGCTCTTCTGGATCCCCATTGGATTGAAGCTATGCAAGAAGAGCTGAATCAATTTAAACGAAATGTAGTTTGGTTTCTTGTACCTAGACCATCTCATCAAGCTGTAATTGGAACCCGGTGGGTATTTAGAAACAAGCTAAATGAAGAAGGTATTGTTGTCAGAAATAAAGCAAGACTGGTGGCTCAAGGTTTCAGACAAGAAGAAGGAATAAACTATGATGAGACCTATGCACCAGTAGCAAGGCTTGAAGCTAGCAAAATATTCTTAGCCTTTGCTACTTTCAAAAACTTCAAACTTTATCAGATGGACGTGAAAAGTGCCTTCCTAAATGGTCTACTGCAAGAAGTGGTCTACGTTGAACAACCTCCAGGTTTTATTGATCATTTCTTACCGCATCATGTGTTTAAATTACACAAAACCCTGTACGGTTTAAAACAGACACCTCGAGCTTGGTATGACACGCTCTCACAATTTCTTGTCAATCATGACTTTACAATCGGCACAGTAGACAAGACCTTGTTCACTTTAGTTAATAATAAGCACATTCTGTTAGTACAGATTTATGTTGATGACATTTTCTTTGGGTCAACTAACCCCAAATTGTGTGCAAAGTTTTCTAAATTATTGCAGGAACAATTTGAAATGAGCATGATGGGAGAATTGACATTCTTCCTAGGACTGCAGATCAAACAACTTGATATTAGAATCTTCATAAATCAGGCTAAGTACACTAAGGAACTACTAAAATAGTTTGGCATGGAAATATGCTCTGCTGCTTCCACTCCAATCAGCTCATTTACTAAACTTGATAAAGAGGAAAATGGAATTTCAGTAGAGGTAACTCAGTATCGTGGTCTAATTTGTTCATTGTTATATCTTACTACCAGTAGACCTGATATTATGTTTGATGTTTGTATTTGTGCAATATTTAAATCTAACCCTAAGCAATCACATTATATTGCTGCTAAACGTATTCTAAAATACTTAAAGGGTACTCAAAATGTCGGCATATGGTATCCCAGTGATTCTTCTTTCAATCATATTGGATATTCAGATGCTGACTATGCAGGTTGCAAACTGGATAGAAAAAGCATAAGTGGTTTTTGTAAATTTCTTGGTGATAGGTTGATCTCCTGGTTCAATAAAAAGCAGACTTCCATAGCTACGTCTACTGCAGAAGTAGAATACCTTGCTGCTGGAAGCTGCTGCTTTCAAATACTGTGGATGCAACAAAACTTAAAGACTATGGAGTTCAAGCCTCTGAATCACCTATATTCTATGACAATACCAGTGCTATTGCAATTACGCATAATCAAGTACTTCGTTCCAGAACGAAGCACATTGAAATCAGACATCATTTTATTAGAGATCATGTGCAGAAGAACGACATTCGTCTGGAATATGTCTCTACTGATCAGCAAGCAGCATATATCTTTACTAAACCTTTGCCTGAGAATAAGTTTTCTTATTTTCGTAATGTTCTCGATTTAATTGATTTATCTTAATTAATGTTTACTATCTTCTGTTTTCTTTTTTGCAGTAAGTAAAAGCAGTAGACAAACAAGAGATATGACAAAATGAGATATTTTATTCATAAAACTAGATGCATTACATTATCTAATCTATTACATTTGTTGATTATGCATTACATTATATAATCTATTACATTTGTTGATTTCAGCAGTATTGAGAACTTCAGCAGGAACCTAACTAGGAGCTACTGGAATCATCCCCCTCTTCGCGTGGTCATGGTTTGTAAAAGGGATGATTCCGCAGCCTAGTACTTCTAAAACTATGGAATCATCCCACTCTCTTTGCATGATCGTGGTTGGTGAACAAGATGATTCCTCAAACTGTCAAGAAAATACTCGAATTATAGATCGAGATATTTCTTTCAAGTCTTCGTCCTTGGGAAGATGATGTCTCCAGACATCATCTTACGAGAAGCTGGAAGTGCCTTTGTAACTCATCTGCTGAATCAGACTCTGGAGAAGACTCCGAGAGAATATTTGCATCATCCATTTGTTTTGATTTGTTATTTGTGTAAATGACTTAGTTTGTGAGCTTGCAGGTATTTATAGCAAGCCTCGGAGAAGCTAAAGAGCCACTTGACTGTTCATCTCATGCATGAATATCAAGAGTCACCTATCTTTCCCTCAGATCTCGTATCTTCGCATTTATTAGTTGCATTAATTTAGGGGGAACAATTTTTTTTTTATTCTGTCTAATATTTCCGTGTTTTATCAGAAGCAGAAGGAGGTTTGTCTTTTCGATAAAACAATATGTATACTGGTTTTCATTAAGGTGCTGAATATATTTCAGTACTTTATGAATACCAGTAGATATTATCATAAGACGACAAATCCTCTTCTAATTTTTTTGTAGTAACAGCTTGGACAGCCCGCCCATATTTTAGTATTTTTTAAAAATTTTGCGTACCTGACACTCTCTGTTTAACCTTTCAAAAACTCAACCGCAAACATACTGACACGTGTCCTTATATTTCTCTGACGGCTGTACATTTTGAATATTTAACCGACTTTCGTTCTCATTTCACCTTTTTATGATTACAAACTTTTTCTTACTAGCTACTGCTTTCTCTCGCATTCATCTCTACTACAGAATCTACTTCGAATTCTTTTTGTTTGCAGAAATTGCTGGAGCTTACACTCTAAATGCTTATCAAGCCAACTTTACATCGGTTGTGACCATCAAAGGCGAGAATCTTGTTAAGATGTTCAAAGAAATTGAAAAATCTGGTCTCCGAAGGTTTTTGGAAGCACCTGCTATCATATACAAGACTACACTCTTGGATTTCTACGCCAAAGCAACCGTCGAGGAAGGGAAAATCATTTATTCCCGGGGAGGTGCATCTATCTCCATTGATGCTGCACTATTGGGATCGACTTTCTTTCTCCCATACTCAGGTATCTCTGACTTTTCTGATATTTCTAAGGAGGAGATGTCCACTGCTCTTACCTCCTTCTCAGCTTCTGGAGAGGAACTCTCTCCCTCTTGCTTCAAGAAGCTTCTGAAAATGGAATATCAAGTGCTTGCCTGAAAATGGAATATCAAGTGCTTGCCGATATCGTGGCAAAGGCACTTCTGGTCAAAGCTGGTACGTTTGACAAGCTGACCAAGGAGTAGATACAAGTGATGGTAGATATCACTTCTGACTTTAAGGTGGACTAGAGTTGATTCTTGTTCAGAATCATGAAAGATATGTTTGTGAGGAAAGCTACTGGTTTTGCTGTTCAGATCAGCACAATGTTAATGGATGCTGGTTTTCCTCACACTTCTGAACAGCATGCTTTTTTTTGTAATAATGGCTGATGCTGCCAATATACTTGCTTTGAGGCCAAAGCCAACTGTGGCCGAGTTTGTTGCTCTAAAGAAAGAAGTTGGCGATGCTCAGACTGAGGCTCAAGTGCCTCAAAAGAAAATCAAGAGAAAAAGATTAGTTGTCTCCATTGATTCGGATAAAACATTATCTGAGGAGTCTGCTACTCCAATCAAAGCATCACTCTCTGCCACCCCTAGAAGGAAGAAAGCTCGCACAGTTCTCCGCCTCAAGAAAACAGCAGCCGTTGCTGATTTAGACACTGTCCCTTTGAGACAAGTGTTTCCAGAAACCACCTCATCCCAAACAGAGTCTGTCCCAGTCTCCAAACCAGCAGTCACATCTACTGTCACAACCTCTACTTCTGTTCCGACATTCAGACCCTTGTTTGGAGTCGTTATTCGAGAATCTACTGCAGGGTCTTCTGCCTTTAGACCCATACTGCCTGCCTCCTCTTCAGATAAAGGCAAGGGTAAACTTGTTGTAGAACCACAATCTATTGGCGCCAAGTCATCTGTCCTTACTGCTATTGATCTTCACTTGGAAGAGATTGAAAAATCTACCAGTGAAGACATGACTTTCTTTGATGATTGGCTGAAAATCAGAATTATCCACCCAATCTCTTATTTGAAAACACCAGGTGTTTATGCGATAATGGTGAAAAATGAGAAGAAGGTTTTTGACTATGCCAAGATCGAAAATGTGATTGCGGCAATGAACAGACGAAGCTACATTCTTGGGCAGCTGAAATGTCATAAGCTAGAATCTGTTTTAAAGACTCTTAAGTCTAATTTCGACTCTATGATTCCTACTGCTACTCAGGATCAGAATGTGATCCAAATTTTGATCGATAGACTGAGATTGATTAATGAGCAACTTCTTGCTCAAGAACAGGCCTTTGGAGAGCTTGTACAGTACCAAGTAGGCTTCATCCCAGACTTTATTCAGAATGAGCAAGTTGGGGAAAGGACTATAGCTCCCTCAGAAGCTAAGGTTTCCAGTACTCCTGCATCCCAGAAGCAGCCTACTCAATCTTCATCACTTCTCTTTGTTCGAGAATTGTCTTCAGTTGATGAAGTCATTCAATCTATTGTTCTTACTGTCTCTACTGCACCAGAAGCAGATCAGGCTGATGATATGGTCCAACCAGAAGCTCGACCATCAGACCAACCCATGGCAGAATCAGATGTTGCTCCATCTCAATCATTGCCGAATTTGGAGGTATTCTCTGCTGAACATCAAGCGGAAATGGAAGCTATTTTGAATGTTCAATTTGAATCTATTCCAACCACTGAGAAAATGGAAGCCACGGAAGCTGCCCAACCAGATGAGAGTGCAGCTCCTGAACCAACTACTGCTGGAGGCACTTCTACAGAAAAGACTACTGCTCTTTCTACTGCTCAATCAGAAGATACCGCTTCTACTGATTTGATTATCCCTCCTGCTAATTCTCCTGCTCACAACGATCGTCTCGCAGATATCAGATAGCGTACCATCCCCAGCAGAAACAACGTTTGATCTTGAATTCGAGATAGATATTCTGAGGGGAAATCTTGATACTCTATCAGATATTGTTAAAAAATTGTCTTTTGAACATGCTGGTGAGGTTAGTGCCACCAAATTCTTCCGTGACCGCATCTCAAAAGAAGTCACTCGCACGGCAGAATCATTGGCCAAACTGAATGTCGAAACCAGCCTTTTTAGACAAAATGTTGTCTCAAGTCACGCCAGCAACTTGCTTGGTCAAACTGACATCATTAAAACTGTCTCTGATCATGATTCGGCTATTCAATCTGTCTCCACCTAGAAGCCCTGGACTCGAAACTTGTAACTATTGATGCCAAGATTGAGTCTCAATCTCAATCTATTCTTGATCTAAATGAATGAGTTTTGAATCAAGCACCATTTTTGGAGATGCTGAATAGTGGCATTCTTACTCTTACTGGCCGAGTGGATGACTTACTCACTCGCGTTCAAGCCAATGATGCCAAAAAAGGAGAAGCAGAAGGCAGAGAAGAAGGCAGATCTGGAGGACATCATGCAAAATCCTCCTTCAGAAGCCAAGATCCTCAGGATGAGGAAACAATTTCCAGAGACATTGGAACTGATGATTAAATTCTTTTAAACTCAGTTTTACTGATTGTTTGTTTATCGATTATCTTATTTGCTATCTGTTTTCATATTCATCGATACTAACATCCAGGTTTTGGCATCACCGCAAAGGGGGAAATTGTTAAATTTAATTGTGGTGATGAGAGTCAAAACCAGTAGGACGCGATAGCTAAAACCAGAAGACTATATAAAAGCAGAAGCTCTCGTATCGTGTTAACAAAAGCAATACTATTCGAGTACTTATCAGGTTAGAAAAACCAGAGCAGAACATAGCTTTATAAGCATAACTTAGCTTAAGCAGAAGTAACTTAACGTCTTTTACTTGATCGTTACAATATTAAATGTTACTGTTACTTTACCTAGTACTAGCATTAATTGCACCATTAATGCTGTACAAAGTTATTTAATACGTCTTACCAGTTTTGGTATAAATTAAAGACTGATTATTCTGATAGCTTTATGTAGGATCTTTTTTAGGTGATAAAGCCGATTCTATAAAAAGTCAAAAGAAGCCGTTTTGTTTACGTTGGACTCAAGCTTTCTATATATAAGAAGATCAATCCTTTATAAAAAAAAACAACATTATTATCATTATCAACGCAACAATTATTCCAACGTTAGTTTTGAGCTTTCATCAACTACTTATCTTCTAGCTCAACATACAGAAAAGCAGCACACGCTTTATTCTCGATATCCGATCTTCTGAGATCACTTTGTGCTGTTGCTGTTTCGAAAACCTCTTCAAGCTAAACATTTTACTATATCATTAAGAATAGTTTTTAAACTGGAAAAGTGTCTTTTACATAACTTTGTTGTATTTGTTCTTTACGGAGTTTTGTAACTAAGAGTTTCAGTAGGCTAAGGGTAAGCCCTACTGAAGTGAGTGTGTACAAGTGTTGTACTGTAATATCTAAAGTCTTTTAGTGATACCTTCTGAAAACAGAAGAAAGGGAGACGTAGAAGATTTTATCTTAGAACTTCCAGAAACAACCACTATTTTACTGCCTACTATTTTATTATTTCTCATCGTACTCCATTGGATTGTTTCCACACTTATTGTGATATGCTGGATTTACATTCGAACAAGACCAGCTATATTCTCTAACAAGATGCTAGCACCCTTTGCAAAATCGTCAAACAAAGGAAAGAGTTTTGTAAGGTCCAAAATTAAGACGACGTAATCCAACTGCATGCAAATCTAGAAAACATGATAAATGGCTAATTAATTGATTTTAATTGATTAATTGATTATGAGACATACATGATTATATGTTAAATAGGATTTTATTATCATTATGCATAAAATTGTATTTTTAAGGATTATTCAAGTTGCGATCGAGGAATGGGGAACGAGGGCTGAAAAACGAAAAATGTTTTTATTAAATAATTGTTTTTAATTATTTAAATTAAAGGTGTTACTTTTTCTTATTTTTGAAAATAAGGAGTTTTGAGGTGATTTTATACACCGGGACGTAATTTTTATCGGTGTTGGATTTTCAACAAAAATATGAACTTTTTGGCAACCCGGCTAATAAAGTCACAAACTTATTTTTACCAAATCTATTTTTATATTTTAATTAAATCCTAATTAAGGCTAATGGACCTAAATTGTTAGCTTATTAGGCCTAAGCCTTATTTAGGGATTTACTTAGTATATAATATATTAAACACCTCAAACCCTACACTCAAAGTCACGCCTCAAATTTCAGAATTGGTTGCACACCTATTCACGGCACACACCACACGATAGAATTGAAGGAAAAAACTTGGGAGGTTTTGAAGAAAAATTCAACCTAGGCTCCTATGTCAAAGTTCTTCGTATCGCCATCAAATTTTCGTGTGTAAATTACGCAAAGGCATGCCATACATCTCCTTTTCTAATCTATCGCATCGTAGTATCGTTTTAAATATCGTGTGTATGAAAAGCATGAAGTTTCTATGATTATTTTTGAATTATTGCATGCATATGTGGGAAACTTGAGATTTGTTATGCAAATTCATGGTTTTATTATGTAAAGGGGCTGCCATGATCTTTGGTTATGAACAAGTGGAGTTTATACACGATTTAAGGTCCTAACACACACACCCTAAACACCAAAGTTGAAGGAACAAGCAATCGAAGTAGGAGTCGATTCTGCTGTCAAAGGTTTATGGGATCATGTTTCATGGGTTAGGGGTTGGCTTGGTCTTGTCATGGTTCAGGGCTCGGCCAGTGTCCGTGATGGGTCAGGGGGAGAGTCCTAGCCATGCTAGGACTCGAGTTAAGGGCAGGGGAATGAGATTACCGAATTCTTAAAGGACCATAGTACAATTAACCAAAAATTAAAGGACCTAAATGAGATTACCGAATTCTTAAGGACCACAAATCCAATTTTCGGAACTTAAGGGATCAAAATTAGAATTTTCGAAAGAAATATAAGGGTTAAAATGTTATATTTCAAAAATTTGGGGCTAGAATGCAAATTACGAAAAATTGAAGGGCTAAAATGCAATTTTTCCAGAAGTGCTTAAGTTCAACACGTAATCTTCATACAACTTTGGGAAATTAATTATAGAAATTTCTTAAGCTTCAACTCGAAAGGATTTAAAAGACATTTTCGTCGCATGAAGGATTAACATTCAAGGGGTAGCTACCTACGCATTGCTAGATTCAGGAGCTACACATTAATTCATATCTGAAACCTTCATCAAAAGACTGAATATTACTCCTCAAGATATGGGTTTGGGTTTCAAAGTTTCTACTCCATCCGGGGATCAAATGCTCACCTCTAAAATTGTCAAGAATCTGGAGCTTTGTTTATGCAAAGATGTGGTTCGGACAGATCTTACTGTGCTTCCTATGCCTGAATTTGATATTATACTCGGTATGGATTGGCTATCAGCGAATGGAGCTTCGATTGATTTTCGTCAGAGATCAGTGTCTATTATGCCACCTAGTGGTAAATCTTTTGTCTTTGAGGCGGAAAGGAACAAGAGAATACCGCACATTATCTCTTGTCTATGTGCGAGGAAGCTTATTAAACGAGGGTGCCAAGCTTTTCTAGCATGTGTCACTAACACATGATCCTATCAGTCAGAAATTGGAGGATGTTGATATTGTCAGAGATTTTCCTAGCGTCTTTCTCGAGGACGTATCTAGTATTCCACCTGATCGTGAAGTGGAATTATCTATTGATCTTATGCCGGGCACTGTTCCTATATCTAAAGCAACTTATCGTCTAGCACCTTCTGAAATGAAATAATTAAAAGATCAAATCCAAGAGTCGCTATACAAGGGTTCTATTTGCCCTAGTTATTCTCCATGGGGAGAACCGGTATTATTTGTGAAGAAGAAAGATTGTAGTATGCGTCTTTGCATTGATTATCGAGAGCTTAATAGGGTCACTATCAAAAACAAGTATCCACTGCAAAGAATTGAAGATTTATTTGACCAGTTACAAGGAGCATCGATATTTTCTTAGATTGATCTGCGATCGAGATACCATCAATTGAAAGTAAAAGATTCTGATGTTCACAAGATAGCGTTTCGTACTAGATATGGGCAATATGAATTTATGGTCATGCCATTCGGGTTGACCAATGTGCCAGCGATCTTCGTGGATCTCATGAATCGCGTATTTCAGCCGTATCTGGATCAGTTTATTATAGTCTTCATCGATGATATCTTAATCTATTCCAAGAGCAGAGAGGAGCATAGTCGTCATATGAGCATAGCACTGCAACACAGGAAGCTATATGCAAAATTCAGCAAGTGCGAGTTTTGGCTTGATAGAGTTGCATTCTTAGGCCACATCATTTCTAGTGATGGCGTTGAAGTTGATCAGAGTAAACTGGAGGCAGTGAAAGTGAAACGTCTACCCATTTTATTGCTTAAAAAGTACTAGAATTTTTTTTCTATAAACACTCAATTTTCGGCCATACACATAAACCTGATGAAAATATAAAATATTTTACCCTTTAAAATAAAACATCATCCAACTAGTATTTTAAAAATCAAGTGAAATAGTCATAAAAATGAAATCGTTGCATGTTTTACCAAACCTAAAAAGCAATAAGTTTGAAAAGTGTAGCCCATACTAAACCTCTCAAAATTCTCTCAAAGCATTAATAAATAGTCTTAAAATCTTTAGCATAAATCATAAGTCATAATCGTAAACGTAGAAAAATAGAAGCGCTGGTCCTCGGGTTGTGTGCACCTTCAGTCCAGTCAAATCACCCGTCAAGACCTCCCTCAAACTCACCTACATCCATCACATCTAGTGAGTCTAAAGACTCAACACACCATCATCTTTATAGCAAGTAATACGTAATATAGTAAACATATAACAGTGAAAAATATTTGTACTTAAAATATCGTTTTCATGAAGATGCATAAACTTCAAACATGAACATTTTCGTAAACCTTTTATGATGCATGAACTTTAAATAGAAACATTTTCAAAATGATGCATCAACTTTAAGCATAAATATTTTAATGACATGCATCACATAAAACTTAAGCTTCTCCTTTTTTTTCATCAACATGACATGACATAAAATATTTTTCATGATCATAAACATTTTTCCTTTTCCTTTGTTCTTTTCCTTTTCCTTTGTTGAATTCAGATCGTTAATTTTGACTTTCCTGACTTGACATGAACATGAAAAATCGATGGATCCATCTACATGAAACCACAGTACTGGGCGGCGGGGGACACCAGCAACACTCTCACCGGTCAACTGGGCCCTGGCCTATCCTGATCGAATAGAAATACGATCGTCGGGGTTCCCTCGGGGGTCTTTTCCCATAAATGGGTTCCCTCTGGGGCCTTTTTCCCTCACGATATTCCCATTCTTACCGTTACCACAAAACCGTTACCACATATTCGTAATGATGAAAATACGATCGTCGGGCTCCCACTGGGACCGTCACCCTCACGACATCCCCAACATTAACGAATTAGTCACAATTACTTCACTTCTCTCAACATTTACATTCTCATCATGTGGGGACCCGAACCTAATTCGTCTTCTTAATCATTATTAAGAATCAATATAACAATTAAGTAATGTGGGACATAAATTTTTTTTTAAAATGCAAGTGCGGAAACGTAATATACTCGATCTGATATACATGTCAATATAAAAGTACAAGTCTTGTACAACACTTATTTTTCTTAAACTAAAGTTCAGTCAGTATATCAAGTACTGAAAATCAATCTACTCTAAGTCCGGATCTCCATGCTAATTTTGAATCTCTCATCCTTTTCCTGATCCTGATCTTGCCCCACCTGTTGTCATGCACACATACAAACAAGACAACATCCGGATAACTCCGGTGAGAATATAATCCCAGTATAAACAATGTAAACATGCAGTCATATAAAAGCATATATAAAAGAATGAAACACATATCAATAGCATGTATCAAATCAGAAAGACATGTATCGATATAAAGCTGTCAATAAAACTCTGGCCTCATCATTTCAGACTCTACTCATTTCTAATCTAGGGATTCCGGTTGAATAAGAACGCAACTTTCCCCCACCTATTTTCCTCAGTCAGATGGTGGTACGTTCTAATTCCCAGACTTTGGCTATCTATATCGAATATCTGCAATAGAAGTCAATCTTCTTCTAAGCAAATCGAAATATACCCAAAAGTCCAGTGACTTGGCGGTTCTGCCAAAGACTAGGCACATCTGCTCAAGACTCTAACTCATGCTTTGCTATAAATCAATAGAATAAGCATATCAATATCAAGAATTGCAAATATCAATGCAATAATCATTCAGTATGTGATTTTGGGAAACTCTAGTTGAATCTAACTCGAGTTGTGCAATCCTGGATCAACATTGTTTTATACCTTTCTTTCTGTCAATATGACTCTCTCGAAGTCTCGGACTCAAATTTGTAAATACTCAATCTGGCAATGACAATAACGTGGAGTACACTATCAATACCCAAGTCAATCAATACTGGATATAATCAGAACTCAATCAAATTTTGTTTCAACAGCATAACTGCACAATCTCAATATACCTAGTGATACAAATCAACAGATATCAATTCCCACAACTCAGATTCAATAACAACACAAATCTGATATAAATCTCAATCAGATCAACTCTGAAAATCATAATAATTTCATACAGTAACCGTTCTTCAATCCAGTTTCGATTATACGATGTCAAACATGTCAGGAACACCATATATGAATCATATCCGATCCCTTCATTATAATAATTTCAAATCATAACAAAACGTAATAAAAATTACGTCCATTTGAAGCTCTCATCGGTAGAAACACAGTACTGAAGTCGGATTGAAATTCAGACGGATGGATTTCTCGCAAATCGAATTCTAGTATCAAGAAGTTAAGCTTCCTCTGTATTTTCGTTTCTTCCTTTTCTTTATTCTGAGGAGAATGACTCTTGTCATATATATATGTCAATTGTATTCCAAGCTACGTGTCTTATTTTTCTTGCATCTCGGTCGGCTCTCGGGCGGTCGAGAATTACCGTCCGGGAGTAGAATGTTCTGCCCGATCACTTGACTTGTCATGCACTGGCGCTCGAACGGTCACAAACTACCGCCCGGGCGCTGAATCTTCTTTCCAAGAGTTCAGGTTATACAACAATGGCGCTCGGGCGGTCAAAAACTACCGCTCGGGCGCCAAACTTTCTACCCAAATTTTATGCAATTCGCATGTTTCACCCAATCTGGTCTCGGAGTGATCTGTCTATAATCATATCAGTTCAAAATCAATAATCTCATATTAACAGAATCAAAATCTCGGGCCTTACACATCACTTTATAAAAATCATGCATAACATAACATTTTTGTTTTTGAAACCAAGCATGCAACATGTCTTTTAAATGTCTTCCTTAATTCATAAAAATCTCAATGGACATTTAAAAATCATAATTTAATCATGAACATTTCATAAACATTCAAAAATAGTCTTGATATCATAAAAATAGCATTTAGGGCACTGCCATAACCTTTACTAATTTTTTAGGTGTAAAAAGACTGTTTTACCTCTGGCCTAGCAATTTTACGTTTTTGACTTTTTTCTTGATTTCATGACTCTAATATGTCCCAAATAATTATTTAAGCTTACAAGAATTTTTTCATAATTTTATTTGGCTTAAATATCAGACGTTTTCATTTATCTTTAATTAATTGTTTTGACGTTGTTTTAATCCCGAAAAATCCCAAACTTTAATATAAAATTCCTAAATTCTAAATTTAGTCTTTTTATATTAATTTAGCCCTTATGAACCACGACTTGACCCCCGTGAGCCGTTTTCCAATTTTCTTAGCTAAAAACCCTAGTTTGACACCTAAACTTCGACCCCGAGCCAACTTTAGATTTTCACGAGTTACCCCCGAACCATATTGATCCAACACTTGACCAACATCCTAAAGTACCCTACTGGACCCTTAGACCACTAAGAAACCCATCCCAAACGCACAAACGTGAACCCCCTAATGACCCCTATGCTGGCCGAGAGTTTGGTTTTGCATGGACTCTAAGTTTGTGCGTCTCGGCTGCTTCCGGCAAACCCAGCCCTTGAACCACTCATCCTCACACCTTCCTAAGACTCTAAAGCCTCGTCATAACCCAGCCCCTGAGCCCTGGACCGAGACCTTATGCCCTTGCAAGTCACCCGAAGTCTGCACACTTTTGTGCCACTTCTCGGGTAGGAGTCCTTGCTTGAAATAAATATATGAATCATGGCGTGAATATTATCTTCCATGTATCGCATGAATCATTTTCCTTAATATAAATTAATGAATAAACTCAATGTTTTATTCTATTTCCAGCTTAAATGATATGTTATCAAAATAATTGAATATGTACATATATAAATGAATGTGAGAATATCATATCTGAATGAATTTCATAAATATAATCTAAATGTATATAACATGAAAACTTTTAGGAACCAAGTTCATTATTAATTATTACATTATCTTTAAACATCTAGATTTGCATGTATATATATATATATATATATATATATCAAAACTCATAACTGCATTAAAAGCCATAAACTCGTAAACGTCAAAACAAACCTAAAATTAGCATTTTTTAAAAACAATTTGAACTTCATAAATCCTCTCAAAACCACTCTTACTTCCAACGATCATAAAAAATCTTTAGAAAAATGTAAAAGCATAATTGTGCGGGAAAACTAGCAATGCATAGGTCCTCGGGTAGTGCACCATCGGCCCAACCAGTTCAGTCATCCAAACCTTCTGGCTCAACAGTAAAATCCTCAACTGCATCATTTACACCTAGTGAGTTTATTGGATCAGCAAGCCTTAATCATAGTTACAAGTAATACGTATGCATGCATATGCAACAGTGAAAATACTTTTAATAAAAATAGCTTTTCATGACATGCATAAATTTAAACTTTTTCTTTCATCATATACTTTTATTTTCATCATAAACATATATTATATATATATATATATATATATATATATATACATTTCTTTTTGGGCGGAATCCGTTCGTTAATTTTGATCATCCTTTCATATTTCGATCGATTAATCAATCTCAGCTCATGTAACCATGGAACCAGGAATTATGACCATTCTTTCATCTTTCGGTCGATTGATCAATGTCGGTTATAACCATGGAACCAGGCGACGAGACAAAAGTAACCATTTTTTCGTTCTATGCCTTTGCCTATAGTTGGCAGGGACACTAGCAACCACTTTTCCGTTACTGGACCTTGGCATATGGAAATTCGATATAGGGTTCCCACATGGCTTAGTCCCTCAATCGGGTTCCACTAGGGCTTTGTCCCTCACGGATCCCCATTTCTTTACCGTCACAAGTAAGTCATTTCATTCAAAACATTTTCAGCATTTCCATCACTTTATAAAAATACATGCATTTTCTTTTAAACCAAGCATGCAACACGTCTTTTAGCATTTATCATCTTCCATCATAAAATTCCATATTCTTTTAAGATAAACATTTTAACATTCATTACAGCATTCAGGACACTGCCAGGATTCCTAACATTTTTCAGGTTTAAAATGACTGTTTTGCCCCTAAAACCCTAGTTTTCTCATTTTACCCCTAGACTTTAAAACTTCGTCTTGAATCCATCCAAACTTACCATAATACCTTAAAACACACCCATAGGCATTTCTTAGATGTAAAATTAAGCCCTCGACTAAATATCTTAATTTTTTTCAAGCTTGAACCGACGTCCCGGTTTTAACCCAAATCTTAACCAAACTTTCACTATAGCTTGCAAACACCTAACCACCGCCTTTTCAATCCAATTCAAGCTATTTAGAACCCATATAAACTCATAGAAAGCTGCTGGAAATTTCTGCACCATTCTATCCAAAACCCTAGTTTTAGAAACTCCCAAGTTCCTTCGACCCTAGACCTTAACGTGACCAGCCCCTAACCAGCCATCCTAAGACATAGATCGAATCCTTAAGACCCTATTGGACCAACCTCTACATCCCATGCACGAAGACATGCACGGTTCCTTCTAAAACTCGTGCGGCACGAGTAGCACAGGTCTCCCTTGCAACTTCTGCCCTTCTAAACCTCTCCAGCCTTGCGTGGTCCGCCATGGCTCGTGGCTAGGACGCTAACAAAATCAGACCCTCGTCTGGACAGCACCCGACACAACCCTCTCTCTTATTTCTTCCCTAACCTGTGCCCAAGCTCTCTTGGCACCAAAAATCATGCAGCCCTTTTTCCTTTATGTCTAGCCCTTGTGCAGCCCCATCTAGGCCTCCTAAACAGTCCCTAAATCATGCCCATATGGTCCCTAACCCGGCAGCCCCTTCATGCTATCAAGAAACATCAAGTTTTGCAAGAGAATTCAAGTTCTTCCAAGTGCAAACACTTAGAACAAAAGTATTATGATACTTTTTGACTTTTCATGCAATAACACATATTTACACATAATATGGTATTAACGATTGGAAAAAAAGAGTAAGACGTGCCTTTTTTGCATGATTCACGCACGAAAACGAATTCTAGACGCAAAGAACATTGGCAGAGAGACGTGGGATGTAACGTACCGTACTTTTAACTACTTAAAATTTGCGGAAAAATTTAAAAATTTCTTAAATAAGAAGTGAACCTTCAAAATTCGATAAAATAAATTGTTCATCTCAACAACCGTTGTAACAAAAGATCTCGAAGTAAAGTTTTCCGAAAGTATTTGCTTAAAATCTCATAACCAGTAACAATAATCAGAGTATTTTTGAACATTCATAAAAACTTAAAACATGGCGGTCCTCGGGTTTAGCTTCTCGCTCAGTCCAAGCCAGCTCACTAGTCCTCACCCCTCGTCTCCTCAAATGCATCCTTACCTGCATCGATCAAGTCTAGTCAACACGTATAAACTTGAAGTAACGAGCACTACGTAATAAAATCATATACAACTTCAAAATAGAACGTACATACTTGAACTTGAACGTGCATATAAAAGCTTGAACTTACATACATACATAGACGTGCCATAACATGAAACTTTTCTTAAACGTGCTTGCATACTTGTACATACATGAACATACATAAACTTCATCATTTTGCGTAGAGGCATGTTTTAAAGCAAGTGACCCATACATAATACGCATGATCAGACTAAACTACAGTACTGGGCTGACAGGGAAGATCCACTGCCACATACATGAGATCCCCGTTCATGCTTTAACGGGTGGATTGGTCCCTGGTCATGCTTTACTGCTTTTCAATCCTGATCTAAACCCGTTCATGCTTTAACGGCGTGGATTGGTACCTGGTCATGCTTTACCGCTTTCCAATCCCATACATAATTTGGTCACAAGACATTTAGCATACCTCAAAAACTTAAAATATTTTCTTTTCGCACGTAGAACAGACTTACTTGGCGTTGAGGGATTCGTTGGATCTCACTTGGGGCCATTACTGCACATACTAACCTGAGTTTCAATACTTATCTTGCATAACTTAGACGTAGATATTCGTGCTCAACACCAAAGTAAATAAATAGTTTATGACACTCTAGAACACTCGTGACTTGACCTCGTTTAATTATCGTACTAAACCATAACGTAGACCCCAAATAAAATATCAAAGGGAAACTTAAACTATTCCCAAACAGGAGGTACACGGACCCCCTGCCCAGGTCCGGGTCCGTGTCCGTGTAGGTAATGTAAAATGCGTGTGAAGAAAAAGGAAGGCACGGACCCCGTGCCTAGGTCCGTATAAGGGTCCGTGTAGACCCTGGAAAATGACACTTCGGAAGAAACAAAGGCACGGACCCCGTGTCAGGGTCCGGGTGGACGTCCATGTACATACTGGAAAAACACACCGAGTGAAAAACGAAGGCACGGACCACGTGTAAGGGTCCGTGTAGAGGTCCGTGTGGCCTCGAATGGACAAACCTGCGGGGAAAACTTTACACGGTGCTAATGACCTCAAACCAAACCAAATAGACTATGAATCGATCCCTCGAGACCCATCCTAGGATGCTATTACCTTGTTCCAAACCCATACAAACACCCCGATACAACGACATCCAACCTACGACACAATACAACTCAAAAACACGGAAATTGACACCAAATCGTTTCCTACAACTTCTAATGAATTCAAGTGCCTATCAACACTAACCGGCATACCAAACACCAACCCAACATCATACCAAACATACCTAAATGCAGCAAAGATCACTCGTCGATCCCCAATGAAGCCTACAACAATAAAACTTCAAGAACACATCAATAACGTAATTTTTCTGAAAACGCAGTTTGAGCAGTCCCACGAAAATGATCATATCTCACTCAATTTTTATTCAACATTTTCGAATTTATATCAAATTGAAGGTATCAAAAATTTCTACGTTTCTTATGTTGAAAGGTTTCCCAAAATCTCGACCGAAAAATCGCAGTATTTAAAAGATCAATAAAAACGAGATTTGAGATCCCAAATATTGTTTCAAAAGTGATCCAAACATGATTGCTCAAACTTCTACACATCACACATGTATTTTCTCTCATAAAAACATCGCAACACATAATATGACTCGATCGACGCAGGAAAAACAGAATATACATGCCTTTTGATAACTAAAAATACCGAAACGACGATACCGACGCGGGAAGGATGCGAGAGACGATCCGGGACGAACGTGGCATGATTTTCTTGCAATAAAACCAACGAAAATTTGCTGGAAAAGAGAAGGGCAAGGGGCGGCTGCTTTCCTCTCAAGAACCCTAAGGTTTGCTCTCTCAAAAATAAATAAATCTGAATTGGAATAAGTGTGTGTGTGTGTTGAACGGTTTCAGTGTGTGTAAAAGTGTGTGTGTGCATGTGTTTAGGTGATAATTAGGGACTATAATTTGCTTAATTATAAATTAATCACTAATTAGGTGGTAATCAAACACTAGCCTTTCTTTAAATTTAAATACAATCTCTTAATTTAAAGTAAAGTGTTCAAGTGTCAACTCTTCAAAAACTTTAAAATCATAAAATCAGTTAATAATTAAATTAGGCTTTTAAAATGATAAAACTAAATAAATATTTTAAAATGCCCCAATTTTCACAAAAAATAAATATCACGCTTTAAAATTGCCAAAATCGTCGCCAGTCTCTTTTCCTCGATCCCGCATCGAATAACCGCCTAAAACATGAACTCAATAAACGTTTTAATGTGCATCACATAATCATTAAAATAATGCAATTTAAATAAATCACGCGTCACTAAAATCATTTTAATTGAAATAGCTGATTTAACAATTTAAATAAATACATGTGTTTTACGTTTACTGATTTTGGGCTCTACAGTTCCTCCCCCACTTATATAAATTTCGTCCTCGAAATTAAATCTTGCCAAACAGTTCTGGGTAGCGGTTCCTCATATCTGTCTCGATCTCCCAAGTGGCCTCTTCCACTGATTTGTTCAACCACTGAACCTTGACCAACTTGGTCACCCTGTTCCGAAGTCTACGCTCCTGTCTGTCTAGGATTTGGACATGTCTTTCCTCATACGACAGATCTGGAGTAAGCTGCAACGGCTCATAGCTCAAAACATGCGAAGGATTCACTAAGTACTTCCTCAGCATCGAGACGTGGAACACATTGTGTACACCGGCCAGATTTGGCGGTAAGGCTACACGATAAGCTAGTGTCCCAACTCTGTGGAGAATCTCGAACGGCCCAATGAATCTCGGACTAAGCTTGCCTCTATTCCCAAATCTCATAACACCCTTCACGGGTGCTATCTTTACGAAAACGTGATCACCCACAACAAACTCTAGATCCCTTCTCATCTTGTCAGCATAACTCTTTTGACGACTCTGCGCGGGCTTCATCCTGTCTCGGACCTTGACCACCACATCTGCAGTCTGCTGAACAATCTCTGCACCAAGCTCTAACCTCTCCATGACTTCATCCCAATGAATCGGTGATTTGCACTTCCTTCCATACAATGCCTCGTAGGGAGCCATACCAATAGATGATTGGAAACTGTTTTTGTATGTAAACTCCACTAGAGGTAGCTTAGATTCCCAAGTCCCATGGAAATCTATCACACAAGCTCTCAACAAATCCTCCAAAATGTAGATCACACGCTCAAACTGGCCATCTGTCTGCGGGTGAAAAGCTGTACTGAAAAGCAACTTCGTCCCCATGGCTGCATGTAGGCTCTTCCAGAAGGACGATGTAAACCTCGGGTCCCTGTCGGACACAATGAAAACGGAGATCCCATGCAATCGAACTATCTCCCTGATATAAATCTCCGCATACTGCGTCATGGAGAAAGTCGTCTTCACTGGCAAGAAATGTGCCGACTTAGTGAGTCGGCCCACTACAACCCAAATAGCATTGAATCCTCTGACTGACTTTGGTAAACCAACAACGAAGTCCATGATGATATTCTCCCATTTCCATCTAGGATAGGGAGTGGCTTAAGCATTCCTGCTGGCCTCTGATGCTCTGCCTTCACCTGCTGACAAGTGAGGCATTCAGACACAAATCGACGGATGTCTCTCTTCAACCCTGGCCACAATACAAAATCTGCAGATACTTGTACGTCTTGGTACCTCCTGAATGAATGGAATAGTGGAGATGCATGTGCCTCTGTCAAAATATCCTCTCTGATCGAATCAACACTAGGCACCCACATTCTACCTCTGTATCTCACAATACCATCGGAAATTGTGTAGAGTACACTGCCCTTGGCTTCGTCTTTCAGCCTCCATTTCTGCAACTGCTCATCTGAAGGTTATCCTCTACGGATTCGGTCTAGCAAATCGGATTTGACTGTCAGATTAGATAGCCTAGGGAGCTCTGCCCTTGGGATAAACCTCTAACCCAAACCTCCGAATCTAAGACTGAAAGGGGTCTCTGTACTGACAACTGTGCTATGACTGCAACCTTTCGGCTCAAGGCATCTGCCACGACGTTAGCTTTCTCTGGATGTAGCTAATCTTGCAATCATAGTCTTTCACCAATTCTAACCACCGTCTCTGTCTCATATTCAGCTCTTTCTGCGTGAAAAAATACTTGAGACTCATATGATCAGTGAATATCTGGCATTTCTCGCCGTACAAGTAATGTCTACATATCTTCAACGCAAATACAACGGCAGCTAACTCAAGATCATGAGTCGGGTAGATCTTCTCATGCACCTTCAACTGCCTGGAAGCATAAGCTATAACCCGACCATGCTGTATCAACACTGCGCCTAACCCGAGCTTAGATGCATCGGTGTATAACACAAAATCTCCTTGCCCCGATGGCATGGCTAACACTGGCGCTGAAATAAGAGCTTGCTTCAACGTATCAAAGCTCTTCTGACATTCATCACTGCCACACGAATTTAGCATTCTTCTTTTTCAGTGAAGTAAGTGGCACTGCTATCGAAGAAAACCCTTGAATAAACTTACGGTAGTAACCGGCTAAACCCAGAAAACTGCGGATCTTCGATGCATTCTTTGGCTCTACCCATTCCTTAACAGCTGCCACCTTAGCTGGATCCACCTCAATTCCAATGCTAGACACTATGTGACCCAAAAACACTACCTTCTCCAACCAGAATTCACACTTACTGAACTTCGCAAATAACTTGCGACTCTGCAGGATCCGCAAAACCGTACTCAAATGCTGGCTGTGCTCCTCATGGTTCTTCGAGTAGATTAGAATATCGTCAATGAATATTATGACGAACTGATCTAGGTAGGGCTGAAATACTCGATTCATCAAGTCCTGTAAAAATCGCTGGAGCATTCGTCAGTCCAAACGGCATCACTAAGAACTCGAATGCCCATATTTGGTTCTGAAGGCTGTCTTATGAACATCTAGCATCTTTCACCTTCAGCTGATGATACCCCGATCGAAAATCTATTTTTGAGAACACTGTGGCTCCCTGCAACTAATCAAACAAGTCCTCGATCCTTGGTAACGGGTATTTATTCTTGATCGTTACCTTGTTCAGTTCTCGGTAATCGATACACCCCCTAATGCTCACATCCTTCTTCTTCACAAAAAGCACTGGTGCGCCCCATGGCGAGAAACTAGGGCGGATGAATTCCTTGTCAAGGAGCTCCTGAATCTGCTGCTTGAGTTCTAACATCTCAGTTGGAGCTAATCGGTACGATGCCTTAGAGATTGGCACTGTGCATGGCAAAAGATCAATGGCGAACTCCACCTCTCTCTCTAGTGGGAGGCCTGTGACGTCATCTGAAAGACGTCAGGAAACTCTCTGACTACTGGTACTTCAGATATAGACGGAGTGGGTACGTCAGGTGCAGAAACAACACTGGCCAAGGAAGCCTGACACCCTTTGTGAATCGGTCTCCGCGCCTGCATGCAAGAGATCATGCGAGAAAAACTCCTCCATCTAGCTGGCTCAAAGAGAAACTGCTCCATACCTAAAGGTCTTACTAACACCGACCTTTTCTCGAAGTCGATAAGAACTCTTTTCTTCGTCAGCCAGTCCATTCCTAGAATGATATCAAATTCCGGCATCGACAACACAATCAAATCGGCGTACACTAGGTGGCCTTGCAGCTCCAGATCGATGTCTCTAAACACGCTAGTAGCTGATAATTTTTCCCCTGATGGGACTGTCACTGAATAGCTCACGTCGAGTCCAATAGACTTGACGTCCAGGTGACTAGCGAATGTCTCTGAAATAAAAGAGTGAGTGGCTCCTGAGTCTATCAGGGTCTTCATGGCAACTCTCTTTTTGGAAATATTTCATGCGAGACGTCAGCACAACGCTAAAACTTATATCCCAACAATTCTAATCTTAACCTTAAGTACAGTAGAAAACCTCTACCCAAGTCACCATAATAATATTAGCACACCAATAATCCCAAATAAAATTTGAAACATGCATGGAAAAACAATACTGCGCGTATTTAAATAAGTTTACCAGTCAGTAATGTCGTGTCTGGGTTCGCCACTTGAACATGCATGGCGAACACTCTGCCCTGAGTCGGCTGCCTCCACTGTGGGCACTCCTTCAGCATGTGGTCACTGGCCCCACATTTAAAGCACTTGCCTGACCCATATAAACATTGCCTCGGGTGCTGGCGGTTGCACTTAGGACACACTAGGAAATCACCGGGCTTCTGAGGCGCCCTCTGCTGCTGAATTGGACCTTTGCCCTTCAGCGGTCCCTGGTATGGCTTCTTCCCTGGATGTCCCTGGAAAGGCTTCTTGAACGGAGGTCGCTGTTGATGTTGCTGCAGCTGCTGTGAAGCCAGATAGGGCCTCTTACCTTGTCTGTCAGCCTCAATATCCCTCTGATTTTGTTCTGCCGCCAAAGCTCTCGACACGGCAACTGCATATGTAGCAGGACCAGCAACTCGGACATTTCGGCGTAAGAGCGGCCGCAACCCATCCATGAAATGCCTCAACTTCCCTTGGGCATCATTAGCTATCAGGGGTACAAAGGGACACCCCTTTCAAACTTTCTCACAAACTCAGCTACGCTGCTGTCTCCCTGATGCAGTGTCATGAAATCCCTGGTCAGTCTGGATCGAACTTCTTCAGTGAAGTACTTGGAGTAGAATACCTCCTTAAATCCACTCCACTTCAGTGTTTGCAAGTTAACTGACACTAATGCACTATCCCACCACAGTCTGGCATCTTCTTCCAGGAGGAATGTGGCACACCTGACTCTATCTGCATCTGTCAGTTCCATAAAGTCAAATATTACCTCGATGGACTTAATCCATCCCTCGGCTATCATCGGGTCAGTGGTCCCCAAAACCTCCTTAGGATTCATCCTCCTGAATCTCTCGTATTCCACCTCTGGTCTGGGCCTAGCCCCTGCATCCACTGTCGCCTGGTTCCCCACAAACTGTGCGTAGAATTGAGTCATTCCTGCAAGCATCTGTGCCTGCATATCTGGCGGTGGTAGAGAAGGAGCGTCTCTGCCCTCCTCTTGGGCCTCTCTGTCCTCATCCCTTGCTATTCGGTTAATTATGCGTCTAGGAGGCATACTGTTCTAACAATTTACCCAACACGTAAACCCAATATGCATGCATGAACATAATATCAATAGCATAAGATGCACATAATTTGTACTTGAAACATGGCATGCTGAAATCATGGCTTAATGCTTACTACATAAAAGAATTTAAAATTTTAAAACTTACAGACTTGAGATGTGACTTTGTAAGCTTCTCGCTAACTGGCAGTAGGCATAACCCTTTACAAGAACACCGCTCTGATACCAACTGTAACGTACCGTAATTTTAACTACTTAAAATTTGCGGAAAAATTAAAATTTTTCTTAAATAAGAAGTGAACCTTCAAAATTCAATAAAATAAATTGCTCATCTCAACAACTGTTTTAACAAAAGAGCTCGAAGTAAAGTTTTCCAAAAGTATTTGCTTAAAATCTCATAACCAGTAACAATAATCAGAGTATTTTTGAACAATCATAAAAACTTTAAACATGGCGGTCCTCGGGTTTAGCCTCCTGCTCAGTCCAAGCCAGCTCACTGGTCCTCACCCCTCGTCTCCTCAAATGCATCCTTACCTGCATCGATCAAGTCTAGTCAACACGTATAAACTTGAAGTAACGAGCACTTACGTAATAAAATTACATGCAACTTCAAAATAGAACGTACATACTTGAACTTGAACGTGCATATAAAAGCTTGAACTTACATACATACATGGACGTGCCATAACATGAAACTTTTCTTAAACGTGCTTGCATACTTGTACATACATGAACATACATAAACTTCATCATTTTGCGTATAGGCATGTTTCAAAGCAAGTGACCCATACATAATACGCATGATCAGACTAAACCACAGTACTGAGCTGACAGGAAAGATCCACTGCCACATACATGAGTTCCCCGTTCATGCTTTAACGGGTGGATTGGTCCCTAGTCATGCTTTACCGCTTTCCAATCCTGATCTAAACTCGTTCATGCTTTAACGGCGTGGATTGGTACCTGGTCATGCTTTACCGCTTTCCAATCCCATACATAATTTGGTCACAAGACATTTAGCATACCTCAAAAACTTAAAATATTTTCTTTTCGCACGTCGAACATACTTACTTGGCGTTGAGGGATTCGTTGGATCTCGCTTGGGGCCACTGTTGCTCATACTAACCTGAGTTTCAATACTTATCTTGCATAACATTAGACGTAGGTATTCGTGCACACCACCAAAGTAAATAAATAGTTTATGACACTCTAGATCACTCGTGACTTGACCTCGTTTAATTATCGTACTAAACCAGGACATAGACCCCAAAACAAATATCAAAAGGAAACCTAAAATATTCCCAAACAGGAGGTACACGGACACCGTGCCCAGGTCCGGCTCTGGGTCCGTGTAGGTATTGTAAAATGCGTGTGAAGAAAAGGGAAGGCACAGACTCCGTGCCTAGGTCCGTGTAAGGGTCCGTGTAGACTCTAGAAAATGACACTTCGGAAGGAACAAAGGCACGGACCCCGTGTCAGGGTGCGGGTGGACGTTCGTGTACTTACTGGAAAAACACACCAAGTGAAAAACAAAGGCACGGACCCCGTGTAAGGGTCCGTGTAGAGGCCGTATGGCCTCAAATGGACGAATCTGCGGGGAAAACTTTACACTGGTGCTAATGAACCCAAACCAAACCAAATAGACTATGAATTGATACATCGTGACCCATCCTAGGATGCTATTACTTTGTTCCAAACCCATACAAACACCCCAAACAACGACATCCAATCTACGACACAATACAACTCAAAAACACGGAAATTGACACCAAATCGTTTCCTACGAGTTTTAATGAATTCAAGTGCCTATCGACACTAACCGGCATACCAAATACCAACCCAACATCATACCAAACATACCTAAATGCAGCAACGATCACCCATTGATCCCCAACGAAGCCTGCAAAAATAAAATTCAAGAACACATCAATAACGTAATGTTTCAGAAAATGCAGTTTGAGCAGTCCCACGAAAATGATCATATCTCACTCAATTTTTATTCAAATTTTTCTAATTTTATATCAAATCGAAAGTATCAAAAAGTTCTACGTTTCTTATGTTGAAAGTTTTCCCAAAATCTCGACCTAAAAATCGCAGTATTTAAAAGATCAGTTAAACGAGATTTGAGATCCCAAATATGGTTTCAAAAGTGATCCAAACATGATTGCTCAAACTTCTACACATCACACATGTATTTTCTCGCATAAAAACGTCGCAACACATTAATATGACTAGATCGACGCAGGAAAAACAGAATATACATGCCTTTTGATAACTAAAAATACCGAAACGACGATACCGACGCGGGAATGATGCGAGAGACGATCTGGGACGAACGGTTTCAGTGTGTGTAAAAGTGTGTGTGCGTGCGTGTGTTTAGGTGATAATTAGGGACTATAATTGCTTAATTGTAAATTAATCACTAATTAGGTGGTAATCAAACACTAGCCTTTCTTTAAATTTAAATAAAATCTCTTAATTTAAAGTAAAGTGTTCAAGTGTCAACTCTTCAAAAACTTTAAAATCATAAAATCACCTAATAATTAAATTAGGCTTTTAAAATGATAAAACTAAATAAATATTTTAAAATGCGCCAATCCTCACAAATAATAAATACCACGCTTTAAAATTGCCAAAATCGTCGCCGGTCTCTTTTCCTCGATCCCGCATCGAATAACCGCCTAAAACATGAACTCAAGAAACATTTTAATGTTCATCACGTAATCATTAAAATAATGAAATTTAAATAAATCATGCGTCACTAAAATAATTTTAATTTAAATAAATGATTTAACAATTTAAATAAATGCATGGGTTTTACGTGTACTGATTTTGGGCTCTAAAGAGGAGACCTTGTTGCATTTTTCCTTTCAAAAGTGACGTGAATAGAGCCTTTGGACGTGTGGTGTGTGGGCATGTGTTGTGGAGAGTTGTGGAGAAAAAACCCTAGGAGTCTTTAGGTGTTGTGTGCGTGAGTTTGATGTAGAGTTTTAGGCTTTAAAAACTCAATCTTTTGATATAATTAATTAGTTAGAAAGCTAGGCTCAATAACATTGGTATAATAGGCCCATTAGACCCATTATAATGTATAAAAATATCTCTTTTAGGTAAGTTTTCGAAAATAATAATCGAGCCTCCAAAAAGTCATGTTTTCGTCAAAAATTGATTACCGATTTAAAATACGACCCGACATGTAAAGTATCTCAAAAGACACTATTTTTGAAAATCACCTATTAAATATGTCATATATTAAAAAAATAAAATAATCATTTAATAAAAATATATTCTCTTTATAGTCCTCGGTCTTCCGTTCCTCGGTCGCGTCTCGAATAACTCTTGAAAACACAATTTTATGCATTCTAATATAAAAACATATTTTTAACATGTAGACATGCCTACCACATATAATTAATGCCATTAAAATAATTTAATTAAGTATTTTTCATTTTCCTAAATTTGTATGTAGTTGGATTATGTTATCGCATTTTAGACCTTACACAAAGAATAATCAAATCAATGACAACGTGTTCAATGACCACTTTATTTTGCTTAACACATTCTCAAACGGCTAAAATACTTAATGTCGGCATACTTAATTCGACTGTCGCCTTAGTCACAGAGACTACAACTGAATTGTCGTAATATAATCTTAATGGCTTAGACATAAGATTCACAATTCTAAGCCCAAAAAAGAAACTCCTTAACGTACTCCATACAATAGTGCTTCAAAATAGGAGACAAATTTAAACTCCAAAATGGAATCAATAAATTACTTCCAAATTGTTAATTCGTCTATACATAAGAATGTAATATTTAGTAACATCAAAGTACCCCAAAAATATTTTTTAGCTTTCTAGTGTTCAATACCTAGATAACTCTGATAATTTCCCTACAAATTCTGCTCCCGTTAACCTTTTGATATACATAATGACCCACAGTGTTCTCAAAAAAAAAAAAAAAACTCAAGGAAACAATAATATTGTCAAACCTTAAATACCACTAATGTGAGACCTTTTTCAATTTATATAGCTTTCTTAATATTGTAACTTCATTAAAGAAGAATCCTTAAGATTATTTCATATAACTTTCTTAATCTAGATCATCATTGAGAAAAATTATTTTCGCATCCATCTAATGCAAAATCTAAATCAAATTGGTTGTCAATGTCATGATCACAAGTTGGGTTAAGCGTGCATGAGTGAAAGCAATACTGGGATGAGTGACCTCCTGATAAGTTCTCATGCATCAAGTTGCTGACGTTGCGCCGCTTGATCTGATTGGCTAAATGAGCCGTAAAAGAGTTACACCAGATCTTAACGGGTAATAATGTCTCTACTGGAGACAGGACTGACTGTAGGCAAAGGGTAAGACTGATATCTAAGGGATATGAGACATCACCAGCAGATAGACACGTACCTCCTCGAACTCATGGGCCTAACAGCCTGAGCCATTAGCACACAAAATGGTACGCTCTGTGCTGCCACAAATATAATGAAATAAAGTTGCGCCTTGGCTAACACCTATAGCTTTTGGCCTAGTGGTATGTTCTTAATCCTAACAATTTGTATCAGAGAGAGGTCATGGGTTCAAGTCTCTCAAGAAGCATATTTATATTCTTCTTGGGGGCGGGGGGAGGGAGGCTTTGTTGGGTTAAGCGTGCATGAGTGAGAGTAGTACTGGGATGAGTGACCTCCTGGGAAGTTCTCATACTTCAAGCTGCTGACATTGTGTAGCTTGATCTGGTTGGCTAAGTGGGTCGTAAAAGAGTGATACCAGATCTTAACAGATAATACTGTCTCTGCTGGGGAATGGACCGATGGTACGAAAAGGATAAGACCGATCTTTAAGGGATATGAGACATCACCAGCAGATAAACACGCACCTCCCCGGACTCATGGGCCTAACAGCCCGACCTATTTGCACTCAAGAAGATGCACTCTGCGCTGCCACAAGTATAAGGAAATAAAGTTGCGCCTTGACTAAAATCTATAGTTTTTGACCTTGTGGTAAGCGCTTAATCCTAATAGCACATGAAGAGAAATTTCTTAAATACATGAGAAAATATTTATATGCAGTTATTCTCTTCCCCTAAGTGAATTCCTTAGCAACATGTTTATCCCTATGTTGTTCAGTGTTGCCTAATGAAACTTTATTTGTCTTAAGGAATCATCAACAATAAATAGCGATAGAAGCATCTCTTAGACTTCATTATTTGTTATTGAATTCCTTCTTAGTCATAAAATTAGACCACAAATTAGATTTCTTGATGCTCATGACTTGTGAAAACATCTCAGGATCATTTTTCCCTTGAAATAAAAATTCAGATTCAAGATACACAATATAAACCCTTGAAAATGTTGATATCTTAATTCCACTAAATATTTTTAATGTTGCATCAGCACTTTCCAATGAAGCTAGATCATGTTGTTCAATTGAATGCTCAATATCTTGATGAGCATTAAAATTCATATGATCATGATTTAAATTTTTTGCAGTTTATGTGCCTCGTTTCACAACACACTTTTTAAATTAAGCGATGTTGTGAATATCAATCAATATATATAATTTGTGTGGGTGAATGAGCATCATAATAATCAATATTCTGATTTTGATTGCTCTCATTAATCAATCTATTCTCAAGAAATCTCTCATATCTTGATTCCAAAAACTATTTGATTTGTGATTCCAATGAAATACCCATTAATGGTTCTCAGTTCTAACTTGTTTTCGTTTCTCAGTTCTAACTTGTTTTTGTGTAGATTATCAAATCTTATCTAGACAAGCATTTATATTTCCCAAACTCATAATTCAAATGTCTTCTTATGGACAACTTCAATTGGAATCCGATTTAACATATATACAGTAACTTTAAGGGTTTCAGTTAACAAGAACTTAAGAAGTTTGGAGCTCCTAATCACGCTCTACACAATGTCCATCCTCAATCTATATCTTTTACCCTATCTCATCTCACAACACTACTTTTCAATTTCCACATTATATTTTAATCGAACATCCAATATTTCATTGTTGTTATGAAGCAAGTAGAAATACATATGTCGTGAGTAATCATAAATAAAGATAATAAAATATTTTGTCTACGTACTCTTAATTAGTCCAAGTAATTGTCAAAACTAATAACACACAGATGCCACATAACAGAAAAGTATTAATCATAACATATTTCTTAATACCAATATTTTCTTCAACATGCAATAGTGGGTATACTTTGTAAATTAATGCAAAGAAGACTATCCAACAAAGTATTTATCATTTCCAAAAATCTCTGATTTATACAATAAACTAAATGATATAGCTAAAAATTAAGGAATATTCTATTTGATACTAGTTTTGAAACTGAAATCAAATTTCTATAGAAATTTTAAATTAAATGTCTTTTTCAACAACAATGTAAAACCATAACGCAAGTCTCAACATCCTCCATATGTTTGATAATCTAGTTTAGTGAATAGATGATGCATGAATCACATTCTAATGACTTCCTTGAGTCTTGCACGGTATTGATAACATGGACCGTAGATCATAATCAATCCACAAAATTTTATGACTAATATTAAACATATTGGATCATATTTAATTAGAGTTGAGAAGTCATGTTCACATATTATCTATCCTTCATAACAATCCACCTTCTTCTAAACACGTGGTCAAAAACTCATTTATTGATTGTTTAACCTTTTGTTTGTTTTTGAATATTTTAAATAAGTCATGATGTTGAGCGAGAGTGTTCAAAATACCATGAACTGGAAATATCTCAATATCGCAACCACAATAGTTTAATCCGAGTTGTTATATTTCCTTATGTACATTATATAGTCGTGAACTCGAATATTGGTGAGCTTTAAAAAAGAAAACTATATGATTAACGTACTTGTGATTGTAAGAACACTATTTTACTATTCGATTGAACCCATGATCCCAACAGAAATATCGATCTTTATGAAACTATTCAATAAAAAATTATATATCCCACTTTTCATAAAGATAGTCATATGAGTAATTGGTTTCAGTAATGACAAGTGATTCATCTTTCCTAATAGTAAATAAGTGTTCACTAAGTGTAAATGAAGAATAATCTTTTTCTTCCGCACCTTATAATTATAACTTTGAATCTCCGGAATTACAAAACAATTATCAGGGTAATTAACAAGACAGAATGTTGTAAAATAAATAAATCAATCAATCAAATACATGATAATGTTACTAGATGAAACATTAAATCATATGTAATGTTTTATCCATGTAAATCATGCGATATATTTGAATCGCATACATAAAAATTTCAAGTGGTCTAAATTTTTAATTTAATTAGATTCATACAATTTAATGATATAACTATTGAATTATACTCTATTTTTATTCTTCGTAGTTAAATTAAGAAAATATTTCAATATCATATCATAATTAATTATATTTAACACAATGAAGTTTCTCGTGGGATGAATTTCACTATTCAAATATAATTAATTACAATTTATATCCCTTATGATGAAATATGATTTAAGTATAATTTTAATTCAATCGAAGATGATGTTGCAACTCTTGAATCAATTAAAATCATATGAATCACTAGGATATTGAATTCTTTATGCATAAAATATTTATTGTCCATAATTGTTCATCTCCAAATATTACCAAAATGATGAATAATTTTATGTAAATTAACTCTGCTACAACTAAATGTTATTGAAAATTAATTTGTAATGTTAATTCAATTAAAGATATTTTGGCTATTCTTTGATAAGTTAGAATTATATGAATCGCTAAGACATAAAATCACAAACATATGAATATTTATGATTTTAATCATTTAATATAATAAATGTCTTTCATATGATCATCAACACACTTCATGAATAATTTCTAATAATTTAGGGTATTATGACTAAACTTTAATTATTTAAAATTATACGGGTTTACTAGACATGATTTTGTTTTTAATTAGCTCTTTATATGATAACTATTTAATAACAAAATCAACATTTTTCAAGAATACTCACAAGAAAGATAAATATGGTTAAGGTCTTTTAAATACCTAATTCCTAGACAGAACATTATTTCTCATGAAGACCACTGACAAATCAAGGCAATTTAACCGGTCTAGGAAGAACTTTCTCAAATTATATTTTCATGTGTATTTCATAATTATTATTACTTAATTATTCATAATGTATATTTATATGCCAAAGGTTTTATTATTTGGTAACTTTTTTTTCACATTTTAACTTAACTTTTCCATATAAAATTATGTAGAACAAAATAAATAATTAAATATATGAATAAGATGTGAATCTCTCCTTGAAAATTCTTAAATTTTATTTGCATAAATGATTATGACAATAAATATAATCATTTTTGGTGATCGAAAATGAGTTTAGAGGGGAGGTGAATAAATTCTTTCCTTTGTTGGACGATTTTGCAAAGGGTGATAGAATCATGTTAGAAATTATAGCTGGTCTTGTTCGAATGTAAATCCAGCAGTTCACAATAATAATTGCGGAAACGATCCAATGGAGTACGATGAGAAATAATAAAAACAGTAGGTAGTTGAACAGTGGTAGTTTCTGGAAGTTCGAAGATAAAATCTTCTACGTCTCCCCTTCTTCTGTTTCCAGAAGGTATCACTAAAAGACTTTGGATATTACAGTACAACACTTGTACACACCCACTTTAGTAGGGCTTACCCTTAGCCTACTAAAACTATTAGTTACACAACTCGATAAAATGAATACAAAAAAGTTATGAAAAAGACTCTTTTCCAGATTACAAAATCTTCTCAATAAAATAGTAAAGTGTTTAGCTAGAAGAGATTTACGAAATAGTCAGCAGCACAAAATAATCTCAGAAGATCGGATATAGATAATGAAGCATGTGCTACTTTTCTGTATGTTGAAGTTGAAGATAAGTAGATAATGATAGCTCAAAACTCACGTTGAAATAATCGTTGCGTTGATATTAAAATAACGTTGTTTTCTATAAAGGATTGACATATATATATATATATATATAGAAAACTTTGAGTCCAACTTCTATAATCAAAAACAGCTTTTGTGACTCCTGAGTAAGATCAGCTTTAATACCTAAAAAAGGTCCTGCAGAAAGCTTCAGAAGTAATACATACCAAAACTAGTAAAGAGCGTTAAATGTCTTTGTACAGCATTAATGGTACAATTAATGCTTGTAATAGGTAAAGTAACGGTAACATTTAAGATTGTAACGATCAACTAAAAGACGTTAAGTTATTTCTGCTTAAGCTAAGTTCTGCTTATAAAGCCATGTGCTGCTTCTGATTTTCTAAGCTGTTTAAGTACTCGAAGAGTACTGCTTTTGTTAATGCGATACGGGAGCTTCTGCCTTTATACTGTCTTCTGATTATAGCTATCGCGACCTACTGGTTTTGACTCTCATCACCGCAATAAATTAAGTCTAACAATTTCTCCCTTTGTGGTGATGCCAAAACCTAGAAGTCAGTAAACAACAATTGTAACAATAAGCAGATAGCAATTGATAGCAAAATAATCGATAAGAAAATAAGTAATAAAACATAATTCAAAAGAGTTTAATCATCAGTGCCGATGTCTCTGAACATCGTTTCCTCATTCTGAGGATCTTGATTACTGTAGGAAGATTGTAGAGCCCAAATTCATTACACGTATAATCCATGCATTCATTTAATAGTTAAATTATTTATTTAAGTTTAAAATGATTTATAGCGATGCATGATCTATTTAAATCGCATTATTTTAATTATTTATGTTTATGCGATGCACGTTAAATGTTTTCTTGAGTTTCATGTTTCAGGCGATTATTCGATGCAGGATCGAGGAAAAGATACCGGTGACGATTTTTGGCAATTTTAAAAGTCTAATTTAATTATTAGGTGATTTTATGACTTTAAAGTTTAGCAAGAGTGCATTCTATTTTAAATTAAGGGATTTTTTTAAGCTAAAAGTGGGTTAGAATTTTTAATTGGTTGCTAATTATTAATTAAGCAATATTTAGTCCCTGTTTAACACTAAACTCACACACACACACACACGTTTTTAACAAACAACACACACACAATCACAATTCAAATTTTATTATTTTTGAGAGAAGTAAACCTAGGGTTCTTTGCTAGAGAGCAGCCGCCCGTCCCCTTCAGATTTCAGCATATCTTCGTTGAGTTTTCTTCAAAGGAAATCGTTCCACGGTCGTCCCGGATCAACCCTCACTTCCTTCCCGCTTCGGTGTCGTCGTTTCGGTAACTTTAAATATCAAAAAGCATTTATATTCTTTCGTTTCTGCATCGATCTTGTCATAGTAAATATTTTGATGTTTATTGTATGAAAACCATGTGAATGTTATGCAAAAGTTTGAGCAAAAATGGTTGGATCGATTTTGAAACGTTTTTGGATCTCAAAACTCAAAGTTTGCTGTCATTTTAAATACTGCAACTTTTCGGTCGACTTTTTGGAAAGAACTTTCCACATATGAAACGTAGAACTTTTCGATACCTTCGATTTGACAGTAAATTAGAAATATTTAAATAAGAAATGAGTGAGTTATGATAGTTTTCGTGGAACTGCTCAAACTGCGATTTTCTGAAAATATGTTCTTGATGTGTTCTTGAAGTTTTATTGTTGCAGGCTTCGTTGGGGATCGACGGTTGATCGCTGCTATGTTTAGGTGTATCGAGAATGATGTTGGGATGATTGTTGGTGTTTCGTTTCGTGTCATTAGGCACTTGGTCGAATTAGAAGTCGTAGGAATGCTTTTGGTGTCAAACGTCGTGTTTACGGATCTGTTGCTTGTTTGGTGTGCGTCGTCGTTTGGAACATTTTGTGGAGTCGAGTCAGTGCCATAGTGTCCAAAGATGAGCTACGAGGCGTTGTTCACTGTCTGTTTAATCGAATTTGGAGAATATAAGCTTCTAAGTCACGGGTCCAACGCACTCGGCGCCTGAGCGGTAACATTTTACCGCCCGAGCGCCACTCTTTCTGTCCGAGCGTAATTTTCAGAAGACGTGGCGCTCGAGCTGTAATATATTACCACCCGAGCGCGGCCCCATCTGTGAGAGTGTTTGGTTTCCACTTCTTTTCAAGTTCAAATAGTGAGTTCATATCTTTTATTGTTGGGAAATGTACACACATCACTTTAGAGATTTTTCGGGGTTTGATGTCATGGGTTAGTACGATGATTAATGAGGTCAAGTCCCGAGTGATTTAGAACATCATAAGCTATTTATGTACTTCGGTGGTGAGCGCGATTACCTGCCTCTAAGTTACGAAAGTTAAGTCCATGTAATCATGTTAGTATGTGCAGCAGTGGCCCCAAGCGAGATCCAACGAATCCCTCAACGCCATGTAAGTATGTTCGACGTGTAAAAGAAAATATTTTTAAGTTTTTGAGGTATTCTAAATGTCTTGTGACCAAATTATGTATGGGATTGGAAAGCGGTAAATCATGACCAGGGACCAATCCACCCCGATAAAGCATGACCGGGATTAGATCAGGATTGAGAAGCGGTAATGCATGACCAGGGACCAATCCACCCGTTAAAGCATGAACTGGGATCTCATGTATGTGGCAGTGGATCGTTTTCCGTGGGACTGCTCAAACTGCGATTTTCTGAAAAATATGTTCTTGATGTGTTCTTTAAGCTTTATTGTTGCAGGCACTGTTGGAGATCGACGGGTGATCGCTGCTGCGTTTAGGTGTATCAAGAATGATGTTGGGATGATTGTTGGTATTTCGTTTCGTGTCATTAGGCACTTGGTCGAATTAGAAGTCGTAGGAATGCTTTTGGTGTCAAACGTCGTGTTTATGGATTTGTTGCTTGTTTTGTGTGCGTCGTCGTTTGGGACGTTTTGTGGAGTCGAGTCAGTGCCATAGTGTCCCAAGATGAGCTTCGAGGCGTTGTTCGCTACCCGTTTAATCGAATTTTGAGAATATAAGCTTGTAAGTCGTGGGTCCAGCGTACTCGACGCCCGAACGGTAACATTTTACCGCCCGAGCACCACTCTTTCTGTCCGAGCGTAATTTCCAGAAGACCTGGCGCTCGATCGGTAATATATTACCGCTCGAGCACGGCCCCATCTGCGATAGTGTTTGGTTTCCACTTCTTTTCAAGTTCAAATAGTGAGTTCATGTCTTTTATTGGTGGGAAATGTACACACATCACATTAGAGATTTTTCGGGGTTCGATGTCATGGGTTAATACGATGATTTAACGAGGTCAAGTCCCGAGTGATCTAGAACATCATAAGCTATTTATGTACTTCGGTGGTGAGCGCGATTACCTACCTCTAAGTTAGGAAAGTTAAGTGCATGTAATCATGTTACTATGTGCAGCAGTGGCCCCAAGCGAGATCCAATGAATCCCTCAACGCCATTTATGTATGTTCGACGTGCAAAAGAAAATATTTTTAAGTTTTTGAGGTATGATAAATGTCTTGTGACCAAATTATGTATGGGATTGGATAGCGGTAAATCATGACCAGGGACCAATCCACTCCGGTAAAGCATGACCGGGTTTAGATCAGGATTGGGAAGCGGTAAAGCAAGACCAGGGACCAATCCACCCGTTAAAGCATGAACGGGGATCTCATTTATGTGGCAGTGGATCTTCTCTGTCAGTCCAGTACCGTGGTTTAGTCTGATCATATGTTTTACGTGTGGGTCACTTGCTTTGAAACATATCTCTACGCAAAATGATGAAGTTCATGTATGTTCAAGTATGTATGTTGCGAGCATGTTTCAGAAAAGTTTCACATTATGGTACGTCAATATTACGTATGTAAGTTCAAGCTTTTACACGCATGTTCAAGTTCCAAGTATGTTTATGCTATTACGTTAAAATTTCAAATATGTACGCTCTATTTTAATGATTGCATGTGGTTTTATTATGTAGTACTTGTTATATCCAATTCATACATGTTGAGTCTTTAGACTAACTAGACTTGATCGATGCAGGTGAGGATGACTTTGAGGAGACGAGGGGTGAGGACCAGTGAGCTGGCTTGGACTGAGTGGGAGGCTAAACTCGAGGACCGCCCATGTTTTTAAGATTTCACGCACGAAAAATTTTATTACTCTGATTTCATGTTTTGTGTTACGATGTTTAAACGAGTGTTTTTTAAAAAACTTTATTTATGATCTTTTCATTGCAATTATTTTTGGATGAACAGTTTATTTTAAATCGAAATTTGAGAGTTTATTTCTAATGTAAGAAAATTTTTATTTTTCCGCAAATTTTAAAATAGTTAAAAGTACGGTACGTTACAGTTGGTATCAGAGCGGTGTTCTTGTAAAGGGTTATGCATACATGCCAGTTGCGAGAAGCTCATAAAGCCACACCTCAAGTCTGTAAGTTTAAGTTTTAAGGTTTTGATTTATTCCATGTATTAAGCATTAAGTTATGATTTTAGCATGTCCATGTTTCAAGTTTGAATTACGTGCATCTTATGCTATTAATATTATATTCATGCACATTGGGTTTACGTGTTGTGTAAATAGTTGGATCAGTATGCCTCCTAGACGCATATTTAATCGGGAAGCAAAGGATGAGGACAGAGAGGCTCGAGAGGAGGAGAGAGACGCTCTTCCTCCTCCACCGCCAGATATACAGGCACAGATGCCTTGCAGGTATGACTCAGTTCTTCGCTCAGTTTGCGTTGAACTAGGCGGCAAAGGACATGGGGGCGACGCCCAGGCCAGAGGCTGTGTACGAAAGGTTTAGGACGATGAATCCTAAGGAGTTCTCGGGGACTACTGGCCCGTTGATAGCTGAAGGATGGATTAATTCCATCGAGGTGATTTTCGCTTTTATGGAAGTGCAAGATGCAGATAGGGTCAGATGTGCCACATTCCTTCTGACAGGGATGCCAGACTGTGGTGGGATAGTGCTTCGGTGTCAGTGAACTTGCAAACACTGACTTGGAATGGGTTTAAGGAGGTATTCTTCTCCAAGTACTTCACTGAGGAAGTACGATCCAGATTGCCTAGGGAGTTCATGACGCTGCGACAAGGAGACAGCAGCGTGGCAGACTTTGTCAGGAAGTTTGAAAGAGGGTGTCATTTTGTGCCCCTGATAGCTAATGATGCCCAGGGGAAGCTGAGGCATTTCATGGATGGTTTGCGGCCGATCTTGCGTCGTGATGTGAGGGTTGCTGGTACGGCTAGGTATGCCATTGCCGTGTCCAGAGCCTTGGCGGCAGAGCAAGACCAGAGAGACATCGAGGTTGAATGGAAGGGCAAGAGGCCCTATCAGGCACCGCAGCAGCAGCAGCAGCAACAGCAACCACAGTTTAAGAGGCCTTACCAGGGGCAGCCAGGGAAGAAACCATTTCAGGGACCACCGAAGGGCAAGGGTCCTGTTCCACAACAAAAGGCTCCCCAGAGGCCGGGTGAGTACCCGGTGTGCCCGAAGTGCAACCGCCAGCATTCAGGACAATGTTTATATGGATCAAGCAAGTGCTTTAAGTGCGGAGCCAGCGATCACATGTTAAAGGAGTGCCCACAGTGGAGGCAGCTGACCCAGGGAAGAGTGCTCGCCATGCATGCTGAGGAGACGAACCCAGACACGACATTATTGACCGGTAAACTCATTTAGTTAAGCCCTGTATTATTGTGCCAGTCATGTTTTGCAATTTGATTTATGAGATTATTAGTGTGCTAGTAGTATTTTTGGTGACTGGTGTAGAGATTTTCCTACTGTGCTTGAGGTTAAGATTAGAATATTTGGGATATAAGTTATGTGTGTTGCCAACGTCCTCTAAGGAAATATTTTCATAAAGAGAGTAGCCACGAAGGCCTTGATAGATTCAGGGGCCACCCACTCTTTTATCTCAGAGACGTTCGCCAATCGTCTAGACGTCAAATCTATTGGACTCGACGTGAGCTATTCAGTGACAGTCCCATCAGGGCAAGAATTATCAGCTACTAGCGTTGTCAGAGACATCGATCTTGAACTGTAGGGCCACTTAGTATATGCCGATCTAATCGTGTTGCCGATGCCAGAATTTGATATCATTTTAGGAATGGACTGGCTGGCGAAGAACAGAGTTTTCATTGATTTCCAGAAAAGATCAGTGTTAGTAAGACCTTTGGGCATGTAGTAGTTTCTCTTTGAGCCAGCGAGATGGAGGAGTTTGCCCTCGCATGATCTCTTGCATGCAGGCGCGGATACTTATGCACAAGGGTTGTCAGGCTTTCTTGGCCAGCATTGTATCTGCACCAGACGTACCCACTCCATCAATAGCTGATGTACCAGTAGTCAGAGATTTTCCTAACGTCATTCCGGATGACGTCACATGCCTTCCACCAGAGAGAGAGGTGGAGTTTAAAATTGACCTTGTGCCAGGCACCGTGCCAATATCTAAGGCACCATACCGTCTTGCTCCAGCTGAGATGTTAGAGCTCAAACAGTAGATTCAGGAGCTTCTAGATAAAGAATTTAATTATTCAGTGCCATAGTGTCCCAAGATGAGCTTCGAGGCGTTGTTCGCTATCCGTTTAATCGAATTTTGAGAATATAAGCTTGTAAGTCGCGGGTCCAGCGTACTCGACGCCCGAACTGTAACATTTTACCGCCCAAGCACCACTCTTTCTGTCCGAGCGTAATTTCCAGAAGACCTAGCGCTCGAGCGGTAATATATTACCGCCCGAGCACGTCCCCATCTGCGAGAGTGTTTGGTTTCCACTTCTTTTCGAGTTCAAATAGCGAGTTCATGTCTTTTATTGTTGGGAAATGTACACACATCACTTTAGAGATTTTTCGGGGTTCGATGTCATGGGTTAATACGATGATTTAACGAGGTCAAGTCCCGAGTGATCTAGAAAATCATAAGCTATTTATGTACTTCGGAGGTGAGAGCGATTACCTACCTCTAAGTTATGAAAGTTAAGTGCATGTAATCATGTTACTATGTGCAGCAGTGGCCCCAAGCGAGATCCAACGAATCCCTCAATGCTATTTAAGTATGTTCGACGTGCAAAAGAAAATATTTTTAAGCTTTTGAGGTATGATAAATGTCTTGTGACCAAATTATGTATGGGATTGGATAGCGGTAAATCATGACCAGGGACCAATCCACTCCGGTAAAGCATGACCGGGTTTAGATCAGGATTGGGAAGCGGTAAAGCAAGACCAGGGACCAATCCACCCGTTAAAGCATGAACGGGGATCTCATTTATGTGGCGGTGGATCTTCTCTGTCAGTCCAGTACTGTGGTTTAGTCTGATCATATGTTTTACGTGTGGGTCACTTGCTTTGAAACATATCTCTACGCAAAATGATGAAGTTCATGTATGTTCAAGTATGTATGTTGCGAGCATGTTTCAGAAAAGTTTCACGTTATGGCACGTCTATGTTAAGTATGTAAGTTCAAGCTTTTACACGCATGTTCAAGTTCCAGGTGTGTTTATGCTATTACGTTCAAGTTTCAAATATGTACGCTCTATTTTAAAGATTGCATGTGGTTTTATTATGTAGTACTTATTATATTCAGTTTATACATGTTGAGTCTTTAGACTCCTAGACTTGATCAATGCAGGTGAGGATAACTTAGAGGAGACGAGGGGTGAGGACCAGTGAGGTGGCTTGGACTGAGTGGGAAGCTAAACTCGAGGACCGCCCATGTTTTTAAGATTTCACGCACGAAAAATTTTATTACTCTGCTTACATGTTTTGGGTTACGATGTTTAAACGAGTGTTTTTTAACAAACTTTATTTAAAATCTTTTCATTTCAATTATTTTTGGATGAGCAGTTTATTTTAAATCGAAATTTTAGAGTTTATTTCGAATGTAAGAAAATTTTTATTTTTCCGCAAATTTTAAAATAGTTAAAAGTACTGTACGTTACAGTTGGTATCAAAGCGATGTTCTTTTAAAGGGTTATGCATACTGCCAGTTGCGAGAAGCTCACGAAGTCCACACCTCAAGTATGTAAGTTTTAAGGTTTTGAATTATTCCATGTATTAAGCATTAAGTCATGATTTTAGCATGTCCATGTTTCAAGTTTGAAATACGTGCATCTTATGCTATTAATATTATATTCATGCATATTGGGTTTACGTATTGGGTAATTAATGGATCACTATGCCTCCTAGACGCATATTTAATCGGATAGCAAGGGATGAGGAAAGAGAGGCTCGAGAGGAGGGGAAAGACGCTCCTCCTCCTCCATCGCCAGATATGCAGGCACAGATTCTTGCAGGTATGACTCAGCTCTTCGCTCAGTTTGCGGGGAACCAGGCGGCAATGCACATGGGGGCGAGGCCCAGGCCAGAGGCTGTGTACGAAAGGTTTAGGAGGATGAATCCTAAGGAGTTCTCGGGGACTACTGGCCCGTTGATAGCTGAAGGATGGATTAAGTCATCGAGGTGATTTTCGCTTTTATGGAAGTGCAAGATGCAGATAGGGTCAGATGTGCCACATTCCTTCTGACAGGGGACGCCAGACTGTGGTGGGATAGTGCTTCGGTGTCAGTGAACTTGCAAACACTGACTTGGAATGGGTTTAAGGAGGTATTCTTCTCCAAGTACTTCACTGAGGAAGTACGATCCAGATTGCCTAGGAATTCATGACGCTGCGACAGGGAGACAGCAGCGTGGCAACCTTTGTCAAAAAGTTTGAAAGGAGGTGTCATTTTGTGCCCCTGATAGCTAATGATGCCCAGGGGAAGCTGAGGCATTTCATGGATGGTTTGCGGCCGATCTTGCTTCGTGATGTGAGGGTTGCTGGTACGGCTACGTATGCCATTGCCGTGTCCAGAGCCTTGGCGGCAGAGCAAGACCAGAGAGACATCGAGGTTGAATGGAAGGGCAAGAGGCCCTATCAGGCACCGCAGCAGCAGCAACAGCAACCACAGTTTAAGAGGCCTTACCAGGGGCAGCCAGGGAAGAAACCATTTCAGGGACCACCGAAGGGCAAGGGTCCTGTTCCACAACAAAAGGCTCCCCAGAGGCCGGGTGAGTACCCGGTGTGCCCGAAGTGCAACCGCCAGCATTCAGGACAATGTTTATATGGATCAAGCAAGTGCTTTAAGTGCGGAGCCAGCGATCACATGTTAAAGGAGTGCCCACAGTGGAGGCAGCTGACCCAGGGAAGAGTGCTCGCCATGCATGCTGAGGAGACGAACCCGGAAACGACATTATTGACCGGTATACTCATTTATTTAAGCCCTGCATTATTGTGCCAGTCATGTTTTGAATTTGATTTTTGGGATTATTAGTGTGCTAGTAGTATTTTTTGTGACTGGTGTAGAGATTTTCCTACTGTGCTTGAGGTTAAGATTAGAAGTTTTGCGATATAAGTTCTGTGTGGTGCCAACATATCTCAGGAAATATTTTCATAAAGAGAGTAGCCACGAAGGCCTTGATAGATTCAGGAGCCACCCACTCTTTTATCTCAGAGACATTCGCCAATCATCTAGACCTCAAGTCTATTGGACTTGACGTGGGCTATTCAGTGACAGTCCCATCAGGGGAAGAATTATCAGCTACTAGCAGTGGTCAGAGACATCGATCTTGAACTGTTGGGCCACTTAGTATATGCCGATCTAATCGTGTTGCCGATGCCAGAATTTGATATCATTTTGGGAATGGACTGGCTGACGAAGAACAGAGTTCTCATTGATTTTCAGAAAAAGTCAGTGTTAGTAAGACCTTTGGGCATGGAGCAGTTTCTCTTTGAGCTAGCGAGATGGAGGAGTTTCCCTCGCATGATCTCTTGCATGCAAGCGCGGAGACTTATGCACAAGGGTTGTCAGGCTTTCTTGGCCAGCATTGTGTCTGCACCTGACATACCCACTCCGTCAATAGCTGATGTACCAGTAGTCAGAGATTTTCCTAACGTCATTCCGGATGACGTCACAGGCCTTCCACCAGAGAGAGAGGTGGAGTTTTCAATTGACCTTGTGCCAGGCACCGTGCCAATCTCTAAGGCACCATACCGTCTAGCTCCAGCTGAGATGTTAGAGCTCAAGCAGCAGATTCAAGAGCTTCTAGCCAAAGAATTCATCCGCCCTAGTTTCTCACCATGGGGCGCACCAATGCTCTTTGTGAAGAAGAAATATGGGAGCATGAGATTGTGTATCGATTACCGAGAATTGAACAAGGTAACGATCAAGAATAAATACCCATTTCCAAGGATCGAGGACTTGTTCGATCAGTTGTAGGGAGCTACAGTGTTCTCTAGATAGATCTTCGATCGAGGTATCACCTGCTGAAGGTGAAAGATGCAGATGTTCATAAGACAACCTTCAGAACCAGATATAGGCATTACGAGTTTTTAGTGATGCGTTTAGACTGACGAATGCTCCAGAAAATTTTATGGACTTGATTAACCGAGTATTCCAGCCCTACCTAGATCAGTTCCTCATAGTGTTTATTGACGACATTCTTATCTACTCGATGAGCCATGAGGAGCATGTTCAGCATTTGGGTACAGTGTTGCAGATGTTGCAGAGACATAAGTTGTCTGCAAAATTCAGTAAGTGTGAATTGTGGTTGGAGAAGGTAGCGTTTTTGGGTCATATAATATCTAGCAGTGGTATTGAGGTGGATCCAGCCAAAGTGACAACAGTTAAGGAATGGGTTGAGCTGAAGAATGCGTCAGAGATTCGCAGTTTTCCTAGGCTTAGCAGGCTACTACAGGAAATTTATTCAGGAATTTTCTTCGATAGCAGTGCCACTCATTTCATTGACCAAGAAGAATGCAAAATTCGTATAGAGTGATGAATGTCAGAAGAGCTTTGACACTTTGAAGCAAGCTCTAATTTCAGCGCAAGTGTTAGCCATGCCATCAGGGCAAGGAAATTTTGTGTTATACACCGATGCATCTAAGCTCGGGTTAGGCGCAGTGGTATTGAGGTGGATCCAGCTAAGGTAGCAGCAGTTAAGGAATGGGTTGAACCGAAAAATGCTTCAGAAATCCGCAGTTTCCTAGGCCTAGCAGGCTACTATAGAAAATTTATTCAGGGATTTTTTCTTCGATAGCAGTACCACTCACTTCATTGACTAAGAAGAATGCTAAAATCATTTGGAGTGACGAGTGCCAGAAGAGCTTTGACACTTTAAAGCAAGCTCTTATCACAGCGCAAGTGTTAGCCATGCCATCAGGGCAAGGAAATTTTGTGTTATACACCGATGCTTCTAAGCTCGGGTTAGGCGCAGTGTTGATGCAGCATGGTCGGATTATAGCTTATGCTTCCAGGCAGTTGAGAGTGCATGAGAAGAACTACCCGGCTCATGATTTTGAGTTAGCTGCAGTTGTCTTTGCGTTGAAGATATGGAGACACTATCTGTATGGCGAGAAATGCCAGATATTTACTGATCACAAGAGTCTCAAGTATTTCTTCACTGCAGAAAGAATTGAATATGAGACAAAGACGGTGGTTAGAGTTAGTGATAGACTACGATTATGAAATTAGCTACCATCCGTGGAAAGTTAATGTTGTGGCAGATGCCTTGAGCCGTAAAGTTGCAGTAGTAGCACAACTGTCAGTACGGAAACCTCTTCAGTCAGAGATTCAGATATTTGGGTTAGAGGTTAATCCTAAGGGCAGAGCTCCTAAGCTGTCTAATATGACAGTTCAGTCTTTGTTGCTTGACTGAATCCGTGCTGGTCAATCCTCAGATGAGCAGTTGCAAAAATGGAGACTGAAGGATGAAGCCAAGGGCAGTGTACTCTACACTCTGTCTGATGGTATTGTGAGGTACAGAGGAAGGATTTGGGTGCCTAGTGTTGATTCGATCAGAGAGGATATTTTGACAGAGGCACATGCATCTCCGTATTCTATCCACCCATGAGGTACCAAGATGTACAAGGATTTGAAGATTTTGTATTCGTGGCCAGGTATGAAGCGTGATATCCGCCGGTTTGTGTCTGAATGCCACACTTGTCAACAAGTGAAGGCAGAGTATCATAGGCTGGAAGTGGGAGAATTTCAGCATGGACTTTGTTGTTGGTTTGCCGAGGTCAATCAGAGGATTTAATGATATTTGGGTTATAGTAGATTGACTCACTAAGTCGGCACACTTCTTACCAGTGAAGACGACTTTCTCCATGACGCAGTATGCGGAGCTCTATATTAGGGAGATAGTTTGATTGCACGGGATCCCAGTTTCTATTGTGTCCGACAGGGACCCGAGATTTACATCATCCTTCTGGAAGAGTTTGCATGCAACCATGGGGACGAAGTTGCTATTCAGTACAGCTTTCCACCCTCAGACAGATGGCCAATCCGAGCGAGTGATTCAGATTCTTGAAGATTTATTGCGAGCCTGTATAAACAATTTCCATGGGACTTGGGAATCTAAACTACCTCTAGTGAAGTTTACATACAACAACAGTTTCCAATCATCTATTGGTATGGCTCCCTACGAGGCATTGTATGGGAGGAAGTGCAGATCCCCGATTCATTGGGATGAAGTCGGTGAGAGATCAGAACTTGGTCTAGAGATTGTGCAGCAGACTACAGATGTGGTAGGCAAGATCCAAGACAGGATGAAGATTGCCCAGAGTCGTCAAAATAGTTATGCCGACAAGAGAAGAAGAGATCTAGAGTTTGCCGTAGGTGATCACGTTTTCGTGAAGATAGCACCAATGAAGGGTGTTATGAGATTTGGAAAGAGAGGCAAGCTTAGTCCGAGATTTATTGGACCATTTGAGATTCTTGACAGAGTTGGGATACTAGATTATCGTGTAGTCTTACCGTCGAATCTGGCCGGGTTACACAATGTGTTCCATGTCTCGATACTGAGGAAGTATCTAGCAAATCCCTCGCATGTTTTGAGTTATGAGCCGTTACAGCTTGCTTCAGATTTGTCGTATGAGGAAAGACCTATTTAAATCCTAGACAGACAAGAAATGAGACTTTGGAACAAAGTAACCAAGTTGGTTCAAAGTCTAGTGGCTGAATCAATCAGTGGAGGAGGCCACTTGAGAGACTGAAGCAGATATGAGAAGCCGCTACCCGGAGTTGTTCGGTAAGATTTAATTTCGATGACGAAATTTATATAAGTGGAGGAGGAACTGTAGAGCCCAAATTCATTAAAATGATTTATAGCAATGCATGATCTATTTAAATCGTATTATTTTAATTATTTATGTTTATGCGATGCACGATAAATGTTTTCTTGAGTTTCATGTTTCATGCGATTATTCGATGCGGGATCGAGGAAAAGAGACCGGTGACGATTTTTGGCAATTTTAACGCGGTATTTTATTTTAAGTTAGGATTGGGGCATTTTAAAAGGTTTATTTAATATTTAGAATTTTAAAAGCCTAATTTAATTATTAGATAATTTTATGACTTTAAAGTTTAGCAAGAGTGCATTCCATTTTAAATTAAGGGATTTTATTAAGTTAAAAGTGGGTTAGCATTTTTAATTGGTTGCTAATTATTAATTAAGCAATATTTAGTCCCTATTTAACACTAAACTCACACACACATACATGTTTTTAACACACAACACACACACAATCACAATTCAGATTTTATTATTTTTGAGAGAAGTAAACCTAGGGTTCTTTGCTAGAGAGCAGCCGCCCCTCCCCTTCAGATTTCAGCATATCTTCGTTGAGTTTTCTTCAAAGGAAATCGTTCCACGGTCGTCCCGGATCAACCCTCGCTTTCCTTCCCGCTTCGGTGTCGTCGTTTTGTTAACTTTAAATATCAAAAGGCATGTATATTCTTTTGTTTCTGCATCGATCTTGTCATAGTAAATATTTTGATGTTTATTTTATGAAAACCATGTGAATGTTATGCAAATGTTTGAGCAAAAATGGTTGGATCGATTTTGAAACGTTTTTGGATCTCAAAACTCAAAGTTTGCTGTCATTTTAAATACTTCGACTTTTCGGTCGACTTTTTGGAAAGAACTTTCCTTATATAAAACGTAGAACTTTTCGATACCTTCGATTTGACAGTAAATTAGAAATATTTGGATAAGAAATGAGTGAGTTATGACAGTTTTCGTGGGACTGCTCAAACTGCGATTTTCTGAAAATATGTTCTTGATGTGTTCTTGAAGTTTTATTGTTGCAGGCTTCGTTGGGGATCGACGGTTGATCGCTGCTATGTTTAGGTGTATCGAGAATGATGTTGGGATGATTGTTGGTGTTTTGTTTCGTGTCATTAAGCACTTGGTCGAATTAGAAGTCGTAGGAATGCTTTTGGTGTCAAACGTCGTGTTTACGGATTTGTTGCGTGTTTGGTGTGCATCGTCGTTTGGAACATTTTGTGGAGTCGAGTCAGTGCCATAGTGTCCTAAGATGAGCTACGAGGCGTTGTTCACTGTCCGTTTAATAGAATTTAGAGAATATAAGCTTCTAAGTCCCGGGTCCAGCGCACTCGACGCCCTGAGCGGTAACATTTTACCGCCCGGAGCGCCACTCTTTATGTCCGAGCGTAATTTTCAGTAGACGCGGCGCTCGAGCTGTAATATATTACCACCCGAGCGCGGCCCCATCTGTGAGAGTGTTTGGTTTCCACTTCTTTTCAAGTTCATATCTTTTATCGTTGGGAAATGTACACACATCACTTTAGAGATTTTTCGGGGTTTGATGTCATGGGTTAGTACGATGATTTAATGAGGTCAAGTCCCGAGTGATTTAGAACTTCATAAGCTATTTATGTACTTCGGTGGTGAGCGCGATTACCTGCCTCTAAGTTACGAAAGTTAAGTCCATGTAATCATGTTAGTATGTGCAGCAGTGGCCCCAAGCGAGATCCAACTGAATCCCTCAACGCCATGTAAGTATGTTCGACGTGTAAAAGAAAATATTTTTAAGTTTTTGAGGTATTCTAAATGTCTTGTGACCAAATTATGTATGGGATTGGAAAGCGGTAAATCATGACCAGGGACCAATCCACCCCGATAAAGCATGACCTGGATTAGATCAGGATTGAGAAGCGGTAATGCATGACCAGGGACCAATCCACCCGTTAAAGCATGAACTGGGATCTCATGTATGTGGCAGTGGATCTTCCCTGTCAGCCCAGTACTGTGGTTTAGTCTGATCAGGCGTTTTATGTATGGGTCACTTGCTTTGAAACATATCTCTACGCAAAACGATGAAGTTCATGTATGTTCAAGTATGTATGTTGCAAGCATGTCTCAGAAAAGTTTTACGTTATGGCACGTCTATGTTATGATTGTAAGTTCAAGCTTTTACACGCATGTTCAAGTTCCAAGTATGTTTATGCTATTACGTTCAAGTTTCAAATATGTACGCTCTATTTTAAAGATTGCATGTGGTTTTATTATGTAGTACTTGTTATATCCAGTTTATACATGTTGAGTCTTTAGACTCACTAGACTTGATCGATGGAGATGAGGATGACTTTGAGGAGACGAGGGGTGCAGACCAATGAGCTGGCTTGGACTGAGTGGGAGGCTAAACCCGAGGACCGCCCACGTTTTTAAAATTTCACGCACGAAAAATTTTATTACTCTGATTTCATGTTTTGGGTTACGATGTTTAAACGAGTGTTTTTAACAAACTTTATTTACGATCTTTTCATTTCAATTATTTTTGGATGAACAGTTTATTTTAAATCGAAATTTTAGATTTTATTTCTCATGTAAGAAAATTTTTATTTTTCCGCAAATTTTAAAATAGTTAAAAGTACGGTACGTTACAAAGATTCTGCATGATGACCTCCAGATTTGCTTTCTTCTAACCTGCCTTCTGCTTCCCCCTTTTTGGCATCATTGACTTGAACTCGAGTAAGTCTTCCACTCGACCAGTAAGAGTAAGAATGCCATTATTCAGCATCTCCAGAAATGGTGCTTGATTTGAAACTCGTTCATTTAGATCATGATTAGATTGAGATTAAAACTCAATCTTGGCATCAATAGTTTCAAGTTTCGAGTCCATAGCTTAAACTTTGGTGGAGATTGATTGAATAGCTGAATCATGATCAGAGACAGTTTTAATGATGTCAGTCTGTCCAAGCAAGATGTTGGCATGATTTAAGACAACATTTTGTCTGAAAAGGCTGGTTTCTACATGCAGTTTGGCCAATGATTCTGCCGTGCGAGAAACTTCTTTTGAGATGCGGTCTCGGAAGAATCTGGTGGCACTAACTTCACCTGCATGTTCAAAAGACAACTGCTTAACAATCTCTGACAGATTATCAAGATTTCTTCTCAGAATATCTATCTCGAATTCAAGATCAAACGTTGCTTCTGCTGGGGACGGTGTTCTTTCGAGCATACGCTGTCTGATCTCTTCAAGTTGAGCAATATGAGCAGGTGATCTTGAAGGACGGATAATCAAAGCAGTAGAAGGGGAATCTTCTGGTGGAGCAATAGATAGAGCAGTAGTCTGTTCTGCAGAAGTTCATCAAACAGTAGTATTTTGTTCTGGAGTTGCACTCTTTTCTGGTTGAGCAGCTTCAATGGTTTCCATTTTCTCAGCGGCTGGAATGGATTCAGATGGAATATTCAAAATAACTTCCATCTCCGCTTGATGTTCAGCAGAAAATATCTCCAGATTTGGTAGTGATTGAGATGGATCAGCATCTCATTCTGCCATTGGTTGGTCTGCTGGTTGAGCTTCTGGTTGGACCACATCATCAGCCTGAGTTGTTTCTGGTGCAGTAGAAGCAACAAGAACAATAGATTGAATGACATAATCAACTGAAGCCAATTCACAAATGGAAATCAGAGATGAGGATTAAGTAGGCATCGTCAGGGATGCAGGAGTACTGGAGACCTTAGCTTCTGATGGAGCAGTGGCCCTTTCCTCAACTGGCTTATTCTGAAATGAAGCCTACTTGGTACTGCACAGGCTCTCCAAAGACCTGTTCTTGAGCAAGAAGTTGCTCATTCATCAATGTCAGTTGATCAGTCAAAAGTTGGATCACATTCTGATCCTGAGCAGCAGTGAGAATCATAGAAGTCAAAATTTGACTTAACAGTCTTTAAAACAGATTCCAGCTTCTGGAATTTCAGCTGTTCGATAATGTAGCTTCTTCTGTTCATTGCCTCGATCACATTTTCGGTCTTGGCAAAGTCAAAGACTTTATTTTCATTCTTCACCATTTTCGCATAAACACCTGGTCTTTTCTAATGAATGATTGGGTAGAAAATTCCGAATTTCAGCCAATCATCAAAGAAAGTCATGTCTTCACTGGCAAATTTTTCAATCTCCTCCATGTGAAGATCAATAGCAGTGAGAACAGATGACTTGGCGCCATGATTTTGCGGTTCTGCAACAAGTTTTCCCTTGACTTTTTCTGAAAGAGAGGCAGTCAGCACGGGTCTAAAGACAAAAGACCCTGCGGTGGATTCTCTAATAACGACTTCCGATGTGGGTCTGAAAGTCAGAACAGAAGTTGAGGTGGTTGCAGTAGAGATGGCTGTTGGTTTGGAGACGGGGATAGATTCTGGTTTGGTTGATGTAGCTTCTGGAAACACTTGTCTCAGAGGGACAATGTTTAAATCAGCAACATCTGCTGTTTTCTTGAGGCGGCAGGGTTGTGCGGGCTTTTTTCTTGCTTGGGTGGCTGGGAGTGAGGCTTTGGTTGGAGCAGCTGATTCCTCAGATACTGTTTAATCAGAATCAATAGAAACAACCACTCTTTTCCTCTTGATTTTCTTTTGAGGTCCTTGAGCCTCAGTCTGAGTGTCGTCGATCTACTTTTTTAGGGCAACAAATTCATCCACAGTTGGCTTAGGCCTAAGAGTAAGTACATTATCAGCATCAGCCATAGTAACAGATGTACCATCCTGTTCAGAAGTAAGAGGAAAACCATCATCCTTCAACATCATGCTGATCTGAACAGCAAAACTAGTACCCTTCCTTACAATCATGTCCTTCATGATTCTGAACAAAAATATACTCCAGTCCACTTTAATATTAGAAGTGATAGCTACCATCACTTGAACTTTTTCTTTGGTAAGCTTATCAAAAGTACCAACTTTGATTAAAAGTTGCCTTTGCCACGATGTCGGCAAGCACTTGATATTCCATCTTAAGAAGCTTCTTGAAGCAAGAGGGAGAGAGTTCCTCTCCAGAAGCTGAGAAGGAGGTAAGGGTAGTAGACATCTCCTCCTTAGAAATATCAGAAAAGTCAGAGATACCTGAGAGTGAGAGAAAGAAATCGATCCCTAAAGTGCAGCATCGATGGAGATTGATGCACGTCCCTGGGAGTAAATGATTTTCCCATCCTTGACGGTTGCTTTCGTATAGAAGTCCAGGAGGGTAGTCCTTTATATAATAGCAGGTACTTCCAGAAATCTTCTAAGACCAGATTTTTCAATGGTCTTGAACATCTTGACAAGATTGTCATCCTTGATTGTCAGAACTAATGCAAAGTTGATTTGGTAAGCATTTAGTGTATAAGCTCCAGATATTTCTGCAAATAAAATGAATTCGAAGTAGATTCTGTAGCAGAGATGAATGCAAGAGAAAGCAGTAGCTAGTAAGAAATAGTCTGAAATCCTAAAAGATGAAATGAGAAGGAAGAGGCGGTTAATATTCAAAATGTACAGTCGTCAGTGAAAACATAAAGACACATGTCGGTATATTTGCGGTTTAGTTTTTGAAAAATTAAAAGTTGAGTGTCAGGTACGCCAAAATTTTAAAAAATAATGGAAGAGGCGGGTTGTCCAAGCGCTTATTAAAGAAAATCAGAAGAGGATTTGTCGTCTTATGATAACATCTACTGGAAGTCATAAAGTTCTGAAATATATCCAGCACTTTTATAAAGACCAGTAGACACATTGTTTTATCGAAAAGACAAATTTTCTTCTACTTATGACATGGCACGGAAATATCAGTCACAATAAAAATTATTCCCCCTGAATAAATGCAAATAATAAATAAATATTCAAAGAGAATAATCGAGATCCTAAGGAAAGACAGCTGATTCTTTATATTCGTGCATGAGATGAACAGTCAAGTGGCTCTTTAGCTTCCCCGAGGCTTAATATAAATACATGCACACACACAAACTAAGTCATTTACACATTTATCATATTAAATCAAATGGATGGTGCAAGAATTCTCTCGGAGTCTTCTCCAGAGGCAGATTCAGCATATGAGTTTCAAAGGCAACTTCCAGCTTCTCGTAAGATGATGTTTGAAGACATCCTATTCCAAGAGATGAAGACTTGGAAGAAATTCCTTGACCTATAATCTGAATAATAAGTTAGATTATTCTAAATTATGTTAGAAGAAGCTGTGAAATAATCCCTTTTAGCAACCACAATCATGCAAAGAGAGGGGATTATTCCATAGTTTTAGAAGGACTAAGCTGCGTAATAATCCCTTTTACAAACCATGACCACGCAAAGAGAAGGGGGTGATTCCAGTAGCTTCTAGTTATGTTCCTGCTGAGAGTCTCAGTACTGCTTATATCAACAATTGTAATAGCTTAGACAATGTAACGCATCTAGTTTTATGAATGAAATATTCCATTTTGTCATATCTCTTGTTTATCTACTGCCTTTACTTACTGCATAAAAGAAAACAGAAGATATTAAATAGTAATTAAGACAAATCAATTAAACCGAGAACATTACGAAAATAAGAAAACTTATTCTCTGGCAAAGGCTTAGCAAAGATATCTGATGCTTGTTGATCAGTAGAAATATATTCCAGACGAATATCCTTCTTCTGCACATGATCTCTAATAAAATGATGTCTGATGTCAATGTGCTTCGTTCTGGAATGAAGTACTGGATTGTGCGTAATTGCTATAGCACTGGTATTGTCATAGAATATAGGTGATTCAGAGGCTTGAACTCCATAGTCTTTAAGTTGTTGTTGCATCCACAGTATTTGAGAGCAGCAGCTTCCAGCAGCAAGGTATTCTGCTTCTGCAGTAGACTTAGTTATGGAAGTCTACTTTTTACTGAAGCTTTTTACTGAACGAGGAGATCAACCTATCACCAAGAAATTGACAAAAACCACTTGTGTTTTTTCTATCCAATTTGCGACCTGCATAGTCAGCATCTGAATATCCAATAAGATTGAAAGAAGAATCATTGGGATATCATAGGCCGACATTTTGAGTACCCTTAAGTATTTCAGAATACGTTTAGCAGCAATATAATGTGATTGCTTATGATTAGATTGAAATCTAGCACAAATACAAACAGAAAACATAATATCAGGTCTACTGGCAGTAAGGTACAACAAAGAACCAATTAGACCACGATACTGAGTTACCCCTACTGAAATTTCATTTTCATCCTTATCAATTTTAGTAGATGAGCTCATTGGAGTGGAAGCAGCAGAGCATGTTTCCATGCCAAACTTTTTCAGTAGTTCCTTGGTGTACATAGCCTGATTTATGAAGATTCTAGTATCAAGTTGTTTGATCTGCAGTCCTAGGAAGAATGTCAATTCTCTCATCATGCTCATTTCAAATTGTTCCTGCATTAATTTAGAAAATTTTGCACACAATTTGGGGTTAGTTGACCCAAAGAAAATGTCATCAACATAAATCTGTACTAACAGAATGTGCTTATTATTAACTAAAGTGAACAAGGTCTTGTCTACTGTGCCGATTGTAAAATCATGATTGACAAGAAATTGTGAGAGCGTGTCATATCAAGCTCGAGGTGCCTGTTTTAAACCATACAGGGCTTTGTGTAATTTAAATACATGATGCGGTAAGAAATGATCAATAAAACCTGGAGGTTGTTCAACGTAGACCACTTCTTGCAATAGACCATTTAGGAAGGCGCTTTTAAGATCCATCTAATAAACTTTGAAGTTTTGGAAAGCAGCAAAGGCTAAGAATATTCTGATAGCTTCAACCCTTGCTACTGGTGCATAGGTCTCATCATAGTCTATTCCTTCTTCTTGTCTGAAACCTTGAGCCACCAGTCTTGCTTTATTCTGACAACAGTACCTTCTTCATTTAGCTTGTTTATAAATACCCACCGGGTTCCAATAACAGCTTGATGAGATGGTCTAGGTACAAGAAACCAAACTTCATTTCTTTTAAATTGATTCAGCTCTTCTTGCATAGCAATCCAACTGGGATCCAAAAGAGTTTCTTCAATCTTCTTTGGTTCATCCTGAGAGATAAAAGCAGCATGCATATATTCATTAATCATTTGCCTTCTGGTTCTTAATGGCGTTGCTGGATTACGAATAACCAAAGATGGAGGGTGAGATTTTCTCCAGACAAAAAGGTTTAAAGAAATTTCTTCCTTGGTTTGATGGATTCGAATCATGCTCAGCTAAAGCAGTAGCAGATTTTGAGCATCTTTGACACTTGGTTCTGCATCATCTTCACTATCTAGTTCCAGATGAATCATGTCTAATCTGTTACTTAAATTTGACACGTTAGAAATTCCAGGAGCACTGTTATCTTCATCAAAAACAACATGAATAAATTCTTCAATATTAAGAGTTCTATTATTGAAAATTTTGAATGCTTTGCTTACTGGTGAATATCAAAGAATAATCCAGCATCTGATTTTGAATCAAATGTAGACAAATGATTTTTATCATTATTGTGCACAAAATATTTGCAACCAAAAACATGAAAATAAGAAACATTAAGCTTGCTCCCTTTCCATATCTCATATGGTGTCTGATTGTGTCTCTTGTTGATCATGGTTCTGCTTTATTTGAAACACGCTGTATTGATTGCTTTTGCCCAGAAGCGCTGAGAGATGTCTTCATCTGCTAGCATTGTTCTATCGGCTTCTTAAAGAGTTCTGTTTCTCCTCTCAGCTATTCCATTTTGTTGAGACGTTCTGGCAACTGAATATTCATGATGAGTACCCTGTTCATCAAAATATAACTCAAGAATCTTGTTAGTAAATTCAGTACCCCGGTCAGTTCTGATTTTTATGACAGAAACTGATTTTTCATTTTGAATCTTTTTTAGAAGCTTGATCAGGAGGCTACTGATTTGATCTTTTCCAGCAAGAAATATCACACAAGTGTATCTAGAAAATTCATCAACAACAAGTGTATACTTCATTCCCCCTAATCTCATGATAGTGATTGGATCAAATAAATCCATATGCAATAATTCCAAACATCTTGATTTTGATTTGCTACCTTTATTCTTGAAGCTAGATCTTACTTGTTTGCCAAGTTGACATGCAGAACATACATGATTCTTAACGAAATTAATATCAGGCAAACCATCAACTATGTTCTGTGTAAGGTCCAAAATTAAGACGACGTAATCCAACGGCATGCAAATCTAGGAATTCTGAAAAATGGTTAATTAATTTATTTTAATTGCTTAATTGATTATGTGACCTGCATGATTATATGTTAAATAGGATTTTATTGTCATCATGCATTAAAATGTATTTCTAAGGATTATTCGAGTTGCAATCGAAGAACGGAGACCGAGGACTGAAAAATGTAAAATGTTTTTATTAAATAATTGTTTTAATTATTTAAATATTGTTGATGGTTTTGAATAATTTTGAAAATAAGAGGTTTTGAGGTGATTTTATACACCGGGGTGTAAATTTTATCGATGTTGATTTTTCAACAAAATACGGACTTTTTGAGCAACCTGGCTATTAAATTCCAAAATTTATTTTAACAAAACTATTTTAATATTTTAGTTAAATCCTAATTAAGAATAATGGGCCTAATTTGGGTGCTTAATGGGCCTAAGCTTAATTAAAGAAATAATTCACTATATAATATGTTAAATCACCCAAAACCATCACCAAAAAAAAAAACACACACACACATGCCACTTTTCAGAATTCTTTTCTCTCCCAAATCACTCCAAATACACGACACACACACCCCTACAAAATTTGTAAGAAAACTCGAAAGTTCAAGGAAGAGTCAAGCCAAGGTTATTGCATTGTTCTTCGCCATCGTCAACGGATAATCGTGCGTTAAATACGCAAAGGCACACATATTTCTTTCCTTCAAACATCATTACACCATAACTATTGTTTAAGAATATTTTTAAAGGAAGAACATGGCACTCAAAGTGAATTTTCGAAACTACATGCATATGGGTTCTAAACTTGAGTTTTTGATTACCAAAATCATGTTTTTGTATTGTGTAAGGAGCTTCCATGATTATGACTCAATCAAGTAGTGTTTCTCATGAATTTAGAGTCCTAGATCATCACCAAAAACCCTGCACAACGAAAACACTGCAAGCTGGAACCATGTTCAAACACTTGCATCTTAGGTGATCGGATTTCTTGAGCATGGTGGCTTTGCTTGGTTCAGATGGACCAGGACTGGGATAGAGTCTCGTGAGGGGTCTGAGAAGGGGTCCTAGCCATGCTAGGGCTCGAGTCTGTGGGCTAGGGAGGAGTCCTTGCCAACAAGGACTCCTACCCGAGAATCTTCAAATTCACGCGCAGGGTTGCGCTGGCTTGCAGGGAAGTAGGGGCTCAATATGTGGCTTAGGGGATGGGACGAGGTGAGTCTTAAGGGTCCTGTGGAGGTGATTGAGTGGTTGGTTCAGGGGCTGGGCTCGTTGGTAGGCTCCTAGATACTAAATCGAAGAGTCCATGCATTGTAGGAGTACTTCTCGGCTGCAGCACTTGGGGTGGCTAGCTTCGATTCTGGGGCTGGGGTGTGGTCCGTGGGTTCCTAGGGTTCCAGGGGGGTGTCATAAGGGGTTGGTCAGGGTTTGGTCCAACATGGCTTGAGGGTGGCTCGAGAAAATCAGACCATGGCTCGGGGTGAACTTTCATGGGTCAAGTAGGGTTTTTAAAGTTAAGAATTAATCGAAACACGGCTCACGGGGGTCGAGTCATGGTTCGCTAGAGCTAAAATAATATAAAAAGACTAAGTTTTGAATTTAGGAATTTTATACTAAAGTTTGAAATTTTCGGAATTAAAACGCCTTCAAAACGTTTAATTACGAATTAACTAAAAAGCCTAGTATTTAAGCTAAATAAAAATTATGAGAATTTTAATTTAGGCTTAGATAAGTATTTGGATATGTTAGAGTCAATGAAATTAAGAAAAAGTCAAAAACGTGAAATTTTTACGTGTAGGGATAAAACGGTCATTTTACACCCGAAAATTAGTAAACGTCAAGGCAATGTCCTAAATACTGTTTTATATGCTAATATGATTATTTTCAATGATTATGGATGGTTATGAATTTTTATATGTCAAATTACAATTTTTTAAATGTTTATGATATTTGTGATTTAATTATGAACATTTTAAAGACATGTACCATGCTTGGTTTCAAAATAAAATGATATTATGATGCATGTTTTTATTAAGTGATGTAAATACGACATGTTGAAGGACGTGAAGAGATTGTGACTAAATACGATGATATGTTGGAAATATCGTGAGGGTTATGGTCCCAGTGGGAGCCCGACGATCGTGTTTCCTTGGATACGGATACGAATACGAATACGAATATGTTAATATGTTGGCCAAGGCCCAGTTGACCGGTGAGAGTGTTGTTGGTGTCCCCGCTGCCCAGTACTGTAGGTTTTTCTCTAGATGGATCCATTGCCCAATACGAATAAGAATACGAGTCACAATCACGATTTGAATTCAACAAACACGAATATGAATATGAATATATTAATACGAATATGAATATGTTGATATGAAAATATTTATGGAAATTAATATGTTTAAAGTTTATGCCTTATTATGAAAATGTTATTTTAAGTACAAGTATTTTTCAGTGTTGTATGAGATCTGTATTACGTATTATTTGTTATTAAGAATATGATGTGTTGAGTCCTTAGACTCACTAGTTGTGATTGATGCTGGTGATATTAATAATTATGATATGGGAGGTCTTGATGGTTGACCTGACTGGACTGAAGGTGCACACAATCCGAGGACCAGCGCTTCTATTTTCTGCATTTAAGTTTATGAATTACCTTAAAGATTTTACGACTATTGATTTATGCTTTTGAGAGATTTTTGAGAGGTTTAGTTTGGGCTACACTTTTCATATTTATTGCTTTTTAGGTTTGGTAAAACGTTTGATGATTTAAAATATTTTCCTTTGATTTTAAAATGTTAGTTGATTGTTTATTTTTAAAATGGTACAAGGTATTTTCAAAATACTTATATATATATATGTAAGAGGGAAAAAAAGTTTTCTAGCACATTTTAAGCAATACGAATAAGCATACGTTTCAGTTGGTATCAGAGCAAATGTCCTGTAAAGGGTTGTGCTACCATCAGCGCCGGGAAGATCAGTCATCAAGCTTCAATTTGTAAGTTTTACATGTTTTATATGATTTAATTTAATATGATGTTACCTGCTTGATGACATGAATAATATGTTTTATGTTACATGTTTACTAGCTTTTTGAGTATATATACCTTGTATGCTTAAAATTGCTTAATGGATCAGGATATGTCACATGATTAGAAAAATTTTATTTAAATGCATGTTGGTTACATTAGAATTTTGAAAACGTTCAAATAAAATGTCCTCCTACACGTTCCCCTGTTAACGAAAACCAATCAGAGAACAGTGTGAACCATCAAGAGAATGCACCCCCACCACCTCCTCCATGGGATGCTAGTACTCGTGCGTTAGAGGGGATGGCTCGTCTTTTCGAGCAACAGTTACAGCAGCAGCAGTTACTTCAGATGCAGCAGGCACCTAGGCCACAACATGATATATATGATCAGTTTCGGAGGCCAGGGCCGAAGGAATTTTCTGGCACCACCGATCCTTTTGCTGCTGAGGGTTGGATTTGTTCACTCTAGGTACACTTTCGCTATCTGGATATGAGAGATGCTAACCGTGTGAGGTGTACCACTTATCTATTTAGGGATGACGCTTCTTTATGGTGGGAAGGAGCCGAGCATGGTGTTAACCTTGCTACACTTACTTGGGCTCAATTCAAAACAATATTCTAGGAGAAATATTTTACTACTGATGTCAGAGGGCGATTAAAGAGAGAATTTATGACTCTCCGTCAGGGAGACGCTACTATTGCTGAATTTGTAAAGAGATTTGATAGGGGTTGTCACTTTGTACCCCTTATTGCCAAGGATGCTGAAGAGAAGCTTAGACACTTCATGGATGGTCTACGACCCACCATACGGAATAATGTTATGATGATGCGTCCTTTGGATTATGATACTACTGTTACTTATGCATTCCAGTCTGAGCAATCCTTGAAAGACATTGAGTTTGAGTTACAGCGCAAGAGGCAGAAACATCAGAATAATAATCAGCCAAACAAGAAATCTTATACGGGTCCTCCTAGACCTCAAGGACCCCAACAACCCCAAGGTCAAAACTAGCAGCCAGGACCATCAAAGCCACAAAATCCTGCAGCACCAAAACCTGCAGAAGGACAGCCTTGCAAGAAGTGCAATTGACTACACTATGGACCGTGTGTGAGGGGTATTACTAAGTGCTTCATATGCAAGGAAGAAGGGCACAAAGCTGTTGATTGCCCAAAGAATAATGCACCTACTATGGGACGAGCATATGTTATGAATGCTAAAGAAGTTGAAAAGGAGGCAGAAACTACGCTTATTACGGGTAACCTAGTCATTTAACATTTTGATACTGCTTTCAATTGCATGAAATGTTAAATTGGTTATTAGAATTTAATTGGGATCAAGAAGACGTAATGACATTCTAGAACTTCAGTTTGATCAGAGTAGCGCAACGGAAGCATGGATTTTGGGATACTAGAATCTAAACTTTGGGTTATTAAGGATATGCAAATTTCGAGGACGAAATTTTATTTAAGGGCGGAGGAATTGTAAGATCCAAAATTAAGACGACGTAATCCAACGACATGCAAATCTAGGAATTCTGAAAAATGGTTAATTAATTTATTTTAATTGCTTAATTGATTATGTGACATGCATGATTATATGTTAAATAGGATTTTATTGTCATCATGCATTAAAATGTATTTCTAAGGATTATTCGAGTTACAATCGAAGAACAGAAACCGAGGGTTGAAAAACGTAAAATATTTTTATTAAATAATTTTTTTAATTATTTAAAATATTGTTGATTGTTTTGCATATTTTTTAAAATAAGGATTTTGAGGTGATTTTATACGCCGAGATGTAAATTTTATCGGTATTGGTTTTTCAACAGAATACAGACTTTTTGAGCAACCTGGCTATTAAATTCCCAAACTTATTTTAAAAAAACTATTTTAATATTTTAATTAAATCCTAATTAGGACTTATGGGCCTAATTTGGGTGCTTAATGGGCCTAAGCTTAATTAAGGAAATAATTCACTGTATAATATGTTAAATCACCCCAAACCCAAAAAAAAAAAAAAAAAAACACACGCCACATTTCAGAATTCTTTTCTCTCCCAAATCACTCCAAATACACGACACACACACACCTACAATATTTGGAAGAAAATTTGAAAGTTCAAGGAAGAGTCAAGCCAAGGTTCTTGTCCCGTTCTTCGTCATCGTCAACGGATAATCGTGCGTTAAATACGCAAAGGCACTCATGTTTCTTTCCTTCAAACATCATCACACCATAATAATTGTTTAAGCATTTTTTTAAAGGAAAAACATGGCACTCAAAGTGATTTTTCGAAACTACAAGCACATGGGTTCTAAACTTGAGTTTTTGATTACCAAAATCATGTTTTTGTATTTTGTAAGGAGCTTCCATGATTAGAACTCAATCAATTAGTGTTTCTCATGAATTAGAGTCCTAGAGCATCACCAAAAACCCTGCACAACAAAAACACGTAAGCTGGAAACATGTTCGAACACTTGCATCTTAGGTGATCGGATTTCTTGAGCATGGTTGGTTGGCTTGGTTCGGCTGGACCAGGACTGGGATAGAGTCTCGTGAGGGGTCTGAGAAGGGTCCTTAGCCACGCTAGGCTCGAGTCTGTGGGCTGGGAGGAGTCCTTGCCAGCAAGGACTCCTACCCGAGAGTCTTCAAAGTCACGCGCAGGGCTGCGCTGGCTTGCAGGGAAGTAGGGGCTCGGTCTGTGGCTCAGGGGCTGGGCTAGGGTGAGTCTTAAGGGTCCTAGGGAGGTGATTGAGTGGTTGGTTCAGGGGCTGGGCTCGCTGGTAGGGTCCTAGATACTAAATCGAAGAGTCCATGCGTTGTAGGAGCACTTCTCGGCTGCAGCACTTGGGGTGGCTAGCTTCGATTTTGGGGCTGGGGTGTGGTCCGTGGGTTCCTAGGGTTCCAGGGGGGTGTCATAAGGGGTTGGTCAGGGTTTGGTCCAAAATGGCTTGAGGGTGGCTCGAGAAAATCAGACCATGGCTCGGGGTGAACTTTCATGGGTCAAGTAGGGTTTTTAAAGTTAAGAATTAATCGAAACACGGCTCACGGGGGTCGAGTCATGGTTCGCTAGAGCTAAAATAATATAAAAAGACTAAGTTTTGAATTTAGGAATTTTATACTAAAGTTTGAAATTTTTGGGATTAAAACGCCTTCAAAACGTCTAATTACGAATTAATTAAAAATCCAAGTATTTAAGCTAAATAAAAATTATGAGAATTTTAATTTAGGTTAAATAATTATTTGGGATATGTTAGACACAATGAAATTAAGAAAAATTCAAAAACGTGAAATTTTACGTCTAGGGGTAAAACGGTCATTTTGCACACGAAAATTAATATACGTCGTGGCAGTGTCCGAAATGTTGTTTTATATGCTAATATTGATTATTTTCAATGATTATGGATGGTTATGAATTTTTGTATGTAAAATTACGATTTTTTAAATGTTTATGATTTTTGTATTTTAATTATGGACATTTAAAATACATGTTGCATGCTTGGTTTCAAAATAAAACAATATTATCATGCATGTTTTTATTAAATGATGGAAATACGACATGTTCAAGGACGTGAACGGATAGTGACTAAATACGATGATATGTTGGAAATATCGTGAGGGTTATGGTCCAGTGGGAGCCCGACGATCGTTTTTCCTTGAATACGGATACGAATACGAATATGTTAATACGTTGGCCAAGGCCCAGTTGACCGGTGAGATTGTCGCTGGTTTTCCAGCGCCCAGTACTGTGGTTCTCTCTAGATGGATCCATCACCCAATACGATTAAGAATACGAGTCACAATCGCGATCTGAATTCAACAAACACGAGTACGAATATGAATATGTTAATACGAATATGAATATGTTGATATGAAAATATTTATGGAAATGATTATGTTTAAGTTTATGCCTTATTATTAAAATGTTATTTTAAGTACAAGTATTTTTCACTGTTGTATGAGATCTGTATTACGTATTATTTGTTATCAAGAATATGATGTGTTGAGTCTTTAGACTCACTAGGTGTAATTGATGCTGGTGATATTAATAATTATGATATTGGAGGTCTTGATGGTTGACCTGACTGGACTGAATTTGCACACAACCTGAGGAGCAGCGTTTCTACTTTCCGCATTTCAGTTTATGAATTACCTTAAAGATTTTACGACTATTGATTTATAGTTTTTGAGAGATTTTTGAGAGGTTTAGTATTAGCTACACTTTTCATATTTATTGCTTTTTAGTTTTGGTAAAACGTTTGACTATTTTACGATTTAAAATATTTTCCTTTGATTTTGAAATGTTAGTTGATTGTTTATTTTTAAAATGGTACAAGGTATTTTCAAAGTACTTATAAATATATGTAAGAGGGAAAAAAAATTTCTAGCACATTTTAAGCAAAACGAATAAGTAGACGTTTCATTCTGCTTCTTGAGATAATTAATTGACTTGAAGTTCAGGTGATTTAATCTCTTGTGTCATAGCCAATGTTTATCACTTAGGGAGGCAACTAAACATGTAGGAACATTTACATGATCTATGTTCCAAGATACTTTGTAAGGATTGCCTTCTCTTTTTCCCGTTAATACAGTAGACTCATCAGCATTTTTAACTGTGCATGTGTGCTTCTGAAAAGCTACTGAATAACCATTATCACATAGTTGACTAATACTGATTAAATTATAACAAAGATTTTCAACCAGGAGCACATCATTTATAGTAATGTTACCATGGATAATCTTACCCTTACCCACGGTTTTACCTTTTGAGTTTCCCCAAAAGTTATATTTGGTCCAGTACAACACATTATTTCTGAGAGTAGACTCTTTTGTCCAGTCATATGTCTGGAACATCCACTGTCCAGATACCATGTGGAGATGATGATCTTGGCTTTCCTCTCTTGTTCCTGCAAGCACAAGTTTTAGTAATTGGTACCCAATATATTTGGGTCCGAGCCTTATCAGTCCCCACATTTGTACAATTCTAGGTGACCTTGTACTTCGAGTATCCACAGAGGTGTGTTCAACAGAAAGTCTGCATTCTCTAACAGAATGCATCTTAGAATGTCGTTCTTCCCCTCTGTTTTTGTTGTCTGGCATGTATCTCTTCTGAACAGGTTTAAAATTATAGTACTGGTTGTTTCTAACCTTCAAAGAGGGTTGTTCTCCCTGAGTTGAATCCTCTACTGGATCCATAACTCTGGTGGAATCTTCCCTTAGTTTCAACATAACCCAGACCATAATGTTTTCTTCTGTTCGTCTGATCTACAAATCTTTCAACTCGAACAGTTGGTACTACTGGTTTATATACCACACTGGATTTAACAAAATGAATGTATTTCCCTTTGCTTGTATCCAGTTCTGGCTTAGTTTTTGTTTCAGAAGTACTTTTACTATTGCTGAATCCGAGACCACTCATGTCTCCAGATTGCTTTTGCAATTCTTGCATCTTCTCTAATGAAACAGAAGACTTGTTCCATGCATTTACTAGAACCGATATCTTCTGATTCTCAGACCTCATTGTCTGGTAATCTGCATTTACTCTGTCATTCTAAGTCTTCAACTTACTTATCTCAACTTTTAGATCACTACAGCTGTTTTCTTGCAAGCATGTAAACTTACTGATTTGATCTATAAAGTTTTGATTTTCAGTTTTAACTTCCTCGAATGATTGGGAAAGTCTTGAGTACTCTTCTACCATGTCATGCACTGCTTTAACCAAATCAGTTCGTGTAAATTCATTAGAGTCAAAGTCAAATACCTCTCCGGATGTCGAGGTTGATTCAGTGTCTGCCATGAGACATTTAATCTCTTCTGCATCGCTATCACTGGAATGATTTTCTGAGTCAGAAGACTCAGAACTAGAATCCGCACATTTTGATTTGCTTTCTTCTGCAATCATCGCCTTGTAGTCTCTTCTGGATTTCTTGTCATTTCCCCTGTATTCCTTTTTCTTTTGATCATCCTTCTTTGGCTTAGGGCAATCAGCAATGAAATGCCCGATTTTTCCACCGTTGAAACATGCCATGTCACCAGGTGGTGAATCCTTCTTAAGGTTTGGGTTAGGACCCTGGTAAGCTCGATGATTCTTCTTCATGAATCTGGAAAATTTCTTCACAAATAAAGACATTGCATCGTTGCTGATCTGTTCAGCACTCTTTTCAGATGTGCTTTCAATGACAATAGCAGGTGATGCACTTGGAACAACTGCAGTTGTAGTAGTAGCAGTAAGAGCCTTGGTAGGTGGATTTGATGAGGGCTCTTCTCCACTTCTCACTCCCAGTTCAAACTCATAGGCTTTTAACTCTGCAAACAAGTCGTATAGTTCTAACTTGTTCAGATCTTTAGATACTCTCATAGCCATAGTTTTTACATCCCATTCTCTGGGTAAAGCTCTCATTACTTTAAATGCTATTTCTCTGTTGTCATATTCTTTCCCCAGAGCTGCTAGCTCATTAACTGAAACGTTCATCAAACTCATTCAGAGTTTCTCCAACTTTCATTTTGAGATTTTAAAATTTCTGCATTGCTACAGACAACTTATTCTTCTTCATCTGTTCTTTTTCTTCACAGATTTGGATGAGTTTTTCCCAAATCTATTTTGCAGTAGAACACATCTTGATCTTGCTTAAAGTGTTCTTATCAAGCGTTTTGTAGAGAATGTCCTTTGCAATATTGTCTAGATTGGCTTTCTTTTTGTCCTCGCCGGTCCATTCACTTCTGTGCTTCTCAATCATCTGAGGTGCCCCCTCAGTAACATCAATAGCAGTGTTAGGCTTAAAATCTTCAGTGGACTATCTGTGATGACAAACCACATGTCATCGTCTTGAGATGCAAGATGAGCTTCCATCCGAATATTCCAGTCATCGAAATCTTCTTTTGAGAACATGGGTACTTTGCTGAAGTGTGCCATATCTTTTGTAAATATTTAGAACAAGAAAAATATGCTCTGATACCACTTGTTGGGGATCGATAAGAAGTTTAGAGGGGGGTGAATAAACTCTTTCCTTTGTTGGAAAATTTTGCAAAAGGTGCTAGAATCATGTTAGAGATTATAGCTGCTCTTGTTCGAATGTAAATCCAGCAAATCACAATAATAAGTGCGGAAACGATCCAATGGAATATGATGAGAAATAATAAAAACAGTTGGCAGTTGAACAGTGGTTGTTTCTGAAAGTTCGAAGATAAAATCTTCTACCTCTCCCCTTCTTCTGTTTCCAGAAGGTATCACTAAAAGACTTTGGATATTACAGTACAACACTTGTATACACCCACTTCAGTAGGGCTTACCCTTAGCCTACTGAAACTCTTAGTTACACAACTCGGTAAAACGAATACCACAAAGTTCTGAAAAAGACATTTTTTCCAGATTACAAAATCTTCTCAATAAAATAGTAAAGTTTTTAGCTTGAAGAGATTTACGAAACAGTCAGCAGCACAAAATGATCTCAGAAGATCGGATATAGATAATGAAGCGTGTGCAGCTTTTCTGTATGTTGAGCTTGAAGATAAGTAGATGATGATAACTCAAAACTCACGTTGAAATAATCGTTGCATTGATAATAACAACAACATTGTTTTCTATAAAGGATTGACCTCTATATATATAGAAAACTTTGAGTCCAACGTCAATAATCAAAAATAGATTATGTGACTCCTGAGTAAGATCAACTTTAATACCTAAAAAAGGTCCTGCAGAAAGCTTCAGAAGTAATCAGTCTTGTTACATACCAAAACTAGTAAGGAGCGTTAAATGTCTTTGTACTGCTTTAATGGTGCAATTAATGCTAGTACTAGGTAAAGTAACGGTAACATTTAAGATTGTAACGATCAAGTAAAAGACATTAAGTTACTTCTGCTGAAGCTAACTTCTGCTTATAAAGCCATGTGCTGCTTCTTATTTTCTAAGCCGTTTAAGTACTCAAAGAATACTGCTTTTGTTAATGCGATACAGGAGCTTCTGCTTTTATGCTGTCTTCTGATTATAGCTATCGCGACCTATTGATTTTAACCCTCATCACCATAATAAAATTAAGTCTAACAATCATAATATTAAAATTGCATAATAGCCAAATAAAAATTAATTACACATAATTTTGACTTAATATATGTATCATGCAAATAAATTCTAAATAAGATGTATCATAATTTTTGTTTGTCAATATTTCTAAAACCAAATTTTAGTATTTTCATAATATTTTATAAATTAACAACACGAACATGCATATAAATCAAAGTTCCAAAAATTTCAAAATTCTTAATTTTGAAATAAACCAAATTTTCTAATTATTAATTTTTAATAAATAAGAAAAATACTGAATTTTTGAAATTTTCAGATCAAATAGTCCAAATAGGACATTAAATAAAAATCTACAAATTGAAATCAAAACCCTAGCCCTAATTTTGAAATTGACCCTAGCCCCCCATTTCAATTCAAACGTCGTACGACCATCTCCAGTGCAATTTTCGGACGACAACAATTGCCCATGGATGTTCGACCCTGGTCGCACTTTCATCGCCGATCAATTGGGCGAAAAGTGTTTTTTCTAATTCCATATCGCACAGCAATGCGTCCAACTTGAAAAATTCCGGACATTATTCGATGTGGGATGGCCGGTTATCATCGCCAACACGTTGGGCTCAACTGGACGACCCTTCCTGTGGGGTCCCGGACGCTAATCATTTTCTTAATAATCTTTGGGATTTAATTATCAATTCAGATAAACAGGGTTTAAAAATTTTTCTTTCTTTTTTTAAAATGCAAGTGCGGAACGTAATGGAATTTACTAATATACATCTCAGTATAGAAGTACAATAATGTACAATAATCATGAAACTAGACTAAGGTTCAACTACTAGATTCCAAGTGTTAAAACCATATCTACAAGAAGTCCGGAATCACCACTCTAATCTGTCTCCTCTGATCATCTTCTTGACCCCGATCATGTCCCACCTGTTGTCATGCACACATACAAACAAGAAAACAGCCGGATAACTCCGGTGAGAATAAATCCCAGTATAAATAATGTATACATGCAATTAACTGAATATTAACATAAAAGCATGAATTATATCTTGTCACATGTAGCATAATCAAACAACATGTATCAATACCAATCTGTAAATAATATCTGAATCGTAATCTACGAAACATAAATCAATACAACTCTGTAATCAAGTTCTAGTCTCGATATCTAAGACTCGACTCATCTCTCATTCTAATCTAGGGATCCCGGTGAATAAGAACGTAACAAGTCTCCCACCTACTACTACCAGTCGCGGTGGCGGTACGTTCTTATTTCTGGACTTTGGTCTAGCTGTATCGAATAATCTACTATAAAAACAATGTCTGTATCTTAAGCATATCGATACACCAAACGTCCAGTGCCTTGGCGTATCTACCAAGACTAAGCCTAGTCTGACAATGTGCAATGGGTCAGTGACTATACTGTCAAAATCTAACCCCTCTGTCAGTGACTCTCACTCAATAGCTCTCTGCTTTCTACTTCTAATTCAATAGAATAAAAATAATCATTAAAATACAAAGGTATAAAAACAATATCATACAAGTATGTGGTTTAGGGAAACTCGAGTTAAATCTAACTCAAGTCGATCTCCCAATTAACATCAATTTATACCTTTCTCTTCTCGGTCTGATGAAGACGAAGTCTCGTATTCCAATCTGTCCATACCCAGTCTGGCAATGACAATCGCATAAATACAACATCAGTATATAAATTCATTCAAAACCTGTTATGATCAATACTCAAATCAGTATATAATCTGATCCATATCTGAACAAGGTACAATCTAATTCATATCAACGATATCACGATACAATCGAAATCATTACTGAATCTGATCAATCTAAATCAACTGATGTTTCGACAGCATAACGATACAGTCTTGATAACCCCGTCAATCTCAATATCGGTACACTTATAATCAGTAATAATTCAACTCTGATATCAAATCTCAATCAATTCAACTCTAAAAATCATAACAATTGTATAAACAGTCTATTCTTTAATCTGACTTCAAGTATACAATGTCTACTGTAGCAGAAACATCCTATCTGATTCATATTCAATTCTGACAATATCATAAATTCAAATCATGTCTAAACGTAACAAAACTTACGTCCAGTTGTAGCCTGCGTTGATAGGAACACAGTACCGAAGTCGGATTCAAAAACAGACGGACGGATTTTTCGTAAATCTCGATCAAAATCAGAAGTTGCTTATTCCGTTCCTTTCTTTCTTTTCTTCTGAGGATTAATGTTTGTATGTTTATATATATATATACACATTGCACAGTGATGGCAAGTGGCATGTTGCATGTTCTGCACGTCGCGCGCATATGCGCCGGAGGTTCGGCCCGGCACCTTCCGCATTTATCTTCTCGCGCATATGCGCGACATATCTCGCGCATATGCGCGAGATGTTCTGTCTCGCACATCCCTTCACTCGCGCATATGCGCGCCTTCCGTCGCGCATGTGCGCCAAACTCTCTGGACGTTCCGCGCATATGCGCGCATTCAAGCCGCGCATGTGCGCGCATGGTTCTGTCTTCCTCGCGCATGTGCGCCCATACATGTCGCGCATGTGCACGGGGACTTTTCTTGCACAAAATGTCAAATCTTCTTTCGGCTCTCTCGGTCTGATCCGTTCCATTTATAATCATCTCGATTAATAAATAAATCATTTCAGATTAATCTCAGATTACAGTAATAAAATCTCGGGCCTTACACTTCCCCTCCATCGCCGCTTCATAATGTAAGGCCCGATAAATTATGTTTAATTATCAAACAATAATGATTTATTTAAATCAGCAGCGGAAATAGTTTAAAATACTTTAAAATTGACCTCAGTGCCTGGAAAAATTTCGGCATGACCTTGTTGCGTGTTTTCTTAAATGCTCGCAAGCGCACGATGTCAAGTTATAGTAAAATGTAATTTTGAGTGCAAGTGTCGATCCCACGAGGAGTGTGTATAAAAATATATATCAATACTTGTAATTAAAATACTCAAGACTTTATCTAGAAAAATCAATAACCAGATTGGTTTGTTTGAACGAATTAATTAAAAACAAAGGATTAATCTAATCACCGAATTGAGAAATAACAATGAGAGAAAATATCTAGAGAAATGATTTCACCAAGTTTCCACGATAATTATTCCCAATTAAATTCACATTCATGAATTCCAATTATTTAATGACCAAGAGCACTTAATTATTTTATTCCCCCTTTCTCAAGTGACAAATAAACTGTACCAATCAAACTTCGATTCTAATATTCCTAATTAAAATCTAAGTTTCATCGATAAATGCAAACAATGTTCTTATCTAAGCCTCGCTAAAGTTATACGCCTTCCGAACGCTATAAACATTCAACGATGTGTTTCTAATGATCTATAATCCTAGTCCCTCTCCCGAGTTATAGAATTAATCAGACAACATACAATTTATGGCCAGTAAATTGCAGTGAAATAAACACAGATAACACAATTAAAAAAGAGCGGAATTCAATCAAATAAACTACTGTATCAAATCATCGTATCAAAAAGGCTACATCATTCTCTAGACTAGAAAATTAGTTCATCACGAAATCCAAGCGAAAACAAGACATGTTCAACGTTTTAGATATCGCAACACAGTAAAATAAAGAAGCGAAGGAAAAGATAACAAATCCGAAGCGTCGTCTCCATCCCCAAATCCGTCGTTCTTCGTATTTATGATTGTTCTTCGCACTTTAGATCTTCATCTCGTGTCCGCGTCTCTATCCCGTGAGCTTTTCTCTCCAAATTGGTGTTTTTCTCGTGTTTTTTTCTCCCACGGCGGCTCGATCCTTTTTTCTGACCTAACTCGCGCATTATATACGATTCTGGACGCTCGGCGCGAGCGGTGGCGCAAGATCTCGCGCGACTGCACGTGCCATTCTGTTGTTGGCTTGCTGCTGCGCGCGCGGTCGCGCATGATGTCGCTCGGTGGCGCGCGAGCTACTGGTTCTCGCATGTATTGGTGCGCGCGCGCCTGCGCGTGATGTGGCGTGGCCGCGCGCAAGTTTCTGGCCGATTCTGTCATGTAAGTGCGCGCGGCTGCGCGTGATCTCGCGCAGCTGCGCGCGAAGCTCTGTCCGACAGTGTGTTGATTGTGCATTTGTTTTCTTCGCTCACTTGGCTTCATGTCCGCTATTTTCTCCATTCCTGAAATGACAACAAAAACAAACCAAAAACGCATACTTCTGTTCGAAACAAGCATAATTCAAAATGGATTCTAATATAAATTAAGTGCAAATCTTGCACATATCAAACCCCCCAAACTTGAACTTTTGCTAGTCCCGAGCAAAATAGAATAAAAGCTAATAAATAAGAAAAAATTTACGCAAACTACTAAAGTCATGGATATGCGAAAATGATATTGACCTCCGACTTATCTAATTTCATGTAATTCACGATTTCCAAAGAGTCACGTGTATGTGTGATATGTCAATGTTCGTTTACCCCATCGAATGCTCAAATAGAGTCGTAATGCTCATTCTCCTTACAGAATCAAGAAATCATCAGTTCAGTTCAACTCACACTTCATTAATATATAAATTCACATTCACAGATCACGTAGGACTTTATCGGTGATTATTTGGCTCGAAAGATAGTTAACATAAGTACGCCACAGATGAAATCACACAATGAGATGCTTGCAAGCAAGTGATTTTATCCAAAGTAAAAGATTTCTTCGTTCTTAATAGTTATTTACTTAATCGGTGTATAGGAACATACTCTAGATCGAAATTGTGGTGGTACTTCTTAATCATTTCTACCAACTTAAAGCCCGAACTCAAATTCCTTTTCTATAAATAAATATCCTATTGGATAATTTCCAGAATCTCTATTATTAATCCTTTGTGTATCTTGGTCTTCCTAACCATCCACTCATTTTGTTTGAATCTCCCATTGGGGCAATCGCTATGTTATACTTGAATAACAATGTTTTTCAAGTATCCATAGGCTTGACTTGAACAACTTTTCTCCACTAGTATATTGGATAAATGTGACAAGGTTAATAGGTCTTGTAGGCTTGTAACGTTAGGCTACGGCTCATGGCTACAATAAAGGTATGGAGATCTAGATTTGAGAGAAATAATTGAATTTTCATAATTCTCCTCCTCATTTCGTTCACCATCACTTTATTGCTTTCTTCCCACTCATATCCTCCATTTTCCAATTTTTTCTTTTTCACCACTTTTGTTTCATTCATTCTGTAAGGCTCGAGATTTATTAGTCTTCATTGAGGTGATATTAGGAAGATATGAGTATGCATGACATGTAATGAGAAGCACTAAATGAGATTATGAAGTGTTGCATAAAGTCTAGACCGCACCCGCGCTACGAACAAGACCGCACCCGCGGTTGATGGACAGAGAGTTGGAGATTAATTACGGAAGTGACACCGCACCCGCGGTGCTAGACAGACCGCACCCGCGGTGTTGTACCAGTAGGGTCAGCGCACCCACGGTCCAAGCTTCGGGGAAAGTTGATGCATATCAATACATGGAGCACACCCGCGGTGCAAAAGTGAGCGCACCTGTGGTGCGACGTGCAGTGTGAAGGTTTAGCCATTTGTTTGACATGCAATTGAGATATATATATATATATGTATTGATTCTCACGATTTCAGCATAAGAAATCGTGGGTTTTCCTTCAACAAATTTCTTAAAGCCTTTCATATCTTCAAATAGTGATTTTGAGATATCCGTGTATCAGAAGTCGAATCCGAACACAGTATCGTACTCCTCTCGCTACGAGCTATACAAGGACGTAAGTTTCGTTACGTTTAGACATGATTTGAATTTATGATATTGTCAGAATTGAATATGAATCAGATATGATGTTTCTGCTACAGTAGACATTGTATAACTGAAGTCAGATTAAAGAATAGACTGTTTATGAAATTGTTATGAATTTCAGAGTTGATTTAGTTGAGATTCTATATCAGAGTTGTGTTATTATTCAGATTTTGAGTTGTACTGATACTGGTTATGAATTCTGGTATTATATCTGTGATGTTGAGATAGACGGGGTTATCGTGACTGTATTATTATGCCGTCGAAACATCAGTAGATTGATATTGATCAGATTCAGTAATGATTTCGATTGTACCGTGATATCATTGATATGAATTAGATTGTACCTTGTTCAGATAGGGATCAGATTATATACTGATGTGAGTATTGATCAGAACATGTCTTGAATTGAGTTATATACTGATATGATATTTATATGATCGTCATTATCATATTTGGATATGGACAGATTGGAATACAAGACTTCGTCTTCATCAGACCGAGAAGAGAAAGGTATAAATGGATGTTAATTGGGAGATCGACTTTAGTTAGATTTAACTCGAGTTTCCCTAAATCACATACTTGTATGATATTGTTTTTATACCTTTGTGTTTTAATGAGTATGTTTATTCTATTGAATTAGAAGTAGAAAGCAGAGAGCTATTAAGTAAGAGTCACAGACAGAGGGGTTAGATTTTGACAGACTTGTCACTGACCCATTGCACATTGTCAGAATAGGCTTAGTCTTGGTAGATACGCCAAGGCACTGGACGTTTGGTATATCGTTATGCTTCAGATACAGATAGCATTCTATTCGATATAGATTAGGCCAAAGTCCAGAAATAAGAACGTACCGCCACTGCGACTGGTAGTAGTAGGTGGGAGACTTGTTACGTTCTTATTCACCGGGATCCCTAGATTAGAATGAGAGATGAGTCGAGTTTTAGATATTGAGACTAGAATTTGATTTACAGATCCGTATTGATTTATGTTTCGTAGATTACGATTCGTGTTTTATTTACAGATTGGTATGGATACATGTTGTGTGATTATGCTACATGTGATAAGATATAATTCATGCTTTTATGTTAATTCAGTTAACTGCATGTATACATTATTTATACTGGGATTTATTCTCACCGGAGTATCCGGCTGTTGTCTTGTTTGTATATGTGCATGACAACAGGTGGGGCAGGATCAGGGTCAAGAGGATGATGAAAGATCAAGATTAGAGTGGTGATTCCGGACTTGGATGTAGACTTGGTTTAATACTGGAAATTAGTAGTTGAACCTTAGACTAGTTTGAATAATTGTTGTACATTATTGTACTTTTATACTGAGATGTATATTAGTTAAATTCCATTACGTTCCGCACTTATATTTTAAAAAGAAAAATTTTTAGACCCTGTTTATCTTACTTGATAATTAAATCCCAAAGATAATTAAGAAGATGATTAGCGTCCGGGTCCCCACACATTCCCTTGATTTTTTTTCTTTTCCTTCTTTTTGTCTATTTTCAACTACTTTTTGCACCCTACAAATTTTTGTTTGTTTATTTTTTTTTTCAAGGAGTTTTTGAATCATTACAACATCCATGAACTTATTTCTCTCAAAATTATGTAGGACAATCAGTGTATAAGCTTCATTAGGTAGTCGTTGTGGGATGTAGAATAGATACAAGTGGGGGCTAATTGTATGTCATTGACATACACCACTTGATTTTTAGTAGGCTCAAAATGGGACACTAGGGATATTTCGTGTTCATTTGGTTGGCTCGAAGGCTCAAAACGGCCCCAAAGTTCGCCTAAATCATTCCTATGTCACATATTATCCGTATTTCGCCTCGAAAAGTGTTCTAGCAAGTTCTAGATTTCCGTCAATCCATTAGTCAACTCATACAAACTAATCACATGCATTTGTTCAACCAAAAAAATGATATACGAGGTAGTTACAAAAGAAATTTTAAGCATCTCAATTAACTCGAAGCTCAAAGGGCTACAATTGACAGTAAACAAAGAATATAGGCCCAAAGATATTGTGAAAAAAAATTGCCTAGATCATTTCTATGTTTGCAAAAGTGTCAATCAATGTCATGCAAGAATTACCAAGAATCAGATTTCCCTCATCTCTTTAGCATCACAGGCATGCAACTTGTCTCTAAGCAACGATAGTATCAACAAACACGAAAGTGCAAAATAATTGTGACTCCTAAGTTATCATTAACACATATATATTTCAGGATCGCAATTCAATTTTTATCATCGGTCAACCATTTTACTTATCCATGACTCTTCCTAAAAACTCTAGCATGCAAAAATAAATAAAAGAACTAAGGAAGAAAAAAAGGAAATTTCAATTTAACTACTGAGCAAAAATAAAAACAATTTTAAAAAGAAACAAGCAAATTCACCTCCCCCAAATTTAAAGTATGCATTGTCTTCAATATAAAGAAATAAAGAACATGACAACACATACCTCACTCCCGAGTGTCAGAACTCAGGGCTCGAGTCATCGTTTCCAGTATCTGCATCATCATCGTCCATGGGCTGCGGCGGTGATAGATCTGGTGGTGGGTACTGTGGTGGCCAAGCTGGATATGGTGGAAAGGGAGCATCCTCGGGTCCAGTAGGTGGAAAACGCTGGGCGAGCACCGATGTGAAGTCCATCATATAAGACATGAAAATACTAGTAGTGTGTCGGTGTTCGGCCAACTCCTGGCGCTGAGCCCGCATATCATGTTCCATTCGGAACATCCTGTCTCGCAAACTGGCTCGAGGGATCGATGGTGGTAGCGGCGGCTGGCGTTCTCTGGCCCTCTGATTATAAGCTGCCCTAGCCCCATGTCTTTCCAATTCGCTTTGAAAGTGCACGCGGTCTGGAGTATATACTGTGATTGGGCCCTTTGCTTTCCAAACCTGTTCATCTGCGCCCCATTGTACACCGGCATGAAGACATAGGGCAGTGATAGTATGTGCACAAGGGAGGCTGACGGTCATGAGTCCCGTACCAGCATGCATGACAAAACTGTGAATGAGCTTCCCAAGATCCACGGTCTTCCCAGTCATTATGGCGTAAATCAACGCCACTTTATCCTTTGTAATTTCTGTCTGATGTGAGGAGGGCATGATTCATGATAGAATATAAGATGCCCAACTGCGTGGGTCACGGCGCAAGTCAGATTTCTTCAGAGTGACTGGGGAGCCTTGATTCAAGCGCTACTCGGCACCCTCGATGCATAAGCTCCTGATAATCACATCGTAATCCACATTTCCAGTAATCAAAGCAGTATACTCGTCATTTTCAAAACTCGGCAGATTATAAATAGCATTAATGGTTGCCGAATCGAAATAGACCAGTTGCCCTCGTACCAAAACTCCGTATTCCTCGTGTTTGATTCTCAGATTAGCATAGAATTCCCGGACTACAGATATAACTGCATCTGGCGGTGATTGTGCTATATTTACCCACCCCCTTCGCACCACTTCCTCAATTACAGCACAGTTAAGGTATGTCATATCTATCCCTCTTTCTTTAATAATCGACCTAGACATGGTGCTCTCGTAAACTCTGAATTCTTCCTCGTTCCAAAATCTATTAACATTGTATGAACGAGAAGAGGAAGCCACATCCTTCGATCTCTTTCTAGGCGGCATGATTATCAACAATATCCACACTTATAATCAACAAATATAGACACAATTCCACCAACAATTGCTTTATTTCTGAAAATTATCCCCAAACAATAACAACGTAAAAGAAACGGTAACCTTGATTGTAGAAGATTAATCGTAGATGACGCTCGGCGGTAGCAAGCGGCGGCGGTGGCGAGGACCGGCGGCGGCGGCGTGGCTGTTGGTGGTGGCAAAGCTTTGAGATGATGACTTGTCGTGTTGAGGTGAGTGAAAGTAAGTTGTGAGTTGTTGGAGTAGAGGAGTTATTGGAGTGGAGTACTTTTGGAGAAGTTTTTGGCAAGGGGAGGTGATGGAGGCGGTGATGTGAGGAGAGGATTTGTTTTGAGAGTAGGGTTTGTAAAGAATGGGTGAGGGAGATGAGAAAATCGTGTTTTTTTAAAAAATAAATATTCGGCGCGCGCGGCTGCGCGAGAAATGGCGCGGCCGCGCGCGAGCTTCTGTCTTCCTGCAATGATTGAGAGCGCGCGGTCGCGCGAGATGTGGCGCGGCCGCGCGCATGCTTCTGCCTGTCATGGATGATGGGGCGCGCGCGGTAGCGGAGACATGGCGCGGCTGCGCGCGAGCTTCTGTGTTGCCCACGGTTTCTGAGCGCGCTGGTGCGCGAGATGCTGCGCGGTGGCGTGCATGCATCTGTCCAAACTCTTTTATATATATATATATATATACCTCGTTTCGATTGTACTGATTGGGTTGCCTCCCAATAAGCGATTGGTTTAACGTCGCCGGCCCGACTCAGTTCTGTTTCAGGTAGATTCGGCCAGTGAGATATTGTCCATGTTATGCACTTCATCTCCAAAATAGTGTTTCACTCGCTGACCATTCACCTTAAACTTTCTACCATCATTTCATTTGAGTTCGATTGCTCCGTATGGTTGCACCGCCTCTACTATAAACGGTCCTGACCACCTTGATTTTAACTTTCTTGGAAATAGTCTGAGACGAGAATTATAAAGCAGCACCTATTGTCCCGGTTCAAACGTTCTTCTCACAATGATCTTGTCATGCCACTTCTTGGTATGTTCTTTGTAGATTTTGGCATTTTCATAGGCATCATTTAGGAATTCATCCATCTCACTCAACTGCAGTTTTCTAAAATCTCCCGAAGCTTGCAAGTCAAAGTTTAATTTCTTCACAACCCAAAATGCTCTATGCTCCAACTCCAACGGCAAATGACATGCTTTGCCAAAAACCAGCCTATAGGGAGACATCCCAATAGGTGTCTTGAACGCAGTCTGATAGGCCCACAATGCATCATCTAACTTAATGGCCCAATCCTTCCGGTTTGTGTTGACAGTCTTCTCCAGTATTTGTTTAATCTCCTGGTTTGATATTTCAGCTTGTCCATTTGACTGAGGATGATATGCTAATGCCACCTTGTGCTTCACACTGTATTTGGCCAAAAGTGAGTTGAAAATTCTATTGCAAAAATGTGCACCTTCGTCACTTATGATGGCTCTCGGTGTTCCAAACCTGGTGAAGATGTTCTTATGCACGAATTTAGCTACAACACGAGCGTCATTAGTATTGGTGGCGATCGCTTCCACCCATTTCCAAACATAATGAACAGCTAATAAAATATAAGAATTACCAAAAGAAGGGGGAAATGTTCCCATGAAATCAATGCCCCAAACGTCAAAAAGTTCCACTTCCAAAAAATTTGTCAGTGGTAATTCGTGACGCCTGGAGATGTTTCCTAACCTCTGCAACTATCACATGATTTTACTAAGGTATAACTATCTTTAAACAAACTAGGCCAATAAAAACCAGATTGCAATACCTTAGCTGCTGTTCGTGACGCTCCAAAATGTCCACCATATGGTGAAGAGTGACACTTCTCCAAAATTTGACGTGCTTCGATACCCTCCACGCATCTCCTAATCACTTGGTCAGCACACCTCTTATACACAAATGGATCATCCCAATAATAGAACTTGATATCATGGACGAATTTCTTCTTCTGAAGATAGCTCAAATCTGGGTGGAGGGTGCCGCAAGACAAAAAATTTGCAATATCAGCAAACCAAGGAAGTACAGAATTTACCTCAAAAAGTTGTTCATCTGGGAATGTTTCTTGTATAGCTCCCTCTTCTTTCTTATCCTCCAGCTCAAGCCTCGACAAGTGGTCAGCTACTTGATTCTCAGTACCTTTTTATCCTTGACCTCAAAGTCAAATTCTTGTATTAGCAAAATCCACCTTATCAAGCGTGGTTTTGCATCCTTCTTGGCGAATAGGTAGCGAATAGCTGCATGGTCAGTGAAAACGATTACCTTTGTGCCAATCAAATAAGGTCTGAATTTGTCGAATGCAAATACTACTGCAAGCATCTCCTTCTCGGTAGTAGTGTAATTTTGCTGTGCAGCATCCATCGTGCGACTTGCGTAGTAAATCGCCCTAAACATCGTTTCCCTTCTTTGACCTAAGACAGCTCCCACTGCATAATCACTTGCATCACACATTAGCTCAAAGGGCTCCTTCCAGTCCGGCACTATCATGATCAGTGCAGTTACCAATGCCATTTTTATCTTCTCGAATGCCTGCAAACAATTATCATCAAATATAAAATCAAAATCTTTCTCTAGCAAATTACAGAGGGGTTTAGTGATCTTAGATAAATCCTTAATAAATCTACGATAAAACCCCGCATGTCCTAAAAAGCTCCTTATTCCCTTTATGTTCCTTGGTGGGGGAAGTTTTTCGATTGCAACGACTTTAGCTCGGTCCACTTCTAATCCCTTAGAAGACACTTTATGTCCAAGAACAATACCCTCTTGGACCATAAAGTGACACTTCTCCCAATTAAGAACTAAGTTCTTATCCTGACATCTCTGCAAAACAAGGGATAGGTTATGTAAACAATGATCAAACGACGAACCAAATACCGAAAAGTCATCCATGAAGACTTTCATTATTTCCTCCACCATATCTGCAAATATGGCCATCATGCACCTCTGGAAAGTGGCAGGTGCATTGCGTAGCCCAAACGGCATTCTCCTAAACGCAAACGTGCCATAGGGACACGTGAAAGTAGTCTTCTCCTGATCTTCTGGCGCTATAGAAATTTGGTTATAACCTGAATAACCATCTAAAAAGCAATTATGACAATAGCCAGCAAGTCTATCAAGCATTTGATCAATAAAAGGCAGTGGAAAATGATCTTTACGTGTAGCATTGTTCAACTTTCTATAATCAATACATACTCGCCAACCAGTTACAGTACGAGTAGATATCAGTTCATCATTTTCGTTTCTAACTACAGTTATTCCACCCTTTTTAGGCACAACTTGTACAGGAGATACCTAAATACTATCAGAAATAGCATAAATTACACCAGCATTCAGTAATTTCAGTACCTCATTTTTCACAACCTCTTTCATTGCTGGATTCAATCTCCTCTGATAATCCACATAAGGAGTATATAATTTCCCTAATATCAGAAATCGACCATCCTAAAGCAGTTTTAAATTTCCTCAATACTCTCAATAATTTATCTTTTTCAGTACAAGTAAGAGAGGAAGAGATGATTACCGGATACGTCGACTTTTCACCTAAAAATGCATAGCAAAGGTGACTTGGCAGCTCCTTCAAATCAGGGGAAGGAGGTATTACCTTTGATTGCTCATGTACCTCCAATTCCTCAAGCGGTGCATCCGTTTTTCTTTCTTTCTGCAGTGCTTCAAGAGCCATCAGTTGCTCTTTCACTTCCCAATTGGCTTCATCAACAGTTCCTGCAGCACTTATCAAATAGCTCTCCAAAGGATCCCTTCTTCCTGCACATTCAAGAGACATACATGAGTCTATAACATCAATACTCTTACAAGTGCTTACCTCATTCGATCCCTTCATGGCGTGATAGATGTTAAAAATGACTGCTTCTCCACCAACTCTCAAGGTGAGTTCACCCTTATGCACATCTATCAATGCCCTCCCAGTTGCCAGAAACGGTCTCCCAAAGATTAATGGAGCATCATGATCTTCCTCCATATCTAAAATCACAAAATCAGCAGGAAAAATAAATTTATCTATTTTTACCAGTACATCCTCGACTATCCCACGTGGATACGTGAGACTTCTGTCTGCAAGTTGTAAGGTGATCGTAGTTGGTTTAACTTCTCCAAGCTCCAGTTCCATGTAGATAGAAAATGACATCAAATTAATACTTGCTCCCAAATCACATAAAGCTTTACTACATTTAGAACCACCAATAAAGCAAGGAATAGTAAAACTCCCTGGATCTTTTAATTTCTGTGGTAGCTTCTTTTGAAGTATGGCGCTACATTCTTCTGTCAGTTTTACAGTCTCAAACTCCTGCAGCTTCCTCTTCATAGACATCACATCTTAAATAAACTTTGCATAATTCGGCATTTTCTCTAACGCATCAGCAAATGGTATGTTGATGTGTATCTTCTTAAAAATCTCTAGGAATTTTGCAAACTGATCATCCAAAATTTTCCTTTTGAACCTCTGCGGGTATGGAAAAGTTGGCTTAAATACTGGAGGTGGTTCAACTTCAACTTCAGCTTTGGGTCCCTCAGTTTCACCTTCTTCAACTGTCTTCTCACTTTCCACTCTCTCTTTAGGTATTTGTACCTCCAATTCCTTTCCACTCCTCAAAGTGACTGCCTTGCACTGCTCTTTTGGGTTAACTTCGGTGTTACTAGGAAATTGACCCCTATTCTGATCTCTCAATGCATTAGCCAACTGTCCAATTTGAGTTTTCAAAGATTTCATTGTGGCACCCATATTTCCCATGTGAGTCTCCATGTTATCAAGACGAGACTCAGTCCTTGCCATCCTCTTTCCCGACTCAGCAACAAATGTTCCCACTAAATCTTCAATGAAGGCTTTCCTTCCCCTTTGATGTATTGAACCCCGGTGGAGGATTCAACACATTTTTATTATTTGCATAAGAAAAATTTTCATGATTTCTCGATCCTGGATGATAAGTATTAGGGGGAGGGTTACTTCGATATCCTCCGAATCCACCAAAATTTCGGTTGTTGATATACTGAGCTTCTTCAGGAAGAGCTTGTTCTTCAGCAACAATCGATGGACCCTCAGTCTCTGCTGTGCTCACTTTGTTCATAGCTGCGAGTTGTGTGGTCAGTGCAGATACCTGTGCAATGAGTGACGTAATAGGGTCCACAGCATACACTCCGGCTGTCCTTTTTACTCCTGCCCTTTCAAACGGCCACTGGTAGCTATTTATCGTCATCTGTTCAAGCAATTCATAGGCTTGCTCGGGAGATTTAGCAAAGATCGTGCCACCAGCTGCAGCATCCACTGTTCCTCTTGTTTGCCGATTTAGACCGTTGTAGAATAATTCAATCTGCACCCAGTCTTCGAAGCCATGGTTCGGGCACTTTCTCAACAACTCCTTGTATCTTTCCCATGCCTCATACAATTGCTCAAAATCAGTCTGCCTGAACGTGCTAATCTCAATCTTCAACTGTGCAGACTTTGCAGGGGAAAAGTATTTTGCCAGAAATTTCGTCGCCAGCTCCTGCCATGTCGTGATGCTTCCCAAGGAAAGCGATTGGAGCCATCCTCTAGCTTGATCCCTGAGAGAAAACGGAAACAAACGCAGTCTAATAATATCATCAGGAACATTATTAATCTTTACCGTATCTGTTATCTCCAAGAAGGTCCTCAAATGAACGTGAGAATCAGAAGTGGCAGTCCCAGCAAACTGGTTTTGCTGAACCATATTGATTAGAGCAGGCTTCAGCTCGAAATTATTTGCGTTGATGGTCCCTCTTGCAATACCAGAGTAATGATTGTTGATAACTGGTCGGAAGTTATCTCTGATAGGTATAGCCTCTGGCGGGATGTGTTTGTCGTTTTCTTTGTGTTCAACCATTGCTTGGATCTCTTCCCTTCTTGCTTTTCTTAATTTTCTCGCATTTCTTTCGATCTCCATGTCAAAAATAGCAAGTCTAAGTTTTGCGATCTTAGCATACACTGTCAAGCAGGAAAAAATGAAAAACTCAATCAATATAAAATAAAATAAAAAATAAAAGCTCTAAATTAAAATCTAGACTAATTGGTAACAATACTAATATAAATTCAAATTTGACACTCCCCGGCAACGGCGCCAAAAACTTGTTGCGTGTTTTCTTAAATGCTCGCAAGCGCACGATGTCAAGTTATAGTAAAATGTAATTTTGAGTGCAAGTGTCGATCCGACGAGGAGTGTGTATAAAAATATATATCAATGCTTGTAATTAAATTAGTCAAAACTTTATCTAGAAAAATCAATTACCAGATTGGTTTGTTTGAACGAATTAATTAAAAACAAAGGATTAATCTAATCACCGAATTGAGAAATAACAATGAGAGAAAATATCTAGAGAAATGATTTCACCAAGTTTCCACGATAATTATTCCCAATTAAATTTACATTCATAAATTCCAATTATTTAATGACCTAGAGCACTTAATTATTTTCTTACCCCATTCCCAAGTGACGAATAAATTGTACCAATCAAACTTCGATTCTAATATTCCTAATTAAAATCTAAGTTTCATCGATAAATGCAAACAATGTTTTTACCTAAGCCTCGCTAAATTTATACGCCTTCCGAACGCTATAAACATTCAACGATGTGTTTCTAATGATCTATAATCCTAGTCCCTCTCCCGAGTTATAGGATTAATCAAACAACATACAATTTATGGCCAGTAAATTGCAGTGAAATAAAAACAGATAACACAATCAAACAAGAGCGGAATTCAATCAAATAAACTACTGTATCAAATCATCGTATCAACAAGGCTACATTATTCTCTAGACTAGAAAATTAGTTCATCACGAAATCCAAGCGAAAACAAGACATGTTCAACGTTTTAGATATCGCAACACAGTAAAATAAAGAAGCGAAGGAAAAGATAACAAAAACGAAGCGTCTTCTCCGTCCCTAGATCCGTCGTTCTTCGTATTTGTGACTTTTCTTCGCACTTTAGATCTTCGTCTCGTGTCCGCGTCTCTATCCCGTGAGCTTTTCTCTCCAAATTGGTGTTTTTCTCGTGTTCTTTTCTCCTACGACGGCTCGATCCTTTTTTCTGACCTAACTCGCGCATTATATACGATTCTGGACGCTCGGCGCGCACGGTGGCGCATGATCTCACGCGACTGCGCGTGCCATTCTGTCGTTTGGCTTGCTGCTGGTTCTCGCGCGAGCTACTGGTTCTCGCATTATTGGTGCGCGCGCGCCTGCGCGTTATTTGGCGCTACCGCGCGCAAGTCTCTGGCCGATTCTGTCATGTAAGTGTGCGCGGCTGCGCGTGATCTCGCGCAACTGCGTGCGAGGCTCTGTCCGACAGTGTGTTGGTTGTGCACTTGTTTTCTTGGCTCACTTGACTTTGTGTCCGCTATTTTCTCCATTCCTGAAATGACAACAAAAACAAACCAAAAACGCATAATTCTGTTCGAAACAAGCATAAATCAAAATGGATTCTAATATAAATTAAGTGCAAATCTTGCACTTATCAGACCTCCCCGTAAATAAGACATACAAAAAAATTTAAATTACTTGTAACAGAAAATGACTTAAGGTTGATGTTGCAGTATTCATACATAAACAAATGCAAATACCGGTCAGACATAAAAAATAAATATCACAGACATCAGTTCAACTGAACTGGAAAGGCTTCCAAACATCAGAACATTAAGTTCAAACAAGAAACACTCAATCCAAATGACTATACAGATACATAGGGCATATCCCTAGATAATAAAAGACGACATAAAACTGACTACAACTCAAATTATATTAATATAACTAGCTGGAAGACTCCGACGAACCAAAACCAAACAATCTAATCTCAATCACGAGCTCTGCCGACGGAACCTCCGCCTGGTGCTACAAAACCACTTGGGAGATCTATCATGGTGCCTAAAAGTAACCACAGAAACCCCCTCCAGTAAACAATTGAGGTTAAAATTCTGTTATGAAATAGTCTAACGAACATAAAAATAACATAAATCATCCATAAACATAAGTAAAGATGAAATGTCAAATACATGAACATGGATCAATGTCAACGGGTTTAACCTAGCCAAACGAACAATACAATCAACAAGAATAATGTTCGAGCAACACACAAGAGAGCTACGTCATCGTGCAGCTAAACAGCCCTACCTAGTATGCGAGGTATGTCAGGTTGTGCTAATCAACACCCCCAACTCGACCTCCATACAGTTGTAACGATATATAACAAAAATGACACAAACAACCAGAACTTGATATCACAATCTCAGTGCTCACCCCGAGGGCTACACTAACAACGGAATTGATCAATATTAACTAAGGTTTCAGGTGAATTAATATAGGCCTATCAGTCACACCCTGATCTCGAGTTATACAACAACCAGTGTGCATAACAATAAATAACAGTAACTGGTCAACAAAAAGGATAGAGCTCATAATGTATGTCATAACAGTATGCCCTAGACTAAATGTGAAACGTCCACTACTCGTTTTCTTAAAACTACTAGAATTTTTTTTATTTTTTTAACTCTCTAATAGATCGGCCGAAACATACAAAATATATAACATATTTTAACACCATTTTAAAAATAAAACAACCAACTATATTTGAAAATCAAAGGAAATTGTTCAAAACATAAAATCGTCAAACATTTTACCAAACCTAATTAAGCATTATTTAAAAATAAAGCCAACTCCTTCAACCTCTCAAAAACATAAATAAAATTCGTAAAAATCTTTAATAATAAACATAAGTGCGGAAAAGACAAGCGCTGGTCTTCGGATTATGTGCACCTTCAGTACAGTCAGATCAACCATCAAGACCTCCACTACCATCAACATCATACTCACCTGCATCGATCACACCTAGTGAATCTAAAGACTCAATACACCATTTTCTTGATAAAAAATAATACATATACAGATCACATGCAACAGTAAAAATACTTTTACTTAAAATTAACATTCCATAAGCATGCATTAACTTAAACATATCCATATCATCATAAACATATTCATATTCATCATAAACATATACATATTCCTTTTTCATTGAATTCAGATCGTTAATTGTGACTTTCATATTCGTATTAGGGATCGATGGATCCATCTACATGTAACCACAGTACTGGGCGGCAGGGACATCAGCAACACTCTCACCCGTCAACTGAGTCTTGGTCTTACGTATTCACATATCATCGTATTCGTATTAGTCATAATTACTTCACTTCCTTCAACATTTCATATTTCCATCAATTTATAAAATCCATGCGTATAAATATCATTTTTCTTCTAAACCAAGCATGCAACATATCTTTTAACAATAATGTTTCATCATAAAAATCCATAAATATTTAAAATAATCATATTAACATATAAAACAGCATTCAGGACACTGCTATGACGTTTATTAATTTCTAGGTGTAAAATGACCGTTTTACCCCTATAAGCATAATTTTTCGTATTTATACTTAAACCTCTAACCAACATCCCAAATCATTCCAAACTTAATATATAACCTTAAAACAATCCCATAAATATTTCTTAGGCTTAAAACTTAGCTTTTCGATAGATTCCTCGATTTGTTTTTAAACTTAGACGTACGTCTCGGTTTTGACTCATATGGACTCGAAACTTAACCAAACTTTACCAAACTTGAACCAAAGATCCCTTGAACACGCCTAGGAAGCTACTGAATTTTTCTGCACCAAGAGTCCTAGTCCTAATATGATTCGAACCTAGGGTAATTTCGACTCCAGCCTTTAACCACCATGTCCAGCCTCTACCCAACCATCCTAGGACCTAGAACCAACCCATGACATGCTACTGGACCGAACCTACCAGCCCAACCACGCCTAGCCCCTCAACCATACCCTAGGACTCCTTGCGCAACCCTCCTAGGTGCGGCTCCCGTCCTCCCTTGCTCCAGCTATTGTGCAGCCCATCAAGGACCCTGGGTGAGTATTTTGAGACCATGGAACGTTTCCTTGACAATAGCTAGCAACTGCATGCGTCCAGGAAAGCAACACACCTTAGCCAAACCATAGGACTCTAAAAATGTGAGACCCCATTATCTGATTAACGTTAACTATGTAGATTATGAGTAGTAAATCAACTCATAATATAATTGTAATTGGAAATGGATTTGAAAGAGTCTATGCAAATGAGAATAAACTAAAATACTCCATAGTTCATTAAAAAATAATTCATTTATTTTAATGGCAAATCTGTAAATAAACTGAAAAATATTAAATTAAAATTTGATGACAATTTTGTAAATAGATTGAAAAATAGTGAATTAATTTTTAAGGGGAAAATTGTAATTATTGATTGAAAAATTTGAAATGGTTCCTACTGCATACGTGGCAACACAATTGCAAAGATAAGTGGTGGACTTTCAGGAGATTAACGTGGAGGTGGATTAGTCATATAATAACAAGAAGAAAGGCAGAAAACATAATCAAAAGAGAACGGGAAGAAGAAGTAAAGGAGGAATAAAAAGAGAATTCAAGTTCTAATCCTCAAAATTATAGTGAAACGTTGTCAAAATTTGGAACAAAATATATATTCGGAATCCTCGCGTCGAGAGCGTTCTTTTGAGGTATTTTTCATTTAGATTTGGCACCTTTAATTATTGAAATGATAGAATAACATATATTTGAATTTGATTTCAACATATGCGATAGAATAGCCGACGAGAGATTAACTTTTACAGAGGAAATTGAATTATATCAAGATTTCAATTTTATATGAAATTTTGAGGTTTCAAAACAATTCTGAAACTTTATTTCTTGATTTGAAATGAATAGATAAATATTATTGGTGGTATAATAATGAATTATTAGGATTTATTATATGATATAATTATCCTAATAATTTAAATGTAAATTTAATAGCGTAGAATGAATTAATACATTCAAATACGCTAATAGAGTTGCAATTGAATGAATTCATTGATTGAAATGAATATTTTGACCATGTAGATTGAGTTTTGGTATTAAAATCCTAAATTTGGGTCATGCTACATTGACTGGAGACGAATAATTGAGGTATGTTGCGATCGAGTAACATAAGACAGGTATCGGTATCATAGGATATATGTTTGATTGATTTGATTTAGTTGATTGAAAATATATGTCTATATGCCTTATTTGTTGAGTTGATGTGGCATACATGACATACACGTTGAGCTATGATCCTTGGATACCTATTATGATTGGATTTGATCCTGATGTTGTTGAATACGATGCTATGTTTGGCATTATATGGCCATTAAAACATTGTCATCAATGGCCCGCATATTGATTGAGATTTGGGATTTGATAGCGCTTTGTCAACGTTATCATACGAGTATCCCTGATTGAGGCCGGTGTGCCAGCTCGAGCATTGATTTGATAGCGATTCGATTGATTCCGATATATGCTCAGGGGATGGGCATTTGACCTGATATCTCCACGACATACATGCATTGCATATCATATATCATTGTGTAGATATCTGTTGTATATATGATGGTTGTTCCATACGGAGCTTTGCTCACCTCCAAAGGGGGCTGTTGTTGTCTTTGTGTGTGGACAATGGCAGGTACTCAAGGATATCAGGAGACCGGAGATGGTACTTCTGAAAGGAGTCATATCTGAGTTGAGGTTTAGCGGTTTATCCCAGTATATTTGTATATGTAACTATATACCGGGGCATGTCCCGATGATATGAGTTGTTTGTATGTGATTGGTTTTGCTTATGTGTGGGTATATTTTATGATATGAGATGAAATACTATTTTAAGTATTCACATAAGATATTTCGAGCTCATTGTAAAGAAAATTTAAACTCGTTTTCGCTGTAATTAATTAATCCTAATCAAATTGCATTGTAATAACGATTAGAAGTTAAGGGCCCCACACATCATGGTATCAGAGCATAGCTGGGAATGCTCGATTGAGTCTTGTGTACACGTAATAGGCACAAATGAATTATGCGTATGTATTTGGATTATTTGTATTACTTGCTCCTACTTGATTTAGTTTGAGTAAGTTGTTGATGAGATTAATGATTTGAGATGATGTTGATGTATCATTCATATCTATTTGTGATATTCATCTTATGATTTGTAGATGGATCCTACAAATGAAACTATGAGTAGTAGTACAGAGAGGATGGTTGGACAATTCGAAGGATTGTCCATGGATCTGGTGATGGCTCGATTCCAAGATTTGAAACCACCGAGGTTCTTTGGCACCGAGAGTGCAGAAAGAGCAGAGGCCTGGTTGAAGGATATCGAGTACTTGTTTAATATTGTTGAATACTCTAAGGCTCGGCGAATGAAACTTGCTCTCTATCAATTGAAAGACCGGGCAAAATCTTGGTGGAAAGCCGCTGAGATTGGACTGAAAGAGACCGGGATTGAAGTAACATGGGATGTCTTCAAGGCCCAATTTCTTGAGCAGTATTCTCCTCCTTCTTATTACACTGCCCAAGAGAATGAATTTAATAGCCTGCATCAGGGAACGATGACTGTTGCAGAATATGCTTCAAATTTTTCTACACTTTTGAAATATGCACCTCATGTAGTTGTTAATGCAAAAGCGAAATATAACAGGTTTGTGAATGGATTGCATCCTGCTATATATAATTTTGTCATTTCAGGTTTGCCTACGAGCTACGCAGAGGCAGTTGAACGAGCAAAGGCAGCCGAATGCTGGACTAAGGCGAGGAGGTCCTCAGTATGCTCGTCCACCCCCAGTGTCAGCTCAGCAGCCGACCTAGCGCCCGAAAGGTAGAAAGTTTAAAAGGACTGGTTCTACTGCTTCTTCATTTTCTTCGAGTTCCAGTGGATCCCAGAGAGGGAGTCCAGTGATTGCTCCTTATTGTAGTCATTGTGGAGGCAAACATACTATCGAGCAGTGTCGAGATATGTTTGGTACTTGTTATCATTGTGGACAAGAAGGCCATTTCTTTCGAGTTTTTCCGAATAGGGGTACGAATTCTTCCCAAACCCAGCCAGGATTTCGAGGTGGCCACAGTATGATGAGACATGTTGTTCATGTTCCTTTTTTCCAGCAATCGAGTGTTCCACGTATTGAGTACCTAGTGGTCAGAGTGCCCAAGGCCCTCCTCAAGTTAGAGTGTATGCTATGACCGAGGATCAGGCGAAAAAAGCTCTTGGTGGTGTGATTGCAGGTATTTGCATGCTTTGAGATTATCCTGCACATGTTTTATTTGATACAGGAGCATCTCACTCATTCATATCTCATGCATTTGTTGCATCTCATGATATTATGTGTACTCTGTTGTATGATGTGTTATCGATAGTCACGCCATCAGGAAAGATTATTCTGTCTGAGAAAGTTGTGCATAATTATGTATTGATATACGAGAATAATGTGATATTCCTGAATTTGATTGTCCTCCCAATGCACGATTTTGATTGTATTGTTGGCATGGATATCTTGACAACAAATCGAGCTTACTGTTGATTGTTTTCATGTAGTGGTTCGATTTCGACCTGTTGATGGACCCAAGTGGAATTTTTATGGCAAGGGTTCCCAAGCTAAAATTCCATTAGTATCCTCTTTGGAAATATTCCGAATTTTGTTTAGCGGAGATGAGGGTTATCTTATCTACGCTATTGATGTCTCTAAGAAGGAGCCTTCTTTATCTGATATTCCTGTTGCGAAAGAATTCCCGGATGTATTTCTCGATGAGATTCCTGACTTTCCTCCTCATCGAGAAGTTGAATTTAGTATTGATCTTATGCCGGGAACTGCGCCTATATCGAAAGCTCCTTATCGCATGGCACCTCTGGAATTGAAAGAATTGAAAGAACAATTACAAGATCTTCTCGGTAAGGGATATATTCGACCGAGTGTATCACCTTGGGGAGCTCCAGTTTTATTTGTTCGGAAGAAAGATGGTACTATGCAAATGTGTATCGATTATAGGCAACTGAATCAGGCTACTGTGAACAACAAGTATCCACTTCCTCGTATTGATGATTTATTTGATCAGCTTCAGGGTACTTTTGTCTATTCTAAGATTGATCTTCGTTCTGGTTATTATCAAGTACGTGTTCGAGAAGAAGATGTGCCTAAGACTGCTTTTTGTTCCAGGTATAGCCACTATGAGTTTTTGGTTATGCCTTTAGGTCTCACGAATGCTCCTGCTAGTTTTTATGGATATAATGAATCGTGTCTTTCGAGATTATCTTGACCGATTTGTTATTGTATTTATTGATGATATTCTTGTGTATTCGAAATCAAAAAAGGAGCATACTGAACATCTGAGACTGGTACTTTAGACTCTTCGCATTGGCCATTTATATGCTAAATTTTCCAAATGCTGGATGGACAAAGTATTATTTTTGGGACATGTTATTTCGAAACATGGGATATCTATTGATCCTACGAAGGTTGAAGCTGTATTGAATTGGCCGAGACCTACGAATGTTCTTGAGATCCTTTGCTTCATGGGTTTAACTGGTTATTATCGTTGTTTTATTGAAGGGTTTATGAAAATAGCTAAACCTATTACTCAACTGACACAAAAGAATCAGAGATTCGTTTGGTCAGATGAATGTGAAGCTATTTTTTTTGAATTGAAGACGAGATTGACCACAGCACCTGTGCTTACTATTCCTTCAGCTACCGGAGGATTTGTGGTATGTACAGATGCATCTGGTAAAGTTTTGGGCTGTGTTCTGATGCAACATGGCAAGTGGTTGCTTATGCGTCTCGTCAATTAAAATCTCGTGAAACTCGTTGCCCTGTTCATGATCTTGAATTGACCGCCATTGTGTTTGCATCTGAAGATTTGGCGCCATTATTTGTACGGAGAAAAGTTTGTTATCTATTCAAATCATGAGAGTCTGAAATATCTCTTTTCTCAATCTGATTTGAATATGAGGCAACGCAGGTGGATGGATCTCCTGAAGGATTTTGATTGTGAGATACAGTATCACCCTGGATCGGTGAACATTACTGCGGATGCCCTTAGTCGGAAAGTTCATGACTCTATTTTAGCCTCTATTAATGTCGCCAAAGTACACGAGGATATATGTACTTTTGGCGGACTTTTCACTCGAATTGGAATTCTATCACTGTCGCAGCATTTCAAATTGAGCCGAATTTGATATCTAAAATACGAAAGGCCCAACGAAGTGATGCTCAGATTCAGAAGTCTAAAGAACTTGTATCTACAGGACATCAGTCTGGATTTCAGATTGCGTCTGATGGTTCTTTACAACTTAATGGTCGGTTAGTAGTTCCTGATAATGCTGATTTGAAATATGCCCTTCTTCGTGAAGCACATTGTAGCAAATACAGTATTCACCCTAGAGGCCAAAAGATGTATTTGACATTGAGACCTCAATTCTGGTGGAGACGTATGAAGAAGGACATTGCTAAACTTATTTCGAAATGTCTTGTCTACTAGCAAGTGAAAACCGAGAGAATGAAACCTAGAGGATTACTCCATAGTCTTGAAATCCCGAAATGGAATTGGTAACATATTGCTATGGATTTTGTGACTCATTTACCTCGTTCGCCCAAGGGCTGTGATGCTATTTGGGTTATTATAGATCGGCTTTCGAAATCTGCACATTTCATTCCGTATGAGCGGACTTATCCTTATAAGAAAATGGCTATTTTATACATCGAGAATATTGTGAGACTGCATGGTGTGCCTGTCTCGATTGTATCAGATCGTGATCCTAGGTTTGCTTATAAATTCTGGGGTAGTTTCCAAGAAGCTATGGGTACGCGTTTGGCTATGAGTACTTCTTATCACCCTCGAAATGATGGCCAAACTGAGCGTACAATTCAAACGTTAGAAGATATGTTACGTGCTATTGTGATGGATTTCAGAATGGAATTGCAAGATGCCTTACAATTAGCAAAATTCTCTTATAATAATAGCTTCCAAACTAGTATTGGTATGGCACCGTTTGAAGCCTTGTACGGGAGACGATGTAGATCACCGTTATTCTGGGATGAAATTGGTGAAAGACAATTGACTGGACCTGAAATGATACAAGAAAGTGAATGATAATGTTCAATTGATTCGACAGCGAATGAAAGCTGCTCAGGATCGTCAAACGAGTTATGCTAATAAACGAAGACGACCCTTAGAATTCCAGAAAGGTGATAAAGTGTTTTTGAAAATATCTCCCTTTAGAGGCACTGTTCGATTTGGCATGCGAGGGAAATTGTCTCCTTGATATGTTGGTCCATACGAGATCCTTGATCGAGTTGGGGATCTTGCCTATCGGTTGGCTTTGCCACCAGCTTTATCTGTCATTCACTATGTGTTTCATGTTTCTATGTTGAGAAAGTATGAACCAGATCCATCACATGTGCTTCAAACCTGATGAGGTTGAACTTGATCCTTCTCTTTCTTATGTTGAGGAACCTGTTTGTATTATGGATCAGAAGGAGAAGATATTGCGTAACAAATTGATTCTTTTAGTCCGAGTATAATGGACACGACATAGTGTGGAAGAGTCAACGTGGGAATTGGAGAGTAAGATGCGAGAATCATATCCACATTTATTTGATTTTATTCCACCTATTCCATTATATTCAATGTATAGTGACCCATTTATTGATTTTAGTTTTGATATGTACTATAACTGGTAACATATTATGTGCTTGCCAATGTTATATATATGGATGTTTGAGATTTTGGGACGAAATTTTTTAATTTGGAGAGAAATTTGAGACCCCATGATCTGATTAACGTTAACTATGTAGATTATGAGTGGTAAATCAACTCATAATATAATTGTAATTGGAAATAGATTTGAAAGAGTCTATGTAATTGAGAATAAACTAAAATACTCCATAGTTCTTTAAAAATAATTCATTTATGTTCATGGCAAATCTGTAAATAAACTGAAAATTATTACATTAAAATTTGATGGCAATTTTCTAAATAGATTGAAAAATAGTGAATTAATTTTTAAGGGCAAAATTGTAATTATTGATTGAAAAATTTGAAATGGTTCCTGCTGCATACGTGGCAACACAATTGCAAAGATAAGTGGTGGACTTTCAGGAGATTAACGTGGAGGTGAATTAGTCATATAATAACAAGAAGAAAGGCAGAAAACATAATCAAAAGAGAACGGGAAGAAGAAGTAAAGGAGGGAAAAAAAAAAGAGAATTCAAGTTCTAATCCTCAAAATTAAAGTGAAACGCTGTCCAAATTTGGAACAAAATATATATTCGGAATCCTCACGTCGAGAACGTTCTTTTGAGGTAATTTTCTTTTAGATTTGGCACTTTTAATTATTGAATTGATAGAATAACATATATTTGAATTTGATTTCAATATATGCGATAGAATAGCCGACGAGAAATTAACTTTCACATATGAAATTGAATTATATCAGGATTTCAATTTTATATGAAATTTTGAGGTTTCAAAACAATTCTGAAACTTTAAATCTTGATTTGAAATGAATAGTTAAATATTATTGATGGTATAATAATGAATTATTAGGATTTATTATACGATATAATTATCCTAATAATTTAAATGTTAAATTGAATAGCGTAGAACGAAATTAATACATTCAAATACGTTAATAGAGTTGCAATTGAATGAATCCATTGATTGAAATGAATATTTTGACTATGTAGATTGAGTTTTGGTATTAAAATCCTAATTGTGGGTCACGCTACATTGACTGGAGACGAAGAATTGAGGTATGTTGCAATCGAGAAACATACGACAGGTATCTGTATCATATTATATATATTTGATTGATTTGATTGAGTTGATTGAAAATATATGTCTATATTCCTTATTTGTTGAGTTGATGTGGCATACATGACATACACGTTGTGCTATGATCCTTGGATATCTATTATGATTGGATTTGATTCTGGGATTTGTGAACACGATGCTATATTTGACATTATATGGCCCTTAAAATATATTCAATAGTGGCCCCGCGGATTGATTGAGATTTGGGATTTGATAGCGCTTTGTCAACGTTATCATACAAGTATCCCTGATTGAGGGCGGTGTGCTAGCTCAAGCATTGATTTAATAGCGATTCGATTGATTCTGATATATGCTCATGGGATGGGCATTTGACCTGATATCTCCACGACATACATGCATTGCATATCATAAATCATTGTGTATATATCTATTGTATATATGATGGTTGTTTCATACGGAGCTTTGCTCACCCCCAAAGGGGGCTGTTTTTGTGTTTGTGTGTGGACAATGGCAGGTATTCAGGATATCAGGAGACCGGAGATGGTATTTCTTGAGGGAGTCATATCTGAGTTGAGGTTTAGCAGTTTATCCCAGTATATATGTATATGTATCTGTATACGAGAGCATGTCCCCATGATATGAGTTGTTTGTATGTGATTGGTTTTGATTATGTGTGGGCATATTTTATGATATGAGATAAAATACTATTTTTAGTATTCACATAAGATATTTCGGGCTCATTGTAAAAAAAATTTGAACTCGTTTTCCGTTGTAATTAATTAACCATAATCAAATTACATTGTAATAACGATTAGGAGTTGAGGGCCCACAAAAACATACAATTTTCGTTCATAATGGTGTCCTGTATTTTCCAGCCTTAAAACATGTAAGAGTAGATGCCCTGCAAGCCAACGGTTGGCAAGAGAATTTATTGAATCAAGTGAAATAAACAATCTTTATTTTAATATAATTTAACTTTTTATGGTCTTGTTATACTTTATTTGTATACCCATGCAAACAGCATATATAAAGTCCTTGATTATGCTTTAATACAAATGAATCGTAATTCGATGTTGAAACTCATTTGTAAACACTGCATATTCTAAATTCATTCCTAGTCGATTTAGCCGCCTAAAACAGGGATAAAGGCCGCTTGAGCTCGAGACTAGCATCTGTGATGTTGTGTACTGCGTTTCTTGGTAAGGGCATAGAGATGTTCAAACATGCAGATGGGTAGTCATATGATGATTATACCGAACAACCCTCCCTCGGACTTTCCAAGTGGTTATCATTCATCGAGATGATAAGTCCGTGGTTATGATTGTACACCATTAGTCCTTACGACCCGGGACAACACTGAGGCTCTATATGCTAGGGCTGTGCTTTGACTCGTTTACCGGCTCCAGGAGAGTCATCAGGTGGCGAGGTTGGGTACAGTTGCGACACATATAGGAGCCAGTGCATTGTAGTCGGGGATTCACCGCTCACCTACGGGTGTGGATATCCTATGTGATCTGATGAAATAATAGTGCAGTGGAATCTCTGGCCAGAGTACGAGATGTACGTTGGAGAAGAAGTTCTCCAAATAGTACACGCGATGCCACTATTATAGTTATCACATAGTTATCGAATTAATATGCAACCCTCGATGAACCAATGGTTGCAGATTCGATCGGGATATATGAGATGAAGGGACCGTACTGTACGTTAATCATAATCGACTGGTTCTTGCAGGCACTATCAGTGATACCTAGGGGATCATGGGGCGATGCTACTAGATGCTCTTACCATGATCCGATGGGTGCAATCAGAAATGAGTTCTGACATTCTTGATCAAGGTATTGATAAAAAGAATGGGGCTAACTAGGGTAAGCCCGAATAAAGGATTATATCCTGAATCACAAAGAGTTGTGAACCCACAGCTAGCTGTATCCCTGAACCATTGAGGGTCACACAAGCACTGGATCGTTTGTTCCCGTTGAGAGAATAAATTCAAAGAGTTGAATTTATATTATAATATAGTAAATTCAAGGAGTTGAATTTATGATAATTAAATTTTGAAAAAAAATAAATTCAAGGCAGTTGAATTTATGAGATAGTAAATTCAAGAAGTTGAATTTATGAAATTTGGAGATAATAAATTCAATGAGTTGAATTTATAAAATTTGAGAATTTAATTTATTAAACTCAAAAGTTGGGTTTATTAAATATTAAATTTGGAGGTGATAAAATTCAAGAAGTTGAATTTATAATTTTAATAATAAATTCAAATGTTGAATTTATAATGAATTTAATTTATTAAACTCAAAAGTTGAGTTTATTAAATATTAAATTAAATATGATGGGAGATATGTTTAATGGACTTGTAGGAGTACAAGTCCAACATATTAAATGATTAAAGTTCTTAATGGACTTTAATATAATTAATTAAACTAGTTTGACTAGTCCATTTAATTAACAAAGCCCATTGGATTTAATTAAGGAATCTAAATCCATAATTGTGGAATTTAGGTTAAAAGGTTTTGTTTTTAATATATAAATAAAAAAATAAAAGGTAGCCTCCAAGAAGATGACTTGGGATTTTCGAGAATCTCATATCACAATTCATCAAAAGCTATCGAAAATTTCTTCAAAAGAAAAGAAAAATTTGGCTTAAATTATTGAGCCGAATTTTTCGTGTTATATCTCTACGCAAAAGTTCTTCTAATTTTTCTAGTGCAAATTAGAAGAGGAAACAAATCATCTAGTCGTAGACCTGATTAGAAGAAAGGAGTCTCTTGAAGAAAGTTCGTAAGGATTCATCAAGAGCTAATCCGTTTATACCGGATTAGTTGGAGCCAAGTGATTTAATTCAGTAAAGGTATAATTCTAACACCCTATGAATGTTTTTGTTAAAATCATACGAGCGCCCAAAGCAAAATATATTTTGATTGTCAAAATAAATAAAAATTTTAAAACTTCCGCTGCGTTTGGGCGTGTAGAAACCAGGATCCAACAGTGGTATCAGAGCCCCGGTTTTTTCTATATCGTATGGTTTTAAATCATATAGAATAATTTATTTCTAACCACACAAGAAAATTTTTCAGAAAATTGATGCACCATTAAAAAGTTTATTTTTCCAGAAATCAAAAAAAAAATCGGGGCTGCCCGGAACTGTTCCGGGCAGTTCGCTGTGCGCGCCTGCGCGCGCACGCTGTGCGGAGCGTCCGCACAGCGTGCGGCTGCGACGCGCGCGCAGCGTGCGGAACGTTTGCACGCTGCGCACACGGCGTGCCGCCGCGCTTGCGCGCACAGTGCCCTTGCGGCTGCCCGAAACGTTCGGGCAGCAGGCGGGCAGCGGGGGCAGCTGCCCGGGATCATCTCGGGAAGCGTTCTGGATGATGGGCTTGAATTGTTTGGGCTCAGGGTGCAATTTTCTGATTTTTCAAATTTTTGGGCAAAATTGATATTTTTTGAAAATTGGTTCAATTTTTATTTTGGAAAATTGATTTTTAGAGAAATAATAATTTTCTTGTAAAATAAATAATTAGAATGTGATTTTAATTATTTATGGTAAAAATGAGTTTTACAAGAAATCAATTATTATTGATTTAATTGGAAATTAAATAAAGGTGTTTATTTAATTTATTAAATTCTTTAATAATTGTGGTCGTTAGTGATAAAATTATTAGATATATGATTTATCAATTAATTAAATTGATGTTAATATTTGATATTAAATGCATGAAGGATGATCGAGAGCCTTGACCAATGTGTTAGGTGTATGTTAGGATATGTTACTGTTTTATTCGTTTTTTAATATTTGATATTATTAAAATGGGCCTGGTTTATGGCCCGTTCCTACCCCATGAGATGTATCCCTTATGTGTCATGGCTATTTAAATGTAATTATTAGAAATAGTGGGAGATCAAGACTGAAAGATGGTGGGCCCGATGAACGAGATGAAGACATGTAAAATATTGGAAGCTCTTGTAATAGTTGCATTTGCATCCCTGCATTCACCTAGGTTTTGGACCAGGATCCACGTTTGGCTCACATGGATCTAATAGTGTTGGCGATCGATCATCCTTATTTATTGTTAAATGTCATATTATGATATATGCGATATATAGTAGTATGCATGTATGTATATTAGTAGATAATATAGTTGCATGGATCCGGCAAACATACAATCATGGCACACGATTTTAAAAAATTAAAATGATGAGACAATTTTAAAATTAAAATCCCTCATTTTGAATATGATTCAAAATTTATATCAAACCGGAAAAGTAAAAATTAAAGGAGTTTAATTTTTCCTCGTCTTCCATCAACCGTGGTTGCATGTTGATCGCTACCCGTGGACAGTGTCTGGCTCATATTATTAGGGGAGGCCTGGACGCCGGAAAGCTGTGACTTCCACCGGACATATGATGTGAATTGAGTGGAACTCCTATGACTTCGGCTCATATTATTGGGGAACTCATGGCGATCGTCTACTACAATTCAATATTGATGGGTCGGTTTGACACGCGAAAATAAACGGCGTCATATTATTGGGTCCTTATTGAACGTGAGGCAAAACACACGGAGGTTGCATAGGGATGCAATTGGATTCTACCTTTTAGAAATTATAATTGGCTGATATTATTCGGGATTATAATTGGCTAATTGGACTCTACATGCCCACTAAGGAAATACGATTTCCCTTTTTCATCAGAGGGTGGTGAAAATGTCAAAATAGTGGGAGAGAGATTTATAAAATAAAATCCATATTTTATATCTTAAAATTATTTTAAAATAATCAGCAACCATTATTCTGTTTCCATATCAGTATATTTTCGATTTCGTCACGTAATCCATTTTTGTTATTAACAAGCTAACCGAATCTAATTTTCAAGACTGGTTGGAAAAATTGTTCTAAATTCGGAGAAAATGACATACACACTAATGTCAGTCCTGCTGAACTGACAAAGCATGCAATATGGTAGGACCATAGTATGCAAGCTAAAGTGTAATATGCTCGCTTTTATGTCAAATGAACTATAGGGAAAGTTTGAGGGAATGTTGAATGTTGCTGACATTCGAATAAACATGCAAGAGTTGTATGGTACATGAAACTCGTACAGTGATGAACACCATTTTAAAAGCTCATGACTACATGCATGCAAGATGGGGCTCTGGCCCATGAGCGTGGTGTACATATGATTTGGCTTATTGAAAATGTGGTGGGCCTGGAATATGTGATTTCCAACGAGTTAATTGATAACATCAATTTGTTGTCTTTCACTTCCTCATTTGACGGGATTATGGTGAACTTCAAGTTTAATAAGATATTTGATAGCCTTGAAGAGCTAGTCAATATGCTTATAATTTATGAGATCACTATAAAATAAGAAAAATTGTTGTTTTTATAATGGGCCTTTCGTCAGACGAAAAATGACCCACAAGGTAAGGGAAAGAAATGTTCTGCCCCTCACAAGAAAAACAATCCCAATAAGAGGCAAATTCTGAAAGACACTTAAAAGGCCTACAAAGCCCGATAAGTTAGAACATATTTATTTCACTGCAAGAAGTCCGGACATAAGAAATTATATGTGCCAGAAATGTTCTGGAAATGATAAGTGAATGTCCAAGTAAACATAATTTCAACAACAAACAAAATAAAGTTAGATGATCCAAATCCCTTACAAATATGGCACGTTAGACTATGTCACATTTCCCAAAGAAGGATGCACAAGCTAGTGGGAGAAGGCATGTTTGACTTGTCAGACATAAATTCTCTACCAACTTGTGAGTCCTGTCTAAAAGGAAAAATGACTAAAACTCCATTCAATGGAACGTGGAACGTGCGCATGGTCTGTTGGATTTGATCCACACAGATATTTGTGGCTCGCTAAGTGTTAGCACAAAATATGGGCAATCCTACTTCATTACCTTTACTGATGACCATTCGAGGTATTGGTATGTTTATTTGATGAAACACAAATCTGAAGCATTTGAAAGGTTCAAAGAATTCAGATCTGAAGTAGAAAACCAGCTAAAAAGAAGTATTAAGGCATTTAGATCTGATCGAAGTGTAGAATACTTGAGTGCTGAATTTTTGGGTTATCTAAAAGAGAATGAGATTCTCTCACAGTGGACTCCACCAGCAACACCACAATTGAATGGTGTTTCTGAACGTCGTTAGCGAACCTTGTTGGACATGGTTCGATCCATGTTGGGATTCACTGAATTGCCTACATCGTTTTGGGGCTTTGCGCTTGAAACTACGGCAATGTTGTTGAATAATGTCTAAAGCAGTTGATAAAACACCATATGAGATATGGATGGGAAAAACTCCCAAATATGCTTACGAGAGAATATGGGGATGTCCTGCTTACGTGAAGCAGACAGTGGGAGACAAATTGGATAGTAGATCCACTTTGTGCTACTTTGTAGGATATCCAAAGAATTCTGTTGAATATTATTTCTATCATCCCAATGAAGCAAAAGTGTTTGTTTCAAGAAATGTCACTTTTCGGAAAAGGAATTTCTATTAGATAGAAAAGGCAAGATGATAAAACTTGAAGAAATTCAAGATACTCCCTCAACTATAGAAGTTGAACCCATTTCCCAAGAACCAGTAGTTGAAGTACAAGCTCTAGAAGGTCTGATAGGGTTATTAGACCGCCTGCAAGATATACGCTTCTTCATGAACAAAGCCACGATGAGCATTGTGTTGGATGTGATCCAATGAATTTCAAAGAAGCAATATCCGATACTGATTCAACCAAATGGCTTAAAGCCATGCAGTCAGAAATGGACTCATTGTATTCAAACCAAGTCTAGACATTGGTGGATCAACCTGAGGGAATCGTTCCCATAGAGTGCAAATGGATCTACAAAAGAAAGCTTGGGGCGAATGGGAAGGTAGTGACCTTCAAAGCAAGGCTGGTTGTAAAAGATTATACTCAAAGACAAGTAGTTGACTATGAGGAAATTTTTTCACCAGTTGCTATGTTTAAGTCCATTAGAATACTACTAGCCATAGCATCATGGTATGACTATGAGATATGGCAAATGGATGTAAAGGACTGCATTCCTCAATGGAGATATCAAAAAAAAAATTTATATGTCTCAACCTGAGGGATACACATCAGTAGGAAGTGAGCATAAGGTATGCAAACTTCAGAGATCAATATATGGTCTCAAGCAGGAGTCAAGGAGTTGGAACCTCAGATTTGATAGCACTATCAAAGAGTTTGGTTTTGCTAAGAATCCTGAGGAACCGTGTGTGTACAAGAAAGTTAGTGGGAGTGCGGTGACATTCCTAGTACTTTATGTTGATGATATCCTGCTCATTGGGAATGATGTAGGATTACTGCAATCAACTAAAGTATGGTTAGCCAGTAAATTCTCCGTGAAAGACATGAGTGAAGCATCCTACGTATTGGGAATACAAATCTATAGAGATAGATCAAAGAGGATGCTAGGACTCACCCAAGTCACTTATATCGATACCATTTTGAAACGATTCTCTATGGAAGAGTCCAAGAGAGGATACTTACCAATGTGTCATGGTATTACTCTATCTAAGGCAATGTGTCCCAAAACTGATGAAGAGATAGAGATGATGACACGAATTCCATATGCGTCAGCCATTGGTAATATCATGTATGGTGTGATATAGACACGTCCTGATGTTGCTTACGCTCTGAGTGTTACAAGCAGATATCAGGCAAACCCTGGTCCAATGTATTGGAAGGCCGTGAAAGATATTCTTAAGTACTTGAGAAGGACTAAGAACTTGTTCATGGTCTATGGGGTGGAGAATTAAAAATTGGAAGGCTACACTGATTCTAGCTTCCAATGTGACGTAGATGATTCGAAATCGACCTCTAACTTTGTATTCATGCTATATGGTGCGACTGTCTTTTGGAAAAGTTCCAAGCAAGACACCATTGCGGATTCCACCACTAAAACTGAATACATTATTGCATCTGATGCAGCCAAAGAGGTAGTTTGGATGAGGAATTTTGTCCAAGAGTTGGGCGTTATTCCTAATAGAGTTGATCCAGTCCCGTCGTACTGTGACAACACTGGTGCCATTGCGCAAGCAAAGGAACCAAGGTCTCATCAGCGATCCAAACATGTACTTAGGAAGTTCCACATCATACGGGAGATTGTGGGAAGAAGAGACATATCAGTCGAAAGACTCCCCTCTGCAGATAATGTTGCTGATCCACTTACAAAACCCTTGCCAGGACCATTGTTTGAAAAGCATCGCGAAGCAATGGGATTAAGGGTAGTTGGCTCTAGGGCAAGTGGGAGATTGTAAGAGTAGATGCCCTGCAAGCCAACGGTTGGCTAGGGAATTTATTGACTCAAGTGAAATAAACAATCTTTATTTTAATATAATTTAACTTTTTATGGTCTTGTTATATTTTATCTGTATACCCATGCAAACAGCATAGATAAAGTCCTTGATTATGCTTTAATACAAATGAATCGTAATTCGATGTTGAAACTCATTTGTAAACACTGCATATTCTAAATTCATTCCTAGTCGATTCAGCCGCCTAAAACAGGGATAAAGGCCGCTTGAGCTCGAGACTAGCATCTGTGATGTTGTGTACTGCGTTTTTTGGTAAGGGCATAGAGATGTCCAAACATGCAGATGGTTAGTCATATGATGATTATACCGAACAACCCTCCCTCGGACTTTCCAAGTGGTTATCATTCATCGAGATGATAAGTCCGTGGTTATGATTGTACACCATTAGTCCTTACGACCCGGGACAACACTGAGGCTCTATATGTTAGGGCTGTGCTTTGACTCGTTTACCGGCTCCAGGAGAGTCATCAGGTGGCGATGTTGGGTACAGTTGCGACACATATAGGAGCCAGTGCATTGTAGTCGGGGATTCACCGCTCACCTACGGGTGTGGATATCCTATGTGATCTGATGAAATAATAGTGCATGGAATCTCTGGCCAGAGTACGAGATGTACGTTGGAGAAGGAGTTCTCCAAATAGTACACGCGATGCCACTATTAGAGTTATCACATAGTTATCGAATTAATATGCAACCCTCGATGAACCAATGGTTGCAGATTCAATCGGGATATATGAGATGAAGGGACCGTACTGTACGTTAATCATAATCGACTGGTTCTTGCAGGCACTATCAGTGATACCTAGGGGATCATGGGGCGATGCTACTAGACGCTCTTACCATGATCCGATGGGTGCAATCAGAAATGAGTTCTGACATTCTTGATCAAGGTATTGATAAAAAGAATGGGGCTAACTAGGGTAAGCCCGAATAAAGGATTATGTCCTGAATCACAAAGAGTTGTGAACCCACGGCTAGCTGTATCCCTGAACCATTGAGGGTCACACAAGCACTGGATCGTTTGTTCCCGTTGAGATAATAAATTCAAGGAGTTGAATTTATATTATAATATAGTAAATTCAAGGAGTTGAATTTATGATAATTAAATTTTGAGAAAAAATAAATTCAAGGAGTTGAATTTATGAGATAGTAAATTCAAGAGGTTGAATTTATGAAATTTGGAGAGAATAAATTCAAGGAGTTGAATTTATAAAATTTGAGAATTTAATTTATTAAACTCAAAAGTTGGGTTTATTAAATATTAAATTTTGGAGGTGATAAAATTCAAGGAGTTGAATTTATAATTTTAATAATAAATTCAAATGTTGAATTTATAATGAATTTAATTTATTAAACTCAAAAGTTGAGTTTATTAAATATTAAATTAAATATGATGGGAGATATGTTTAATGGGCTTGTAGGAGTACAAGTCCAACATATTAAATGATTAAAGTTCTTAATGGACTTTAATATAATCAATTAAACTAGTTTGACTAGTCCATTTAATTAACAAAGCCCATTGGATTTAATTAAGGAATCTAAATCCATAATTGTGGAATTTAGGTTAAAAGGTTTTGTTTTTAATATATAAATAAAAAAATAAAAGGTAGCCTCCAAGAAGATGACTTGGGATTTTCGAGAATCTCATATCACAATTCATCAAAAGCTCTCGAAAATTTCTTCAAAAGAAAAGAAAATTTTGGCTTAAATTATTGAGTCGAATTTTTCGTGTTATATCTCTACGCAAAAGTTCTTCTAATTTTTCTAGTGCGAATTAGAATAGGAACAAATCATCTAGTCGTGGACCTGATTAGAAGAAATGAGTCTCTTGAAGAAAGTTCGTAAGGATTCATCAAGAGCTAATCCGTTTATACCAGATTAGTTTGAGCCAAGTGATTTAATTCAGTAAAGGTATAATTCTAACACCCTATGAATGTTTTTGTTAAAATCATACGAGCGCCCAAAGCAAAATATATTTTGATTGTCAAAATAAATAAAAATTTTAAAACTTCCGCGGCGTTTGGGAGTGTAGAAAACCGGGATCCAACAAAACACTCTCCCAAGGGTCCTCAAAGATGTGGAAAAACATCCCTTCAAGGTCCCCTACTATGGCAACCCCTTTGTGCATCATTAAGAAGAGTTTTGGGTTTCAAAAACACATGTTCTAAGCATAGGTTGGAAAAAATACGAAAATAAATACAAAACCCATATGCTTTTCATGCAAACATAATTAAAACATGTAATATGGTGTGATAGATGAGAAAAAAGATATTTATGGCGTGTCTTTGCGTTAAAAACACTTGAATCGTCTATAATCGTTTCCGGGAAGTCGGCGGCCGTTTAGAGCAACGTTTCGATTGTTTCTTTTGTGAAAAAGTGACGTGAATCGATAGTGCTACGTGTGGTGAAGGATCGGTGATGGTTGGATCAAAGAAAAAGAGCCCAGAAGTTTGAATTCCAAGGCTAGAAACCATCGGCACTTACTGTGTGTATTTGGTGTATGTTTTAGGTGTCCCTCACGTGAATAGAATTTGTGTGCGTGAGTTTGCAACCTTTTGGTGGAATAAAATACACTAATAAATAACTTAATCATAATTTAGGTTTAATAAAACACTAAAAAAATAATTAAGTATCTTTTTGATTAATAAATTAAACTTTATCCCAAATTTTGAAAATAGATAATCACATACATAAAACTCCTGATTCAATTTAAATATTTAAATGCTAAATAAATTAAGTATGACATAAAATTCCTTATAAAAATATTTTGCATTACATTTAAGGATTAAATTCCTAAATTTTCAAAATTAACATTTTAAAACGCTTAAAATCTTATAAATCGTATAATAAATTAAATTAGGCTTAAAAATGCTAAAGTTCATAAATTATTTAAAATAAATAATTTCTTGACTTAAAACAAAATATAACATTCAATTTTTTGCACCTTAATCGTCTCTGGTCTCTGTTCCACGGTCCGACATCGAATATCGGGACAAAAAATCTTTAATTTCATGAAATCATGCAAATTATACAATTAAAGTAATTTAATTAAAATACATAATAAATTTGATAACTTGTAAGCATATGATTCACGTGGACACTTAAATTTTCGGGACGTTACAAAATGTCATATAAACTGAACATATAACTCAATAAGGCATTTAACAACTCAAATTGTTCATATAATCACATAAACAATAATCGCAACATATAAATATGCTTAAAACGTAATTTAATTGTTGTCGTTGTATCTTACCGAACTGTAATATACTTATATCAACAAACGATGATCGATGCACAACTTTAAGGCTTCTCGACCTAAAACACATAACAATAAGCCGAGAAATACCACATTTTACCAAAATCTTAATTAAACCTATTTTCTCAAAACCACTAAAGTAGAATTTATTTTGCTAAAACACTAACTTTTCAAACAATGTGTTGTATTAAGTGGGTCATCTTCGCACAAACCAAGTCGTTTATTTCCGGCCGTTTTTCCGACATACTATTAGAGCTAGTGGTGTAAAATTGTCGCTCCAACGTGGGCTTTGTGCCGGTGACCTTAATCGCCGGATTTGGGTTCCTTTCACTCAGAATTTCACCAATTACAAAGCTAAAGTTGTTTTTTTATCAAATTTATTTTATTTTCATGAATTGCACAAAAATTAATATTTTTTAATTTTTCAAAATTTATATAAAATTCCTGATACAAAATTAAATTGAATCAATATAATATTCCAAAAAATTTGTCTTATTTAAAAATCTCGAAAATATCAAGTGGATGCTAAAACTGCTCTGATACCAATGTTAGAAATACTAACATTCTGAAAATTTAGATTCGATCTACATACGCACAAACATAATACGTAAAGATTGGTATGTGGAAATATAAACAAGAACGAAGTCTAACCTCTAGCCACTGATGATTAATTTGAGACAGGAACTGCAGAGATTCTACGAACACGAGAAAACATGGATCTTCTAAATCTTTATGCAATTGTTTAGATGATAGAATTCTGAATAACTCTATTGACTTAGTGACCTTGTGGTCACTATTTATAGATACTCTGACTATCATCGAGACATTTGATTTGATTGTGATTTATCTTGATGATGTTTATCTAGGATATATTCATCATCTTAATCCATATGATATTTGTAATGTCTGCTATTCGTTTTGCTTAAAAAGTACTAATTTTTTTTCTTAAACCTCACATTTCATAAATTCGGCCAAAACTATCAAAAATATATAAAGTATTTTTGACACTTTTTTAAAATAAAACCAACCAACTAATATTTGAAAATCATGGAAATAGTTTAAACATAAAACCATCCAACATTTTACAAAACCTAAAAAGTAATAAATTTGAAAAGTATAGCTCATACTATCACCTCTTAAAAACCACTCAAAACATAAATAAAAGTCGTCAAATCTTTAACATATATCATAAACTTAAGGGCGGAAAAATATAAGCACTGGTCCTCGGGTTATGTGCAACTTTTTTCAGTCCAATCAGATTATCCATCAAGACCTCCACTACCCTCAACATCAAACTCACATGCATCGATTACATGTAACGCCCCGAAAATTTAGGAGTCAACGCGAACCACATGCATGCAATTATTAAATTCCTTTGTATTTTAATTATATGCTTTAATTGCATAAATTAATTATGTTGTGCATATTGACATGTTTAAAATATATTTTTACATGATTGCATTAAAAATATATTTTTTAAAGGCTATTCGAGTTGCGATCGAGGAACGGAGATCGAGGGCTGAAAAATAGAAAATATTTTTATTTGATAATTGTTTTAAATTATTTAAAATATGGGTGATGTTTATTATTTTTGAAAATAAGGGGTTTTGAGGTGAATTTATACGCCGGGACGTAATTTTTATCGGTGTTAGATTTTCAACAAAAATGCAAACGTTCACAAACTTATTCAAGCAAAATTATTTTTGATATCTTAATTAAATACTATTGGGCTAGTAGGCTTAACTAAGTTTATTAGTGGGCTTAATCCTAATTAGTAAATAATTAACTATTTAATACTCAAAAACCCACCCCAAACCCTACTTACCTCACGCCTAACACACACTCAAACTCCTAGCAACTCTAAAGCACACACCACACGAGGTATTGGAAGAAAAATTGTGAGCTTTTGAAGAAAACGAATAAGCAGACGTTTCATTACATCTAGTGAGTCTTAAGACTCAACACAACATATTTTTTATAACAAATAATACGTATAAAATCAAATGTAACAGTGAAAATACTTTTACATAAAATAACATTTTCATGACCATAAATAACAAACATTTTCATATCATCATCAACATATTCATATCCATCATAAACATATGCATATTCATATTAATGTTTGTTGAATTCAGATAGTTGATTGTGACTTTCATATTCGTATTGGGGGCGATGGATCCATCTACATGTAACCACAATACTGGGCGGCGGAGACATCAGTGACACTCTCACCCGTCAACGGAGCATTGGCCTTACATTTTAACATATCATCGTATCACGTGTTCATATTAGTCACAATCTCTTCACCTCCTTCAACATTTCATATTTCTATCACTTTATAAAAATCATGCATAATATATCATTTTTCTTTTAAAACCAAGTATGCAACATGTTTTTTAGCGTCAACATAATATCATTTATAATAAACATTTTAACATATAAAACAGCCATCACAGCACTGCCATGACGTTTACTAATTTTTATGTGTAAAATTATCGTTTTACCCCTAGACGTAAAAATCCTTGAATTTAAATTTTATTAATTTCATTGACTCTAACATGTCCCAAATAATTATTTAAAGTTAAATTAAATTTCTCATTATTTTATTTAGCTTAATATTAGACTTTGTAATTAATCCTTAATTATTCGTTTTTAAGGCATTTTAATCCCGAATTAATTCCAACTTTAATAAAAAAATTCCTAAATTAAAAAATTAGACTTTTTATATTATTTTAGCCCTCGTGAACCACTACTCGACCCCCGTGAGCCATGTTATTTTCAAGAAAGAAAACCCTAAGTCCTCGAACGAGCCTACCATCGAGCCACCTTCATGTTTTCACGAGCCAAGCTCGAGTCGGCCTGAGCCATAATCGAGACAGCCCTCCCTTGAACCCTACTGGACCCTAAGCACCCAAGGAACCTGGCCCTAGCTCGAAAGCAAGCCACAACACCAGCTGTGGCTCACGGCTGAGACTCCCCCCCATGACAAGGACTCCTCAAACTCACGCCTAGGACCTAGCCATCGAACCAGCCTCTTTCTAGGACTCCTTCCCAGCCCTGGTGGTCGAGTTTTAGCATGGCTAGGACTCCTTCCATGACCCCTCACGTGACTCTAGATTTCCCTGGTCCCAGCCGTGCGCAGCCATGCTTCAAAAAGAACTCAACCTGAGACCTTGATCGCACAAGCGCGGGTGGTTCTGGCTTGAACGTTTCTTGTTTGCAGTTCTAGACCTTTAAACTTGTGTAAAACAATCCCATATTAATACCTTAACCATGGCAGCCCCTAAACAACATAATAAACATGATTTTTGCATCAAATTCAAGCCTTAAAATTAACATATGATACAAAAAAGAAATTGTTTCAAGATGCAACTTGTTTTTCATGCAAAACGATTTTAAATAAATACTATTGTGTGATAGATGAGTAAAAGGGAAGAACATGGCGTGCCTTTGCGTATTTAATGCACGATTTGACATTAACGATTGAAGAACGACGACAAGGAAACCCTTGGCTTGAAAACTTGAAGAACTCGATGCTATTCCCTTCAATATGAGGTGCGTGCCGTGTGTTGGGTTTGGGAGAAGAGTTTGAATTGAGTTGGGAAAGTGGGTGTAGGTTTATGGCATGGGGTAGGGTAGGTTTAAATATTTTAATAAACCACTAACAAGGCTTAGGCCCATTAAAGAGAGTTAATGAGTCCAATTAGTGCTCAATTAAAATATTAAAAATTATTTTGTGTAGAAAAGTTTGTGAATTTATTAGCCGGGTTGCCCATACATCGTATTTTGTTGAAAATTCAACAACGATAAAATTTACGTCACGACGTATCACATAAGCAATTTAGAAATTAAATCATTTAATTAACTATTTTTCATATTCCCTAGATTTGCATGCAGTTGGATTACGTCGTCTTAATTTTTGACTTTACAATTCCTCCTTCTTTAATAAAATTTCGTCCTCGAAATAAGAACTTACCGAATAGCTCTGGGTAGCGGCTCCTCAAGTCCCTATCGGTTTCCCAAGTAGCTTCTTCTTCCGAGTGATTCAGCCACTTGACATTGACCATTGGAATGACTTTATTTCGGAGTCTTCTCTCTTGCCTTGCCAAGATTTGGATAGGTCTTTCTTCATAAGTCCTATTTGGAGTCAATTGTAGAGGTTCATGATTTAGTACATGAGATGGGTTTGACATGTACTTTCGCAGCATCGAAATATGAAACACATTGTGAACTCCAGAAAGCAGTGGTGGCAGTGCCACTCTATAAGCTAATGTTTCAATCCTCTCCAAAATCTCAAATGGACCTATAAATCTCAGACTAAGCTTGCCTTTCTTACCAAATCGCATAACACATTTCATATGCGATATTTTGTAACGTCCCAGATTCGACGACTGTCCTCACTGTACCAAAACGAGTCTTTCCAGCGTACTTATGTCCTCACTCACACGCACCCTGGGAAATTTTCCAGGAGGTCACTCATCCCGAAATTGCCCCAAGTCAAGCACGCTTAACTTTGGAGTTCATGTGTGATGAGCTACCGAAAAGAAGATGAACCTTCATGGTATGAGTAGTACAAATCAAATCTTTTAAGCCCTCTTCAACTGTACAGTCCATTACATTGAACAGTCTCGGAATCCCTCTCATTCCCGTGTGGGTCGGTTCATTCATGTTTCCTCCACCTAGAAGCCTGCCAGGAGCCGCTCATTGTCCGTGCAACTGATGGCACCGGCGATCACCCCCCGCCCTCTTCGGCCCTGGGCCTCACATGCCCACCAACTTCCGCTTGGTTCGTCCCCGAACCACACCGTACTAAGAGAGGTCGGCTCTGATACCAGTGTAACGTCCCAGATTCGACGACTGTCCTCACTGTACCAAGACGAGTCTTTCCAGCGTGCTTATGTCCTCACTCACACGCACCCTGGGAAACTTTCCAGGAGGTCACCCATCCCAAAATTGCCCCAATTCAAGCACGCTTAACTTTGGAGTTCTTATGTGATGAGCTACCGAAAAGAAGATGCACCTTTGTGGTATGAGTAATACATATCAAATCTTTTAAGCCCTCTTCAATTGTAAAGTCCATTACATTTAACAGTCTCGGAATCCCTCTCATTCCCGTGTGGGTCGGTTCATTCATGTTCCCTCCACCTAGAAGCCTGCCAGGAGCCGCTCATTGTCCGTGCAACTGATGGCACCGACGATCACCCCCCGCCCTCTTCGGCCCCAGGCCTCACATATTTTCACGAATACATGATCTCCCACTGCAAAGTCTAAGTCTCTTCGTCTTTTATCGGTATAACTCTTTTTTCGGCTTTGTGCAGTCTTCATTCTCTCTCGAATTTTGACTACAAGCTCAGCTGTCTCTTAAGTCATATCCGGACCAATTTCTCTTCTTTCACCAACCTCGTCCCAATGAATAGGAGATCTACATTTCCTTAAACAAAATACCTCAAAAGGAGCCATCTCAATTGATGATTGATAGCTATTATTGTAGGTGAACTTCACCAGAGGTAAATTTGGTTCCCAACTACCTTGGAAATCAATCACACAAGCTCACAGTAGATTTTCTAAAATTTGTATAACTCTTTCGGATTGACCATCGGTTTGAGGATGAAATGATGTGCTAAATAATAAATTGGTCCTCATCGCTGCATGCAGACTCTTCCAGAATGATGACGTAAATCTCGGATCTTTGTCAGAAACAATAGACACTGGAATCCCGTGCAAACGAACTATCTCTCGAATATATAACTCTGCATAATGAATCATGGTGAAGGTCGTCTTAATAGGTAGAAAATGCACTGATTTTGTCAGAAGATCAACTATCACCCATATAGCATTAAATCCCTTGACAGTTCTCGGCAATCCCACAACAAAGTCTATCGTAATATTTTCCCATTTCCAATCGGGAATAAGAAGTGGCTTAAGTTTCCCCGCTGGTATTTGATGCTCTGCTTTGACTTGTTGACATGTCAAACATTCGGTCACAAAACGCAGAATATCTCTCTTCATACCCGGCCACGAATATAATAACTGCAGATCCTTGTACATCTTTGTGCTTCCCGGATGAATAGAATATGGTGTGTCATGAGCTTCTTTCATAATGAAATCTCTCACAAAATCGTCACTAGGAACCCATAAACGATCTCGATAACGAACTACACCATCCACCTGAGAATATAACTTCCGGCCTTTGGCTTTGTCCCTTGCTCCCCATTTCTGCAATTGCTCATCATTAGACTGTCCCTCACGGATTCTATCTCTCAAAGTCGACTGCACTGATAACGTGGCAAGATCAGGGGCCTCGCCCCTAGCATATATTGTAAGCTCAAACTGCTGTATATCGGACTGCAACGGTCTTTGAAGTAATAGTTGAGTAATAACTACTGCTTTTCGACTCAATGCGTCTGCCACTACATTAGCTTTTCTCGGATGATAGTTAATCTCACCGTCGTAGTCTTTTACTAATTCAAGCCATCTTCGTTGTCGCATATTCAATTCCTTTTGAGTGAAGAAGTATTTCAAACATTTATGATCGGTGAATATCTTGCACTTCTCCCCATACAAGTAATGTCTCCAAATCTTTAATGCAAAAACTACCGCTGCAAGCTCAAGATCGTGAGTAATGTAGTTTTTCTCTTGAATTTTCAACTGTCTCGACGCATAGGCTATAACTCGGTCGTTTTGTATTAGAACTGCACCCAAACCAAGTTTAGAAGTGTTAGTATAGAGAGCATACTCTCCTTGCCCTGATGGCATAGATAACACTGAAGCTGATATTAAGGCTTTCTTCAACTTCTCAAAACCTTCTTGACACTCGGATACCCATACAAACTTTGCATTCTTCTTTGTCAAGGCGGTCATAGATACCGCTATAGATGAGAATCTCTGAATAAACTTCGATAATAGCCCGCTAGTCCCAAGAAACTACGAATCTCGGTAACGCTCTTCGGTACTGGCCACTCTCTCACTTACTCAACTTTACTTGGATCAACTTCTACTACCGCTACAAATAATGTGGCCTAAGAATGCCATTCTATCAAGACAAAACTCACATTTGCTGAATTTTTCATATAACTTCCTATCTTGCAGTACTTGCACTGTTGTCCTTAGATGACGACTATGCTCCTCTTTGCTCTTAGAATAGATCAAAATATCATCAATGAAAACTATAACACACTTATCCAGATACGGCTGAAATACGCGATTCATGATATCCATGAAGATTGGTGGCGCATTGGTCAACCCAAATGACATGACCATAAACTTATATTGCTCATATCTAGTATGAAACGTTGTCTTGTGAACATCCGACTCTTTTACTTTCAACTAATGGTATCCAGAACGAAGATCAATCTTCGAGAATATCGATGCTCCTTGCAACTGATCAAATAAATCTTCGATTCTTGGTAGAGGATACTTACCATGGAGAATAACTAGGGCGAAGAAAACCCTTGTCTTGTAATTCTTGGATTTGATCTTTTAATTCTTTCATTTCAGCGGGTGCTAGACGATAAGGTGCTTTAGATATAGGAACAGTGCTCGGCATCAACTCAATAAAAAATTCCAGCTCACGATCTCAGAAAAGACGCTAGAAAAGTCTCTGACAATATCAACATCCTCTAATTTCTGACTGATAGGAGTATGTGCGGTAGTGACACATGCTAGAAAGGCTTGACATCCACGTCTAATAAGCTTCCTCGCACACAGACAAGAGATAATATGCGGCATTTGCTTGTTTCTCGTCGCCTCAAAGACAAAAGATTTACCGCTAGGCGGTCGAATAGACACAGATCGCTGACGAATGATATCAAATTAAGGCATATGGACTACGATAAGATCTGCCCGAACCATATCTCTGAATAAACGAAGATAAAGATTTTTCACAATCTTAGACGTGAGCATTTGATCACCGGAAGGATTAAAAACTTGGAAACCAACCCATATCCTCATGAATAATATTCAGTCGCTTGATGAAGGTTTCAGATATGAAAGAATGTGAAGCTCCTGAATCTAGTAGTGCATAGGTAACTATACCTCGAAAGATAATCCTCCCTGCGGCGAAAATGTCTTTTAAATCTTTTCGTGTTGAAGATTAAGAAATTTCTATCATTAATCTCCCAAATTTATGTGAAGATTACGCGTTGAGCTTAAGCATTTCTTGAAAAATTGCGTTTTAGCCCTTCAATTTTTTGAAATTTCCATTTTACTCGCAAGAATTTTCGAATTATTGAATTTTGACCCTTAAATTTTCGAAAATTTACATTTTGGTCCCTTAAATTTCGAAAAATACATTTTTGATCCTTAAAATTTTCGTTAATTACATTTTTGGTCCCTCAACTTTTTGATAGTTCCAATTAAGTGCCTTATCTTTTCGGTAATTACATTTAAGTCCTTAAACTTTTCAAAAATTGCATATTGACCCCTCAAGAATATTTGAAACCCCTATCAACCCTTAGCTATGATTTTATTTTAACTTTTTTGCCATAAAGATTTTTATTTGGAATTATTTCATCATTTATATAAAAGCAAGGCTCAAAAATCAATACCAATTCTTATGTCTCTTGCGCTGCGCATCAAAATCAATATCTTTCAAAGCTTGCTCAGCTTGAAATGTATAGACAGTCGCTGTAGAGTAATCTATAGGACGCATCATCATAACATCCCGACGAATAACAGGTCGTAGGCCATCAAGAAAGTGCCTCATCTTCTCCGTAGCATCCCTAGCAATAAGGGGTACAAAGTGACAACCCCTATCAATTTTTTTCACAAACTCAGCAACAGAAGTATCTCCCTGACGGAGAGTTATAATTTCCCTCTTCAATCGTCCTCTAACATCAGCAGTAAAATATTTTTCATAGAAAATCTCCTTGAAACGAGCCCAAGTAAGAGTAGCGATATTGATTCCATGCTCCACTCCTTCCCACCACAAAGAAGCACCATCCCTAAACATATAAGTGGCGCATCTCAAACGATCGACGTCTCCCATATTCAGATAGCGAAAGTGCACCTCGAGTGCACGAATCCAATCCTCAGCAGCAAAATGATCGGTAGTGCCAGAAAATTCCTTCCGCGCTAGCCTTCGGGACTGATCATAAATATCCTGATGTGGCCTAGGTGCTTGCTGAAACTGCTCAAAGAAACGAGACATCCCCTCCAAAGCTTGAGTAGTAGCATCCCCATTAGGAGGTGGGGGTGTATTATCATGATGATCCTCAACATTCTCATTCTGCCCTTGGGCAATAGGTGTGCGTCTAGGAGGCATAATATCTGAATGTTTTTCAAATATTAACATAGCCAACATGTTAGAGTAGGTGCCCGTCGAGCCAATTGTTGGCCGAGGGTTCATGTTTAAACTCTATGTATGAACAGTCTTTATTTTAATAATATTTGAAATTATTATTTTGGCACTTCTTTATCTGTATACTCATGCTAGTTGCACAGATAAAGTCCTTGAATATACAAATAGTAGAAAGAATATGAGATGCTCATATGATGAGAATCATAAAACTCATATTTGGAATGCTGTATATTCTAAACAGTTCCTAGTCGATTCAGCCGCCGCTAAGAAGGATATAGGCCGCTCGAGTTCGAGACTAGTATCTGCGATGTGAGTACCATGTTTCATTGGTAGGGGACATTGTGATGTCCGAGCATGCAGATAGGTGCTCCTGGTAGAGTGCACTGAACAACCCTCCATAAAGAACTTTCCAAGTGGTTCTCACTTATCGAGTGGAAACGTCCTAGTTTATGGTTGTACACCATTAGTCCTTATGGCCCGGGACAACATTGAGACTCTATATGCTAGCATTACACTTTGACTTGTTTATCGACTCTCATGGGGTCATCAGGTGGCAAGGTTGGGTGTTTTGTCGAAACATATAGGAGTCGATGCATTGTAGTCGGGGATTCACCGCTTACTTTGGGTTTGGATATCCTATGTGTATGTAGTATGAAATCTCTGATCAGAATATGGTGGTAATTATGAAATGAGTTTCATAGATTGCACCATCGATGCAACTACCACATGACACATAGTATCGATTCATTGACAACTCTCGATATACCAATAGTTGTCGAATCGATCGGGATATATGAGTTGAAGGGACCGTACTGTACGCTAACCATAATTGAATGGTTCTTGCAGGCACTATCATTTGATACCTAGGGAATCATGTAAGCGATGCTGCTAGGCTTTTAACATGATTGGTTGTGTACTATCAGACTTGAGTTCTGACGTTCTTGTTATCAAGGGGTTGATAAGTAAGAATGGAGCAATTGGGGTATGCTCATATAAGGACATGTTTAGTCCGAATCACATGGAGATGTGAACCCACGGCTAGTTGTATCAATGAACCATTGAGGGCCACACAAGTACTAGCTTTCTAGATCCCGTTGAGAAGTAAAATATAGTTCAATGTGTTGAACGGCTTATAAATGAGTTTATAAGCGTAAGCAAAAATAGAAGTATGACTTCTATGAGGGAAATGTAATTTTAATTTATGAATGTGTTCCTAAATTAAAAGTTGACCAAATAAATAATGTATTTGGAAATTGTGATTTTCATAAACATTATTATGGACTAAATTAAATTAATTCAAGTGTTGAATTAATTAAACACTAATGGACCTAGTAGTATCCAAATAATTAAATTAATTCAAATGTTGAATTAATTAAACTACATTGGGCCTTGTAGAGCCCAATTAAAAATAATTATTAAACTAGTGGGCTTGAGTAAAATCAAGTGAAATTTTAAATGGACTCAAATGTGTTTGAGACATTTAAATAAAGTCAATGGGCCTTGTAATAGTTACAAGCCCAAGTCACATTGCATGCTTGGGAGGTGAAAAGTTGGGGAATTCTTTTTATTAAAAAATTGCATGGCATGCTAAAGGTGGTCTCTCTACTTTTTCCAAGGACCAAGAAAAAGTCTTCCCTTCCCTCCTACACACATAGATGGCCGAAACTTTTGGGAAATTTCTCCTTCAATTTTTCTCTCTTTTCTTCTTCAATAGTTGAGGAAAGAAAACTCTTCTCAAAGAAAAATGCCATACATTTTCTAGTGCAAGTGTAAAGTGGATCTTTTAAGTTTGGTGGTGGGCTTGATTTTGAAGTAAGGAAGCTTGTAGATTTGTCTTGCCTTGAAGAGCTTAGTTGTATATCAACTAAGTTGGAGCCATCATCAATCTCAAGAGATTGATAGGTAACGATTTCTCACGCCCTATGAATGTCATAGTTGTGTTTTTGTATATGCTACACATCCTAGTACATGAGGTGTTCGATTTTCTTGCTAGAAAATAAAATTTTGAACTTTCGTTGCGCATTTGAACACCCTAAAATCGATCCCCTTTCACAACATGCATTTAAATCTAAGTTTTCTAATCATGCATCATATCCTAATTCATTTTAGCATTTTTAAACATATAAAACATGTATTCTCGTAAAGCTATTAAACATGCGATTTAGACATATACTTCATGTAATCATGCAAGTAGCATCATATAAATCATATAAAGCATGTAAACTTACAGATTGAGGCTTGACTACTGAGCTTTCCGGCATTGATGGTGGCACAACCCTTTACAGAACCATTGCTCTGATACCAACTGAAACGTCTGCTATTCGTTTTGCTAAAAAAGTACTAATTTTTTTTATTCTAAACCTCACATTTCATAAATTCGATCGAAACTACCAAAAATATATAAAGTATTTTTGACAGCATTTTAAAATAAAATCAACCAACTAATATTTGAAAATAAAAGAAATAGTTTAAACATAAAACCATCCAACATTTTACCAAACCTAAAAAGCAAAAAATTTGAAAAGTATAGCACATACTATCTCACCTCTCAAAAACCACTCAAAACATAAATAAAAGTCGTAAAATTTTTAACATAAATCATAAACTAAAGTGCGGAAAAATAGAAGCGCCGGTCCTCGGGTCATGTGCACCTTCAATCTAGTCAGATCATCCATCAAGACCTCCACTACCCTCAACATCAAACTCATCTGCATCGATCAAATCTAGTGAGTCTAAATACTCAACACAATATATTCTTAATAAAAAAAATAATACGTATAAAACCACATACAACAGTGAAAATACTTTTATGTAAAATAACATTTTCATGACCATAAATAACTTAAACATTTTCATATCATCATCAACATATTCATATCCATCATAAACATATACATATTCATATTCATATTCATGTTCATGTTCGTTGAATTCATATCGTTGATTGTGACTTTCGTATTTATATTGGGGGCGACAGATTCATCTACATGTAACTACAGTACTGGGCGACGGGGACATCAGCGACACTCTCACCCGTCAATTGAGCATTGGCCTTACGTATTTACATATCATCGTATCATGTGTTCATATTATTCACAATCCCTTCACCTCCTTCAACATTTCATATTTATCATTTTATAAAAATCATGCATAATATATCATTTTTCTTTTAAAACAAAACATGCAACATGTCTTTTAGCGTCAACATGATATCATAAAAATCCATAAAAATTTTAAACATATAAAACAACCATCAGAGTACTGTCATGACGTTTACTAATTTCTAGGTGTAAAATTACCGTTTTACCCCTAGACAAAAAAATCCTCGAATTTGACTTTTCTTAATTTCATTGACTCTAACATGTCCCAAATAATTATTTAAGATTAAATTAAATTTCCAATGATTTTATTTAGCTTAAATACTAGACTTTTTAATTAATCCTTAATTATTCATTTTTAAAGCGTTTTAATCCCGAATTAATTCCAACTTTAATATAAAATTCCCAAATTAAAAAATTATACTTTTTATATTATTTTAGCCCTTGTGAACCATGACTCGACCCCCGTGAGCCATGTATCGATTTATTTTCAAGAAAGAAAACCCCAAGTCCTCGAATGAGCCTACCCTCGAGCCACCTTCATGTTTTCACGAGCCAAGCTCGAGCCGACCTGAGCCATCATCAAGCCAGCCCTCCATTGAACCCTTCTGGGCCCTAAGAACCCAAGGAACTGACCCTATCTCGAACAGCAAGCCAAAACACCAGCTGTAGCTCACGGCCGAGACTCCCCCCATGACAAGGACTCCTCAAACTCACGCCTAGGACCTAGCCAACAAATCAGCCTCTTGTGCACCCACCTAAGACCCTAAGGACTCACCCTAGCCTAGTTCGAAGCCCCCCTAGCCGAGCCTTTCCTCCCCTGCGCGGCTGCACCCATGCGCATAACACTTGTGCTCTCGGATTGCTAGGACTCCTTCCCAGCCTTGGTGGTCGAGTCCTAGCATGGCTAGGAATCCTTCCCTGACCCCCCATGTGACTCTAGACTTCCCCTGTCCCAGTCTTGCCCAGCCATGCTTCCAAAAGAACTCAACCCGAGCCCTTGATCGCACAGCCGCGGGTGGTTCTAGCTTGAACGTTTCTTGTTTGCAGTGTTTGTGTGCGTGTTCTAGGCCTTTAAACTTTGTAAAACAATCCTATATTAATACCCTAACCATAGCAGCCCCTGAACAACATAATAAATATGATTTTTTCATCAAATTCAAGCCATAAAATTAACATATGATACAAAAACGAAATTGTGTCATGATGCAACTTGTTTTTAATGCAAAACAATTTTATATAAATACTATGATGTGATAGAGGAGTAAAAGAGAAGAATATGACGTGCCTTTGCGTATTTAACGCACGATTTGACGTTAACGATTGAATAACGACGACGAGGATACCCTTGGCTTGAATACTTGAAGAACTCGATGCTATTGCCTTCAATATGAGGTGTGTGCCATGTGTTGGGTTTGAGAGAAGAGTTTAAATTGAGTTGGGGAAATGGGCATGGGTTTATGGCATGGGGTAGGGTATGTTTTGTGCTTTAAATATTTTAATAAACCATTAACAAGGCTTAGGCCCATTAAGGAGAGTTAATTAGGTCTATTAGTGCGTAATTAAAATATTAAAATTATTTTGAGTAGAAAATTTTGTGAATTTATTAGACAGGTTGCCCATACGTTCGTATTTTGTTGAAAATCCAACAACAATAAAATTTACGTTACGGCGTATAAAATCACATCAAAAACTCCATATTTTCAAAAATAAGAAAAAACATCAATCATATTTATAAATAATTAAAAATAATTATTTAATAAAAACATTTTTCATTTTTTAGTCATCGGTCTCCGTTCTCGATCGCAATTCTTAAAAATACATTTTAATGCAGGTAAATAGAAAAACTACCAAAACATCACATAAACATGTCACATAATCAATTTAGCAATTTAAATTATTTAATTAACTATTTTTTATATTCCCTAGATTTGAATGCAGTTGGATTACGTCGTCTTAATTTTGGACCTTACAATATTCTTGATTTATCGTCTTTTAAATATGAGACGAATCTCATATTTATTTTATTAAAATATGTTGACCACAATTAAATTATTTTATACTTTAATAAAATAATTTAACATAGTAAACTAAGAGTTACAATTTATCATGTTTTGTTTTTTTTAAGATATTGACTATGTTTTGTTGAGACGATTAAAAAGTATCTTAGAATTCAGTTATTTTTTATTAATGTATTTTTCCTCTCTATGTTACAATGGTCTCACATTAATATATAAACTAATCAAGAATGTCTTATAAATTGAAGATGTTACACCATTCAATAGACAAGTTTTTTTGGAATGAATTACCTTTTGAGTTTATGACTTAACATTGCTGTTCTCGTTGAAAGTCGAAGTAGCGATAAGAAAAATGGTTATCATCGGCATATCCATTTTTTTTAATCTTAATTTTCCATAGATTCTTTTACTTCTTAGGCAAAAAATTTTTATCCTGAACTTTTCTCTCGATCGGCTAAACAAACATTATTTTTTGAAAACTTTGGAAACAAATCATTTGTATTCATCGGTCCGTCACGACTCTCCGATCATTTCTTATTAGTTATCTCTTACCAACGAAGTCTGTATAATTCACATTCATTCACGACTCAAGTTTGACAAAAGTTTTAAGTTGGTTTCCAAAGTTTAACTATGATAATTCTTTACATAAAAGTAATTTATATTGCGAGTATATTATCATTAAATTTCTAATATTTCTAAATTTTTAAACAAAATTAGCTAAATAATTATTATACAAAGACTTATTCTTAAAGTAGTTAAATTTTAAAAAGAACTACCAGCAAAAAAGACAATTGTACCATACGTTGTTTTTAAAACAGGACCGGTCGGTTCGAGCAGTTACAAGTTTGGTCCGGATCATAGCCATAAATCGTTTTAGCATCAAACTGGTCAAGAAACTTTCATATTGATCATGAACCAATAAAACGGTTAAAAATCGATCGGATCGGTTATTATTAAAAATTTTAAAATTTGTTTTTAGAATTTAATTATTTTTTATAAACTTTCAAAAAAACAAAATTTATTTCTTATATATATATATATATGTGTATATATATATATATGATTATTTGGATTTTGAATTTTGTTAAAATGTTATTTTTAGTAGTTTTTGAGTTTATGTTTTTTTAAAAAATATATATATAATTATATTTGATATTTTGATTTTTATGTTTGTTTTTTTTATAGATTTTAAATTTTAGTATATGTATTTTATTTATTGTGTATGTAATTTAAGATATTTAAATTTTAAAATATATATTTTACTCTATTATATTATTATCTTATATAATATAACAATGTTCTAATCAAACTGTCTAGTTAAACCACTATTTTAAAGTAAACTGATTCAATCAACGATCCGACTATGAAAACATTGATAACATATTGTGGCATATCATAGAAAATGGTGTGACTATTCACAAAAAGGTTTCATGCATCTTTTTTCTTGTATGTTTATCACTTTATAACTTTGATACTAAATATTGTCAAAATCGAGTTTTTTTCCTGCATTTTTCAATATTTGGAAAAATTAGTTATTTTTTTCTTGGGAGTGCTAATGTGAAACGTAAAGAAAAAACAAATAAAGATATTAGATTGATAAAAGAATTTGCTAACACGGAGTAACCAAAATTGAAAAAGACGAATTTATAAGACTAAACTCGAATATGTATTATACTATTTGTTGTGCCTAAAATCATTTCATTATTTCAGAGGCCCATAAGAGAAGCCCAACAGATAAAACCCAGTGGAGTTGCAGTTGGCCCATTGAAAGAAAGTTGCGGCCGGTTATAACCATTAGCCAAGATGGAAGATCGTGGAGTGATCGTGGAATGCGGTTGAAACTCCCCCGTGGAGTGTGACAAAAGCAGAAGTAGGAATCCGAAAGAAAGAGACACACACATCCAACAAAGCTACAACAAAAGCTTCTGCAATTCTCTCAATATTTTATCTGCATATTTTCCAATTTCTAGCATCCTAGTTTCTTCAGATTTTGACATATTCCTCCAACTTTCTTGTAAAAAATGTCGTTTGTGTTCATAACAACGTAATTAAATTTGATGTTGTTCATGGATTTTCTCTTCAATTTCATTATATTCCTCAGTTTATATTTTTCGCTTTGAAGCCACACCGAGGGAATTAGAACTAACGGTCGAATCGGGACTCGTAACGCTTGACAAAGAAGTCAGATCATTTCACATTTGGCACGAACACATACCTGGCACGCCCCGCAATTTTCGTGACAAACAAATTGGCACGTCCGGTGGGACCCAATGCCTCCAAAGCGTACTGAGAAGAATGAAGGAATTCCTCCATCACAGGGGAAAGGTTATCGCTCACAGGAAGAAGAAACTGAGGCAGATGGAAGAACTGTTGAAAGACTCGTTCACCAGTTCGAAGAGGAGACTATGAAGGAAGGAGTTGTCGTTTCTGGTCGTGATGGACCTTCAACAAACTTCATGTTGACTATGGAAAAGAATATCTGCAGCGATTTCAGAGAAATGACCCAAGCTTTCGCTACTGCTATGATGGAATTTGTGGCAGAAGTGAAGGAATGGAGGAAGTCTGCAAAAGTAGAGGTTGTTACACCAGAAAATGACAAACTTCAAGAAGCGGACACTAAACTATTTAAAGATCAAGGCTAAGGATCGGGGATTTCTCAAGCAGGTGAAAATCGCCGCTTGGGAGAAGCACTAATCCCTGAATCTGCAAGGGAAGGAAGGTACACTCCTCCGCACAATAGAGACGAGGAATTGGGGTTGAAATGTTCTGAACTGCGGTAACAGTAGACAAATGACTGGTAATATATTCTCTGTGATGTCTCCTAACTTACATCCAGGGATGTATGGTGATGGGAGAATGCGTGGATATTCAATGCCAGGTTCGGGGAATAACACCCGGGGGGCAATCTATCTTCCACACCAGGTACGACAAACTCCAGTGTTGGATTTTGACATGGTGCGGGACGTTATTCAAGAGTTGTATGGCCCAGGAGTGAGGCCAATCAACCGACCAGAGTTTCACAAACCTTATCCTGATATTGTTGATCGTGACAACCCTTATCCACGAGGATACCGCATTCCAGACTTCACTTTAAACTCTGGGGAAGACGGTCAATCAAGTGTGGAACATATAGCAAGGTTCACAATCCAGTGTGGGGAATTAGCAAATCTGGAGAATTTTTCCAATTACAAGCTACGTCTGTTCCCAAATTCTTTGACTAGCACTGCTTTCACGTGGTATGCGACGCTACCTCGAAACTCTATTATGACTTGGCATGATATGGAACGTCAATTCCATACATAATTCTTCCGAACAGTACCTAAGATTAGTATAACAGAATTGTCAAGGGTGGTACAAAAACCGGGGGAATCTGCTAATGATTTCATTTGTAAATTTAAGAAAGTGAGGAGTAGATGCCGAGTATTCCTTCCTGAATCAGAGTATGTGAAAATGGCACAACGAGGGCTTGATTTTGAACTTAGGAAGAAGTTCCAAGGGATGGAATTCCGCGATTTTTATGAGCTTGCTGCCAAAGTATCGGAATATGAGGAATTGTTGCGGGAAGAGGTCATAAAAGAAAATCTACAGTGGGCTTTTACTTCCTGGAAGTGGAGGAAGTCGCATTAGCAGAAGTGGTAAATTCCGGATCATGCACTGTCCCTTTCTTGAAACAGAAGAATGAAGAACTTTCCAAGAAAAACACTCCTCTAGTGCAAACACCATATACTTTCGATGCATCAAAGACGGAAGAAATATTTGATCACTTGGTGAAGGACAAGTTTATAACGTTTCCCCCAGATCATAAGCTACCCACCAGGGAGGAGATCAAGGGAAGAGACTACTGTAAGTATCACAACTCATTTAACCATAATACTAATGTATGTTGGGCTTTCAAAAATGTCTTGCAAGAAATAATTAACAAGGGGGTCCTGAAATTTCCCGAGAAGAAAGAAACAATGATAGTACATGAAGATCCTTTCCCCCCGGTGGCCAATGTGAATGTGAGCAGTACTGATTTGCGTTTCTTAATCAATGAGAGAAGAAGGGATGGAGGTCAGGGCAGATCCATCAGGCCAGGAGTTAATATAAAGAAGTGCTGGGTGCCTCGGGAAATGATGTTTGAAGTAAAAGAGAACAAGACAAAATCTTGTCATGGAAAAGGCCGCTGTCACAGTGGAGATGATATGTATTATGGTGGGAGGAATATGAGGTGCAGTAGGGGATCCATGGCCAAAATGTCGGAGAACCAGTACCTCGGAAAGGTTTCGTTTTATGGGCCAATGAATGGCAAGGGAAGGAGTGACCGGCAGTCATTCCAGAAGCTATTCCAGAGGCCACCACCTCTAGACACCGATAATAGATATGAAAGGAAATCTCGTTTTGTTATTCCTCCCAGAGCAATCCCCAATGGCGTATGGAAACGGGTAGAGCATCAAAAGTTCCCAAAACCGCTTTCTCGGACCCAAAAATGACGTTTGTTGAGAGAAAAAGCTGCTGAGCGCAGATCTAAGGTGGAGGATTCACTCAGAGAGAAGACAAAATTTTGGAAGGAAGGCTACTGAAGATAAAGAAGAGGAAGATGATGATTTGTTGACGGAGGAAGGGAGTAATGTTGTAACGCCTCGAAAATTTAAAAGTCCACGCGAACCACATGCACACAAGTTATTAAATTCTCTTGCATTTTAATTAAATATTTTAATTGCATGAATTAATTATGTTGTGCGTATTTACATGTTTAAAATATATTTTTCTACATGATTGCATTAAAAGGTATTTTTTAAGGTTATTCGAGTTGCGGTCAAGGAACGGAGACCGAGGGATGAAAAATGAAAAATGTTTTTATTAAATAATTGTTTTTAATTATTTAAATTAAGGGTGATGTTTTTTCATATTTTTGAAAAGAAGGGGTTTTTAGGTGATTTTATACGCCGGGACGTAAATATTATCGGTGTTGATTTTTCAACAAAAATGCAAATGTTTTGGCAACCCGGCTAATAAATTCACAAAAATCGAAATAAGCAAAATTATTTTTAATATTTTAAATTAAACACTAATGACCTATTTGGGCCTAATTAACTTTCCTAATGGGCCTAAACTTTTGATTAATGTTTTTATTTCTTATTTAAGCCTAAACCTACCCCATAATCTCAAGCAAACTCACGCCCCACTCTCCTTCACAATTAAAACTCTCCCCTACCAGCATAAACACACGACACCCACATCAAAAGTTAAAGGAAAAAGCATCAAGTTTGATAGAGTTTTCAAGCCGTCGTTCTTCGTCGTCAACGTTTAATCGTGCGTTTAAAACGCAAAGGCACGCCATATTTCTTTCCTTCAACTATCTATCACACCATAGTATTTTATTTAATTGAATTTTGCATGAAAAACAAGTGACTTTTTATTTATTTTTCGTTTATACATGATCATGGATTTTTACGGCTTGGGTTTTGTTTCAAAATCATGTTTGTATTGTAACGTCTCGAAAATTTAAGGATCCACACGAACCACATGCATGCAATTATTAAATTCTCTTGTATTTTAATTAAATGTTTTAATTACATGAATTAATTATGTTGTGCATATTTACATGTTTAAAATATATTTTTCTACATTGTTGCATTAAAATGTATTTTTAAAGGTTATTCGAGTTGCGATCGAGGAACGGAGACCGATGGCTGAAAAATAGAAAATGTTTTTATTAAATAATTATTTTTAATTATTTAAAATATGGGTGATGCTTTTTATTATTTTTGAAAATAAGAGGTTTTGAGGTGGTTTTATACGCCGGGACGTAAATTTTATCGGTGTTGGTTTTTCAAATAAAATACAAGCTTTTTGGCTAACCCGGCTAATAAATTCACAAATTTATTTAAACAAAAACTTTTTAAATATTTTATTAAATCCTAATCAAGCACTAATGGGTCTAATTTACATACTCAATGGACCTAAACCTTGTTAGTGTTTTCTTAGTTATTTAAAGTGCAAAACCCTTTTCCCCACACCATTAACCCACGCCCCACACCCCCTGGACATTCAAACTTTCCTCTCAACACCAAATTCACGGCTCACACACAAACACACTTTGGGAAGAAAAATTCGAAGGGGTTCAAGGAGAAGGTAGCCAAAGGTTTCGTTCCGTTCTTCGTCGTCAACGGTTTTTCGTGCGTATAAAACGCAAAGGCATGCCATACATCTCCTTTTCTCATCCATCATATCATATTATTGCTTGAATTATTGCATGCATGAAGAACATGATTTATTTTCCAGAATTTTCGAAATATTGCACTTGCATGTGTTAACTTCATGAGGTTTGATCCAAATATTTGTTCTAGGCATGTTAAGGGGCTGCCATGACATAAGGTAAGATCAAGAGTGGTTTACACCTGTTTTAGAGTCACACACACACGCCTAAACCACATCACAGTCGAAGGAAAGAAGCACCATGCGAGAATCGTTTCTGTCATGGGGTACAAAAGGGGTTCGGCTTTTACGTGAAGGGGATGGTAGGGCCTTGGCTTGGGGTCAGGGCTAGCCAGGGATGGGTTTGAGTCAAGGGAAGAGTCCTAGCCATGCTAGGGCTCGAAAATCAGGGGCTGGGAGGAGTCCTTGCCAACAAGGACTCCACCCGAGAGAAGGCTAAGGGCTGCGCAGGTTTCAGAAGATTGTGTAGGGAGGAGGGGCTCGGCCAGGGGGCTTGGGCTGGGCTAGGCTAGGTCCTTAGGGTGCTAGAAGGGTTGGTTCAGGGCTGGGTCCAAGAAACAGGAACAAGAGTCCTTGTCAAAGTGGGTTTCTCGGCTGGTTATTGTAGCTGCTGTTGTAGCTCCAGTTTCAGGGGATGTGGTCGAGTCCTTAGGTCCTTAGGGTCCCAAGAGGGGTGCACTAGGGTTTGGGCATGGGCTGGGCCGGCTGGGTTGGCTGCTGGCTCGAGAGGAAACATGAGGATGTGAGGGAGGCCCTTGTACGCGCAGGTTGGTGTTTCTGATCCAGGAGGTTTTTGCGTAGGTTCCAGGGCTTGGGCTGGTCTGGGTTTGGTCTGGGCGTGGTCCAGGAATGGTCAGGGTTAGGTGGGTTCGGTGGTTAAGGGTTGGGAGGAGTCCTAGACTAGATAGGAGTTCTTTTGTTTAAGGACACTACACACACACACATGCAGAAAATGGGTTGACTTCCAGAAAGTTTTTGAGCGATTTAGGGTCATTTTTTTGGGCTGGGCTTGCAGATCAGGGTCCTTAGGTGAGTTGGCTAGGTTTTGGCTTGAGGTGGCTCGGGCGTGGCTCGAGTAAATTGGGGGTTGGCTCGGGAGGTTCGTTAGGATGTCAATTTCGAAAATTAAAGAACAAAAATTAAATCCATGGGTCCATGGGTGTGGCTCATGACTTGAAAGGGTAGAATAAATATTACAAATGTTATGTTTAAAATTTGGGGTCAAAATAACGAGTTTTGGATTTATTCGGGATTTAATCGCCGTACGAAACGCAATTAACGAGTTAATTGAAAAGCCTAGTTTTATGCCTTATAAAATTATGAAAAATTATATTTAAGCTTAAATAATTATTAAAAGTCTAAGTTTGTAATTTGGGAATTTTATATTAAGGTTTGGTTTAATTCGGGATTAAAACGCAGTGATACGTCTTATTTAAAGATTAATTTAAAAGTTCTCGATTTAAGCTAAATAAAAATATGAGAAAATTCTTGTAGGCTTAAATATTTATTTGGGACATGTTAGAGTCAATGAATTCAAGAAAATGTCAAAAACGGGAAGTTTTACGTCTAGGGGTAAAACGGCCCTTTTACACCTAAAAATTAGTAAACGTCATGGCAGTGCCCTAAATGCTACTTTTATGATATTATGATTATTTTTAAATGTTTATGAAATGTTCATGATTAACTTATGATTTTTAAATGTCTAAGGGATTTTTATCATTTAAGGAACACATTTAAAAGACATGTTCCATGCTTGGTTTCAAAAACAAAATGTTATGTTATGCATGATTTTTATAAAGTGATGAAAATGTAAATGTTGAAGGAAGTGAAGTGATTGTGACTAATTCGTTAATGTTGGCGACGACGTGAGGGTTATGGTCCCAGTGGGAGCCCGACGATCGTGTTTCCATCATTACGAATATGTGGTAACGGTTTTGTGGTAACGGTAAGAATGTGAATGTCGTGAGCGGAAAAGGCCCAGAGGGAGCCCATTTATGGGAAAAAGCCCCGGATGGAGCCCCAACGATCGTATTTCTATTCGAAAAATGATAGGTCAAGGGCCCAGTTGACCGGTGAGAGTGTTGCTGGTGTCCCCCGCCGCCCAGTACTATGGTTACATGTAGATGGATCAATCGATTTATGATCATGATCAGGAAAGTCACAATTAACGATATGAATTCAACAAAGGAAAAAGAAAAGGAAAAGGAAAAATGTTTTATGTCATGTTGAGGAAAAAGGAAAAAGCTTAAGGTTTATGAAATGCACGTCATGAAAATGTTTATGCTTAAGTTTATGCATCATGAAAATATTTATGAAAATGGTCATGTTTGAAGTTTATGCATCTTCATGAAAACGATATTTTTAGTACAAGTATTTTTCACTGTTATATGTTGACTGTATTACGTATTACTTGTTATCAAGATTATGGTGTGTTGAGTCTTTAGACTCACTAGGTATGATGGATGCAGATGAGGTTGAGGGAGGCCTTGACGGATGATCCTACTGGACTGTCGGTGCACACAACCCGAGGACCAGCGCTACTATTTTCCGCATTATGTTTTATGATTACTGATTTAAGATAAAGATATTTAAGACTATTTATTTATACTTTTCAGAGATTTTTGAGAGGTTTAGTATGAGCTATTCTTTTCAAATTATTGCTTTCTTTAGGTTTGGTAAAACAGTAGACGATTTTATTTTGTGACTATTTCACTTGATTTTTAAATGCTAGTTGGTTGATGATTTATTTTAAGGGGCAAAATATTTTATAAAAATATTTTAGTGAAAGCCGAAAATTTTAAAGAAAAAAAAATTTCTAGTACTTTTAAAGCAATAAAAAGGGCAGACGTTTCATGTATAATAGAAAAGGGACTGCCATGAGTTAGGATATAATCAAGCATGTTTTTACCCAAGTTTAGGGTCCTAAGCACTCACACAAAACGCTGGACAAAAAAATAAACAGAAACGTTAAGCTGGAACAAGGGAAGAGGGCGTGAGTTTGTTTTGGGTTTTGTAAGGTGCAGGGTTCGGTTGTTTTGCATGGTCCCTTGGGGCTTGGCCAGGGCTGGCTGGGGCTCGAGTAGGGTTGGGGGAGAGGGCTTGGTGGAGTCCTATAGGGCTAGGACGCATGCAGCCAGGCTAGGGAAGAGTCTACGCTGCATAGGACTCTTCCCGTAGGGAATTGGTGATCGACCGAGAATTTCAGGGGGGTGGCTCGGTTGAGGGCTGGGCTCGGTGGTATCCTGGGTAAGAACCTCCACGAAGAATATATCAGCAGTAGCGTGAGGGATGCTTTGGGCGAGGCTGCTGTCCTTTGGTTCAGGGGCTTCGCTGCTGGGTTCTAGGGAGTGGGCTGGTCTGGGTCGAGTCTGGGCATGGTCCAGGGATGTCTAGGGTCAGGTGGGCTCGATGGCTAACGGCTGGAAGAGTCCTAGACTAGATAGGAGTCCTATTGTTCATGGGAGACTCACACACTCACGTGCAGGATTCTGGAGCAAATTCCAGGAGGCTTTTGAGCGGGCCAGGGCTGGTATTTCGGGCTGGGCTTGGTCAGGAGGGTCCCTAGATGGGTTGGCTAGGTTTTGGCTCAAGGTGTCTCGGGCGTGGCTCGAGTAAATTAGGAGATGGCTCGGTGTGTTCGTTACTGGGTCAAAAATAAGATTTTAGAAGCTAAAACTGAATCAATGGGTCAACGGGTGTGGCTCATGACTTGGAAGGGTAGAATAAATCATAAAAAGGTTATGTTAAAAATTTGGGATCAAAATATTAAGTTTGGATTTATTCGGGATTTAATCGCTGCACGAAACGCTAATTAACGAGTTAATTGAAAAGCCTAGTTTAAGTTTTATAAAATTATGAAAAATTAGGTTTAAGCTTAAATAATTATTAAAAGTCTAAGTTTTCAATTTGGGAATTTTATATTAAGGTTTGGTTTAATTCGGGATTAAAACGCATTAATACGTCACATTTAAATATTAATTTAAAAATCATCGAATTAGGCGAAATAAAAATATGAGAAAATTCATGTAGGCTTAAATAATTATTTGGGACATGTTAGAGTCAATGAAATTAAGAAAATGTGTGGAGACCCGGACGCTAATTATCTTCTTAATCGTTATTAGGATCAATTTACTAATCAAGTAATTAGGGCCATAAATTTTTTTTCTTCAAACTGCGGAACGTAATGGGATTAATCTAATATACAAACAGTATAAAACTACAAGTTTTGTACAACATGCATTCTAGTTCCAAATTAAAGTTCAACTACTACAATCAAGTAATGAAACCTATCTACATCAAAGTCCGGAATCACCACTCTAATCTCGATCTCTCATCATCTTCTTGACCCTGATCTTGTCCCACCTGTTTTCATGCACACATACAAACAAGACAACAGCCAGATAACTCCGGTGAGAATTTAATCCCAGTATAAATCATGTATACATGCATTTCATATAACAGCATATATAAAAGCATGAAATAGATATCAAGACATGTATCATAATCTAAAATCATAAATTGATATCAAACAGTAATTCATACTCTGAAAGTGTATCACATAAGAAATATGAATCAATATAGACTTTGAATCACACTCTGTGATTCTAAGACTCTGACTCAATCTCTCAGACTCGACTCATCTCTCATCTAGGGATCCCGGTCTGAATAAGAACGTAACAAGTCTCCCACCTACCCTCCAGTTCGTGGTGGCGGTACGTTCCTATTTCTGGACTTTGGTCTGATCTGTATCGAATTACCAGCAATAAGGACCTGATCTGTCTCTTAAGCACGTCAATACACCAAACGTCCAGTGTCTTGGTAGATCTGCCAAAGACTTGGCATGTCTGCCAATCCTATTCTGACAAGGTGCAATGGGCCGGTGATCGCTCTGTCAAAATCTAGCCCCTCTGTCAGTGACTCACACTCAATAACTATCTGCTATTCACTGCTTCTATATACATCAATAAAATCAACATACTTAGACAAAGCATACAAAAATATGAAAACAATAACATACACGTATGTGGTTTAGGGAAACTCAAGTATAATCTGACTCAAGTCGATCTCCCGGTTAACACTGACTTATACCTTTCTTTTCGTTCTGTCGATCTGGTTCTGTCGAAGTCTCAAACTCATTGCCTGTCCAAAACAATCTGGCAATAACAATATCGAATACACTGTATCAATGTATAGCTTAATTCAAACTCTGTTCTGATTAATATCCAATCTACTGTATCAATATTCAATTCAATTTAAGAACTCATAATCAATCGATTAACATAATCTGATACTAAATCGGCATCATTTCAATCCTATCAAATCTGATAAATTATAACAATTGTATAAACAGTCTGTTCTTCAATCTGACTTCAAATACATACTGATCAGTATATCCAGCACACATAATAATAATCAACTCTCAATTCATAATTAGTAACAATACAAATCTGATATCGATTCCTACTCAATATCTTCCGAAATTCATAATAATTCCATACCATATCTGTTCTTCAATCCGGTTTCGATTCTACGATGTCTACTATGTCTAGAACACCATATATGAATCCTATTCGATTCCATCAACCTCATACTTTTAAATCATATCAAAACGTAGTAAAACTTACGTCCAGTTGTAGCGAGAGGAGCACAATACTGTGTTCGGATTAAAATTCTGATACACGGATATTTCAAAATCACGATTTAAAGGTATGGGAAGCTTTGAGGAATTTGCTGAGGGAAAATCACGATTTATTCTGCTGAAACCGTGAGGAATCAAGATCTATATATATATCTCAATTGCATGTAAAACAAGTGGCTAAATCTTCATACTGCACGTCGCACCGCGGGTGCGCTATACCTTGGACCGCGGGTGCGCTCGGTGTACTGATATACATCAATTTTTCCAGAAGCAAGAACCGCGGGTGCGCTATGCTTTATACCGCGGGTGCGCTCACCTTACTGTAGCAACACCGCGGGGGCGCTCTGTCTGGTACCGCGGGTGCGCTGTCTTCTTTCACCAAAAACGTACCCTACTGGCCAGTCACCGCGGGTGCGGTAGAATTTTTTGGCGCGGGTGCGGTCTCTCTTTGCCAAAACACTCAAATTGCAACGCCGCTTCTTCCCGTCTGTTCTTCTATCGCCTTATTCATAATATATACCAATTCATATGTATCACACTCAAATCTCGGGCATTACATTTCTCCCCCTCTAAGAAATGATTTCGTCCTCGAAATCACAGACAATTATCTCCTAAGCAATAAGATCCAATGCAATAAACAGGAAGAAATAATAGAAGCTGAATTAAATACTCACATCAGAGCCATAATTCTGGGAATTCCTGTCTCATATCAGATTCTGTTTCCCAAGTAGCTTCTTTAATTCCTTAATAATTCTACTGAATTTTCAGCAGTGGAATAGTCTTCATTCTGAATTATTCTTCTTCTATTGATTCTGATTCCAATCTGGAATATTAATTCAAGAAGTATAACGTCATAATACGACTTGAGGTAATTCTGATATAATCGATATCAAAATACTGGCTATAACATATCCGTATATACTAATCAACAACTCAAAATAGATCAACACCATCGTCTGTTACCAAGTCTGTTTAGTGCCAAATCCATTCAATATTTAAACTCTTGTTGTAATTACCAACAGCTGTCGACTGATATCGGCATATTTATCCAGTCTATACTGATCTGTCTTTATCCTCTTCCGAATCAATTCCAATTTTCTGTTATATCTCTGACTATGTCAGGTTCATTCTCAGGTACCACAGAGATATTATCGCAATAAATAGAGAATCTGCACTTCTTTCTGTACAACGGTTCCATCTCAATATTCGTTTGATAGCTGCGTTGTACGATAACTCACAAAATGGCAAAGAATCTTGCCAACTAGTGCCAAAATCAAGCACTGCAGTTCTAAGTATATCTTCTAATGTCTAGATAGTCGGCTCTTACTATCTGTTGGTTTGAGGATGATATATGGTACTCAGCTGTCACTTTGTACCTAGAACCTACTGTAAACTGTGCCAATGTACAAATAAACCGAAAATTATGATCTAATCCAATCAATTCCGGCTTTTCATGCAATCTGACCACTTTTCTGACATAAATCTCTGTCATCGGGTCCTGTCTGTACGTTCTTATGTACGAATTAAAATTCGCAGACTTGGTCAGTCAGTCATTCTTAACTCAAATCAATGCTCTCTTTCGGCAGCATTGCAATAGCTTCATCACGATTTCCCTGGAAATGTGATCTTATTTCCATTCAGGAATTGATAAGCTATATAATCAATTTCCTGGTTACTTTCTTTCGATCACCAGGATGAATATTGAATTACTTACTGTACATATCTGACAATATCTTTCGTTTCAAATCCGAAACATCTAACACAATAAGTCAGTTATTCACATACTATACAGTACCACATACCTGATATTCTGACTGATACCCCGCTCCAACTATCGATATCAATTTCCGAACATTCTGATCAACTTTCTGAGTCGCTTTAATTCTCAAAATCAGTTCTGATTCAACTGGCACAATATCAAATTTCTACAGTCTACCATCTGTTTCAAATATTCATTCTGAACAACCGAAATATCAAATCAAATTCAGAACATCAGTGATAGATAATAGCCTGCTAATACTCCTAGAACTGCCAATATCTAACACTGACGTCAATTTTGACCAATTAATCACGATCTCACTCCGCTAAGATCAACAGATATATCATCTTTGAATATAACAAGCCCTGAATATAACTTGTCTCAATCAAGATTCACATTTTAACAGTTTCTGTATACCGTATCTCAGTTTTCAAAATATTCAATACCGTCTTCAAATATTCAACAACTGAATACATAAGGAGTCCCTCTGCTCCTTTCGGTAATACTCAAATCATAAATAACACGGATATCAAAGGAATTCTAAATCTAGAATCCTTACCGTACTATATTCATTCTTCGGCCATTTCAGGTTCGAATCTTACCATCTTCTAAAATCCGTTTATGGTAACTCTGTACTTGATCAGCATAGCCATATAAGTAATGCAGTCATACTCAGACACACAAGTACAATACCAGCTAACTCAATCTCATTCTCACCCCACTGTAGTATACGATGCTTACAGAATTTACTGATATCAAATCGCTTCCCAAAACTGAAGAGATAAACTACTACAGCAGATAAGTACTCAACAGATAATGCATAAATCAATGCAATTCGTTCAAAAATAACGTATAGGATGCACTAGTATCTATCAATCCCAATACAAGATAATCATAAAGAACAACTACCTGTCACTATATCATCAAGTGCATCCGGGGTCTGTTCTTCGGTAACTGTCACCAGATGCTTCTGTTCCCTGGACTCTTCGGGAATCTCTTTGTGGACATACTCTAGCAAAGTGTCCTTGCTGTTTGCAAATGTTGCAACTACCAAGTACTCCTTGGCATTGCTCTGTGGGATGTCTCCCTCCGCAAGCGCTGCAATAAACTCCAGTATAACTCTGGCTAGAACCACTGGAACCAGACAAACTGCTGCCAGACCTCTTGAACTGTCTTCCTCTGGCTTCCAAATAATCTTTCTTTCCACCACTGCTGCCACCAATCTCAAGTCTGAGAGGTGGTTGTTGTGGTCTCAATGTTGGAAGTACAAACGAAGCTCCTTTCCGTCTCATTAGACTAGCTTCGGCTCTCTTAGCTTTACTCAAAATATCAATAAAAGTATAGGGTCGGCTCACACTTATCAATGTCAATATCTCAGGATTCAATCCCTTGATGAAACGATCAATCACAGCTTCATCATTCTCAGCCACGTGAGGAGCAAAACGTAGCAAAGTAGAAAAGTGGGCAACATATTCTGCAATGTTTAGTTGACCCTGTTTCAAATTTTCAAATTCTGCCTTCTTGTCCTCTCGGTACGAAGCTGGGAAAAACCTTCGATAGAATTCAACTTTGAAGATCTTCCAAGAAATCACTGTACCACGCTGTTCTAAGACTTCCTTGGTTGCAATCCACCAACTCTTTGCGACTTCCCGTAACTGATGTCCAATCAGTTTAACTCTTCGTTCCTCTGGATACTCAAGTGAATCAAACAGTATCTCTATATCATCTAGCCAACTTTCGCAATCAATAAAAGTCTCAGTACCCCTTAAAATCGACCGTTGAAATGACTGAAACCTCTGTAACTGTATTTCCATCAGAGTTTTTGACACATCCATCTGATCAATCAAGATACTTCTCTGTTCTGTGATTCCTCGAGGAGATAGATCTGATTATCAAAATCATCAGTAACCAGATATAACAGTTCTGTTTCAATCCTCCTCCGATCATCTTACAGGTGATCAAGAATCGGGTCTGATTCATTCTCAATCATATATCTTATCAAATCAATTCAGATATTCATGAAATCAAGTATTAAAGCAATAAATCATGCTAACAATCACGAGCAAGGAAAAAAACTCAATCTACCCCGCTCATTCTATCTTCTATCTCAATCTAAAGGATCTATCGCTCTGATACCACCTGTTGTGGGGACCCGGACGCTAATTATCTTCTTAATCGTTATTAGGATCAATTTACTAATCAAGTAATTAGGGCCATAAATTTTTTTTCTTTAAACTGCGGAACGTAATGGGATTAATCTAATATACAAACAGTATAAAACTACAAGTTTTGTACAACATGCATTCTAGTTCCAAATTAAGGTTCAACTACTACAATAAAGTAATGAAACCTATCTACATCAAAGTCCAGAATCACCACTCTAATCTCGATCTCTCATCATCTTCTCGACCCTGATCCCGTCCCACCTGTTGTCATGCACACATACAAATAAGACAACAGCCGGATAACTTCGTTGAGAATTTAATCCCAGTATAAATCATGTATACATGCATTTCATATAACAGCATATATAAAAGCATGAAATAGATATCAAGACATGTATCATAATCTGAAATCATAAATTGATATCAAACAGTAATTCATATTCTAAACATGTATCACATAAGAAATATGAATCAATATAGACTCTGAATCACACTCTGTGATTCTAAGACTCTGACTCAATCTCTCAGACTCGACTCATCTCTCATCTAGGGATCCCGGTCTGAATAAGAACGTAACAAGTCTCCCACCTACCCTCCCGTTCGTGGTGGCGGTACGTTCCTATTTCTGGACTTTGGTCAGATCTGTATCGAATTATCAGCAATAAGGACCTGCTCTGTCTCTTAAGCACGTCGATACACTAAACGTCCAGTGTCTTGGCAGATCTGCCAAAGACTTGGCATGTCTGCCAATCCTATTCTGACAAGGTGCAATGGGCCGGTGATCGCTCTGTCAAAATCTAGCCCCTCTGTCAGTGACTCACACTCAATAACTATCTGCTATTCACTGCTTCTATATACATCAATAAAATCAACATACTTAGACAAAGCATACAAAAATATGAAAACAATAACATACACGTATGTGGTTTAGGGAAACTCAAGTCTAATCTGACTCAAGTCGATCTCCCGGTTAACACTGACTTATACCTTTCTTTTCGTTCTGTCGATCTGGTTCTGTCGAAGTCTCAAACTCACTGCCTGTCCAAAACAATCTGGCAATAACAATATCGAATACACTGTATCAATGTATAGCTTAATTCAAACTCTGTTCTGATTAATATCCAATCTACTGTATCAATATTAAATTCAATTTAAGATCTCTCAGTCTTACCAAATTTTGACGGCACAATGGTCCAATTTCCAAGTACCGGTAGTACAAATCAGTGTATATCAATCTCCATAACTCATAATCAATCGATTAACATAATCTGATACTAAATCGGCATCATTTCAATCCTATCAAATCCGATAAATTATAACAATTGTATAAACAGTCTGTTCTTCGATCTGACTTCAAATACATACTGATCAGTATATCCAGCACACATAATAATAATCAACTCTCAATTCATAATCAGTAACAATACAAATCTGATATCGATTCCTACTCAATATCTTCCGAAATTCATAATAATTCCATACCATATCTGTTCTTCAATCCGGTTTCGATTCTACGATGTGTACTATGTCTAGAACACCATATATGAATCCTATTCGATTCCATCAACCTCATATTTTTAAATCATATCAAAACGTAGTAAAACTTACGTCCAGTTGTAGCGAGAGGAGCACGATACTGCGTTCGGATTCAAATTCTGATACACGGATGTTTCAAAATCACGATTTAAAGGTATGGGAAGCTTTGAGGAATTTGCTGAGGGAAAATCACGATTTCTTCTGCTGAAATCGTGAGGAATCAAGATCTATATATATATCTCAATTGCATGTAAAACATGTGGCTAAATCTTCATACTGTACGTCGCACCGCGGGTGCGCTATACCTTGGACCGCGGGTGCGCTCGGTGTACTGATATACATCAATTTTTCCAGAAGCAAGAACCGCGGGTGCGCTATGCTTTATACGGCGGGTGCGCTCACCTTACTGTAGCAACACCGCGGGGACGCTCTGTCTGGTACCGTGGGTGCGCTGTCTTCTTTCACCAAAAACGTACCCTACTGGCCAGTCAAGCGGTAGAATTTCTTGGCGCGGGTGCGGTCTCTCTTTGCCAAAACACTAAAATTGCAACGCCGCTTTTTCCTGTCTGTTCTTCTATCGCCTTATTCATAATATATACCAATTCATAAGTATCACACTCAAATCTCGGGCATTACAAAATGTCAAAAACGAGAAATTATACGGCCAGTGGTAAAACGATCTTTTTACACCTAGAAATTAATAAACGTCATTGCAGTATTCTAAATGCTATTTTATATGCTAATATGATTATTTTCAATTATTATGGATGTTTATGATTTTAATATGTTAAATTATGATTTTTAAATGTTTATGGATGTTAAATTATGCTTTTTTAAATGTCTATGATTTTTATGCTTTAAATTGGACATTTAAAAGATATGTTGCATGCTTGATTTCAAAATAAAATGATATTATATGCATGTTTTTATTAAGTGATGGAAATACGACATGTTGAAGGATGTGAAGGGATTGTGACTACTACATGTTGGAGATATCGTGAGGGTTATGATCTCAGTGGGAGCCGATCGTGTTTTCATTGATACGAATACGAATACGAATATGTTAATACGTTGGCCAGGGCCCAGTTCACCGGTGAGAGTGTTGCTGGTGTCCCCCGCCGCCCAGTACTGTGGTTTTCTCTAGATGGATCCATCGCCCAATACGTTTAAGAATACGAGTCACAATCACGATCTGAATTCAACAAACACGAACATGAATATGAATATGAATATGATGATATGAATATGTTGACATGAATATGGATACAAATTTGAATATGTTATTGTTTATATGAAAAGGTCTATGAAAATTTTTATGCATAAGATTATGAAAATGTTTTTATTTAAGGTTTTATGTATCATGAAAATGTTTACGAAAATGTTATGTTTTAAGTTTATGCATCTTCATGAAAATGTTATTTTAAGTACAAGTATTTTTTACTGTTATATTGGTCTGTATACGTATTATTTGTTATCAAGGATACGATGTGTTGAGTCTTTAGACTCACTAGGTGTGATTGATGCAGGTGATACTGGTTATGAATATGATAATGGAGGTCTTGATGGTTGACTTTGCTGGACTGAAGATGCTCATAACCCGAGGACCGACGCTAGTTTTCCGCACTAGTTATGATTTATGATTTATGATTTTAAGTTATGTTAAAGATATTTTTACGACGTTTTATTTATGAGTGGTTTTTGAGAGGTTATAGTATGGGCTATACTTTTTAAATATTAGTTGGTTGATTTATTTTAAAATGATGTCAAAAATATTTTATGCTTGTGTATGCAATTCGGCCGATGCTAAGTGAGGTGTAAAAAAAAATTTTCTAGTAATTTTTAAGAAAACGAATAAGCAGATGTTTCAAATGTGGTCAAGAAAGCTACCTTCAAGGTAGGTCATATTCTTGTTTCATTCGAGTGTGCCACTGGCTCATTAATGTTGCAGAGGAGTTTAAACGCAAAAAGATGTTTGAATCCGATGTATCCACTGGAAACCAAAGTGCTACGGAATCCATTCAAACCAATAGTTTGAGTGATTGCGTTGGCGTTCTTGTTGATGAAGAGAAGAGAGTGTTGATGAAGCGACCTACCAATGAGATGACTAAACATATAAAACCAATCTATATTATAGCACATGTTAATGGAAAGCCATTGTCTAGGGTACTGATAGATAATGGGTCTGCTGTGAATATTTTACCATACAGAATCCTTCAGAAATTGGGGAAGAATGTAGAATACCTAATTCCTACCGAAGTCTCTGTGGCGGCTTTTACTGGAGAATCCACCAAAACCTTGGGAGTTTTATCAGCAAATGTTACTGTAGGGTCTCGATCCTCTATATCAGCCCTTTTCGTGGTCAATTCCAGTACTAGCTTCCATGCTTTGTTAGGGAGGGATTGGATTCATTCAAATCATTGTGTACCATCATCCATGCACTAATTATTGTTGATGTGGAAAGGGGATGAGGTGGAAGTGGTACAAGCTGATTGGAAGCCGTATCAATCTAATTCTAATGCCATTGAAGCTATATATTATGATGGAGCTTTTTGTCCAATTAAGTTTCGTAACTATAAGGTGGATGGACAACCAGGAGTCGTGTACATGGACACTCAAAAGGTTAAAGAAGCAGTTAAGAAGGTTCTCAAACCTACTGCCATGGTCTCTCCTAGACCTATGGTCCGACCTATTATAGAGGAGTTCGATGACTAAGTTCATTAAAGAAGAGATGGAAGTCGCTGCAACTTCCGAGTGGAAAGCCAAAATGCAGCAGCTGGTGAACGAAGTGCAGCCTCAGGAGTTGTGGGATATCGATGTGGCTGGAGTTATATTTGAGGAGGAATATGGAGGTATCAAGGAAGAAGAGTTACAAATGAAGGATTTAATCTTAGCTCCGGCTCAGATGAAAGATCGACAGCCGGAGACAGATGTTTTATAAAGATTGAATAGATGAGAAGTATTGTACAAAGTAGGCTGGATGGTCACTTTGGTTAATTTTGTAATATTGAATCACAAGAAGTTTCTGTAAATATGTGATGAATATGCTTTTAAAGCCATTCCTTGCTCAAATTGTTTGTAAATAATGATGGAGCATTGTGAATACATAAACTGATTGCTCATGGAATCCGATGTAGCTGATGTATTTTAAGATAAATATTTGTTGTGTTGGTCGACCAAATTGATGAAAAAATGAAGTTTGTTTATGGCATATCTTGAAACCTTGGGGAATATTATTTGAAAAATGTTGTTTAACAGTTGATTGGTAACAAGCAGTGTTGACCCGCCATGTTTGCATCAATGTTGAAGAAAACAGGCTTTTTTGTCATTTGTTTATTAGAAAATTTTGACAGAGTTTCTCTTGTAAATGTGAAATGCCAAAAATACAAATACATGTAAACAAATCCCAAGCAGTATATATAAGGTAAACAACATATTTCCAATAACAAAGTTTGGCTTTCAAGCCACTTTTTCAAGTCTACACACCAGAAAAGACACTTTCCAAACCATGGCAAACAAGTGTAAAAAAGTACACCTACTGTCCCTAGCCTACGTATTTTATTTCCTCTCAATGTGCATGACAGTCCAAATGTATATGCTCAGCTGCTGACAGAGATATTCATCAAAGCTTGTTCATTTTCTTTTGGATTGGCCAGCAGCACTACCATGAGGAATTTTCATCTTCGTTGATCTTTAAGGTACTTTCTTGCATTGGGCTTTGAGATTTTCAAATAATTGATTTCTCCAACCACGTTTCATGAAAAATAAATGAGAACCACATGAGAAAAAATTGAGTGTTGATCAACAAAGCTATGCTATGTATGCGCTATATGTTGTCATTGATGTGGAACATGTCACTTTTCTGTGAGATGGAATGAATCTTGCCATTTTTTTTAATTTATGGATTGCCAAGATTCCAGAAAATGGTATATCATCCTCAGTGAATTTGGTGAAGCATCACAATTCCTTGTGCTGGTGCATTTCTTGTAAGCACATGGAAGATTATATAAGTTGCATAAGCTATAGACCAAGCTCTGAATATGCACACCAAGGAAGTTGCTCTGTTGAGGTGCAAGAAGTGAGTGTTGCAAGGTATTGCTCATCAAAAAACTCATTCAAACATAAGCACAAACACCTTGAGTGCAGCATGAAATGTGGTAAATTCTACTGTGTTTTTGTGATAGAGGATTGGGAAAAATGGTGAAATATACCTATCTTGAGAAGGTGTGGCTTGATGTAAAAAATTTGATGATGACAATTTTCAGAAACTTGGATGGCATTACAAAGGCGATGTAATCGGCGGTTTCTTCGGGAAGATCGGTGGGTGTTGATGGAGATTTGGGGGAACGGAATGAGGAAAAAAGAGATAAGGAAGGGGCCAGGGAAAGCATACTCGGATCTAACCTGTTGGAGGAAGAACATGCATTCTAGCTGTCAATTCTTCTTCAGATCCATAGAACCACTCCTTTCAAAACCATATGACAGTACGCTGAGCTTTGAATAGCTAGATGACCAAACAAAGTAGTTAAATGGCCCACTGGACCAAATTGGTCAAATTAGCCAAATAGCCAAAATGAGCCAAATTGGCCATTGGCCCAAATTGACTAGGGGGGCAGTTGTTGTGCCTAAAATCATTTCATTATTTTAGAATCCATAAGAGAAGCCCAACAGATAAAGCCCAGTGGAGTTGCAGTTGGCCCAGTGAAAGAAAGTTGCGGCCGGTTACAGCCATTAGCCAAGATAGAAGATCGTGGAGTGATCATGGAATGCGGTTGAAACTCTCCCGTGGAGTGTGACAAAAGCATAAGGAGGAATCCGAAAGAAAGAGACACACACATCCAACAAAGCTGCAACAAAAGCTTCTTCAATTCTCTCAATATTTTATCTGCATATTTTTCAATTTCTAGCATCCTAGTTTCTTTAGATTTTGGCATATTCCTCCAATTTTCTTGTAAAAAATGTCGTTTGTGTTCATAACAATGTAATTAAATTTGATGTTGTTCATGGATTTTCTCTTCAATTTCATTATATTCCTCAGTTTATATTTTTCGCTTTGAAGCCACACCGAGGGAATTAGAACTAACGGTCGAATCGGGACTCGCAACGTTTGACAAAGAAGTCAGATCATTTCACAATTGGCACGAACACGTGCCTGGCACGCCTCGCAATTTTCGTGACAAACACTATGAATATATTTTTATTTATTGTATCATACGATATAAATTATCTATCAAGAACCCAAAAACACCATAGCTAGGCAATACCATCTTCATAAGGATCAATGATTTTGGATTTGTGAGGGGATTTTGAATAAAAATATTTGAAATTTATGAATTTGATAGGTTGGACATTGAATTAGAATTTGAAGCAAAAAAAAGTAATTAACTAAATAAATGATTTCAAATCATTCATTCTAATTTCGAACCAAATGAATACAATGAATTTGATGTATGAATTTAAATCAAAATCCACTCAAATCTTTCCATCAAAACGCAGAGATAGTAAAGAGTTCAACTCATGGTTTGATCACTAAACAAATTATATTATAAGGCTACCACATTTCGATATCAATTTAATTAAACAATTGTGATGACTATTTTTTTTTCTTTAAGTTAGTTATATGAGTTAAGTTGTAGAAAAAAATAATCGAAACACTGTAAAGCCTATTACAATTTTTTAAAATATTTAATTTAATTTTAATTTATGAATAACAATAATTTAAAATGTAATTTTTTCACATTATATATTTTGACTAGCTACTCAACTGGGCTCAATCGAATCAGCCCGGCCCGTGTCTAATTCTGTACAATCGTTCTCGCAATTTCCCATTCGCTTTGAAATTTGAAAAATCATACGACAAACGTCTTCTTTTTTGCAAGAATCAACACTAAAACCCCTCGTCTTCTCCATGAAATACACTACAAAAAGGGCTGTAAATTTGCCTGTAAAATCACCCAAGGTACAGAGAACCTCTCCAATGGTGGAAAAAGAACGAGAAATCATCGAAATCGATGATTCTTACCCTTCGCCTGATGAAAAGGACACTCCTTTGAAGCCCATTTTTTGCCTGAAAAATCGGGGCCAACTTAAGGAAATCGAGAAAAAAGAAGAGTGTTTTATCCTTGAATTCAATCACAACGATGAGTTGGATATCTTGAAGCTAGGTATTTCTGAGGATCTGGATGATGCCGCCTCTCCCGATGTCCGTGTGGTTGCCGAAAAAGGACAGGTTTTCCTTCATTTTATTAATGTTTACGAAGTTTAAACATTAATAGTTGGAAATCTTGCCAATGGGTTCGCCTTTTTTCGGATGATGTGAAGGGGGTTTTCATGGATTTTGTTATTTCTTATTTGTTAATAATTCATGTATCTGCCTCTGTGCGCTCGTATGCATACAGTAATATGACCACTGGCTCATGTTCTACAACAAATAGTTATATTTTTCCCCTTGGTTTATGATAATGTAGTTTATTTGGGTGAAAACTGGGTAATGATGCGAAATAGAGTTGTATGTAATTAATGATTCTGATTGAAGAACAGTTTGCTGAAGGAATATTCAAAGCTCTTGCTTTATGCCTTTTTGTGGTCTTGATGCTTTGACTTTGAATAAATACTATCCGGTAGTAGTAGTTGTAGTACTGTGGCGCTTAGGATTTGTGATATCTAGCAGTAAGCGTTTCTTGATTTATATCTGTTATGCCTTTTTCGAACCAACTCGTTGTCCTTTGTTTTAGTGACATATTTTCCTAAAGCATATTTGATCCTAATGTATAGGTGGCATGTAGGGATTATCCCCATCCTAGACATGCCTGTGCAAAACATCCGTTTCTGATTACTCCACATGACACTCGCTGTAAACTGGTTAGTGGTAACTTTAATTTGTTTTCATCCCAAGCTTCTTGACCTGTGTGTTTTCAATAATCTAAGATGGTAAGAATATGTGATTGCAATCTTGGTTTTGTTTGGTGCAGTGCTATTGTTATGTTTGTGATTCATCTGCTCCTTGTGAAATGTGGACTGGATCATCTGGTCATTGCCATGCTTTTAATAACGAAGCTTGGAACAACTTGAGGACGTCGAAGAGGCAAGCCTTGACGACTACATGAAGTGAAATATGAACACGGGAACTGAATCGGAAAAACCAGAAAGTGCTGGGAAGTGCCTCATTTTGCCTTCAGTTTTATGGATGGCCATGCTCTAGAAGAGTTTGCTCGCAAGGATATTACTTTTGCATGGATTACTGCTATGTATATATATATCATGGAATTGCAATTTGTAGTAAGCACTAACTAGTAATGGCTGTTCTTATGCAGTGCAAACGTCACTTATGCTGAGTTATTATTACACCTTATATAAGCCATTATGTGTTTATGTTTCATTTGATTTTGTGTTCCACCAGTTTGAAGAGATGTAGATATTTGAGTAAAACCAGAGGTGATGCTTCCAGATAGGCCGGACATTTGTTTTGTCAAGTGTTCTTGAGTGAGAGACAGAAAATGTTAGAAGTCTAAATTCACTAGTTTAAAACATTACTCAAATGAAAACAACAATTACTAATAACTACTATTTAAATATCGTTCATGACATATAAAATACATAACACATCCTTTAGGCATTATTTTCCTCGCTTCTATTACGAGTCTCTCATATTTTCATAGAGGTTCAACTGCATGTGTTGGTTCAAGGATCAAGACTGATGAGAATAGTGGAAGTGTTACCAAACTTTGGTGTTAGGATAATCATTTTTCTAAGGAATCCATAATCATATAGAGTAATCCGATGCTGCAGATGTGACAATGCCTTACCAGTAGCATCGGCAACCTCAATGGTAAGGATGTAAATGAACCAAGTCGTTTGCGAGGTATTCAGCGATGGTTCGGTAAAAATTTTGTTTGAGATCGTTCCTTAAGTTTATCAAGCGAGCTCGAGCTCGACAATTTCATCGTACCGAGCTCGCACTCAAGGGTATTCGCCTCGTAAGCTTGCGAGCCTGTTCACGAGCTCGAACTCGGTTCGTTTAAATGCTATTAATGATAAGCATGCTTCTTTAATTCTCATAATTGATATTTTAGCTAAGAATGTCCGACGAGCTCGAAAATAAGCCGCTTAACTAGCTAATCTCGAGCTATTCGTGAACTTAAATAATTTTAAAACGAGCCGAGCTCGAGCCATGAATCGAGCTCGATCCTATATATACCTTAAACGAGTCGAGTTCGAACTTAATATTATTCGATTCGGATCGTACATCTCTAATCAATTACATTATCATGTAGACTGTTGACTCTAAATTATTTGGGGCCGTGGACTTGTATCATAAGATCAAAATTGAAATTTCTCTCATATATATTGAATGTGTAGACTCCCCGAGAGATTATATATTCACCCCAAATAATCAAGTAAACATTCGTTGTTCTCTCTAAAATTAATATCTCAAGATAAATTTTTCCAAAACATTCCACGGAATCATACGACACATGAACATTAACTTATTTTTCTACTTTATCCTTAAAAATATATATATATATGCTCCTATTTTATCATTACAATTTTTCCTCGAAGCAATTCAAATGGGCCGAATGTGTAACATATCGGACTTGGGCTAAGAAACGGAAGCCCAAGCCAATGTTGAAACGGCGAGCCCTAGAAATAATCAAACTTTATATTCATTCACCTTCTCCACGCATCTCAGTCACGTTATCTTTCACTACTTTCACAGTACGAAAACCCCGGTTCGAGAAGCCGCCATGCCAGGTCCAGTCGTTGAAGAAACTGAATCCCATAAAAAGATACAGGTATTTCTTTGATATTTTCATCAAAAAAATTCTACGTGTATTTTGGGTTTTGTTAATTGGGACCAAACCTTATCTGTTTTTATGAAGGATGAGCCTCTGGTGGAAGATGTGAAGGAAGATGATGACCATGTAGATGACGCTGAGAATTCCGACGATGAAGATGACGATAAGGATGGCTCCCCAGGTTCTTTTTTTTTTTTTTTTTAAATAAAAATAAAAATTATTTAATTTTGTTCTCATATTGAATGATTTGTGTGGTATTGGTTTTTCTCTGGTTTTCTGTAATCTAGAAAGTACAGTGTGATTAAGATTAATGAGGGGAATATGTCTTTTTGAACGTAAATATTTATTTTATGCTGTATTTTATGTTACGGGCTGCATAAAATTCATAAATGGTGTTTTTCTTACTGGTTAATAGGATTAGTGGTTACTCATTGTAATGTAAAACGTTCAGCTATTGAGAAATTTTTCTGTACGTTATGGGAATTCTTCAGCTAAACATTATCCATTTAGATTGTGCTATTTGTTTCTGGATTCCAAATGCTTCACATTATATGCTAATTGTTGTTCTGCTATTAGACTTTAGTTTTCGATTAATTTATCGATGTGGTTGGCATTGATAAGTCATTTGATATTCTTTTAAGCACCTGGTTGATCAAGTTCCGCGTCACTCAGATGTTTGTATAATAGAGAATCACTCTCTTAGGATTTTGCTTGATTCGTGCTTCATCATGTCTAAGTGTGGCTTCTACAAGTGTTTATGAATGAATTTTTTTGTACATGGTGCTCTGTTGCGATAGTCCTGTTACGGTATCATGGATTTCAAATCAAGATACAGAGTGATGGAGGTTATTTCTTTTGGTTGGAAAATTAATCAGGTTCGAACGAAAGTTCCAAGCAGAGCAGAAGTGAGAAGAAGAGTCGCAAGGCCATGTTGAAACTTGGAATGAAGCCCGTTCCAGGAGTAAGCAGGGTGACTATCAAGAGAACCAAAAATGTATACCCAATTCCCATTTCAGTTTTTTCCCACTTTGCTGTTTATTTTTTGTGAATTTTGGTTGATGGATCCGTCTGTATCACAGATTATGTTTTTCATCTCAAACCCGGATGTCTTTAAGAACCCCAATTCGGAAACTTACATCATATTTGGAGAAGCCAAGATAGAGGATTTGAGCTCTCAACTACAGACGCAGGCTGCACAGCAATTTAGGATGCCGGATATGAGTTCGGTGATGGCGAAATCAGAAATAGCTGCTACGGCTACAAATGCACAGGCGGATGAGGAAGAAGAGGAGGTTGATGAGACAGGAGTCGAGGCTCGTGATGTTGATTTGGTGATGACACAGGCCGGGGTATCCAAAGCCAAGGCTGTTAAAGCTCTCAAGACTCACCGTGGAGACATCGTCAGTGCCATCATGGAGTTAACCACATGAAGGAATTATTTTATCGTTATTTTTATTAGCTTTCCCTTGCGGTCGTGCGTTAGAAAAGTTTTGGAATCGACCATTTTGATTAACTTGACATTTTATTCATGAAACTCTGCCTTTTTTTTATCTGTTTCATTCGAAAGTAGATAAACGATGGAAAAGGCTCCATTCGATTATGGTTATAGGAAATATATCATTGCTGGGCGTGATGCATGCTTCCTTCATGATCATTAGATTGCATATGGGTAGATTGGATTCAGGACTCGAAAATCAATGTTCTGAAATCCATGGCTTTGAAGACAATAATGCAAACTTACCCTTTGTTATTTGAAAATATTCTTTGACAAGAACCTGAATATACAACTCTACACTATCCAAATTACTTGGAGATAACAAAAAGGCAAAAACAGTTCATCTTCAGAGATCCTTCGAAGTTCAAACCATTTGCTTCTTTTCAACTGTTGATCTTTTTACAGTCTACACGAACCTCACCTGTGTTATTACCCATCGCGTTGCCGAATTTTCTCTGCCAACCTAACAAATTTTGAGAGTTTAGGACCACTTTGTTTCGTGTTTGTCGTGCAGTATGCAACATTTGATCCGAGGTGAACAGGCCTCACTCACCAGAACTCCTTCATAGTAGCTCACGTCACTCGTAGCAAGGTTGAAAGGGTCCATGGGCACCACCAGATGAGGATTTGTGCTGCCCTGTGGGCATGCTGCCTTCAACTGGTTTGCTTAATCTCCAAGGTCGGATCTTGGCTAGTAGTCGACTTGAAGTTGTAGAGTCTGTTGCTAAATGACGTGAAATGGAATTGGCCTATCGTGTGCCCGATATATATACTGTGAGTTAATTACTGGTAGAACAGACAAAAGTGTAGTGGGGTAGTTAAGAAAATTTACCAGAAAGTGCAACCATTTCGTCTTGAGTTAAACCTTTGTTTGCAAATGCTTGGGTGAGTTAAAGAAGAAGAACATAGCCCATGACTCAGAACAATGAACAGCAGCCCATGAATCAGAACAAACCCACAAATGCTCAAAGCCCATGAAGAAATACATCACATGATTAACAGAAAGAATAAAATCGTTGTGTTTGTTATAACAAACTGGTGTTAGGTGTCAAAGTTTTATTCGTTGTATTAAGTATAAATGTAATTACGTCTCAGATACAGAATATGGTATGGAATACAATTCTTAGATTTCCTCCTCAGTTTCTTTAATTTGGTATCAGAGCCATCAAGAAATGGCTGACGCCTCTCTTGATCCTGGCTCCATCTCATCATCAAGTGTTGTTTCCACCAACCCAAATCTCCTACTCGTAAACCCGGCAAATCAGATCAACTCTGTTAAACTAACAAACGAGAATTACCTCCTATGGAATCTACAGGTCTTAGCTGGACTAAGAGGACTCGGTCTTGAAAGCTTCATCTCAACTCAACCCCCTGTTCCTTTTCGTGTCATCTTCAATGATGGAGCTTCGGAGATTGTCAATCCAGCATTCATTGCCTGGTGCCGTCAGGACCATCTCTTGTTTTCTTTCCTTTTGGCATCCACGAGTGAAAGTGTCCAAGCTCAAATGATCGGATGTGATACATCTGTTCAGTTATGGACACGGGTGTCCACTCTGTTTGCTACACCCTCAAAGGCTCGGGTGATGCACTACAAGCTGCAACTCCAAACACTCAAAAAAGGAGATTTAAGCATGAAGGACTACATTGTTTAAATGAAAGGCTTCATGGATTTACTTGCTGCATGTGGTCATCCCATTTCAGATGAGGATCAAGCTTTATAAATTCTTGGTGGTGTGGGGATTGAGTATGATTCAGTTGTGGTGCATATTACCTCCAAAACCGATTCTCTCACTTTCTCTGAAGTCAGTGCCCTTCTCATGTCTCATGAAAGCAGACTAGAATCTCACAACCTCAATGGTGCATCTCCACCTACAACAAACACTGCTGTTTTTCCTCAGCAAAGGAAAATGAACAATCAAACCCTTCCACGTCAGTCATCTCCTTCGTCTCAAAGAAGTAGTGGACGAGGAAGATTTGGTTGAGGAGGAGGTCGAAAACCATGGTTCACTAACAATGGCAACCCAACCTGTCAAATTTGTGGGATTCAAGGTCATGTTGCTGAGATCTGTTATCACAGGTTTGACAAATATTTTGTACCAACTCCGCATTTTTCTGGACCTCCGCGGCCTTCTCAATCCTATCCAGCAACTTCCTTCACTACCACTAAAATTGAGTCATCACCTGAAGAATGGTGGTTCCCAGATTCTGGTGCCTCCAATCATGTTACTCATGATCTTTCCAACCTTTCCACTAAGAGCGAGTACATTGGAGATGGTAAGATTCACATGGGAAATGGTGCAGGTTTGTCCATCTCTCACATTGGCAAGTCTCGATTATATTCCCCTTGCTCCTCTCGTGTATTCATTTTAAGTAATCTTTTTCGAGTTCCTATGATAACTAAAAATCTTCTTAGTGTGAGCGAATTTGCTCAAGATAATCATGTTTTCTTTGAGTTTCATCCTCGTTTATGTCTTGTGAAGGATCTAGCAACACAAGCAATCATTCTCCATGGGACTTTGCATGACGGTCTCTACAAGTTTGATATGGGAATGCCTGTCTCAATTTCCTCCTCACAAGCACTTTGCTTCAACTCTGTCCTTCCTCCATCCAATAATGAAAATCAAGAGCCATGCCATACACTTACTGCCCGTCTGTCTCCTCCAGTCTTAGCACAATGGCATCTTAGACTAGGACATCCTACTTCCTCTATAGTCAAGCAAGTTTTGCGTAGTTGTAATGTTCCTTTTTCCAGAAATGAAATTGTTAATTTTTGCAATGCTTGCGAACTTAGAAAAAGTCATCAATTACCCTTTTCTTCTTCAAACACTAATGTCTCCCCGCCCCTTGAATTAATCTGATGTGACGTGTGGGGACCTGCTCATACCATTTCAAGAAATGGATCTCGCTATTACCTAAGCTTTGTTGATGCTCATACCCATTACACTTGGATATACTTTCTTACACTTAAATCTGAAGTCGCACAAGTATTCATGCGTTTTAAGAAACATGTTGAACTACAGTTGGATAGAAAAATCAAGTGTATTCAAACTGACTCAGGAGGGGAGTTTAAATGTTTAACCCCTTTTCTTCAAAGTTGTGGTATCATTCACCGATTTTCTTGTCCTTACACTTCTAAACAAAATGGCCTTGTTGAACGAAAACATCGTCACATTGTGGAAACAGGACTTTCTCTCCTTACTCATGCATCGATGCCACTTTCGTACTGGGAAGATGCCTTTTCCACTGCTGTTTATCTTATAAACAGGCTTCCCACCTCAGGTCTTCATGGCACAATCCCACTCCAGAAACTTTACAACAAATTCCCTAACTATTCCCTTATTCGTACTTTTGGATGCCTTTGTTTTCCTTGCCTCCGCCCATATAATGCTCATAAACTTGAATTTAGATCAACTCCGTGCACGTTCCTTGGGTATAGTGATCTTCATAAAGGCTATAAATGCATCAATAGCTCGGGAAGAACTTATATTTCACGACATGTAAAATTTGATGAACTCACCTTTCCTTTTACTTCTCCTTCAAATTCTAAATGTTCTATTTCTACTAATACAAGCTCTATTTCTTCTTGTTTATACTTACCGCATATTCAGTCATCATCTTCTCTTTCCATTTCTCCTGAGTCTCCTGTCTCATCCTTTTCTCCTTCAATCTCCCAACCACCTGCACAGTTTTTAGGTACTTCATCTTCTCCAGTGGCAACCACCTCTCCCCCCCTGTGAATCACCATCCCATGATTACTCGTGCTAAAGCTGGAATATACAAACCCAAGGTCTTGATAACTACCAACTCAGCAGACTCTGAACCTCTAAACTTCAAAGATGCTCAATCTCGTCCCGAATGGTGCGCTGCTATGCACTCTGAATATGGTGCGTTGATGCAAAATCACACATGGTCTCTAGTCGAGGTTCCCCTGCATACACCTCTCATTGGCTGTAAGTGGGTATTTAAAACTAAAACCAATCTTGATGGTTCGGTTGCTCGGCACAAGGCTCGTTTAGTTGCTAAGGGTTACTCACAAACTCCGGGGCTTGATTTCTCTAAAACCTTTAGTCTAGTGGATAAGCCAACCACAATCAGAATTGTGTTAACCATTGCAATCTCACAAGGATGGAGTGTGTAGCAAGTTGATGTCAATAATGCTTTTCTAAATGGTACACTCTCTGAAACAGTGTTCATGACCCAACCTCCAGGGTTCGAAATCAGTCAACCAAACAAGAATCTGGTGTGTAAACTACACATGGCTCTTTATGGTCTCAAACAAGCTCTGCGAGCTTGGTTTGATCGACTGCGTCACTCCCTTTTATCCATGGGATTTATCGCGTCCAAAGCTGATGCATCTTTATTTATTAAATTCACTACTACATCGGTCATCTATGTTCTTGTCTATGTCGATGATATTTTAATTACATGGAACAACAAGACGCAGCTTGATGCCATCATTCACCAATTGAACTGTCAATTCTCTCTCAAAGACCTTGGTGATGTATCTTATTTTTTGGACATTGAAGTTGTTAAGTCTTCATCTGGTTCTCTTTTTCTCACACAATCTAAATATGCTCGAGATTTGTTACTTCGTACAAAGATGAATGATGCAAGACCTTTTCCTACTCAAATGGCTACTGGTGTTAAATTATCTTCCATAGATGCTGATCATTTTCCTGATGCTACCTTGTATAGGAGTACGATTGGGGCACTTCAATACTTGACGATCACTCGTCTTGACATTGCCTACAGTGTAAACAAAGTCTGTCAATTCATGCAATCCCCATCTCTTTCTCATTGGAAGGCCGTGAAACGCATCCTTCGATATTTGAATGGCACACTTCATTTTGGAATTTCTCTCACGGCATCTTCTGATCTATCTCTGCAAGGCTATTGCGATGCTGACTGGGGCAGTGATCCTGATGACCGCCGTTCCATGTCTGGCTTCTGTTGGTTCCTTGGCACATCTCCGATCTCATGGAGCTCTAAAAAGCAATCTGTTGTCTCTCGCTCAAGCACAAAAGCTGTGTGGGGACCCGGACGCTAATCATCTTCTTAATCATCTTTGGGATTTAATTATCAATTAAGAAAAACCGGGTCTAAAAATTTTTCTTTTTAAAAATGTAAGTGCGGAATGTAATGGAATTTAACTAATATACATCTAAGTATAAAAGTACAATAATGTACAACACTTATTCAAACTAGTCTAAGGTTCAACTACTAAATTTCAAGTATTAAACCAAGTCTACAATAAGTCTGGAATCACCACTCTAACTCATCTTCTCTCATCATCTTCTTGACCCCGATCCTGCCCCACCTATTGTCATGCACACATACAAAACAAGACAACAGCCGGATACTCCGATCAGAATAAATCCCAGAATAAAACATGGTAGACATGCATGTACACAATATAAATCATAAAGCATACTATCATGCATAAAATAAATAGCAATAGGTTTCATAGTCTATGAAATTAAATCAAAATAAGCATGCAGTAACAATAGGTTCCATAATCTCTGAAACCAAAATAAAATAAGCATGCAACTCAATTCAATTCATATCTTGACTCAACTCAACTCAACTCTAACTCTAGGGATCCCGGTGTGAATAAGACGTCACTGTCTGTCACCTACCCTCCCAATCGGGGTGACTGTACGTCTTATTCCTAGACTTCGGCTCTGTTTGTATCGAATATCTACAATCGGAGTGACTCTGATCCGAAGCGTCGATACCACCGAACGTCTAGCTATTTGGAGAATCTACCAAATGACTCACCTATCTCAAAGGCTTGAATATAAATCTACAAACAAAGCATAATCATATAAAAAGATAAACAACAATTCTAGTATGTGATTTTGTTGGGAAACTCAAATTGAATCTCATTTGAGTTGTGTCTTCCCCAAACAAACATGAATTATACCTTTGTCTTCCTTGTCTGACAAAGACGAAGTCTCGTATCCCAATCTGTCCATATCCAAATCTGATAATGACAATAGCATAGATACCATATCAGTACATAGCTCAGTTCAGAATTTGTACTGATCAATACTCAAACCAATACATAATCTGATCAATGTCAATGATATAATAATACAATCTCATCAATACTGAATCTGATCGAGCTAATTCAACTGATGTTTTGACGGCATAACAATACGATCTCGATATCCCCGTCAATCTCAACATCACAAATATAATATCAGAATTCATAATCAGTATCAATACAATTCATAATCTCAATATCGGTATACTCAAAATCAGTAACGACACAACTCTGATATCAAATCTCAATCAAATCCACTCCGAAAATCATAACAATTTCATAAACAGTCTATTCTTTAATCTGACTTCAGTTATACAATGCCTACTGTAGCAGAAACACCATATCTGATTCATATTCAATTCTGACAATATCATAAATTCAAATCATGTCTAAACGTAACAAAACTTACGTCCAGTTGTAGCCTATGTTGATAGAAACTCAGTACTGTAATCGGATTCAAAAATAGATGGACGAATTTTGCGTAAATCTCACTTGTTTTCTTCGAAAGAATTCTGAGCCTTTCTTCGTTTCCTTCCTCTGAATTCTCTAAGGATAATATGTATATATATATATATATATATATATATATATCAAGTGCACGATGGAGACCAAGTGGCATTTTGGAAATTTGCATGCTGCGCGCATATGCGCGCACAAAGCCGCGCATATGCGCCGGAGGTTATGCCCGGCACCTTCCGCATTTATCTTCTCGCGCATATGCGCGACATATCTCGCGCAGATGCGCGAGATGTTCTATCTCGCACATCCCTTCACTCGCGCATATGCGCGCCTCCAGCCGCGCATATGCGCCCAAGGTTCTGGACGTTCCACGCATGTGCGCGCATTCAAGCCGCGCATGTGCGGGCATGGTTCTGTCTTCCTCGCGCATGTGCGCCCATACATGTCGCGCATGTGCGCGGGGACTCTTCTTGCACCTCATGTCAAATCTTCTTTCGGCTCTCCCGGTCTGATCCGTTTCATCTATAATCATCTCAATTAATAAATAAATCATTTCAGATTAATCTCAGATTACAATAATAAAATCTCGGGCCTTACATTTCTCCCCCTCTTAGATCTGAGTTCGTCCTTCGAACTCGCAAGTAATCAATTCAGACATATCAGAAGGAATGTATACAGAGTTTAAATCAGAAACTCATCTCAATGAATCCATTCTGAAATCTTAATCTCATATCAGATTTTGTCTTTTAGATAGTCTCGTTGACCTGCTGACAATCTTACTGTATTTCCAACAATAGAATAATCTTAATTTCACTCTGATTCCAAACTGGAATAATAATTCAAGCAGTATAATATCGTAGTACCCTCGAAATATTTTGACAAAATCAATCTCGCAATATTGGTTATACAACATCCGTATATACCAATCAATAGTTCATAATAAATCAATACCATCATCTGTTACCAAATCTGTTTATCCTATTCAAGGATATATTAAATCTTCGGCCCCAAATACCAATCGTCACCATCCGACGTTGGCATATTAAGTCTGTTTGGTTTGAGCTATCTTCATTCTCTTCTGAATTAGCTACATTTTCTTTGTCATATCTCTGACCGTATCAGCTCCTATCTCAGGTATATCCGAGATATTATTCTTATATCAAAGAAATCTGCAGTACTTACTGTACAATGTGTTGTCTGTGACTATCTCATTATCCATCTGGTAATCTGATAACTATTATCGTACAATGATTCACACAGCAACACTATGTCATATCAACTAGCACCAGCATCCAGCACTGCAGCTCCCTGGATATCTTCTAATATCTGGATAGTACACTCTGGCTATGTGTTAGTCGGTGGATAATATATGAGAAAGCTTATGGTATATTCTGCCACAAGTACAAAATTAATCAAAATTCACAATCTGATATAATCTATTTCAACATTCTGGTTAATCTGACCATTTCTCTGACATCGATCTTTGTCATCTGGTCATGTTTGTACGTCATCGTGTACCAACTAAAAGATATAGATTGAAGAATCTGTCAACCACAATCATATTATATCACAATCTGGAGAGTATTGCAGTGGTCTCATTACGAAATTCATCAAAATATACTCTCCATGTCTAATCAGAAATATACAAATTCTGTAATGAATCTTCTGATTTCTATCTTTCTGTCTTCATTTATTGGCAATTCAGACATTTCAGTACAATTTCTGCCAACATTTCAATACAAATTCTATCATAACTGATTTAATCTGTCTACATCAAAATGGTCTGTCCAAATATTTTACATTCTCAGTCACCCAAAATGAAAACCGAATCCACTACTGTGTGTTTCTGACACTATCTGTCATTTCAGATTCGAACTATTTGGTATAAACAAATCAGTTAATAATATAAACTAAAGAAAAATATCTACCTGGTATTCGGTTCTGACTATCGATATCAAATTCTATTGTACAATTCTGAAACATTTGACATCACAAGATAATCATTTTCATACAGTAAAAATCATATAGCTGTCACTCTGATTGATGCTCTACTCTGATTATCGAAATTAAGTTCTGAACATTCTGGTTAAATTTCTAAACTGCCGTAATTCTCGAATTCAGCTCTGATTCGATTTGAATAATCTGTATCAACCCTTGACTCAGAATAACAATACTATCAAATCAGATTCATAATATCAATAATCTATACTGATCTAGTAAGTTCAGTAAACTCATAAAACGGCAATTCCTGGCAATATTGTCAATTCTGACTAATCAATCACGTCTTCATGTCGTCCTGATCACTGCTATATATCATCTGCAATTATAATATGCCCCCAAACAATATAAGCTGTCTCAAATACTATTTTAGAACAATAACAATACTCAAGCAGATACAAGATAACAATCGTATAGGATAATCTGCCAACTCAGACCAAAATAAATTTCTGACATTTCTGACATTTCTGATATTTCTGATCTTTCTGATATCGGTATCATTCTCAGTCACTGATCATGATCTCAACTGTGTCAAAATCAATCGGTATACTACTTCAGATATCGCATACTCTGAATAAAATCTATTTCAAGCAGGATTTATATCTGAATAATTTCTGTATACAATAATCACAGTTCTCAGAGTATTCAATACAATATTCAGATATTCGATTCAATCAATCAGATGCTGCAAATATATCAAAATATCATAGATACAACGAGCATGAAATCATCAGAATATCTCTGAACATACTGAAACATGCCACAGAGAAACACTAAATCATATGTAACTCATGGTCGGTACTCTTCTACTGATCTTTCAATTCTTTCAATTCATTCAATGTTATTCTGTACATTCAATATCATTCTGTACTGAATTCTAAAACAACAAACAATACCTGGTATCGATTCAATTCTGAAATTTATCTTTCTAATACAAAACAAATCTGGAATCTTATCTGGCAAACATCAGCCAACTCGTACATCACTGGCGAAATCTGCCAATGCTAGGCTCGATTTCAGTACATCTACTGAATACATAAGGATACCATCTGCTCCTTTCTGTATCAATCGAGTCATAGACAATACAGATATCAAAGGAATTCTAGATCTAGAATCCTTACCGTGGAATTTCTACTCAGCAGCCATATCTGGTCTGAACCTTATACTCTCCTGAAAGGAATCTACAATAGTTCTGTACTTGTTCAGCATATTAATATCAATAATGCGGTCAAATCAGAAAACACAAGTACATCACAATCTAACTCAATCTCATTCTCATCTTACTGTAGTATACAATATTTCACAGAAATCTCTAATATCAACATTTCCTTTCCAAAAGTAAGGAAATTAATACTACAGTACATACAGACCCAACAGGTACAGCATATCTCAATGCAATTCATTCAAAAATACTCATAACGAATGCATTAGTATATATCAATACATATGCAACATAATCATAGAGTAACAATACCTGCCACTATATCATCAAGTGCGTCCTGGGTCTGTTCTTCGGTCACTACCACCAGATGATTCTACTCCCTGAAATCTTCGGGAACCTCTCTGTGGACAAACTCTAGCAAAGTGTCCCGGCTGTCTACAGATATTGCATCTGCCAGTCACTCCCCGGCATTGTTCAGTGGGATGTCTCCCTCCGCAGTTCCTGCAACATAATCCAGTATAACTCGGGCTGGAAACACTGGAGTTAGATGAACCACTCGGTTCACTTCCCAGCTTCTTAAACTGTTTCTTCCGAATTTTCAGCTGTTCTTTCTTTTCACCACTGCTACTGCCAATCTCGATTCTGGAAGGCAGTTGTTGTGAATTTGATGCTGGAAGAACGTACGAAGCTCTCTTTTGTCCTATCAGAACTGTTTCTGCTCTTTTGGCTCTGTGCAAGGTATCAGTAAAATTAATCGGTCGTTTCACATTTACCAATGTACGTATCTCCGGATTCAATCCCTGAATGAACTGACTAGATATAGCTTCATCATTTCTAGCCACATGAGGGACAAAGCGTAGTAAGGTAAAGAACTGAGCCAAATACTCATCAATACTCAAGTGACCCTGTCTCAGATATGAAAACTCTGCACCTTTATCCTGTCTGTATGATACGGGAAATATCTATGGTAGAATTCAACCTTAAAAATTTTCCACGTAATCACTGAACTACGCTGTTCCAGAGCCTCTTTAGTTACTAGCCACCATCTCCTTGCAATCTCCTGTAACTGGTTTCCAATCAGTTTAACCCTACAATCATCTGTGAAACCAAGAAATTCAAATAGCATTTCTATGTCTTCAAGCCAATTCTCACAATCTACTGGCGTCTCAGTACTCTGCAAAATCGGCGGTTGAAATGACTGAAACCTCTTCCACTGTATTTCCATCTGAGTCTCTGATATATCTATCCGTTCAGTCGAAGTACTACCCCTTTCTGGAATTCTTCGAGGAGGTATATCTGATTATCAAAACATTAGTAACCAAATACAACAAACCTGTCCCAGTCTTTCTTGATCATCTTACTGCTGATCATGAATCAGATCTTATTCATACTCAATAATACATATTACCAATTCAAATCAGATAATCAGGTAAACATGTATTTCAAAGCAGTAAAACATAATCTCATGCTAGCAATCGCATGCAAGGAAAGAAAACTCAATCTATCTACCCCGCTCATTCTCTTCTATCTCAATCTAAAGGATCTATGGCTCTGATACCACCTGTTGTGAGGACCCGGACGCTAATCATCTTCTTAATCATCTTTGGGATTTAATTATCAATTAAGATAAACCGGGTCTAAAAATTTTTCTTTTTAAAAATGTAAGTGCGGAACGTAATGAAATTTAACTAATATACATCTAAGTATAAAAGTACAATAATGTACAACACTTATTCATACTAGTCTAAGGTTCAACAACTAAATTTCAAGTATTAAACCAAGTCTACAATAAGTCCAGAATCACCACTCTAACTCATCTTCACTCATCATCTTCTTGACCCCGATCCTGCCCCACTTGTTGTCATGCACACATACAAAACAAGACAACAGCCGGATACTCCGGTGAGAATAAATCCCTGTATAAAACATGGTAGACATGCATGTACACAATATAAATCATAAAGCATACTATCATGCATAAAATAAATAGCAATAGGTTTCATAGTCTATGAAACTAAATCAAAATAAGCATGCAGTAACAATGGGTTCCATAATCTCTGAAACCAAAATAAAATAAGCATGCAGCTCAATTCAATTCATATCTTGACTCAACTCAACTCTAACTCTAGGGATCCCGGTGTGAATAAGACGTCACTGTCTGTCACCTACCCTCCCAATCGGGGTGACTGTACTTCTTATTCCTAGACTTCGGCCCTGTCTGTATCGAATATCTACAATCGGAGTGACTCTGATCCGAAGCGTCGATACCACCGAACATCTAGTAATTTGGCGAATCTACCAAATGACTTTCCTATCTCAAATGCTTGAATATAAATCTATAAACAAAGCATAATCATATAAAAAGATAAACAACAATTCTAGTATGTGATTTTGTTGGAAACTCAAATTGAATCTCATTTGAGTTGTGTCTTCCCCAAACAAACATGAATTATACCTTTGTCTTCCTTGTCTGACGAAGACGAAGTTTCGTCTCCCAATCTGTCCATATCCAAATCTGATAATGACAATAGCATAGATACCATATCAGTACATAGCTCAGTTCAGAATTTGTACTGATCAATACTCAAACCAATACATAATCTGATCAATGTCAATGATATAATAATACAATTTCATCAATACTGAATCTGATCGAGCTAATTCAACTGATGTTTTGACGGCATAACAATATGATCTCGATATCCCCGTCAATCTCAACATCACAAATATAATATCAGAATTCATAATCAGTATCAATACAATTCATAATCTCAATATCGGTATACTCAAAATCAGTAACGACACGACTCTGATATCAAATCTCAATCAAATCCACTCCGAAAATTCTAACAATTTCATAAACATTCTATTCTTTAATCTGACTTCAGTTTTACAATGCCTACTGTAGCAGAAACACCATATCTGATTCATATTCAATTCTGACAATATCATAAATTCAAATCATGTCTAAACGTAACAAAACTTACGTCCAGTTGTAGCCTGTGTTGATAGGAACTCAGTACTGTAATCGGATTCAAAAACAGATGGACGGATTTTGCGTAAATCTCACTTATATTCTTCGAAAGAATTCTGAGCCTTTCTTCGTTTCCTTCCTCTGAATTCTCTAAGGATAATATGTATATATATATATCAAGTGCACGGTTGAGACCAAGTGGCATTTTGGAAATCTGCATGCGCGCGCATATGCGCACACAAAGCCGCGCATATGCGCCGGAGGTTCTGCCCGGCACCTTCCGCATTTATCTTCTCGCGCATATGCGCGACATATCTCGTGCATATGCGCGAGATGTTCTTTCTCGCACATCCCTTCACTCGCGCATATGCGCGCCTCCAGCCGCGCATATGCGCCCAAGGTTCTGGACGTTCCGCGCATGTGCGCGCATGGTTCTGTCTTCCTCGCGCATGTGCGCGGGGACTCTTCTTGCACCTCATGTCAAATTTTCTTTCGGCTCTCCCGGTCTGATCCGTTTCATCTATAATCATCTCAATTAATAAATAAATCATTTCAGATTAATCTCAGATTACAGTAATAAAATCTCGGGCCTTACAAGGTGAATATCACAGCCTCGCCAATGCAACTGCCGAGTTACTTTGGCTTAAATCTCTCTTATCTGAACTACATATCCCTTTAAAGCGTACACCAGTCCTATGGTTTGACAATATCAGTACAATTGCCCTTAGTTCAAATCATGTACTACATGCTAGAACTAAACATCTCGAGCTTGATATTCACTTTGTCAAAGAATATGTGTTGCTCAAGGATCTCTCTGTTCAATATGTCCCATCCTCTGTTCAGATTGCTGATGTGTTTACTAAGCTATTGTCTGCTCTCACGTTTAGTCATCTTAGATTCAAGCTCAGAGTGGAAGATCATCCACTGCTGAGCTTGCGGGGGAAAGTTAAAGAAGAAGAACATCAGCCCATGAATCAGAACAATGAACAACATCCCATGAATCAGAACAAACCCACAAGTGCTCAAAGCCCATGAAGAAGCCCATCACATGATTAACAGAAAGAATAAAATCATTGTGTTTGTTATAACAAACTGGTATTAGGTGTCAAAGTTTTATTCGTTGTATTAAGTATAAATGTAATTACGTCTCAGATACAGAATAGGTATGGAATACAATTCTTAGATTTCCTCCTCGGTTTCTTTAATTGGGTGAGATGATTCACATTAGATGTGGCAGGTGGTAGGTTTGCCAATACCTCATGAGCCCTGGATAAGGTCGGTCAAGCCCAATAGGCTAAAGACAAAAAGGTCTGGCCTAGGAAATCCAGATCCATAAAGCCCATTGGGGGTCTGTAGGGCTCAGCTCGAGATCAAGACGCTTTAGGTCGGATACCGAGCTGATAACAGGGCGTGACAAAAAGCATAAAGTCAAGGAGGTTCGGAGGGCGCCACACAATAAAAGAGGAAGGAGATAGATGCTCACCGGGTTGAAGAAGGTATGATGTCGGAGTATCAAGGCTGCATATATAAGTGGAGCTCGGAGATCGATGGATGGGGGAAAAATAGATCGACTGAATCTCTGAGAAGGACGGAGGCGCAAGTGAGTTGAAGGAGATTTTGCTTAAGATTACAGTATACTAATAAAGGATATGTGATGGATGTAAACTTGCTCCTAGTACTATTGCGATCAAAATAACGAAAAATCCTCAAGTCATTTACACCAAGTGTACATAAAACATGATTAATGAGAAGTGTAGGCGTCCCTCCTGAGCTCGGGCAACTGACTATACCTTCCCTACGTACTGTCATAATTAGGGATGATAATGGGACATGGTGGGGATGGAACCCCACCCTAATCTCCCGCGGAAATCAATTTCTCATCCCTATCTTCATCCCCATTTCAAAAATATCGATGTTTCAAGACGAGAGTGAGTTCGTGGATTTTGTCAAACTAAGACTTATTATTATTAGTTATAATATTAATATCAATATTATTATTAATATTTAAAATATTAATATTATTATTATACTATTAATACTAATAAAATTATTTTATTATTATTGATATTACTTTTGGTGCGAGTTCGGGAATGAGGATAGTAATCTCATATTCGCCCCGAACCCCAACCCAAACATGAAAAACTCGGGATCTCCGTCCTCGTTTCGGGTTTTTCCCACGAGTCACCAAACACGTGGGGAAAGTTGTCATCCCTAGTCTTAACGACCTACCCTTTGGTTTTTGGTGACTCGCTTCTTTTATATATATCAGGTTGGGATTAAGTTAAGGGTAATATATCTTGTGTTCATTTTTCAAAACATATTTGATACAAAGTTTGACTTAAGCGTCACAGAGGACACGTCGGAGCACCTCTCTGACCCCCATTTAACGTTCATGCTTTGATGTCAAGCGAGTACGTTGTCTGAGCTCCAGAATCTAGCGACCACATAGCCTGATTACCAAAATTCTCTTTAGTGATCATTGGAAAATATATACCCCTCATTTCCTTGGAGCATCAGCTAGCGCCATCTTTGGAAGGGATGACAAGAAGAACGGGAAGAGGCCATCGGAGGACACACTGCTAGTTCAAGATTAGAACAAAATGAGCTGCCAATGAAGAGAATTGCAGGGGAGATAAACTTGGTAGACTTATCTCAGTTCATCACTCAAACATTAAAGAAGACAATGAAGGATAATCAAGCACAACAATCACAACCAGGATCAGACGAGCCCTTCAGAGATGGTGTGAAAGACATAGAGGAGCAACAAAGTCACGTCGACGGTGTAAATCTCTCACTAGGGGTGGAAAATGTTCCTCCAACCAATCTTTGGAAGAATGTGGAAATAGTATAAGTGTTGTAGCAACAGGTGGGAGGGAGGGGCCCCCTTATCTCAAGGAGAGCCCTTTTATACCAAAAATCTTGGATGAAGATCTGCCACAAAATTTTCGGCAACCTGGCGTTGGGGAATACGATGGTAGTACTAATCTCGAGGAGAACTTGTTAAGATTTTAGAGTGCATCCTAATTACATCGATACTTAGATGTCATCAAATATATAATTTTTCTAAACAATCTACTGAGATCGACACAACAATTGTTTAAACACCTGAGTCGAGCTCTATGAAGAATTTTTAGGACTTTATCTATGCATTTCTTCACCAGTAGAAAAAGATACCAAAAAACTTCTTTAAGTTTGTTCGTCATAAAACAATAGGAGCTTGAATCCCTGAGGGAGTTCATTTGAAAATTTAACATGGTTCCATTGAAGCGCCTTTTGTCACCTCGAATGTCCTGGTCAACACATTTACCCAAGGTCTACGGGGCACCGATATTTTCAAATCCTTGGTAAAAATGCCCTCGTATAATCATGATGAACTCCTAGTTCGAGCTAAAAATATGTGGCTTTAGAGTAGGCTCAAAGGCAAAAGAGAAGATGACAAAAGGTACCAGGAGAGTGAAGAAGAGAAAGGGAAGATAAGGGAAAAAGGAAGGTTAAAGAAAAGAGGATAGACGAAAAAAATGAACGTTACACCCTTTCTGCCTCATGCTCCGTTACCTACAAAGGTGGCCAGGGCTATGCAAATTCAAGTTAATCCCCCAAAGAAGAGAGGTGGGAGAGTAGAGAAACCCCAATCAATTTAAGAGAGGAGAGCTCCAATGGTGATAACTGGCACTTAACTCCCAAGGATGTGGAGTACAAGTCCCCAAGGGGTACGGAGAGGATGTGAGAGAGGTGAAACCGTATCTATTGATCAGAAGGACCCACGCGAACATGAGCAATAAAGAAGGCGCATTAATAACAAAGAGTTTAATAGAGGAGTGATACATATGATATCAAGAGGGTCCACTAACGGAGATTCTGGCAGCATCGTAAAGCTCATGGGAGGAGAATGAAGAGTTTCCAAGGAAGCAAGCCAATCTCCTACCCATGTTATCAGTTTTGGACTTGAAAATCTCCAAGGTGTCATGACCTCGCAAAATGATGCTTGGTAATCACCGCTGCCATTGTTCGTTATGATATGACCAGAATATTTGTGTATTCAAGGATCTTGGTAAACATGTTGTTCAAGGGAGTATTAGATCAAATGAAGCTAGAAGGATTCCAAATAGAGCCGATCTCTACTCCCTTTTACGGTTTACTGGCCACATTATCTGACCTCTCGGCCAGATCGTCCTCCATCTCTCTATTTGAAATGAACCTTGTCGAGTTACGAAACTGGTGATCTTCACAGTGGTGGATGTCCCAGATCGTCCTCCATCTCTCTATCCACTGCTTCAGATAGATCAACTAGTGTATTCCACATTAGGATACAAATATTTGTACTTATGGATGCTTATCAAGGTTACTATCAGATTGCATTAGTTGTTGAGGATCAAGATAAGTTAGTTTTGTCATTTTCGATGGAACATATTATTGTGTGATTATGCTTTTCGGGCTCAAGAATGTGGGGGTAACTTTTCAACGAAGGATAGATAAGGTGTTCTCTCAGCAGATCGGAAAAAATGTGGGGATTTATGTAGATGATATTTTTGTAAAAATAAGCAGATCGAGAGAAAATCATAACTGACCTCCAAGAAACTTTTACCACTCTCAAGTCTCATGGGCTCAAGTTGAATCCAAAAAAGTGTGCATTTGGGATAAAAAGTGGAAAAATATTGGGATTCATAACTACTAAAAGGGGAATTGAAGTGAGCCTGAAAAAGATAAGTAATTCAAGACATGGTGTATCCTTGGAATTTACAAGAGGTCCAATAGTTGACAAGAAGAATTTTTGCCCTCTCCTGATTCATATTCAGACATTCGACAACCTCGCAGCCGATTCTAGCACCCTTCCTGAAAGGATGGGGGAATGTGTTTTTAATTCATACTATGTGGAAAATAAATCAATTTGAATGGAGTCCTGAATGTGATAAATCTTTTGAAGAGTTGAAGCAATACCTAGCCGAGCTCCCAGTTCTAGCTAAGACTGACATGGGAGTGTTGGATCAATTATTTATATGGGCTTATATGTGAATAATTATGTGTTGTGGGTTGTCTATTAAGTTAAGCCCAAAATAAAGTGATCAATTAATGGTTCGGGTTATTGGGCTTTAATGTATCTAATGGGTTGTGGGCCTTTATAGTGTAGAGACATAAGTGTAATTTCTGTTTTTATGATGGGCTAAAACAGAAATATAAGAAGATATTGGTAAACATTATCTATAAATATGGGTCATGGTCCCCATATCTCGCGTTGTCACTTTCACTATTCTCTCCCCCATTAAGAAAATAGTTCTGAAGAGAAACTAAAGGATTCTCTCAAGGAAAGAGCGCGTAGATCTGGAAGATCAAGACACGTTTTAAAGAATTCAGGATTATGGCTTCAGGTACGCTTCCGCTTAAGATTTCAGTCAAATTCTTGATGATTTATCATGATGGATTCTGCGTTTTATGGGTTTTCCCCAACAAGTGGTATCAGAGCCATTCATGTTTGAATCATTGAGATTTAGTTTAAAGTTTTTGGATACTATTTGGATCCAGATCTGAAAAATAAAATTTTGTTTAAAATTTATTTTTGACATGGCTTCAGATCTGGAAAATATATTGATATGTTTTCAGATCTGAAAATATTTTGATACGGTTTCAGATCTGAAAATTATTTTGGTTTAGATCTGAAAATTTTTGATATGGTTTCAGATCTGGAAAATATTTTGGTTGAAAACCAAATCTTTTAAAGTTTCAGTTTTGGTAAAAAGATTTAGTTGTAAAATTTTAAAGATTTGGTATAAGATTTTGATTTTCCTTTCGATTTTTGTTCAACAAAATATTTTAGAGGAAAATCGAAAATTCGGATTAAATTTTTTTTTTTTTAAAAAGTACGGATTCGGGTCGGGTCGTACGGACCCGGGTCGACCCGAACCGTACGGATCCGGGTCGGGTCGTACGGATCCGGGCCGACCCGACCCGTACGGAATTTTCGAAATTTTTTTTTTTTCAGTTCAAATTTATTCGGTTAAGGTTAAATTTTCATTAATTCAAATAATGATAAGGTTATATGTATTTTAAAAAATTGATTAACTGAAATAAAATGTCGCCAAAGTGACATCTTTTATAGAAATTAATTTTATTTTGAAATACAAAAGGATTTTGGGTATATATGATTTATATGAATACTGATCGGCCCAAAGGAAGGTTAATATTTAATATAATTACATATGCACTTGTGGTGGTAAACATGTGATAGTTGTTCGGTTTCATGTGAATAATAAATCGGCCCAAAGGAAGGTTGTTATTTGACATGATAGTTACTATCAGGTGTTTGACTGCTGCGCCAGGATATCACTTACAAGTTAATCTTTTGTCCAAAGATGAAACATTAATGGAGTGCTCGATATTCTGTTTATGGGGTTTACATTATTTGAATTTATTGATTATTTTATTTGGATATTTGGTTGAGCATGTATATTTGGTTTTTTGTTCTCTGTTCAGATTTAACTCCTGCAAATATTCACTCCAACATAAATTCTATTCCTATGTTAAATGGCTCTAATTTTAAATCATGGCAAGAGAATTTATTGATAGTTCTCGGAGTCATGGATTTGGACCTTGCGATAAGGGTTGACTCTCCTTCTGCCGTTACGGATAAGAGTACCTCTGATGAAAAGAGGGAGTTTGAAAGGTGGAAGAGATCGAATCGCATGTGTATGATGATCATGAAGAGGGCCATTCCAGAAACATTCAGGGGCACAATGTCTAACGACATTGCTACGGCTAAGGCTTTCCTTCAAGACCTCGAAAAGAGGTTTGCTAAAAGTGAAAAGTCTGAAATTGGTACACTTTTGGCAAGCCTCGTTTCAATGAGGTACAGAGATAAGGGCAATATCAGGGAGTACATTATGGAAATGTCTCATCTTGCTTCAAGGTTGAAAGCACTGAAGCTTGACCTCTCTGAGGACTTGCTGGTGCATCTGGTTTTGATATCTCTTCCTCCTCAGTTTAACCAGTTCAAGGTGAGCTATAACTGTCAGAAAGTGACTTGGTCTCTGAATGAGCTCATCTCGCACTGTGTCCAGGAAGAGGAAAGGTTGAAGCAAGACAAGACAGAAAGTGCTCATTATGCCTCTACCTCGAAGGATAAAGGAAAGAAACAAAAGTATAAGGAAGCTGCGGATACACAGCCTCCGAAGAAACAACAAAAGAATCCTAGTGATTCTCAAAGTTCTGGTTGTTTTTTCTGTGGCAGTGATGGGCATATGAAGAAGCAGTGCAGTAATTATCACGCTTGGCGTGCTAAGAAAGGTATGCTTCTGAATATGGTTTGTTATGAGGTTAATTTAACTTCAGTGCCTAGACACACGTGGTGGATAGATTCTGTTGCAACAACTCACATCAGTGTGTCTATGCAGGGTTGCATGGATTGCCGAAAACCAAGTGATGCTGAAAGATTCATCTATGTTGGTGACGGCAACAAAGTTGAAGTTGAGGCAATAGGAAAATTTAGATTATTGTTAAAGACTGGAATATATTTGGATCTTTATGAAACATTTGGTGTGCCGTCTTTTAGACGGAATTTGATTTCCATTTCTGCATTGGACAAATTTGGTTATTCTTGTTCTTTTGGAAATGGAATATTCAGTTTGTTTCTCGATTCAAAATTGGTTGGTTCTGGTTCTTTATCAGGATACGATAATCTCTATTCTTTGGATGTTTTTGCTTCATTTAATGAATCCCTGCAAACAAGTAGAGGCACTAAAAGAAAATTAACCAGTGAGAATTCAGCTGCGTTATGGCACAAAAGATTGGGTCATATCTCTGAAAAGAGAATAAGGAGACTCGTGTCAGACGAAATTCTCGAACCATTAGATTACACAGATTTTAATAATTGTGTTAATTGTATAAAGGGAAAACAAACCAACAAAAGGAGATTTGAAGCCAACAGGTTTTCAGGCGTCTTAGAACTTATACATACTGATATTTGTGGGCCATTCCCTTCGGCTTCTTGGAATGGTCAACAGTATTTTATAACGTTTACAGACGATTTTTCAAGATATGGCTTCATTTATCTCATTCATGAAAAGGCACAGTCATTGGATGTGTTCAAAAACTATAAAGCCGAAGTTGAAAATCAACTTGGCTTAAAGATTAAAAGCGTTAGATCTGACCGTGGTGGTGAATACTATGGTAGATATGACGGTTCAGGTGAACAACGTCCAGGACCTTTTGCTAGATTCCTGGAGGAATGCGGTATCGTCCCACAGTACACTATGCCGGGTTCGCCCACTATGAATGGTGTTGCTGAAAGACGAAACAGAACGCTTAAGGACATGGTGAGGAGTATGATCAGTCATTCTACCTTACCAGAATCACTCTGGGGAGAAGCACTAAAGACCGCAGCATATATCCTTAACAGGGTTCCAACTAAGGCAGCGACCAAAACCCCTTATGAACTTTGGACGGGTAAAAAGCCCAGTCTTAAGCATCTGCACGTTTGGGGATGTCCAGCTGAGGCAAGGCCTTACAAGCCTAATGAACAGAAACTGGACTCAAGGACGGTTATTTATTTTATTGGAAACTCTGAAAGATCCAGGGGGTACAAGTTTTATGATCCCACGAGTAAGTCGATTTGTGAGTCAGGAAATGCCAGGTTCTTTGAGGATGTTGAGTTTGCAGGGGGAGATAAAGTAAGGGATATTGTCTTTGAAGAGGAATATGTAAATATTCCCACATGTGTCTTGGACATTGGTCAGGATCATATTCCTCACTTTGACCAAGACACAATACAGGAAGACAATATTAGAGATCCTCTCATTCCAGATGAACAAACTCAAGCACCTCCAGAACCTATGCCATTAAGGAGATCCACTAGAGAGCGGAGAAATGCAGTGCCAGATGATTACATTGTATTTCTTCAAGAACATGAGGAAGACATTAGATTGATGGAGGATGATCCTATTAACTTCCGTCAAGCCACGGAAAGTTCTAACTCTCAAAAGTGGAATGATGCCATGAATGAGGAGATAAAGTCCATGAAGGACAATGACGTATGGGATCTTGTCCCATTGCCTAAAGGTACGAAGCCCATTGGTTGCAAATGGATATTTAAAACCAAGAGGGATTCGAAAGGCAATGTGAAAAGAAATAAGGCTCGTCTTGTCGCTAAAGGCTTTACACAGAAAGAAGGCATTTATTATAAAGAGACTTTTCTCTCCGGTTTCTTCGAAAGACTCTTTAAGGATTATAATGGCTTTGGTGGCGCATTTCGATCTTGAGCTTCATCAGATGGATGTAAAGACTGCGTTTCTAAATGGTGACATTGATGAAACAATTTATATGGTGCAGCCAGAAAATTTTGTGTCCAAAGACACAAATAATATGGTTTGCAAATTAAAGAAATCCATCTATGGGCTCAAGCAAGCATCTCGACAATGGTATTTCAAATTTCATCAAGTGATCATCTCGTTTGATTTTGAGATGAATTTGGTCGATGATTGTGTGTACCATAAGTTCAGTGGGAGTAAGCATATTTTTCTGGTTTTATATGTTGATGACATTCTGCTCGCTAGCAACGATATAGAGTTGTTGCATGAAACCAAGAGATTTCTAGCTAAGAATTTTGAGATGAAGGATCTTGGTGATGCATCTTTTGTACTGTGTATTCAGATACATCGGGATCGTTCTCGGGGTATTCTTGGATTATCTCAGAAAGGCTATATCGAGAAAGTTCTCGAGCGATACGGGATGCAAGATTGTAAACCAACAGATACCCCTGTGGCTAAGGGAGACAAATTTACTCTCAAACAATGCCCAAAGAATGATTTTGAGGAAAAATAAATGCAGAAGGTTCCCTATGCATCTGCAGTGGGGAGTCTGATGTATGCTCAGGTTTGTACACGTCCAGATATTGCGTACGTGACAGGAATGTTGGAACGATATTTAAGTAATCCAGGAGTGGAACATTGGAAAGCAGTCAAAAGAGTTTTACGGTACCTACAGAGAACAAAAGATTACATGCTCATATATCGGAGGTTGGATCAGCTTGAGATCATTGGGTATACTGACTCCGATTTTGCTGGATGCCAAGATAGTATGAAATCTATGTCGGGCTACATCTATCTCCTTGCTGGAGGTGCCATTTCCTGGAAGAGTGCTAAACAGTAACTTATAGCCTCTTCCACCATGGCAGCTGAGTTTGTAGCGTGTTATGAGGCATCCAATCATGGAATATGGCTGCAAAATTTTTTCACGGGACTGCGCATTGTTGATGGCATTGAAAGGCCACTAAGATTACATTGTGACAATAAATCAGCAGTTATGTATTCCAATAACAACAGGAGCTCGACGAAGTCAAAACACATTGACATCAAGTTTCTGGTTGTTAAAGAAAAAATTCCGAGTGGAAAGTTGTCTATTGAGCATATCGGTACAAACTCCATGGTTGCGGATCCGCTTACTAAGGGACTACCACCCAAACAGTTTCATGAGCATACTGCTAGTATGGGTGTTATGTCAATTGAGGAAATCCAGTTTTAGTGGGAGTTTGTTGTTTTAAATGCTTTTCAGTTGTAGACATTTTCAGTTACAGTTATGTAAATTTATTTTCTGCAGAAATTAATTTCAAGTTAAGTCACACTCTGATTATTATTTAAAGTTTGATCTCAATAAGGTTAAAGGGAGGACCAGTTGGAAATAGGCATGTTACGGTCACATTGCATGAAATTTCCATGCTACACATCCACTTCATGATCCATGTCATTCAGTTGTGTTGGCATATGTGACCATTGATGGGTCTAGTTACCTTGAGTGTAGCGAAGACTTCTTTGATCCTATGTTGATGTGATTGATGGACCGGATTGGTTAGAGATACATTTCGGAATGACAACAATTTTGAGCTCATAAGGTTATTTTCACAAACATAATTATAAAGTTGCACATATAGCCCAAGTGGGAGATTGGTGGATAAATTATTTATATGGGCTTATATGTGAATAATTATGTGTTGTGGGTTGTCTATTAAGTTAAGCCCAAAATAAAGTGATCAATTAATGGTTCGGGTTATTGGACTTTAATGTATAGAGACATAAGTGTAATTTCTGTTTTTTATGATGGGCTAAAACAGAAATATCAGAAGATATTGATAAACATTATCTATAAATATGGGTCATGGTCCCCAGATCTCGCGTTGTCACTTTCATTATTCTTTCCCCCATTAAGAAAATAGTTCTGAAGAGAAACTAAAGGATTCTCTCAAGGAAAGAGCGCGTAGATCTGGAAGATCAAGACACGTTTTAAAGAATTCAGGATTATGGCTTCAGGTACGCTTCCACTTAAGATTTCAGTCAAATTCTTGATGATTTAACATGATGGATTCTGCGGTTTATGGGTTTTCCCCAACAGGGAGAGCATCTATAGGTCTATTTCTTGGCCGCAGAGGAAGTTATCAGCTCAGTGCTAGTAAAATCGGAAGGCTCTACCCAAAAACCCATGTATTATGTGTCACGTGCCTTGAAGGTATTGAAATGGGTATTTTGTATTGAAAAGTTGGCTCTAATCTTGGTCATGACTGCATGAAAACTGAAACCCTATTTTCTTTCCCCCCGTCAACGTGCTCACAAACAGTGCCTCATGAAGGATTTTGACTCACCGTGATATGTCGGGTAGGTTGGTAAAGTGGATTACCGAGATGAGTGAGTATGATATTCAATACAAGCCAATGATTGCAATTAAAGCACATTCTTGTCAAATTTATTGGCTGAGATAATGTGATAAGAGAATCAAGACCCGTGGAAAATATATGTCAAACATGTAATGAAGGAAGCATGATAAAAGTGGTTTTGGTCTCGCCAAAAGGAGACGAGGTAAAAACTGCAGTTCGTCTGGACTTCTGAGCAAGTGCAGATGCATGTATTGGGCCACATTGACTATATTTTGGGTGGCCCAATTTTTTCTAAAATTTTTATATATTATTTTTGGACCAATTTCATATTAGTTTGGATGACCTAATTGTAGCTCAATTAAAAGAATTAAACATCTCATCTTATTAGTGACAATGATAGAATTTCTGCCCAATTCATTGCATGACTTTTTCGTGGACGAGTTTTCTTGTTTCTCTCGACAATCGGAGTATCGGTTTGCCCCAAAAGACAATGATATCATTAACTGCTATTTGAAGAAGAATATCAATAACAAGAAGATTTCATCGTCCACTATCCATAGTGACAATGTTTACAATCGTAGTTCATGGAACTTGACAAATAATGTTGTGTTCTTCCTATATATATGATTGTATCCACATGTATTCTGCATATCACATTTGTCTACATGCAAAATTTGATGAATATTTTGAAATAATTCAAATCATAATATAGATTTTGAGAAATCCTGGGTTTGTGATGAAAGATTCATAAACTTAGTGTGCAATGCAAATGCAATTACGAACACCATTTTGAAATGTTATTTGGATTTGAACATTTATTGAAGGTATTTAGGCATTTCACATTATGGGATTAATTGATAGAATCTTAATCTTGGGTACAGTATTTGTTCTCAATCTTCGGCTGAATTTTTTTCGGGAAAATAGTATAAAGATGGTGATAGTCTCTCGTTGATTATTTAGGGATGTCAATGGGTTCGGATTTTACTCAGATCCGCAATGGACATGCGCGTATGGGGCAGGTTTGGACATACTAAATGGGTCATGGGGCAGATCTCGGGTCCAATTTTTCAGGCCCTTCCCGATATGGGGCGGGTCATGGGTCCTATAATACCCGCCTCATACCCGCCCCATATATGTGAACATAAATACTCTAGGGTTTTATTTTTATTAATTTTTATTTTTTTTGTAGCTCACTTCAACCATACCGGTTTTAGCTATTCTTATGTCAATTGTTGCATTTGAATCTGCTTTTAGTAATAGTGGAATAATAGTTGATCATCATCTTAGTAAGCTTAATCCAACGACTTTGCAGACATTGATGTGCTCGCGAAGATAGTTGTGGGGTGAGATGAAAGGTAAATAAATCACAGTTTAATTTTGTTATTGTACTTTCATTTTAATTTTGTTACTGTACTTTCTCTCTTTAAATTACATTTTTTTACAGTTTAAAATTACAGTTTTATTTTTTGAATGTAATTTCTCTTTTTAATTTTGTAGTTAATTCTTCGAGTAGTTTACCAACTTGTCCCACCATTCTTGATTAAGAGGAAGATGATCCCGAGTCCGAAGAATATTTAAGCGGGATGAGGCGGGTAATGGGTCTAAGTTTTCTTCATGGGGCGGGTATTGGATTTAGTCATACCCGCCTCATACCCACCCCATCGACATTCTCTATGAATATTCTTGTTTTGGGGTAGAAATTTTTGAAATTTGATATGCTCATCAACAATAGTATATAATAATGTGTTGATACAACTATAAATCATTAAATCAAATTATTTCTTAATTATTAATAATTAACATAAATAAATAAATATTTAAAAAATCAATAATTATTATTTTTAATTTTTATGTTTAGATATCTCATTATTAAAATAATAAAATAAATATTTTAATAATATTTATATTTAAAAATAAAATTTATACATATCTATAATAATTAAAACAAAAAAATAAAAAATAAAAATATAAGTGCTTCTACGCCATTGCGCCAAATTTGGCGCAGAGGCGGAGGTTGTGCTATTTTGGCTAGAGCCAATATTTGCAAGGTTGGAGATGCCCTGAACGTGTGTGATGGGTTTGTTGAATGGAATTATTTTTTTGTGATATTATGAACGTTTTGTTTTAAGAAATAAGAAATTTTTGTTTAGCTCACCTAATACTACACAGTAGTGTGGTATAGTATTGAAAACAAGGGATTTTTAGACATTTTTTAGCATAAAATAGAATGTTATTTCATTCTTGCTTGAAAAATGTTGCTGTAATTCAAATTCTTAATTGACTTAGATGTGTCATTTGGTAAAGTATTGCATAAATTTCTTTTCCGGAAATGTGAAAATTAATATCTACTTTGATTCAAACATAAATTTAATACAATTTTTGTTTTATTAAGTTATTTTAATGTCAAATCATAATATTCTATCCTTATTTATGCCAATAATTGACAATCTTTCCGAGAGAGGACCGAGACTAATACATTCATTCTTAATGAAGACCCCGAAACTCCGTCTAAATCTCAAAAAGTTGAGTTTGCAAAAAATTCTCTTGAACGGATCCTGGATTGCTTATTTCGATGCAGCGATATCTTGTTAATCATCAATCGTGAAGAAATTAGACAAACTTATATCATAATGGGTCAATATCAACTTAATTATCGGAGTACCTATGGTTTGAATAAAGAATACAATATCATTGATTTCACTATACGTGGTTTAAAAAATTTCCATCGTTAGTTTACCTTCCTTCAAAGAATGCAATATTTTGTTTTTGGTGCTCTCTTTTTAAATTAAGTGTAGCATGACAAACTACTATTATAGTTGAAGGGTTTAGAAGTTGGAAATACATTAATGATAAAGTCAAGTGTGCTTTTTGTCTCACATAAGAAGTTCTAACTTGGTGCACAATAAATCTGCAAAATCCGTTGTTGATTTGATTAATGTAACTAGACATATAGATAATATTATGAATCGAGAATCTTTTGAACAAATTCAAAAGAATCGATTAAAGCTCGCGGCAACGATTGAGAGCTTTCATTTGCTTCGTTTGCAAGTATGGAGATTGAGAGATCATGATGGATTTCTAGATTCCCAAAATCATGGTAATTTCATTGAGACGCTAAAATTTATAGAAAATGGAATGCTGGTATTGGTGATGATATCATAGAGAAAGCTCCGGAAAATGCAATACCTCACCAGAATTTCAAAAACAAATCTTGCATATTATTGGTAACAAAATTAAAAATAAAATTCGTGATGAAATTGAAGATTCTAAGTTTTGTATTTTGGTGGATGAAGTGAATTATGCATTTAACAAAGAACATATGACTATAATTTTAAGAATTTTTTATGCTCATTGTTTTTTGCAGGAGAATATTTTTTCCTCAAATTATGCATGTTCATGACACCACATATGCAAAATTTAAGAAAGAAATATGTGATATCATAATTAGATTTAATTTAAGAATTCATAATATTTGATGTCAAGAGTATGATGGTTCTAGCAACATGTTTAGTCTTTTTAATGGATTGCAAGCTTTATTTCTTAAAGATTACCCTTAATATTATGTGCATTGTTTTGTCCATCGACTTTAACTAGCGTTAGTTGCAGCTGCTGAAAAGAAGATCTCTTGGATTTTATTTTCGAATCTAACGATTATTGTCAATCTTGGTACATCTTCCAAACGCAATACTAATTTACAATCTGCTCAAGTTAATGAAGATTCATATTCTTTTGTTAATGGGGAACGCGAAACTGAGCGAAGAGCTAATTAGATTGACACTTTGCATTGAGCAAGAACTACTAGTTGGAGCTCATATTTTGATTCTATCACCAGTAGAATTTTGATAATATACTTCGGCACTTTTTACTTCGACAATTTCAAATTACGAAGTAATAGATAATGATCGACTTCGGTTTCAGAACCGACGAAGTAAATACCATTTTAGACTTAGCATGTTAAAAAAATGGGTTTCATTTAAAATTTTAAGCAACATTTTATTTCGGAAATGTCATTTGTTAAAGTAATGAGGTAAAAAAATAAAATTTTAATTTTTAAATATCGAGTAATAGTGTTAGCAAAGTAAATCAGCCAAAAACACTTTTCTTTTCATTGTTTCATTTAAAAAAAATTTCCCATTTCTACAAATTAATAAACTCCCCATTTCAATTTTTCCCAAACCCTTCCCGTCGGCTTTCTCCTTCCTCTCTAGACATGGCCATGGTCCATGTCACACTTGGTGGGTTAGGGTTGAGAAAATACTGACCCTTAACCGTAACCGACTAGACGGTCTGAGTTATGGACCTGACGGCTCGAGTCAGAGCCCAGTTAACCGCCGGATCCGGGTCGGTTCCAATTTTTTTAAAAATAAAAACATTCTTATTTTTTTAATTTATAAACATTAAAAAATTTAAAACTATAAACTAAAAAAATGGCTTTCACTAATAAAAACTCAATCAAATATTTTTCTTCTCATTAAAAATATATTTCTCCAAAAGTTTTCAATGAATCAAATAACACAATTAGGACTTCTAAAATATGAAATCGTCATCATAAATCTCGAGCTTCAATCATCATAATTTTCGCTATTCTTTGCGGTCCATGTGTGTCAATCTCTTACTCCAAGATTTCTTTTGTTTTATTCTTTCTTTCAAGACTCAATCACTCATATTTTTTTAAAATAATAATAACAATAATAATGCTAACTAGCCGAGTCAACCAGATGGGCTCGACCAATCCAAACCCATAGGATCGGTCGAATGTTTTTTATTACTAAAACCGTAACTAGCCCGTCTAAGACCGATTATGGTCATGATTATGGGTCAAATCCGTTGACTCGGTCAACTGGTCAACCACGGACCGGATCCGGTCTTGGTCCAACCCGAATAATGGCTAGGTCTATTCCTCTCCCGATTTCGTGTCTCCGCCGCTCTCTTTGTCGGAAAGTCACCGGCGACCACAGTGAATCTTAGCCGATGACTTTTAGCTCTGATCTAAGCCATGAATCGAAGGATTTGAGCCCCGATTTGCTAGACCCGAAGCCCTAGTGCGAGCCTTGTTTCTGCGTGCTGCTCTTATTGGGCACCTTGTATTTTGTGTTTTTTTTTTCAATTTCCTTTCAGAAGCTGGTTTAAATTTCCGTAGTTCATTAATGTCGGTAGTTGTGACTTGTGACCGAGAAACTCAATAGCTTATCATCTTTCTTGGTAGTTTCGTCGTAATTACGTTGCAACTGTTCGGAATGCTCTTCCTTTTAGTCAGTTCAAATCTCAAAGAGTACTCTTTCTTGATCAGATTTTTCTTTTTTCGCCCTTCACAATATATATATATATATTTTTTGATTTCCTATTCTAGGGGGAGGAGAGATCTCGATCTTGGGACCTATTACAAGGGGAGAGGCGAGCTTACCAACGGGCCAACAGCCCAAGCTCTTCACAATATATTTTTGTATTCAGCATCTTGAGTGTTTATTATACTACTGTTGTGAAACTTGGTAGATTAAAGATATGCAAGCGCTGCAACCACATTTAGGTGCAACACCGTATTCATTTGGGTAGATAGTTGTTTGATAGTGGTTCTGTGACAAAAAATTCCAAGAAATCCATGAGAATCATGGTTCGGCAATTTGCTAGTAAGGATGAACCATGGATGGGAATTTTTCTTTGTTTACTTTTGTGGGTGTGGACCGCTTGGTAGGGAAAGGTGATGGCTTTTTCGAAACTAATTTCTTCATTTTCATTAATTTCAGCCACCTCGTTATTTGGTGGCAGTCCTTTGTTAAACTACGTTTCGGTTTTTTGGGTGTAATATTGTTTTGTTTATTCTATTGTTACTTTCAGGTGATGTTCCCTTCTACGTACAATCTCGGAACTGGTGAAATCTGGACTTTGATGAGAACTATTAGTGTTACAGAATTGAGAATACTCGAATTATGAATCCGATTAATTATCTAGTTGATCAAATAATCAAATGTATACTTTCTTGGGACCATGATATATAATACCCTCAATTCAGAATCTCCTATAAATATTCACCATTGTCAAATTGTTTCATGGTCTTTTGTGTAGGAAAATTTTCGAAGGCCAAGGGGTTGAAGTTTTTTGGAATGATGTAAAAGACACCAACATTCCAGTGGAGGAGTGGGGGTATTATTTGCTCACAAATAGTATAGTGATATGTCAATGAACTTGAATTACATTGAAAACATCTCCTTGTATAATGGATTACCGGATGCTTAATTTTCCATTGATAGCTATCGGATACATTGTTTGTTTACATGGGTTGACTTGCAAGCGAAGTTAAACAATAAGCTGTTGAACAATCTTGGAAATTTTGTTAATAGAGTCTTGAGTTTCATCTCTAAGGTCCCAGGTCGGGTACCTTATTTCTTTTAGAACTTTTGAAATTGCGCTCTCATTTGGAAATACCTAGTTCATTTCTTGAAGATTATTTATGGATTATAGCTCAGACTTGGTTGATTTCTTAAAGACTATGTATTGAAGCTTAGAGAGTGTTGGGGATCGATATCGAGTTTAGAGAGGGGTAAATAAACTCGTTCCTTTGTTGGACGTTTTTGCAAAGAAGGTCCAAAATTAAGACGACGTAACTCAATTACATGCAAATCTAAGAAATATGATAAAATAAGTAATTAATGGATTTAATTGCTTAACTGATTATGCGACATACATGATTATATGTTAAATAAGATTTTATTATCATTATGCATAAAACTGTATTTTTAAGGATTATTCAAGTTGCGATCGGAGAACGGAGACCGAGGGCTGAAAAACGGAAAATATTTTTATTAAATAATTATTTTTAATTGTTTAAAATAGGGTTGATGGTTTTTCATATTTTTGAAAATAAGGGGTTTTTAGGTGATTTTATTCGCCGGGATGTAAATTTTATCGGTGTTGATTTTTCACCAAAAATACGAACTTTTTGGCAACCCGGCTAATAAATTCACAAACTTATTTAAACAAAACTATTTTAATGTTTTAATTAAATCCTAATTAAGACTAGTGGGCTTAATTATGAGCTTAATAGGCCTAAAGCCTTGTTAGTATATAATTAACTATATAATATGTTAAACACCTAAAACCCTACACCACAAATCACAAGCCACTTTTGGCCTCTTGCACACACCAAAATTCTTCAAAGTTACAGCACACACACACACCACAATTGGGGAAGGATTTTCGTAAGGTTCAAGGAGTTTCAAAGCCAAGGTTATTGCCCGTTCTTCGTCGTCAACGTTTATTCGTGCGTTTAAAACGCAAAAGCACGTCTTATATCTCTTTTTTCTCGTCTATCACATCGTATTAACGTTTTTAATTATGATTGTATGAAAACATGGTGTTCTTATTGTTATTTTTGGATTTACTCATATGCATGATATAAAGTGTCGGTTTTATGCTACGATTCATGTTTTTCAAGTACTAAGGGGCTGCCATGATGTTTAATAATGATCAAGTAAAGTTTTTCATGATTTAGAGTCCTAAAACACCCACCATACAAGCTGATAACACAACAAAGCTAGCTAGTAAGGGAAAGTGCTGTCATGGGTTATTGAGTGATTGGGTTCATTGTGGAAGGGGGCTGGAGGGTCACGGCTTGGGCTAGGGCTCGGTCAGGGGATGGTTTAGTCGAGGGAAGAGTTCTAGCCAAGCTAGGACTCGAGTAGGAGGGCTGGGGAGGAGTCCTTGTTATCAAGGACTCCTACCCGAGAACGTTGCATGCCATGCGCATAATTACGCAGGCATTCAGGGGCTGAGGGGTTCGGTCCAAGGCTTAGGGGCTGGGCTAGGGTGAGTCTTAAGGGTTCTAGGAAGGTGTGTGAGTGGTTGGTTCAGGGGCTGGGCTCATTGGTAGGGACCTGGACACAAAATCAAGAGTCCTTTGCTGCAAGGGCTCTCGGTCGAGGGATAGAGGGGGTTGCAGGGCGTGTGCTTCGAGCCAGAGGCTGGTTAGTGGAGTCATAACGCTCCAGTAGGATCCATATAAAGGTTAGGAAGGGCTTGGCTCGGGATGGCTCGGGCTTGGCTAGATAGAATCCCAAGTTGGCTCAAGGGTGATCAAGGGGTTCGAATTAGGGTCCTTAAAAGTCAAAATAAATCTAAACGCGGCTCACGGGGGTCTAGTCGTGGTTCATAAGGGCTAAAATAATATAAAAAGACTAAGTTTTTAATTTATAAATTTTATATTAAAGTTTGGAATTTTTCGGGATTAAAACACCGTCAAAACAATTAATTAAAGATAAATTAAAAAGCCTAGTTTTTAAGCTAAATAAAATTATGAGAATTTTTAATTTAAGCTTAAATAAATATTTGGGACATGTTAAAGTCAAGAAAACAAGAAAAAAGTAAAAAACGTAAAATGACAAGTCCAGGGGTAAAACGGTCTTTTGACACCTAAAAATTAGTAAACGTCATGGAAGTGCTCTAAATGCTGTTTTCATGATATTATGATTATTTCTGAATGTTTACGAAATTTTACATGATGAAATTATGAGTTTTAAATGTCTATTTGATTTTTATGAGTTAAGGAAGACATTTAAAAGACATATTGCATGCTTGGTTTCAAAAACAAAAAGATTATGTTATGCATGATTTTTATAAATTAATGAGAATGTAAAACATTGAAGGAAGTGAAGTAATTGTAACTATTGAGGTATGAGATTTGAGGTAAGAATGAAAATGTCGGGAGAGAAAAAGCCCCAGAGGAAGCCCATTTATGGGAAAAGACCCCAGAGAGAGCTCGACTATCGTATTTATATTCGAAAGAGGATAGGCTAGGGCCCAGTTGATCGGTGAGAGTGTTGCTAGTGTCCCCCGCCGCCCAGTACTGCGGTTTCATGTAGATGGATCCATCGACTTTTGAGGTTTGAGGAAAGTCACAATTAACGATCTGAATTCTATAAAGGAAAAAGAAAAATGTTTATGATCATGAAAAAGGTTTTATGTCATGTCATGTTGAGGAAAAAGAAAGGAAAAAGTTAATGTTTATGTTTGCATGTCATGAAAAAGTTATTTTTACGTAAAAATATTTTCACTGTTGCATGCGATTTTATACGTATTATTTGTTATAAAGAATATGGTGTGTTGAGTTTTTAGACTCACTAGGTGTGATGGATACATGTGAGTTTGAGGGAGGTCTTGATGGATGAACTGACTGGACTGAAGATGCATACAACCCGAGGACCAGCGCTTCTACTTTTCCGCATTTATGATTCATGATTTACGTTAAAGATTTTAAGACTATTTATTTATGATTTTGAGAGATTTTGAGAGGTTTAGTATGAGCTATACTTTTCAAATTCATTGCTTTTTAGGTTTGGTAAACGTTTGACGATTTCATTTTTATGACTATTTCACTTGACTTTTAAAATGCTAGTTGGTTGATGTTTTATTTTAATGGATAAAATATTTTATAAAAAATATTTTTATGTAGTATATGTACATGACCAAAAATATGAGTGAAAAAAAAAATTTCTATTACTTTTTAAGCAATAAAAAGGATAGACGTTTCAAAAATCATGTTAGAAATTGTAGCTTATCTTGTTCAAATAAATATTCATCAGATCACAATAATAAGTGCGAAAATGATATAATGATATGAGGCTAAATACAATAAAACAGTAGGCAGTAGACAATGGTTGTTTGTGGAAGTTCGAAGATGAAATCTTCTACGTCTCCCCTTCTTCTGTTTCCAGAAGGTATTACTAAAAGACTTTGGCTTTTACAGTACAAATTTTTTACACACCCACTTCAGTAGGACTTACCCTTAGCTTACAGAAACTCTTAGCTTCACACAACATAATGTAATGAATATAGCAAAGTTATGGATGGAGTTCTTTGCAGAATATCTATATGAAATTCAAGATCAAATTGCTCTTCTGGCGATGGAGTTCTTTCGAGCATTCGCTGTCTGATCTCTGCAAGATTAGCGATGTGAGTAGGAGAATCAGTAGGAAGGATAATCAAAGCAGTAGAAGAGGCAACTTCTGGTGGAGCAGTAGACGGTTCTGCAGACAGTTCAGCAGAAGTTCCTTCAGGAGCAGTAGTGAAAGGGGATCGATTAAGGTGTCCGAATGCGCAACGGAAGTTTCAAAATTATTTTTCTAATCAAAAACCGAGCACCCTAAACACTATAGTGTGTAGCAAATACAATAAAACACAATATGACATTCATAGGGTGTTTTAGAAAATTACCTATCAATCTCAAGAGATTGATGATGACTCCAACTAAGATGTAAACACCTTAGCTCTTGAATGGCAAGACAAATCTTCAAGCCTCCTTTGAGCATTCCTTGCTCAAAATCAAGCGCACAACCAAAAAGCTAAATCTACCTTACACTTGCACTAGAAAATGTAAGGCATTTTTCTTCGAGAAGTGCATGCCATCTTCAACAATTGAAGAAGCAAAATGAAGGAAAATTCATCTCAAAATTTGGGCCAACTAGTGTTTTAGGAGAGAAGGGGAGACATTTTTCTTGGTTGTGTAAAAAGTTAAAGTGTGTCCCAAAGGACATGCATGCCTATTGACTCGAAAAGTTGTCTCCAACCTTTCACCTCCCAAGTATGCAATTCTATTTTGGTTTGTAACAATTACAAAGCCCATGGACTTTAATTTAATTGTCTCAAACAAATTTGAGACCAATTAAATCTTACTTGATTTTACTCAAGCCCACTAGTTGAATAATTATTTCTAATTGGGCTCTACAAGGCCCAATGTTATTTAATTATTTCAACACTTGAATTAATTTAATTATTTGGACTCTACTAGGTCCACTAGTGTTTAATTAATTCAACACTTGAATTAATTTAATTTAGTCCATAATAATGTTTATGAAAATCACAATTCTCAAATACATTATTTATTTGGTCAACTTTTAATTTAGGAACACTTCCTCAAATTAAAAGTTACATTCTCCTTATAGAAGTCGTACTTCTATTTTTCTTTGCGCTTATAAACTCTTTTATAAGCCTTTGAACACATTGAACTATTTTTAACTTCTCAACGGGATCTAGAAAGTTAGCACTTGTGTGGCCCTCAATGATTCATTGATACAACTAGCCGTGGGTGCACATCTCCATGTGATTCGGGACTAAACATGTCCTTATATGAGCATAACCCAATTGCTCCATTCTTAATTATCAACTTCTTGATAATAAGAACGTCAGAACTCAAGTCTGATAGTACCCAACCAATCATATTAAACGCCTAGCAGCATTGCTTACATGATTCCCTAGGTATCAAATGATAATGCCTGCAAGAACCATTCAATTATGGTTAGCGTACAGTACGGAACGTTCATCTCATATATCCCGACCGATTCGACAACTATTGGTATATCGAGAGCTGTCAAAGAATCGATACTATGTGTCATGTCTTAGTTGCATCGATGGTGTAATCTAAGAAACCTCTTTCTTAATTACCACCATACTCTGATCAGAGATTTCAACCTACATACACATGAGAACACATAGGATATCCATAGCCGAAGGTAAGCGGTGAATCCCCGACTACAATGCATCGACTCCTATAGGTTTCGACAAAACACCCAACTTTGCCACCTGATGACCCCATGAGAGTCAGTAAACAAGTCAAAGTGCAATGCTAGCACATAGAGTCTCAATGTTGTCCCGGGTCATAAGGACTAATGGTGTACAACCATAAACTAGGATGTTTCCACTCGATAAGTGAGAACCACTTGTAAAGTCCTATATGGAGGGTTGTTCAGTGCACTCTACAAGGAGCACCAATCTGCATGTTCGGACATCACAATGTCCCCTACCAATGAAACAGGGTACTCACATCGCAGATACTAGTCTCAAACTCGAGTGGCCTATATCCTTCTTAGCGGAGGCTGAATCGACTAGGAACTGTTTAGAATATACAGTATTAAAAATATGAGTTTCATGATACTCATCATATGAGCATCTCATATTCTTTCTATTATTTGTATATTCAAGGACTTTATCTATGCAACTAGCATGGGTATACAGATAAAGATGAGCCAAAACAATAATTTCAAATATTATTAAAATAAAGATTGTTTATACATAGAGTTTCATTGTGAACACTCGACCAACACTTGGCTCGACGGGCACCTACTCTAACAATCTCCCACTTGCACTAGAGACAACTACCCATATGCTTCAAACCCATCGATTCGTGATGCTTCTCAATTAATGGTCCAGGTAAAGGCTTAGTTAGTGGATCAGCAACATTATCTGCGGAGCCGACTTTGTCAATCGACACTTCTCCTCTTTCCACAATCTCTCGGAGGATGTGGTACTTTCTCAATACTTGTTTGGATTTCTGATGAGACCTTGGCTCCTTTGCTTGAGCTATAGTTCCCGTGTTGTCACAAAACACCGGGACAGGAGCAACTCCATTAGGAATGACGCCCAACTCTTGGACGAAATTCCTTATCCAAACAGCCTCCTTTGCTGCAGCTGATGCAGCAATGTATTCTGCCTCAGTGATGGAATCCACAGTACTGTCTTGCTTGGAACTCTTCCAAGAGACAGCAGCAACATTGAGCATGAATACGAACCCAGAGGTTGACTTCGAGTCATCGATATCGCTTTGGAAGCTAGAGTCGTTATAGCCTTCCAATTTCAGTTCTCCACCCCCATAGACCAAGAACAACTTATTGGTCCTTCTCAAATACTTGAGGATGTCTTTCACAGCTTTCTAGTGTGGAATACCAGGGTTCGATTGATATCTACTCACTACACTTAGTGCCAAAGCCACGTCAGGACATGTAGATATCATTCCATACATGATGCTACCAATCGCAGATGCATAAGGAATGCTTGTCATCGACGCTATCTCTGCATTAGTCTTGGGAGACATAGACTTGGATAGGGACACGCCATGACACATTGGTAGATGTCCTCTCTTGGACTCATCCATCGACAACCGCTTCACAATGGTATCAATGTATGTGGACTGGGTGAGACCAAGCAAGCTTTTTGATCTATCTCTATAGATCTGTATTACCAATACAAAAGATGCTTCACCCAAGTCCTGCATCGAGAACTTACTCGCTAACCATATTTTGGTTGATTGCAACATCCCTACATCATTCCCAATGAGTAGAATGTCATCAACATAAAGCACCAGGAATGTCACAGCACTCCCACTGACCTTCTTATACACACAGGGTTCCTCAAGATTCTTAGTAAAACCAAACTCTTTGATTGTACTATCGAATCTGAGGTTCCAACTCCTAGATGCCTGCTTTAGACCATAAATAGATCTCTGAAGTTTGCATACCATATGCTCACTTCCGATAGATGTAAACCCTTCAGGTTGAGACATGTAAATCTCTTCCTTAATATCTCCATTAAGAAAAGCTGTCTTGACATCTATTTGTCATATCTCATAGTCATACCATGCAGCTATGGCTAGCAATATCCTTATAGACTTGAACATTGCAACTGGAGAAAAGGTTTCCTCAAAGTCAACTCCTTGTCTTTGAGTATATCCTTTTGCCACCAAACGCGCCTTGAAGGTCAATACCTTCCCATCCGCCCCAAGTTTCCTCTTGTAAATCCATTTACACCCTATGGGAACAGTTCCCTTAGGTGGATCCACAAGATTCCACACTTGGTTCGAATGCATGGATTTCATCTCAGATTCCATTGCTTCAAGCCACTTGGACGAATCGGCATCAGATAACGCTTCCTTGAAGGTCCATGGATCACATCCATGATTAGGCTCATCATGGCCCTCTTCAAGAAGAAGACTATACCTCATAGATGGTCTCGAGACTCTCTCTGATCTTCTAGGAGCTTGTATCTCCTCTCTTGGCTCTTCGGGTGTGGGTTCTACAATTGTGGGTGTCTCTCGAACCTATTCGAGTTCTATCATCTCCCCTTTTCTATCCAATAGAAATTCTTTTTCAAAAAAGGTTGCATTCCTAGAAACAAACACCTTTGTTTCTTGAGGATGATAGAAATAATATCCAACTGAGTTCCTTGGATATCCCACAAAGTAACATAAAATGGATCGACTATCCAATTTATCTCCCACTACCTGCTTCACATAAGCAGGGTACCCCCATATTCTAAGATAAGAATACTTGGGAGGCTTACCCATCCATATCTCATATGGTGTCTTATAAACTGCCTTTGAATGGACATTGTTCAACAACAGTTCCGCTGTCTCAAGCTCATATCCCCAAAAGGATGGCGGCAACTCCGTGAACCCCATCATAGACCGAACCATGTCCATCAAAGTTCGGTTACGACGCTCCGTAACACCATTCATCTGTGGTGTAGCAGGAGAAGTCCACTGCGAGAGAATCCAAGTCTCCCTAAGATAATCTTGGAACTCGGCACTCAAGTACTCACCACCTCGATCCGATCGAAGTGACTTGGTTTTTCGTCCAAATTGTTTCTCTACTTCACTTCTGAATTCTTTGAACCTTTCAAAGGTTTCAGACTTGTATTTCATCAAATACACATACCCATACCTCGAAAAGTCATCGGTAAAGGTGATGAAGTAGGCATGTCCATGCTTAGTGGTGATGCTAAGCGGACCGTACACATCGGTATGGATCAAATCCAATAACCCTTTGGCTCGCTCCACATGGCCTTTAAAGGAAATTTGGTCATATTTCCTTTTAGACATGTTTCACAAGTTGGGAGATAATTAATATCAGGCATATCAAACATGCCCACTCACACTAACTTGTTCATCCTTCTTAGGGAAATATGTCCTAATCGAGCATGCCATAATTGTACCAAATTTAGAGTATCTTGTTTTCGTTTGTTTGTTGTTATTATTGCTTGGACATTGTTTAGTGGAATATCTTTCAATTTTAAGTTATAGAGATCATTTTCAAGTTCTCCAGTACCAATTAAACATTCATTTTTGTAAATTTTGCAAACACCTTTGCCAAATAAACAATAATATCCATCTTTATCAAGCATAGAAATGAAACAATGTTTTTAACCAAATATGATATAAACTAAACATCTCTTAAAATTAACTTAAAATCATTGTTCAACAATAAGTAAACATCTCCCACGGCCTTGGCAGCAACTCTTGCTCCATTGCCCAACCTCAAGAAGGTCTCACCTTCCCTAAGTCGTCTCCTACTTCTTCCCATCATATGTAAATCATTACAGAGTTGTGAGCCACAGCCAGTATCTAATACCCAAAAAGTATAGTTAATTAAAATTTTTACTTCAATGTAGAACATATCATTTCCAGAACCCTTCTGGGCAAGATATTCCCTGCAATTACGTCTCCAATGTCCAGGCTTCTTGCAGTGATGGCATACAACAAGAGTCTTGTCAGCCTTCATTGGTATGGCTGCCACAGCGGGACTCGGAGATTGCCTCTTCAAGGGCACGTTCTTCTTGGGACGTTTGAAAGAACGCTTCTTTCCCTTCCCATGTGGACCTATCTTCGTACCAGATGAAGAACCAACATAAAGAACCGACTTCTCATCATTCATAGAAGCCTGCATCTAACACTTGGCTTTCAGGTCATGGTCACATCATTCCTTGTAAGTCTGCAATTTCTCAGGAGTGCAGTCAGTCGGAGCCTCAACAGGGGGCGACTCAGTAAGTGTATATGCCATCCTTTCCGAATTCAAGACGATTTTCAGATTTCTTAGCCAATTGAGGTAATTAGGTCTGGTTAATATGTGTTTGTCGAGTATTAAAGATAGCGGATTGCGAATCGAAGACATTGTCAAAAAGTATTGAAAATTAAAACAGATAAATGTTAATGACTAGTTTAAAATATTTAGTAAAATATAAAGCATGGACTTTTACTTTATAAATTTTCGCTCCCACTGTTTTGACATCTTTCACTACCCTCTAGTGAAAACGGAAAACTCCTTTCCTCAGTAGATATCTAAGGTCCAATTAGCAAATCATGATCCTGAATAATATCAGCCAATCACAATTCCTAAGAGGTAGTTTCCAATTGTATCACCATGAAACCCTCTGCGTAAACTTTTGTCTCACGTTTGATTAGGACCCAATAATATGACGTCGTTCATCTTTACGTGTCAAGCCTTACCCATCGATGTTGAACCTTAATGGACGGTCGCCATGAGTTCCCTCAATAATATTAGCCAAAATCATGGGAGTTCCACGTAGTTCACATCACCATGTCAATGGATGTCACAGCTTTCCGGTGTCCAGGGCCCCCCCAATAATATGAGCCGAGCCCCGAACACGGGTAGCGTTCATCATGCACCCATTGTCGATGGAAGACATGGAAATTATAAAAAACTTTATAATTTCCCTTTTCGGGCTTGATATTAATTTTGAATCTTATTCAAAATGAGGGTTTTTAATTTTGAAAGGTCTCATCATTAATTTTATTTAAAAGCTCGCCATGTTTGATCGTATGTTTGCCGGATTCATGCAACTTTGTTATTATCATAATAATAACGCACATACTCATTATTTATAACATATCATGCATATATTATAAAAAATAAACTAAACAAGGATGATCAATCGCCCCAAAACTAATGGCCCGTGTGAGCTAAGCACGGGCCTAGGTCCAATCCTAAGGAAATGCATGGGATGCAAATGCAAATTTTACATAAGCTTCCAATATTTACATGTCTTCGATCTTCATAATCATCAAGGCCACCATCTTCCAATCTTGATCTTCCACTATATTAATATTTACAAATAAATATCCATGGCAAATAGGGATATATCTCATGGGGTGGGAACTGGTCCGTAAACCAAGCCCACTTATAAATTGATAATTACTACAATCATGCAACACATAATATCCTAGCATACACCTAGCAAATTGGGCTTGAGCTTTTGATCATCCTTCATGCATAATATCACATATAATACACCATCATTAATTATCACATAAATCAGTTGATCTAATATTATATATCTTGATCCAATCACTAACCGCCACGATTTTAAACTGAATTAACAAAGTATACAATCTCCTTTGTGTACTTTCTAATTAATTTATTTATAACCTAATTTCTTGTAAATCACCATTTACTATAAATAATTAAAGTCCAACTTCAGTTATTTATTTTATGAGAAAATATGTACAACTTTTGTAAATTTAAACTTAAGGGCCCAAAAAATCATTTTTCACCAAAAACATTTTGGCCCATTTAAATTCACAAATTGTATTAGCCATCTAATAGCCCAACAACTTCAAGGCCCATGACACTTTGATATTCCAAAACACTTTTGGAAACCCTAGTCGTCATCGCCGTCGCCGGATTCCGGCCAGCATGCACAAATTTTTTTTTTTAAAGTGAAGGGGCTGTTCGGGCAGCCCTCGAGCAGCCCAAGCTGCCCGATAAGGGCAGCAACTTGCTGCCCAAAATTCCCCCAAAAATCGGACTTCGATTTGTTGTTTTGATTGTCTCATGCGGTTAGAAATTGACCTCAATATAATATCATGTATATGCTACAAAAAATAGTAACCATCGCTTTGATACCACTTGAAAGGGGATCGATTAAAGTGCCCGAATGCGCAACGAAAGTTTCAAAATTATTTTCTAGCAAAAACCGAGCACCCTAAACACTATAGTGTGTAGCAAATACAATAAAACACATTATGACATTCATAGGGTGTTTTAGAAAATTACCTATCAATCTCAAGAGATTGATGATGGCTCCAACTAAGATATAAACACCTTAGCTCTTGAATGGAAAGACAAATCTTCAAGCCTCCTTTGAGCATTCCTTGCTCAAAATCAAGCGCACAACCAAAAAGCTAAATCCACCTTACACTTGCACTAGAAAATGTAAGGCATTTTTCTTCGAGAAATGTATGCCATCTTCAACAATTGAAGAAGCAAAATGAAGGAAAATTCATCTCAAAATTTGGGCCAACTAGTGTTTTAGGAGAGAAGGGGAGACATTTTTCTTGGTTGTGTAAAAAGTTAAAGTGTGTCCCAAAGGCATGCATGCCTATTGACTCGAAAAGTTGTCTCCAACCTTTCACCTCCCAAGTATGCAATTCTATTTTGGTTTGTAACAATTACAAAACCCATGGACTTTAATTTATTTGTCTCAAACAAATTTGAGACCAATTAAATCTTACTTGATTTTACTCAAGCCCACTAGTTGAATAATTATTTCTAATTGGGCTCTACAAGGCCCAATGTTATTTAATTATTTCAACACTTGAATTAATTTAATTATTTGGACTCTACTAGGTCCAATAGTGTTTAATTAATTCAACACTTGAATTAATTTAATTTATTCCATAATAATGTTTAGGGTGCATCGATTGTGTAATCTATCAAACCCATTTCATAATTACCACCATACTCTGATCAGAGATTTCATACTACATATACATGATATCACATATGATATCCATACCCGAAGGTAAGCGGTGAATCCCCGACTACAATGCATCGACTCCTATATGTTTCGACAAAACATCTAACCTTGCCACCTGATGACCCCATGAGAGTCGGTAAACAAGTCAAAGTGGAATGCTAGCACATAGAGACTCAATGTTGTCCCGGGTCATAAGGACTAATGGTGTACAATCATAAACTAGGACGTTTCCACTCGATAAGTGAGAACCACTTGGAAAGTCCTATATGGAGGGTTGTTCAGTGAATTCTACAAGGAGCGCCTATCTGCATGTTCATACATCACAATGTCCCCTACAAATGAAACATGGTACTCACATCGCATATACTAGTCTCAAACTCGAGCGGCCTATATCCTTCTTAGAGGCGGCTGAATCGACTAGAAACTGTTTCGAATATACAGTATTGCAAATATGAGTTTCATGATACTCATCATATGAACATCTCATATTCTTTCTACTATTTGTATATTTAAGGACTTTATCTATGCAACTAGCATGGGTATACAGATAAAGATGTGCCAAAACAATAATTTCAATATTATTAAAATAAAGATTGTTTATACATAGAGTTTCATTGCGAACACTCGTCCAACACTTGGCTTTACGGGCACCTACTCTAACAAGTAGAATGTTCAGGTTCTGCTCTATCTTCTGGTTAGGGCAAAACAGAAATGATGTCAGTGGTTTCCAGAGGTTCAACAACTGGATTAGATTCAGATGGATCATTCAATAGAGCTTCCATTTCTGCTTGATGGTTAGCAGAAAATCTCTCCAAGTTTGGCAGTGATAATGATTGAACAGCATCTGATTCTTCCATAGTCTGGTCTGCTTGTTGAGGTTCTTGGTTACCTTCTGGAATTGCCATTTCAGCAACCTGAGGTGCTTCTGGTGCATCAGCAGAGAGGACAATTGATTGAATAACTTCATCAACCGATGCCAACTCATGAACAAAAATCAGAGATGAAGATTTGGTAGGCAACGTCGGGGATGCAGGAGTACTAGAAACCTTAGCTTCTGAAGGATCTGTGGTCCTTTTCTCAACTGGCTTAATCTTGAGAAAGTCTGGGACATCACCTACTAGGTACTGCAACGTCTCTCCAAAGGCCTGTTCTTGAGCAAGAAGTTGCTCATTCATCAATTGCAGACGATCAGTCAAAATTTGAATCACATTCTGATCCTGAACAGCAGTAGGATTCACGGCATCAAAATTTGACTTCAAGGTCTTCAAAACAGAATCCAGCTTTTGACATTTTAGCTTATCAAGAATGTAACTCCTTATGTTCATGGTCTCAATCACATTGTTAGTCTTAGCAGCAGCAAATACTTTCTTTTCATTTCTCATCATTTTAGCGTAAGAACCTGGTGTTTTCAAATAAGTGATTGGGTGAAAAACTCTCATCTTAAGCCAATCGTCAAAGAAAGTCATGTCTTCACTAGCAGATTTTTCAATTTCTTCCAAGTGAAGATCAATATCAGTAAGAATAAGTGACTTGGCACCAAGAGATTGTGGTTCTTGAACGAATTTTCCCTTCCCTTTATCTGATGATGATGTAGGCAGCATGGGTCTAAAAACAGAAGACCCTGCAGGAGCTTCTCTAATAACAACTCCAAAAGCGGGTCAGAGAGTCTGAAAAGAAATAGAAGTGGTGGCAGTGGGAATGACTGCTGGGATTGAGGAGGGGACAGATTCAAGTTTAGATGAGGTAGCTACTGGAAAAACTTGTCTCAAAGGGACAGTGTTAAGGTCATCAATGGCTGCTGTTTTCTTTATGCGAATGGTGATTCTAGGTTTCTTTTTGCTGGGGGTGGCTGGGAGTGAGGCTTGGGTTGGGGCAGCAGACTCTTCCGAAATGGTTTTGTCTGAATCAGTCAAAACAACTACTCTCTTCCTCTTTATTTTCTTCTGAGGAACTTGAGCCTCAGTTTGAGCATCGCCAATCTCCTTCTTCAGGGCAAAAAATTCAGCCCCAGTTGGCTTCGGCCTTAAAGAAAGTACATTATCAGCATCGGCCATAGTGACAAATGAACCATCTTGTTCATAAGTCAGAGGAAAACCAACATTATTCAACATCAAGCTGATCTGTACAAAAAAACCATTACCTCTCCTCACAATCATATCCTTCATTATTTTGAAAAGAAAACGACTTCAATATACTTTGGCTTCAGAAGTGATGGCTATAATCACTTGAAATTTTTCTTTGGTCAGCTTATCAAAACTACCAGCCTTGACCAGAAGCGCCTTTGACACAATGTCCGCAAGTATTTGGTACTCCATGTTTAGAAGCTTCTTGAAGCAAGAGAGAGAGAATTCCTCTCCAGAAGCTGAGAATGTGGTAAGGGCAGTGGACATGTCCTCCTTAAAAATAGTCGAAACATCAAAAGTACCTGAGAATGGAAGGAAGAAAGTTGACCACAGAAGTGCAGCATCAATGGTTATGGATGCATCTCCCTATGAGTAGGTGACCTTTCCATCCTCAACGGTCGCTTTAGCATAAAAGTCCAGGAGGGCAGTCTTGTAGATGATGGCAGGTGCTTCCAGAAATCTTCTAAGACCAGATTTCTCAATGGCCTTGAACATCTTAAAAAGATTCTCATCCTTGATGGTAGAACTGATGCAAAGTTAACTTGGTAAGCGTTGAGAGTATAAGCTCCCGCCATTTCTTCAGATAAGATGGATTTGAAGTAGAATCTGTAGTAGAGAAATTCCAGAGAAAGCAGTAGCTAGTATGCAATAGTCTGAAATCGTAAAAGTTGAAATGAAAGAGAAGAGGTGGTTAATATACAAAATGTACAGCCGTCAGTGAAAACATAAGGACACATGTCAATATGTCTTCGGTTGAGCTTTTAAAAGTTGAAAGTAGTGACTGTTAGATAAGCCATTGATTTTGAAAATTTAGAAATTCAATGAAAAGAGCGGGCTGTCCAAAGCGGTTACTAAAGAAAATCAGAAGAGGATTTGTCGTTTTATGATAATATCTACTGGAAATTATAAAGTACTGAAATATCCAGCATCTTGATAAAAACCAGTAGACACATTGTTTTATCGAAAAGACACACCTCTTTCTTTTTTAGACAAGGTACGTAAATATCAGTCAATAATATTCCCCCTAAATTAATGCAAATAAAAAAAATATTATCGAAGATTCGAGATCTGAGGGAATGACATGTGACTCTTGATATTCGTGCAGGAGGTGAACAGTCACTTGACTCTTCGATTTCCCTCGAGAATAAATATAAATACCTGAAAACTCACAAATGAAATCATTTTAGTCACTTAACAAATGGATAGTGCAAGTAATTCAACAGAGTCTTCTCCTGAGTCGGATGCAGCAGAGGAGTTCCAAAGGCAACTTCCGGCGTCTCGTAAGAAGAAGTTTGAAGACATCATTTTCCAAGAGATGAAGACTTGGAAGAAATTCCTTGACCTGTAATCTGAATAATCTGTTAGATTATTCTATATTATTATTATGACTAAGCTACGGAATCATTCCGTTTACAAACCATGATCATGCAAAGAGAGTGGGGTGATTCCAGCAAGTCTTAGTTAGGGTTTCTGCTGTAAATCTCAGTACTGTTGATATCAACAATTATAACTGTTTATCTATTGTAACGCATCTGATTTATGAATGAAAAGGGTTCATTTTGTCATAATTCTTGTTGTCTTCTGCTTTTATTACTAAATGCATGAAGAAAACAGAAGATAGTAACCAGTAGTTACGATAAATCAATTCATTACAAAAATAAGAAAACTTATTCTCATGCAGAGGTTTTGTGAAGATATCTGCTGCTTGTTGATCAGTAGGAACATATTCCAGACGAATGTCCTTCTTCTGCACATGATCTCTAATAAAATTATGTCTAATTTCAATGTGCTTCGTTTTGGAATGAAGTACTGGATTGTGAGTAATTGCTATAGCACTGATATTGTCACAGAATATAGGTGATTCATAGGCTTGAACTCCATAGTCCTTAAGTTGTTGTTGCATCCAAAGTAATTGAGAGCAGCAACTTCCAGCAATAAGGTATTCTGCTTCTGCAGTAGACATGGCTATGGAAGTCTGTTTTTACTAAACCAGGTGATCAACCTATCACCAAAAAATTGACAAAAACCACTGGTACTTTTTCTATCCAGTTTGCAACCTGCATAGTCAGCATCTGAATATCCAATAAGATTGAAAGAAGAATCATTGGGATACCATAGGCCGACATTTTGAGTACCCTTCAAATATTTCAGAATTCGTTTAGCAGCAATATAGTGTGATTGATCAGGGTTAGACTGAAATCTCGCACAAATACAAACAGAAAACATAATATCAGGTCTACTGGCAGTAAGATATAACAATGAGCCAATAAGACCACGATACTGAGTTACCTCTACTGAAATTCCATTTTCATATTTGTCAAGCTTAGTAAATGAGCTTATTGGAGAGGAAGCAGCAGATCATGTTTCCATGCCAAACTTTTTCAGTAGTTCTTTTGTGTACTTAGCCTGATTTATGAAGATCCCTGTATTTGAGTTGCTTGATCTGTAGTCCTAGGAAGAATGTCAATTCTCCCATCATGCTCATTTCGGATTGATCCTGCATTAACTTAGCGAACTTTGCACAAAATTTTGGGTTATTTGACCCAAAGATAATGTCATCAACATAAATCTGCACTAACAAAATATGCTTATTCTTAACTAAAGTAAATAAAGTTTTGTCTACTGACCGATTGTAAAATCATGATTGACAAGAAATTGTGAGAGAGTGTCATACCAAGCTCTAGGTGCTAGCTTCAAACCATACAGAGCTTTGTGTAATTTAAAGACATGATGTGGTAAGAAATGATCAATAAAACTTGGGGGTTTTTCAACGTTGACCTCTTCTTGCAGTAGACCATTTAGGAAGGCACTTTTCACATCCATCTGGTAAACTTTGAGGTTCTTGAAAACAGCAAAGGCTAAGAATATTCTGATTGCTTCAAGCCTTGCTACTGGTGCATAGGTTTCATCATAGTCTATTCCTTCTTCTTGTCTGAAATTTTGAGCCACCAGTCTTGCTTTATTTCTAACCACAATATCTTCTTCATTTAGCTTGTTTCTAGATACCCACCGAGTTCCAATAACTGCTTGATGAGATGGTTTAGGTACAAGAAACCAAACTTCATTTCTTTTAAATTGATTCAGCTCTTCTTGCATAGCTTCAATCCAACTGGGATCCAGAAGAGCTTCTTCAATCTGCTTTGGCTCATCCTGAGAAATAAAAACAGCATGTATATATTCATTTAACATTTTCCTTCTGGTTCTCAATGGAGCTGCTGGATTTTTAATAACCAAAGTTGGATGGTGTGATTTTCTCCAAATGAAAGGGTTTAACGACCCATTACAGGCCCAGTGGACCGCCCATACGGCCCACTGCCCCGATCGACCCAAGGCTATCCCGATCTTGGGCTCCGTCAAAGGGGCCTTTTCCCTCACGGGCTTTCCATAGGCGTCGTACGGTTTACTCATAGAATCTCCCCCTCCCTACCAAGGGGTTTCTTTCGCCTCCCCAGGACTCGATCCCATGACCTATAGGATAAGTACATTGATATCAAGAGTCATGGTACCAATTGAGCTAGCCATAGGAGGGAAAAGGCCCCTTTGAGGGAGCCCAAGATCGGGATAGCCTTGGGTCGATCGGGGCAGTGGGCCGTATGGGCGGTCCACTGGGCCTGTAATGGGTCGTTACAATAAAATGCGCCTTTTATTGTAACGACCGTGGGCTATCCCGATCTTGGGCTCCCTCGGGGGCCTTGTCCCACCTTGGGTTCCCTCTGGAGCCTTTTTCCCCACGGGCTTTCCCATGCGTCATTACACATAGGACTTTCCACACCAGGTTGGTGGAGTGATACCTCTCCAAGTCTCGAACCCATGATAGCCCAACTGGTACCAAGTCTCTTTGAACTATGTACTTATGCTAGGAGGTCATGGGTTCGAGACTTGGGGAGGTAACACTCACCAACCTGGTGTGGAGAGTCCTATGAGTAACACGTACGACGCCTATGGAAAGCCCGTGAGGGAAAAGGCCCCTTTGAGGGAGCCCAAGATCGGGATAGCCTTGGGTCGGTCGGGGCAGTGGGCCGTATGGGCGGTCCACTGGGCCTGTAATGGGTCGTTACATTAGGATTATCCTCTGATAAAGCAGTAATAGGTTCTGGAACGTCAGCTACTGGTTTTGGTACATCCTGTGTCTGTACAGCTGGTTCTACCATAGGAATGTCTGGTTCTGGATTTTGAGCGTCTTTGATACTTGGTTCTGCATCATCTTCACTATTCAATACCAGATGAATCTTGTCTAATCTGTTACTCAGATTTGACATGTTAGAAATTCCAGGAGCAGTACTATCTTCATCGAAGACAACATGAATAGATTCTTCAACATTAAGAGTTCTATTATTGAAAATTCTAAATGCTTTGCTTACTGCTGAATATCCGAGAAAAAGTCTAGCATCTGACTTTGAATCAAATGCATACAAATAATATTTATCATTATTGTGCACAAAGCATCTGCAACCAAACACATGAAAATATGATACATCAGTCTTACTCTCTTTCTGATGCGATCATGGTCGGCCAAGCCCCGAGGGAAGCATGGGATCTATTAGAGTTTCCGGGGCGAGACGGAGAAGGGCCACCGAAGACACAAAAACAGAAGGTATCGCACAACATGACAGAAGACCTCGCGCACATTAATGCGATCATGGTCGGCCAAGCTCCGAGGGAAGCATGGGATCAATTAGAGTTGCCGGGGCGAGACGGAGAAGGGCCACCGAAGACACCAAAATAGAAGGTATCGCGCAACAGGACAGAAGACCTTGCACACATGCGCCCAGACGAGGCACGCATATGCGCGAGCCCCGCGCACATGCGCCAAGACGAGGCGCGCATATGCGTGAGAGACATTGCCACCGAAGTGTTGAATAGAGACTTCCGCGCATATGCGCGGGTATAGGCGCGCAGTGCAAATGCGAAGACAGAAACTTTCGCGCATATTCGCGAGCTCAGGGCGCGCATATGCACGCGGAGCAGACTTTTCCTAGTTTAGGGTTTTATTATTTTGGCAACTAGAGATTGACATCTTTTTGATATGTAAAGGAATATGAACGAAATTTTTGGGGCAATTTAGATATTATTATTGAGTTTATCAAACTTTTCAGAATTTTTCTCTCAAGCTTTTCAAGGCTTTTTCTTTGTAATCAAAATCAAAATTATCAAAGTTTTACTTTGTGTCATTTGTCGGTTGATTTCATACGAATTGTCAAGGACAGGTTCTTTGAAGGTTCGTTTGATTTTCAATTGTTTCATTGTGATTCTTTGTTACTAAACCACGTAGTTTAGGGGTGAAAATCACGTCATACTTGAATCAAAAGATCGGGACACAAAAACAATCTGTGTTCGTTATTGAATTGAGGGCGTGTTGCGACTTTGATTGTTGCACTCCCAAGAGCAGGTTGTCCACAAGTAGTATAATTCGGTGAGTTCGAATATCGTATCCACGAGGAAGATAAGGTAATTACAAGTCCACTACAATGTCTTTTTATTTATTTTTTCTTTTAGTTGTTTGAATATTTAATTGGTAATTTTTAATTGTTCAAATTTTAATTTAAGTAGTTGAGATTAAAGGATCCACTCTTGGTATTTTAATAAAGTTAACATTAACGAACATTATTGAAATCCACTTAATAAAATGGTTCCAATATATTAAATAATCATATTTATTGTAACGCCCCGAAAATTTAAAGGTCCACGTAAACCACATGCATGCAATTATTAAATTCTCTTGTATTTTAATTAAATGTTTTAATTGCATTAATTAATTATGTTGTGCATGATTGCATGTTTAAAATATATTTTTCTACATGGTTGAATTAAAATATATTTTTAAAGGATATTCAAGTGACGATCGAGGAACGGGGACCGAGGACTGAAGAAAACGTAAAATATTTTTATTAAATAATTATTTTTAATTATTTAAAAGATGGTCGATGCTTTTTAGTATTTATGAAAATAAAGGGTTTTTGAGGTGATTTTATGCGCCGGGACGTAAATTTTATCGGTGTTGGTTCTTCAACTAAAATACAAACTTTTTGGCAACCCGGCTAATAAATTCACATGTTTAATTAATCAAAACTTTGGTTAAAATTTTATTAATCCTAATTAAAGCTAATGGGCTTGAATTTGGTGGCTTAATAGGCCTAAAGCCTACTTAGTTAATGAATTAGTATTTAAAGTGTTAATTGTATCAAAAACCCTACACTTTGCAAAAGAAAACTCACGCCTCACTCTGAAAACTCTTCCCTCCCCACACCCACACACACACGGCAGCACACACTTGCAATTAGGAAGGGGTTTTCGAAGGTCTATCAAGAGCAAACCGTAGTCGTCCCTCCGTTCTTCGTCGTCAACGATTATTCGAACGTATACTACGCAAAGGCACACCTTAATCTCCCTTTTCTCATCCATTACATCATAATATTGTTTAAATTATGTGTGCATGAAAAGATTGAAGTTCGTATATGTATATATTCAGAATTTTCGAAACCCATCTTGTACATGCATTGGATTTGTGATTTTTATGCCACTTGTGGATGCTTCGATTCACGTCTCTTTCATACTAAGGGGCTGCCATGATATCTAGGTATGTTTGGGTAAGGTTTACACTTGTTTTAGAGTCCCACACACTTCATAGAAATCGACTGAAACCATGAAAGAAAAAGGAAACAAGAACACATGCAGGAACCGAAGGTAGCTGTCAAAAGGTTGGGGCTCGGTTTCGTCGTGCAAGGGCTTGGGGCTTGGTTGGCTGGTTCTAGGGGCTAGCCAAGACCTTGAGTGAGTCATGGTGGAAGTCCTAGCCATGCTAGGACTCACGCTAAGGGTCGGGATAGAGTCCTAGCAAGGCTAGGACTCTACCCGAGAAACTAGGACAGCAGCCGAGGGGGGGGGGTCTTCGCGCGGCTGCAGGGGCCAGGGGCTCGATGCATGGGGCACGGGCTGGGCAAGGATGGTTCACTAGGGTCCTAAGGCGGTGCACAACACGTTGGTTCAGGGGCTAGGGCGTTGGCTTAGAGTCTAGGCACCAAAGCATAGAGTCCAATCTCATTGAAACTCTCGGCCAGAACATGGTGGTGCTTGGGGCAACTTGTTTTCAGGTTTTGGGGTGGAGTCTTGGTAAACTTAGAGTCCAGTAGGCTAAATTAACATGTTGGGCACCTTTTGGCTCGACATGGTTCGGGGGTAACTCGCAAAAATTAAGAGATGGCTCGGGGTCGAAGTTTAGGTGTCAAATAGGGTATTTAAAATAAGAAAAATTGGAAAACGGCTCACGGTGGTCGAGTCGTGGTCCACAAGGGCTAAAATAATATAAAAGGACTAAATTTAGAATTTAGGAATTTTATATTAAAGTTTGGGATTTTTCGGGATTAAAACACCGTCAAAATAATTAAGAAAAGATAATTGAAAAAGTCTAACATTTAAGCCAAATAAAATTATGAAAAATTTCACGTAAGCTTAAATAATTATTTGGGACATGTTAGAGTCATGAAATCAAGGAAAAAGTCGAAAACGTAAAATGTCGAGTCCAGGGGTAAAACGGTCTTTTTACACCTAGAAATTAGTAAAGGTCATGGCAGTGCCCTAAATGCTATTTTATGAAAATATGATTATTTTTAAATGTTTATGAATTGTTCATGATTAAATGATGATTTTTAAATGTCTAAGGGATTTTTATGATTTAAGAAGACATTTAAAATACATGTTGCATGCTTGGTTTCAAAAATGAAAAATGTAATGATATTCATGATTTTTTTAAAAGTGATGTGAATGAAAAAGGTTGAAGGATGTGAAATAATTGTGACTAATTCGTTAAATGTTGGCGACGTCGTGAGGGTTATGGTCCCAGTGGGAGCCCGACGATCGTGTTTCCATCATTGCGAATATGTGGTAACGGATATGTGGTAACGGTTTTGTGGTAACGGAAGAATGGGAATATCGTGAGGGGAAAAGGCCCCAGAGGGAGCCCAGTTATGGGAAAAGGCCCCAGAGGGAGCCCCGACGATCGTATTTCTATTCGAATCATGATAAGCCAGGGCCCAGTTGACCGATGAGAGTGTTGCTGGTGTCCCCCGCCGCCCAGTACTGTGGTTTTATGTAGATAGATCTATCGACCCTCATGAGCATGATCAGGAAAGTCACAATTAACGATCTGAATTCAACAAAAGGAAAAAGGAAAGGGAAAATGATTATGATCAAGTTAAAATGTTTTATGTCATGTCATGTTGAGGAAAAAAGGGAAAAGTTAGGGTTTATGATTGCATGTCATGAAAAAGTATTTTATGAAAATATTTATGTTTAAAGTTTTATGCATCATGAAAATATTTGCGAAATGTTTATGTTCAAGTTTATGCATCTTCATGAAAACGATATTTTAAGTACAAATATTTTTCACCGTTATATGTTGACTGTATTACGTATTACTCGTTATCAAGATTATGGTGTGTTGAATCTTTAGACTCACTAGGTGTGATGGATGCAGGTGGTATTGAGGAAGGACTTGATGGGTGATTTGACTGGACTGAAGGCGCACACAACCCGAGGACCAGCGCTTCTAATTTTTCCGCATTATGACTTTTGACTCATGCTTTATGATTAAATATTTTTAAGGTTATTTATTTATGCTTTTGAGAGATTTTTGAGAGGTTTAGTATGGGCTTTACTTTTCAAATTATTGCTTTTTAGGTTTGGTAAAATGTTTGACGATTTTATGTTTTAAAATATTTTCCTTTGGATTTTTAAATAGCAGTTGGATGTTTATTTTTAAAATGATGTCAAAAATATTTTATGGTTCGGCCGATGCTAAGTGATGTTTAAAATAATAATAAAAAAAATTTCTAGTACTTTTAAAGCAATAAAAAGAGCAGGACGTTTCAGTTGGTATCAGAGCAAAGGTCCTGTAAAGGGTTGTGCCACCATCAGCGCCGAGAAGATCAGTCGTCAAGCCTCAAACTTGTAAGTTTACATGCTTTATATGATTTTATGATGTTACCTGCATAAGTACATGAATTATATGTTCACGTCACATGTTTAATAGCTTCATGATAATGTATGACTTACATGCTTTAGAATTTTTATACGTGATACGATATGAAATGAAAAAATTATTTTTTTTCAACGCATGTTGGCTTCGTGGTGGAATTGGACGATGTTGAATCTTGGGTTTTAGTATTGACGTTTTACTTTTTGGGCCGTAAGTTAATCGTGAATATTATGAATGCTTTTGGGACACGTAGATTTTCTAAGAAAATATTGATGACTCTTGGGTACTAGTTGAATTAATTTTTGGGAATTAGACATAAGAAATAATTATTCGAGGATTGCAACGACTTTGGGAATAAGAAAATATATAAATTGGGATTTTAAGTTGATGAAAAGTAAGATTGGTTATATGAATTGCTTTTTTTGGGTAAATAAGTTTAAGTTTATTGAAATTATATTATGGGAAACCTGTAGAAGAAAATTAAGAATGCCAAGAACTTATGGGTTAATCGTAGGATTTTCAAAATTAAAGATCAATTAGGATAATTTTTGAGGAAAATAAGAATTGATTTTGTAATTATTACGGAATTTGGGAACTAGTTTAGCAATAAACGATAGTTGAATGGTTTAAATGAGAAGAATTTCGAGGATTTAGACTTTTTAAGAATATTTGGAAACTTGAGATATCTCAGATATAGTGTTATAAGGAATGTTGATCATGGGTTTTTAAGGTTGAATCGATATTAGTCTTGAAGATCTAAGTGTTAGCGAATGTGTTTGGGATTTTAAGATTGAAATTTGATAAGTTGATGAATATTTTGGGTTTAAAATAAGGAAAACAAAATACGATAAGTATGTTCATCCATCTTTTAATATTGGAAATTGTAAGAAAAATTGAAATTCGAGGTTATAATAGTAACAACACAAGTCATTATGGGTCTTTTAAAGTTGCGAATTGCAAAATAAGGATTTAGAGGTAAAATTAATTGGGATCAAGGAGACGTAAGGACATTCTAGAACATAAATTTTATCAGAGTAGCGCAGCGGAAGAGTGGATTTTTAAGATACTAGAACTAAGTCTAAACTTTGGGTTGTTAAGGATAAGCGAATTTCGAGGACGAAATTCAATTTAAGGGTGGAAGATTGTAACGCCCCGAAAATTTAAAGGTCCACGTAAACCACATGCATGCAATTATTAAATTCTCTTGTATTTTAATTAAATGTTTTAATTGCATTAATTAATTATGTTGTGCATGATTGCATGTTTAAAATATATTTTTCTACATGGTTGAAATAAAATATATTTTTAAAGGATATTCAAGTGACGATCGAGGAACGGAGACCGAGGACTGAAGAAAACGTAAAATATTTTTATTAAATAATTATTTTTAATTATTTAAAAGATGGTCGATGCTTTTTAGTATTTATGAAAATAAAGGGTTTTTGAGGTGATTTTATACGCCGAGACGTAAATTTTATCGGTGTTGGTTCTTCAACTAAAATACAAACTTTTTGGCAACCCGGCTAATAAATTCACTATGTTTAATTAATCAAAACTTTGGTTAAAATTTTATTAATCCTAATTAAAGCTAATGGGCTTGAATTTGGTGGCTTAATAGGCCTAAAGCCTACTTAGTTAATGAATTAGTATTTAAAGTGTTAATTGTATCAAAAACCCTACACTTTGCAAAAGAAAACTCACGCCTCACTCTGAAAACTCTTCCCTCCCCACACCCACACACACACGGCAGCACACACTTGCAATTAGGAAGGGGTTTTCGAAGGTCTATCAAGAGCAAACCGTAGTCGTCCCTCCGTTCTTCGTCGTCAACGATTATTCGAGCGTATACTACGCAAAGGCACACCTTAATCTCCCTTTTCTCATCCATTACATCATAATATTGTTTAAATTATGTGTGCATGAAAAGCTTGAAGTTCGTATATGTATATATTCAGAATTTTCGAAACCCATCTTGTACATGCATTGGATTTGTGATTTTTATGCCACTTGTGGATGCTTCGATTCACGTCTCTTTCATACTAAGGGGCTGCCATGATATCTAGGTATGTTCGGGTAAGGTTTACACTTGTTTTAGAGTCCCAAAAACTTCACAAAAATCGACTGAAACCATGAAAGAAAAAGGAAACAAGAACACATGCAGGAACCGAAGGTAGCTGTCAAAAGGTTGGGGCTCGGTTTCGTCGTGCAGGGGCTGGGGGCTTGGTTGGCTGGTTCTAGGGGCTAGCCAAGACCTTGAGTGAGGCATGGTGGGAGTCCTAGCCATGCTAGGACTCACGCTAAGGGTCGGGATAGAGTCCTAGCCAGGCTAAGACTCTACCCGAGAAACTAGGACAGCAGCCGAGGGGGGAGGGGGGTCTTCGCGCGGCTGCAGGGGCCAGGGGCTCGATGCATGGGGCACGGGCTGGGCAAGGATGGTTCACTAGGGTCCTAAGGCGGTGCACAACACGTTGGTTCAGGGGCTAGGGCGTTGGCTTAGAGTCTAGGCACCAAAGCATAGAGTCCAATCTCATTGAAACTCTCGGCCAGAACATGGTGGTGCTTGGGGCAACTTGTTTTCAGGTTTTGGGGTGGAGTCTTGGTAAACTTAGAGTCCAGTAGGCTAAATTAACATGTTGGGCACCTTTTGGCTCGACATGGTTCGGGGGTAACTCGCAAAAATTAAGAGATGCCTCGGGGTCGAAGTTTAGGTGTCAAATAGGGTATTTAAAATAAGAAAAATTGGAAAACGGCTCACGGTGATCGAGTCGTGGTCCACAAGGGCTAAAATAATATAAAAGGACTAAATTTAGAATTTAGGAATTTTATATTAAGGTTTGGGATTTTTCGGGATTAAAACACCGTAAAAATAATTAAGAAAAGATAATTGAAAAAGTCTAACATTTAAGCCAAATAAAATTATGAAAAATTTCACGTAAGCTTAAATAATTATTTGGGACATGTTAGAGTCATGAAATCAAGGAAAAAGTTGAAAACGTAAAATGTCGAGTCCAGGGGTAAAACGGTCTTTTTACACCTAGAAATTAGTAAAGGTCATGGCAGTGCCCTAAATGCTATTTTATGAAAATATGATTATTTTTAAATGTTTATGTATTGTTCATGATTAAATGATGATTTTTAAATGTCTAAGGGATTTTTATGATTTAAGAGGACATTTAAAATACATGTTGCATGCTTGGTTTCAAAAATGAAAAATGTAATGATATTCATGATTTTTTTAAAAGTGATGTGAATGAAAAAGGTTGAAGGATGTGAAATAATTGTGACTAATTCGTTAAATGTTGGCGACGTCGTGAGGGTTATGGTCCCAGTGGGAGCCCGACGATCGTGTTTCCATCATTGCGAATATGTGGTAACGGTTTTGTGGTAACCGAAGAATGGGAATATAGTGAGGGGAAAAGGCCCCAGAGGGAGCCCATTTATGGGAAAAGGCCCCAGAGGGAGCTCCGACGATCGTATTTCTATTCGAATCATGATAGGCCAGGGCCCAGTTGACCGGTGAGAGTGTTGCTGGTGTCCCCCGCCGCCCAGTACTGTGGTTTTATGTAGATAATCTATCGACCCTCATGAGCATGATCAGGAAAGTCACAATTAACGATCTGAATTCAACAAAAGGAAAAAGGAAAAGGAAAATGATTATGATCAAGTTAAAATGTTTTATGTCATGTCATGTTGAGGAAAAAAGGGAAAAGTTAGGGTTTATGATTGCATGTCATGAAAAAGTATTTTATGAAAATATTTATGTATAAAGTTTTATGCATCATGAAAATATTTGCGAAATGTTTATGTTCAAGTTTATGCATCTTCATGAAAACGATATTTTAAGTACAAATATTTTTCACCGTTATATGTTGACTGTATTACGTATTACTCGTTATCAAGATTATGGTGTGTTGAATCTTTAGACTCACTAGGTGTGATGGATGCAGGTGGTATTGAGGGAGGACTTGATGGGTGATTTGACTGGACTGAAGGCGCACACAACCCGAGGACCAGCGCTTCTACTTTTTCCGCATTATGACTTTTGACTCATGCTTTATGATTAAAGATTTTTAAGGTTATTTATTTATGCTTTTGAGAGATTTTTGAGAGATTTAGTATGGGCTTTACTTTTCAAATTATTGCTTTTTAGGTTTGGTAAAATGTTTGACGATTTTATGCTTTAAAATATTTTCCTTTGGATTTTTAAATAGCAGTTGGATGTTTATTTTTAAAATGATGTCAAAAATATTTTATGGTTCGGCCGATGCTAAGTGAGGTTTAAAATAATAATAAAAAAAATTTCTAGTACTTTTAAAGCAATAAAAAGAGCAGGACGTTTCATTTATATTATGTTATATATTACTATCTTATAAGTATATAATATATACCAAAACTTATAAATGTTGTTAAGTATTTATTGTGCTATATATATATTTGTAAACACTAAATCAAGGTTTCCACTTTAAATGGTTGGTAAAACCAAACTAACATTTAAATGGTACCAAGAAATTAATATTATGATATATTTATATATAGTAAATCAATGTTCCCACTTTAAATGGTTGGTAAAACCAAACAAACATTTAAATGGTTCCAAGTAATTTAATATTATAATATATTCATATATAATATATCAAGGCATCCACTTTAAATGGTTGGTAATACAAAACTAACATTTAAATGATTCCAAGAATTTAGTGTAACATATAGCAACAATAAATCAAAACTCCTACTTATAAGTAGGGTATAAAAATGCTTAAAGAAATAAATATAACATAAACAATAAATAATGATTAAATAATATAAAACATAGATTCTTACCTTTTAGTAACCTTATTATCATGCCAAGAGTTTCACATTTTCATCTCAACTTTAGGAAGTTAGCTATTCATTATTCAAAGTGTAAAACTTTGAATATGAAATTAACATGCTAATTATATTTAAATGAAGAAATAAAGAAAAAATATGGAGAGAAATATTATGAACTCAAAGGTTTGTTCATAGAATGAGGGATATCTCAATACATTACAATGCACCCCTATTTATAGCCAAATTTGGGGAGACAACCACAAATAAAATATTATTTTTTTACACATAAGTCTTCATTGATGTTCCAAGATATTATATTATATTACACATCACTTTTGAAAATCTTCTTTCCCGAATTTACTTCTTAACATAAAAAGAAACATGTGGATAATTGAGTTGTCTAGTTGTGGTATTTTTTTCAGTCCATTTGACCAAGTAATTTGAGAGATATGGTCAAAATACTAGAGCATGGTAAAACTGCCACTCCTTTGATAACTTTATTTGTTGCTTAATTTGATCCCAATTGTGAGAAGATTTTTATCTAATGCTTGCCACCAATATTGTAGATATTAACATCAACTTTCTACAGGTCCAAGAATCATCTTAATCCGATTTGTAACGCCAAGTTTATTCTTGTTTTATCGAACCTGTAAAAAATAGTAAAAACTTGTAATTACACAACAACTTATATTTTATACAATTTATTATAAAACATATAATATTTAAACATTTAATAAAACAAAAACTATATATTTATATTATAAAACATTTAATTAATGTACAATTTTTATGTTTATCACATCTCCCAACAAGCTTATTGCTAGTCTCTAGCAATTTAAGCGTTAATGACAATACAAAACATATTGATTAATTTATTTAGAAATGTAATCAGAACTATCTAAGTGTTTAAATTAAATTTGAAAACTGTCAAAGTTATATCAAGATCATCATAATTATAATTTATGAAATAATTTGAGATGATCAATTCAAAGCTTATTTCAGATAATTAAATGTACACGGCCTTCAGAAATTCCTAGCAAGAGTCTCAACTCCATATCCTCACAGGTTAATAAATATTTCAATTTATGGCAACGATTTCTCTCATGGAGTTGGAATACAGATAAATGCTCAGAAAAATGGTTTACAGAATGCACACAGACAAACGAGCCAAACTAATCAAAAGATAGAAAATCCATTTATTCAAAATCTAGTTGTTCTTATTATATATTTTTTCCTGATATATATATATTTTTTTCATAACATCATGGAATCAGACTAAGTTTATGCTTCTTGACCACATATTTATTTAATTTGTACAATAAATTTCTCTCTTTTTTTTTTTATGAGAGATATATGGGTCGTAGCATATAACTTAAAAATTACATAGATCTTCAATATCTTTCTTTTTGTATTTTTCTCCTTTTTTCTTTTCAGGAAATATCAATTTTTTTTCAAAATAAGAATTTAAGATCTAAACAACAGATAGTCTCTCTCATGATCAATAAAGGCTCGAAGTCTATTTTCTCAGTCCTCTCCACTCACTCACAAAGTATGTGCGAGTTTAAAATTTTAGGCACTCTTATAAGGTATATCTTGGGTCATATACTTTAATACCTGATTTTATCACAATGGTTAATCATTCAAAAAGATTTCATAAATCATATTTTTATATTGATCAGAATATTAAAATTGACTTTTTTTTTCAAATAAAAATTTAAACATTCTTAAATAGATTAATGCATGTTCTAATTTAAATCTTTCAAACATGTAATGTATGACATTTTTGCAAAAATTACTAAGATACAAACAATAAACATGATTTTATTTTAAAATAATATATTTTTTTTATTTTATTTTTTAAATTTTTTTAATTTTTTTTATAAGTTTGTTCTCCCCTTAATCAGAATATGACATTGTCCCTAATGTCAAAATAACTATTAATAAAGAGTACATAATGAAAGAGATATCACCTGGAATTTTATTGAAGATAACAAACTGAAACAAACGCAAACCAATCCACGACTTTTGAATCAATGATCCAACTTCCTTTTCTTACTGCTTGATTGCGACCAATTGATTTTTGTTATCATCGGATCAGGCTTATGAACAAAAGCTTCCAAATCATCAATTAATTGGTCGGCAGTCGAAGCACAGATGAGCATCCGTCGTGAATTTTCTGAAATGAAATTCTGTTCCACAGCTTTATCAAGAAATGTCAACAAACTGTCATAATAATTATTGATATTCAACAAGCCCACAGGTTTATTATGGATATTAAGTTGTGCCCAAGAAACAGTGTGAAAAATTTCTTCTAATGTACCAAAACCACCTGGTAGTGCGATAAAAGCATCAGAATTTTCAATCGTTTGAGTGATTCTTTCATACATAGAAGAAACTTTTAATTCCTCCCCAATCGTAACACCTGTAATATTTCTTTCAGCTAAAGCTGTAGGAATAATAACCAAAACCTGACTACCTCCAAGATGAGCAGATGTTGAAACAGATCCCATTAACCCAATATTACATCCCCCATATACCAAGTGAATTTTTCTCTCAGCCAATATCTTTCCAAGTTTATTCGCTGCTTCTACAAACACTTCATTTTTTCCAGGACTCGACCCACAAAATACACAAATATTTTTCAATGTTTGTGCAGAGGATCCAGCCATGTTTTTACTTTCTTTTTTTGTCTTTTTTTTTTTCGAAAATAGAGAGAAAGATGAGAGATTTTATAGGGGTAATATGTTATCATGACAAAACTATGGGTCACAGCTGTAAACATAATCAATAGTAAAAACAATAATGACACACATGCATATAAACAGTAGTGTGATTGTGGCTCACAATTTTCCTCTGGTCTTACGTTCAGAAACGGCTTCAACTCCTTCTATGAGTCGAGGATATGCTTCCCATCCAATTTTCTTATAAATTGGCAAACATGGTCTTTTTTAGTCGGATTCCCAAGACTATGACGCTCATCTTGGAATTGTTTCCATAAACGGAGAAGTTCAATATGCACATGTCCACTAGAATGCGTCTCAAGAGTCAATAAGATGTTATCTAAAGACTCCTTACTCAGCCCATTCTTAATGAAACCAATTTTATCTTCTCTGTTATTGGAAACACATCCCAAAGATCTGCATCGTTTGTCACAAGTCCATCTTGCACACTTATGACAAACCCCTAAGCTTTTGGTCCTTCGTTTTTTCGCATAAGTGCTTTTTCCTAATCCAGGCAAATACCGAATGAGCAATGATTGTGGAACTTCTCCTCCTAATCGGACCTTAGCTTCTATTACAAGACGAATATCTTCTGGAATTCCTTTTTGCATTAGCAATCTCAATCTTTCACACCTTCCTGCATAAATTTTTCTTAGAACATTTTCAGAAACAGAGGGAAAATATTTACAAATTTTTGAGAGAATTTCATCCATTTTGAAAAGAAAAGAAATGATTTTTTTTTATTTTTGTATCAGCAATTGTGGGGAACTGATTTAACCGACTATGAGAGTCACAGAGTACCGTTATCCGCCATTTAATCGGGAAGATAAAAAGATTAAGAAAACCTGAAATAAAAGCAAACAAACTTAAATGCAACACCAAAAAAAAAAAAAATCAAGGATCAGAAAGGAAATAAAATCTTCTTGAAATATTTCATTTTCTAAAAATGGTTTAAGTCCTTTGTCCATTTACTTTAAAAATATCACTATTTTTAGGATTTTCAATATACACTGCTCCATAAGTATACACATGCTTTACAACATATGGGCATGCCCATCTTGATCGTAATTTTCCTGGAAATATGTGAAGTCAGAATTATAAAGCAAAACTTTTTTACCAATCTCAAAAGATTTTCTAAGAATTGTTTTATCATGAAATGATTTGATTTTTGCTTTATAAATCCTTGAATTCCCCTACGCGTCATTTCTGAGTTCATCAAGTTCATTAAGTTGCAATTTACTGCAATTTGTTGGCATCATCCATGCTTGAATTTAAAGTTTTGATTGCCCAATAAGCTTTATTTTCCAATTCCACAGGCAAATGACAATGTTTTCCATAAACCAACCTATAGGGAGACATATTCAATGATGTTTTAAAAGCTGTTCGATATGCCCAAAGTGCATCATTAAGTCGCAGAGACCAATATTTTCTATTTGAGTTAACAGTTCTTTTCCAAAATTTGCTTTATCTCCCTATTAGCTAATTCAACTTGTCCATTTGTTTGAGGATGATAAGGAGTAGTTACTTTATGAGTAATACCATATTTTTTCATTAATGAAGCAAATGGTTTATTAACAAAGTGAGTTCCCCCATCACTTATCATGGCTCGAGGAATTCCAAATCTACTAAAAATATTTTCTTTTAAAAATTTGATGACGATTTTATGATCATTTGTTCGACATGGAATTGCCTCTATCCATTTGGAAACATAGTCAACTGCAACTAAAATATACAAGTATCGAAACGACGGTGGAAAAGGTCCCATAAAATCTCTTCCCCAACAATCAAAGATTTCAATTTCAATAATAGGATTCAAAGGCATCATGTTTCTTTTTGAAATCGCACCCAATTTTTGACAATTTTCACAGATCTTGCAGATTTCGTGGGTGTCTTTAAACAAAGTGGGCCAATAAAATCCACACTGCAAGATTTTTGCAGCTGTTTTCTTTGAAGAAAAATGTCCTCCGCATGCTTCTGAATGACAAAATTTAATGACACTACTTACCTCATTGTCGGGTATGCAACGTCGAAAAATTTGATCCGGACAATACTTGAACATATACAGATCATCCCAATAAAAGTTTTTTACCTCATTCAAAAATTTTCTTTTATCTTGAGAACTCCATTGCGGTGGCATTTTTCATGTCACAAGAAAATTTACTATGTTAGCAAACCAAGGTGTAGTAGTAACTGAAAATAGATGTTCATCGAGGAAAATTATCGTTAATTGGTGTCATTTCACAAGATGATCCTGTTACTAGTCTCGATAAATGATCGGCTACGACATTCTCGGTTCCTTTTTTATCTTTGATCAAAATGTCAAATTCTTGGAGCAACAAAATCCATCGTATTAGTCGTGGCTTTGCATCCTGTTTGGTCAACAAATATCTAATAGCAGAATGATCAGTAAACACAGTAGTCGTTGATCCAATCAAATAAGAACGAAATTTATATAATGCAAATATTACAGCAAGTAGTTCTTTTTCAGTTGTGGTGTAATTCATTTGAGCATTGTTTAAAGTTCTACTTTGCATAATATATCACATTAGGCTTACCGTTTCTTCTTTGATCCAATACTGTACCGACTGCATAATCACTCGCATCGCACATGATTTCAAATGGTAAAGACCAATCAGGAGGTTGCATGATAGGAGCTGATGTTAAATGTCGAATGATTTTATCAAAAGCATTTTGACATTCTTGGGTCCACTCAAATGCAGTGTCTTTTGTTAAGAGGTTACAAATGGGTTTAGAGATTAAACTAAAGTCCTTTATAAACCTCCTATAAAATCCAGCATGTCCAAAAAATGAGCGAATTTCTTTAATGTTTTTTGGAGGGGGTAAATTGGCAATGACATCAACTTTTGCTTTATCAACTTCAATTCCATGAGATGACACGACATGTCCCAAAACAATTCCAGAAGTAATCATGTAATGACATTTTTCCCAATTTAAAATAAGACCTTTTTCCTCGCATCTTTTTAAAACTTTTTCCAAATTTTCAAGACAATTATCAAATGTATTCCCAAAGACAGTTAAATCATCCATGAAAAATTCCAAACAATTTTCAACCATGTCGCAAAAAATGCTTAGCATACATCTTTGAAATGTTGCTGGGGCATTGCATAATCCAAATGACATCCTTCTAAATGCAAATGTTCCAAAAGGACATGTGAATGTAGTGTTATCTTGATCTTCGAGTGCAATGGGAATTTGATAATAACCTGAATATCCATCAAGAAAACAGTAGTATGGATGACCTGCTACTCTTTCTAAAATTTGATCCAAAAATGGTAATGGAAAATGATCTTTTCTAGTGGCGTCATTTAATTTTCTATAATCAATACACATCCGCCAAATAGATGGGACTCGACTTGTTAACAATTCACCTTTTTCATTTTTTATCACTGTGATGTCAGATTTTTTTGGAACTACTTGTGTTGGGCTTACCCACTTACTATCAGAAATAGGGTAGATAATCCCAACATCAAGTAGTTTGAGAACTTCAGTTTTAACAACATCTTTCATGTGTGGATTTAATCTCCTTTGTGGTTGTTGAGATGTTTTAGCATTTTCTTCTAAATGAATTTTGTGTGTGCAAATTAGTGTATTAATGCCCTTGAGATCTTTTAGTGTCCAACCAATTGCACTTTTATGTCTTTTAAGCATATCAACTAATTTACCTTCTTGATCACTTTCTAGTTTGGAAGAAATTACCACCGGATATGTTTCATCTTCTCCAAGAAATGCATACTTCAGTTCTTCTGGCAAGGGTTTTAACTCCAATATGGGTGGTTCGTCTTTGTTTTCATATTTTGTATCAAATTCTTTCTCTGATCCTGGTAACGAGTGATACCTGATAAAATCATCAAGATCAATTTCAATATTTTCTTTAACAGTTTCAATTGAACAAATATCTAATTGATCACGAGTACTCCTTTCTTGAATGTTTTCTTCCACAAGAGTTTCAATAAGATTTTCATCTTCACTTTCATCTCCTTTGTCATGTGGTTGCTTACAAAGATTAAAAACATTGAGCTCCAATGTCATGTTACCAAATGACAACTTCATTATTCCATTCATGCAATTTATAAGAGCATTAGAAGTTGCTAAAAATGGACGACGCAGAATTACAGGAATTGCATTACAAGTTTCGATAGGTTGTGTATCTAAAACTATGAAATCGACAGGATATACAAAGTTATCAACTTGGACCAATACGTCTTCTACCATACCTCTTGGCACTTTAACAGATCTATCGGCAAGTAAAAGTGTTACCGAAGTAGATTTTAACTCGCCTAGATTGAGTTCTTGATAAACTGAATATGGAAGTAAATTCACACTAGCTCCAAGATCAAGCAAGGCTTTTTTAATCTTTCGTTCTCCAATAATACATGAAATAGTAGGACAACCAAGGTCTTTATATTTCAAAGTATTATTATTTTGAATGATTGCACTTACTTGTTCGGCTAAAAATGCTTTCTTTTTCACATTCAATTTTCTTTTCACAGTGCACAAGTCTTTCAAAAATTTGGCATATGATGGTACCTGTTTTATTGCATCTAATAAAGGAATATTAACTTTTACTTGTTTAAAAATATTATATATATCAGAATTCAAATTTGATTTTTTTGTATTTTTCAATGCATGAGGGAATGGTGGTGACACTGTCTGTTGAACCTCCTCTTCGCAAGTTATGGGTTCCACTTCCTTACCCTTTGGAGTTGATTTATCATCATCTTCACAAGGTTCAAGAATGGATTTTTCCACAACCTTACCACTTCGAAGGGTAGTAACATATTTTACCTGATCCATCTGTTGAGTTCCAGAAGTTCCAGTTTGTGAATAATGATCCTTGGGATTAGGCAGAGGTTGTGAAGAAAATTTACCTTTTTCATGAACATTAAGTGCAGATGCAAATTTAGCAAGAGTATCTTTCAAATCTGTCATGGTTTGAGCAGTTTGAGTATTGATAGACTCTTACTTTGCAATGAAAGAATTCAATGTATCTTCCAAATTTCTTTTAGGTGGAGGAACATAAGGTGCATAATTTTGAAAATTTTGTTGATTTTGGAAATGTGGTTGTGAAAATTGTGCAGCATTATCATTCTTCCAACTAAAATTTGGATGATTTCGCCAACCTGGATTGTAATTTTGAGAAAATGATTCAAAATTTGGCCTTTTGAAATTGTTCAAAACATTGGCTTGTTCATGGAGACATTCTTTAAAAGAGGGCAAAGTAGGACAATCTTTTGTAAAATGATCACTTGTATCACAGATGTGACACGCAATTTCTTGAACAGATTTTAATTGACCATTCTTTTTCAATTCAAGTGCCTCAACTTTTCTTGCCAAAGAGGTAAATCTAGCTTGAAGATCATGTTCATCTTTGAGAGTGTACATACCTCCACCAGATGTAGGAGATTGAATCTTGTTTGATGGTTCGATTGTACCTATAGTGTCCCAATTTTGAGCATTTTCAGCTAATGAATCTAGATACTCAATTGCTTCGTTTGGATCTTTATCTTCAAATGTTCCATTACACATAAATTCAATCATTTGCCTATCTTTAGGTGTTAAGCCTTCATAAAATTGAGAAACAACTCTCCATATTTCAAAACCATGATGTGGACAAAGATTAAGCAATTCTTTGTATCTATCCCAATACTGATAAAAAGTTTCTCCTTGTTTTTGAGTGAAAGTGATGATTTGCCTTTTGAAAGAATTTGTTCTATGAGATGGAAAAAAACTTTTTCAAAAATTGTTGTTGCAATTCATCCCAAGTTCGAATGGATCCCGATCTAAGATTTTGTAGCCAAGTTTTAGCTTTATCTTTTAAAGAAAAAGGAAAAAGCTTAAGTCGAATGGTGTTCATGCTACAATTTAGATCATTATATGTGTTGCACACTTCTTCAAATTCTCGTAAATGCATGTATGGATTTTCAGAATCTAAGCCATGAAAATTGGGTAAAAGTTGGATAATACCAGGCTTAAAATTGAAATGAGATGCATCAGGGGGAAAAACTAGACATGAAGGTGCACTAGTACGTGTAGGATTCATGTGATCTCTAAGTGTTCTTCGTCTATCATGATCATGTTGAGATTGAATTTCATCTTCATTTTCTTGGATGGGTTCTTCCGCCATGTTTTGTAAAAATAAAGGGTTATTTCGAATGAATCGACCACTAAGTGTACGTGACCAAATGCTCATGCAAATGCAAAAGAATAAAAACACACAATAGCAATAAAAATTCAAATAAATAAAAATAAAATATAAACAAAATTAAATAGACTTGAAATTAAATTACACTTCCCCGGCAACGGCGCCAAAAACTTGTTGCGACTTTGATTGTTGCACTCCCAAGAGCAGGTTGTCCACAAGTAGTATAATTCGGTGAGTTCGAATATCGTATCCACGAGGAAGCTAAGGTAATTACAAGTCCACTACAATGTCTTTTTATTTATTTTTTCTTTTAGTTGTTTGAATCTTTAATTGGTAATTTTTAATTGTTCAAATTTTAATTTAAGTAGTTGAGATTAAAGGATCCACTCTTGGTATTTTAATAAAGTTAACATTAACGAACATTATTGAAATCCACTTAATGAAATGGTTCCAATATATTAAATAATCATATTTATATTATGTTATATATTTCTATCTTATAAGTATATAATATATACCAAAACTTATAAATGTTGTTAAGTATTTATTGTGCTATATATATATTTGTAAACACTAAATCAAGGTTTCCACTTTAAATGGTTGGTAAAACCAAACTAACATTTAAATGGTACCAAGAAATTAATATTATGATATATTTATATATAGTAAATCAAGGTTCCCACTTTAAATGGTTGGTAAAACCAAACAAACATTTAAATGGTTCCAAGTAATTTAATATTATAATATATTCATATATAATAAATCAAGGTATCCACTTTAAATGGTTGGTAATACCAAACTAACATTTAAATGGTTCCAAGAATTTAGTGTAACATATAGCAACAATAAATCAAAACTCCCACTTATAAGTAGGGTATAAAAATGCTTAAAGAAATAAATATAACATAAACAATAAATAATGATTAAATAATATAAAACATAGATTCTTACCTTTTAGTAACCTTATTATCATGCCAAGAGTTTCACCTTTTCATCTCAACTTTAGGAAGTTAGCTATTCATTATTCAAAGTGTAAAACTTTGAATATGAAATTAACATACTAATTATATTTAAATGAAGCAATAAAGGAAAAATATAGAGAGAAATATTATGAACTCAAAGGTTTGTTCATAGAATGAGGGATATCTCAATACATTATAATGCACCCCTATTTATAGCCAAATTTGGGGAGACAACCACAAATAAAATATTATTTTTTTACACATAAGTCTTCATTGGTGTTCCAAGATATTATATTATATTACACATCACTTTTGAAAATCTTCTTCTCCGAATTTGCTTCTTTACATAAAAAGAAACATGTGGATAATTGAGTTTTCTAGTTGTGGTATTTTTTTCAGACCATTTGACCAAGTAATTTGAGAGATATGGTCAAAATACTAGAGCATGGTAAAACTGCCACTCCTTTGGTAACTTTATTTGTTGCTTAATTTGATCCCAATTGTGACAAGATTTTTATCTCATGCTTTCCACCAATATTGTAGATATTAACATCAACTTTCTACAGATTCAAGAATCATCTTAATCCCATTTGCAACGCCAAGTTTATTCTTGTTTTATCGAACCTGTAAAAAATAGTAAAAACTTGTAATTACACAACAACTTATATTTTTTATACAATTTATTATAAAACATATAATATTTAAACATTTATTAAAACAAAAACTATATATTTATATTATAAAACATTTAATTAATGTACAATTTTTATGTATATCAGGGCGCGATTCTAGCTTAATCGTGTTTGCTTTTCTTACGTACGTGGATTCATATCATTTGGTATGAGAGCCTAGGTTCATTGAATTCAAGTAAGTTTATCTTTCGTTCAATTTTCAGATATGCAATTATCCTTTCGTTTGTTTGTCATATCTGCGTCGTTCTATCGTTCTTTGTTTTTTTCGTGAATCCGTGATTCTCGAAATTGTGTGATTACTTTTTCTTGGTGATTTTCGAGTGCACAACCCTTAAAAATTAAAGAGACAAAAATCCGAAAATTCACCATTAATTCTTTTGGGTAACTTGTTCTATTTTCTTTAGAGAGTCATATTCAATTGCCTCTTACAGTCAAATTTTTTTTATATACATATTCAAATTGCTTGTCTACGTAGTCCAAGTGAGTCGATCACAATTGTTCACAAGTTGAATTTGATTGTTTGATATATACAAATACTCGAATTTGATAGTTCTCTCGAAAGAGTGCTCAAGCTTTGAATTTGATTGTTTGATATATACAAATACAAAGCTTGAGCACTCTTTCGAGAGAACTATCAAATTCGAGTGAAAACACTTTGAGTGCGAGCGTTATTTCTTTGAAGTGACTAGTGAGTATTTGTTGTGAACAAAAAAAAATAAGAGAGGAGAGACGAGCGAATTTTCTTTGGAGTGACCGTGAGCATTTGGGTGAGGAATATCTTTTGTTTTCTACTAACGTTTTCTTGCAGGTACAAATCTGAAAGTAAAATGGAGAGGGATGTAGGATATAGTTCGAACCAAGGGTTATCTAAGGTTCAAATGAAGGCGTTGTTTGGGCATTTCACTAGGATGATGAGGGTTGAGTTGGAGCTATTACATGAGAGGATGAGTAGGCTTGAAGTTAATACTAGTAGAGATAAATCTAAGTCTAAAGATTTGGGTAGAGGAGAAGAAGAGGAAGAATATGATTTGGGAGAAGACGAGGAGAGCCAAAATGAAAATTGGGGTAGGAACGGACGAGGTAGAGGATTTGGGAGAGGAAAAAGGGAAGCCGAATGGGGTAGGTACAATGATGGGAATAAGGAGGATAGTAATATGGGTAGTATTAAGATGAAAATTCCATGGGAAATCTGACCCGGAGGCATACTTAGAATGGGAAAAGAGGGTAGAGTTTGTGTTTGAATGTCACCACTACTCCGAACAAAAGAAGGTTAGGTTGGCAGTGGTTGAATTTCTAGAGTATGCTATCATTTGGTGGGATCAACTAGTGACCACAAGGAGGAGATATAATAAGAGACCCATTGAAACTTGGTATGAGATGAAGAGGGTCATGAGGAAGGGGTTAGTGCCCAATCAATATTATAGGAGATGTTTAAGAGGCTACAAACTTTGAGGCAGGGAGTGAAGAGTGTCGAGGACTACTATAAGGAGATAGAAGTAGTCATGATTAGGGCGAATATCGAGGAGGATAGTGAGGCGACAATGGCACATTTCCTTTGTGTTTTGAACAGGGAGATTCAAGATCAAGTGGAGCTTAGGCACTACTTGGATTTAGACGAGATGGTGCAAATGGACATAAAGGTGGAGCAACAAATAAAGAGGAGAGGAGTTGGACGCGCCACCCAAGTGGGGAGTACATCAACGTCTTGGCAATCAAACACTACACGTGAAGGCGGCACTGTGGTGGTCAAGCCCAAAGCGGAGGTTAAGCAAGAGACACCTAAACAAGGAGTGCAAGGTAAATCTGAAACTCCTATTAATCGTTCCAGAGATATCAACTGTTTTAGGTGTCAAGGAGTGGGTCATATCGCTAGCCAATGCCCTAACAAGAGGGCTATGATAATGAGTGCTTATGAGGATTATGCATCTCATAGTGATGGAGATGATGATAAGATGCCTGAGTTGGAGGATCCAATTGAGGGATATGAAGCAGTTGTAGGTTAAGCGTTGGTGATTAGGCGTATCATGAGTGCCCAAGCCGAGGAGGAGGAGACCAATCAAAGGTGGAACTTGTTTCATACTAGGTTCTTTGTAAACGAAAAGGTATGCAATGTTATTATAGATGGAGGGAGTTGTACCAATGTAGATAGTTGTGAGATGGTGGAGAAGTTGAGTTTACCTACTTTAAAACATCCTCAACCATATAGGTTACAATGGTCGAATAATTGTGCAGAAGTGAAAGTGAACAAGCGAGTTTTGGTGTTCCTTTTCGATTGGTGAGTATGTTGATGAGGTATTGTGTGATGTGGTGCCGACACATGCTAGTCATATCTTGTTGGGTAGGCCTTGGCAATACGATAGGAAGTCGACACATGATGGTTTCAAGAATAAGTACTCATTTGTTCTAAACACAAAACCGATTTTATTGCTTCCTTTGTCCCCAAAACAAATATATGAGGATCTATTAAAGAAAAGAAAAAGAGATGAGGCCAAAAAAATGAGTGTTCAGATGGCCTTAAAAAAAGAGATATGGTCGAAAGAAAAAGTGAACAAAAGAGTGAGATGACCATAGAAAGAAAAGAGAAGAAAAGAATGAGATAAAAGAAAAACATAAAGAAAAAGAGGCCCAAAAAAAGAAAAAGAAAAGGAATTTTATGGCCCAAAAGAGTGAGGTAGAGATTTGTTTATTCTTGCATAACTCATTTCATGTACCTTTGTACAAAGTGGTTTATCCATATTGTGGTGATATAGCCGGTTCAACCCCGAGCATTGCTATTTTTTATTTGCTGGATTTTGGAGTTGTCATGACAAGGAGACAAATAAGTCTTGTTGAAGGGAGAACCCAAAGGGTTGGGCCGCGAGAATACAAGTGCAATCGTGATGTGGTAAGGTTAGTTGCCAATGCTACAACTATGAGGTACGACTTTCTTCCTTACCTTAATTTTGTGATGTTTTGTTTTCAAGAATTTGTAGAGCAGGTTGCAAATTTGATGGTTAAGGGACTGTTTGTCAATTTTTCCTTATTCACTGATTGCTATGGATTTGAGACGATTGATGACATGCATGTACCTATGAATCTTGATTTCCCACAAGTTACTCAGTTGGTGGGATTTGTTAGCTACAAGTGTGTTCACATGCATTAGACTTGAATTCTTGCGATGAGTTAAATGATTGTATGGGTAGTAAACATAGTGTGTCCTATTTGCATGATTCATATTTGTTTGATGATGGCGTTAGGATGAGCATGAATGAATATAAGAATTTTATGTGCGTAATGAATACAATTTTAAAAAGAATAAATTCTTCATTCTATATTCATTGCATGAGTTACGTGCTAGTGAGGCATATTGTGGTGGTTTAAATGTTGATGAAATGCATGATTATATGTGTTGGTTGCATATGAAACGACATGTTGAGTGTCATTGTGATACATGCATTGAATATGGGAGAATGACATGTCTATCGTATTCCTATGTCATGCATCAGTTATATCTTATTCCTAGTAAGCTACGGTCGTACACGGGTATGGATTTCAATTGTGTGTTAACTAGGTCTAAGAAGGGGAGGAATCTGATAGTTGTGATACTTAATTATATTTGGTCATTTGGTGTCATTTGTTATTTGGTATGTGGTGAAGTTGATGAGTTTATAGGAAAGGCAACGATGATGTTGGGATTAGAGCGAGCAAATTATAGCACCTACAAACTTTAGTTGAAAGGTAAGCATGATGGTCATATAATCCTTGTTGTTACTAACTTGCCTCGTTTTTTTGTAGTAGCAAAGATTTGAGGACAAATCCTTTTCAAGAAGGGAAGGATGATGCAATCATGGTCGGCCAAGCTCCGAGGGAAGCATGGGATCCATTAGAGTTGCCGGGGCGAGACAGAGAAAGGCCACCGAAGACACAAAAACAGAAGGTATCGCGCAACAGGACAGAAGACCTCGCGCACATTGATGCGATCATGGTCGGCCAAGCTCCGAGGGAAGCATGGGATCCATTAGAGTTGCCGGGGCAAGACGGAGAAGGGCCACCAAAGACACCAAAACTGAATGTATCGCACAACATGACAAAAGACTTCGCGCACATGCGCCCAGACGAGTTACGCATATGCGCGAGCCTCGCGCACATGCGCCAAGTTGAGGCGCGCATATGCGCGAGAGACATTGCCACCGAAGTGTTAAACAGAGACTTCCGCGCATATGCACGCGGTGCAAATGCGAAGACAGAACATTTCACGCATATGCAAGAGCTCAGGGCGCGCATATGCGCGCGGCCTTAGACTTTTCCTAGTTTAGGGTTTTATTATTTTGGCAACTAGAGATTGACATCTTTTTGATATGTAAAGGGATATGAACGAAATTTTTGGGGACAATTCAGATATTATTATTGAGTTTATCAAACTTTTGAGAATTTTCTCTCAAGCTTTTCAAGGCTTTTTCTTTGTAATCAAAATCAAACTTATCAAAGTTTTACTTTGTGGCGTTTGTCGGTTGATTTCATACGGATTGTCAAGGACAGGTTCTTTGAAGGATCGTTTGGTTTTCAATTGTTTCATTGGGATTCTTTGTTACTAAACCACGTAGTTTAGAGGTGAAAATCACGTCATACTTGAATCAAAAGATCGGGACACAAAAACAATCTGTGTTCGTTATTGAATTGAGAGCGCGATTCTAGATTAATCGTGTTTGCTTTTCTTACGTACGTGGATTCATATCACCTTCCATATCTCATATGGAGTCTGATTTTGCCTTTTGTTGATCATGGTTCTGTTCTGTGTGTAGCACGCTGTGTTAATTGCTTCTGCCCAGAAGTGCTGAGAGATGTCTGTATCTGCTAGCATTGTTCTAGCAGCTTCTTTAAGAGTTCTGTTTCTCCTCTCAGCTATTCCATTTTGTTGAGGCGTTCTTGCAGCTGAATATTCATGATGAATACCCTGTTCATCTAAATACAACTCAAGAATTTTGTTAGTAAACTCAGTGCCCCGATCACTTCTGATTTTGATGATAGAAACTGTGATAGGATCGATTAACGTATCAAGATTGTTTAGAAGGGGGGGTTGAATAAACACTCACAATTAAAACTGATCTTTTCGAATTTTGAGTTCAGTTTGGTGACAAACTGATTCTCGGAATCTTGTTGGTCAATGACAATCAGTTAAACTAAAGTAGTTGCAGGAAAATAACTGACTGAAAGATAGAATACGAAACTGAAATAAAATAGGCAAGGGTTGTTTCTGGATGTTCGGAGAATTTAATTACTCCTACGTCACCCCTTCTATCTCAAGGATAAGGATATCCACTAAAAGACTTTGATCAAATACAAGAATTGTACTGACCCACTTCAGTTTGGACTTAACACTGCCAAAACTGAAATTCTTAGTATTACAGAATGTTCTCAGTGCGTAACTGATATTAGCACTATCGAATTTCAACGATTATTACAACTTGCTAATGAGCTCAAATTGTAGCCTTAACTGCTACGAATATATCAAGTAAGATTGAGCTGAGATTTTGACAGAGTGACAGCAAGCTTTTGAATAGTGTTTTTTTTTTTTTGAAAAGTCTATTTTGGGCAAACTAGTTACAAGTTCATGTTTACACAGATAGGCAATGGATTTAAAGTTTAGATGACTTAGTCTCTTGTGCCACAACCAGTTTTTAAATAATTTGGAAGCAATAAAACAAACTGATGCATAAGTTTGATCATTCCAACTGACTTTTATATGTGTTTCCACAACGTTTGCCAGTTAGTATGATTTCATCACTTGAAGTTTTGACTAAACATGAGTTTTTGTCAAAATGTACTGAGAATCCACTGTCGCATAACTGACTGATGCTGATCAAGTTATACTTCAGGTTTTCTACTAATAGAACATCTTTAAAAGTAAAGTTACCATGGATAAGCTTACCCTTACCCACAATTCTACCTTTGGAATTATCCCCAAAACTGATATTTGGACCACTGTATTTGATCAGTTGAGATAGCACACTTGCATCTCCTGTCATATGTCGCGAACATCCACTGTCCAAATACCATATTGAGTTTTTGTTTGTACCTGTTACCTGCAGTCACACACATAATATAATTTGGTACCCATATCTATTTGGGTTCTGAACTGATTAGTCCTTTAGGAACCCATACTTGGATTAGTCTAACAGGCTTTCCAGTAGCTGTATTCCAAATGGTTTTTCTCGGCTTTTGTGTGCTTGTGTGGTGTACGAATGATACAATATGTGTTTTAGCTTTATTCAACTGATTGTTTAGTCTATATCTCTTCTGAACTGGCTTGCAGTTATAGTAATTGGAATAGCCATTCGAATAGTTTTTGTAAAATATCTTTGATGACTGACTTTGTGAATCAGTTGAGAATTTTTGACTATAACCAATACCATATCTTTTGGCCTTGTTCATATTCTCAGTAGGTTGCTCAATCAGTTTACTGGACTCAATTTGTTCTAGTACCACTGCTGATTTGACAAAGTGAATGTATTTCCCTTTGTCTATTGTTAGCTTTGGATTGAGTATCATTTGGATACATTTCTCCTTGAGTGTTAAACCCTAAACCAGTTTTATGAGAAACTGATTTTTGTGAAATCTGCATTTCATTTAGTGCAGTAGATGATTTGTTCCAAGACTGAATAAGCTCAGTCTGTTTTGAGTTTTCAAGCATCAACTTCTGTATTAATGACTGATTTTTGTTTCTTTCTGCTTTTAACTCAGCAATTTCCCTTTTTATACTCAACCCATCGACTGATTCATCATTTTGGTTTTATTGTCTGTGGGATCAGTTTGCTTTGCTTTGATTTCTTCAAATGATGATGCAAGCTTTTGATACTCATTTACCATGTCATGTAGTGTTAGAATGAGTTCTTCTCGTGTGAAATCAGTTGAGCGGAAATCAAATACCTGTTGGCTAGATGATTCTTCTGCTGCATCATTAGCCATCAAGCACTTTAGTTCCTCATCATCACTAGAACTGCATGAGCTTTCTGGTTCCGACTCTTCACTGTCAGTTTCTGCCGATTTAGATTTGTTTTCTTCAGCTAAGAGTACCTCATGTTTCTTTCTGAACACCTTCTTATCTTCCTTGGATCTTCTTTTGCGTTCATATGATTTCTTTCTTCTGTCAGTTGAGCCTTGACTGTCCTTCTTGGGTTTAGGACAATCAGCAATGAAGTGACCTGATTTGCCACAGTTATAGCAGGCATTTGGTTCATCTTTGGAATTGTTCCTTTGGTATGGCTTCTGAAAGTTCCCTTGATTCTTTCTCATGAATCTTCCGAATTTTTTGATGAATAATGACATAGCATCATTACTCAACTGATCAACAGATTTTTCGACTGAACTGATTGGTTCAGTTCTGACAGCAGCTAGAGCAGTTGTGGCTGCAGGGGTGGATGGTTCTCCTTCTCTGGTCTGCAGCTCGAACTCATAAGCCTTTAAATCAGCAAATAAATCATGAAGTTCAATCTGGTTTAGATCTTTGGACTCCCTCATTGCCATGGTTTTGACATCTCATTCCTTGGGAAGACCTCTCATTATCTTTAGTGCAATCTCTTTGTTAGTATACACTTTTCCAAGTGCATTTAACTCATTAATGACACTGCTTACTCTTTCATCATACTCGTGCATCGATTCTCCTGCTTTCATTTTGATGTTATCAAACTTTTGCATAGCAACAGAAAGTTTATTTTCCTTGGTTTGATCATTTCCTTCATACACCTGGATCAGCTTCTCCCAAATTTCTTTGGCTATTTTACACATATTTATTTTGCTGAAGGTTACTTTGTCCAGCGTTTTGTACAGAATGTCTTTTGCCACATTATCAAGATTTGCTTTTATTTTGTCTTCAGTTGTCCATTCATCTCTGGGCTTTTCTATTCTTTGTGGTGCCCCTTCTGTTATGGCAACTACTGTATTTGCTTTTAGAATCTTCATGGGTCCATCAGTTATGACATACCATATGTCATCATCTTGTGCAGCCAAATGAGCCTGCATTCTGATTTTCCAATCATCAAATTCTTCTCTGGAGAACATGGGAATTTTGTTGAATGAAGTCATGCTAGAAAGTTTTTAAGTCAAAAATATTCAAGAACAAGATTCAACCGCTCTGATACCACTTGATATGATCGATTAGGGGGGTAATCGTTGAGCTACAATAGCTCGGTTCTTGATATATTGAATACCGATGAATTAAATCGAGTTTAGTTAAAAACCAAGCAGAAGATACTCAAAATAATACTTCATAGAAACCGATTAAATATTTTGTAAACCATTTAAAATATATGCAAGTTGAATGAGGTAAAAATATTCAGTTGAAGCATTTTATCAAACACTTGGTATACAATATTTTGATATTCGAAGAACACATAAAATGCTTCAACAATGCATCTTTAAAAACAGTGAAAATGATAAGCAAATGCAATAAACAAATAGAAACGAATTTGTTTATGGATGTTCGGAGATTTCAAACACTCCTACGTCACCCCTTCTTCCCCTTGGGAAGGATCCACTAGAAGACTTTGATTTATACAACTACTTGTACAAACCCATTCGGAAGGGCAGCACCCAACTAGAACTCCTAGCACTCAAGATTGTAGGCAGCACCTTACAATCAGCATATTATTTAATGTCTCATATGCAAAGACTACATACACAAGTTTATTGTCTTTGTGCAAGACTCACTCAACTAATATTTGAAGTTCAACTCTCTTGTATATGTGTGAGTGATTGCGTGTGAGGAATTTATCATTTACACTGTATATCTCAAATGTATCCTCACACAAGGGCTTGTGCTCTCAACTAGCTGATATCTTCATGCTAACTGCCCATGCTTTGAATCCACTTCAAAAGCTGTTGTTCGATCTTCAATATGTTGTATTTATAGGCTCCAACACTGATATATACGTTAGACACAAGAATATGACCGTTATAAAGTTTCTGTACTGTTTCTGGAATTGCAACGGTCAAATTCGTCTTGCTGGACATTTTCTCGACTGGTCAACTGGTCAATCAGTTCAACTGGTTCAGTTGGTCTGGTTCAGTTGGACTGGTTCAACTGGTCTTCAGCTGGTCTGGTCCAGTTTTAGCTGGTCTGGTTCAGTTTCAGCTGGTCTGGTTCAACTGATCTTCAGCTGGTCTGGTTCAGTTTCAGTTGGTCAGCAGCTGGTCAACAGTTGGTTCAGTTGGATCAGTTTCAGCTGGTGTGCTGAAATCAACCTAGCTGATTTCAGTTTGTGCAGAACCAGTAACTTCATCGTCATTTATCAGCATCTTAAGCTTTGATTCAGACTTTGACTTCTGAAGATGATTTGTATATCATCGTCTTATCTTTCCAACGCATACTGAATCGCTTCATTTTGATAACCGAGCTGAGAGATATGACCACAATACCGCAGTTGCTCAAACTCAACTGATTGCTATTTTCGTGTGATCAGTTTGGTAATTGAGCGATCAGTTAGACCATGATAACATCCGATTTTTCCCAACTGACGTGAAATACGATTTGTTCCAAATTGAGTTCTGAATATGAGACAGAGACGGTGGTTAGAGTTGGTGAAAGACTACGATTGTGAAATTAGCTATCATCCGGGGAAAGCTAATGTTCTGGCAGATGCCTTGAGCCGAAAGGTTGCAGTCGTAGCACAGCTGTCAGTATAGAGATCTCTTCAGTCAGAGATTCAGAGATTTGGGTTAGAGGTTTATCATAAAGGCAGAGCTCCTAAACTGTCTAATCTGACAGTTTAGTCTTGTTTGCTAGACCGAATTCGTGTAGGTCAATCTTTATATGAGCAGTTGCAGAAATGGAGACTGAAGGATGAGGCCAATGGCAGTGTACTCTACAAAGTGCCTGATGGTATTGTGAGATACAGAGGTACGATGTGGGTGCCTAGCGTTGATTCGATCAGAGAAGATATCTTGTCAGAGGCACATGCATCCCCGTATTCTATCCACCCAGGAGGTACCAAGATGTACAAGGATCTGCAGGTTTTGTATTGGTTGCCATGTATAAAGCGAGACATCCGCCGATTTGTGGCTGAATGCCTCACTTGTCAGCAGGTGAAGGCAGAGCATCAGAGGACAGCAGGAATGCTTAAGCCACTCCCTATCCCCGAGTGGAAATGGGAGAATATCACCATGGACTTCATTGTTGGATTGCCGAGGTCAGTCAGGGGATCCAATGCTATTTGGGTTATAGTGGATCGACTTACTAAGTCAGCGCACTTCTTGTCAGTTAAGACGACTTTCTCCGTGACGCAGTATGCGGAGCTCTATATCAGGGAGATAGTACAATTGCACGGAATCCCAGTTCTATTGTGTCCGACAGGGACCCAAGTTTTACATCGTCCTTTTAGAATAGTTTGCACGCAACCATGGGGACGAAGTTGCTATTCAGTACATCTTTTCACCCGCAGACAGATGGCCAGTCTGAGAGAGGGATTCAGATTTTGGAGGATCTATTGCGAGCATGTATGATTGATTTCCAGGGGATTTTGGAATCTAAGCTACCTCTAGTGAAGTTTACCTACGACAGCAGCTTCCAATCATCTATTGGTATGGCTCCATACGAGGACATTTTATGGAAGGAAGTGCAGATCGCCGATTCATTGGGATGAAGTTGGGGAGAGTTCAGAGCTTGGTCCAGAGATTGTTCAGCAGACTGCAGATGTGGTGTTCAAGATCCGAGACAGAATGAAGACCGCCCAGAGCTGTCAAAAGAGTTATGCTGACAAGAGAAGGAGAGATCTAGAGTTTGCCATAGGTGATCACGTTTTCATGAAGATAGCACCAATGAAGGGCGTTGTGAGATTTGGGACGAGAGGCAAACTTAGTCTGAGGTTTATCGGACCTTTGAAATTCTTGACAGAGTTGGGACATTAGCTTATCGTATAGCCTTACCGCCGAATCTGGCCGGTGTACACAATGTGTTCCACGTCTCGATGCTGAGGAAGTACCTAGAAAATACTTCGCACATATTGAGTTTTGAGCCGTTTCAGCTTGCTCCAGACCTGTCATATGAGGAAAGACCTGTCCAAATCCTAGACAGACAGGAGCATAGACTTCGGAACAAGGTGACCAAGTTGGTCAAGGTTCAGTGGTTGAACCAATCAGTGGAAGAGGCCACTTGGGAGGCAGAGGCGGATATGAGAATTCGCTACCCGGAGTTGTTCGGTAAGATTTAATTTCGAGGACGAAATTTATATAAGTGGGAGAAACTGTAGAGCCCAAAATCAGTACACGTAAAACTCATGCATTTATTTAAATTTAAAATTATTTTTTTAAGTGATGCATGATTTATTAAATTGCATTATTTTAAATTATTTATGCTTATTTGATGCACGTTAAAATATTTCACGAGTTTCATGTTTCAGGCGATTATTCGATGCGGGATCGAGGAAAAGAGACCGGTGACGATTTTGGCAATTTTAAAATGTGGTATTTTATTTTAAGTTAAGGATAGGACATTTTAAATAATTTATTTAGTTGTAGTATTTTAAAAGCCTAATTTGGTTATTAGGTGTTTCGAATTTTAAAAGGTATACCTATGGTGTATTTTATTTCAATTTTTAAGATGCTAGTATTTTGTCAGGAGTTAGTATTTTAGTTAGTGTTTAATTAACTTTTAATTAGGGGTTAATTTTTAATTAAGCAATATTTTAATCCCTAATTTGACTAAACACACACACATACATGTTTTAACACACACAACACACACACATATATCAATTCAGGTTTTCATATTTTTGAGAGAAGAAAACTAGGGTTCCTTGAAGCAAGAACAACCGCCCCTCTCCTTTTATTTCTCCAGCAATTTTTCGTAAGTTTTGTTGCAAGAAAATCGTTGCACAATCGTCCCAGATCAACCCTCGCTTCCTTCCCGCGTCGGAGTCGTCGTTTCGGTATAGTTAAAGATTTAAAGGCATGTATATTCTATTTTTCCTGCATCGATCTAGTCATATTATGTGTTGTGATGTTTTTATGTGAGAAAAGCCATGTGTGATGTAAAGGGTTTGAGCAGAAAAATTGTTTGATCAATCTATGCAACGTTTTTAGATCTAAAAATTTAGTTTTCACTGTATTTTGAATTACTGCGATTTTTTGGTCGAGCTTTTGGGAAAACTTTCAACATATGAAACATAGAACTTTTTGATACCTTAGATTTGATATAAAATTTGAAATATTTGGATAAAAATTGAGTGAGTTATGGTGTTTTTCGTGGGACTGCTCAAACTGCGTTTTCTGAAAATTTCGTTATTGATGTGTTCTTGAAGTTTTATTGTTGCAGGCTTCGTTGGGGATCGACGGGTGATCGCTGCAGCGTTTAAGTATATCTTTAATGATGTTGGGATTATTATTGTTGATTCGTTTTGCATCGTTAGGCACTTGGGAGAATGAGTAGTCGTAAAAATCGTTTGATGTCAAAAAACGGGTTAACGGGTTTATTGTATCACTTGTGATTTGTGGTTGTTTCGGGGGAAATGTATAGGCTTAATTCAATACTATGGTATCCTAGGATGGGTCTCGAGGTGTCGGTTCGTAGTCCGTATGATCGAGTTAGGGAGATTAAGCATCATGTGTACAGAATTTTCGTTGGTTCGCGTCAACAGTGGTTACACAGACCCTGGCACGGGGTCCGTGCCCTTGTTTATTCCGAAGTGTCTTTTTACAGAGTCTACACGGACCCTTACACGGACTTAGGCATGAGGTTCGTGTCCTTCCTTCTTTTCGATGTGTCTTTCCGGTACCTACACGGACCCAGAGCCAGACCTGGGCACGGGGTCCGTGTACCTTCATTTTTGGGGAATGATTTAATTTCACATTAAGATTTGATTTGGGGTACAAGATCAAGGTTAGTACGATGATTAAACGAGGTCAAGTCCCGAGTAATCTAGAATGTCATAAGCTATTTATTTGATTCAGTGGTGAACACGAATACCTACGTCTAAGTTATGCAAGTTAAGTATTTTAAACTCATGATAGTATGTGCAGCATTGGCCCCAAGAGAGATCCAATGAATCCCTCAACACCAAGTAAGTATGCTCGACGTGCAAAGAAAATACTTTTAAGTTTTTGAGGTATACTAAATGTCTTGTGACCAAATTATGTATGGGATTGAAAAGCGGTAAAGTATGACCAGGGACCAATCCACCCTGTTAAATTATGAACGGGTTTAGATAAGGATTGGAAAGCAGTAAAGTATGACCAGCGACCAATCCACCCATTAAATTATGAACGAGGATCTCATGTATGTGGCAGTGGATCTTCCCTGCCAGCCCAGTACTGTGGTTTAGTCTGATTAGGCGCATTTATGTATGGGTCACTTGCTTTGAAACATGCCTCTATGCAAAATGATGAAGTCTATATATGATCAAGTATGTACGATGTAAGCATGTTTAAGAAAAGTTTTATGTTGATGGCACGTCTATTATGTAAGTACGTATGCTCAATCTTATTTATGCAAGTTCAAGTTCTAGGTTTTACGTTCTATTTTAAAGCTGCATGTGATCTTATTACATATTACTCGTTACTTCCAGTTTATACATGTTGATTCTTTAAACTCACTAGACTTGATCGATGCAGGTGAGGATGAGTTTGAAGAGACGATGGGTGAGGACCAGTGAGCTGGCTTGGACTGAGCGGGAGGCTAAACCCGAGGACCGCCATGTTTTAAGTTTTATGAAATGTTCAAAATACTCTGATTTCACGTTTTGTTTACAATGTCTAAACAAGCATTTATTTCTTTAGCAAATTTTATTGGAAATATCTTTTAACGCAAATATGTTTGGATGAGCTATTGATTTATGAACGAAAACTTAAAGTTATGTTATATTTAAGAAAATTTTTATTTTTCCGCAAATTTCGAGTAGTTTAAAAGTACGGTATGTTACAGCTTTTCACGTATATCTGATAAACTTTGAAATTTTTGAAAGCAGCAAAGGCTAAAAATATTCTGATCGCTTCAAGCCTTGCTACTGGTGCATAGGTTTCATCATAATCTATTCCTTCTTCTTGTCTGAAACCTTGAGCCACCAGTCTTGCTTTGTTTCTGACCACATTGCCTTCTTCATTTAGTTTGTTTCTAAACAGCCACCGTGTTCCAATAACAGCTTGATGAGTTGGTCTAGGTACAAGAAACCAAACTTCATTTCTTTTAAATTGATTCAGCTCTTCTTGCATAGCTTCGATCCAACTGGAATCAAGAAGAGCTTCTTCAATTTACTTTGGTTCATCATGAGAGATAAAAGTAGCATGCATATATTCATTAATCATTTGCCTTCTGGTTCTTAATGGAGCTGCAGGATTACCAATAACCAAAGATGGAGGATGGGATTTCCTCCAGATAAAAGGGTTTAAAGAAATTTCTTCCTTGTTTGATATATTCAAATCAGGTTCAGCTAAAGCAGTAGAAGGTTCTGGAATGTTCACTTCTGGTAAATCCTATGTCTGAGCAATTGGTTCTACCAGAGGAATTTTTGTTTCTGGATTTTGAGCATCTTTAACACTAGGTTCTGCATCATCTTCACTATCCAGTTCCAGATGAATCATGTCTAACATGTTCCTTAGATTTGATACGTTAGAAATTCCAGGAGCACTGTCATCTTCATCAAAGACAACATGAATAGATTCTTCAACATTAAGAATTCTATTATTGAAAATTCTAAAAGCTTTTCTTACTGCTGAATATACAAGAAATAGTCCAGCGTCTGATTTTGAATCAAAGGCACATAAATAATTTTTAACGTTATTGTGAACAAAAAATCTGAAACCAAATACATGAAAATTAGATACATTAGGCTTATTCCCTTTCCATATCTCATACGGAGTCTGATTGTGTCTTTTGTTGATCATTTTTCTGTTCTGTGTGTAGCATACTGAGTTGATTGCTTCTGCCCAAAAGCGCTTAGAGATGTCTACATCTGCTAGCATTGTTCTAGCAGCTTCTTTAAGAGTTCTGTTTCTCCTTTCAGCTACTCCATTCTATTGAGGCGTTCTGGCTGCTGAATATCTATGATGAATGCCCTATTCATCCAAGTATAACTCAAGAATCTTGTTAGTAAACTCAATTCCCCGATCAGTTCAGATTTTAATGACAGAAATAGATTTTTCATTTTGAATCTTTTTCAGAAGCTTGATCAGGAGACTACTGGTTTGATCTTTTCCAGCAAGAAATATTACCCAAGTAAATCTAGAAAAGTCATCAACAACAAGTGTACATTTCATTCCCCCTAAGCTCATGATAGGGATTGAACCAAATAAGTCCATATGCAATAATTCTAAACACCTTAAAGTTGATTTACTACCTGTATTCTTGAAGCTAGATCTGACTTGCTTACCAAGTTGACATGCAGAACAGACATGATTCTTAACGAAGTTTATATCAGGCAAACCATCAACTATGTTCTGTTTCTTGAGATTATTGATTGACTTGAAATTCAGATGATTCAATCTCTTATTCCATAGCCAATGTTTATCACTAAGAGAGGCAACTAAACACGTAGGAACATTAATGTGATATTTATTCCATGAAACTTTGTATGTGTTGCCTTCTCTTTTTTCAGTAAATACAGTAGACTCATCAACATTATTAACTGTGCATGTGTGCTTCTGAAAAGCGACTAGAGTAACCATTATCACACAGTTGTCTGATGCCAATCAAGTTGTAACAAAGATTTTCAACCAATAGTACATTTTTTATAGTAATGTTACCATGGATAATCTTTCCTTTATCCACGGTTTTACCTTTTAAGTTATCCCCAAATGTTATCTTTGGTCCAGTACAACTCATTACTTTGGATAGTATATTTTTTTGTCCATTCATGTGTCTAGAACATCCACTGTCCAGATACTATGTGGAGCTGCTGATTTTGGCTTTCCTCTTCTGTTCCTGCAAACACAAATTTTAGTATCTGGTACCCAATCTATTTGGGTCCAATACTTATTAGTCCTTTAGGAACCCACATTTGTACAATTCTAGGTGACCTTGTACTTCGGGTATCCAAAGAGGTGTGTGCAACAGAAAGTCTGCTATTTCTATCAGAATGCATCTTATAGTGCTGTTCTTCCCTTTTGTTTTTGTTGTATGATCTGTATCTCTTGTGAACAAGTCTAGAATTATAGTACTGGTAGTTTTTAACCTTCATAGAGGGTTGTCCTCCTGAGTTGAATCCTCTGCTGGATCCAAAACTCTGGTGAACTCTTCCCTTAGGTTCAACATACCCCAAACCATAATGCTTCCTTCTGTTTGTCTGATCTGCAGTCCTTTCAACTCGAATAGTTGGTACTCTAGGTTCATATACCACACTGGATTTGACAAAGTGAATGAATTTCTCTTTACCTTTATCCAGTTCTGGCTTAGTACTTGTTTCAGAAGTGCTTTCATTGTTGCTGAATCCGAGACCACTCCTGTCACCGGATTACTTCTGTAACTCTTGCATATTCTCTAAAGAAACAGAAGACTTGTTCCATGCATTTATCAAAACAGATAGCTTCTGGTTTTCAGACCTCATTGTTTGGTAATCTGCATTCACTCTTTCATTCTCAGTTCTTAACTTACTCATCTCAACTTTTAAATTATTACAGTTGTTTTCTTGAAAGCAAATGAACTTACTGACTTGATCTTTTAAGTCTTAATTTCCAATCTTAACTTCCTCGAATGATTGAGAAAGTCTTGAGTACTCTTCCACCATGTCATGCAGTTCTTTAATTAAATCAATTCATGTAAATTCGTCAGAGTCAAAGTCAAGTACCTCTCCAGATGTCGAGGTTGGTTCAATATCTGCCATGAGACATTTGATCTCTTCTGCATCACTTTCATTAGAATGACTTTCTGATTCAGAAGACTCAGAACTAGAATCCGCCCATTTAGATTTTATTTCCTCAGCAATCATCGCTTTGCGGTCTCTTCTGAATTTATTGTCATTCCTCTTGTATTCCTTTTTCTTCTGGTCATCCTTCTTGGGCTTTGGACAATCAGCAATAAAGTGACTGATCTTTCCACATTTAAAACACGCCATGTCGCCAGGTGGTAAATCCTTCTTGAAGTTCCGGTTAGGGTTTTGGTACACTCGGTGATTCTTCTTCATGAATCTGGAGAATTTCTTCACAAAAAGAGATATAGCATCATTGCTGATCTTTTCATCAGTCTTTTCAGAAGTGCTTTCAATGATGGTAGCAGGTAATGCTTGTGAAACAACTATAGCAGCAGCAACAGCAGCAGTAGTAGTAGCAGCAAGAGCCTTGGTCGGTAGATTTGTTGAGGGCTCTTCTCCGCTTCTTACTTCCAGTTCGACCTAATAGGCTTTTAAGTCAACAAACAAGTCATGTAGCTCCAACTTGTTTAGATCTTTAGAGACTCTCAGAGCCATTGTTTTAACGTCCCATTCCCTGGGTAGAACTCTCATCACTTTGAGTGTTATTTCTATGTTGCCATACTCTTTCCTAAGAGCTGCTAGTTCATTGACCAGGCTGCTGAAACGTTCATCAAACTCATTCAGAGTTTCTTCAGCTTTCATTTTGAAATTATCCAATTTTTGCATTGCTACAGACAGTTTATACTCCTTCGTCTGCTCATTTCCTTCACAAATTTGGATGAGTTTTTCCCAAATCTCTTTAGCAGTAGAACACATCTTGATCTTGCTGAAGGTATTTTTGTCGAAGGTTTTGTAAAGAATGTCCTTCGCAGCATTATCAAGATTGGCTTTCTTTTTATCTTTGCCAGTCCATTCACTTCTGTGCTTCTCAACCATCTGGGGTGCTCCCTCATTAATAGCAACAGCAGTGTTACATTTTAAGATCTTTAAAGGACCATCTGTGATGACAAACCACATGTCATCATCTTGAGCTGCAGGATGAGCTTTCATCCGGATCTTCCAGTCATCAAAGTCTTCTTTTGAGAACATGAGAACCATGCTGAAGTGTGCCATATCTGTTGTAAATATAGAACAAGAAAAATCTGCTCTGATACCACTTGTTTGGGATCGATATAGAGTTTAGAGGGGGTGAATAAATTCTTTCCATTGACGGTCGTTTTTGCAAAGAGTGCTAGAATCCTATTAGAGATTATAGCTAATCTTGTTCAAGAGTAACTCCAGCAGATCACAATAAAAGGGCGGAAACGATCCGATGGAGTACGGTGAACACAATAAACAGTAGGCAGTAGACAATGGTTGTTTATGGAAGTTCAAAGATAAAATCTTCAACGTCTCCCCTTCTTCTGTTTCCGGAAGATATCACTAAAAGACTTTGGTTTTTACAGTACAACACTTGTACACACCCACTTCAGGAGGACTTATCTTTTGCCTACTGAAACTATTAGTTTCTCAACACAATAAAACGAATACAACAAATGTAATAGCCGATCGTTCATTTCTTTATTATGAATTATGGTATTTTATGGTGATGATTTATGGCCTTACGTTATTATATGAATGTTAATGAATGTTATCGAATGGAATAGATAATGGATGGGTAGAATAGAAGGTTGAATTTGAGCTAAATAGGTAATGTAAGTGCAGAAACGGTATGAAAAATGTGGCAGTAGTTGTGGTTTTTAGCATAATGTTTTGTATATTGATCCAATTGATGTGACGCCACTTCCATTAGAAAGAAAAGACATAAGGCTATAACTTTAATGTTTTGAGTTTTGTTCAAATCATTAGGGAAGACGAGACAAAAGTGGCCCGAAGTGTGTCGTGTGTATCATCGTTCCTGCACTGACACATGTTGGGAGATTGAGCATAACTCTTTACTCAGACCTCCAAATTACATGAGGCCAATTGGAGATGAAAGCAAAGATATAGCGCTACAACTTTCATGTCGATCACTTTTGCAAATTCAGACATTAGTAATGCGTTTTTGGCAGAATTCCGCGCGCCATCGCGTCGGATCCGGAGCCATGGCGCGCCGGTTGCTGAATTTTTGGTGTTGGGTAGCATGGAGCATGCGGGTGCACGGGATCTCGCGCCACCACACCCAGCACATGTTAAAAAGCGTGTTATGAGGTTTGGATGGCATATATTAGATTGGGGAATGATTTTTGTATCATTTTCTTCTCTTCCCATTTCTCTCCATCGGTTAGAAGCTAGGGTTCTTCCATTTTTCTTCTTTCCCTCCTATCATCTCTTTATTTATTCCTTCAATCCAAATTGGTATCTTCATCTACGCTAAGAGAAGGATCAAGGTAAGTTATTACTTTGTCTTGTTCTTGAATTCCTTGAGTTGTAAATTTGTATTGGTAAGTTTTCGACTTACGGGGGATTGAAAGCTTTAGAAAATGATGTTAATGGATTCTATTATGGTTTAATCTTTTAGAATCATCACCAAGTGCCAAGGCTGGTGTATCTCTATTTGATTGTAAGTAGATTCTTCCTTTGAATGCATCTCATGAGCTATGTATATGATCAATGAAAATTCCATTGATTTTAACTCCTTTAAATCATTGATTACATATATTTTATGTATTTATATATTGAAAAGAAATGGAATTGAAGCCAAGGGCAAAGTAAAGGAGCTAACTCTTTACCACGCACGCCACATGTTTGAAAAAGGATTCAATGAATTTTTTATGTCTTGATGGTTATATGGTATTGTGGTGTTACCTATGGTAATTCTAAACCCATGTGACAGAAGTTGATCAACATAATGACATGTACTGTGACTGATTTTGACTGAGACGTACATGTATACCATCGACGGATGACCTATCAATGCCATACGAATGAAAAAAAATGAATTGTTCTATGGAATGCCATCTTATAATTGTTATATACACATTTTATTGACTGACGGCATAATTGTTATATACGCATTTTATTGAATCCAATGTCTATAAACAAAACGGCTTCTTTGACTGTGAGTGAATCAGCTTTATCACCGAAAAAGGGTCCCGCAGAAAGCTTCATAATAATCAGTCTTTGTTTTATACCAAAAGTAGTAAGGCGTGTTAAATCTCTTCGTACTGCATTAAATGGTACAATTAATAATAGTACTATGTAAAGTAACAGTAACATTTAAGACTTGTAACGATCAAACAAAAGACGTTAAGTTCTGCTTCTGCTTTTTCTTCGTTCTGCTTCCTAACCGTTAAGTTTAGCTAAGAAATACTCGATAAGTACTGCTTTTGTTTTAGCGATACGTTCTGCTTCTGCTATTTATATTTTTCTCTATTTTTAATATCACCACCTACTAGTTTTGACTATCATCACCACAATTAAAGTAAATCTAACATGTTTTTATAATTAATTATAATTGATATCTATTATGTGATCCAAATCCACTTAATGCATAATTTTTCATAATTAAGGATGTTGTGACTATTACTCAATTATTTAAAATTATACGGTTCATCGGACAAAATTTTGGCTTTATTTTAATATTTTATATAATAATTATTTAGTAACATAATCAACATTTTCCAAGATTGTTCCGAGGAAAGATAGGTAGTGCTAAGGCCCTTTAAATACCTAACTCTTAGTAAGAGCAACATTCCTCAGGGAGACCAATGACAAGTCAAGGCAGTTTAAACCGATCTATGAAAAACTCCCTCAGATCATGTTTTATTATGTCACCTTATAACTATTATTCAACTTAATTATCCATATTTATGTGAATCTTTATAAGCCAAAATTTTTTATTAAATAACTTTATATTCAAATTTTTACAAAATATGAACAAATACATTCCCCATCAGTTTTTCTCTTCAATCAGAGTAGTGATAAAGTGATGATCACATTTATATGAAAACATGGGCTCCTCGTCAATTTTTCTCTTTTATGAGTAGTGATAAAGTGATGATTATTTTTTCATTTGTGAACATCTGAAATATTTTATTTTATAATATTATATTCACATCTTACTAGATATGTTAATTTCATATTATAAATAACTTAATATAATTTAATATGAACATAATGTGAATATTGATGACCCAATTATTTGCATTTTAAATTTCAAAAATAAATACAAACATAATATTAAATTTGCACGTACAAATCAAACACTTATCCATAATATTTGACATTATATCTAACATGCAAAAATAATTTCTAAACATGTATTAGAAATTACGTCGAATTTGGAATTTTTTTAATGTGTATAAATTATTTAACAAAATGCTATATGTATATCGAATTATACATATAACTTCATAACACATTAATCATTATTTATTTATTTATTATTATTATTATTTTTATTTTAAAAACAATAATAATAAAAAACCAAATTGTTACCAACAATGGCTTGCAATTGTCAAATTGGTGTGGGTCCCGCATTAATTAATATTTTTTTAAAAAAATTAATCATTTATTAAAAATTGCATTCAACGAAATGGGTCTTCAATTTCAATTCATGCACGAGAATTCAATTTCATTTAGCTTCAATTCAATCGAAGACAATCACGAGCATTCGAAGTTTCTTCGTCTTCTGAAGGATTTCTCAATATTTGCTGCAAAAAATTTTCTCTTTTCGTTTTCAAATTCTGAAACTTTATTTAATTTTCAAGATTCAAGGAAGAACTTCAAATTTCGACCGAGAAAAAAATTCTAGGGTAAGTTTCTCAATATTATTACGTCCGATATTTAAATTTCAAGTTTTTACGTAAAACTTAAAATTTTTTTCCCAAAATTTCATGATATCCAATTTTTAGAAAATGAAAACAAATATTTTCAAGGCAGAGGTATCACGGCACCGATACCAAATTCAGAATTTTTCTAAAAATCATGTTTCTACGTATATATGAAAATGATAAACAATATGCAGAAATAAATCGAGTGTTACCTCCGGCCATTGAAAATTTTTAATTTCTCTACTTTTCTTCCGGTTGAAGCCTTCTAAGCACTCAACACACTCTGTAGATGTTGTATTTTTCTTATGAGATGTGTGCTTAGGGACCTCAATCGCTGTTATTTATAGACATCTCCTACCATCGATGAGTTTTTTCGGGAGCCTTATTGTCAAAGGAAGAGGCACATGCGTGCTTCAATTTTCTAAAGTTGAGGCGGCGTACGCATCTTTTGTCAAAATTTGTAGGCAATGGTCGTCATCATTTCCTACACGTTATTTCTTCCTTTGATATGAGCCAATTTTCTTACAGTGTGTACTTAGAGACCTCAATCGCTGCTATTTATAGGCATCTCATACCATCAATGACTTATTGCGGGAGCTTAATTGTCAAAAAAATAGGCGCATGCGTGTCTCAATTTTCTAAACTTGAGGCGGCGTACGCATCTTTTGTCAAATGTTGTAGGTAATGGTCGTCGCCATTTCCTACACGTTTTTTCTTCCTTTGATATGAGCCATTTTTCTTACAGACAGTGGTCAGAGGTGCACAAATGTCAAAGTGGTCTTGGTGATGGAATCGGTGGCTGACAAACTCGTTGAGAAACTGAAGTCGCGAATGGCAAAATTTACAATTGGTGCCCCAAAGGATGACTGTGATATGTCTCAGAATCGTCTGCAAACTTTATCGAGGGACTTGTGACGGATGCCAAAAAGGGAGAAGCAATGTTTTGCCAAGAGTACAAGAGTGAGGGAAATCTCATTTGGTCGTTGCTATTGAATCACATGATAATAGCGTGGCAGGAGCCGTTTAGACCTGTTTTACCGGTCATTAGGATTGGTTCTATGGATGAAGGTATCCATCACTGCAATGAAAGCAAATTTGGTCTCCAGAATACATTTCTTTTTGGGAGTTTGGCTCCAGTTTCTATTGTGAGGTTGGAATCTCAAAATTACGATAAGCTGCGAAACTCATAGTGTAAAACTTTTTCCATGTCGAAGAGGAATGGAAATTGGGACACCGAACCTTATAAGCGGCTTGGTTAAATACAACTCAAACTCATGTTTCGATTAAGCTACATTTAGGTTTAAGTTGCTTCGAATAGTTATTGGAATCAAGTTTGAGCATATATTTCATGTTATAGTAGATGCCCTCTAAGCCAACTATTGGCCATGGATTTTATTGACTCGGTTGTAATAAAAAATCTTTATTTTAATATAATTCATTATTTCATGGTTTGTTATTTCTTTATCTGTATACCCATGTGAACAACATACATAAAGACTTTGATTATACTTAATACAAATGAATCGTAATTCGATGCTGAAACTCATTTGTAAACACTGTATGATCTAAATTCGTTCCTAGTCGATTAAGCCGCCCAAAACATGGATAAATGTCGCTTGAGCTCGAGACTCGCATCTGTGATGTTGTGTACCGTGTTTATTGGTAAGGGCATAGAGATGTTCAAACATGCAGATGGGTAGTCATATGATGATTATACCGAACAACCCTCCCACGGACTTTCCAGGTGGTTATCATTCATCGAGAGGATAAGTACGTGGTTATGATTGTACACCATTAGTCCTTATGACCCGGGACAACAATGAGGCTTTATATGCTAGGGATGTGCTTTGACTCGTTTACCGGCTCCAGGAGAGTCATCAGGTGGAGAGATTGGGTACAGTTGCGACACATATAGGAGCCAGTGCATTGTAATCGGGAATTCACCGCTCACCTACGGGTATGGATATTCTATGTGATCTGATGAAATAATAGTGCATGGAATCTGTGGCCAGAGTATGAGATGCACGTTGGAGAAGGAGTTCTCCAATAGTACATGTGATGCCACTATTTATATGTATCACATAGTTATCGAATTCTTATTCAACCCTCGATGGACCAATGGTTGCAGATTCGATCGAGATGTATGAGATGAAGAGACCGTACTGTATGTTAATCATAACCGACTGGTTCTTGCAGGAACTATCAGTGATACCTAGGAAATCATGGGGCGATGCTACTAGACGCTCTTACCATGATTCGATGGGTTTAATCAGAAATATGATTTCTGACATTCTCATGATCAATTGTTGATACATAGAATGAGGCAAATTAGAGTAAGCCCGAATAAAGAATTATGTCCTGAATCACAAGGAGTTTCGAACACACGGCTAGGTGTATCTCTGAACAATTGAGAGTCAAACAAGCACGGGATCATTTGTTCCTGTTGAGAGAATAAATTCAAGAAGTTGAATTTATATTATGATCTAGTAAATTCAAGAAGTTGAATTTATATTATGATCTAGTAAATTCAAGGAGTTGAATTTATGATAATTAAATTTTGAGAAAATAAATTCAATGAGTTGAATTTATGAGATAGTAAATTTAAGAAGTTGAATTTATGAATTATAAATTTGGAGAGAATAAATTCAATGAGTTGAATTTATAATATTTGAGAATTTAATTTATCAAACTCAAAAGTTGAGTTTATTTAATATTAAATTATGGAGGTGATAAATTCAAGGAGTTGAATTTATAATTTAAATATTAAATTCAAATGTTGAATCTATAATAGATTTAAATTAAATGTAATTGGTGTATGTATTATGGGCTTGTAGGAGCACAAGACCAACATACAAATTATTAAGGTTCTTAATTGGACTTTAAAAGATTAATTAATTAATTAAACTAGTTGGAATAGAGTAAGTAATTGATTAAGCCCATTAAGTATTTAATTTAATTAATGGGCCCTAAGCTTATATATATGTGTATTAGGTTTGAGGTTAAAGAATTCCACTCATAATTTTTGAAAACCCTAGCCTCCACAAGCTAGGAATTTCGAAAATCCTCCTCTCCTCTCATAATTTCGGCCTCCACCTTTGTTTGTCAAAGGGTTTGGAGCTTTCCATTGTTTGATTAATCTAAAAAAAAAAATCCTTCTATTCTTTCTAGTGCAAGTTGGAAGGAGAACAAGTAATCCAGTCGTGGACCGGATTAGGAGATTGAAGCAAGTTTGTAGGATTTACAACAAGAGCTACGTTCGCTTATACCGGCGTAGTTGGAGCCAAGTGAAAATTCACTAAGGTAAAAGTTTTAAACATCCTATGAATGTTTGTTCTTTAAAATCATACGAGTGCTCAAACAAATATTTTGATTGTCAAAATAAAATAAAAATTTTAAAACTTCCGCTGTGTTTTGGGCACGAGAAAACCGAGATCCTATAGTGGTATCAGAGTCAGGTTCTCTATATCGTATGGTTTTAAATCATATTGAATAATTTATTTCTAACCACACAAATAAATTTTTCAGAAAACTGAAGCATAATAAAAAAGTTTATTTTTCCAGAAATTTGAATTAAAAAAATAGACTACCGGGAACTGTTCTGGGCAGTCTATTTTTTTTAATTCAAATTTCTGGAAAAATAAAATTCCGGGCAGTGCACTGTGCCCTCCTGCGCGCACAGTGCTTCGCGCGCAGCGTGCGCACAACAGGCACGCAGCGGCCGAGCGCGTTGTGCGGAGCGTCCGCACAACTTGCGGCGGAGAAAGTTGCATACACACTAATGTCAGTCCTGCTGAACTGACAAAGCATGCAAGATGGTATGACCATAGTATGCAAGCTAAAGTGTAACATGCTCGCTTCTATCTCAAATGAACTGTAGGGATAGTTTGCGGAAATTTTGAATGCTGCTGATATTCGAATACACGTGCAAGAGTTGCATGGTGCATGAAAATCATACAATGATGCACATCACTTTCAAAGAGCTCATGACTACACGCATGCAAGATGGGGTTCTGGTCCATGAGCGTGGTGTACATATGACTGGACTTATTGAGAATGTGGTGGGCCTGGAATATGTGATTCCTAACAAGTTACTTGATTGCATCAATTTGTTGTCTTTATCTTCCTCATTTGACGGGGATATGGTGAACTTCAATTTGAATAAGATATATAATAGCCTTGAAGAGGTAGTCTATACGCTTATGACTTATGAGATCACCATAAAAGAGAAAAATGTTGTTTTTTCTAATGGGACTCTCGTCAGACGAAAAATGGCCCACAAATTAAGGGAAAGAAATGTTCTGTCCCTCACAAGAAAAACAAACCCAATAAGAGGCAAACTCTAAAGGACACTTAAAAGGCCTACAAAGCCGGATAAATCAGAACATATTTATTTCACTACAAGAAATCCGGGCATAAGAAATTATATGTGCCAGAAATGTTATGGAAATGATAAGTGAATGTCCAAGTAAACAGGATTTCAACAACAAACAAAAGAAAGTTAGATGATTCAAATCTCACACAAATATGGCACGCTAGACTATGTCACATTTCCCAAAGAAGGATGCACAAACTAGTGGGAGAAGGCATGTTTGACTTGTTAGACATAAATTCTCTACCTACTTGTTAGTGCTGTCTAAAAAGAAAAATGACAAAGACTTCATTCAATTGGAACATTGAACGTGTGCATGGTCTACTGGATTTTATTCACACAAACGTTTGTAGCCCGCTAAGTGTAAGCACAAAATATGGGCAATCCTACTTCATCATTTTTACTGATGACCATTCGAGGTATTGGTATGTTTATTTGATGAAACACAAATCTGAAGCATTTGAAAGGTTTGAAGAATTCAGATCTGAAGTAGAAAAACAGCTAGAAAGGAGTATTAAGACACTTCGATCTGATCGGGGTGGAGAATACTTGAGTGCTGAATTTTTGGGTTATCTAAAAGAGAATATGATTCTAACACAATTGAATGGTGTTTCTGAAAGTTGTAATCAAACCTTGATGGACATGGTTGATCCATGATGGGATTCACTAAATTGCCTAAATCGTTTCGGGGCTTTGCGTTTGAAACTGCAACAATGTTGTTGAATAATGTCCATAGTAAAGCAGTGGATAAAATAAATATTAGATATGGATGGGAAAAACTCCCAAATATTCTTATTTGAGAATATGGGGATGTCCTGCTTATGTAAAGCAGACAGTGAGACACAAATTGTATAGTAGATCCACTTTGTGCTACTTTGTAAAATATCCAAAGAATTCTGTTGGATATTATTTCTATCGTCCAATGAAACAAAAGTGTTTGTTTCAAGATATGCCACCTTTTTGGAAAATGAATTTCTATTAGATAGAAAAAGGCAAGATGATAGAACTTGAAGAAATTCAAGATACTCCCTCAACTTTAGAAGTTGAATCTAATCCCCAACAACCAGTAGTTGAAGTACACCCTCCTAGAAGGTCTGATAGGGTTATCAGACCACCTGCAAGATATACGCTACTTCATGAACAAGGCCATGATGAGCCTTGTTGGATGTGATCCAATGAATATCAAAGAAGCAATATATGATACTAATTCAACCAAATGGCTTGAAGCCATGCAGTCTGAAATGGACTCTATGTATTCAAATCAAGTCTGGACATTGGTGGATCCACCTGAGGGAATCGTTCCCATAGGATACAAATGGATCTACAAAAGAAAGCTTGGGGCGAATGAAAAGGTATTGACCTTCAAGCAAGACTGGTTGCAAAAGATTATACTCAAATACAAGGAATTGACTATGAGGAAACTTTTTCACCAGTTATTATGTTTAAGTCCATTTTAATACTACTAGTCATAGCAACATGGTATGACTATGAGATATGACAAATGGATGTAAAGATGGCATTCCTCAATGGAGACATCAAAAAAAGAAATTTATATGTCTCAACCTGAGGGATACATATCAGTGGGAAGTGAGCATAAGTATGCAAACTTCAGAGATCAACATATGGTCTCAAGCAAGCGTCAAGGAGTTGGAAACTCAGATTTGATAGCACTATCAAGGAATTTGGTTTTGCTAAAAATCCTGAGGAACAATGCGTGTACAATAAAGTTAGTGGGAGTGCAGTGACATTCCTAGTACTTTATGTTGATGACATCCTACTCATTGGAAATGATATAGGATTACTACAATCAACTAAAGTATGGTTAGCAAGTAAATTCTCCATTAAAGACATGGGTGAAGCATCTATGTATTGGGAGTACAAATCTATAGAGATAGATCAAAGAGGATGTTGGGGCTCACCCAAGCGACTTATATAGATATAATCCTGAAAAGATACTCTATGGAAGACTTGAAGAGAGGATACTTGCAAATGTGTCATGGTATTAATCTATCTGAGGCAATGTGCCCCAAGACTGATGAAGAGATAGAGATGATGACATGTATTCCATATGCGTCAGGCATTGGTAGTATCATGTATGGTATGATATCAACATGCCCTGATGTTGCATATGCTCTGAGTGTTACAAGGAGATATCAGGCAAACCCTGGTCCAATGTATTGAAGACCGTGAAAGATATTCTTAAGTATTTGAGTAGGACTAAGAATTTGTTCATGGTCTATGGGGGTGGAGAATTGAAATTGGAAAGCTACACTGATTCTAGCTTCCAATGTGACGTAGATGATTCGAAATCGACCTCTGGTTTTGTATTCATGCTTAATGGTGTGGCTGTCTCTTGGAAAAGTTCCAAGCAAGACATTATTGTGGATTCCACCACTGAAGCTGAATACATTGTTGCATCTGCTGTAGCCAAAGAGACATTTTGGATGAGGAATTTTGTCCAAGAGTTGGGCGTTATTCCTAATGGAGTTGATCCAGTCCTGGTGTACTGCGACAACACTGGTGCCGTTGCGTAAGCAAAGGAACCAAGGTCTCATCAGCGATCCAAACATATACTGAGGATGTTCCACATCATACGGGAGATTGTGGGAAGAGGAGACATACCAGTCGAAAGAGTCCCCTCTACAGATAATGTTGTTGATCCACTTACAAAGCCCTTACCAGGAACATTTGTTTGATAAGCATCGTGAAGCAATGTGATTAAAGTTTATGGGTAGTTGGCTCTAGGACAAGTGGGAGATTGTTAGAGTAGATGCCCTGTAAGCAAACTATTGGCTAGGGATTTTATTGACTCAATTGTAATAAACAATATTTATTTTAATATAATTCATTATTTCATGGTTTGTTATTTTTTTATCTGTATACCCATGTGAACAACATACATAAAGACTTTGATTATATTTTAATACAAATGAATCGTAATTCGACGTTGAAACTCATTTGTAAACACTGTATGATCTAAATTCGTTCCTAGTCGATTCAACCGCCGAAAACATGGATAAATGTCACTTGAGCTCGAGACTAGCATCTGTGATGTTGTGTACCATGTTTCTTGGTAAGGGCATAGAGATGTCCAAACATGGAGGTGGGTAGTCATATGATGATTATACCGAACAACTCTCCCTCGGACTTTCCAAGTTGTTATCATTCATCGAGAGGATAAGTACGTGATTATGATTGTACACCATTAGTCCTTATGACTCGGGACAACACTGAGACTTTATATGCTAGGGTTGTGCTTTGACTCCTTTATCGGCTCCAGGAGAGTCATCAGGTGGCGAGATTGGGTACAGTTACGACGCATGTAGGAGCCAGTGCACTGTAGTCGGGAATTCACCGCTCACCTACGGGTGTGGATATCCTATGTGATCTGATGAAATAATAGTGCATGGAATCTCTGGCCAGAGTATGAGATTACGTTGGAGAAGGAGTTCTCCAATAGTACATGTGATGCCACTATTTATATATGTCACATAGTTATCGAATTTTTATGCAACCCTCGATCAACCAATAGTTACAGATTCGACCGGGATATATGAGATGAAGAGACCGTACTGCACGTTAATCATAACCGACTGGTTCTTGCAGGCACTACCAGTGATACCTAGGGAATCATGGGGCGATGCTACTAGGCGCTCTTACCATGATTCGATGGGTTTAATCAGAAATACGATTTCTAACATTCTCATGATCAATTGTTGAAACATAGAATGGGGAAAATTAGGGTAAGCCTGAATAAAGGATTATGTCCTGAATCACAAGGAATTGTGAACCCACGCCTAGCTTTATCCCTAAACCATTGAGGGTCACACAAACACGGGATCATTTTTTCCCGTTGAGAGAATAAATTCAAGAAGTTAAATTTATATTATGATCTAGTAATATTCAATGAGCTGAATTTATGATAATTAAATTTTGAGAAAATAAATTCAAGGATTTGAATTATTAGATAGTAAATTCAAGAAGTTGAATTTATGAATTAATAAAATTTGAAGAGAATAAATTCAAGGAGTTGACTTTATAAAATTTGATAAATTAATTTATTAAACTCAAAAGTTGAGTTTATTGAATATTAAATTTTGGATGTGATAAATTCATGGAGTTGAATTTATAATTTAAATATTAATTTCAAATGTTGAAGCTATAATGGATTTAAATTAAATATAATGGGTGTATGCATTATGAGCTTGTATTAACATGCATCACATAAACATAATTAATTTAAAATAATGCAAATTAATAAATCATGCATTTCTAAAAATCAATTTAAACTTAAATTAAAAAATTTAAGAATTTAAATAAATTCATGGATTTTACGTGTACTGATTTGGAGCTATACAATTCCTCCCCCACTTAATAAGTTTCGTCTTCGAAATTAAATCTTACCAAACAGTTCCGAGTAGCGACTCCTCGCGTCTGCTTCGACCTCCCAAGTGGCCTCCTCCGCTGATTGATTTAGCTTCCGGACTTTAACCAACCTGGTCACTTTGTTCCGAAGTCTCTGTTCATGCATATCTAGGATTTAGACAGGTCCTTTCCTCATACGACAGATCCAGAACAAGCTGCAACGGTTCATAGCTCAAAACATGCGAAGGATTTGCTAGGTACTTCTTCAGCATCGAGACGTTGAACACATTGTGTACATCAGACAGATTCGGCGGAAGGGCTACACGATAAGCTAGTGTCCCAACCCTTTCAAGAATCTCGAATGGTCCAATGAAACTCGGACTCAGCTTGCCTCTCTTCCCAAACCTCATAACACCCTTCATAGATGTTATCTTTAAGAAAACGCGATCACCTACTAGCAAATTCTAGATCCCTTCTTCTCTTGTCAGCATAACTCTTTTGACGACTCTGTGCGGTCCTCATCATGTCTCGGATCTTGACCATCACATCTACAGTCTGCTGAACGATCTCTGGACCAATTTTTGATCTCTCGCCGACTTCATCCCAATGAATCGACGATCTGCACTTCCTTCCATACAGTGCCTTGTAGGGAGCCATACCTATAGACGATTGGAAAGTGTTGTTATAGGTAAACTCCACTAGAGGTCACTTTGATTCCCAATTCCATGGAAATCGATCACGCAAGCTCTCAAAAAATCCTCCAAAATCTGAATCACTCACTCGGACTAGCCATTTGTCTGAGGGTGAAATGATGTACTGAATAGCAACTTCGTCCCCATGGCTGCATGTAAACTCTTCCAAAAGGACGATGTAAATCTCGGGTACATGTCGTACACAATAGAAACTGGGATCCCATGCAACCTGACTATCTCCCTGATATAGAGCTCTGCATACTGAGTCATGGGGAAAGTCGTCGTCACCGGTAATAAATCTGGTGACTTAGTAATTCGATCCACTATAATTCAAATTGCATTGGATTCTCTAACTGACCTCGGCAACCCAACAACGAAGTCCATGGTGATATTCTCCCATTTACACTCGGGGATAGGGAGTGGCTTAAGCATTCCTGCTAGCCTCGGATACTCTGCATTCACTTGCTGACAAGTGAGGCATTCAGACACAAATCGACCAATGTTTCTCTTCATACCTAGAAACCAATACAAAATCTGCAAATCCATGTACATCTTGGTACCTCCTGGGTGGATAGAATACGGAGATGCATGTGCCTCTATCAAAATATCCTCTCTGATGGAATCAGCATTAGGCACCCACATCCTTCCTCTGTATCTCACAGTACCTTCAGACACTGTGTAGAGTACACTACCTTGGGCTTCATCCTTCAGTCTCCATTTCTGTAATTGCTCATCTGAAAGCTGACCTCTATGAATTTGGTATAGCAAAGAAGACTGGACTGTTAGATTAGATAGCTTAGGAGCTCTGACCTTGGGATAAACCTCTAAATCAAACCACTGAATCTCTGATTGAAGAGATCTCTATACTGATAGCTGTGCTACGACTGCAACATTCCTGCTCAATGCATCTGCCACAACATTAGCTTTCCTTGGATGGTAGCTAATCTCACAATCGTAGTCTTTCACTAACTCCAACCACCCTCTTTGTCTCATATTCAGTTCTTTATGTGTGAAGAAATATTTGAGACTCTTGTGATCAGTAAATATCTAGCGTTTCTCACCGTACAAATAATGTCTCCATATCTTTAACGTAAAGACAATGACAGCTAACTCAAGATCATGAGTCGAATAATTCTTCTCGTGCACCTTCAACTGTCTTGAGGCATAAGCTATAACCTGACCATACTGCATCAAAACTGCGCCTAAATCGAGCTTAGAAGAATCGGTGTACAACACAAAATTGCCTTGCTCTGATGACATGGCTAAAACTGGTGCAGAAATAAGAGCTTGCTTCAAAGTATCGAAGCTCTTCTGACATTCTCCACTCCATAAGAATTTAGAATTCTTCTTAGTCAATAAAGTGCGTGGCATTGCTATCGAAGAAAATCCCTTAATAAATCTCCTTTAGTAGCCTACTAAGACTAGGAAACTGCGGATTTTTGACGCCTTCTTCGGCTCAACGCAATCCTTAACAGCTGCCACCTTAGCTGGATCCACCTCAATACCACTGCTAGATATTATATGACCCAAAAATGCTACCTTCTCCAACCAGAATTCCTACTTACTGAATTTTGCAAACAACTTGCAACTCTGCAAGACCTGCAAAACTGTACCCAAATGCTGACTGTGCTCCTCCTGGCTCTTCGAGTAGATAAGATTGTCGTAAATGAACACTATGACGAACTGATCTAGGTAGGGCTGAAATACTCGATTCATGAGATCCAGTGAAAATTGCTGGAGCATTCGTCAGTCCAAACTGCATCACAAAGAACTCGTAATGTCCATATCTGGTCCTGAAGGCTGTCTTATGAACATCTACATCTTTTACCTTCAGCTGATGATATCATAATTGAAGATATATCTTAGAGAACACTGTAGCTCCCTGCAACTAATCAAACAAGTCATCGATCCTTGGAAGTGGGTATTTATTCTTGATCGTTACCTTGTTCAGTCATCGGTAATCGATACACAGTCTCATGCTCCCATCTTTATTCTTTACAAAGAGCACTGGTGCGCCCCATGGTGCGAAACTAGAGAGGATGAATTCTCTATCTAATAGCTTCTGAATCCGAAGGCTGACCTCTACGGAATCGGTCTAGCAAAGAAGACTTGACTGTCAGATTAGACAGCTTAGGAGCTCTGACCTTGGGATAAACCTCAAAACCAAATCTCTGAATCTCTGACTGAAGAGATCTCCGTACTGATAGTTGTGCTACGACTGCAACATTCCTGCTCAAGGCATCTGCCACAACATTAGCTTTCCTCGGATGGCAGCTAATCTCACAATCGTAGTCCTTCACTAACTCCAACCACCGTCTTTGTTTCATATTCAGTTCTTTATGCATGAAGAAACATTTGAGACTCTTGTGATCAGTAAATATCTGGCGTTTCTCGCCGTACAAATAATGTCTCCATATCTTCAACGTAAAGACAACGGCAGCTAACTCAAGATCATGAGTCGAATAATTGTTCTCGTGCACCTTCAACTGTCTTGAGGCATAAGGTATAACCCGACCATGCTTCATCAAAACTGAGCCTAAACCGAGCTTATAAGAATCGGTGTACAACACAAAATTGCCTTGCCCTGATGACATGGCTAAAATTGGCGCTGAAATAAGAGCTTGCTTCAAAGTATCGAAGCTCTTCTGACATTCTCCACTCCATAAAATATAGCATTCTTCTTAGTCAATAAAGTGCATGGCACTGCTATCGAAGAAAATCCCTTCTTAAATCTCCTGTAGTAGCCTGCTAAGCCTAGGAAACTGCGGATCTCTGACGCATTCTTCGGCTCAACTCAATCCTTAACTGCTGCCACCTTAGCTAGATCCAGCTCAATACCACTGCTAGATATTATATGACTGAAAAGTGCTACCTTCTCCAACAAGAATTCCTACTTACTGAATTTTGCAAACAACTTGCAACCCTACAAGACCTGCAAAATTGTACTAAAATGCTGACTGTGCTCCTCATGGCTCTTCGAGTAGATAAGAATGTCATCAATGAACAATATGACGAACTGATCTAGGTAGGGCTGAAATACTCGATTCATGAGATCCGTGAAAATTGCTGGAGCATTCGTCAGTCCAAACGGCATCGTTAAGAACTCGTAATTTCCATATTTGGTCCTGAAGGCTGTCTTATGAACATCTGCATCTTTTACCTTCATCTGATGATACCCTAATCGAAAATATATCTTAGAGAACACTGTAGCTCCCTGCAACTAATCAAACAAGTCATCGATCTTTGGAAGTGGGTATTTATTCTTAATCGTTACCTTGTTCAGTCCTCGGTAATCGATACACAGTTTCATGCTCCCATCTTTATTCTTTACAAAGAGCACTGGTGCGCCCCATGATGAGAAACTAGGGAGAATGAATTCTTTATCTAAGAGCTCCTGAATCCGAAGGCTGACTTATACGGATTCGGTCTAGCGAAGAAGACTTGACTGTCAGATTAGACAGCTTAGGAGCTCTGACCTTGGGATAAACCTCTAAACCAAACCTCTGAATCTCCGACTGAAGAGATCTCTGTACTGATAGCTGTCCTACGACTGAAACATCCTGCTCAAGGCATCTGTCACAACATTAGCTTTCCTCGGATGGTAGCTTATCTCACAATCGTAGTCCTTCACTAACTCCAACCACCGTCTTTGTCTCATATTCAATTTTTTCTGCGTGAAGAAATATTTGGGACTCTTGTGATCAGTAAATATCAGGCATTTCTCGCCGTACAAATAATGTCTCCATATCTTCAACGTAAAGACAACGGCAGCTAACTCAAGATCATGAGTCGGATAATTCTTCTCGTGCACCTTCAACTGCCTGGAGGCATAAGATATAACCCAACTGTGCAGCATCAAAACTGCGCCTAAACCGAGCTTAGAAGAATCGGTGTACAACACAAAATTGCCTTGCCCTGATGGCATGGCTAAAACTGGCGCTGAAATAAGAGCTTGCTTCAAAGTATCGAATATCTTCTGACATTCTCCACTCCATAAGAATTTAGCATTCTTCTTAGTCAATAAAGTGCATGGCACTTCTATCGAAGAAAATCCCTTCATAATTATCCCGTAGTAGCCTGCTAAGCCTACGAAACTGCGGATCTCTGACGCATTCTTCGGCTCAACTCAATCTTTAACTGCTGCCACCTTAGCTAGATCCACCTCAATACCACTGCTAGATATTATATGACCCAAAAATGCTACCTTCTCCCACCAGAATTAACACTTACTGAATTTTGCAAACAACTTGCGACTCTGTAAGACCTGCAAAACTGTTTCCAAATGCTGACTGTGCTCCTCATGGCTCTTCGAGTAGATAAAAATGTCGTCAATTAACACTATGATGAACTAATCTAGGTAGGGTTGAAACTCGATTCATGAGATCCATGAAAATTGTTGGAGCATTCGTCAGTCCAAACGGCATCACTAAGAACTCGTATTTTCCATATCTGGTCCCGAAGACTGTTTTATGAACATCTGCATCTTTTACCTTCAGCCTGATGATACCCTAATCGAAGATCTATCTTAGAGAACATTGTAGCTCCCTGCAACTAATCAAACAAGTCCTCGATCCTTGGAAGTCGGTATTTATTCTTGATCGTTAACTTGTTCACTTCTCGGTAATCGATACAGAGTATCATGCTCCCATCTTTCTTCTTTACAAAGAGCACTGGTGGGCCCCATATTGTGAAACTAGGGAGGATGAATTCTTTATCTAAGAGCTTCTGAATTTGCTGCTTGAGTTCTAACATCTCAGCTGGAGCTAAACGGTACGGTGCCTTTGAGATTGGTGCAGTGCCTGGCATAAGGTCGATGGAGAACTCCACCTCTCTTTCTGGTGGAAGGCCTGTGACGTCGTCTGGAAAGACATCAGGAAAATCTCTGATAATCGGTAAATCAGATATCGACGGAATGGATACGTCAGGTGCGGAAACAATACTGGCCAAGAAAGCCTGACACCCCTTGTGAATAAGTCTTTGTGCCTGCATGCAAGAGATCATGCGAGGGAAACTCCTCTATCTATCTGGCTCAGAGAGAAATTGTTGCATGCCCAACGGTCTTACCAACACTGACCTCTTCTGAAAGTCTATAAGAACTCTGTTCTTCGTCAGCCAGTCCATTTCCAAGATGATATCAAATTCTGGCATCAGCAACACAATCAAATCGATATACACTAGGTGGCCCTGCAGTTCAAGATCAATGTCTCTGACCACGCTAGTAGCTGATAATTCTTCCCCGGATGGAACTGTTACTGATAGCTCACGTCGAGTCCAATAGACTTGATTAGCGAACATCTCCGAAATAAAAGAGTGAGTGGTCTCGGAATCTATAAAGGCCTTCGTGGCAACTCTCTTTATAAAGATATTTCCTGAGAGACGTTAGCACAACACAAAACTTATATCCCAAAAATTATAATCATAACCTCATATATAGTAGAAAATCTCTACACAAAGTCACCAAAATTAATAACTAGTACACTAATAATCCCCCATTAAATTCTAAACATGCGCATCAAAAATAATATGGTGCTGAATTAAATTAGTTACAAGTCAACAAGGTCGTGTCTGGGTTCGCCTCCTCTGCCTGCATGGCGAACACTCTACCCTAGGTCGGCTGCCTCCACTGTGGGCAGTCCTTCAACATATGATCGTTGGCTCCTCATTTAAAGCACTTGCCTGATCCCCATAGGCACTGTCCCGGATGCTGGCGGTGGAACATCGGGCACACTGGGTACTCACTAGGCTTTTGTGGAGCCTCTGCTGAGGGATAGGACCCTTGCCCTTCAGAGGTCCCTGGAATGGCCTCTTCCCCTGCTGTCCCTGGAAGGGCCTCTTAAACTGAGGTCGCTGCTGCTGCTGCTGCTGCTGCTGCGGTGCCTGATACGGCCTCTTGCCCTGTCTATCACTCTCGATGTCCCTTTGGTCCTGCTCCGCCGTCAAGGCTCTTGATACGGCAACGACATAGGTAGTCGGACCAGCAACACTTACATCACGGCGCAAGATCGGCTGTAAACCATCAATAAAATGCATCAGCTTCTCTCGGACATCATTCGCAATAAGGGACACAAAGTGACATCCCCTCTCAATCTTCCTGACAAACTCTGCAACACTGTTGTCTCCCTGTCTCAAAGTCATGAACTCCCTGGTCAAGCGGGAGCCTACTTCCTCAGTGAAATACTTGGAGTAGAAGAGCTCCTTAAAACCATCCCAAGTCAGTGTTTGCAGGTTCACTGACACTGATGCGCTCTCCCACCAAAGCATGGCGTCTCCTATCAGTAGAAATGTGGCACACTTAACACTGTCTGCATCCTGCAGCTCCATAAACACAAAGATTACCTCGATGGACTTAATCCATCCTTCAGCTATCATCGGGTCAGTAGTCCCCGAGAACTCCTTCAGATCCATTCTCCTAAACCTCTCATAAACTGCCTCTAGTCTGGGCCTCGCCCCTGTATCCACTGCACCGTTGTTCCCCGCAAACTGTGCGAAGAACTGGGTCATCCTGCAAGCATCTGAGCTTGCATATATGGGGTTGGAGGAGGAGTGGCCCTCTCCCCATCCTGAGCTTCTCTATTCTCATTGCCTACTTCACGCACAATCCTACGTCTGGGAGGCATACTGTTCCAAAATTTTCCCAACACGTAAACCGCACATGTATGAACATAATATCAATATCATAAGATGCACGTAATTTGAATTTAAATATGCACATACTGAAATCATGACTGGATGCATATTACATGAAAGAATTTAAAACATTAAAACTTACAGACTTGAGGTATGGCTTCGTGAGCTTCTCGCAACTGGCAGTAGGCATAACCCTTTATAGAAACACCGCTCTGATACCAACTGTAACGTACCGTACTTTTAAACTATTTTGAAATTTGCTGAAAAATAAAAAATTTTCTTAAATGAATAATAAACTTTCAAATTTCGCAATAGATAAACTTCTCGTCCAAAATATTTGCAATAAAAATATCACAAATAAAGTTTGCTAAAAATACTTGTTTAAACATCGTAAACCATAACGTGAAATCAGAGTATTTGATTCAACATGCATAAAATATAAAAAAATTGTGGGCGGTCCTTGGGTTTAGCCTCCTGCGCATTCCAAGCCGGCTCATTAGTCCCCACTCCTCGTCTCCTCATACACGTCTTCACCTGCATCGATCAAGTCTAGTGAGTCTAAAGACTCAACACGAATAATACGTAATATAATCACATGCATCTTTAAAATAGAGCGTATATACATGAAACTTGAACGTAATAACATAAACATAAACGTGCTATCATCATAAAACTTTTCATAAACATACTTGCATCATACATACTTGAACACGCATAACTTCATTTTGAGTAGAGATATGTTTCAAAGCAAGTGACTCATACATAAATGGCCTGATCAGATTAAACCACAGTACTGGGCTGGCAGGGAAGATCCACTACCACATATATGAGATCCCCGGTCATGCTTTATCGGGTCGATTGGTCCCTTGGTCATGCTTTACTGCTTTCCAATCCTGATCTAAAACCGGTCATGCTTTACCGGGGTGACGAGGTCACCGGCCACATTCACCGACTTCCAAACCTGTTCATAATTGGTCACAAGACATTTAGCATACCTCAAAAATAAAATATTTTCTCATTTTGCACGTCGAACATACTTGCATGGCGTTGAGGGATTCGTTGGATCTCGTTTGGGGCCACTGCTGCACATACTAACACATTATCAAATGCTTAGCTTTCAAAACTTAGACATACTACTCGTACTCAACCCCAAAGTAAATAATTGGCTTATGACATTCTAGAGCACTCGGGACTTGACCTCATTTAAATGTACTAAACCATGACATCAAACCCCGAAACAAACTCTAAAATGATGCGTGAACATTTCCCAAACAAATAAAAGACATTGACTCTCTATTGAAACCTAAAACTAAATTAAAATCAAACCTTCCTCCACCTAGCCCCGCGCTCGTGCAGTAATATATTATCGTTCGGCGCCAGGTCTTCTGGCTTCGAACAGAAAGAGTGGCGCTCGGGTGGTAAAAAGTTACCGCTCGGGCGCCGAGTGCACTGGACTCCACGATTGGAGCTTAATACTCCTAACTAAATCATATGAATCGTGAACCAACCCATCGAGACTCATCCTAGGACGCTATGACACTGACTCGACTCCATAAAATTGCCCCAAACATCCCCAAAGAAACAACGCATCACACGCAACGCAATAAAACCCATAACCCAAACTTTGACACCAAATGTTTCCTACGACATCTAATGCAACCAAGGATTATCGACACCAAACGAGGCATCAAAACTCATCCCAACATCATACTCCATATACCTAAACGCATTAGCGATCACCCGACGGTTCCCAACGAAGTCTGCAACAAATAACTTCAAGAACACATTAAGAACGCATTTTCATAAAATCATAGTTTGAGCAGTCCCACGAAAACGATCATAACTCACTCGTTTCTTATCCAAAAATTACGAATTTGCTATCAAATGGATGCAATCAAAAAGTAATACGTTTTATATGTTGAAAGTTTTTTAAGATAAGCGACCGAAAATGCACAGCACACGAAATGACATCAAAGTTTGGGTTTTTAGATCCAAAATAATTTTAAAATCGATCCAACCAATTTTTGCTCAAACTTTGTACAACATACATGAATTTTTACACATAATAAACATAAAAACATATATTATGACGAGATCGATGCATAAACGAAAGAATATACATGTTTTTTGATATTTAAAACTCACGATATGGCGAATACCGAAGCAGTGAGATGCAAGAATCGATCCGACGACTAGAAGCACAGTTTTCTGCTGCTAAAAACACGAGTGATGGCTGAATTTTTTTTTTTTGAAGGGAAAGGTGGCTGCTGATGTTGCACTAAGAACCCTTGGTCTTTCTTCTCAAAATAATGAAACAATAAAACACAAATGAAATGTGTGGGTGTGTGTTGAGGTGTAGCCGTGGGTGTGTGTGTTTATTAGTGTTAACATGTGTGTGAGTGTTAATTAAGGGTAATTAGGACTAATTTAGTTAATTAAATAAATAATAACCAATAGATGATAATTAGAATGCTAATATTCCAAATTAATAAAATACACATGTCTCAAATTCAAAGTTAAAAAAAATAAACTCTAACAAATCAACTTAATATTTTGAAAGGCTTAAAATCTTAAAATCACCTAATAATTAAATTAGAGTTTAAAATGTTAAAACTAAATAAATAATTTAAATTGTCTCAATACTAACTGAAAATAAAATATCACATTTTAAAATTGCCAAAATCGTCGCCGGTCTCTTTTTATCCATCTCGCATCGAATAATCGCCTGAAACATGAAACTCAAAAAAACATTTTAACGTGCATCACATAAACATAATTAATTTAAAATAATGCAAATTCATAAATCATGCATTTCTAAAAATCAATTTAAACTTAAATTAAAAAAATTAACAATTTAAATAAATGCATGAGTTTTACGTGTACTGATTTTGGGCTCTACAAAATATTTTGATTGTCAAAATAAAATAAAATTTTTAAAACTTCCGCTGTGTTTTGGGCACGAGAAAAATGAGATCCTACATTTCAAACTTTGTTGACTATTGAATTTGAGCATGAGTATTTCCTCAGGTCAATCTCCAACATGAATAATTTTAAAACCAATCACTTGATCAGGTAAGTTGGTTCTTGATGATACCCCGGGATGTCCCGGGTCATGGATAGTACCCGGGATGTCCCGGGCCATGAATGGATTAAGCCCGGGTCAGGAGAATGGATTTTTTCCGAGTCAATCTTCCCTGGATGACTCGGTCCATGGAGCCGGGCCGTGGAACACCAGGGAAGTCACCTGCCCGGCATATTGGATACCCGGGCTCTCTTATGATTTTCCGAGAAACATTCTACCCGGGCCACTTTGATATCAACGCCGCATTTAATACCGCCGATAAAGTAGAGTGTGTGCAGCCGACCTATCTCTGACACCAGTGCAAGTGGTTGATAAAATCAAGTAGGCTGGATGTGACTAGTACGCGATTTGACATGTCAGAACAATAGGATATAATCAGCCGCACTACTATAATTAATGCTCAACACAAAGAACGAGATCATCATTGCATCCTCTACTATAAATATCAGGTTCTTTACTTGCATTTATTCTCTATTCAGATATTAATTCGCACATTGAATGCTCTCATTTATTATTCATTTACTCTCACTCTCCACACCAATCTCATAGCCATCACTTGGTTACATTGGTTTTCTTGCTTGAGTTGCTCACTGACTTAAGCATCGGAGTGGCCACGCCGGACACTCCTCCGGCGCCCATTCACGTGGTTACCTTCTTGAGTGCTGGAAATCCTCTCCGCCCGGGAAAGAAGCTTCTGGTTCAGATATCTACATTTCTCTTATTTCTTTCATCATTTTGATAGCAGATCCGGTGGAGCACCCGACACTGCTTACTCATTTCACCCGGATCACATCATTGGCGCCGTCTGTGGAAAATTTGAGTTTTAAGGCGTTGATATGGCTCCTACCAGAAGAGAAAATCAAGACACTTCCCGGATCCAGGAAGAGAACAACACGCGTCTCTCTAATGTAGGTGGTTCGCCACCCAATGGTCCCCAGCCGACCATCCATTTGACACCCGAGGAGTTGAATAAGATTATCGCTGATGCCATTAAGACAGCCATGGCAAAGAAGACCACTACTCATCATTCCAGTCATCCCGAGCAGCAACGTGAGTAGCCGCAGGAGAAAGAGAGAAGGGAGGAGGAGAGGGGGAGTCAAGTGCATGTTCTAAATCTCCCACTGTGGCAGAGGAGTTGGAGGAATTGAGGAAGAAGGTGAGGGCGTTGGAAGGGCAAGTTGTTTCTAAGAGCAGTGCTCAAGTTGTAAAGGTTTGTCCATTCTCGGATGTCATTGTCCGGGAACCACTGCCCGGGAATTTCAAATCAGCCAAAATCAAATATTATGATGGGAGTTCTGACCCCGAGGAGCATCTTGCTCGCTTTGAAAATATGGCCATGTTGCATTGTTATGGGGACCAGATCAAGTGTAAAGTGTTTTTAACAACCCTGGTCGACTCTGCACAAAGATGATTCGAAGGGTTGGCACCGCAAAGCAATCATTGTTTTGAAGACTTTTCAAAAGGTATTCTTGTATCAATTCAGCAGCAGCAATAAATACAAAAAACTGCCTTTAGCCTTTTTGAAATAAGGCAGGGCCAGGACGAAACTCTGAGAGCTTAAATCAAGCGATTTAATCAAGTAGCCCTGGATGTCCCAGCCTGTGCACCCGAGACAAAAACTACCGCGTTCATGCAAGGACTATGGGAAGAGGATTTCTTTCGATCCTTGACCAAGAAATTGATCGAGAACTTTGAGGATCTCTTATCTAGGGCAGAAAAATACATTAACATGGAGGAGGTGCAGAATCAAAAAAAGAAAAGCTTTGAAGAGAGCCAGAGGAGACCGGGTCGCGAAGCCCGAGGAGAGAGCTCTCAAGAAAAGTGGTCCGGGACATTTCTCCCACGTCCCTCTGAGAATTGCCCGGGATCGAGGAATTCAGGAATGCAGCTCAGACATAGCCCCGCTTCCCAGTCCAATGGCCGGGGTACCAAGACCAGAGAAGAGAGGGTTCTGCACCCTTCACAAAGAATGTTCTCACAGTACCAATGAATGCCAAACACTGAGGGAAGGAGTCTAGTAGGCGTCCTACGCTTGCATCTCATCCTCCTCGAGATAAGTATATGCAGCCACCTTGGTTGTCTCGACGCCCCGGACCCAGTATGCCCCAAAAGTCAGCAGACATTCCAAGTGGAAGTAGAAGGGATGAAGAAAGCTCCCGAGATGAAAGGAGCAGACAAACAGAGAGGAAGGACCCTTCCCCAAGCCGGGGAGTAATAAAAATGATTTTGCGGGGGTCCACAGATGGCAATTCCAACCGGGCTCAGAAAGCAAGAAGCATAAGGGAGTGCTTGGAGGTTGATGGAAGTGGGAGAAACAAGCCAGTTATCAGTTTTGGCCCAGAAGACCTCAGGGGAGTCAGTCTACCCCACAATGATGCTCTTGTTATCCAAGCCCGAGTGGTTAATTATGATGTCTTGAGAGTATTTGTTGACAATTGCAGCTCTGTCAATGTCATCTTTAAAGAGGCACTGGTCCAAATGGATTTGCATGAATATCAATTAGAGACGGTTGAGACTACCTTGTTTGGTTTTGCTGGACATGCCGTGTACCCTAAGGGGGAAATCACCCTGCCACTGACCCTGGGAACCGGGGACTTGAGGAAAACTGTGATGACAGTCTTTACAGTGGTGGACGCCCCGTCCTCCTACATCATCATCTTGGGGAGGCCAGTTATGAATGAGATGAGAGCTGTGGCCTCCACTTATCACCAAAAAATTAAATTTCCAGTACGAGGACGGGTCGGGGAAGTCAAGGGAGATCAACCCTCTTCTTAAAAGTGTTATGGGGAGACCATCCGGGTAGACCAGAAGAAGGCGAGAAGGGAGGGGAAGGGGAATGAGAATCAAGAGGAAGTGACTAGAGAGAGAGGTGCATTTTGTTGCAGAGGAGGAGCAAGAAGTGGTGGAAATTGAGCCGGGAAAGCACGTCCGGGTGGCCCGAGACCTCAACGTGTCCACCCGAGTAAATCTTCTAAATTTTTTAAAGGCTAACATTAGTGTTTTTGCCTGGTCTCAACAGGAACTAGCTGGGATCTCACCCCAAGTGGCTGAGCACAAATTGAATATTCTCTTGGGATCCCGGCCTGTGAAACAAAAGAAGAGACACTTTGGCCCTGAAAAAGATAAAGTCATTGAAGAGCAAGTGGAAGAGCTGTTGCGGGCCGGCCATATCAGAGAAGTCCAATTCCCTACTTGGCTCTCAAATGTGTTCCTCGTTCCAAAATCCACCGGGAAGTGGAGAATGTGTGTCGATTTCAGGGACCTGAATAAAGCCTACCCCAAGGACTGTTATCCACTCCCCCGGATTGATCAGCTGGTGGATTCCACCTCTGGATGCGAGTTATTAAGCTTTCTGGATGCCTATCAGGGGTACCACCAAATCCCCTTGGCTCTTGAAGATCAAGATAAAGCCAGTTTTATCACTTCCGGGGGCACCTTCTGCTACGTTGTTATGCCCTTCGGATTGAAGAATGTTGGGGCCACGTACCAACGCTTGATGAATCATGTCTTCCAAAAGCAGATCGGTCGGAATATTGAAGTGTATGTGGACGATATTCTGATCAAGATCCGGGAAGTCTCCTACTTCATTAATGATCTGGCCGAGACCTTCGCTACTTTGAAACAGTATGAGATAAAGCTAAACCCGGCCAAATGTGTATTCGGGATCAGGAGTGGAAAATTCTTGGGTTTTTTAGTAACTGATCGGGGAATCAAAGTCAACCCCGAAAAAATCAAAGCAATAATGGACATGCCTTCCCCTCAATCTGTCCGAGATGTGCAAAAATTAACCGGGAGGATCGCGGCCCTGTCACGCTTCATTTCTCGGTCTGCTCACCAAAGTTATCCATTCTTTCAAGTTTTGAGGAAAGCACAAAAATTTGGCTGGGATGAAAATTGTGAACAAGCTTTCCAAAACTTGAAGGAGCATTTGGCCGAATTACATGTTCTTGTAAAGCCCGAGCCCGGGGAAAAATTGTGGATTTATTTGTCTGTTACTGAGCACGCCGTTAGCTCTGTACTTGTCGAGGAGGAAGAGACCGATCAAAAGCCAGTATATTATGTCAGTCATGCCCTTTCAGGAGCAGAATTGAGATACAGTGAAGTAGAAAAAATAGCACTGGCCCTGGTAATGACTGCCCGGAAGCTGAGGCCTTATTTCCTCTCACATCCAATCGTGGTTCTCACCAATTCTCCACTCGGGAGAATCATGAAACACGCCGAAGTCTCGGGAAGAATGGTTAAGTGGACTATAGAGCTCGGGAATATGACATTGAATATAAACCTCGAGTTGCTATAAAAGCCCAAGCATTGATAGACTTCTTGATTGAGATGATTCAACCGGAAGAAGAAGAGGTATGGAGAATTTTTGTTGATGGTGCGTCCAACTTGTCGGGGTGTGGAGTTGGGGTAGTGCTAATTGCTCCATCAAGAGAGAAAATCAAGCTGCCTTAAGAATTGACTCCAAGGTCACTAATAATGAAGCAGAATATGAAGCTGTTCTGGCAGAGTTGCAAGCTACCCGGAAAGTCGGTGCTTCCCGGGTCATTATTTATTCTGACTCTCAGTTGGTCACCCAGCAAATCAAGGGAGCATATGAGGCCAAGAATGAAAAATGCTCAAGTATCTGAGGCTCATCACATCCCGGGCAGCGTCTCTAACCGACTAGAGCATTGAGCAGATTCGCAGGGAGGAAAATGCAGAAGCTAATACCTTAGCCAAATTGGCTGCTTCCATGTCAGATATAAGCACCCGGGAAGTTCTCTGTTTTACCCGGCTAGTGCTCTCCGTTGATGAAGAAGTACCATCTGCTCGGGAGATTTTGTGGATGACCCCACTCATTGAATATTTAGTCCATGGCAAGCTCCCAGAAGATCGGGCTCGAGCTGCAAAAATCAAAAAACAAGCACCCAGGTTCGTCTTTTTGAATTATGTTTTATACATGCGATCATATCAAGGACCATTGCTCAAATGCTTATCAGAGAATGAGGTAGAATATGTCCTCCGAGAAATACACGAGGGGTGCTGTGGTGAACACCTCGGTGGGACTTTCCTATCTCGGAAAGCTATATTGGCCGGATTTTGGTGGCCCCAAATAAATCAAGATGCTACCCGGTTTGTTCAGAAATGCCAGGGTTGTCAACACCATTCTTATTTTCATCATTGCCCAGCTGCTAGCATGCAACCAATCTCAGCATCATGCCCCTTTGATCAATGGGGATTGGATATTGTGGGTCCCTTCCCCATAGCCCGAACATAGAAAAAGTTCATTCTTGTGGCTGTGGATTATTTCTCTAAGTGGGTAGAGGCTAAGCCATTAGCCAAGATTACTGAGGAATAGGTCATGAAATTTCTCTGGAAAAATATTTTTTGTAGATATGGCATCCCAAGAAAATTGATTTCAGATAATGGGAGGCAATTCCAGGGAAAGAAGATCATCTCGTGGTGTCAGGAAATGAAGATCATTCAATCTTTCACCTCAGTGGCTTACCCCCAAGCCAATGGCCAAACGGAAGTAACCAACAGAATCATTGTTCAAGCATTAAAGGCCCGACTCCATGGGAAAGGAAAAGATTGGGTGGAGAAATTACCGAGTGTATTATGGGCATATCGAACTACGCCACGAACATCTACTCGGGAAACTCCCTACAGCCTAGTCTATGGTTCAGAAGCAGTCCTACCTGTGGAAATTGGGCAAACTTCTACTCGGATAGAATCTTATCCGAGCAACAATGATCAGTCCCGGGCCATTGAACTTGATCTAGTTGAAGAAAGAGAGATCGGGCAGCCATTTGAATGGAAGCTTATCGCAGTCGGGTGATGAAATTCTATAACAAGCATGTCCGATCATGAGACTTTCAAGTTGGGGACCTAGTCATGAAAAAGGTCAAACCAGTGGGTGATGTGGGGAAGTTAGAAGCACGGTGGAAAGGACCCTTCAAAATAGTTCGAAGAGTCAGCTCGGGGCAGCTTATTATCTCGAAGACTCTCAGGGACACACTCTTAAGAGACCATGGAATACATTTCACTTAAAGAAATATTGTGGGGACCCGGGCTCTAACTCAATTCTTTTCGAGATTAATCGGATCCTTGTTCAAAAATACGGGTCAAAATTTTGCTCTGAACATTAAATCAAATGTTTACAACTCAAGCATAATATACATGCCTCGTTTTATTCATATTCTACAAACCAGTATTTAAGTACAGTACATGTCAAAAGTACAACTACTAGTTCCACTACTACGTCCGTGATCACCACGCTATGTCGATCTCTCATCTCTGTCGCGACCCTGATCCTGCCCCACCTGTTGTTATGCACACATACAGACATAACAACAGCCGGAAACTCCGGTGAGAATAAATCCCAGTATAAAACATGTATACATGCTGATACATAATCATAAATCATGAATCAAAGCAATAATAATGGGCTCCATAGTCTATGAAACCAATCTATATAAACATGCAATTCAAATCAAATCATGTCTTGATTCAACTCGACTCTACTCTAGGGATCCCGGTGTGAATAAGACGTCACTGTCTGTCACCTACCTTCCCAATCGGGGTAACTGTACGTCTTATTCCTAGACTTCGGTCATGTCTGTATCGAATGTCTACAATCGGATTGAATCTGATCCGAAGCGTCGATACCACCAAACGTCTAGTTTAGCAAGTCTGCTAATGACTCTCCTATCTCAATGCTTGAATATAAATCTATAAACAAGACATAATTATAATTAAAGATAAATAACAAATCTAGTATGTGATTTAGGGAAACTCCAACCAAGTCTGATTCGAGTCATATCTCCCGAATTCATATGAATTATACCTTCCTTGTCGTTGGAATAATTCGAAGTCTCGAAGTAGGGATATCGAACCTGTCAATCCAAATCTGAAATTACAATGTTGAGATGCACAATATTAAATTACAACTCAAACTAATACTAGTACGGTTCAATATCAAATCTTGATACAATTCGACGGTATAACGGCATAGTTTCTCGATACCAATCATCCAATAACAATCAACATATTATCCACAAGCTATAACATCAATAACAACAATCATAATCCCCCAAAATCTGCTTTATCTCGACTCATACAAGATGGAATTTCATAACAATAGCATACAGTGTCCGTTCTGCGATCCGGTTGCAAATATACTATGTCCAACATGTCAAGAATACATAATAACCATCATATCATAAGTTTTCAACACATGGAATCTAAATCATGCTGAAACATAACCCAACTTACATCCTCTTGTAGCCTTTGAAGTGAGGAACAAGAATCTAAGCTTGGATTAACTTTTGGATGAGTAATTCTTACACAACCAAATGATAAAGATGGAGGGAAAAGCTTGAAGAAACTCTCTCTATCGTTGCTGGTCTGCTGGAATGGAGAAGAAGTGAGTCATGCTCAACTTATATATACTTCAGGCCATGTGTCAACATAAAATTCAAAGGTGGATTTCTCGCACCAAGCACCGCGGGTGCGCTTCTTCATGACCGCGGGTGCGCTGTGCTCACGGCACCACATTTCATTTTTCAAAATTTAACGACCGCGGGTGCGGTGTTGCTTCGTACCAAATTTCCTACCCTATTGGACATTAACCGCGGGTGCACTCCTTCTAGACCGCGGGTGCGGTGACCCTACTGTAAAATTGGCTAACTTTCTGTCCATGCACCGCGGGTGCGGTATCAAAAGGGGCGCGGGTGCGGTCTCTTTCTTCAAGCAACACTTCATCTTTTCATTTAGTGCCTCTCATTACATATCATGCATACTCATATCTTCCGAATATCACATCAATGAAGACTAATAAATCTCAAGCCTTACATTTCTCCCCTTCTAAAAAATGATTTCGTCCTCGAAATCGCAGGTCATCAATCATATCATAAATGAAAACAATATAATTAAAAGCTGAATAAATACTCACATCATGTAAACAACTCGGGATATTTCTGTCTCATATCTGTTTCTGTCTCCCAAGTCGCTTCTTCAGTGCCATGACGACTCCACTGGACTTTCACTAGCGGAATAATCTTCGTTCTGAGCTGTTTTTCTTTCCGATCGAGAATCTGTATCGGTTGCTCAGTATAACTCAAAGTCTGATCAAGCTCAGCTTCGTCAGGCTGAATGACATGAGAATCATCAGGCATATATCTACGCAGCATTGATACATGAAATACGTCATGTATTCCAGATAGAGAAGGAGGAAGAGCCAGTCGATATGCTCGATCGCCAATCTTTTCAAGAATCTCGTATGGACCGATGTATCTAGGAGAAAATTTCCCACGCTTGCCAAATCTGACAATGCCTCTGAAGGGAGAAATCTTCAAGAATACTCTGTCCCCTTTTTCAAATACAAGCGGTCTACGTCTGATATTGGCATATTTGGCTTGCCTATCCTGTGCTGTCTTCATCCTTTTCTGAATTATCTTTACTTTCTCAGTCATTTCACGAATCATATCGAGTCCAAGTTCTGGTACTTCAGATATATCATCCCAGTACAACGGAGACCTGCACTTCTTGCCATACAATGCTTCAAACGATGCCATCTCTATGCTCGCTTGATAGCTGTTGTTGTACGAGAATTCACATAACGGTAGTGAATCTTGCCAACTAGTGCCGAAATCTAGCACTACAGCTCTCAACATGTCCTCTAAAGTCTGGATAGTCCGTTCTGACTGTCCGTCTGTCTGAGGATGATAAGCAGTACTCAGGTGCAATGTCGTACCTAAGGCCTGCTGCAAACTGTGCCAAAAGTGTGAAGTGAATCGTGGATCACGATCTGATACGATAGACTTCGGCACACCATGTAATCTGACTACCTCTCTGACATATAACTCTGCCATCTGATCGTGTCGATATGTCATTCTGTATGGAATAAAACATGCTGATTTGGTTAATCTGTCAATAATGACCCAAATTGCATCACAGCTCCGGGATGATCGAGGTAACTTTCGTCACGAAATCCATGGAAATGTGATCCCATTTCCACTCAGGAATAGATAAACTCTGAAGTAAACCTCCGGGTTTCTTTCTCTCGGCCTTTACCTGTTGGCAATTTAAACACTTAGACACAAATTCTGCAATATCTGACTTCATCTGTTTCCACCAGAATTGTGTCTTCAAGTCGTTGTACATTTTACGGCCTCCAGGATGAATACTAAACCGACTACAGTGCGCTTCTGACATAATCTGTTGTTTCAAGTCTGAAACATCTGGCACTACAAGACGGTTATTCACATACAGAACAAAATCATGTACCTGATATTCAGACTGATGTCCTGATCTAACCACCTGAATTGACTTCTGCACATTCTGATCAGTTCTTTGTGCCTCTTTAATCCTCCTAATCAAATCTGGCTCAACTTGAATCGAAGCAAGTCTCAGCAGTCTACTATCTGTGTCAAATGCTAAACCAGACAAACAGCAATCCTCAACTAAATTTGAAACACCTATCGTCGATAAGGATAGGGCAAATACCTTTCGACTCAAGGCATCTGCTGCTGCATTTGACTTCCCTGGATAGTATTTAATTTCGCAATCAAAGTCTTTCAACAAATCAAGCCATCTACGCTGTCTCATGTTCAATTCTGACTGAGAAAACAAATATTTTAGGCTTTTGTTATCAGAGTAGATCTCAAATTTTTCGCCATAAAGATAATGACGCCAAATTTTCAATGCAAAAACAATAGCCGCTAATTCAAGATCATGAATTGAGTATCGAATCTCGTGTGGCTTCAGCTGTCTAGAGGCATAAGCAATCACATGACCTCGCTGCATAAGAACACATCCTAGCCCTCTGTGGGATGCATCACAATATACAACGAAATCACCAGTACCTGAAGGAATCATCAAGATAGGTGCACTGGTCAGCCTCTTCTTCAACTCTAGAAAGCTAGACTCACAGTCTGTACACCACACAAATGGCGCATTCTTCTGTGTCAACTGGGTAATCGGCTTCGCAATACTGGAGAAATCTTTAATGAATCGTCTATAGTACCCTGCCAGACCTATGAAACTGCGTATCTCTGGCACAGAAGTCGGTCTTGGCCAACCGATTACAGCTTCAACTTTACTCGGATCCACAGAAATACCGTCTCCAGATATGATATGACCCAAGAAGACAACCTGTCTCAGCCAAAACTCACACTTTGACAGTTTAGCAAATAATCTTTTATTTCTCAATGTTTGCAACACAATTCTCAAATGATTGGCATGTTCATTCAAATTCTTAGAATAAACCAAGATATCATCAATAAAAACAATCACAAACTCATCCAAATATCTCTGAAAGACGCGGTTCATCAGTCCCATAAACACCGCTGGAGCATTCGTTAAACCAAAAGGCATGACAACAAACTCATAATGTCCATACCTGGTTCAGAATGCTGTCTTCGGTATGTCAACATCTCTAACTCTTAGCTGGTGATATCCAGATCTCAGATCGATCTTGGAATAAACAGAGGATCCCTGCAACTGATCAAATAAATTGTCGATACGAGGCAAAGGATATTTGTTCTTTATCGTCGCCTTGTTCAGTTGCCTGTAATCTATACACAATCTCATAGAACCGTCTTTCTTTCGCACAAATAGCACTGGTGCGCCCCAAGGAGACACACTAGGTCTGATATATCCCTTGGCTAGAAGATCTTCTAGTTGTGCTTTCAGTTTTTTCAATTCTATCGGCGCCATCCTATACGGAGTTCTCGAAATAGGAACGGTACCTAGAATAAGATCAATACTAAAATCTACCTCTCGGACTGGAGGTAACCCTGGGATCTCGTCAGGAAATACATCTGCAAACTCCCGTACTACTGGCAAATCTGCCAATGCCGGGCTTGATTTCTGTAGATCTACAGAATAAATAAGGAACCCCTCTGCTCCTTTCTGCAGCAATCTACTCATAGTCAAAGCAGACACTAAGGGAATCCAAGATCTGGAACCCTTACCGTAGAATTTACGCTCTTCTGTCATTTCGGGTCTGAATCTGACAATCTTGTGAAAACAGTCTACGGTGGCTCTGTACTTAGTCAACATGTCAATCCCGACAATACAATCGAAATCAGATAAGCCAAGTACAATACAGTCTAAATCAATCTCATGCCCTTCAAACTGTAGTATGCAATGTCTAACTGAAGTCACAGATATCAGACCACTTCTCAACGGAGAAGAAATAGACACTACAGTGGACAATGACTTGACAGGCAATACATGTGTCAATGCAAAACATTCTGATATGAATGTATGTGATGCACCTGTATCTATCAATACATATGCAGGATACCCGCTAAAGAAAACAGTTACCTGCAATCACATCGTCTGGTGCATCTTGGGCCTGCTCCTCCGTCAATGCAAACACCTGAACCTGTTGTCTGGGAGGTTGGCTCACTGTCTGGCCACCTCTGGCTCTAGGTTGGGACTGTGTAGGCGTGGGCTGGAAGGAATGGACAGACGAAGCTTGCCTCTCAGGCTGAGTCACTGATGCTGATGACCCTGCACCCTGAAATCTCTGTGCACTTCTCTGAGGACAGACTCTGGAAAAGTGTCCCTGTTGCCTACATATGTTGCATCTGCCCATCACTCCCTGACACTGCTATGTGGCATGTCGGTCTCCACAAGTAGTGCAATACACACCTGTCACATCTTTACTCTGGCCAGGACCTCTCTGTCTTGACCCACTGGAGCTCGACGAACTGCTCCCTGACTTCTTAAACTGTCTGCCCTTTGCTTTCAGAAAATCCTTCTTGCCACTACTACTGCTTCCACTATCAAATCGAGGAGGAGGTGGTGGAAACTGGGTGGTAGGCTGCGGCGGTCTCTGACTCTGAGCACTATAAGAAGCTCCTCGCTGCCTGATCAAGCCAGCCTCTGCTCCTTTCGCTCGGTTCAGTGCATCAGAAAAAGTGTTAGGTCATCCCGTGTTCACCAAGGTAAAAATATCCGGGTTCAAACCATTGATGAACTGGTCTGCGACCGCTTCATCATTTCCTGCCACGTGTGGCGCAAATCGGAGCAAAGAAGAAAACTTGGCAACATACTCTTCTATGTTCCACTGCCCCTGTCTCAAGTTGGCAAATTCGGCCTCTTTGTCTTTTCGATACGACACTGGAAAGAAACGTTGATAAAATTCATCTTTAAATACTTTCCAAGTAATATCAATACCTTGATGATCTAGGGCTCGTTTCGTTGTAAGCAACCAACTTTTTGCCACTTCGTGTAATTGATGCCCAATCAACTTCACTCTCCGTTCATCTGTATAGGCAAGAGATTCAAACAACATCTCTATATCGTCTAGCCAGCTCTCACAATCCACTGCATTTTCTGTGCCCTTCAAGGTAGGTGGATGGAATGATTGAAACCTCTTCAACAAAGTCTCCATCGGTGTCGCAGTAACGTACATCTGAGTACCTGACGTACTACCCTGTTCCGGCACTTGACCTGCAGCTGGTTGTGGTATTCTTCTAGGCGGCATATCTGATTATCAAACAGATTAGTACACAGTCTATACAATCTGTCTCAGCCCTCCTCTGATCATAGACCTCTGATCCAGAATCGGTTCTGATTCAATCTTGACAATTATATGCTGTAAATCAACTCAGATACAATACAACATATAATAGGGAAAGCAATAAATCATGCTAGCACATCAAAAGCAAGGAAGAAGACTCGATCTACCCCGCTCATTCTATTCTATCTCAGTCTACAGAACCTACTGCTCTGATACCACCTGTTGTGGGGACCCGGGCTCTAACTCAATTCTTTTCGGGATTAATCGGATCCTTGTTCAAAAATACGGGTCAAAATTTTGCTCTGAACATTAAATCAAATGTTTACAACTCAAGCATAATATACATGCCTCGTTTTATTCATATTCTACAAACCAGTATTTAAGTACAGTACATGTCAAAAGTACAACTACTAGTTCCTCTGCTACGCCCGTGATCACCACGCTATGTCCATCTCTCATCTCTGTCGTGACCCTGATCCTGCCCCACCTGTTGTTATGCACACATACAAACATAACAACAGCCGAAAACTCCGGTGAGGATAAATCCCAGTATAAAACATGTATACATGCTGATACATAATCATAAATCATGAATCAAAGCAATAATAATGGGCTCCATAGTCTATGAAACCAATCTATATAAACATGCAATTCAAATCAAATCATGTCTTGATTCAACTCGACTCTACTCTAGGGATCCCGGTGTGAATAAGACGTCACTGTCTGTCACCCACCCTCCCAATCGGGGTAACTGTACGTCTTATTCCTAGACTTCGGTCATGTCTGTATCGAATGTCTACAATCGGATTGAATCTGATCCGAAGCGTCGATACCACCAAACGTCTAGTTTAGCAAGTCCGCTAATGACTCTCCTATCTCAATGCTTGAATATAAATCTATAAACAAGACATAATAATAATCAAAGATAAATAACAAATCTAGTATGTGATTTAGGGAAACTCCAACCAAGTCTGATTCGAGTCGTATCTCCCGAATTCACATGAATTATACCTTTCTTGTCGTTGGAATAATTCGAAGTCTCGAAGTAGGGATATCGAACCTGTCAATCCAAATCTGAAATTACAATGTTGAGATGTACAATATCAAATCACAACTCAAACTAATACTAGTACGGTTCAATATCAAATCTTGATACAATTCGACGGTATAACGGCATAGTTTCTCGATACCGGTCATCCAATAACAATTAACATATTATCCACAAGCCATAACATCAATAACAACAATCATAATCCACCAGAATCTGCTTTATCTCGACTCATACAAGATGGAATTTCATAACAATAGCATACAGTGTCCGTTCTTCGATCCGGTTGCAAATATACTATGTCCAACATGTCAAGAATACATAATAACCATCATATCATAATTTTTCAAAACATGGAATCTAAATCATGCTGAAACATAACCCAACTTACATCCTCTTGTAGCCTTTGAAGTGAGGAACAAGAATCTAAGCTTGTATTAACTTTTGGATGAGTAATTCTTACACAACCAAATGATAAAGATGGAGGGAAAGGCTTGAAGAAACTCTCTCTATCGTTGCTGGTCTGCTGGAATGGAGAAGAAGTGAGTCATGCTCAACTTATATATACTTCAGGCCATGTGTCAACATAAAATTCAAAGGTGGATTTCTCGCACCAAGCACCGCGGGTGCGCTTCTTCATGACCGCGGGTGCGCTGTGCTCACGGCACCACTTTTCATTTTTCAAAATTTAACGACCGTGGGTGCGGTGTCTCGAGTACCGCGGGTGCGGTGTTGCTTCGTACCAAATTTCCTACCCTACTGGACATTAACCGCGGGTGCACTCCTTCTAGACCCCGGGTGCGGTGACCCTACTGTAAAATTGGCCAACTTTTTGTCCATGCACCGCGGGTGCGGTATCAAAAGGGGCGCGGGTGCGGTCTCTTTCTTCAAGCAACACTTCATCTTTTCATTTAGCGCCTCTCATTACATATCATGCATACTAATATCTTCCGAATATTACATCAATGAAGACTAATAAATCTCAAGCCTTACAAATATTATGTCTAAGGCTTTTGTATCTACTATTCCTATATCAAATAAAGAAATTTTTCAAGTATCTACTAAGTCCAGGGACCCGTACCCTGGCCCGGAGACCCGCACCCCGGTTATCGCCTAAGTCCAGGGACCCGTACTCTAGCCCAGGGACCCGCACCCTGGTTATCTACAAAGTTCAGGGACCCGTACCCTGGTCTGGGGACCCGCACCCCGGTTATCGCCTAGGTCCATGGACCCGTACCCTGGCCCGGGGACCCGCACCCCGGTTATACACTAAGTCCAGGGACCCGTACCCTGGCCCGGAGACCCGCACCCCGGTTCTCTACTAAGTCCAGAGACCCGTACCCTGGCCCGGGAAATTTACCCCAGTTATCTCCTACGTTAAGGGACTCGCATCCTAACTATTTATCAAGATCAGTTGTTTAAGGTATTATGCCCCCAACTTAAAAGTGCTTGGTGAAGTTTGATTAAAATCTACAAGGGTATTTGAAGCAGAGTTTTATGATACTTGGAAATATTTTAATAGTTATCGAATGCAAGAAAAGTTGGCAGAACATATTTCATTAATATCGAAAAAATATTTACAGGGTGCCCAGAAGCCTGGGAATAATAAAAAAAACAGAAAAATCCTAGTCTACTAGGGATCTTGTTTATCCTCCTCCTCCTCTTCATCCGGGAGAGATGCAGCAGCCTTCTCCAAATCCGGGAAGTCCTCCCGGTCAGCTGGGACAAGGCCCGCCTCTTCAAACTGCTCCAGGCACTTATTGAATCCCTGTTCAAAGTAAGGGAAGGCTTTGTCAGCCACCATCTACTTGAACTCTTAGGATTTCAGGAATTGGGCCATTTGTTCCTCCTGGGCAGTCTTTATGAGGCTTACAGCAGCCTGAAAATCCTCGGCTCAGACGCGGGAGGACTCTGCCTCTACCCTTGCTGCCTTCACCTCTGCCCAGGCCTCAGCAAGCTCCGCTTGAGCCAGGTCCATTGCTGTTGCCAGCTGGCTTTCTCCCGGGCCAGGAAATGCTCATGGAGCTCATTCAACCGGCCTACCTCCTCTTGGAGTTTGGCATGCATCTCCCGGGCAGAGGTGGCCTGTGTGTTGGCTCTTTTGGCAGCCTGAGCCACTCGCTCAAAGGAGGCCATAAGCATTTGCAAGCCCTGTAAATATATAGGAAAGGTCAGATTTGATACATGGATTAAATAACAAGAATAAGAAGATTTACGGAGAAAAAACGGGCCACTCCTTCGCATAGCATCTCGTCGGGATGGAGTCCCTGCAGATGCGTCACCTCGTCAGGATGAAGAAGACCACGGATCATCTTCACAAGATCCGAGCTGATTTCATCCCCAAAGATACTGGGGAGGATCCAAGGCCTTCCACCAGAGGGACCAGCAGATGACCCGGTGAAAGGAGAAGACCGGACGATCTCCTTGGGTACATCCTCTATGACCACCGTCTCAACGACCGACTCCATAGCAGCTTTCCTCTTTCGGTGATTAAGAGGCGCCGGGTCCTCTTCAGCGACAAGGGAAGTAGTCTCATCCCGGGCGGGGATCGTTTTCTCTTGGATCCCGGCCTCCCCCTGGATCCTGTTCTCCTCCAGCTCTCGGGCCTCGGCCTCAGCCTGGGCTTGGCGCTCTTCTTGCTCTTGAGCCTTTCGAGCCCTCTTTTCAGCCCGGGCTTTCTTCTGCTAGGCCTTTCTTTTGGCAGCTGCTTCAAGAAGACTCGCCCTAATCATATCTTCTTCGGCTGCCACCAAAGATAAAGCAGTTAGATGATTAATACAGGGTGCATGAAAAAGGGAAACTAAGAAGAATAATTTACCAGCCTGCGACTCGGCCTGGTCGAATTCATCTATTATCTTGTCCACAGGCTCTTCAGGTCGGGGCCCGATCCCATAATGTACCAGATTGTTTTCCCCAATTAACACCGAGGATAGGAAGGACTGCTTTTCTAAAGCATCCCAGGCGTGGGTGAAGGGGGGAAGAAGTTTAAAGTCTCGGGGAAGCTCGGGTTGTTTAGGCATCGAAAGCAAGAAGCCGGTCGCGCAAGTGACGGGGTTCGGGAGTTGTAAAAAGGAAAATTTTGTTTTCCATCCCTTCAGAGAGGAAGGGATGTCAGTTAGAAACCGATAATACATACGGGCCATGAAAGAGAAGACCCCATCATTGAATCGGCAGGAATAAAAGTAATGAAAAATAGAAGAGTTGATCAGAAGGGATTTCATGCGAAAAAAAAATGAAAGTGGCAGCCATAATGCGAAGAGCATTAGGGTGGAGGTGATTGATGGGAAGCCCAAAGAACCGGGCAACCGCCTCAAAGAAGTAAGGGATATAGAATCGAAGCCTACTTTTGAGCTGTTCTATAAAGAAATTTTGGAAGCCGGGAGGAGGGGTGTCCGGGTGATCGTTTGGCCCAGGGATTTTGATTTTGTAAGTGAAGGGAATAGACCCTAAAGATCTAATTTCTTCTATATTACTCGGACGAAGGGTATAAGTCACGGTAGAGAACCACAAGGGCCCTGCTACCTTGTCTTTCCCCTTGCCAGAGACCCCAGTAGGTCGGGAGGAAGAAGCTTTGGCCTGTTATTTAGAAGGGGGTTGGGAAGAAAGGATAGGTATGGCTATGGGAATGTGCTCGGAAGTTGCGGAAGGGGTCGGGGAGTTATCCTCCGACAGACCCTTAGCGTTATGACAAGAGGTAGAAGATGTAGAATTTGACATGATTAAGGAGTAAAGATGATAAGGGAGAAGGAACTTACGGGGAAGTAAAGCGAAGGTGACTGGTGGCTGGTGAACAGAGAAATCACCGGAGTAAGATTCGCACAACGGAAAGCTTGAGAGAGAAATTTGACAGAGCTTCGCTACACGGTTGAATTTGCAAATGATTTTTCAAAAAACAGTAAGCTACTATATATAGAGGGGGAAGTTAATCTACGCCGTTGATCTAAATGAATCAGACGGATCAGATTGGCATGGGAAATTGCGCGGGATATTCTAAAAGACAGGCGCGAGGTTCGAGGCGGCATGATGTTTTATCTTCTCGGAATACGAAAAGTTTCTGACAACTTTAAAGCTAGGGCTTACGTCAGCATTGATATGGTGATGTTATCCTTATCATCTCGGGGAGACTAAACGACAAAATATTTCTCCTGACCGGGCACATAAGACTAATCGGGACAGCGAGCATGGCTCTAGCCTGACTATTTAAGGAGGGAGTGATGATACCCCGGGATGTCCCGGGTCATGGATAGTACCCGGGATGTCCCGGGTCATGAATGGATTAAGCCCGGGTCAGGAGAATGGATTTTTCCCGAGACAATCTTCTCGGGATGACTCGGGCCATGGAGCCGGGCCGTGGAACACCAGGGAAGTCACCTGCCCGGCATATTGGAAACTCGGGCTCTCTTATGATTTTCCGAGAAGCATTTTACCCGGGCCACTTCGATATCAACGCCGCATTTAATACCGCCGGTAAAGTAGGGTGTGTGCAGCCGACCTATCTCTAACACCAGTGCAAGTGGTTGATAAAATCAAGTAGGCTAGATGTGACTAGTACGCGATTTGACATGTCAGAACAATAGGGTATAATTAGATGTCCTACTATAATTAATGCTCAACACAAAGAACGAGGTCATCATTGCATCCTCTACTATAAATACCAGTTTCTTTACTTGCATTTATTCTCTATTCAGATATTAATACGCACATTGAATGCTCTCATTTATTGTTCATTTACTCCCACCCTCCACACCAATCTCATAGCCATCACTTGGTTACATTGGTTTTCTTGCTTGAGTTCCTCACTGACTTAAGCATCGGAGTGGCCACGCCGGACACTCCTCCGACGCCCATTCACGTGGTTACCTTCTTGAGTGCAGGAAATCCGCTCCGCCCGGGAAAGAAGCTTCTGGTTCAGATATCTACATTGCTCTTATTTCCTTCATCATTTTGATAGCAGATCCGGTGGAGCACCCGACACTGCTCACTCATTTCACCTGGATCACATCAGTTCTCATATAACAATGGACGACTCAGTAGAAATCGACTTGAGCTCAGGTAATAAGGTGTTAGCCAAGATGAACTCGAATTCAAGACCGGCTCGGATGACTAAACTCATACATGCTTTTGAAAAACTTGCAGTTCTATACTTGCTCTTATCATGAATTTGGACTTTGATACTTCCCATGAACTTAAATATATAGCTCAAGAAAATGAGATTACTTCTAATCTTCTGTTACAGATCTGAAAATTTAGAAAGTGAAATTGATTCGCATAACTGTCCAGCCCGCAGTATATACACTTGTTGGTAGTTCGAGAATTTTTGCTGGTCGTTTGTGGGAGAATTTAACTATGAATTAGCTCATAAAGTTTTTTTTTTAGCATTTGGAATAAAAATATATGATAAAAGGGAATCCAAAGAATCGTGTGCATTTTGATAAAAGTTTATTCTTTGAAAAACTTACTCATCTTGATTTGTTTTTATTCATAGACGTGTGATTTTTATGTGTATTTGATAAAAATATTGCCGAGATATATGTTTCTTACTTTCCTAATAATCTTTCTCTTTAGTTTGCGGTATCAATCAAGAACGGCATTACAATCAATCTCATTATGATGAAATAAGAAGTGTATGTTGTGATAATTTTTTAGTTTGTACTTGTGGATACTTTAGGATACACTTTTTAGTTATCGTTTGAATTTTTAATTGACACATATTTACGAATAATTTTGGATGCATGATTTTATGACTTGCAGACCATATTTTGGGTCAAATTTTTGAATCGTAGATGATATTTTTGATGAATTATTTTATGAATCTAATGCATTTTCAGTCATAAATATTGTGACATTATTGTACATTCTGTTCTATTTTGGTAAAGTGAAAAATAAATTTTATTTCACTAATTTATTAAAATATATGAAGTTAAAGGCAATTCTACTATTTCACAAATTAATTAAACTAGTACAATCGTAATCGACAGTTACTTCGTTAATGAAACGTTTGCGAAAAATCGTGGAAATATTTTTTTTTTTTCATACGTAAACATAAACGTATAATAATCTTAAAATCATCAACGTATTAAAATATTCATCTCCTCTCAATCTCATAAATCGTAATGCGAAAAACATGTGGTCATCGGGTTGTGTCACCGCACCAGGTCTGCCTACTCAGAGTTCGGCACATCCAGTCTCCTCACCATTAAGCTCACCTGCATCACACACGTCTAGTGAGTCTAAAGACTCAACACACCTGCACCATTAATAACAAGTACATATACCTAGCACACAGCAGTGAAAAATATCATACTCAACATATCTTTCATGAACTTTAAAAGCATAACGTAAACATCTCGTGTAAAATCATGTCGTGTCAAATCGCAACGTGTCAAAACATGTCTCATCATGTTATCATATCGTATGCGTAACTGTGACCTGTCAAAACATGGTAATAGCATATATCATCGTATCAGCATATACGTGTTAAAATCTTAATTTGAATTCCGTTCATTAGCTGTGACTTTCGTATCATCATGTCATCATGTCAGTCGATGGATTCATCTACGTGTAACCGCGGTACCCGACGGCGAGGGACATCAGCGACGGCATTACCCGCCCACTGAGCACGGGCCTATCATATCATGTCAATGGAAATACGATCGTCGGGCTCCCTTTGGGGCCTTCTCCCATAAACGGACCTCCCTCTGGGGCCTTTTCCCTCACGATATCTCCAATCATATCATCGTGTTAGTCACAACTAAATCACTTCCTTCAAAACGTGTCATCATATTCATCATCACTTAATAAAAGCATGCATATACATAATTTTTCATTTAAACCAAGCATGCACAGTATTTATCATAATTGCGTAAAAATCGTAAACATGATGCATGAACATTTAAAATATCATGAATTTGTGCTCAGGACGCTGACAGGACTAAAATCTCACCCGGGGTGCAAAATGACCATTTTGCCCCTGAAAAACCCAAAATGACCGTTTTGCCCTTAGACGTAAAATTTCACGTTTTTGACATTTTCTTAATTCCATTGACTCTAACATGTCCCAAATAATTATTTAAGCCTATATGAACTTTCTCATATTTTTATTTGGCTTAAATCTATGACTTTTAAATTAATCTTTAAATATAACCTATTAATGCGTTTTAATCCCGAATTAAACCAAACCTTAGCATAAAATTCCCAATTTAAAAACTTAGACTTCTATTAATTATTTGAGCTTAAATATAGTTTCTCATAATTTTATTAAGCTTAAATCTAGAAATTTCAATTAATCCTTTAATTAACGTTTCGTGCGGTGACTAAATCTCGGATAATTCCAAAACTCATTATTTTGATCCGAAGATTACCAAACTCCTAAAAATATCCCAAAACATATTTAAAAACATCCCTAGACATAAACTCGAGCCCAAAACAAGACGTGATCTATTCGTTTTAAAATTTAGACCGGGGTTCCCGGTTTTAACCCGAATCGACCCGAAACACACTCGATTTTGCTCCAACTTGCACCATAATTTAAACCACTCATCCTAGGCCATTTGGTACCTAATTTAAGCCCTCAAATTATCGGCCAACACCTACCCCACTACATCAACTCCCGGCCTCCCCCATTAATTTCAAAACCAAACACATGTCCTGCACCACTACAACTCCTCTCCAACATCTCGGTCCACTCCTCCATAACCACTTGTCCTATCTTTAATTCCCATTCTTAAAGCCGTAAGGAATCACTTAAACTAGGCGAAACGAAGCTGTTGTGCGAATCATGCACAAGGAAGAAGAGAACCGAGCAAGCTATCGCACCTCTCCTCTATCGAGCTACATCTCCAAGATCCGATCTTGTCCCTCGTCCAAGCGCCTAAGGTACACTCTTAGCATCCTACCAGACATAACAAAGGCTGAGACATGGCTAGGTTCGAGCCCATGCACTGCCGCAGCCCTTGCTCGACAGCCTTCGAACCAACCCCACCCCTCACTCTCGGCCACCAAGGACACCACCTAAACCTCAAAGCCGCCGACCCTTCTCATCAACAAGGATAGATCGCGGCCTCAGCAACCATGACAGCACTTAAACCCCTTTAGCACATCCCCTTTTAACACTTGAATGTAGCAGCCCTCGGCACATCACACAAGGAAAACGTGAGTAATGATTAAAAGATGCAAGAATGTAAGTAAAATTGAAAAGCTTTCCTGTGCATAGCTGGATCGATACTTCTATGCAAACAAACACCCAAATCCGAAAATAACTAGCATGTATGATGCAGAAATAATGGTACATGCGTGCCTTGATGATTAAAGAGCAAGAACGATGCGATGAAGACCCGGAATAATTTTCCCTTGCATGAAAAGAATTGGCCGAAGCCTTCTTGAATTTCTTGCTATCAAACCGAAGAGAGAATGCAGCTGGAAATGATGAAGCCGAGAATGAAAGGTGGTGGGAGAGGAAAGTGTCGGTTGTTGTATATAATACATGTAGGGTAGCTCTAGTACAATAATTAAATGATTAATTAGTAGATAATGGACCCTAATTGTTTAATTAGAAACTTAAAAAATATTTAAGCACAATAAGCTTAAAAATAAGCCCATTAAATCCAAACATATTCTCGAAAAATATTTCGTAAAATAAATTCTATCATGCATGAATTATGTATAAAATGCATAAAAATAATTAAACACATAATTTATGAAATAAAAATACATTTAATGGTTTAAAACAATTTAATAAAATACCAAAGAAATTTAATAATTTGCATGCATGTGGTTCACGTGGATTTTCCGCTTTTCGGGACGTTACAGTTAAATTAAAATTATGTTGCATAAAAACGTGGATTACTTCAACAATTTATGTAATTTATGAAGTCGTATATTATCATTTACTTCGTCATTTGACGACATAGCTGTAGTAAAATATGTTTTTTACTTCGACATTTATTTTGACCCCTGAAGTCATATATGATCATATACTTTGTTAATTAACGAAAACAATGAAGTAAAAAATGTTACCACTTCAAAATCGGTCCAATTAACTCGTTGGATCGGTCAAAGATTCGTTTTTTTGTCTACGACTTCGGTTTTTAGGCGAAACTAAAAACATACATTTTTACTGCATCTAATTCAATAATTACATGTCTACTACTCCTTTTAATGTTTGAAGTATAAATCCGAATTTATACTAGTGTGTTTGCAGTTTAATAAATATGTATGATGCAATATTAATATGCTTGAAAACATTATCATTGATGGTTAATTTACTTCGATGTGTGGGAAAGCCGGTGGTTCCTTAATATTGTTGAAGTTTTTTTATTTTATTTTTATTTTGCATTTGATGCATGAAATTATGAGGATCCCAATTTCACTTTGTCGTGCCTTGCAACAAAAATCTCTTGACATCATAAGTGCCATGGATTTGGTCTCTGAGACTAAAGAACTTCTCCGAACATTAATAAATGATGGTTTCGATATTTTTCTTTCATATGTCAAATCATTTTTCGTAAGATTAGATGTTGATATACCGAAGTTGAGTACTCATTATATGCATTCTAGTTGTTCTTGCCGGCAAAAGAATACCATTGTATTTGAACATCACTTTCATTATGATAAATTTAATGCTGCATGCAGTAAATTTTCAGTTGGAAGAGTTGAACTCCTGATTGAATGATGAAACAATATAACTTCTAATGCTTAGGACTGGTTTGGACCCAAAAGATAATTTTAGATATTTCGACGACATTGACAAGATTTTTATTCTCGTCGAAAAGTATTATACTGAGAACTTCACTTAACATAAAATGCATCATTTGAGGTGTCAACTACAACATTATGAGCTCGACGTTGTCATGAAATATTTTAGTAAATGTCCACTATATAGAATTATGTCGAGGGTTATTGAAACAAAAAAAATTTCAACACTATAATTTTATTTACAAGTTGATCTGTCTAGTTTTAATTTTTCATGTTTCCACGGTAACAACAGAACGTTTATTTTCGTCTATGAAACAATGTTAAAAAAGTTCTCAATATAATAGAAGATGACTTTCTGACTGATTTTATGATCATCTATATTGAAAGAGAGTTTGCTTCAAGTATAGACTCGAATTCTATAATTGATGAATATTATACTTCGAAGAAACTTAGATCGCAGCTTCAATAGTATGGGTATGTTTATAAGAATCATCTTTAAATCTTTTAGTTAAGAAATATTTAATTTAATCATTTACATTGAATTATTGGTTTTAGAGATATTCATTTTGTTTAAACTTCATTCGTTTTTTTTCAGGATGATGGAGATACAAAAGATTACATTGTCAAAGTTTTTATTAAATGTTTTTAGAATCTTACAAGTCTCATAGCAAAAATATTGCAAATCTTGTTAATAAGAAGTTTTTTGAGAACACAATGAACATGTATCTTACTCTTGATTTTAATTGCTATATATGTATTATTTTATTTTTTGTTAAAATATTCTAGCTGGGTAGATTTAAAATCTTTATTCCGCTATTGCTTCCGAGTATCTAATAAGGTAGAGTATGAAGTTGTCTTAACCACATTACAAGCAGAAAAAAAATGTTTAGTGCATTTGAAATATGTAACAATAAAAAATGATTTAAGTTGATAAGTAGAAAATATGAAATTGTTCTAAATCTATAAATTCATCTAACTATTGAAAATATTGAAAATTAGTATGTAATGATTTATGTAATGATGTAATTATTTTTGGATTATTTTCAAAGATATTCTATAAATATGTCTCTCAATTTGTAAAGAAGATACACAATCGAGTGGATAAAATTTTATAAAGTGTGTAGTTTAATATATTTTGTGATTTTGAGATTTTATTTTTTACGGTAAATTTTTATTTTTAACACGTTATCAGCACGAAACTCTAAGATTCTCCATATTTTTCAAACTCCAAAACACAAGAAAAAATTAACAATATTCAAAAGTAAGAATATTTATTTTACTGTTTATTTATTTATATATATATATTTAATACATAATATCATGTTATTATATAAAAGGAGTCTATGACGCCTCAATATAATCACGTGATGTGATTATATTACTACACTTTTTATATATTGTTATTGTGTATATATATTTAATATACAATATCATGTTATTATATAAAAGGAATGTATGACATCTCATTATAATAATGTGATGTGATTATATTATTACACTGTTTATATATTTTTATTGTGTATATATATTTAATATACAATATCATGTTATTAAATAAAAAGAGCCTCTAACACCTCATTATAATAACATGATGTGAATATTTCACTGTTTATATAATTTTATTATGTTACATAATAATTATATATATATATATATATTTGAATAATGTCACGATATTATTTAAAAAGAGTCTCTGACGCCTCATTATAATAATGTGATGTGATATTGTTGGAAACTAAATTTCAGTGATTTGACAAACTAAGCATCGAATTTATTGGACTAACTGATCAAGTTACCAGGCTTCGCAAATCAACTATCATTTGCCTAACTGATGATTAATGTGCTTAATATTAAAGGCAACTGATACCATCGCAACTGATTTATCGCAACTGATTTACGCAACTGAATGAGCAGTCAACTGACTGCTCAGTCGTTAACCTATATATATTCAGCCGAGAACATTCAAGCTATTATCCTTCAGCTGATCTCTCACTTGTATATGTCACCAGTTGAGAACTGATAACCGACAAATAGTACAACAGACTGCAACTAGTAGTGGAACGTCGCATTTCAGAGTGCAGTGTACGAATGTCAGAGAACAATGACGTGGCAATCAATGGATATATGGATTCAAACGCTATTTAATATTACCGTTGAGAGGGAAGCCTATAAATAGCTGAAGAGGGCAGTTGAGAACATAAGATACGAACTACTATTCTATTCAACATTGCTGTTACTCTGCTAAAATCTCAACTCGTATTCAGATATCGAAAGCTCACTCTTATCAGATATATCAGTAGCAATCAAGGCTATATTTACGAGCTTGTTAGCACTTTGAAATCTTTGTTAGATTCATTCAGTCGTGTTTAAATTTCAGTCACGCAGTGTAAAAAATTTTTGTGTACTAAGAGTTTCAGTTTGGTAGTGTTAAGTCCAAACTGAAGTGGGTCAATACAACTCTTGTATTCAATCAAAGTCTTTTAGTGGAAATCCTATCTTTGTGATAGAAGGGGTGACGTAGGAGTTATTCCATTCTCCGAACATCCAGAAACAAACCGTGTTCACTTTCATTTCAGTTGTTACTTTCAGTTAGCTATTCTATCTATCAGTCAATTTACTTCCGCAACTGTTTTTCTCAGTTAAACTGATTGTTATCGACTGATGAGATACCGAGAATCAGTTTGTCACTAAGCTGAACTCAATATTCGAAATTTAATACAAAATACGCAAGTGTTTATACAACCCCCCTTCTAAACACTTACCATCCTATAACCGATCCTTTCAAGTGGTATCAGAGCCGTTGTATCTCGTCTCAGAATATTTCTACTCAAACTAATTATCATGGCATCATTCAACAAGATCTCAATGTTTTCCAGAAAAGACTACGATGATTGGAAAATCAGGATGCAGGCTCACTTAGCTGCACAAGACGATGATATGAAGATTTTGAAAGCCAACACAGCAGTTGCAATCACCGATGTGGCACCTCACAGAATTGAAAAGCCCAGAGATGAATGGACTGCCGAGGACAAAAGAAAAGCAAAATTTGGATAATGTGGCAAAGGACATACTGTACAAAACGCTGGATAAAATAACTTTCAGCAAGATCAAAATGTGCAAGACAGCTAAAGAGATTTGGGAAAAGCTGATCCAGCTTTGTGAAGGAAACGAACAAACCAAAGAAAATAAACTTTCTGTTGCTGTTCAGAAGTTTGACAACATAAAGATGAGAGCTGGAGAATCGATGCATGAGTATGATGAAAGAGTCAGCTGTATCATCAATGAACTTAATGCACTTGGAAAAGTGTATACCAACAAAGAAGTTTCTTTAAAAGTGATCAGAGGTCTTCCCAAGGAGTGGGACGTAAAGACCATGGCAATGAGAGAATCCAAGGATCTAAACAAGGTTGAGTTTCATGATCTATTTGCTGATCTGAAGGCCTATGAGTTTGAGCTGTAAACTCGAGAAGGAGAAACATCCACTCCAGCAGCCAGCAGCCACAACTGCCTTAGCTGCTGTAAGAACAGAATCAACTGGTTCAGTCGAGAAGGTTGCTGATCAACTAAGCAATGATGCTATGTCATTGTTCATCAAGAAATTTGGAAGGTTCATGAGGAAGAATCAAGGGAACTACCAGAAGCATTATCAGAGAAACAATTCTAAAGAGGAATCAAATGCTTGCTACAACTGTGGCAAACTCGGTCACTTCATTGCTGACTGTACCAAACCCAAGAAGGACAGTCAAGGCTCGACTGAAAGAAAGAAGAAGTCATATGAGCACAAGAGGAGACCCAAGGATGATAAGAAGTCTTACAGGAAGAAGCATGAGGTACTCTTAGCTGAAGAGAGTAAATCTAAATGGGCAGAAACTGACAGCGAAGAGTCAGAGCCAGAAACCTCATGCAGTTCCAGTGATGGTGAAGAGGAAGTGAAGTGTCTAATGGCTGATGATACAGAAGTGGAGTCAAGCAGCCAACAGGTATTTGACTTCAGCTCAACTGATTTTACTAGAGAAGAACTTATTTCAACTCTTCATGACATGGTTAATAAGTACCAAAAGCTTGCCTTATCTTTTGAAAAGGTCAGAGCAAAGCAAACTGATCTCATAGACAATAAAACTAAAACTCATGAATCAGTTGATGAGTTGAGTCTAAAAAGGGAGATTTCTGAGCTCAATGCTGAAAGAAGCAGGAATCAATCAATGATTCAGAATTTGATGCTTGAAAATTCAAAGCAAACTGAGCTTATTCAGGCTTGGAACAAATCCTCTGCTGCATTAACTGATATACAGAACTCTCAGAAATCAGTTACTGATAAAACTGGTTTAGGGTTCAGTAACCAAGATGAAATGTCTTCCAATGATACTCAACCAAATCTGAATATGGTCAAAGGGAAATACATTCACTTTGTCAAATCAGTTATGGTACAAAAACAACCTGAGCCAAATAAACTAGTTGAAAAGCCTACTGAAAGTACGAACAAGGCTAGAAGATATGGTATTGGTTATAGCCCAAAGGTTTTAACTTACTCACGCAGTCAGTCATCAAAAAGATTCAGCAGGAATTATTCAAATGGCTACTCCAATTACTATAACAACAATACAGTTCAGAAAAGATATCGGCTGAACAATCAGTTGAACAAAGCTAAATCATATGTTGTCTCATCTGCACATTACACACCTACCACACACAAATCGAGAAAGACCATCTGGAATACAGCAACTGGACAGTCAATTAGACTGATCCAGGTCTGGATTCATAAAGGACTAATCAATGTAGGACCCAAATAACTAAGGGTACCAAAATTATATCTTGTGTATGATTGCAGGTAACATGTAAAAGCAAGGAATCAATATGGTACTTGGATAGTGGATGCTCACGACACATGACAGGAGATGCAAACTTGTTATCTCAACTGATCTAGTACACTGGACCAAACATCAGTTTCGGAGATAATTCCAAACGTAAAACTGTGGGTAAGGGTAAGCTTATCCATGATAAATTTATCATTAATGATGTTTTATTAGTTGAGAATCTCAAGTATAATCTGATTAGCATTAGTTAGTTATGCGATAATGGATTCTCAGTTCAGTTTTACAAACATTCGTGTTCAGTCAAAGACTCAACTGATGAGGTCATCCTAACTGGCAAACGGTGTGGAAACACTTGCAAAGTCAGTTGGAATTATCAACCTTATGCACCAGTATGTTTTATTGCTTCAAACTCTTCTAAAAACTGGTTGTGGCATAAGAGATTAAACCACCTGAGCTTTAAATCCATTGCATATCTAAGTAATCACGATCTTGTCACTGGTTTGCCCAAATGGATTTTACCAAAGATAAAATTTGTTCAGCATGTCAGTTTGGTAAACAAGTTAAATCTTCTTTTAAAAACAAGGGCAGTAAATCTTCTTCCCGATGCTTAGAGCTGTTACATATAGATTTATTTGGTCCAATACTAGTCATAAGCTTAGGGGGAATGAAATACACCTTGGTGGTTGTGGATGATTTTTCAAGATTTACTTGGGTCATTTTTCTAAAATCCAAAGACCAAACTGCTGCACAACTGATTAAGCTTTTCAAAAGACTATTAAATGAGAAATCAATTGGAATTGATAGAATCAGATCCGATCGAGGAACTAAATTCATCAATCAAATTCTTTCAATTTTTTTAGAAAATGTTGGAATTAAGCATGAGCTCTCAGCAGCTAGAACTCCTCAGCAAAATGGTGTAGCTGAAAGGAGAAATCGGACCCTCAAAGAAGCTGCTAGAACAATCCTTGCTGATTCTGACATTTCTCAAAGGTTTTGGGCAGAGGCAGTAAACATTGCATGTTACACTTAGAACATATCAATGATTAATAAAAATCATTTTAAAACATCTTATGAGATCTGGCATGGACGAAAAAGTGTAGTTTCCTACTTCAAAATATTCGGCTGCAGATGTTTTATTCTTGACAATGGCAAAAATCATTTAAAAGCCTTTGATGCTAAATCTGCAGAGGGAATATTTTTGGGATATCCATCAGTCAGTAAAGCATATAGAGTGTTTAAAAAGATCACACTAAATGTTGAAGAGTCTATACATGTTGTTTTTGATGAAACTGTACTAACTAACAAGCCAACTGATCCAGTTGAGCTAGTGGATAGATTTAAAGATATCAGTTTGGAGGATGATCATTAAGAAGAAAATCACATCAATCGAAATATCCTTCAAACATCAGAACCCGAAATTGTGGATCAATCAGTTGAACAGGAAGATGTTCTTGATAATCAGTTGGCAGAGCCTATTGAAGATAATCAGCTACCAACTGATGCAGCAGCAACTGAAACTGAAGAAAACACCCAGTTACAAACTAAAGCAGTTGCTGACATGGATACAACAAATGCTGAATACAGATGGAAGAAATCGCATCCTCCAGAATTGGTAATACGTAATCCATCTGATCTGGTGAGAACTAGAAATCAGATGCTCAACTTATTTATTCATTCAGCTTTCGTATCGCAATTAGAAGCGAAGAAAACTGATGAAGCTCTTGCTGATCCAAACTGGACAAACGCAATGCAGGAGGAGCTGAATCAGTTTACACATAACAATGTCTGGAACCTAGTTCCAAGACCAATTTCAAAAGCTGTTATAGGTACAAAATGGGTGTACAGGAATAAACTGAACGAAGATGGTTCAGTTGTGCGCAACAAGGCGAGACTAGTAGCAAAAGGATATAGGCAAGAAGAAGGAATTGACTACGATGAAACATATGCACCAGTTGAATGACTGGAAGCTATAAGAATATTCCTTGCCTACGCCTCATTCAATGATTTCAAAGTCTACCAGATGGATATAAAGAGTGCTTTCCTAAATGGTCAGTTGCAAGAGGAAGTCTACGTTGAACAACCTCCAGGTTTCATCAATCACCTTTTTCCTGATCATGTCTACCATTTGAACAAAGCCTTATATGGTCTTAAACAAGCTCCAAGAGCTTGGTATGAAACTCTTTCAAAATTTCTAATTGATCACGATTTTTCTGTTGGATCAGTTGATAAGACATTGTTCAAATTCTCTAAGAATAATCATATTTTACTCGTTCAAATTTATGTTGATGACATTATATTTGGGTCAACTAACCCCAAATTATGCGAGAAGTTTGCTAAGTTGATGCAGGATAAATTTGAAATGAGCATGATGGGTGAACTGACATTTTTTCTTAGACTGCAAGTGTAGCAACTAGAGACAGGAACGTTTATCAGTCAAACTAAATACACAAAGGAGTTGCTGAAGAAATTTGGCATGGAATCGTGTTCAGCTGCAATTAATTCCATGAGCTCATCAGTTAAACTAGACATTGATCAAGGGAGAATATCAGTCGAGACGACACTTGAAAGAGGTTTAATAGGTTCATTATTATACCTAACTGGTAGTCGCTCTGATATTGTATTTGCTGTCTGTATGTGTGCCAGATTTCAAGCAAACCCTAAGCAATCACATTTTTCAGCTGCCAAACGTATCTTAAAATATTTGAAAGGCACTCATAATGTTGGGTTATTGTATTCTAAAGACTCCTCTGTCAATCTAGTTGGCTATTCAGATGCAGATTATGCAGGGTGTAAGCTTGATCGAAAAATCACAAGTGGATCATGTCAGTTTCTAGGAGACAGACTGATCTCTTGGTTCAGCAAGAAGCAGACATCCGTTGCTACTTCCACAACTGAAGCAAAATATCTTGCTGCTGGAAGTTGTTGTGCTCAACTGCTCTGGATTCAGCAACAACTGAGAGACTATGGAGTCATCGCAAAAGAATCGCCCATATTTTGTGACAACACAAGTACGATTGCTATTACCTACAATCCAATTCTTCACTCTAGAACCAAGCACATAGATGTCAGGCATCACTTCATCAAAGATCATGCCTTGAAGAAGGACATAAGACTGGAATATGTCTCAACCGAACAACAAGCAGCTGACATCTTCACTAAACCGTTGCCTGAGACTAAGTTTTCTCACTTTCGCAATATACTTGGATTAATTGATTTATCATAATCAGTTTTATTGCTATTATGTCCAGTTGTCGATTAAGTTATGTTATATATCAGTTCTTACTTTCTAACTGATGACAGTTTGTTATTTGTCATTTATTATGTTCAGTTCGTTATTTATTTATCAACTGTTGAGACTAACTCGTGCAGGAAAATAAAAGACAAAGATAAACTGCTAAATATTTTATTCATCGAAAGAAATTATTACGGATTACATCAAAGTATTCTTCTTCAACAAAAGACCTCCACTTGGTCAACCAATGGGTTAACTCTCCTGTGGAAGTCTTCAGGAAGCTATCTGAGTCAGCTATACGCTCTAGGACCCTCCGTTCCTTCCGGAACATTAGCTGGTAGACATATGCATCCCCAAAGAGGTCCATCGTATCAGCAACGTGCAAATATTCTCGATATTTCCTTATTTTTGCCAACAGTTCGTGGGTGGTGGCCTCTCCACACTCGTAGAGGAACTGGAGCCCTTGAAGCTCCTCCCAGTATCGAAGGATTTGGTGGAAGACTTCATTTTCCATAGCAGTTTTCCTTCCCTCCAGAGCTGAGTTCATAAACGCCTTGGCCATATCTGGAGTCTTCGAGCTACCTGCATCTGCCATTTTAGCTTTTAAATGTTATTTGCTAATATGAGTAAAACTAACCAAGTTACTCTTATTTATAGCCCAGGGTCAAGGAAACTGAAAGGACAACGGCATTACGGCAGACGATTAACCTTCTTAGCATAAGATTTAATTTGATTCATCTTGCTTAAATTCTCGTAATCTTTCTTTGCATTTATTTAGGGGGAATATTGGTTTAAGAGGTTAACTGAAAAGCCAGCAGTTAGTAAATCTTCAACTGAAAAGACACAGTTTTACAACTGATCGTTCAACTGATTATTTCACTAATCTTCTCACATAAGTTAACAAATTAACCATTTTCTATTCCACATTAAGTGACGTGACTGATTATCCAAGCATTAAATGCTATCTCTCATCAAGTGACAGATTGTAACGTGGACCCTTTTAATCCATGTTTTTTCAACACTCGTTTTTACCACACGTACACAAGTTTTTTATTCAAATTTCCTGGACTAACACGTGTCCAATAATTTGAACAGTCATGTACATAAGTACTTTGCCCGCTCCATTTCAGTTCTTCTTCCTTACGCTTACCTAAAATTTTCAGAGCAAAAGCAAATTCAAGCTTTCTTTTTCGCAGGAAATTATTCAGTTCTAATGGCAAATCAAATTCCCGCTCACGTGTTGAATGCTATGGCTATCAATTTTGAATCAGTTCTATCAGTCGGAGAAGCCGATTTCAAGAACGTCTTTCTGAAGCTAGAATCAGCTGGGCTGAGAACATTTTTGGGGCAATCTTCACAAGAGATATACCCGAAGGAACTTCTGGGTTTCTATTCTAATGGAAATGTCAATTATGATGGAAGCATTTTCACTACTGTCAATGGTCATTCATTGATCATTTCTAAAGAATCATTTGGAGAAATGTTCTTATTGCCTTTTGATGGGCTGGCCAACCTTGCTGACGTTAAAGCACCTGATATTGAAGAGATGCAAACTCTTCTCTCTGCTGATGGATGGAAAATCAAAGTTTCCGATCCCAAGAAGGAACTGAAGCACGAAGTTCAGTTGCTAGCTGATATTGTAGCCAAGGGGCTATTAGCTAAAGCAGGATCATTTGCTGCACTAACTTTGGAAAAATTTCAAGCCATCACTGTTATTATGGCTGATCAAAGGATGAACTGGAATCACCTTATTTTCACTATCTTGAAGAACATGTTTCAATCCTCCAAGCAATCTAAAGGATTTGCCGTGCAACTGAGCTATTTGATAAAAGTCTAAGGATTAGTGGCTGCTGATTCAGAGAGATCATCGAAATTCAAAGTCTTTCACGCCAAGAATGTTCAACAATCCAAAACTAAACTGGAAATCTCTCATGTTCAGTTTGTGAAGATCAAAAAGGAGATTGGGACGCAGCAGGATGCTCCCAAGTCAGTCAAGAAGGGAAAAACTATGGCTCAAGTGAAAACAATCAAGCGAAAATTGATTGTCAGTAAATCAGATTCTGAGGAAACACCCTTTCAAATGGTTACCAAGAAACAAAGGACTCAGAAAACAAAGCCAGTAGCAATATTGGCATCTGTCCCAACTGATAGATTGAAGCAAACCGACGCTCAACAGCCCATCGAGGCTATTCCATTGAAAGCTATCCCAACTGAATCCTCAACTGAGGACCAGTTACCCCTTTCCAAGATTCTACCTCAGCAGAAAGTCACTGAATCTAGTGACAAGAAAAAGCTTGTTGGAGTTACGGCTCCACTTATCAAAATCTCTGCATATAATCCTTCACTTTTTGCCCGACCGAAAGGCGTCGTGATCAGAGAAGGTATCGATGCAACCACCTCAGGATTAAGCATTCCACATATCCTGACTGATCCAAAGGGCAAAGGCAAGATACAGGAAGAGCCCAGACCCACGAATGCTATTCAGACACACATTGATCTCATTTGGCAGGAGATTAATGAATTTGCAGCAGACAAGCTTAAAATCTATGATGAATGGGTCAAATTCAGGACTCATGTTTTTGCCAAAGAACTTCAGAAGCAATCTAAACTGAGGAGGTTTATTCAACTGGAAAAAGTGGTGATGAAGACAGTGAAGGCATCTACAGTTACTCAAGTTCTTGAAAGGAAGAAGTATTTCTTCGATCTTATGAGAGTACAGAGACTACAGCAGTTGGTTGCTAAGCTACGGACAAACTTTGATCCAACCAGTCCTCTCGCATTCAATGATAAAGCAGTGTATGCTCAAATGGAAACTGATCTTATCAACCTACAAACTGATATCAAATACTGGGAGATGGATCAAGAGTTGATCATCCCAGCAGCCACTCAAGATTTCTCAACTGAAGATTCAGTTCAAGAGTCTCCTAAGGACGATGTTCCTTCCTCTCAACAAGCAACTGTTCCTTCAACTTCTGATGCTCCTCAATCACAAGTGTCTGCACCTCCTACTGATAATCCTCAGCTTTACTCTGAAGCTGAACTGACATTGGCAAATTTAGATGAATTCATCGAGTCAGTTTCGAATGACATTCTGCTTGCGTCAGTCAGAACAGATGAAGATGTAGCTATAACTGAAAAACCAGCAGATGTTCACACTGCTGTCCACTGAAGAACAAGCCGAGATGGCTAATTTTGAAGTAATTTCTAAACCAGTTCAGTTGGAGATTGCAACTGAACAAGCAGTTCCTAGTCCTCCAAAAGAGGCTCAACTGATTTCAACTTCAACTGAACATATGCAAACTGAAGAACCATCTTCTTTGGTGGATCCTCCTGCTATCTCTTCTCCTCCACAGAATTTGCAAGAATTGTTGCATGCTGAAACAGAGATTTCTGACCGGACTTTGGTAATCTTTGGTCAATCTACCAAGGAACAAGAACCAGGGCCGTCTGAATCTCCTCGTCCATCTTCTGACATGGATTTAGTCCTTGAAGAGATTCAGGACATTCAGCTCAATATGTCGAAAATAATGCAAGAAATAAAGGAGATTCAAAGTACTCAGCTTGCTCACTCTCTAAAGCTGAACTCCTCCAGTGAATTTACCTAGAAAAACTGAAATCTATTCAAACAACTGTGACCTCCATCTCTTTTGTGATCGACGAGCTTAAAAAGAACAGAGGCTTAGCTTAAAGTTTCTCACTTACTCAAGACTTAATCAGCAAGAGGGTAGAATCTATGGAGACATCTGTCTCAAAGAAAATCGACTTGCTGCAAACCACTGTGTTGACTGCCGTCAAAGACATTGCAGCTGATGTTAGAATTTTATCTCTCAAAGTCGACGTGCTTGACAAAAAGGGAGAAGCAGCTAGATTGATGAAAGAATAAGGGAGGATTCAACTGAAGAGACAACTATTATTAGTTGAAGCTTATTTGTTTTCTTTGTACAAATCTGTACACTAGAAAAATTATTTTATCTACAAGGATTTTAATTCAGCTGATCAGTTTATTAAATTCTAAGTTTTGTCAATCAGCAAAAAGGGGGAAATTGTTGGAAACTAAATTTCAGTGATTTGACAAACTAAGCATCGAATTTATTGGACTAACTGATCAAGTTACCAGGCTTCGCAAATCAACTATCATTTGCCTAACTGATGATTAATGTGCTTAATATTAAAGGCAACTGATACCATCGCAACTGATTTATCGCAACTGATTTACGCAACTGAACATATTCAGCCGAGAACATTCAAGCTATTATCCTTCAGCTGATCTCTCACTTGTATATGTCACCAGTTGAGAACGATAACCGACAAATAGTACAACAGACTGCAACTAGTAGTGGAACGTCGCATTTCAGAGTGCAGTGTACGAATGTCAGAGAACAATGACGTGGCAATCAATGGATATATGGATTCAAACGCTATTTAATATTACCATTGAGAGGGAAGCCTATAAATAGCTGAAGAGGGCAGTTGAGAACATAAGATACGAACTACTATTCTATTCAACATTGCTGTTACTCTGCTAAAATCTCAACTCGTATTCAGATATCGAAAGCTCACTCTTATCAGATATATCAGTAGCAATCAAGGCTATATTTACGAGCTTGTTAGCACTTTGAAATCTTTGTTAGATTCATTCAGTCGTGTTTAAATTTCAGTCACGCAGTGTAAAAAATTTTTGTGTACTAAGAGTTTCAGTTTGGTAGTGTTAAGTCCAAACTGAAGTGGGTCAATACAACTCTTGTATTCAATCAAAGTCTTTTAGTGAAAATCCTATCTTTGTGATAGAAGGGGTGACGTAGGAGTTATTCCATTCTCCGAACATCCAGAAACAAACCGTGTTCACTTTCATTTCAGTTGTTACTTTCAGTTAGCTATTCTATCTATCAGTCAGTTTACTTCCGCAACTGTTTTTCTCAGTTAAACTGATTGTTATCGACTGATGAGATACCGAGAATCAGTTTGTCACTAAACTGAACTCAATATTCGAAAAGAATACAAAATACGGAAGTGTTTATTCAACCTACCCCCCTTCTAAACACTTACCATCCTTTAACAGATCCTTTCAGATATACATTGTGAAGGCCCTAAAACTCCTTTCTTGGAAATTTGCGGAAAATTAAAAATTTTCTTTTTAAAAGAACTTAAAAGGCCTCATTCATAAAATCACTGGTGAATCAAGTTCAATATTTCAAAATATTGCAGCGGAAGAAAATCAAAGTTTTGCCAACAACAACGATTTAAAAATATCCAACAACTGATAAAAATTATTTGCGAAGAAAATAACAACTGCTGCTCTGAGGTCCTCGGGTGCCACTACTGCCGACCCAAGCTGGCTCACTGGTCCCCGCCCTCGGCCCTGGCCTCATCAGTACCTACAACAATCAAGTCTAGTGAGCCTAAAGACTCAGCATGCATAAATCGCAGGTAACGAGTAAAAATCTGAATTTAAAATATGCATGAGATAAAATATCCTGTCCTGAGGCATACTGAAAATAATCTGTACTGAGCAATTATAATACGTGCATAACTGAACTGGAAGTCACTGTAAAAATATTTGCTCCTTGGAGCCTGTACTGAAATATCTGGTAAAATTTTCTGTTGAGATTATGTTTTACGCCTGTGGCCACTGCACTAAGCTGAACTGATCGGTAACTGGCTACCGGGGAGGCTGAAACTGAACTGAGCTGGCCGGTCACTGGCGACCGGGTGGTACCATACTGAACTGATCGGTCACTGGCGACCGTATAAAATAACACTCCCACATAGTGAATGAACCACAAGCCATATCGCATAAATCTCAAAAATAATCATTTTCTATTTAATGCACGTAAAATAATTAACTGGCGTAATGAAAATTCCTGTAATTTTACCAACTGGATTGGATTGGATCGTTCCCAGGCTCGCTGCAACCTAACTGTGCCATGAAAAATATGCAATAGCTTAAACTTAACCAACTATGCAATTTACGTTCAAAAGATGCGACTATGACGCCTAATGACTTCGCATTTAATCATGACTCCGAGCCAACCTGAACCGACACTGAACCGACGTATAGTCATGATTAAAATACGCTGAAAAATCATAAAATAATGTTCCTAAAATGATAGGGTCGAAATCTAGGTGGAATGGAGGCCAAAACACGAAACGCTCTTTCGAGAGTCAATTTGGCACATTGCACCGTAAATTCTCGTACGACCCCAAAAATGATCCAAATGACGAACGGTCGAAAACATGACCTTCCTAACTCAATGAGGCACTGTCCAGTCCAAGGCCATGGGCTAAAAGCCAACCAAGAACTCGAACGAGCCTCTGAACCGACACAGCAACTTGCTGTAATTTCCAGCAGCTGCGACCTAGCTTGCATCGCGTCGTTTGCGAGACTTTTGGCCATTGGGGCTTGAACCAGCGACCAAAGCCTCTCCACAACGTCCCAAGGAATGATTTGAACCATGGCTAAGGGCCCTAGGCCAGCCACAATTCACCTCATTCCAGAAACCACCCGAAAGTTCTCACCGAGGGCCCTCATGCGTGCGTGTGTAGTGTTTATGCTTGATCGATGTCTTGCATCGTTCCAGTGGCCATTTGATTGACCATGGCACGATCTAGACATCTAGGAGCATGATATGAACCATGGCTAAGGGCCATAGGCCAACCAAGATCCACACCAAGCCACAAAAGAAACGAAACCAAATGCTGAAAAATGGAAGGGCCGAATGGGGAAAGGGGCTGTTCTTGTTGATTATTTAAAAACCGATGAGCCATGGACCAAGCCACCAAAAGGGCGACTTAGTCACGTCTTAGACATGCTAGGGAAGTGATCCAACCATGGCTAAAGGCCCTTGGGGCAGCCAGGATCAGATCCACAACCCTTGACACAAAACTGAAATTTCGAATCACATTTCTGCACTTATGGGGAACTTGCTGTCATTTCGGTTTTCCTGCAAGTATGGGGCTGGTTTGAATGGACCAACATGGTCCTAATGCATCCTACTACATGTATACAAGCCGCCTTGGGAGCCTGGAGTCGATCCAATACCTGAAACTCACAAACCAAAAGAAATCGTGAAGCTTGCCATGAAGAGCCGAAATTCTGCATGTGTGTTCCCAAAATATTTTGACATGTATCTCGGTTTTTGCTTGCTAAAACATGATCATGTACTGAAAAATAAATGATAATATGACTTGATTGAGGTTTGAAAGAAATCTAGACATGCCTGGTTTTGTTTCGAAAGAAAACGAAAAGAAGAGACGAGACGGCGCGGAGGAGACGGAGTGGCTTGCTTCTCTACCTTTCTTGGCTCTCGATTTTTCTCCCTTTCTCCCTAGCTGTTATTCACGTTTTTTCTACTGAAAAGGGGTCTTATTTTTGGTGGAGGTGGAGGGGGAGTGATGGTTATGAAGGTGAGGAGAAGGGTGCACAAAAATAGGATCATATCAAGACCAAGTCTTCATGCATTTGAATTTTGAATTTTGAATTGCTATAAAATGATCTCTTGGGTGGTTCTAGACTATAGTGGCCGATTTTATCATGCCAAACAAGGGTTAGGATAGTGGTCTAGTATTAATTAATTAAGGTGAAAAAAATAGCTAAAAGAATTAGCATGCTAATCAACCAAGAATGGGTCAAAGGTGAGTTGGCAAGTCCTAGTTTGTTCTTCTAGGGGTGTGGCCGAAAATGCATGATAAATGGTAGGGGAAAATTGATTATCTAGTCAACTAATAATCCTTGAAAGCCTTACTAATCCTTTAATTAATTTAGTGAACTAACCCCTTAATTAAGTAACTTAAATGAGCTCATTTCTTAATCACCTCCAATAATTTAAATTAAAATCCTCAACTAACTTAAATAATTCCTTAAACTTCTTTTTAACTTAAATGAACTTACTTGCTAGCTAAATTAACTTCTGGAAATATTTCTCGAATCTTAAATTCTATCTCAAAACTCCAACTCCGGTCCGGCCTCACTGAAAATGCTGAAATGCTAAAAATCATATTACTGAACTGAAATAATAAATAATTAACTTCAAATAAATGCATTTAAAATAATCATGCAATGAAGTCAATTAAATTTAAAAAAATCTAGAATTATGCATGGCTTATACGTCTACTGATTTACGGGTTCTACAATCCTTCCCCCCTTAAAATAAATTTCGTCCTCGAAATTAGAACTCACCGAATAACTCAGGGTATCGACTTCTCATCTCCGGCTCAGACTCTCACGTAGCTTCCTCCTCTGAATGGTTGAGCCATTTGACTTTGACTCGCTTAACCAACTTGTTCCGAAGTTTCTTCTCCTGTCTGTCTAAGATCTGCACGGGTCTCTCCTCATAAGATAAGTTCGGAGTAAGCTGCAACGGCTCGAAATTCAGCACATGCGAAGGATTTGCCATATACTTCCTCAGCATGGAGACGTGAAAGACATTGTGTACTCCGGCCAGATTTGGCGGAAGAGCCACACGATACGCTAGCGTCCCAACTCTGTCGAGGATCTCAAACGGTCCAATGAATCTCGGACTGAGCTTCCCTTTCTTGCCAAATCTCATGACACCCTTCATAGGTGCCACTTTCACGAAGACATGATCGCCCACTGCAAACTCTAACTCTCTCCTCCGCTGATCGGCATAACTCTTCTGTCGGCTCTGAGCAGTCCTCATCCTATCACGGATCTTGACTACTACATCTGCTGCCTGCTGAACAATCTCTGGACCCAACTCTGCTCTCTCTCCTACTTCATCCCAATGAACAGGAGATCTACACTTGCAACCATACAGCGCTTCATACGGAGCCATACCTATAGACGACTGGAAACTGTTGTTATAGGTGAACTCTACCAATGGTAAGTTCGACTCCCAACTCCCAGAGAAATCAATGACGCAAGCACGGAGAAGATCCTCTAAGATCTGAATAACTCGCTCCGACTGTCCATCTGTCTGCGGATGGAAAGCTGTGCTAAACAGCAACTTCGTACCCAAAGTCGAATGCAAACTCTTCCAAAACGAGGAAGTGAATCTGGGATCTCTGTCGGATACGATAGAAACTGGAATACCATGGAGTCGGACTATCTCTCGGATATACAGCTCTGCATACTGAGCCATGGTGAAAGTCGTCTTAATAGGCAAGAAGTGCGCTGATTTGGTAAGACGATCTACAATCACCCAAATAGCATTCGATCCTCTGGCTGACCTCGGCAATTCGGTCACAAAGTCCATGGTAATGTTCTCCCACTTCCACTCGGGAATAGGGAGAGGCTTGAGCAAACCTGCTGGTCTCTGATGCTCGGCCTTCACTAACTGGCAAGTCAGGCACTCGGATACAAAACGCCTGATGTCCTTCTTCATTCCTGGCCACCAATACAATAGCTGCAGATCTTTGTACATCTTCGTACTCCCAGGGTGAATAGAGTACGGTGACTTATGGGCCTCTGATAAGATGTCTGCTCGGATAGAATCACTGCTAGGAACCCATATCCTATCTCGGTATCTCACAATACCGTCGCTGACTGTGTACAAAACACTGCCCTTGGCTTCATCTCTCTTCTTCCACTGTGCCAACTGCTCATCTGCTGCCTGACCGCTGCGAATACGGTCAATAAGAGAGGACTGGATAGTCAAGGTAGATAAACGAGGAACTCTACCTCGAGGGTAAGTCTCAAGATCAAACCTCTGCATCTCGATCTGAAGAGGTTTCTGCATCGTCAAATGAGCCATCACTGCGACTTTCCTGCTCAAAGCATCCGCAACTACATTAGCTTTACCCGGGTGGTAGCTAATGTCACAATCGTAGTCTTTCACAAGCTCCAACCAACGTCTCTGACGCATGTTCAGCTCCTTCTGCGTAAAGAAATACTTGAGGCTCTTCTGGTCGGTAAAGATCTGACACTTCTCTCCATACAGATAGTGCCTCCAAATCTTCAAAGCAAAAACTACGGCCGCTAACTCCAGATCATGGGTGGGGTAGTTCTTCTCGTGGATTTTCAGCTGTCGAGAAGCATACGCTATCACTCTCCCATGCTGCATCAAAACTGCACCTAAACCAAGCTTTGAAGCATCGGTATAAAGGACAAACTCACCAGATCCTGACGGTACAGCCAAAACGGGTGCTGAGATAAGAGCTTGCTTCAAAGTATCGAAGCTCTTCTGACACTCCTCGCTCCACACAAACTTCACATTTTTCTTTGTCAGTGCTGTGAGTGGAACGGCAATAGAGGAAAATCCTTGGATGAATTTTCTGTAATATCCTGCTAGCCCAAGGAAACTGCGGATCTCTGATGCATTCTGAGGCACAACCCAATCTCTGACTGCTACAACTTTCGCCGGGTCTACCTCAATGCCACTGCTAGAAACAATGTGGCCCAAGAACGCCACCTTCTCTAACCAGAATTCGCACTTACTGAACTTTGCGAATAGTTTATGTTTCTGCAATGTCTGCAACACTGTGGTCAGATGCCTGCTGTGCTCCTCCCGATTCTTGGAGTAGACGAGAATGTCATCTATGAACACTATCACAAACTGGTCGAGGTACGGCTGAAATACGCGATTCATTAGATCCATGAAGATCGCTGGCGCATTCGTCAGACCGAACGGCATCACAAGGAACTCGTAGTGGCCATAACGAGTCCTGAAAGCTGTCTTCGAGACATCAGCATCTCTCACCCTCAACTGGTGATAACCGGAACGCAGATCTATCTTGGAGAAAATCGAAGCTCCCTGCAACTGGTCAAACAGATCCTCAATCCTCGGCAGTGGGTATTTATTCTTCACTGTAACCCTGTTCAACTCCCGGTAGTCAATGCAAAGCCTCATCGAGCCATCCTTCTTTTTCACGAATAAGACTGGCGCGCCCCATGGAGAAAAGCTCGGGCGAATGAACTCCTTGTCGAGAAGTTCCTGGATCTGCTTCTTAAGCTCTGCCATCTCTGTCGGTGCTAGTCGGTATGGCGCTTTGGATATCGGAGTCGTACCTGGCATAAGCTCAATGGAAAACTCCACCTCTCTCTCTGGTGGCATACCAGAGACGTCTTCGGGAAAAACGTCTAAGAAATCTCTAACAATCGGAACATCTGAGGCTGACAGGCTGGGATCCTCGGGGACAGATAAAAGGGTTGCTAGAAATGCCCGACACCCTCTATGCATGAGCTTCCTAGCCTGAACATAAGGAATAATGCGCGGTAAGGAAAAGTACCTGTCCGGCTCAAATAAGAACTGCTCCATTCCAGGCGGTCGGACAAGAACGGATCTCCGCTGGAAGTCTATCAACACTCTGTTCCTCAATAGCCAGTCCATCCCTAGGATGATGTCAAATTCCGGCATCGGTAGCACAATCAGATCCGCATAAACAAGATTACCGTGCAGCTCAAGGTCTATATCTCGGATAACATTGGTGGCTGCCATCTCCTCGCCTGACGGCAACACTACTGAAAAGGCTGTATCTAGCCCAATGGTCTGGATCTTGAGAAAGTTTGCAAAGACCTCCGAAATAAATGAGTGAGTGGCCCCTGAATCTATCAAGGCCTTGGTAGCGGAACCAGATATAAAAATTCTCCCTGAAAGAGCGGAGCTCTAAGTTGAATCCCACTACAAGATCTAAACTTATAGACACGCAAAGGTCTAGGTTCCTCTAGCTTAATTTCCCCGAAATAAATCTAAGTAGAGCATGCAATCCTATAACAGTTCTAAGTTCAAAATCTAAATCCCGATTCCCAAAACGCGGAAATTCAAATAATAACTTAAAGTTTAAAGGTACCTGTCAACAACATAGTCTCCGGGTTGGCTTTCGCGGCATGGAGAGCAAAAACTCTGCCTTGGGTAGGCAGATTCCTCTGAGGGCACTGCAGCAACATGTGGTCTGGACTGCCACACTTAAAACACTTTCCTGAGCCAGCCATACATGCTCCAGGATGGCGACGTGAGCACCTGGGACAGACTGGGTGCTCCTGAGTCCTCGGGGCTGGGCATCCCCGCTGCTGCTGCTGCTGCTGCTGGCCTCTGTTCCTGGGCGGTCCATGAAAAGGCCTCTTATTCTGCTGCTGATGCTGAAGAGGAGGAGGGCAGTGCGGTGCCTGGACTGGGCGCTTGCCCTGGCGATCCCTCTCGATATCCCGCAGATCCTGCTCTGCGGCTAAGGCCTTGGAGACGGCAACCTCATAAGTAGCAGGGTCAGATACCCTAACATCCCAGCGCAAGATCGGCCGTAAACCCACCAGGAAGTGCATCAGCTTGGCTCTGGCATCATTCGCTATCAGGGGCACAAAGTGACAGCCCCTCTCGAACTTACGGATAAACTCCGTAACCGACATATCCCCCTGTCTCAGGCTCATGAACTCGGTGGTCAGCCTGGTGCGGACCTCCTCAGCAAAATACTTGGAGTAGAAAACCTCCGTAAAGCGGGTCCAAGAAAGTGTAGCCAATGTCAGGGCTACCGAAGCTCCTTCCCACCATAAGCGGGCGTCTCCAGTGAACAAGTAGGTGGCACATCGGACTCGGTCTGCGTCCCCCAGCTCCATAAAATCGAAGATAACCTCGAGGGATTTGATCCATCCCTCGGCAACCATGGGGTCAGATGCCCCAGAGAATTCCTTCGGGCGCATCTTCATGAATCGCTCATACACTGCCTCGGGCCCTGTCGGCCTGGCTGCGGCTGCGGCTACGGCTGCGGCATTGCCCCCCGCAAACTGTGCGAAGAACTGTGCCATCCCAGCTAACATCTGGGCGCTCATGTCCGGTGGGGGCGGTGGAGGAGGTGGTAGGTCTCCCTCCGGTCTATGCTCCTCTCTGTCCTCTCGGCGAGGCTCCACCTCTCTGTTGCGCTCTAAAATGCGTCTAGGGGGCATACTGTTCCAACATAACCCATACGTAACTAACATGCATAATTCCATACTTTATTTTAAATGAACTCTGAAATACTGAAAATCTGGAAGCATGCTGACAAAATAATTCATGCTATAACTGAAATGCTGAACAAAATGCTGAACTGAAAAACTTACAGACCAAAGGCGTGGCTTCGTGAGCTTCTCACGGTCAGTAGTAGTGAAACCCTATACAGAACCACCGCTCTGATACCAACTGTGAAGGCCCTAAAACTCCTTTCTTGGAAATTTGCGGAAAATTAAAAATTTTCTTTTTAAAAGAACTTAAAAGGCCTCATTCATAAAATCACTGGTGAATCAAGTTCAATATTTCAAAATATTGCAGCGGAAGAAAATCAAAGTTTTGCCAACAACAACGATTTAAAAATATCCAACAACTGATAAAAATTATTTGCGAAGAAAATAACAACTGCTGCTCTGAGGTCCTCGGGTGCCACTACTGCCGACCCAAGCTGGCTCACTGGTCCCCGCCCTCGGCCCTGGCCTCATCAGTACCTACAACAATCAAGTCTAGTGAGCCTAAAGACTCAGCATGCATAAATCGCAGGTAACGAGTAAAAATCTGAATTTAAAATATGCATGAGATAAAATATCATGTCCTGAGGCATACTGAAAATAATCTGTACTGAGCAATTATAATACGTGCATAACTGAACTGGAAGTCACTGTAAAAATATTTGCTCCTTGGAGCCTGTACTGAAATATCTGGTAAAATTTTCTGTTGAGATTATGTTTTACGCCTGTGGCCACTGCACTAAGCTGAACTGATCGGTAACTGGCTACCGGGGAGGCTGAAACTGAACTGAGCTGGCCGGTCACTGGCGACCGGGTGGTACCATACTGAACTGATCGGTCACTGGCGACCGTATAAAATAACACTCCCACATAGTGAATGAACCACAAGCCATATCGCATAAATCTCAAAAATAATCATTTTCTATTTAATGCACGTAAAATAATTAACTGGCGTAATGAAAATTCCTGTAATTTTACCAACTGGATTGGATTGGATCGTTCCCAGGCTCGCTGCAACCTAACTGTGCCATGAAAAATATGCAATAGCTTAAACTTAACCAACTATGCAATTTACGTTCAAAAGATGCGACTATGACGCCTAATGACTTCGCATTTAATCATGACTCCGAGCCAACCTGAACCGACACTGAACCGACGTATAGTCATGATTAAAATACGCTGAAAAATCATAAAATAATGTTCCTAAAATGATAGGGTCGAAATCTAGGTGGAATGGAGGCCAAAACACGAAACGCTCTTTCGAGAGTCAATTTGGCACATTGCACCGTAAATTCTCATACGACCTCAAAAATGATCCAAATGACGAACGGTCGAAAACATGACCTTCCTAACTCAATGAGGCACTGTCCAGTCCAAGGCCATGGGCTAAAAGCCAACCAAGAACTCGAACGAGCCTCTGAACCGACACAGCAACTTGCTGTAATTTCCAGCAGCTGCGACCTAGCTTGCATCGCGTCGTTTGCGAGACTTTTGGCCATTGGGGCTTGAACCACCGACCAAAGCCTCTCCACAACGTCCCAAGGAATGATTTGAACCATGGCTAAGGGCCCTAGGCCAGCCACAATTCACCTCATTCCAGAAACCACCCGAAAGTTCTCACCGAGGGCCCTCATGCGTGCGTGTGTAGTGTTTATGCTTGATCGATGTCTTGCATCGTAGTGGCCATTTGATTGACCATGGCACGATCTAGACATCTAGGAGCATGATATGAACCGTGGCTAAGGGCCATAGGCCAACCAAGATCCACACCAAGCCACAAAAGAAACGAAACCAAATGCTGAAAAATGGAAGGGCCGAATGGGGAAAGGGGCTGTTCTTGTTGATTATTTAAAAACCGATGAGCCATGGACCAAGCCACCAAAAGGGCGACTTAGTCACGTCTTAGACATGCTAGGGAAGTGATCCAACCATGGCTAAAGGCCCTTGGGGCAGCCAGGATCAGATCCACAACCCTTGACACAAAACTGAAATTTCGAATCACATTTCTGCACTTATGGGGAACTTGCTGTCATTTCGGTTTTCCTGCAAGTATGGGGCTGGTTTGAATGGACCAACATGGTCCTAATGCATCCTACTACATGTATACAAGCCGCCTTGGGAGCCTGGAGTCGATCCAATACCTGAAACTCACAAACCAAAAGAAATCGTGAAGCTTGCCATGAAGAGCCGAAATTCTGCATGTGTGTTCCCAAAATATTTTGACATGTATCTCGGTTTTTGCTTGCTAAAACATGATCATGTACTGAAAAATAAATGATAATATGACTTGATTGAGGTTTGAAAGAAATCTAGACATGTCTGGTTTCGTTTCGAAAGAAAACGAAAAGAAGAGACGAGACGGCGCGGAGGAGACGGAGTGGCTTGCTTCTCTACCTTTCTTGGCTCTCGATTTTTATCCCTTTCTCCCTAGCTGTTATTCACGTTTTTTCTACTGAAAAGGGGTCTTATTTTCGGTGGAGGTGGAGGGGGAGTGATGGTTATGAAGGTGAGGAGAAGGGTGCACAAAAATAGGATCATATCAAGACCAAGTCTTCATGCATTTGAATTTTGAATTTTGAATTGCTATAAAATGATCTCTTGGGTGGTTCTAGACTATAGTGGCCGATTTTATCATGCCAAACAAGGGTTAGGATAGTGGTCTAGTATTAATTAATTAAGGTGAAAAAATAGCTAAAAGAATTAGCATGCTAATCAACCAAGAATGGGTCAAAGGTGAGTTGGCAAGTCCTAGTTTGTTCTTCTAGGGGTGTGGCCGAAAATGCATGATAAATGGTAGGGGAAAATTGATTATCTAGTCAACTAATAATCCTTGAAAGCCTTACTAATCCTTTAATTAATTTAGTGAACTAACCCCTTAATTAAGTAACTTAAATGAGCTCATTTCTTAATCACCTCCAATAATTTAAATTAAAATCCTCAACTAACTTAAATAATTCCTTAAACTTCTTTTTAACTTAAATGAACTTACTTGCTAGCTAAATTAACTTCTGGAAATATTTCTCGAATCTTAAATTCTATCTCAAAACTCCAACTCCGATCCGGCCTCACTGAAAATGCTGAAATGCTAAAAATCATATTACTGAACTGAAATAATAAATAATTAACTTCAAATAAATGCATTTAAAATAATCATGCAATGAAGTCAATTAAATTTAAAAAAATCTAGAATTATGCATGGCTTATACGTCTACTGATTTACGGGTTCTACATACATAATTATTTAAACATGAATAACATTATATACATCATATTATTACCATAAAATTATGCATATACATATATTTATTTTGTCATATTTTGTATTTTTATAAATGGTCATAAATGGCTAGTTTTTGCCCTATAAATATGATTTTACAAACACATTCAATCACTTCAAACTTACTTTTCCTCTATAAAAAAAATTTTCTTCAATTTTTCGAAGAAAAAGATAGTTCTTTCAAAGTTATTTTGTATAATTATTTTGGTTATTATACTCACCAGTCTTGTATTTATCAAAAAATATCCGCCTCACGTTTTTTCTTTATTTTTAAGTATGCTTGTACTTATAATTTATCTGTTACTTTGTATTGTCATATTAATAGATTTAGAACTTAACAAATAAAATGTATTGTTATTTTTTTTCTAGTACTACCATGTCAAATTTGGCAAAGCTTGAATTTGTTGCTCTTGACATTACGAGAAAAAATTATATGTCATGGACTCTCGATATAGAAATGCATCTTAAGTCATTGGGTCTAAATGATATCATTACAGAAAATGGTATCTCATTATCACAAGAAAAAGAAAAGGCTATGATATTTTTGCGTCGACAAATATCTCATTGAAAAATTCCATGTCTTTATGGAAATGATTAAAGGAAAGATTTGAACATATAAAAGAAGTAATACTTCCAACCGCCAGTGATAAATAGAATACGTTAGGATTCCAAGATTCTAAGAAAGTCAGTAGTTACAACTCGGCAATGTATCGAATAATCTCGCAATTAAAATCTTGTGAACATGAGGCTACAGAATCAGAAATGCTTGAAAAAACATTTTCCACTTTTCACGCATCAAATATAACTCTACAACAACAATATAGAGTGCGTGGATTTGTGAGATATTCTGAACTTATTGCATGTCTTCTTGTGGCAGAAAAAACAACGAGTTACTAATGAGAAATCATCAGTCCCCACCCACTGGATCAACAGCATTTCCAGAAATAAATGTTGTAAGTAAAAATGAATTTAAACCTAGAAACCAAAATCAAATTCGTTGACAAGGTTTTGGTAGATGTCAAAATCGAAGTCGTGATCATGGTCGTGGACGTGGCTGTGGTTTTGAAAACAATTGAAATAGTTACTTTTATAAATCATCTCAAATGGGCGTCACAAACCACTAACTAAAAAGGCATTATGAGAATATGAGTGTTAATGAAAATCACTCAAAACGATTTGAAAGTTCTTGTTTTAGATGCGGCACTCCAGGACATTGGTCTCATGTTTTTTGAGCCTCCGAGCACCTTTGTCAGCTCTATAAAAAATCAATATAGGGAAAAAAAAATAGACCAACTTCTTTGAACACAATGATCATTTGAGTAATTCAACTCATTTTGATACTTTAGATTTTCTGAATGATTTCTCTAAAAACTATCGATATACTGGTGGAATAGAAATGTAAAATATTTTATTTTTCATGTACTCATATGATAATGTTTGATTGTATAATTATGATATGTGTTATATTTTTCACTAAATTACATATGTATTGTCGGTAATTTTTTCATTGCATATTTTTTTTTAGTTTAAATATAGAAAATGCTATGAACAAAGCTAAACAAGGTACTAATCTCATTGAAGTTTGCATACCTGATAGTAGTATAACGCACACTATTCTACGAGATAAAAAATATTTATGGGAACTAAAACCAACAAAAACAATGGTGAATACAATATCAGGTCCTGTAGACTTGATTAAAGTTTGTGGTAAAGCACATTTTTTGTTACCTAATGGTACAAAATTTCTGATAAATGATAATTTGTATTCACCATAATCGAAAAGAAATTTGTGAGTTTTAATGACATATATGCTCATGGGTATGATATTCAGACAATAAATGAAAGAAATGATAAATATATGTGTCTTACCACATATAAATCAAGAAATAAATATGTAGTTGAAAAACTACCAATGCTCCCTACTGGATTGCATTATACACATATAAGTTCAATTGAATCAAACATGGTTGTTGATAACTCTTCAATATTAATTAATTGGCATGAATGACTAAGACATCTTGGTTCAATAATGATGCGAAGAATTCTAGAAAATACACATAGTCATCCGCTGAAAGACCGGAAGATCTTTCAAAGTAATAAGTTTTGATGTAAAGCATGTTCTCTTGAAAAACTTATTATAAGACGGTTCACTAGCTAAAATCCTAACTGAAACACACATGTTTCTTGAACGTATTCAAGGTGATATTTGTATGTCAATTTATCAACCATGTGGACCATTAAGATATTTTATGGTATTGATCGATGCCTCCAACAGATGCTCACATGTATGTTTATTATCAACTCGAAATGTGGCATTTGCAAGATTACTTGCTCAAATAATAAAATTGTGGAATCAATTTCGCGATCATATAATCAAGAAATTTAGACTTGATAATGCTGGTGAATTTACTTCCCAGACTTTCAATAATTATTGTATGTCAGTTGGAATCACTGTTGAGCATCATGTTGCTTATGTACATACACAAAATGGATTAGCTGAATCATTGATTAAATGTCTACAACTGATTGCTAGACCAATAATTATGAAAAAAAAAACTCCATGTTTCTATATGGTGACATGCAATTTTACATGTTGCATTAATTCGCATCAGACCAAGTGCATATCATAAATATTCCCCATTGCAGCTGCCTTTAGAAAAGAACCAGACATTTCTCATATAAGAGTTTTTGAATGTATGGTATACGTGCCAATTGCACTGCCTCAACGAACAAAAATGGGACTTCAAAGAAAGATCAGAATTTACGTTTGTTATGATAGCACATCAATAATTCGATATCTTGTACCTCGGACAAGCGACGTATTTACAACACGTTTTACTGATTGTCATTTTAATGAAAAAATATTCCCAATGTTAGGGGGTGAAAAGAAACATATCAAAAAAAAATTACACGGTATACATCATCATTGTTATGTCTGGATCCAATAACTAAACAATGTGAAAATGATGTACAACAAATTGTGCACTTGCAACGAATAACAAATCAAATATCATATGCATTTGCAGACACAAAAAGGATAAATAAATCATATATACATGTTGTAAATGGCCCTGCTTGAATTGAAATTTCAAATAAACAAATTGAAGACACTCATGATGTCATTAAAGGCTTGAAGCGTGGAAGGCCAATCAGTTCCAAGGATAAAAATCTTTGGAAAAAAAAGCATATAGAAACACGATGATCACAAAATAGAGAATGATATTCCGGCAGAAACACACGATGATGAAAATGTTATGTTAGAACCACAAACTGACGAGAATCATGAAACCTCTATCAATTATACTAATACTAGAAAAATATGTATTGAGGATCGGGTTGAGTTTAGAGGGGGGGTGAATAAACTCAACGGCAAACTTAATCGATTTTTCAGAATGATGTGCTAGAATCCTGTTAGAGATGCTAGCGGTTTTTTTGTTCAGGTTTAAAGACCAGCAGATCACAAGATAATGTGCGGAAACGATATGTTGGTTAGTGGGTGAAAAATAGTAAAACAGAAAAGCAGTAGATGGCACAGGGTTTGTTTCTGGAAGTTCGAAGATGAATCTTCTACGTCTCCCCTTCTTCTGTTTCCAGAAGGTATCACTAAAAGACTTTGGTGAATACAGTACAACAGTTGTACACACCCACTTCAACAGGACTTACCCTTCGCCTACTGAAACTCTTAGTTTTACAACTCAACTACTTGAATAATCTTAAGTTCTGGAAAGGACTCTTTTCTAGTTACAAATTCTTCTATTAATGAGATAGTGAAGTGAATAGATTAAGAAGAGATAAAGAAAATAACTAGCACAAAATGATCTCAAATGATCAAATGTATGCAATTAAGCGTGTGCTGCTTTTTCAGTGTTGAGCTTTTGAGATAACTGAAAGTTCTAGCGATGCTCGAATGAAATTTTTGATTGAGATTCGTTCTCTTCTCTTTTTCTTGAAAAGTGCTTCGTCTCCATATATAGGCTTCATCCAACGTTCTAAAATCTGAACGGCTCTTTTGACTTTTCAGTGGTTCAGCTTTTTTGCTGAAAATGAACCCTGCAGAATACAATAAAGCAATCAGTCTCAGTTCATACCAAAAATGGTAAGCCATCTTAAATGTTCCCGTACAACATTTAATGGCATTTAATGAAGCAATAAATGCTAGTATCACGTTAATAGATTAACGGTAATATTTAAAGACTTGAGATACGCAAAATTCTGCTAGTGTTTATTTCGAGTTTGTATTTCTTCCAGTTCTGGTTTTAGCTAAGAAGTCATTTGTTAAGTAGATTAAGCAGTACTTGATAAGTGCTGCTACTGGTTTTAGCGCGGTACAAGTGCTTCTGGTTTTCTACTTATTTACATCTACTGGTTTTGTACTTATGTCAGCATCTACTGGTTTTTGTACTAGCATCTCCACAACAAAATTAATTCTAACAATTTCCCCCTTTGTGGTGATGCCAAAACCTAGATGTCCCTTAAAACGTTAGTAGAATTGAGAAAACAGATTAAGAAGCAGATAAAAGCAATTAGTATCCAGAAAATAAAACTAATTTGTTCCAATATCTCTGAAAATAGCTTCATCTGGATTTTGATCCCTTCCAGAAGAATGAGGTCTGCTGCTACTCGCTCTAGTTCTATCTCCAGCAGTTCTATCTCCAGCTCTATCGTCTTCCCCCTTTTTGGCATCAATTTCTTTAAATTGAGTGATTAGATCATCAACTCGGCCTGTGAGGGTTTGGATTCCCGCATTCAGCATTTCCAAGTATAAGTTGCGGCCATTTCTGAGTTGAAAGAGATTAGAGGTAGATTAGCAGTAAATGCGAGAAAGCAGTAGATGCAAAATAATGATCTGAATTCGTAAAGTGCAATGAAAGAGAAAATTAGCGGTTAAAAGGAATGAAATGTACAGCCGTCAGTAAACATAGGGACACGTCTCGATATGCCTATGGTGGTAGAGAGAGAAAACATGAGTGTCAGTTACTCTACTCATTTCAATTTTTTAAAAAAAATTCAGTAAAAAAAATGGCGGGCTGTCCGAGGCGGTTGCTAGAAGAACAGAAGCTGATTTGTCGTTTTATGATAATATCTACTGGAAGAAGGTAAAGTGCTGAAACAAATGCAGCACTTCGACAACTTCTGGTAGATACACTATTTTATCGAAAAGACAAATCAGTTTCTAATATAAATGCCATAACAATGTTCCCCCTCAATTAATGCAGTAATAAAGGATATTAAACTCCAAACGACTCTTGGCAAACTTACAATCTGAACCATTGATAATGAACAGTCGCAAGGATGTTTATCTCCCTTGAATACCACTATAATACCTGCACAAGTTAAACTAAGTTAAGCGTACATAAGATCAAATGAAAACTAATGTGAATGAAGAAGCAGAATCTGATCCAGAAGCCGAAGCATGAATGTTCAGAAGACAACTTGCTGCGTTTTCTAAGAAGATGTTTGAAGATATCGTTCTTTATATGATGATCCTTGGATCAAACTCCTGGAGTTGTAATGTGAACAATCAAAAAGATTGTTTGCTCTTATTAGGATTGGGATGCAGCACCATTCCCTTCCATAAGCATTCTAAAGCAATAAGAGAGTGCTAGTGGATCGATGATACTGAAAAGCTTAGTAGGATAATCTGTGTAATCATTCTGCTGATATCTTCAATTGTACCCCTTGTAATGTAATGCATCTGATTATATGAATAAAAGATTTCGTTTTTCCATACCTCTTGTGCTGTTCTTATTCCTGAATATTTCTACTGGATTAGAATAAAGAAACAGAAGACACGTGAAAACAGAAGATAATAAACAGTAGTTATGATAAATCAATTAATCCAAGAACATTACGAAAATACGAAAACTTATTCTCAGGAAGTGGTTTGGTAAATATGTCTGCTGCTTGCTGATCAGTAGGAATGTATTCTAGACGAATATTCTTCTTTTGCACATGATCTCTAATGAAATGATGTCTGATATCAATGTGCTTCGTTCTGGAATGGAGTACTGGATTATGCGATATAGCAATTGCACAGTTATTGTCACAAAATATAGGTGATTCAGAGGCTTGAACTCCATAGTCTTTAAGTTGTTGTTGTATCCAAAGCATTTGAGAACAACAGCTTCCAGCAGCAAGATACTCTGCTTCTGCAGTAAACGTGGCTATAGAAGTCTGCTTTTTGCTAAACCAGGAGATCAACCTGTCACCAAGAAATTGACAAAAACCACTTGTGCTTTTCCTATCCAGTTTACATCCTGCATAATCAGCATCTGAGTATCCAATAAGATTAAACGATGAGTCCTTGGGATACCAGAGGCCTACATTTTGAGTACCCTTCAGATATTTTAAAATTCTTTTACCAACAATGAAATGTGATTATTTAGGATTTGATTGAAATCTAGCACATATGCAAACAGCAAACATAATATCGGGTCTACTGGCAATAAGATATAACAATGAGACAATAAGACCACGATGCTGAGTTACCTCTACTGGAGTTCCCCCTTCATCTTTATCAAGTTTGGTAGACGAGCTCATAGGAGTGGAAGCAGCAGAGCATGCTTCCATCCCAAGCTTTTTCAGTAGTTCCTTTGTATACTTAGCTTGATTGATGAAGATTCCAGTATCAAGTTGCTTGATTTGAAGTCCTAAGAAAAATGTTAATTCTCCCATCATGCTCATCTCGAACTATTCCTGCATTAACTTAGCAAACTTTGCACATAATTTGAGGTTAGTTGACCCAAATATAATATCATCAACATAAATTTGAACTAATAGTATGTGTTTGTTTTTTACTAGGGTAAATAAAGTCTTGTCCACGGTACCAACGGTGAAATCATGATTAATAAGAAATTGTGAAAGTGTGTCGTACCAAGCCCTAGGTGCTTGTTTCAGATCATACAATGCTTTGTGTAATTTAAAAACATGATTTGGTAATAGATGATCAGAAAAACCTGGAAGCTGTTCAACATAGACTTCCTCTTGTAGTAGACCATTGAGGAACGCACTTTTCACATCCATCTGATACACTTTGAAATTTTTGAAAGCAGCAAAGGCTAAAAATATTCTGATAGCTTCGAGCCTAGCTACTGGTGCAAAGGTTTCATCATAGTCTATTCCTTCTTCTTTTCTGAATCCTTGTGCAACCAATCTTGCTTTGTTTCTGACTACTGTTCCTTCTTCATTTAGTTTGTTTCTGAATACCCACCGGGTTCCAATGACAGCTTGATGAGATGGTCTAGGTACTAGAAACCAAACTTTATTCCTCTCAAATTGATTCAGCTCTTCTTGCATAGCTTCTATCCAATTGGGATCCAGAAGAGCTTCTTCAATCTTCTTTGGTTCATCTTGAGAAATAAAAGCAGCATGCATGTATTCATTCATCATCTTTCTTCTGGTCCTTAGCGGAGCTGTTGGATTTCCAATCACCAAAGATGGAGGATGAGATTTTCTCCAAATAAAAGGATTTAGATTATCTTTATGTAAAGCAGTAGATTGTTTTGGAATATCAGCTGCTGGTTCTGGAATGTCAGCTGCTGGTTCTGCCATATGAATGTCTGGTTCTGGATTTTGAATATCCTTGACACTTGCTTCTGCATCATCTTCAATGTATAGTCCAGATGAACCCTGTCTAACCTGTTACTTAGATTAGATATGTTAGTAATCTCGGGAGCACTGTTGTTTTCATCAAAGACAACATGAATAGATTCTTCAACATTGAGTGTTTTATTATTGAAAATTCTAAATGCCTTACTAACTACTGAATATCCAAGAAATATTCCAGCGTCAGATTTTGAATCAAATGAAGCTAAATGATTTTTACCATTATTATGCACAAAGCATTTACAACCAAAAACATGAAAGTAAGATATATTCGGTTTACTCCCTTTCCATATTTCGTAAGGAGTCTGATTATTCCTCTTGTTGATTTCTGCTTTGTGTGTAGCAAGCAGTATTAATAGCTTCTGCCCAAAAGCGCTGAGAGATGTCTGCATCTGCTAGCATTGTTCTAGCAGCTTCTTTAAGTGTTCTGTTTCTCCTCTCAGCTACTCCATTTTATTGGGGCGTCCTGGCAGCTGAATATTCATGATGAATGCCCTGTTCATCTAGATATTTCTCAAGAGTCTTGTTAGTAAATTCAGTACCTCGATCACTTCTGATTCTAATGACAGAAACTGATTTTTCATTTTGAATCTTTTTCAGAAGTTTGATCAGGAGGCTGCTGGTTTGATCTTTTCCAGCAAGAAAGATTACCCAAGTAAATCTAGAAAAATTATCAACAACAACAAGGGTGTATCTCATTCCCCTTAAGCTCATGATAGGGATTGGACCAAATAAGTCCATATGCAATAATTCTAAACATCTTGAGAATGATTTGCTGCCTTTTTTTGAAACTAGATCTTACTTGCTTACCAAGTTGACATGCAGAACATACATGATTCTTAACAAAATTTATGTCTAGCAATCCATCGACTAAGTTCTGCTTTTTGAGATTGCTGATAGACTTGAAATTCAGGTGATTCAATCTCTTGTGCCACAGCCAGTGTTTATCACTTAGAGATGCAACTAAACATGTAGGAGCAATGATATGATCTATGTTCCATGAAATTTTATAGGTGTTGCCTTTTCTAATTCCGGTTAAAACAGTAGAGTCATCAGCATTTTTAACTGTGCAAGTGTGCTTCTAGAAAGCTACTGAAAATCCATTATCACATAATTGACTAATACTGATCAAGTTATAACAAAGATTTTCAACTAAGAGCACATCCTTAATAGTGATGTTACCATGGATAATCTTACCCTTGCCCACGGTTTTACCTTTTGAGTTGTCCCCAAAGGTTATCTCTGGTCCAGCACAACTCACTATTTCTGATAGTAGACTCTTCTGTCCAATCATATGTCTAGAACATCCACTGTCCAAATACCATGTTGAGCTACTGATCTTGGCTTTCTTCACCTGTACCTGCAAACACAAATTTTAGTATCTGGTACCCAATCTACTTGGGTCCAAGCCTTATTAGTCCCTTTGGAACCCACATTTGTACAATTTTTGTACTTCGGGTATCCATGGAGGTGTGTGCAACAGAGAGTCTGTTATTTCTAACATTGTGCATCTTCGCATGTTGTTCTTCCCTTCTGTTTCTATTTTCTGGCTTGTATCTCTTCTGAACAGGTCTAGAATTGTAGTACTGGTAGTTTTTAACCTTCATAGGAGGTTGTCTTCCTGAGTTGAATCCTCTACTGGATCCAGAACTCTGGTCAACTCTTTCCTTAGGTTCAACATAACCCAGACCATAATGCATCCTTTTGTTCATCTGATTTACATTCCTTTCAATTGAAGCAGTAGGTACTTCTGGTTTCTGTACCACACTGAATTTCACAAAATGAATGTACTTTCCTTTGCACATATACAGTTTTGGCTTAGTATTCGTTTCAGAAGTGCCTTCATCATTACAAAATCCGAGACCACTCCTGTCTCCAGATTGTTTTTGTAACTCTTGCATCTTTTCTAGTGAAATAGAGGACTTGTTCCAAGCATTCACCAGTATCGATAACTTCTGGTTTTCAGAAAGCATCGTCTGGTAATCTGCTTTTACTCTTTCATTCTCAGTTTTTAATTTACTCATCTCAACTTGTAAATCATTACAGTTGTTTACTTGCAAGCAAGTTAACTTACTGTTCTGATCTCTTAAGTTCTGATTTTCAATCTTAACTTCCTCGAATGATTGAGAAAGTCTTGAATACTCTTCTACCATGTCGTGTAATGCTTTGACTAAATCAGTGCGTGTAAATTCATCAGAGTCAAAGTCAAATACCTCTCCGGATGTCGAGGTTGATTCCGTATTTGCCATCAGACATTTGATCTCATCTTCATCACTGTCACTTGAATGGCTTTCAGAACCAGAAGATTCGGAACTTGAGTCTGCCTATTTGGACTTACTTTCTTCTGCAATCATTGCCTTTCTTGGTCTTCTGGTCTTTTTATCATTGCGTTTGACACCCTTCTTCTTCTGGTCATCCTTCTTTGGTTTTGGACAATCAGCAATGAAGTGTCCAACATTTCCGCAGTTAAAGCATGCCATATCACCAGATGGTGATTCCTTTTTGAAATTGCGGTTGGGACTTTGAAATGTTCTGTGATTCTTTCTCATGAATCTGGAAAACTTCTTAACAAATAATGACATTGCGTCATTGCTTATCTGTTCAGCGCTTCTCTCAGAAGTACTTTCTATAGCAGTAGCAGAAGATGAACTTGGGGCAACTGTAGCAGTAGAGTTAACAGTAGCTGCAAGAGCTTTGGTTGGTGGAATTGCTAAGGGCTCTTCTCCACTTCGAACTTCAAGTTCAAACTCATATGCCTTCAGATCTGAGAACAATTCATGTAGTTCTAACTTGTTTAGATCCCTGGAAGCTCTCATTGCCATCGTTTTGACGTCCCATTCTCTGGGTAGGGCTCTCATTACCTTTAATGCAACTTCCCTATTGCCAAAATCTTTCCCAAGAGCTGAGAGTTAATTGACAAGGCTACTGAAGCGTTCATCAAACTCATTCATAGTTTCTCCAGCCTTCATCTTCATATTCTCAAACTTCTGCATGGCTACAGAAAGTTTGTTTTCCTTAGTTTCTTCGTTTCCTTCACAGATCTGAATCAATTTTTCCCAGATTTCCTTGGTAGTAGGGCACATCTTGATTTTGCTGAAGGTATTTTTGTCGAGTATCTTGTACAGAATGTCCTTTGCAACGTTGTCAAGATTAGCTTTCTTCTTGTCCTCACTTGTCCATTCATATCTTGGTTTTTCCAGCATCTGAGGTGCACCTTCGGTGATAGCAACAGCTGGATTTGGCTTTAAGATCTTTAATGGACCATCTTTGATGACATACCACATGTCATCATCTTGAGATGCAAGATGAGCTTGCATTCTGATTTTTCAGTCATCAAAGTCTTACTTTGAGAACATTGGAATTTTGCTGAAGTGAGCCATGTCTGTTAAATATTTTTCACAACAAGAATAACCTGCTCTGATACCACTTGTTAAGGATCGGGTTGAGTTTAGAGGGGGGGTGAATAAACTCAACGGCAAACTTAATCGATTTTTCAGAATGATGTGCTAGAATCCTGTTAGAGATGCTAGCGGTTTTTTTGTTCAGTTTTAAAGACCAGCATATCACAAGATAATGTGCAAAAATGATATGTTGGTTAGTGGGTGAAAAATAGTAAACAGAAAAGCAGTAGATGGCACAGGGTTTGTTTCTGGAAGTTCGAAGATGAATCTTCTACGTCTCCCCTTCTTCTGTTTCCAGAAGGTATCAATTAAAGACTTTGGTGAATACAGTACAACAGTTGTACACACCCACTTCAACAGGACTTACCCTTCGCCTACTGAAACTCTTAGTTTTACAACTCAACTACTTGAATAATCTTAAGTTCTGGAAAGGACTCTTTTCCAGTTACAAATTCTTCTATTAATGAGATAGTGAAAGTGAATAGATTAAGAAGAGATAAAGAAAATAGCTAGCACAAAATGATCTCAAATGATCAAATGTATGCAATGAAGCGTGTGCTGCTTTTTCAGTGTTGAGCTTTTGAGATAACTGAAAGTTCTAGCGATGCTCGAATGAAATTTTTGATTGAGATTCATTCTCTTCTCTTTTTCTTGAAAAGTGCTTCGTCTCCATATATAGGCTTCATCCAACGTTCTAAAATCTGAACGGCTCTTTTGACTTTTCAGTGGTTTAGCTTTTTTGCTGAAAATGAACCCTGCAGAATACATTAAAGCAATCAGTCTCAGTTCATACCAAAAATGGCAAGCCGTCTTAAATGTTCCCGTACAACATTTAATGGCATTTAATGAAGCAATAAATGCTAGTATCACGTTAATAGATTAACGGTAATATTTAAAGACTTGAGATACGAAAAATTCTGCTAGTGTTTATTTCGAGTTTGTATTTCTTCTAGTTCTGGTTTTAGCTAAGAAGTCATTTGTTAAGTAGATTAAGCAGTACTTGATAAGTGCTGCTATTGGTTTTAGCGCGGTACAAGTGCTTCTGGTTTTCTGCTTATTTACATCTACTGGTTTTGTACTTATGCCAGCATCTACTGGTTTTTGTACTAGCATCTCCACAACAAAATTAATTCTAACAATATGGAACCGAAAAAATATAAAAAAATTGATAACATATTTTCTTACAATGTGGCATTTGACATCATAAATAACAATAAAGATCCTGAACCAAAATCTTTTGATGAATGTAAAAATCGACAGGATTGGATAAAATGGAAAGACGTCATCCAGGCTGAATTGGATTCACTGAATAAATGTAAAGTTTTTGGACCTATAGTCCTTACACCTAAAGGTATACAACATGTTGGGTACAAATAGATTTTTATTCGAAAGCAAAATGAGAAATGAAATAATAAGATACAAAGCTCGACTTGTTGCACAAGGGTTTTCTCAAATGCTTGGAATTGATTATGAAGACACGTATTCTCCTGTTATGGATGCAATTACGTTTTGGTATTTGATTAGTTTGGCGGTATCTGAAAATTTAGAAATGCGTCTTATGGATGTTGTCACAGTATATATATATATATATCTGTGTGTGAAAATCCCTGAAGGATTTAAGATGCATGAAGCACAAAGTTCAAAACCCAAAGAACGTTATTCTGTGAAATTGCAAAGATCATTATATGGGTGAAAACAATCTGGTGAAATGTGTTATAATCGGCTAAATGAAAACTTAATAAAAAAGGGATATGTAAACAATTCAACATGTCCTTGCGTTTTCATTAAAAAAAAAACATCCGGATGCATAATTATTGTTGTCTATGTTGATGATTTAAACATCATTGGAACAAATAAGGAAATTCAAGAAGTTGTGTTGTACTCAAAGGAAAAATTTGAAATGAAGGACCTTGGAAAAAACAAAGTATTGTCTGGGTGTGCAAGTTGAACAAAAGAATGTAGAATAATTGTTCACCAATCAAATTATATAGAAAAGGTCCTTAAATGTTTTAATATGGATAAATCAAATCCTTTAGGTACTCCAATGGTTGTTAGATAATTAAACATAGAAAAAGATATATTACATCCATGTGAAGATGACGAAGTTATTCTTGGTCCAGAAGTACCATATGTAAGTGCTATTGGTGCCCTCATGTACCTTGTAAATTACAGAAGACCTGATATATCTTTTGCTGTAAATTTATTGGCAAGATTTAGCTCATATCCAACAAAGAGACACTGGAACGGAATTAAATAAATATTCTGTTATATAAGAGGAACGACAGACTTGGGACTTTTGTATTCAAAAGATATCAATCAAAATATAATTGGTTATGCTGGGCACTTATCTGATCCACACAAGGCACGTTCCCTAACTGGATATGTTCGTGGAAGCACTTCAATTTATTGGCGTTCACAGAAACAAACACTTGTAACAACTTCATTAAATCACGCCAAAATTATTGCACTACATGAATCAAGCCGTTAATGTGTGTAGCTAAAATCAATTACCCAACATATCCAAATCTCATGTGGATTATCATTTGACAAGAAGCATGTGACATTATATGAAAATAATGCCGCATGTGTTACTCAAATGAAAGAAGGATACATGAAAAGCGATAGAACTAAACATATTCTCCCAAAGTTCTTCGCATTCACACAAGAGCTTGAGAAGAATAAATATATTGATATTCATTACATTCAATCAAGTGAAAACTTATCAGATCTCTTCATAAAGACACTTCTTACTACAATATTTAGAAAGCATACATACATATATATATATACACACATACATATATATATATATATATATATATATATATAACATTGAGATACGCAATCTACGAAATTTGTGAAGAATCATTCGTATTAACATGATAGGGAATTTACGTGACTGCACTCTTTTTCTTTACTATGATTTTTATCCCAATAGGTTTTTCCTAGTAAGATTTTTAACGAGCCAGTATAGAAATGCTTAATGGAGACAATCATTGTATCATGATCATCATCAAAAGAGGGAGTGTTGAAAATAAGAGTTCGAAATGTTGAAAATAAGTGTGTGATGATGTATGTAATTATGTAATTATTTTTAGATTATTTTCATAGAGAATCTACAAATAGGTCTCTCAATTTGTGAAGAAGATACTCAATTGAGTGGAGAAAATTTTATAAAGTGTGTAGTTTAACATATTTTGTGAGTTTGGGATATTATGTTTTACAGTAAATTATTTTTTAACACTAACCAAATTTAAAATAATTTCGGATAATAATTATAAAGTGGCTTTCAAAATAATAACACAAACATACCCTTGGTGTATTTATTACAAAATATTCTTCGGCAAGAACCTGAATTTAGTACTCCACAATTTATCTCGAAATTAATTGGAGAAAACAAAAAGACAAAAATAGTTCAACTTCAAAGATTCTTCAGAGTTCAAGTCCATTTGCTTCTTTTCAGCTGTTGATCACCCTACAGTTTACACGAATCTCACCCGTCTTATTACCGGTCAACACACCAATCTTCCCCATCTTCACCATTGCATTAGCAAATTTTATATGCCAACCGAACAAATTTTGAGAATTCTGGATCACTTGGGATAATGTTTGTTGGTTCGTCAACAAGGTTTGATCCGAGGTGAACAGGCCTCGATTACCCAGAACTCCTCTATAGTAGCTCACATCACTCGTAGCCGGGCTGGGCGGGTCAATAGGCACCACCAGATTCGGATTTGTGCTGCCTTGTGGGCATGCTGCCTTCAACTGGTTTGCATAATTGGGATCCAAGGTTGGATCTTGGCTAGTAGTCGAGTTGAAGTTGTAGAGCCTGTTGCTAAACGATGCGCAATGAGACCTGCCTATCGTGTGTGAACCTATATATATACATACACTGTGAGTTGATTACTGGTACCAGACAAAAAGAGTAGAGGAGTAGTTAAAAAAATTTACCAGAAAGGGTGACCATTTCTTCTTGTGTTAAACCCTTGTTTGCAAATGCTTGTGTGAGTTGATCCACATTGAATGTAGGAGGTGGCAAGTTTGCCAGTGCCTCAGAAGATAAAGACACTCTACCATCCTTTCTACCTGCAGGGACCTCGTATCCGAGTCCTCTGGTCTGCAGCGAAAACGAGAAAATAGCATGCAGTTTTAGGAAGAAATCATTGATTTTGTTGATTCAAATAATAATACTAAAAACTCGATTCGGAAGAAACTGGAGAAATGGTGTCCATTTCTTACTATCTCTACACTGTCTCTAGCTGCAAAAGCGAGTATATCTGCACATGAGACTTTGCGTGCACAAACGGCTTCTAGTCTGGCCTTCGCATTGTCGATCACTTCAAAACCTCGAAGGCTCGGATTATTCGGTGGCGAGTCCTTCTCTGCAGGGCTGGATGGGTTGACGGTGTCTATCAGAACTGATCCATCACATCCCTACACAAAGTATAACCCAAACATGCATGAATACCTTATATGGTTTCTTGACTTCCATTAGTAACTTCTTGAATGGTTTTCGCTATTCAACGCGAAGTTAATGAAAATATATATAAAGCAAACTGCATTGCAATGCTTTGACTAAAAAAAAACATGATTTACTTTCATTAATATAACGTTACGCAGCATTTGGAATAAGTAGGAATAAAAATTTACCCTCACGAAACAATCATGGAAATGCATTCTAACAAGGCCAGCAGCCACTCCATTATTCTGAATGAAAGCATTCAAAACTTCCTCCTTTACAATGCGCTCAGCCGAGGGACACGAAAACTGATAAAACCCCACTTGAAGCTGAGCTTCTGTTCCGACATTGTAAAGACAAAATATAACCAAAAACCCAGAAAATATTACTTGTTTTGTACCAATCATTTTGCTTAAAATCAGTTTCTTTTTCTTTTGATTGTTTAGGCAGCAATATGGACAAGTATTCATGCATCGAGTACCATATTTGGTGCACAATGACACGGAAATATACTGTAAATAATGTCGTTTTAACTTGTTAGGATATAAGAAAAGAAGGAATATGTCAACTGGATTGAGTTTGAACGTGAATTGTTACGCGTTAATCATGGCTATTAAATTATTATATACATGTATATTAGTCCTAAAACGTAGTTTTCATGCAAGAACAGGACAAAGTAAATCCATTTCTATTGACTTGGGTGCATTATAATACAAAATTAGTTGGAGTAGATAATATATGTGCTTAGTTATAATGAGTCAAGTGGGCCTGATGTTGCCATTTTTTTCCAGGGTCGGTAGCAAAGCGGATTCTGTGAGCGTGCAGATACAGTAGGAGGTGATGTAAATGGCAATTTTTTTTAAAAAAAATGGTTCTGGAAATTTGCCAAATCCGATTTTCCAAAGGAGTGATGACTTTAGACATGATATTCAATGTCAACACTCAGATGGTCAAAAGTTTATATAGTATAAATCGATTAATTTAGAACTTTTCTGTCACAATAAAGAAAACGTTCCAAATTTTTGAATTATGAGATTATACAAAATATAAAATTGCTCCCCTCCCTAAGTTGCTATACACTGAGGTTATAACAATTAGACATTTTCAAGTTTGCTCCTTAATTTTTCTTATAGCTAAATTAGTGCAAGACTTGACATTGTCAACCGAATGTAGAGTGATTTGTGGAAAATATTTCAATAAGATTACATAAATATATATGTTTTTTGTTTAGTATCGAATTGAGATTATATTTTTGCCAAATGTGTGGGTATGATTTTTTTTAGAACACTTTTATCAGATCTGCAACCTGAAGATAACAAAACTCATAAAATTATGTTAACAAATTTGAAGTAGATGCAAGAGAGAACTTTTTGTCCTTAAGGAGATTTGTCTCGTAGAAGATGCTCACGGTATATTGGTAATCGTTTCTCAAAATACAATGAATTTCAACTTGTGACAGCAACACTACAAATCACAAATTTGATAACCAGAAAATGTATAAAAGTCTCCTTTAAAATAAATAAGAAATGCAAACATAAGATGAATGCAAATATCTTCAGAAATGTGACATGTGAAGAAGACATTTCATCTTCTTTATTTAATGATGTTAAACTGAAACGACGTCATGTTTCCATCATATGGGTGTCTCTTGATCCATTAAACTGATGAGAACCATAAAAAGAAATCATTTGGATGAAATGTTACCAGCAAAAATCGAAAAATCATACACATGTTCATAAAACAAGTCCTCAGTGCTACCCGGAAAATCCGAGCAGAAGACTGGGTGCTCTAGCGCATCCCCTGCTGTCTGGGCACTTCCCAAACAGCTTTTGGAGCGCCAGTTTTTTCCTCAGATTTTTTTTTTCGAGTTTTCTATTCTACTTTCTTAATTTACATATTCATGAAACTCAAAATTTCAAACAAAATGGAGGGAGCCAAATTAAGGAGACCAAATTAGGGAAATGACATCACAACTAAATAAGAACAATAATATGATTCGAGTACAATAATAGAAGAGAAGGAGAGAGAAAAATATAAAATAATTCGATGATTCGATAAAGGTGTTAGAGTAAATGCCGTGCAAATCAACTGTTGAATATGGATTTTATTGACTCAGTTGTAAAGAACAATTTTTATTTAATATAATTCATTATTTAATAGTTTGTTATTTCTTTATCTGTATACACATGTGAACAACATAGATAAAGACATTGATTATACTTAATACAAATGAATCGTAATTCGATGTTGAAACTCGTTTGTAAACACTGTATGATCTAAATTCGTTCCTAGTTGATTCAGCCGCCTAAAACATGGATAAAGGTCGCTTGAGCTCGAGACTAGCATCTGTGATGTTGTGTACTGCGTTTCTTGGTAAGGGCATAGAGATGTCCAAACATGCAGATGGGTAGTCATATGATGATTATACCGAACAACCCTCCGTCGGACTTTCCAAGTGGTTATCATTCATCGAGAGGATAATTCCGTGGTTATGATTGTACAACATTAGTCCTTACAACCCGGGACAACACTGAGGCTCTATATGCTAGGGCTGTGCTTTGACTCATTTACCGGCTCCAGGAGAGTCATCAGGTGGCGAGGTTGGGTACAGTTGCGACACATATAGGAGCCAGTGCATTGTAGTTGGGGATTCACTGCTCACCTGCAGGTGTGGATATCCTATGTGATCTGATGAAATTATAGTGCGTGGAATTTCTGGCCAGAGTATAAGATGTACGTTAGAGAAGGAGTTCTCCAACAGTACATGCGATACCACTATTTATAGTTATCACATAGTGATCGATTTAATATGCAACCCTCGATTAACCAATGGTTGCAGATTCGATCGGCATATATGAGATGAAGGGACTGTACTGTACGTTAATCATAATCGACTGATTCTTGCAGGCACTATAAGTGATACCTAGGGGATCATCGGGCGATGCTACTAGATGCTCTTACCATGATCCGATGGGTGCAATCAGAAATGAGTTCTGACATTTTTGATCAAGGTGTTGATGAAAAGAATGTGGCTAACTAGGGTAAGTCCGAATAAAGGATTATGTCCTGAATCACAAAGAGTTGTGAACCCACGGCTAGATGTATCCCAGAAAAATTGAGGGTCACACAAGCACTGGATCGTTTGTTCCCGTGGAGAGAATAAATTCAAAGAGTTGAATTTGTATTATGATATAATAAATTCAAGAAGTTGAATTTATGATAATTAAATTTTGAGAAAATAAATTCAAGGAGTTGAATTTATAAGATAGTAAATTCAAGAAGTTGAATTTATGAAATTTGGAGAGAATAAATTCAACGAGTTGAATTTATAAAATTTGAGGATTTAATTTATTATGCTCAAAAGTTGAGTTTATTAAATATTAAATTTTAGAGATGATAAATTCAAGGAGTTGAATTTATAATTTAAATATTAAATTCAAATGTTGAATTTATAAAGAGATTAAATTAAATATAATGGGTATATGTATAATGGGCTTGTAGAAGTACAAGACCAACATACATATTATTAAGGTTCTTAATTGGACTTATAATTAATTAATTAAACTAGTTGGACTAGAATAATTAATTGATTAAGCCCATTGATTATTTAATTTAATTAATGGGCCATAAGCTTATATATATATGTATTAGGCTTAGAGTTTAATTTAATTCATTCACAATTTTTGAAAACTCTAGTCACCATCTTCACAAATTTCGAAAAACTTCTCTTCCAAAGCTTGAAAAATTCGGCCACTTCCTTTTGAAGGAAAACTTTGAGTCGTCTCTCGTTTTCAATCTCCAACGTAAAAACTTCTTCTAATTTTCTAGTGCGAATTAGAAGAGGAACAAATCATCTAGTCGTGGACCTGATTAGAAGAAAGGAGTCCTTGAAGAAAGTTCGTAGGGATTCATCAAGAGCTATATATCCGCCTACACCGGATTAGTTGGAGCCAAATGATTAAATTTACCAAAGGTATAAAACTCAAACGCTCTATGAATGTTTGATTCAATAAACCATACGAGTGTCCAAAACAAATATATTTTGATTTTCAAAAAATTTTAAAACTTCCGCTGCGTTTGGGCACGTAGAAAACCGAGATCCAACAGTGGTATCAGAGCCAAGGTTTTTCTAAATCGTATGATATATTGAATAATTTGTTTATAACCACACAAGAAAATTTTTCATAAAATTGATGCACTATAAAAATTTTATTTTTCCAGAAAAAAAATTTGTTTCTGCCCGGAGCTGTTCCGGACAGCCCGTGCACGCAGGCCCGCAGCTATTTAAATATAATCATTAATAATAGTGGGAGATCAAAACTGGAAGATGGTGGGCCCGATGAACGAGATGAAGACATGTAAAATATTGGAAGCCCTTGTAATAGTTGCATTTGCATCCCTGCTTTCACCTAGGTTTTGGACATGGATCCATGTATGGCTCACATGGATCTAACAGTGTTGGCGATCGATCATCCTTATTTATTGTTGAATGTTATATTATGATATATGCGATATATAATAGTATGCATGTATGTAATTATTAAATAATATAGTTGCATGAATCCGGCAAACATACAAACATGGCACGCGATTTTTAAATTAAAATGATGAGACAATTTTAAAATTAAAATTCCTCATTTTGAATATGATCCAAAATTCATATCAAACCGTAAAAGTAAAAATTAAAAGAGTTTAATTTTTCCTTGCCTTCCATCAACCGTGGTTGCATGTTGATCGCTACTCGCGGACAGTGTCTGGCTCATATTATTAGGGAGGCCTGGACGCCGGAAAGTTGTGACTTCCACCGGACATATGATGTGAATTGAGTGGAACTCCCATGACTTCAGCTCATATTATTGGGGAAACTCATGGTGACCGTCTACTACAATTCAATATTGATGGGTCGGTTTGACACGCGAAAATAAACGGCGTCATATTATTGGGTCCTTATTAAACGTGAGGCAAAACACGCGGAGATTGCATAGGGATGCAATTGGATTCTACCTTTTAGAAATTATAATTGGCTGATATTATTCGGGATTATAATTTGCTAATTGGACTCTGCGTGCCCACTAAGGAAATACGATTTCCCTTTTTCATTAGAGGGTAGTGAAAATGTCAAAATAGTGGGAGGTAGATTTATAAAATAAAATCCATATTTTATATCTTAGAATTATTTTAAAATTATTAGCAAACATTATTCTGTTTCCGTATCAGTAGATTTTCGATTTCATCACGTAATCCACTTTTATTATTAACAAGCTAATCGAAACTAATTTTCAAGACTGGTTGGGAAATTGTTCTGAATTCAGAGAAAATGACATACACATTAATGTCAGTGCTGCTGAACTGACAAAGCATGCAAGATGATAGGACCATAGTATGCAAGCTAAAGTGTAACATGCTCGCTTTTATGTCAAATGAACTATAGGGACAGTTTGAGGAAATTTGAATGCTTCTGACATTCGAATGCACGTGCAAGAGTTGCATGGTGCATGAAACTATGCACACCACTTTCAAGGAGCTCATGACTACACACATACAAGACATGGCTTTGGCCCATGAGCATGGTGTACGTATGACTGGGCTTATTGAGAATGTGGTAGGCCTGGAATTTGTGATTCCTAACAAGTTACTAGATAACATCAATATGTTGTCTTTCTCTTCCTCATTTGACGGGGTTATGATGAACTTCAATTTGAATAAGATAGATAATAGCTTTGAAAAGCTAGTCAATACGCTTCTAACTTATGAGATCACCATAAAACATGGAATTGTTGTTTTTCTAATGGGCCTCTCGTCAGACGAAAAATTGCCCACAAGATAAGGGAAAGAAATGTTCTGCTCCTCACAAGGAAAACAAACCCAATAAGAGGAAAACTCTGAAGGACACTTAAAAGGCCTACAAAGCCCGAAAAATCAAAACATATTTATTTCACTGCAAGAAGTCCGGACATAAGAAATTATATGCGCCAGAAATGTTCTTGAAATGATAAGTGAATGTCCAAGTAAACAATATCCAAGCGCATACGAAAACAACAACAAACGAAAGAAAAATAGAAAACCCGAATCCCGCACAAATATGGCACGCTAGACTAGGTCATATTTCCCAAATAAGGATGTACAAGCTAGTGGGAGAAGGCATGTTTGACTTGTCAGACATAAATTCTTTACCAACTTATGAGTTCTGTCTAAAAGAAAAAATGACTAAAATTCCATTCAATGGAAACGTGGAACGTGCGCATGGTCTACTGGATTTGATCCACACGGACGTTTGTGGCCCGCTAATTGTCAGCACAAAATTTGGGCATTCCTACTTCATTACCTTTACTCATGACTATTCGAGGTATGGGTACATTTATTTAATGAAACACAAATCTGAAGCATTTGAAAAGTTCAAAGAGTTCAGATCTGGAGTAGAAAATCAGCTGGAAAGAAGTATTAAGGCAGTTCGATCTGATCGAGGTGGAGAATACTGAAGTGCTGAATTTTTGGGTTAACTAAAAGAGAATGTGATTCTCTCACAGTGGACTCCACCAGCAACACCACAGTTGAATGGTGTTTCTGAACGTCGAAATCGAACCTTGATGGACATGGTTCGATCCATGATGGGATTCACTGAATTGCCTACATCGTTTTGGGGCTTTGCGCTTGAAACTGCACAATGTTGTTGAATAATGTCCATACTAAAGCAGTGAATAAAACGCCATATGAGATATGGATGGGAAAAACTCCCAAAAGTTCTTACATGAGAATATGGGGATGTCCAGCTTACGTTAAACAGACAGTGGGAGACAAATTAAATAGTAGATCCACTTTGTGCTACTTTATAGGATATCCAAAGAATTCTGTTGGATATTATTTCTATCATCCCAATGAAGCAAAAGTGTTTGTTTCAAATGTCACCTTTTTGGAAAAGAAATTTCTATTAGATAGAAAAGACAAGATGATAGAACTTGAAGAAATTCAAGATACTCCCTCAACTATAGAAGTTGAACCCATTTCCCAAGAACCAGTAGTTGAAGTACAAGATTCTAGAAGGTCTGATAGGGTTATTAGACCACCTGCAAGATATACGCTTCTTCATGAACAAGACCATGATCAGTCTTGTGTTGGATGTGATCCAATGAATTTCAAAGAAGCAATATCTAATACTGATTCAACCAAATGGCTTGAAGCCATGCAGTCAGAAATGGACTCTTTGTATTCAAACCAAGTCTGAACATTAGTGGATCCACCTGAGGGAATCGTTCTCATAGGATGTAAATAGATCTACAAAAGAAAGCTTGGGGCGGATGGGAAGGTAGTGACCTTCAAAGCAAGACTAGTTGCAAAAGGTTATACTCAAAGGCAAGGAATTGACTATGAGGAAACTTTTTCACCAGTTGCTATGTTTAAGTCCATTAGAATACTACTAGCCATAGCAGCATGGTATGACTATGAGATATGGCAAATGGATGTAAATACTACATTCCTCAATGGAGACATCAAAGAAGAAATTATATGTCTCAACCTGAGGGATACACATCAGTAGGAAGTGATCATAAAGTATGCAAACTTCAGAGATCAATATATGGTCTCAAGCAGGCATCAAGTAGTTGGAACCTCAGATTTGATAGCACTATCAAAGAGTTTGGTTTTGCTAAGAATCCTGAGGAACCATGTGTGTACAAAAAAGTTAGTGGGAGTGCAGTGACATTCCTATTACTTTATGTTGATGATAGCATGCTCATTGGGAATGATGTAGGATTATTACAATCAACTAAAGTATGGTTAGCCAGTAAATTCTCCAAGAAAGACATGGGTGAAGCATCCTACGTATTGGGAATCCAAATCTATAGAGATAGATCAAAGAGGATGCTCGGACTCACCCAAGCCACCTATATCGATACCATTATAAAACGATTCTCTATGGAAGAGTCCAAGAGAGGATACTTACCAATGTGTCATGGTATTACTCTATCTAAAGCTATGTGTCCCAAAACTGATGAAGAGATAGAGATGATGACACATATTCCATATGCGTCAGCTATTGGTAGTATCATGTATGGTATGATATCGACACGTCCTGATATTTCTTACGCTTTGAGTGTTACAAGCAGATATCAGGCGAACCCTGGTCCAATGCATTGGAAGGCCGTGAAAGATATTCTTAAGTACTTGAGAAGGACTAAGAACTTGTTAATGGTCTATGGGGGTGGAGAATTAAAATTGGAAGGCTACACTGATTCTAGCTTCCAATGTGATGTAGATGATTCGAAATCGACCTCTGGTTTTGTATTCATACTTAATGGTGCGGCTGTCTCTTGGAAAAGTTCCAAGCAAGACACAGTTGCGGATTCCACCACTGAAGCTGAGTACATTGCTGCATCTGCTGCAGCCAAAGAGGCAGTTTGGATGAGGAATTTTGTCCAAGAGTTGGGCGTTATTCCCAATGGAGTTGATCCAGTCCCGGTGTACTGCGACAACACTGGTGCCGTTGAGCAAGCAAAGGAACCAAGGTCTCATCAGCGATCCAAACATGTACTGAGGAAGTTCCACATCATACGGGAGATTGTGGGAAGGGGAGACATATCAGTCGAAAGAGTCCCCTCTGCAGATAACGTTGCTGATCCACTTACGAAGCCCTTGCCAGGACCATTGTTTGAAAAGCATCGCGAAGCAATGGGCTTAAAGTTTATGGGTAGTTGGCTCTAGGGAAAGTGGGAGATTGTTAGAGTAGATGCCCTGCAGGTCAACTGTTGACTAGGGATTTTATTGACTCAGTTATAAGAACAATCTTTATTTTAATATAATTCATTATTTAATGGTTTGTTATTTCTTTATTATATATTCATGTGAACAACATATATAAAGACCTTGATTATACTTTAATACAAATGAATCGTAATTCGATGTTGAAACTCGTTTGTAAACACTGTATGATCTAAATTCGTTCCTAGTCGATTCAGCTGTCTAAAACATGGATAAAGGTCTCTTGAGATCGAGACTAGCATCTGTGATGTTGTGTACTGCGTTTCTTGGTAAGGGCATAGAGATATCCAAACATACTGATGGGTAGTCATATGATGATTATACCGAACAACCCTCCCTCGAACTTTCTAAGTGGTTATCATTCATCGAGAGGATAAGTCCGTGGTTATGATTGTACAACATTAGTCCTTACGACTCGGGACAACACTGAGGCTCTATATGCTAGGGCTGTGCTTTGACTCGTTTACCGGCTCCAGGAAAGTCATCAGGTGGCGAGGTTGGGTACAGTTGCGGGGATTCACCGCTCACCTGCAGGTGTGGATATCCTATGTGATCTGATGAAATTATAGTGCGTGAATCTCTGGCCAGAGTATGAGATGTACGTTAGAGAAGAAGTTCTCCAACAGTATATGCGATGCCACTATTTATAGTTATCATATAGTGATCGAATTAATATGCAACACTCGATGAACCAATGGTTGCAGATTCGATCGGGATATATGAGATGAAGGGACCGTACTGTACGTTAATCATAATCGACTGGTTCTTGCAGGCACTATCAGTGATACCTAGGGAATCATGGGGCGATGCTACTAGACGCTCTTACCATGATCCGATGGGTGCAATCAGAAATGAGTTCTGACATTCTTGATCAAGGTGTTGATGAAAAGAATGGGGCTAACTAGGGTAAGCTCGAATAAAGGATTATGTCCTGAATCACAAAGAGTTGTGAACCCACGGCTAGCTGTATCCCTGAACCATTAAGGGTCACACAAGCACTGGATCGTTTGTTCCCGTGGAGAGAATAAATTCAAGGAGTTGAATTTATATTATGATATTGTAAATTCAAGGAGTTGAATTTATGATAATTAAATTTTGAGAAAATAAATTCAAGGAGTTGAATTTATAAGATAGTAAATTCAAGAAGTTGAATTTATGAAATTTGGAGATAATAAATTCAACGAGTTGAATTTATAAAATTTGAGGATTTAATTTATTAATCTCAAAAGTTGAGTTTATTAAATATTAAATTTTGGAGGTGATAAATTCAAGGAGTTGAATTAATTATTTAAATATTAAATTCAAATGTTTAATTTATAAAGTGATTAAATTAAATGTAATGGGTATATGTATAATGAGCTTGTAGAAGTACAAGACCAACATACATATTATTAAGGTTCTTAATTGGACTTTAAAAGATTAATTAATTAATTAAACTAGTTGGACTAGAATAATTAATTGATTAAGTTCATTAATTATTTAATTTAATTAATGGGCCCTAAGCTTATATATATGTGTATTAGGCTTAGAGTTTAATTTAATTCATTCACAATTTTTGAAAACCCTAGCCACCACCTTCACAAATTTCGAAAAACCTCTCTTCCAAAGCTTGAAAAATTCAGCCACTTCCTTTTGAAGGAAAACTTTGAGCCGTCTCTCGTTTTCAATCTCTAACGTAAAAACTTCTTCTAATTTTCTTGTGCGAATTAGAAGAGGAACAAATCATCTAATCGTGGACCTGATTAGAATAAAGGAGTCCTTGAAAAAAGTTCGTAGGAATTCATCAAGAGCTATATCCGCCTACACCGGATTAGTTGGAGCCAAGTGATTAAATTCAGCAAAGGTATAAAATTCAAACGCTCTATGAATGTTTGATTCAATAAACCATACGAGTGTCCAAAACAAATATATTTTTATTGTCAAAATAAAATAAAAATTTTAAAACTTCCGCTGCGTTTGGGCACGTAGAAAACCGAGATCCAACAAAAAGTTAGAAAAATATCCGATGGCTAACTGCCATAATATCATTCATATCAATGATTTTATTCAAATCAACTTTCGAAAATTATAACCAAATATAGACTGGAATTACATTAAAATGTTGAAAGAAATTTGGCGAAAATAATTGAAACAGAGTCAAATGTTTTAATTATCCTGAGATGTGAACCCAACAAATAGAAGTAGACAATTTTAGCCGTATTTGATATAATACTCGCACTCGACTTAACGAGTTAAGGTAAGTTGCTTAACGAATTAAGTCAAGTGTAAATAACATCAACTTCCGAAACAGCTGGCTTATCAACCTGTGCGCATACCGACGATGAACAAGTTTGCATATCTGCAAGAACTTTTTATACACATTGCATATAAAATCTTAAAACTCTTTTTAATACATAACATTTGTTTAATGCCATTAGTGCTTAAAACCCAAAGAAAGGAGAGATTTCATGCAACCCACTTGGAAGCTCCACTGGTCCTAACCAAATGTACGAGTTCCTCCATTCAAAATCACTGTCATTACATTTCACCAAAGAGAGTATCATGCTTCGAAGGATTACGAAAGGCCGAAACAGACTATTAGAAGTTTTTCCATGCGAAACCATCTTTCTGTACATGTTCCCAATCTGAAGATAAGCTGCTATCAGGTAGCCTACTGTACCATTGTTTCATCATCTTTCCATTGTTGAATGAACGCATCATTGGATCATCGGGCACAGAGAAATGAAGTTCTTTTGGAGAGCCGTATCCACAACCATCTAACTTTGATCCAAATTCGTGTTCACTGAGACTTCCAGTTTGATGGGGTTTTGGAGACAAGTAGAAGACTTCAGCTTCTGATTGAGCATTCTTGACTGCTGCAACGTTTTTCTTACCAAAAAATTCAAAATCATCCTGTTGTTCCTCTTTTACATAGATTCTTGAGCTGGCCGCTCGAGACTGCGAGATATTGAATCTGGCCATGACGGGTTCTAATTCATGGCATTTGATCTCACCAGGACGGGTTCTAAATCATCACAGTGGGCCATTTTAGGTTGTTGCCCCTTCCCTATATTATTATATGACAGGTCATTTTCTCGAGATTTCAAGATATTGAATCTCTCCATGATGGATCCCGCTGGTTCACAGTCACCCATCTCCGATTGTTGTTCTTTTTCAAAATTTATCGATTCAATGTTATCACCAAGAGATTTCAAGATTTTGGATCTGGCCATGACGGAAGCCTCAACATCATCAACATTCTCCGTCGTGCTAGAAATGAAAGAATTCTTTAAGGCTGAACTCGGACTAGTTCTGCCATGAGTGTTGGGGGTCAGCTTGGAATCTGTGTTTGGATCAGGCATAGATCGAATTTTTGACATCATTACTGCAACATCTTCACTTTCTGAGAAAATGAAAAGCCAATAGAAAGCAAAAAGGTATCAAAAATTCAATCAGAATGTAAATGTAACCTTTTAAAGTGTTGGCTTCAATTTTACCCATCTCAATCTTCATTTGGTCAAAGCGAGCTTTATAACCGATGGAGCATAGATTAGCTTCTGCCTCGAGCCACAAGCTCTTAAAGAGAAGTGCTTGTGAGGAAATTCCTTCATAGCAGTGAAAATTCTCTTCAAGGATCTTTTTTATAGCCTGCAATCTGGAACCCAAAACTAAATTAGAACATATTTAACAATCCAATTGCACACAGGATTTCCTTCTCCTTCCTATTTGCAGCAGTGACTTGATACAAATCATATTTTCAAACCCAAAATTTGTAACAAATAGCAATACCTTGGTCGTATCGTCATTTCTTTTTATACCTTCTCCTCCCCTCAATGGTGAAAAAACTAGTGATTCATTTGTCTTCCCTTCACCCATATGAATAAAATCGGGCTGGAAATGAGAGTTAAAGGTTTCATTTGTCGTAGAGGGCCCGTCGGAAATCTTATCCTGAAGAAAAACATCATAATAAGATTAATTATCAAAGCAACAAGAAGATATTTTTTAGATCATATGATCAAAGACCTAAAACATGAATTTCGATATTCAGGAGAAAATACAGATGCTAGTAAAACCCATGCAGTGGAGATAATTAGAATGAGAATAAAAACAGTGTATAAGAATGAATCCTGAAGGAAAATTGCATCTCTCTGGACAGTTTAGCAAGTCCATAAATGACAATGAGATTACCACACTATGAGACTCCTCAATGATTGCTGACGTATTTCGGACACACTTCTTTAATTTAGGCTCATTAGTTCCCTGGTCACTATTAGTTCTCATGCAGGCATTGAGATTGCTAATTATACTCTTGATAACCTCCATATTTTTTTCTTCAAGGGCAGAACATGCATCATGGGAAAGGTGACACAGAAGCAACTCTGAAAGATTGTGTGTCGCCTTTATCATTGTCTGAACATCAAATTTTGTATCCGGTAATGGTTTTGGACACTCATATCCAGCTTCTTGAGAAGAAGGTGAAGCTAGAACCTTCTCTGCTGCACAAACTGCCACTGAGCCACCTTCAGAGACGTCATTGAGAGTCAGTCCAGCATCCTCTTCAACAACATTCAGATGCTTTGTGTCTAAAAATTTCACATCAAAACTGCTCACAGAGTTCCTCGGTTGGATAGGTTCATCATTCTGGAAATTAGGTTGATCGCTTATCTGAATTCCTTCACCGATCATCATAGTCAAGGTCCCAACAAAGGCTTTTGCACCATCTGATAAATTTTGTTCTCTGTTCGAGGAATTGGCATTAAGGGTACCTTCTAAAGGGTGCCCACTATTTCTTCCACAGCTATTGTCATCATTATTGCTGCCTTCACCACCCCTTCTACAAAAAGCTCTTGCAGAATCATACAAAGAGCGGAGATTTTGATCGTAACATTGATCCAAATTCTTCTTAAGAGAGTCTTTAGATCCAAGGTCAGATGCAGAAAATAATGAAGGTGCTCCTTTCCAACAGGGTGAATCCACAGATGGGTTGCGACGATCAACAAAACCTGAAGAATCCAAGGCAGAGTACACTACTTGATTGCTATCACAAGACATCGAAAAGCCGCTTGAAACATTTATATCTGGTAATTGAGATCCAATTCTTGCTTTGAATTCGCGAGGAAAATTATCCTTAGATTGCATAGGACCAGCAAATTCTTTCACTGAAGCAGGTAAAAGGAAATTCTCTTTTAAATAATAGCTTGGAATCGGGCTAGAATCTTTTCTCTTTGAGGGACCGGACTGCTCAAAATCTACAACCGCAACATTATCAGAATGAGTGGTTCCATAAGAAGTAACATCTTTTACCAAAAAATCACTAACAGAAGGTGGCGGCCTACTAACCACTGCAGAGGAAGGTCTCATAACTGATACAGAACTAGGGAAGGAAGTATCAAAAGGCAAAACATAATTTTCATATGGACCGCACAAGTTCTGAAAGTTAGAGACGTTCTGGTGCTTTTCACAGGATCGGCCTAAAGAATATGATTCCGAAAAGATAGAACCGGATACCGAAATACATGGTTTAATACAATCATAGGGAAGCAGGTCATCTTTTTGCTGAAGAATTGGCCTATCTTCCAAATTTCCCAGAGCGAGCTGTCCACGACGCACTTCACTGTCAGAAACTCTGTTCAAATTTCGGCAATGAACACCAGAAACTTCTTGAGATTTTTGGCCGAATGAAATGTCATATATTCCTGAATTATATAGCAAAGAAACTCATATTACATCCATCGACCTCCACATTCATATTCAAACACACACATAAAGAGATAAACCACATTCTCGATTGAACGTAAAATGCATACCTTGGCTTTCTTGAATTTTGTAACTGTGTGAACCACACACACTAACATTCTTTGAAGAGAAATCTCCGCCAAGTCCTACTGTTTTGACCTGCATACCATCACTGAATCCAACATTATCAGCCCATCGAGGTCCATACTCCAGATCAAACAAGCTCTGATTATAACCAAATTGGGATGATGCAGAGAATCCAGAAGGAGACTTTGCATTGCTACTTTGCCCATCATACTCGTTGATGGTGCTTCCTACACCAATCATAGGAGGGACACTAGGAGAATAATAAGGCTTCACTCCACCACCATAAACAAATGCACTGTCAGACCAATGGATACCAGACGGACCAAGATATATTGAGTCTGAAATTTGGTAATCATTTAATGGCATGCTTGTTGTTTCGGTGGGATGGATATCCAGCTCATGTCTAGGTGCTGAAGGGCTGGCAAATTGGCTGGTATGACTATAGGGTTCAACAGCATAAGACAATTCTGAGTAATTTAAAACAGGGTTTAAACTGAGAATAGGGTTCAAATTCAATCTATCAACAGTAAAAGAGGGTGCTAGAGCTGACAAATTTGAGATGGATGATGAACAATTTTCTCCTGATCCTTCGCCCGCAGACCCAAAACCCATCATTTCTGGATATGAATTCCAAAAACTGGAAACAAAAAAAACAAAAAACAAAATTCACATGAAAATGATGACTGGTTGCACACTGATTCCAATAAACAGGAAAATCTGTGAAAAGTTGGTCGGATAAATCCTAATTAAACAATTACTTAAAAACCAATTAGAGAAAGCTAGTCACAGAACTAACACACACTAGTTTCGATTAATTAAACAAAAATCCCAAATAAACATCGATTACTGAGATGACTGAACAACAGGAATAACGATATAATTTATAAATTGAACACAATAAAAAAAATTAAGGAAGAAATAGAAGGGGAAAAAAACCTGAGAAAGAAATTCAGAAGATTTCTCTCTCTCAGCGCAATCGTGTTTCTTCAATAAGGGAGTGGTTGCAAAACGTAGCGTGGCGATGCCTTCAGAGCTGGGGCTTCTATTCGGTATGTGACAATAATATATTAGCAAACGGTCCTTCAAATAGTACATATTTATTTTTTAGACCTTCGTTAAAATAACATTATCAAAAAACGACAATAATCAGCTTAAGCTAAATGGTTTACGAGTACCGATCTTAATAGAAATAATAATAATTTAAAAATTATCATCACTCATGTTTAATAGGAAAAAATAGATATATTTATATGTTTAGTGTTTTTTCAATGATATTGTTTGATGTATTATTTGGTAGCTCAAATATATGCCCAATGGCTATGAATAATCAATTCCACCAAATGTTTAACATTTTTGGTACCTTATAATTCTCACCCGATTGAGACTAAGCATATTTTGATGGATCAGTCAAATTATAGAACACCAACCCAAAGGTAATATAACCTGCTTCGATCACTTTTACCCGACTTTATCACATCGGCTCGGGAGTAATAACTCAAGAGAGTCTATCGAGCAGTTTAATTTGGATAGTCTATCATCCGACTCGAGTTCAAACATGTATGACAGTAAATAAAATCCTATACATATCAAACTCTGGAATAAATCTTCGGTGACAAGGAAATAATCCTAAGAACGTCGGGGCATAATATTCAAATCTATATCTCACCAAAGATAAAATAAGATCAGCACAAATCCAATATTCGTACTAGAATTCTTACCATACAAAGTACTCAGTTCCAACTCTATAAATACCAGGTATTTCCTGTGATTTGATTCATTCATTGTTTTACACATACAATGTTTTATTTTCACTTTCAAGTTTGCTCTCCGGACTAACTTTAGCATCGAAAGGGATACACCGGAAATACTTATGGTACCTCTTAACGTTTGTTCGTCGGTGCAGATTCCAACTGGGTTATAATTAGCTCGACTATAATCAGCTCGACCATATCCTGGCCAGTCATCTCTTGGTCTAAACATTTGTGCTCGCATAACAACATATTGAATGGAACATGTGGAAGTATTTGGTTCATCGGACCGAATCTGAAAGTACGTGAAATCTTCGACATTGATAAGCCCAAATCTTATAGAGATTTTAGGGATTTTATTTTATAATATTTGTGCTTATCTAGAATTATTATCCCTAATTTTGTGCTTATCTTAGTTAAGTTTATAATGATTGTAGATTTGAATAAAAGAGAAAAAAATGCATAATTTGGGAGATAATATGATTTTGCAAGACTTCAAAGGCAACAAAATACCAAGAGGAAGGAAATAAAATATTCTTATATTTTATTCCTTGATAATGTTGAAATTTTGGAAGAAAATCTGTCCAGATATTGAGAGAGGAAGCCTAAAAATTGAAAAATAAAATATTATCTACAATTTTAAACATGAGAAGAGCTTCAAAGATTTAAAGGATGAGGCCCATGAAGAATTATAAAAGGTAGCGTACGTGAGCAGAAAAAGGAGGCGCAAAACAAAAGAAAAAAACCAGCGCGGAAGGGAGAGAAGAGAGAAGCGTACAGAGGGAAGAGACGGAAGAAGACATCGCAGAAGGAGAGGGAAGGAAAAGAACAGAACGTACAGGAAGAAAGAAGCGCAGAAGACCGCGGAAGAAAGGAACATAAGCTACTGTGACAAAAGCTGGAGAAATTCATCACACCTCACAAATCACTGAGAATTCCTTTCACTCATCCTTAATTTTGTTTTCTTCTATGAACTTAAATATGTGTTTTCACTTCTATTTTGAATTCATGGAGTAATTTTCTTTAGGCTAAGACCACAATAGGGCCAAACAAAATTTTATTTGATATTTGTTTTATTTTCATTATATTATTTTTCTTGATTTTAATTATTGATTGATGTTAGTTTAATATTTCTTGTTAATAGACTGATCAACTATTTACATGTATGTTGATTAATCACGAATCGGAAGATGATTGATTAAATATAGCAACAAAGACGTCATCAACACATGGTTAAACTGACTAGAAATAGTATTCGGTTTCTGTGTGCGGTTTTAGGTGAAAACTGAAATTCCACGAAGATTTAATGCATTTAGATCTAATTAAATTCAATTAGAAATAATTGGACTGTTAGATTTAAATAGGTTTATTAACTCGAGGAATCGTTTAATAAATAAATTTGGGGATTTCACCTAGATTGTCAAGAATTAAATAATTAATTGAATTTTAACACGTGTCAACATAGTAGAGTTTGGTGCCGTTGTGTGTCGTAGTTATTTATTTGAATTTGAATCTTTCATTGATATTTGAATCCCTCGTTTTTAATTGCAATTATTTTATTTAAAGTTTAAATTAATAATCCACATATCATCTTTTTATTTATTTTGTCTAGCTTAAGTTAAGTGATATAAATTCTAGTAATTAAATATTACTCTCTGTGGGATCGATACTTGGACTCATCATCCATTTACTATAACTTGACCTAGTCTGCTTGCTAGATTTATTCCCAACCGAAATCGTCGGTCAAGTTTTTGGCGCCGTTGCCGGGGATTAATTTATTTAATATAGAATAAATTACTTATTTGAGACTAGACATTTTTTCGAATTTTTTTCTATTTTATTTGATTTATTCTTATTTTATTACGAGGTACTTCAAGATGGATCATCGGGGAGTGTTCACGAATTTTGCCCAACAATACTCGGAACCATTCTATGCTGCTTGGGGGAGATTAAATGATCTAGCAAACAACTTTCGGTTTCATGATTTGTCAAACTACACTCTTATTCAATTTTTCTATTTTGGTTTGGATGAGGCAACAAGAAGTTGGGTAAATTATGGAGCTTTGGCAACTGGTAGTCACTTATTTAATAGAGAATACAACAGTGCGATGCACTTGTTAAATGATATGGCAGATTTCGACTACCACTGGCATTGTGATCCTTCACTGCAGGGTTGGTGTCACCAATATCCTCCACAATTTTGCCCCGATTTTGTAAACCAACCATTTGAGCAACAAGAAGAGCGTAGTGCACATTTAGATGAAATCATAGCTCAGTGGAAGAAGATGGTCAACTCTTTGTGTTTCATCGATGAACAGATTGAGCTTCTAATGAAACCAGTGTCCGAAATCAACCAAGAGGACGAAGCGATTTTTGTCGATCAATTAATGACCAACCAGGTATGGGTGAATAATGACAACTCAAACAATAAAGGTTTGGAGAGTGATTCAAATCATGTAGAAATTTCATCTGAATCTGATCTTCCACAAGTATTTGAGCTGAAGAAAGAAGAATTCTTCGAGGAATCCATACGCAAAGATGAGGTAGAAGTGAAGTTGGAGGAATTCCTATGCGAAGATGAGACAGAAGTGAAGTTGGAGGATGTAGAAGAACACAAGTCGAAGGATTTGAACTCATATATGGTCTTAACATATATTCCACAGCAGATTCTTTATTTCCATCAACGCAAACTCAAGAATATTACATCCTCTACGAGCTTTATCATGGATTAGATTGTTCTTCCCCTAATAATCAGTCTTTGTCGAGTGTTGTTGGAGCGACGAGCTTACAATGTCAATATCATGCCAAGCTTGAGGGCACATATAATCAAGACCCATATGTAATATTGTATGATATTTACTATGGGCGGAAGCCGCTATTTGATGGATGCTTCTCCGTAGTCAAGCTATAGACAATGAATTTAGCGCTTGCTGGGAGGCAACCCAGTGATTTATTTTATTTCTTGTCGTTTCATTTTTATTTTTATTTTTTTCATTTTGTTAGTTTAATCCTCTGTGATTTTGGTGTGTGAAGGGAATATTGGAATGGAGCAAGATAATTTAGATTCTGGAAAAACTAAACTGTTGAAATAAAAGATTACCAGCACTGAGGAATTCTACTATCCCCATGTAGCACTCCATGGAATTTGAAGCAACACTGTCAGGGAAGTGTTCTCTTACTATTCTGCATCCAACTTTTATATTCTTTTCGAATGGCATGACACTGAGGGCAGTGTAAATCTAAAGTGTGGGGGGGATTTGATTTGTGTTTGTTTCACGTCACCACACTTAGCATGTGTTTCAATGTTTAATTCTCGATCATGAAAATTTTTTCTGGTTATTCTTTGAGAAACTGCACTTGTGATTACATGACACACTAATTGACTTTCTAGATTTTTGATCACTCAAGAGATTGAATCACACCTAGAATTGATTGAGATGAGCTGTAGTTATAGCCGAAGGATTTGAGCACAAACTAGTTTTGTATCATATTTTGAGACATAATCTATGAACTTTAAGTCATACTTATATGAATTAACTGTGAATTGGCAAGAGGTGAGCTCATATTTAAAAAAATCAAAAAAAAAAGAGAAAGAAAAGAAACAATCTAGAACTTGTCTGATATTATCTTTCGAGGCGAAAATACGGAGAAGAATGACTTAGAGATGATTTAGGCGATCTTTGGACCGTTTGAGCCTTTCGAGCCTACCCAATGCATCATTCATATCCCTAGTATTCCCTTTTGAGCATAATAAATCGAATGGAGTGTGTCAAAGACATACAATTAGCCCCCATTCATATTCCTTCGAAATCCCACATCAACTACCCAATTTTAGCTCATACATTATTCCTCTACCTTAATTTGAGAGAAATAAACTTTTTAGCGCTTTAAAATTTTCAATAACTCTCATGTGCTGATTAATAAGAAAAATTGGAGGAGTTTGAAAAAAAATCATGAAGAATGAGAAAGGGGTTGATGAAAAAATATATATAATGAGGAAAAAAAGAAAGGATGAAGGAATGTTGTATGATGTAGTGATTGAAAAAACTAAAAAGGAATGCTGTTGAAGATTGAAAAAAGCAGGAGGAAGAGAAAAAAAAATATGGGGGAATATGAACGAAAGTACAAGGAAGATAAAAAAATTAGGTGGAGGAATGATGAAATTCAATAAGGGAAGGAAGATAGGAGATGAAGGAATGCGCTGTATGATTAATTTGTTTATTTTCTCTCATTTTGAATTCCCTATCCTTTATTGTAGCTGTGAGCCGTGGCCTAACGCTATAAGCTTGAAAAGACCTATTGACTGGGTCATATTCCTCCAACATTTAGTGGAGAAATGTATGAAAGACAAGCTTATGGAGAGTTTCTTTATATGAAAAAAAATTCAGAAAATATGAGCACTCCTTGAACTAAAACACCTTTGAGGAATATGAGTTTTGACTTCCACACTACACACAGTCTCATTATTTTGATATTTTCTAGTGAATGCTTGAGTTTTGAAAGTTGCAACGAAAGTGAATTTTATGATCTTCGAAATGTGATCTTTTGATTGAGTGCGATGGAATTTGGTAGATTGAAAAGTGTTGATTGTGTCATTTTTGTGGTGAATCATTGAATATTCCTCGGTTATGTTTTTATTCTTTGATTTGTTCGAGGACGAACAAAGGCTAAGTGTGGGGGGATTGATAAGCCCAAATCTTATAGAGATTTTAGGGATTTTATTTTATAACATTTGTGCTTATCTAGAATTATTATCCCTAATTTTGTGCTTATCTTAATTAAGTTTATAAAGATTGTAGATTTGAATAGAAGAGGAAAAAATGCATAATTTGAGAGATAATATGATTTTGCAAGACTTCAAAGGCAACAAAATACCAAGAGGAAGGAAATAAAATATTCTTATATTTTATTCCTTGATAATGTTGAAATTTTGGAAGAAAATCTGTCCAGATATTGAGAGAGGAAGCCTAAAAATTGAAAAATAAAATATTATCTACAATTTTAAACATGAGAAGAGCTTCAAAGATTTAAAGGATGAGGCCCATGAAGAATTATAAAAGGTAGCGTACGTGAGCAGAAAAAGGAGGCGCAAAACAAAAGAAAAAAACCAGCGCGGAAGGGAGAGAAGAGAGGAGAGAAGAGAGAAGCGTATAGAGGGAAGAGACGGAAGAAGGCATCGCAGAAGGAGAGGGAAGGAAAAGAACAGAACGTACAGGAAGAAAGAAGCGCAGAATACCGCGGAAGAAAGGAACAGAAGCTACTGTGACAAAAACTGGAGGAATTCATCACACCTCACAAATCACCGAGAATTCCTTTCACTCATCCTTAATTTTGTTTTCTTTTATGAACTGAAATATGTGTTTTCACTTCTATTTTGAATTCATGGAGTAATTTTCTTTAGGCTAAGACCACAATAGGGCCAAACAAAATTTTATTTGATATTTGTTTTATTTTCATTATATTATTTTTCTTGATTTTAATTATTGATTGATGTTAGTTTAATATTTCTTGTTAATAGACTGATCAACTATTTACATGTATGTTGATTAATCACGAATCGGAAGATGATTGATTAAATATAGCAACAAATACGTCATCAACACATGGTTAAACTGACTAGAAATAGTATTCGGTTTCTGTGTGCGGTTTTAGGTGAAAACTGAAATTCAACGAAGATTTAATGCATTTAGATCTAATTAAATTCAATTAGAAATAATTGGATTGTTAGATTTAAATAGGTTTATTAACTCGAGGAATCGTTTAATAAATAAATTTGGGGATTTCACCGTGATTGTCAAGAATTAAATAATTAATTGAATTTTAACACGTGTCAACATAGTAGAGTTTGGTACCGTTGTGTGTCTTAGTTATTTATTTGAATTTGAATCCCTCATTGATATTTGAATCCCTCGTTTTTAATTGCAATTATTTTATTTAAAGTTTAAATTAATAATCCACATATCATCTTTTTATTTATTTTGTCTAGCATAAGTTAAGTGATATAAATTCTAGTAATTAAATATTAGTCTCTGTGAGATCGATACTTGGACTCATCATCCATTTACTATAACTTGACCTAGTCCGCTTGCTAGATTTATTCCCAACCGAAATCGTCGGTCAGACATCATCACATTTTATATTAAAAATATTTAAATTAAATTTTAACAATTGATTGTTAGATTTGTTGTTTATATATATATATATATATATATATATATATATATATATGCGCCGGCCTGTCATTAACTTGTGGTGGGTTGAGGTTTTTCCTGTTGGAACATCGTATTCTCGCACTCAAGACGCAGCGGAAGTTTAAATTTGCTTGGGCGTCGTGTGTTTAAAACCATTCATAGGGTGTTTAAATTATTATACATTCGCGATCTTAACGCTGGACTCCAAACTATTCCGGTTTGAGGCGGATATAGCCTTTCTTGTAATTCCCTACGAACGTGCTTCCTTTGATCGTCTAATTAGGTCCACGATCAGAGACTGATTTTCTCATTTGGATTGCACTAGAAATCACAAACGATTTTGCGTTAAGACTGTAACGTCCGAATTTTCAAAATCCGATGTCGGTGCTGCGGAGGCATGACGGTGCAATGAAAGTTAGTCACGGCCGTGACTTTATCTCTCAAGGGTGGCCGAATCATGCTTCTTGAAAGTGTCCGAAAAGTGCAAGATTCATAATCATGCTTTTGTGTGTATTGATTCTTAATCAACAATCAATTAGGCTAATTAAGTTGGTTAGCCAAATTGCTATTTGCCCCTTTAAAATAAATGACCGTCCACTTTCTCCTTCTTGATTCCTAGCTGCGGCCAGAGGTATTTTTGAGGAAATAAGGAAGAGTTTTTGTGTACAAAATTAGGGTTTTTAATTATGAGTTTTAGTGGTATATATATAGAATTAGACTCCTAATCTAATTAGGAGTTCATCTCCCACAAGAACTCTAATAATTTCATTATATTTAAACTCTCATATAATTAATATATAATGTATTTATTAATCTTTAATAATACATGATATAATAATATCATATACACATATTTTATATCACCATATAAAACATATACATGTATATGTATATTAATTAAATAAATATTATTTAATTTATAAACTAACTTCTCGGTTAATAATTCTAGACTCTTCTAGAATAAATATGGGAATTTGTGCATGCTAGTAGTCACCACTACTAGCACAATCATTTAAGTAGTAAATTTTAAATTCACTAAAAAAATTGATTCCGAACTCATTATAACCCCGATCGAGATCCGAGAGCGTCGATGTACCAAGGATACAAATCTTGTTCATATAACGAAAATCGAAAATTTCGAAGATCAAAATTTTCATTTACCAAATTTAGAACTTACCATATATGGCAGTTATCATATTTGGCAGCTGCTAGTTTTAGTGAACTCCTTCACAAAACAGGCAGTTCTACTCTCCTTCCTTATTTAGCAATCATACCAACTTTCATTTTTTCAATCATATGGAATCAGTTCATAAACTCCTTTATAAGCTTCCTGTTTGATCTCCATCAAACTATAGTCGCCAAATGCCAACTCCTTGAAATTTGTCTATCTCAACGAGAACACAAAATCTGATACTTGTGTGATTCACAATGGTTCAAGGATATAGCTAGTCGTGAGTTCACATCTCCATGTGATTCAGAATAACATTTATTCTTATTCGGGTTTACCCTAGTTAACCCCATTGTTTTCATCAACTCTTTGATCAAGAATGTCAGAACTCATTTTTTATTGCACCCATCGGATCACGGTAAGAGCGTCTAGTAGCATCGTCCCATGATCCCCTATGTATCACTGATAGTGCCTGCAAGAACCTTTAGTCATGGTTAGTGTACAGTAAGGTCCCTTTAACACATATATCCCGATCGAATCTGCAACCATTGGTATATCGAGAGTTGCATATGAATTCGATAACGATGCGATTTATCTTTTAGTACTAATAGTGGCATGGTATGTGCAACTAGGAAAGCACCTTTCCCTAAAGCGCATTTCTTGCTCTGGCCAGAGACTCCTTGCACTATTAACTCATCAGATCACATATGATATCTTCACCAGTAGGCGAACGGTGAATCCCCGACTACAATGCATTTGCTCCTACGTATTTCGAAACTACGCCCAACCTCGTCACATGATGACCCTCGATGTAGTCGGTAAACGGATCAAAGTGCATGCTAGTACGTATAGCCCCTACATTTTTCCGGATCAAAGGACTAATAATGTACAATCATAACTGCGGACTATTCCACTCGATAAGTGAGAACCAATTGGACAGTCCGATGGAGGGTTGTTCAGTGCATCATCACATGATCACTCATCTGTGTGAATAGGACATCTTCATGCCCTTATCAATGAAACATGGTATTTACTCCACAGATACTAGTCTCGAGCTCGAGCGACCTTTATCCTTGTTTTAGGCGGCTGATTCGACTAGGAACCTGTTTAGAATATATGGTACACTTCCTAATGAGTTTCATGATCTTACGTTGCGACGCAGACCTCATGATATCTATTGTATATTCAAGGACTTTATCTATGCATCTTGCATGGGTATACAGATAAAGTATAATGTCATAATCGAATAAAATCGTAAAATATTATTAAAATAAAGATTGTTTTACATCAGAGTCAATAAAACCGGAGCCACAAGTTGGCTTGTCGGACACCTACTATAACATTTCCAACCAACCAAATCGATGGGACGACCCTCCTCGCCCCATTGCGTCCTGTTTGAGGATGGGTCCGACCAATCCGTTTCGACACAAGATTTAACATATCTTACACTCTTATTTAAAAATGGGCATGTTGGATGATCTATTTAGTTTGAGACTAAGATATATATATGCGTATAAGAATAATAATGATATTTGCACTCAATTTGATGTTTACTTAATGTATGAAGTTTATTTACAAATGAAATATAAATAAAAAAAATATTAAATGTAATAACAACTCCATAATATAGGGTCCTCGGATGCGTCATTTGGACTAAGTCCTTATCCAAGTAGGTTTAGATAATTTGGACTATGTGATGCATGCAAACAATTAATATGGCTCGGATTTTATTATAATCTTATTTATACTTGCTATACTTATTGCGTTAACTCATGACATGCTTGATACAAATGAACCAGATTTGAATAGAATGAACATTCCCATCTCATTTTTTTATACTCATAATTAATATGACATTTAAATTGTTCATAGAAATAGTCATTAGCATTCCTCATTTACTCATCAATTTATATATTTATAAAATGTTTTCCTTGATATAAATCTATATCTCAATAATAATAATAATACATTATTATTTATTACAGTTATTATAATTATAAAAATTAAAATATAAAAATAAAATGCTTCCTTTTATTAAATCAGTTTTCATGAATATGATATATCGGCTGGAGACCTTGCGTAGCTGTATATCTTTAAGCTATATACCTTTAAGAACAGGCTCGATAGGTCTAACAATGACACGAATCAAAATTCTCGTAATTCCAAGTCTCAGATATATCAGAGCCATGGAAATAGTTTGTTTAATTATTTAACACTTTTATTCAATGAATATATTTAGTATGAAACAAACTGTTCAAAACAGTTTAAATGAAAAATATGATTTACTAGAAAATTTAGATTTATTGAATAAATGGATTATTCGTAAGATAGAATCTAAAATGATTTATAAATTAAGAACCTTTGAAAGAATTGGTTTCAAACAGGTAGTTAAAACTACCGAATCATCGGTACCTCTTCATTATGAAGAAATGGTTATTAGATTATTAAATAATAAAAATATCTTACCTTATAGAAAAAGTTATAAATTTATTCATATATGTTTAATTCAAATTTTCTTTAGATCTTTAACTTTAGAAGGTTTACCAGAAAGGTTTATAGTAGCTTTAAGAGATGGTAGAAATTTAAATTGTAAACAATCTCATATGATAAAAATTCAATCTAGTCTGGAACATGGTCCAGTATATTTTGATATTTATCCTAATTATCTTTATCTTTGTCTGATATAAGTATATTAGATTATTTAACATTACATGTTAAAACACATGGTTATAATTATACTCCTAGAACATAAGTTATATATATCTGTTATCATATTTATTATAAACCATTATTTGCTCTAAATCCTATGTGTAAAAGAATAGATAAAAAAATTAAATGAAATTATTCTTAAATAAACTAATTTTAATAGATCTAATATTACAACACGTAGATCTATAAAATGGGAAGAAATTGAATTTCCAGAAAACTGGATAATTGAACAAGCTCTTCCTCGAAATCCTATAATAAATAGGATTTACAACAAGTTATACAAACTAATGAAGGATCTGTTCAAATACAATTCAATAATGAACAAAAAAGATTGTTACAATCTTCAATTTATGCTAAATCAAGATCTAGTCATCCTTTTATTTCATCTCTAGATTACATGGTGGATATACCAAAAACTTCTAGAGTTTCTACTTCTCAAATCAGAGAAGAAATAGATTTTTCTGTTAATAACACTGTGGGGTCCCTTAGCTCCTAATCGTTATTACAACACAATCTGATTAGGATTAATTAATTACAGCGGAAAACGAGTTAAAATTTTCTTTACGATGAGCCCAAAATATCTCTCCTATAATTTGAATACTAAAAATATTATTTTATCTCACATCATAAAACTCGCCCACACATAATCAAAATCAATCATATACAAACAACTCATATTCTCGGGACATTCCCCGGTATATAGATACATATACATATATACTGGGAACAAAACATAAAACCTCAGCCCAAACTGTGACTCCCTCCAGAAGTACCCTCTCCGGCCTCTTGATATCCTGAAGTACCTGCCATTGTCCACACACAAAGACAACAACAGCCCCCGTTGGGGGTGAGCAAAGCTCCGTATGGAACAACCATCATATATACCACAGATATCTAAACAATGATATATGGTATGCAATGCATGTATGTCGTGGAGGTATCAGGTCAAATGCCCATCCACTGAGCACATGTCAGAATCAAACGAATCGCTATCAAATCAATACTCGAGCTGGCACACCGGCCTCAATCAGAGATACTCGTATGATAGCGTCGACAAAGCGCCATCAAATCCCAAATCTCAATCAATCGTCGGGGCCACAAATGTCTATATTTTAAGGGTCATGTAATACCAAACATAGCATTGTGTTCACCAACCCCAGAATCCAATCAAATCATATCAGGGTATCCAAGGATCATAGCTCAACGTGCATGTCATATATCGATGTATGCATCAAACGATGTGTGTTAACAAGACATTTATTTTATACATCGATATTCAAATCACATTGTCATGTATGCCACATCAAGTCATTACATAAGGCATATAGACATATATTCTCATTCCAATCAATCAAACCAATCCAACATATATCATATAATACAGATACCTGTCGTATGTTACCCGGTCGCAACATACTTCAATTCTTCGTTCGAGTTGATGTAGCTTGAAGATACCAGTATAATAATCTATCTACATCAATAACATATTCATTTCAATCAATAACATGATCCAAAATTAACAATACAAGTTTCAAATATTTTTTGAACTTTGAAATTTCATATCAAATCTAAATTATAACATAATTCAATTCCAACTTCAAAACTTAGTTTCTTGTCGATTATTCTACCGCATATATTTATCAGAATTAATAATAACTGACAAATAATTATTCAATCTCAACCCTACGATTAAAATTACCTAATTATAATAAATTGAGAATAATTCAAAATAACATCACTATAATCATCTCTTCTTCGTTAAAATCATATATTATTCAAAAATCTTCAATTTCTGTATGATTTAACAATTTATCGGATTTATTCCAAAAATCGATGAATTTCAAATATCACCAAAACTATAAAATTTATACCTTAAATCGAAGACCTCGTGTCAACGATCCCAGAACTGAAGTCTGTTCGTCGATTGGATAAACCGATAAGTCGCAAGACCGAAAAAAAAATAAAAAATGGTATCCCCTCATTCTCTCGCCTCTCGTGTGTTTCTCTTCCTTCAAATGAATATGAATTCCACCGACTCAATCCATTTTCATTTTTTTTATTTTATTTTTATTTTTTTATTATATTAATAATATAATATAATACAATATAATATATATTATTTAAAACTTTAACACCGGTATATCTCTTTGGACCAGTCAAACGATCAAATTTTCCAAAACTCAAAACATGAAACTTCTATATCTTTGAGTTTTCTACGTTATATCAAAATCTCAAATCATTTGGACTTCATATGACCAAGATATGTCGCTAATTACCATTTTACCCTTAAAATTAATTTATTATTTTTCAACTTATTTACGAAAATGCCATCAAATAAATTGAATATTTTTCAATTTATTTACAAAATACCATCAATACTATTTTATTTTCGGGGTCTCACATTTCTCCCCAACTTAAAAGATTTCGTACTCGAAATTTCAAACATCTCTATATACATAACATTGGTAAACATATATATATGTCACCAGTTATAGTACATATCAAAACTAAAATCAGTAAATGGATCAGTATACATTGAATACAATGGAACAGGTGGAATAGTATCAAATAAATGCGGATATGAATCCCGCATCTTGCTCTCCAATTCCCAAGTCGACTCTTCCACACCATGCCGTGTCCATTGCACTCGCACTAGCGGAATCGATTTGTTACGTAAAATCTTTTCCTTTCGATCCATAATGCGAATAGGTTGTTCGACATAGGAAAGAGAAGGATCAAGTTCAACCTCATCAGGTGCAAGTACATGCGATGGATCTGGTTCATATTTCCTCAGCATAGAAACATGAAATACATCATGAATGGCGGATAGAGCTGGTGGCAATGCCAACCAATAAGCAAGATCCCCAACTCGATCAAGGATCTCGTATGGACCAACATATCGAGGAGATAATTTACCTCCCATGCCAAATCGAACAGTGCCTCTAAAGGGAGATATTTTCAAAAACACTTTGTCACCTTTCTGGAATTCCAAGGGTCGTCTTCGTTTGTTCGCATAACTCGTTTGACGATCTTGAGCAGCTTTCATTCGCTGTCGAATCAACTGAACCTTATCATTCATTTCCTGTATCATTTCAGGTCCAGTCAATTGTCTATCACCAATTTCATCCCAGAATAACGGTGACCTACATCGTCTCCCGTATAGGGCTTCAAACGGTGCCATACCAATACTCGTTTGAAAGCTATTATTATAAGAAAATTCAACTAATGGTAAGGCATCTTGCCATCCCATTCTGAAATCCATCACAATCGCACGTAACATATCCTCTAACGTTTGAATCGTACGCTCAGTCTGGCCATCAGTTTGAGGATGATAAGCAGTACTCATAGCCAAACGCGTACCCATCGCTTCCTGAAAACTACCCCAGAATTTAGAAGCAAACCTGGGATCACGATCAGATACAATCGAGACTGGCACACCGTCCAGTCTCACAATATTCTCGATGTATAAACATGGTCATTCTCTTATAAGTATAAGTCCGCTCATACGGAATGAAATGTGCAGATTTCGAAAGCCGATCAATAATAACCCAAATAGCATCACAGCCCTTGGGCGAACGAGGTAAATGAGTCACGAAATCCATAGCAATATGTTCTCAATTCCATTTCGGGATTTCAAGACTATGGAGCAATCCTTCAGGTTTCATTCTCTCGGCTTTCACTTGCTGGCAGACAAGGCATTTCGAAATAAATTCAGCAATGTCCTTCTTCATACGTTTCCATCAGAATTGAGGTCTCAATGTCAAATACATCTTTCGATCTCCAGGGTGAATACTGTATTTGCTACAATGTGCTTCTCGAAGAAGGACATATTTCAAATCAGAATCATCAAGAACTACCAGCCGACCATTAAGTTGTAAAGAACCATCAGAAGAAATCTGAGATCCAGTCTGATGTCCAGCAGATACAAGTTCTTTCGACTTTTGGATCTGAGCATCACTTCGTTGGGCCTTTCGTATTTTCGATATCAAGTTCGACTCAATTTGCAATGCTGATACAGTGACAGAATTCCAATTCGAGTGAAAAGTCCAGGCAGAAGTACATATATCCTCATGTACTTTGGTGACACAAACAGAATCTAGAACAGAATCATGAACTTTCCGACTAAGGGCATCCGCAGTAACATTCACCGATCCATGATGATATTGAATCTCACAATCAAAATCTTTCAGGAGATACATCCACCTACGTTGCCTCATATTCAAATCAGATTGAGAAAATAGATATTTCAGACTCTTATGGTCTGAATAAATAACAAACTTTTCTCCGTACAAATAATGGCGCCAAATCTTCAGTGCAAACACAATGGCGGCCAATTCAAGATCATGAACAGGATAACGTTTTTCATGAGATTTCAATTGACGAGACGCATAAGCAACCACTTTGCCATGTTGCATCATAACACAGCCCAAACCTTTACCAGACGCATATGTACATACCACAAATCCTCCGGTACCTGAGGGAATAGTAAGCACAGGTGCTGTGGTCAATCTAGTCTTCAATTCAAGAAAACTAGCTTTACATTCATCTGACCAAATGAATCGCTGATTCTTCTGTGTCAGTTGAGTAATAGGTTTAGCTATTTTCGAAAACCCTTCAATAAAGCGACGATAATATTTAGCTAAACCCATGAAGCTACGGATCTCAGGAACATTCGTAGGTCTTGGCCAATTCAATACAGCTTCGACCTTAGCAGGATCAAAAGATATGCCATGTCTCGAAATGACGTGGCCCAAAAATACTACTTTGTCCATCCAGAATTCACATTTGGACAATTTAGCATATAAATGGCTAGTACGAAGAGTTCGAAGTACCAGTCTCAAATGTTCAGCATGCTCCTTTTTCGATTTCGAATATAGAAGAATATTATCAATAAATACAATAACGAATCGGTCAAGATAATCTCGAAAGACACGATTCATTAGATCCATAAAAACCGCAGGAGCATTCGTGAGACCAAAAGGCATAACCAAAAACTCATAGTGGCCATACCTCGTACGAAAAGCAGTTTTGGGCACATATTCGTCTCGAACTCGTACTTGATGATACCCAGAACGAAGATCAATCTTTGAATATACAAAAGTACCCTGAAGCTGATCAAATAAATCATCAATACGAGGAAGTGGGTACTTGTTTTTCACAGTAGCCCGATTCAATTGCATATAATCGATACACATTCGCATAGTACCATCTTTCTTTCGAACAAATAAAACTGGAGCTCCCCAAGGTGATACACTCGGTCGAATATATCCCTTATCGAGAAGATCCTGTAATTGTTCTTTCAAGTCTTTCAATTCCAATGGTGCCATGCGATAGGGAGCTTTAAATATGGGAGCAGTCCCCGGCATAAGATCAATACTAAACTCAACTTCTCGATGAGGAGGAAAATCAGGAATCTCATCGAGAAATACATCCGGGAATTCTTTCGCAGCATGAATCTCAGATAAAGAAGGCTCCTTCTTAGAGACATCAATAGCGTAGATAAGATAACCCTCATCTCCGCTAGTTAAAATTCGAGACATTTCCAAAGAGGATACCAATGGAATTTTGGCTTTAGAACCCTTGCCATAAAAATTTCACTTGGGTCCATCAACAGGTCGAAATCGAACCACTCCATGAAAACAATCAACAGTAGCTCGATTTGTCGTCAAGATATCCATGCCAACAATACAATCAAAGTCGTGCATTGGGAGGACAATTAAATTCAGAAATATCACATTGTCCTCATATATCAATACACAATTATGCACAACTTGCTCAGACAAAATAATCTTTCCTGCTGGCGTGGCTATCGATAATGTATCATACAATGGGGTACACTCAATACCGTGAGATGAAACAAATGCATGAGATATGAATGAATGAGATGCTCCTGTATCAAATAAAATACGTGCAGGATAATCGCAAAGCATGCAAATACCTGCAATCACACCACCAGGAGCTTCCTTCGCCTGATCCTCCGTCATAGCATACACTCTAACTTGAAGAGGAACTTGAGCAGTCTGACCACCTGGCCCTCGATATCGTGGGACACTCGATTGCTGAAAAAAAGGAACAGGAACAGCAGGTCTCATCATGATGGGGCCACCTCTAAATCCTGGCTGGGGTTGAGAAGAAGTCGTACCTCTGTTCGGACATACTCGAGAGAAATGGCCTTCCTGTCCACACTGATAACAAGTATCAAACATACCTTGACACTGCTCGATAGTATGTTTACCCCCACAATGACTACAATAAGGAGCAATCACGGGACTCCCTCTCTGGGATCCACTAGAACTCGAAGAAGATGAAGAAGCAGAACCAGTCTTCTTGAACTTCTTACCTCTTGGACGCAAAGTAGGCTGCTGAGCTGACACTGGAGGTGGAGGAGTATACTGAGGACCTCCTCGCCTTAGTCCAGTCTCGGCTGTCTTGGCTCGTTCAATTGCCTCCGCGTAGCTCGTAGGCAAACCAGAAACAACAAAAGTATATAGCAGGATGCAATCCATTCACAAACCTGTTATATTTCGCTTTTGCATTTGCCGCTACGTGAGGTGCATATTTCAACATAGTCGAAAACTTCGAAGCATATTCTGCAACAGTCATCGTTCCCTGCTGCAGACTATTGAATTTATTCTCTTGGGCAGTATAATAGAAAGGAAGAGAATACTGCTCCAAAAACTGGGCCTTGAAGACATCCCACGTGACTTCAATCCCGACTTCTTTCAATCCAATCTCAGCGGCTTCCCACCAAGATTTTGCTCGGTCATTCAACTGATAGAGAGCAAGTTTCAGTCTCCGAGCTTTGGAATATTCAACAATATTAAACAAATGTTCAATATCCTTCAACCAGGCCTCTGCACTTTCAGCACTCTCAGTGCCAAAGAACCTCGGTGGTTTCAAATCCTGGAATCGAGCCATCACTACATCCATGGACAATCCTTCAAATTGTCCAACTATTCTTTCAGTACTGCTACTCGCAGTTTCATTTGTGGGATCCATCTACAAATCAAGGGATGAATATCACAAATCAATATCAATTTCACATCATCATCATCTCATATCATCAATCTCATCAATAACTTACTCAAACTAAATCAAGTAGGAGCAAGTAATACAAGTAAATCAAACACATATGCACAATTCATTTGTGCCAATTCACGTGTACACAAGACTCAATAGAGCATTCCCAGCTATGCTCTGATACCATACAATGTGAGGCCCTTAGCTCATAATCGTTATTACAACACAATCTAATTATGGTTAATTAATTACAGCGGAAAACGAGTTAAAATTTTCTTTACGATGAGCCCAAAATATCTCTTCTATAATTTGAATACTAAAAATAGTATTTTATCTCACATCATAAAACTCGCCCACACATAATCAAAACCAATCATATATAAACAACTCATATCCTCGGGACATGCCCCGGTATATAGATACATATACATATATACTGGGAACAAAACATAAAACCTCAGCCCAAACTGTGACTCCCTCCAGAAGTACCCTCTCCGGCCTCGTGATATCCTGGAGTACCTACCATTGTCCACACACAAAGACAACAACAGCCCCCCTTGGGGTGAGCAAAGCTCCGTATGGAACAACCATCATATATACCACAGATATCTAAACAATGATATATGGTATGCAATGCATGCATGTCGTGGAGGTATCAGGTCAAATGCCCATCCACTGAGCACATGTCAGAATCAAACGAATCGCTATCAAATCAATGCTCGAGCTGGCACACTGGCCTCAATCAGGGATACTCGTATGATAGCGTCGACAAAGCACCATCAAATCCCAAATCTCAATCAATCGTCGGGGCCACAAATGTCTATGTTTTAAGAGTCATGTAATACCAAACATAGCATTGTGTTCACCAACACCAGAATCCAATCAAATCATATCAGGGTATCCAAGGATCATAGCTCAACGTGCATGTCATGTATCGATGTATGCATCAAATGATGTGTGTTAACAAAACATTTATTTTATACATCGATATTCAAATCACATTGTCATGTATGCCACATCAAATCATTACATAAGGCATATAGACATATATTCTCATTTCAATCAATCAAACCAATCCAACATATATCATATAATACAGATACTTGTCGTATATTACCCGGTCGCAACATACCTCAATTCTTCGTTCCAGTTGATGTAGCTTGAAGATATCAGTATAATAATCTATCTACATCAATAACATATTCATTTCAATCAATAACATGATCCAAAATTAACAATACAAGTTTCAAATATCTTTTGAAACTTTGAAATTTCATATCAAATCTAAATTATAACATAATTCAATTCTGACTTCAAAACTTAGTTTCTTGTCGATTATTCTACCGCATATATTTATCAGAATTAATAATAACTGACAAATAATTATTCAATCTCAACCCTACGATTAAAATTACCTAATTATAATAAATTGAGAATAATTCAAAATAACATCACTATAATCATCTCTTCTTCGTTAAAATCATACACTATTCAAAAATCTTCAATTTCTGTATAATTTAACAATTTATCGGATTTATTCCAAAAATCGATGAATTTCATACATCACCAAAACTATAAAATTTATACCTCAAATCGAAGACCTCGTGTCAACGATCCCAGAACTGAAGTCGGTTCGTCGATTTGATAAACCGATAAGTCGCAAGACCAAAAAGAAAATAAAAAATCGTATCCCCTCTTTCTCTCGCCTCTCGTCTGTTTCTCTTCCTTCAAATGAGTTCGGTGGAATTCATATTTGAATTCCACCGACTCAAGAAGAATTTGGGTATATTGTTTCGGAATTTTATACATATTGTGAAAACCAGAATAAATTAATTCATTTTGTTCCTTGATTTTTTAAAACATTTATTATAGATTATATTTCTATTCTTGAAAAAAATTATAAACTTTCTTCTGGACAGATTCAAAAATCTGTTTATCCTCCTCAACAATCTTTTATTATAGAAAAGAATAATAAAATTTTAAATTTTACTGCTTTTTCTAAATTATTTGAAAATGATATGTTACAAATAACTGTTAAACATATTAATCAGATAATTGAAAAACAGAATTATACAAATTTGTATCTTACGATAATAGGAGAAGAGATAGTTTTTCTTAAAGATCGTATTGATAAAATAATTCTGGCCATTAATCAAATTAAACCAGATGTTCATATTCAAACAAAAGAAGAAGAAACTAATATTGTTTCTGTTGCTACTTCTTCTATTCAATCCCCTTCAGATATAAAGAATTTTAAATTTAAATATTCTGTTTCTGATATAGAAAAATTATTAGAAGAAAAATTTAGAAATCTTAATTTAAATACTCTTAATAAAGAGTTAGATAATAATGAGAATCATTCTAATGAAGAAATTAATAAATTAAATGGGCAGATAGACCTAACCAAAATAAATATCATTATAATATACCTACTCCCATGGACGTTCTTATTGAAGAACAAGAATATATATTTGCTAATAGTTATAATGGAAAAAGTATTTATGAATGGAATATTGATGATTTTAGTGATAAACAAATTTATAATACTGCTCACAGAATGCTTATGTATAGTACTGTGTGTAAAACTTCAGGCAATACTGATAAAAATATTGCTAAGATGATTATATCAGGTTTTACTGGCCAACTTAAAGGTTGGTGGGATAACTATTTAAATCAATTCCAAAAAGAAGATATTATTAATTCTATTAAGATAGAGAATAATATTCAATCAGAAAATGTTGTTTATTCATTAATAATGACTATGATTGAACATTTTACTGGTAAATTCACTGATGATAGTGAAAAGATTCGTATTTTATTAAGTAATCTAAAATGTAAAACACTTACTGATTTTAGATAGTATAAAGATACCTTTTTATCTAGTATATTTGAGATACCAGATTGTAATAATAGTTTCTGGAAAGCTAAATTTATAGATGGTTTACCTTTTCTATTTGCTGAAAGAATTAGAAAAATATTAAGAAAAGATGAGATTAATATTCCATATGATAATTATACTTATGGAAATTTAATTAATACTTGCATTAAAGAGGGTTTAGCTCTCTGTAATGAATTAAAATTAAATAATCAAATTAAAAGACATAATTTACTTGAGAAAAAACAATTAGGTAAATTTTGTGATCAATTTGGTATGGACTTACCTAATAAAGGTAAGAAGAAAATTAAAGAAAAAGATGAAAAACTTTATAGAAAGAAAAGACATTTGTCTGATAGACAAAGAGATAAAAAGAAGAAAAGAAAAGAAAGCCGTGATTTACGGAAAGAAGAAAAATACAAAAATAAATTAATAATTTGTAGAAAATGTAAAAAGCCAGGACATTATGCTAATCAATGTTGGGCTAAAAATAAAATTAATAATTTAGATATAGATGATAATCTAAAAGAAACATTATTTAAAATAATAATGGATTCAAATAATAATTCTGACAGTGAAACTGAGAATTCTTCAGAATCTTATATTTCAGAAGAAATAATAGATAGTGAATCAGATATTTCTGATGATTTAAATTAATGTAATAATTGTATACAAGAAAAATCTTGTTTAAATCATATAGAAGATAAAAATGATGAATTTTATAAAATAATGTCTCAATTCAATGATTTAAATATTAATGTGTTAACTAATAATAATATTTTAGAATTTCTTAAAATGATTAAGGATCCAGTTTTAAAATCCACAATTATTGATCAAATGGAGAATACTGCTTCTACTAGGAATAATAATAATAATATTCTTGTTAAACAAGAACAAGCTTATTCTATGAAAGAAGTTAAAAACCTTCTTCAACAGAAATATAGTAAACAGAATCCAGTTACTATACAGGATTTAGTTAAAGAAATAGAAAATCTTAAAGAACAAGTAAAAATTTTACAACACAATAATAATAGTTTAAATTATCGTGTTTCAATCATTGAAAATAATAATAAAAATTCAGTTAATAATTCTGATAGTTTTGATAATCTTCAAGATATTTCTTTTCCTGATCAAGATAAAAAACATTTATCTGTTTTAAGCATGATTATATCTAAAAAATGGTACACCAATATAACTTTATTAATTGAAAATTCTTATAAAAAGAATTTCATTGCTATGATTGATAGTGGTGCAGATTTAAATGTTATACAGGAAGGATTAATTCCTACGAAATATTTTCATAAAACTACTCATTCTCTCTCTCATGCAGGAGGAGAACCATTAGAAATAAATTATAAATTACCAAAAGTTTATATTTGCAAAGATAAAAACTGTATTCAAACCAGTTTTTTATTAGCAAAAGATATTTCTAGCCAACTTATACTTGGTTTTCCTTTTATTTATCAAATTTATCCTTTAACTTATGTTGATGAAACATGTATTATAGGAACTTTTCAAGGTAATCCTATTTCCTTTAAGTTCATAACTAAACCTGTTCATAGAATTCTTAATGAATTACAAGAAAAGATTGATAGGAAAACTTTTCAGATTAATTTTTTAAAAGAAGAAGTTAATATATTAACTATAGATGATAAATTACAAAATCCTAAATTACAGGAAAAAATTAAACTTATTTATAATAAGTTTTCATTAGAAATATGTAATGATCTTCCTAATGCTTGTTGGAATAGAAAGAAACATATTATATCTCTTCCTTATGAAGAGAATTTTGATGAAAAAAAATATTCCTATCAAGGCTCGTCCTTGTCAAATGAATTCTGAATATTTAGAATTATGTAAGAATGAAATTCATTCTTTATTAGAAAAAGGTTTGATAAAGCCTTCTCAATCTCCTTGGTCATGTACTTTTTTTTATGTTAATAAACATTTTGAAGAGGAAAGAGGTGTTCCAAGATTAGTCATAAATTATAAACCTCTTAATAAGGTTTTAAAATGGATTAGACATCCTATTCCTAATAAAAAAGATTTATTAGATAGACTTGTAAATGTTATCATATTTTCAAAATTTGATTTAAAATCAGGATTTTGGCAGATTCAGGTAAAAGAATCTGATAGATATAAAACTGCTTTTAATGTTCCAATAGGACATTATGAATGGACCGTAATGCCATTTGGCCTTAAAAATGCTCCTTCTGAATTTCAACAAATTATGAATGATATTTTTTATAATTACAGCAATTTTATAATTGTTTATATTGATGATATCTTAGTATTTTCTAATGATATTGAAATACATTTTACACATTTAGATATGTTTTAAAATATTGTTATTCAAAATGGACTTGTTATCTCAAAATCTAAAATGATTTTATTTCAAACTAATATTAGATTTCTTGGTCATATGATTGAAAAAAGAAAAATAATTCCTATACAGAGAAGTATAGAATTTGGTTCAAAATTTCCTGATAATATAACTGATAAAACTCAGTTACAGAGATTTTTAGGAAGTTTAAATTATATTTCTCCCTATATTAAAAATCTTACTAAAGATTCTGCTATTTTATATGATAGATTAAAGAAAAATCCTTTACCTTGGTCTGAAGGACATACAATAGCTGTTAAAAATATTAAAGAAAAGGTTAAAAATCTTCCTTGTCTTATGCTTGCTAATCCCCAATGGGATAAAATAGTTGAAACTGATGCCTCAGATATAGGTTTTGGAGGAATCTTAAAACAAAAAGATCCCCAAAATAAACAAGAATATCTTATTAGATTTTATTCTGAGAAATGGAATAATGCCCAGAAAAATTACTCCACAGTAGCAAAAGAAATTTTAGCTATTGTCAGATGTATTTTGAAATTCCAAGATGATTTATATAATCAAAAGTTTATTATAAAAACTGATTGCAAATCTGCAAAATTTATGTTTAATAAAGATTTTAAACATGATGTTTCTAAACAAATGTTTGCTAGATGGCAAGCTCATTTAGCTCCTTTTGATTTTGAAATCATTTATAAAAAAAGGTGAAGATAATCACTTACCAGATTTCTTAACTCGAGAATATTTATCCTAATGTTTTTATCTACAGATATGTATTCCCGAGGAAGAGGAGAGTCCTCTTATAGAGGGCGAGGAGGTAGGGGAAAACCCCCTAATATCATTGCACAGCATGGTAAACAGAGGCTTATAGCTCAGAACTTTTCTAGTTCATCAGCCAGTAATACTGAGCAAAATAATGAGTTATAGAATGAATTTCAAGAATTCTTGAAACAAAAGCAGAGAAGTAATACAGATTCTCAATCATCAGCATCATATGCTAATATTATCAAAGAAGATGATAATGATTCAGCTCTATATACAGAGACAAAATATCGAGAATTGATTCTTCTTATAGAAGAAAGAGATATCCAATGGGAAAAAACTCCATGGACTATCATAGAAAGATATTTAACTAATACATCATATGTATATGGTTCTTATAAGCAAAGAGGATTTTATGAAAATCTTCTGATATCTACAAAAAGTGTTGACATAACTCACTTTTTCAGTAATACTCAGCAAAAAGGAAGTTATAACTTTTCAAAGTTTATCATCAAGAAGATTATATCTATTGAAGAATGGGGTATATCTCCATTAGTTGAAAAAGAATTTTATTCTGAAAATCATAAAATGAGTTTTAAATTTAATTTTTGGGATTATATTGAAAGTTTTAATAAAACCTTATTTTATGAAAATGAAAAAAGAAAACATACTTGGTTTTTAAAGATTTGTGAAAATGTTTTTCACTATCCAGTTCCAAATTGGTTTCTAATATGGTGGAAGATAATTGGTCCATCCGCAAAGATTTTGCCAGAGGGTTTTATAAAACCCATGAATACTTGGTTAAATGTTTCTCCAAGTATTAAAAAATCATTTTCTGAATATTGGATCGATGGTAAGACTCTATGTCTATTTTTCATGGAATTTGGAATCCCATGGATTTGGAAATGGCAGCCAGAATTCGGTTACACTGATGAAGGTATCCCTTGCATATGGAGGGTCAGTTCCACAAAATTCTGGGACAAATTATTAAGAAATGATCCAGAAACTGGTGAACCATATGGTTATGAAACTCTTCATCAAATGGAAGAAAAAATTTCTTTATACCAGAAAGAAATTAATAATCAACAAGAAAAAGAAAAAGCCTCTATGAGTCCTTTCAAGATTCTTACTCAAAAATATTCTGAAATATATTCAAAAGAAAAAATGATCGAGATCTATATTGAAGAAATGAAAAAAGATCTTTTTCAGAATATTGGAGGTTCTGATTCAAAATCAGACAAATCTATGGCATCAGAATCTAGTGAAAATCAATTTATTCATCTAATGAAGATGCAGGATGCTCAAGACCCTGAGGATGATATTCCTCAATTTTCTCAGATAGATGACATTTTTGAGAATTTGAAAAATTCTTTAAAAGACAATATTAAAGATGATTAAAATCGTCAAAAGATGATCGTCAGTAAAGGAATCTGCAGATTAGGTGGAATATCACATCTCATTATGGCATATTGTGACAAAAAGTAGGTGATATATCACTGTAGAATTTTTGACTACTATTTGCTTTTATAAAGCAATGTATTATTTACTTTAATAAAGTATTGTACTGTTTTTATTTTTAAGATGGAATCCGGGGTTTCATGTCCGGCTCTTCTATCTATTTATAGGTTTATTCTGTGTCTTTAGAAGGACACGGTTGAGTTTGCTCCCTCTCTATTCTCTCTTGTAAAACCCTTTCTGAAGTATATCAATAAAAGTTTGAAGTTCTTGTAACAACTTTGTAAGTTCTCACTATTTTATTTTCTGTTTTTATTTACTGTTTTAAATTTTTTTTTTTTATAAGTTGAGCCTGTATGACAGGCTAAATCATTCGTGCTGAATTATTACCTTACTATGACATGTTCTATATTTATTTGTTCTTGAGATCAAATTGAGATAATAAAAGATCTATTTAAATTTTTGGAATTTAATGTAATATAAGAGTCTTTGGTTAGAACATAAGGTAAAAAGATGAACCAGGAAATGGTAAACACAAGGTTCGAGTTTAACCAGGAAAAATAAATTCATGTTGTAGCCCTTCAGCCTGCTTAGCCAAGTTATGGCGTTTAAGGCGTTCATGGGTGATTTTTATGAATTTATGATTCTGAGGTGGACCTCGGTAAAATCCTCTGTTGTTTAATTTCTTTGGTATATCTTTTATAAATCCTTTTATGTTTTGTAAAAGTTCCAAATATGAATCTTATATTCATTATTATTCTGAGATTTAAATTTTTCATTTTATTAGCTCAATCAGAGTTGAATATGGTATATGGAAAAGTTTGTTAAAACAAAGCCACACATCAGATTCCTCATCTTGATCCCAAGTCTCAGATGGAAATAGTTTGGATAATAATTTAGCACTTTTTATTCAAATGAATATTTTCGATTTTAAAGAAACTGTTCAAAACAGTTTAAATGAAGAATATGATTTACCTGAGAATTTAGATTTATTGAATAAATGGACTATTCCTAAGATAGATTCTAAAATGATATATAAGTTAGGAACCTTTGAAAAAATTGGTTTTAAACAAGTAGTTAAAACTACAGAATCTTCAGTACCTCTTCATGATAATGAGATGGTTATTAGATTGTTAAACAATAAAGATATTTTACCTTATAGGAAAAATTACAGATTCATGCATATAGGTTTAATTCAAATAGCTTTTAGACCTTTAACATTAGAAGGACTACCAGAAAGCTTCATAGCAGCTTTAAGAGATGGTAGAAATTTGAATTGGAAACAATCCCTTATGGGAATAATTCAATCTAGTCTGGCTCATGGTCCAGTATATTTTGATGTTTATCCAAATTTATCTTTATCTTTGTCTGATATTAATATATTAGATTCTTTAACATTAAATGTTAAAACTCATGGTTATAATTATACTCCTGGTACAGAAGTTATATGTATCTGTTATCGTATTTATTATAATCCTGGTACACTGAATCCTATGTGTAAAAGAATAGATAAAAAATTAAATGAAACTATTCTTATAGAAACTAATTTTAATAGATCTAATATTACAACCCGTAGATCTATAAAATGGGAAGAAATTGAATTTCCAGAAAGCTGGATAATTGAACAAGCTGTTCCTAGAAATCCTATAATAAATAGAGATTTACAACCGGTTATACAAAATAATGAAAGATTTGTTCAAATACAGTTTAATAATGAACAAAGAAGATTATTGCCATCTTATATCTATACTAGATCAAGATCTAGTCATTCTTTTATTTCGCCTTTAGATTATTTGGTGGATATTCCTCAAACTTCTAAAGCTTCTACTTCTCAGATAAGAGAAGATGTTGAGTCTCCTATACAAGATACAGTAGATGAATTAATTATTAATCAGAATAATATTGTGCATAAAAGTAACTTTCAAAAAGTTAGAGAAACTGATACCGTTTCAGAAATGAATTTTAGTATTTAATGGATAGTAAATCTAAAATTGATTTTACTAAAGGATCTCTTGCTAGAGCAAGGATCAATGCAGAATTTTATTTACCCAAATGAGAATCTTTCAGAAATTGGTATTTTAAAAGTTTTTCTGAAGAAGAATTTGAGTATATTGTTTCGGAATTTTATACATATTGTGAAAACCAGAATAAATTAATTCATTTTGTTCCTTGGTTTTTTAAAACATTTATTATAGATTATATTTCTATTCTTGAAAGAAATTATAAACTTTCTTCTGGACAGATTCAAAAATCTGTTTATCCTCCTCAACAATCTTTTATTATAGAAAAGAATAATAAAATTTTAAATTTTACTGCTTTTTCTAAATTATTTGAAAATGATATGTTACAAATAACTGTTAAACATATTAATCAGATAATTGAAAAACAGAATTATACAAATTTATATCTTACGATAATAGGAGAAGAGATAGTTTTTCTTAAGGATCGTATTGATAAAATAATTCTGGCCATTAATCAAATTAAACCAGATGTTCATATTCAAACAAAAGAAGAAGAAACTAATATTGTTTCTATTGCTACTTCTTCTATTCAATCCCCTCCAGATATAAAGAATTTTAATTTTAATCTTCTGTTTCTGATATAGAAAAATTATTAGAAGAAAAATTTAGAAATCTTAATTTAAATACTCTTAATAAAGAGTTAGATAATAATGAGAATCATTCTGATGAAGAAATTAATAAAATTAAATGGGCATGTAGAACCCGTAAATTGGACTACGTATAAGCCATGCATAATTCTTAGTATTTAAATTAAAATGATTTTTCAGTGCAGGAGTATTTAAATTCTTTTGTTTAAACTTAAGTATTTTATTCAGTAGTTTAAGTGCTATCTTTTCAGATAAATACGCGAGGCCGGACCGGAGTTGGAGATTAGAGATAAGATTTAATAATAAGAAAATATTCCTAAATTTAATTTAAGCCAATAAATAATTTATTTTAATGATAAAGAATGTTTTAGGATTTTATTTAATTAATTAGACTTAAGTTATTAATTAATTCTTTTATGCTCATTAATTAATTAAAAGCCTAAATTAAAGTGTATTAATAATGGGAATAAACTAATCTAGGCCTAATATACTAAAGAGATTATAACCTAACATCTTCATAGTAAATTGTTAGACAAAATCTTACCATGCAAACTCGTGACCACAATTTAATTTATTAAAATTCATAATAAGTGTTTAAATCTTAAGCCTTTAAAACACATGATTTATTCAACAATTTCACCTTGCTTCTAGGTAGCAAACTTTCGGCCATTTATGAGCGCATCTACCCCACAATTCACGTACAGTATGGAGAGGAAAGAAAGCATTTGATTTGCAATCAATCCCTTGACTTGCACCTTCCATCTTATCCCCTTGCATGATTCCTTTATCTTTCCTAGTAGTCTCCCTTTCATTCCTTAGCATCTTCCTCCACACCTTACCTTCGAAAATCCCATAGAAATCAGCAGCCATAATCGTGTAATCAGCAGCAAGAAGAACCGAGAACTTGCAGCAGAAAATAATAAGAACAAGCAAGATTCATTTTTGCCATTCAATTATCCCATTCATCTTTCACCTTGCCCTGCATTTCCATAGCACTCTCCCTTCCATTTCCACCGAAATTCAGAGCAGATTCAGTAGGAAAAATCGTGACTTTCATTCAGTAAGAAAGCAAGAGAGTAATACCACTCCGACTCCGCCGCGTCGTATCCGCCGTATCATTTTTGTTTGCTTCTAAACAAATTTGCAGGCATGTGTATATTTTCCTTGACTCTTCAATCAAGTCATAATATGATTTTTAAATATTACATGATCATGGTTTGATATCCAAAAACCGAAATTTTTGACAGCACCATTATTGAAAATTCTGCACAGATTTTGTTCCACCTTGTGCTTCACGGTTGTGCATGGTTTTAGTTATTGTAGGGGTTGGCTCACGTCCAGGCTTTCCAGGCTACATCTAGGATTGATATAGAGTGTATTAAGAAGGGATTTGACCATTGTTTAAAGCCTCTTTTCCCCCCAGCAACTCGAATGGCAGCAACACTTCCCTTAGTGTCAAATTGAGTTTCGAATTTGCAGCTTGCTGTCAAGTGGGATGAATCTGATCTTGGCTGCCCCAGGGGCCATAGCCATTGTTATAACATCTCCTTATGATGTCTTAGACATGTCCAAGTCGGCCTTTCAAGGCTTGGTCCATGGTTGCATCGGTTTTCAAATCAAAGAACAAAAAAAAACAGCCCCTTCGCCCCTCTGAATTCTGCATGTGTCCCTCGGTTTTGGGTGGTTTGGGATGGACCTCGGTTGGAATTTCGCCCTTAGCCCTGGTTCACACCATACCCCTTGATGTCTAGATCGTGCCATGGTCAACCAAATGGCCACTGGAAAGGTCCATGACAGCAAACGAAGCGAAACTCCCCAAGCGCGCAGATTACGTTCTCGGCTAGGAGTGTGGTCGTGTTTCTGGTGTGGTTCAGATTGTGGCTGGCCTAGGGCCCTTAGCCATGGTTCAAACCTTTCCTTAGGATGTTGGTAAGAGGTCATGGTCGGTGGTTCAAGCCCCAATGACCATTGGGCTTGCAAACGACGCAAGGGAACCAAAACACCGCTGCTGTAATTTTTGACAGCAAGTGGTCGGCGGTTCAGAGGTGCATTTCGAGTTCTTGGTTGGCTTTTAGCCTATGGCCTTGGACTGGACAGTGCCTCATTGAGTTAGGAAGGTCACGTTTTTGGCCGTTTGTGATTCGGATCATTTTAGAGGTCGTACGAGAATTTACGGTGCAAGGTGCCAAAATGACTCTCGAAAGAGCGTTTCATGTTTTTGGCCTCCATTCACTAAAATTCGAGTACTGTAAATTTAGGAGCATTATTTCATTATTTTAGGCGTATTTTAACCATGACTAAATGATGGTTCAGTGTTGGTTCGGGTTGGTACGGAGTCACGATTAAATACGAAGTCGATAGGCGTAATTGTCTCAGTTTTTGGATTCAATTACAAAGTTTGGTCAAGTTAAATCAATTGCATAATTTTCATGTTAGATTTATGTCGCAGCGAGCCTGGGAGCGATTCAACCCAATCAGTAAAATTATTACAAGATATTTAATGATGTTATTTAATTATATTACGTGCAAAATATTCATTTTGAGATTTATGCGATATTGCTTGTGGTCACTTTACTGTCATGGGATTATTACTTCACCCGATCGCCAGTTACCGGTCAGTTAAGTTTGGTACCATCCGGTCGCCAGTTATCGGTCAGTTCAGTTCAGGTGCCACTTGCGTAGACCATAATCTCACCAAGAAAATTATTACAAGTTATTTCTTTACAGGGCTCCAAGGAGCAAACATTTTTACCATGATATTTTCAGTTCAGTTACGCACGTATTATAATTACTCATGAAATGATATTTTATGTTGCACCTCATGACATGATATTTTCACTTGCACGCGATTTTATTATTTATATACTTGTTATTTACGATATATGCATGCTGAGTCTTTAGACTCACTAGACTTGATTGTTGTAGGTACTGATGATGTCGGGACCGAGAACGAGGACCAGTGAGCTAGCTTGGGTCGGCAGTAGTGGAACCCGAGGATCTCATTTTTTAGCATTTGTTATTTTTCGAACTCAGTTTTTATCTGTTGATGAATTATTTTAAATTGATACTTTGCAAACATTGAATTCTTCCGCTGCTATTTTGAATATTAAACTTTATTTATCAGTTTATCTTATGAATGAGACATTTTAATTATTAAAAAAAAAAGAAAATTTTTAAATTTTTCCGCAAATTTTCAAACACGAATTTACGGGCCTTTACAGTTGGTATCAGAGCCTATGTTCTTGTAAAGGGTTGTACTACTACTGACCACGAGAAGCTCACGAAGCCACGTCTTCGGTCTGTAAGTTTTACATTCTAGCATTTTATTTAAAGCCTGAACCATTTTAACAGCATGATCTCATGAAATATTTTACGTTCAGATTTCAATTATTCAGTCTTTATTTAAATTTAAATAAATTATGGAATTATGCATGTTAGTTACGTATGAGTTATATATGGAACAGTATGCCCCCTAGACGCCAGGTTGGACGCCCGAGAGGTGATGGTGAGCACCGTCATGAGGACTGCGAGGATCAGAGGCAAGAGAGGCAGGGACCTCTACCCCCTCCACCGGATATGAATGCCCAGATGCTAGCTGGGATGAATAGGTTCTTCGCACAGTTTGTGGGGAACAATGCCGCAGTGGCAACTAGGCCGACAGGGCCTGAGGTTACTTACGAGAGATTCATGAAGATGCGTCCTAAGGAATTTTCAGGAACGACGGACCCTATGATTGCCGAGGGCTGGATCAAGTCCCTCGAGGTTATCTTCGAGTTTATGGAGCTTGGAGATGCAGACAGAGTGCGCTGTGCCACCTATTTATTCAGAGGAGATGCCCGCTTATGGTGGGAAGGAGCATCCAAAGCCCTGAACTTGGCTACACTGAGCTGGACACACTTCACGGAGGTATTCTACTCCAAATATTTTACTGAAGAGGTGCGCTCCAGGTTGACTACAGAGTTCATGACCCTGAGGCAGGGAGATTCTACTGTTACGGAGTTCATCCGTAAGTTTGAGAGGGGTTGCCATTTTGTGCCCCTTATTGCGAATGATGCGGGTGCCAAGCTGAGGCACTTTCTGAATGGCCTGCGACCGATCTTACGACAAGATGTTAGGGTAGGTGGCCCCACTACCTATGATGTTGCCATCTCCAGAGCTCTAGCTGCAGAGCAGGATCAGCTGGACATTGAGAGAGACCGTCAAGGAAAGCGACCATTCCAGGCACCGTAACGTCCTCCTCCTCCTCAGCAGCAGCAGCAGAATAAGAGGCCTTTCCACGGCCCACCCGGAAACAGAGGCCAGCAGCAGCAACGGGGACGCGCAGTCCCTAAGACCTTTGAGCACCCAGTCTGTCCCAAGTGCACTCGCCGCCATGCTGGAGTTTGTATGTATGGCTCAGGGAAGTGCTACAAGTGTGGCAGTCCAAACCACATGTTGCTGCAGTGCCCTCAGAGGAATCTGTCTACCCAAGGCAGGGTGTTTGCTCTCCATGCAGCGGAGACGAACCCGGAGACCATGCTTTTGACAGGTACCTTTAAGCTTTAAATTAATATTTGAATTTCAATGTTTTGGGAACCGGGATTAAGATTTTGAACTTAGAAATTGTTATAGGATTACATGCTCTACTCAGTATTATTTTGGAAATTTAAGTTAGAAGAACTTTGGCCTCTGCATGTCTATAGGATAGTTTTTGAGATTATTGGGTTTAGCTTGATGTTCTAAACGTTCAGGGAGAATTTTTATAGCGGGGTCAGCCACAAAAGCCCTAATAGATTCAGGGGCTACTCACTCGTTTATTTCGGAGACCTTTGCTAATTCCCTCAAGGTCAAGACTACTGGGCTCGATGTCGCATTTTCCGTAGCATTGCTTTCGGGAGAGGAGATAACAGCCACCAATGTGATCCGAGACATAGACCTTGAGCTGCATGCAAATCTTGTTTATGCGGATTTCATCTTATTACCGATGCCAGAGTTTGACATCATCCTGGGGATGGACTGGCTATTGAGGAACAGGGTGTTGATAGACTTTCAGCGGAGATCTGTTCTTGTCCGACCGCCAGGAATGGAGCAGTTCTTATTTGAGCCAGACAGGTATTTTCCTTTACCGCGCATTATTCCTTATGTTCAGGCTAGGAAGCTCATGCATAGAGGGTGTCGGGCATTTTTAGCAACCTTTATATCTGTCCCCGAGGCACCCAGTCAGTCAGCCGCAGATGTTCCGATTGTCAGAGATTTCTTAGACGTTTTTCCCGAAGACGTCTCTGGTATGCCACCCGAGAGAGAGGTGGAGTTTTCTATTGAGCTTATGTCAGGTACGGCTCCGATATCCAAAGCACCGTACCGGCTAGCACCGACAGAGATGGAAGAGCTTAAGAAGCAGATTCAGGAACTTCTAGATAAGGAGTTCATTCGCCCCGAGTTTTTCACCATGGGGCGCGCCAGTCTTGTTTGTTAAGAAGAAGGATGGCTCTATGAGGCTTTGCATTGACTACCGGGAGTTGAACATGGTTACAGTGAAGAACAAATACCCACTTCCGAGGATTGAGGATCTGTTCGACCAGTTGCAGGGAGCTTCGATATTCTCCAAGATAGATCTGCGTTCCGGTTATCACCAGTTGAGGGTGAGAGATGCTGATGTTTCCAAGACTGCTTTCAGGACTCGTTATGGCCACTATGAGTTCCTTGTGATGCCGTTCGGTCTGACGAATGCGCCAGCGATCTTCATGGATCTCATGAATCGCGTATTTCAGCCGTATCTTGATCAGTTTGTGATAGTGTTCATAGACGATATTCTCGTCTACTCGAAGAATCAGGAGGATCACAGCAGGCATCTGACTACAGTTTTGCAGACCCTGCAGAAGCACAAGTTATTCGCAAAGTTCAGTAAGTGCGAATTCTGGTTAGAGAAGGTGGCGTTCTTAGGCCACATTGTTTCTAGCAGTGGTATTGAGGTAGACCCAGCGAAAGTCGCAGCAGTTAGAGATTGGGTTGTGCCGCAGAATGCATCTGAGATCCGCAGTTTTCTTGGGCTAGCAGGATATTACAGGAAGTTTATTCAGGGATTCTCCTCTTACGCAGTTCCACTCACATCGTTGACAAAGAAGAATGTGAAGTTTGTGTGGAGCGATGAGTGTCAGAAGAGCTTCGATACTTTGAAGCAAGCTCTTATCTCAGCACCAGTTTTGGCCATGCCGTCAGGGCCCGGTGAGTTTGTTCTATATACCGATGCTTCGAAGCTCGGTCTTGGTGCAGTATTGATGCAGCATGGGAAGGTGATAGCTTATGCTTCTCGACAGTTGAAAATCCACGAGAAGAATTACCCTACCCATGATCTAGAGTTGGCCGCCGTGGTTTTTGCCTTGAAGATTTGGAGGCATTATTTGTATGGGGAGAAGTGCCAGATCTTCACCGATCATAAGAGCCTCAAGTACTTCTTTACGCAGAAAGAACTGAACATGCGTCAGAGGCGTTGGTTGGAGCTTGTTAAGGACTATGATTGTGAAATTAGCTACCACCCGGGTAAAGCTAATGTAGTTGCATATGCATTGAGCAGAAAAGTCACAGTTATGGCTCATTTGACGATTCAGAGACCTCTTCAGCTTGAGATGCAGAGGTTTGATCTAGAGTCATATCCTCAAGGTAGAGTTCCCCGTCTATCTACCTTGAAGATTCAGTCTTCTCTTATGGACCGTATTCGCAGTGGTCAGGCAGCAGATGAGCAGTTGGCCAAGTGGAAGCAGAGAGATGAGGCCAAGGGCAGTGTCTTGTATACAGTCAGAGACGGTATTGTGAGATACCGAGACAGGATATGGGTTCCTTGCAGTGATACTATCCAAGCAGATATCTTATCAGAGGCCCATATTTCGCCGTACTCTATTCACCCTGGGAGTACGAAGATGTACAAAGATCTGCAATTGTTGTATTGGTGGCCCGGAATGAAGAAGGACATCAGACGTTTTGTATCCGAGTGCCTGACTTCTCAGCTTGTGAAAGCAGAGCATGAGAGACCAGCAAGTATGCTCAAGCCCCTTCCTATTCCCGAATGGAAGTGGGAGAATGTTACCATGGATTTTGTGACCGGATTGCCGAAGTCAGTCAGAGGATCAAATGCCATATGGGTGATTGTTGATCGTCTTACCAAATCAGCACACTTTTTGCCTATTAAGATGACTTTCACCATGGTTCAGTATGCCGAGTTGTATATCCAGGAGATAGTCCGACTTCATGGTATTCCAGTTTCTATCGTATCTGACAGAGATCCCAGATTCACTTCCTCATTTTGGAAGAGTTTGCATTCGACCATGGGTACGAAGTTGTTGTTTAGCACAGATTTTCACCCTCAGACATATGGTCAGTCAGAGCGAGTTATTCAGATTCTAGAAGATCTTCTCCGTGCTTGTGTAATTGATTTCTCAGGGAGTTGGGAATCGAAGCTGCCATTGGTAGAGTTCACCTATAACAACAGCTTTCAGTCGTCTATAGGTATGGCTCCGTATGAAGCACTATATGATCGTAAGTGTAGATCTCCTGTTCATTGGGATGAAGTAGGAGAGAGAACAGAGTTGGGTCCAGAGATTATTCAGCAGGCTGCCGAGGTAGTAGTAAAAATCCGTGATAGGATGAGGACTGCTCAGAGTAGACAGAAGAGTTATGCAGATCAGCGGAGAAGAGACCTAGAGTTCGCAGTCGGCGACCATGTCTTTGTGAAGATAGCACCTATGAAAGGTGTTATGTGGTTCGGGAAGAAAGGAAAGCTTAGTCCGAGATTTATTGGACCATTTGAGATCCTCGACAGAGTTGGGACGCTAGCTTATCGTGTGGCTCTTCCGCCGAATTTGGCCGGAGTACACAATGTGTTCCACGTCTCTATGCTGAGGAAGTATATGGCGGACCCTTCACATGTCTTGAACTTCGAGCCGTTACAGCTCACTCCGAGCCTGTCTTATGAAAAGAGACCAGTGCAGATCGTAGACAGACAGGAGAAGAAACTTCGGAACAAACTGGTTAAGCGAGTCAAAGTCAAGTGGCTTAACCATTCAGAGGAGGAAGCTACGTGGGAGTCTGAGCCAGAGATGAGGAGTCGGTATCCCGAGTTATTTGGTGAGTTTTAATTTCGAGGACGAAATTTCTTTAAGGGGGGAAGAGTTGTAGAACCCGTAAATTGGACTACATATAAGCCATGCATAATTCTTAGTATTTAAATTAAAATGATTTTTCAGTGCAGGAGTATTTAAATTCTTTTCTTTAAACTTAAGTATTTTATTCAGTAGTTTAAGTGCTATCTTTTCAGATAAATACGCGAGGCCGGACCGGAGTTGGAGATTAGAGATAAGATTAATAATAAGAAAATATTCCTAAATTTAATTTAAGCCAATAAATAATTTATTTTAATGATAAATAATGTTTTAGGATTTTATTTAATTAATTAGACTTAAGTTATTAATTAATTCTTTTATGCTCATTAATTAATTAAAAGCCTAAATTAAAGTGTATTAATAATGGGAATAAACTAATCTAGGCCTAATATACTAAAGAGATTATAACCTAACATCTTCATAGTAAATTGTTAGACAAAATCTTACCATGCAAACTCGTGACCACAATTTAATTTATTAAAATTCATAATAAGTGTTTAAATCTTAAGCCTTTAAAACACATGATTTATTCAACAATTTCACCTTGCTTTTAGGTAGCAAACTTTCGGCCATTTATGAGCGCATCTACCCCACAATTCACGTACAGTATGGAGAGGAAAGAAAGCATTTGATTTGCAATCAATCCCTTGACTTGCACCTTCCATCTTATCCCCTTGCATGATTCCTTTATCTTTCCTAGTAGTCTCCCTTTCATTCCTTAGCATCTTCCTCCACACCTTACCTTCGAAAATCCCATAGAAATCAGCAGCCATAATCGTGTAATCAGCAGCAAGAAGAACCGAGAACTTGCAGCAGAAAATAATAAGAACAAGCAAGATTCATTTTTGCCATTCAATTATCCCATTCATCTTTCACCTTGCCCTGCATTTCCATAGCACTTTCCCTTCCATTTCCAACGAAATTCAGAGCAGATTCAGTAGGAAAAATCGTGACTTTCATTCAGTAAGAAAGCAAGAGAGTAATACCACTCCGACTCCGCCGCGTCGTATCTGCCGTATCATTTTTGTTTGCTTCTAAACAAATTTGCAGGCATGTGTATATTTTCCTTGACTCTTCAATCAAGTCATAATATAATTTTTAAACATTACATGATCATGGTTTGATATCCAAAAACCGAAATTTTTGACAGCACCATTATTGAAAATTCTGCACAGATTTTGTTCCACCTTGTGCTTCACGGTTGTGCATGGTTTTAGTTATTGCAGGGGTTGGCTCACGTCCAGGCTTTCCAGGCTACATCTAGGACTGATATAGAGTGTATTAAGAAGGGATTTGACCATTGGTTAAAGCCTCTTTTCCCCCCAGCAACTCGAATGGCAGCAACACTTCCCTTAGTGTCATATTGAGTTTCGAATTTGCACCTTGCTGTCAAGTGGGATGAATCTGATCTTGGCTGCCCCAGGGGCCATAGCCATTGTTAGAACATCTCCTTATGATGTCTAAGACGTGTCCAAGTCGGCCTTTCAAGGCTTGGTCCATGGTTGCATCGGTTTTCAAATCAAAGAACAAAAAAAAACAGCCCCTTCGCCCCTTTGAATTCTGCATGTGTCCCTCGGTTTTGGGTGGTTTGGGATGGACCTCGGTTGGAATCTCGCTCTTAGCCCTGGTTCACACCATACCCCTTGATGTCTAGATCGTGCCATGGTCAACCAAATGGCCACTGGAAAGGTCCATGACAGCAAACAAAGCGAAACTCCCCAAGCGCGCAGATTACGTTCTCGGCTAGGAGTGTGGTCGTGTTTCTGGTGTGGTTCGGATTGTGGCTGGCCTAGGGCCCTTAGCCATGGTTCAAACCTTTCCTTAGGATGTTGGTAAGAGGTCATGGTCGGTGGTTCAAGCCCCAATGACCATTGGGCTTGCAAACGACGCAAGGGAACCAAAACACCGCTGCTGTAATTTTTGACAGCAAGTAATCGGCGGTTCAGAGGTGCATTTCGAGTTCTTGGTTGGCTTTTAGCCTATGGCCTTGGACTGGACAGTGCCTCATTGAGTTAGGAAGGTCACTTTTTTGGCCGTTTGTGATTCGGATCATTTTAGAGGTCGTACGAGAATTTACGGTGCAAGGTGCCAAAATGACTCTCGAAAGAGCGTTTCATGTTTTTTGCCTCCATTCACTAAAATTCGAGTACTGTAAATTTAGGAGCATTATTTCATTATTTTAGGCGTATTTTAATCATGACTAAATGATGGTTCAGTGTTGGTTTGGGTTGGTACGGAGTCACGATTAAATACGAAGTCGATAGGCGTAATTGTCTCAGTTTTTGGATTCAATTACAAAGTTTGGTCAAGTTAAATCAATTGCATAATTTTCATGTTAGATTTATGTCGCAGCGAGCCTGGGAGCGATTCAACCCAATCAGTAAAATTATTACAGGATATTTAATGATGTTATTTAATTATATTACGTGCAAAATATTCATTTTGAGATTTATGCGATATTGCTTGTGGTCACTTTACTGTCATGGGATTATTACTTCACCCGGTCGCCAGTTACCGGTCAGTTCAGTTTGGTACCATCCGGTCGCCAGTTACCGGTCAGTTCAGTTCAGTTCAGGTGCCACTTGCGTAGACCATAATCTCACCAAGAAAATTATTACAAGTTATTTCATTACAGGGCTCCAAGGAGCAAACATTTTTACCATGATATTTTCAGTTCAGTTACGCACGTATTATAATTACTCATGAAATGATATTTTACGTTGCACCTCATGACATGATATTTTCACTTGCACGCGATTTTATTATTTATATACTTGTTATTTACGATATATGCATGCTGAGTCTTTAGACTCACTAGACTTGATTGTTGTAGGTACTGATGATGTCGGGACCGAGAACGAGGACCAGTGAGCTAGCTTGGGTCGGCAGTAGTGGAACCCGAGGATCTCATTTTTTAGCATTTGTTATTTTCCGAACTCAGTTTTTATCTGTTGATGAATTATTTTAAATTGATACTTTGCAAACATTGAATTCTTCCGCTGCTATTTTGAATATTAAACTTTATTTATCAGTTTATCTTACGAATGAGACATTTTAATTATTAAAAAAAAAAAAAGAAAATTTTTAAATTTTTCCGCAAATTTTCAAACACGAATTTACGGGCCTTTACAGGGCAGATAGACCTAACCAAAATAAATATTATAATAATAGACCTACTCCCATGGACGTTCTTATTGAAGAACAAGAATATATATTTGCTAATAGTTATAATGGGAAAAGTATTTATGAATGGAATATTGATGGTTTTAGTGATAATTAAATTTATAATACTGCTCACAGAATGCTTATGTATAGTACTGTGTGTAAAACTTCAGGCAATACTGATAAAAATATTGCTAAGATGATTATATCAGGTTTTACTGGCCAACTTAAAGGTTGGTGGGATAACTATTTAAATCAATTCCAAAAAGAAGATATTATTAATTCTATTAAGATAGAGAATAATATTCAATCAGAAAATGTTGTTTATTCATTAATAATGACTATGATTGAACATTTTACTGGTAAATTCACTGATGATAGTGAAAAGATTCGTATTTTATTAAGTAATCTAAAATGTAAAACACTTACTGATTTTAGATGGTATAAAGATACCTTTTTATCTCGTATATATGAGATACCAGATTGTAATAATAGTTTCTGGAAAGCTAAATTTATAGATGGTTTACCTTTTCTATTTGCTGAAAGAATTAGAAAAGTATTAAGAAAAGATAAGATTAATATTCCATATGATAATTATACTTATGAAAATTTAATTAATACTTGCATTAAAGAGGGTTTAGCACTCTGTAATGAATTAAAATTAAATAATCAAATTAAAAGACAGAATTTACTTGAGAAAAAACAATTAGGTAAATTTTGTGATCAATTTGGTATGGACTTACCTAATAAAGGTAAGAAGAAAATTAAAGAAAAAGATGAAAAACTTTATAGAAAGAAAAGACATTTGTCTGATAGACAAAGAGATAAAAAGAAGAAAAGAAAAGAAAGCCGTGATTTACGGAAAGAAGAAAAATACAAAAATAAATTAATAATTTATAGAAAATGTAAAAAGCCAGGACATTATGCTAATCAATGTTGGGCTAAAAATAAAATTAATAATTTAGATATATATGATAATCTAAAAGAAACATTATTTAAAATAATAATGGATTCAAATAATAATTCTGACAGTGAAACTGAGAATTCTTCAGAATCTTATATTTCAGAAGAAATAATAGATAGTGAATCAGATATTTCTGATGATTTAAATTAATGTAATAATCGTATACAAGAAAAATCTTGTTTAAATCATATAGAAGATAAAAATGATGAATTTTATAAAATAATGTCTCAATTCAATGATTTAAATATTAATGTGTTAACTAATAATAATATTTTAGAATTTCTTAAAATGATTAAGGATCCAGTTTTAAAATCCACAATTATTGATCAAATGGAGAATACTGCTTCTACTAGCAATAATAATAATAATATTCTTGTTAAACAAGAACAAGCTTATTCTATGAAAGAAGTTAAAAATCTTCTTCAACAGAAATATAGTAAACAGAATCCAGTTATTATACAGGATTTAGTTAAAGAAATCAAATATTAGTTTGAAATAAAATCATTTTAGATTTTGAGATAACAAGTCCATTTTGAATAACAATATTTTTAAACATATCTAAATGTTTAAAATGTATTTCAATATCATTAGAAAATACTAAGATATCATCAATATAAACAATTATAAAATTGCTGTAATTATAAAAAATATCATTCATAATTTGTTGAAATTCAGAAGGGGCATTTTTAAGGCCAAATGACATTACGGTCCATTCATAATGTTCTATTGGAACATTAAAAGCAGTTTTATATCTATCAGATTCTTTTACCTGAATCTGCCAAAATCCTGATTTTAAATTAAAATTTGAAAATATGATAGCATTTACAAGTCTATCTAATAAATCTTTTTTTATTAGGAATAGGATGTCTAATCCATTTTAAAACCTTATTAAGAGGTTTATAATTTATGACTAATCTTGGAACACCTCTTTCCTGTACAGAATGTTTATTAACATAAAAAGCAGTACATGACCAAGGAGATTGAGAAGGCTTTATCAAACCTTTTTCTAATAAAGAATGAATTTCATTCTTACATAATTCTAAATATTCATAATTCATTTGACAAGGACGAGCCTTGGTAGGAATATTTTTTTCATCAAAATTCTCTTCATAAGGAAGATATATAATATGCTTCTTTCTATTCCAAAAAGCATTAGAAAGATCATTACATATTTCTAATGAAAACTTATTGAAAATAAGTTTAATTTTTTCCTGTAATTTAGGATTTTGTAATTTATCATCTATAGTTAATATATTAACTTCTTCTTTTAAAGAATTAATCTGAAAAGTTTTCCTATCAATCTTTTCTTGTAATTCATTAAGAATTCTATGAATAGGTTTAGTTATGAACTTAAAGGAAAAAGGATTACCTTGAAAAGTTCCTATAATACATGTTTCATCAACATAAGTTATAGGATAAATTTGATAAATAAAAGGAAGACCAAGTATAAGTTGGCTAGAAATATCTTTTGCTAATAAAAAACTGGTTTGAATACAGTTTTTATCTTTGCAAATAAACTTTTGGTAATTTATAATTTATTTCTAATGGTTCTCCTCCTGCATGAGAGAGAGAATGAGTAGTTTTATGAAAATATTTCGTAAGAATTAATCCTTCCTGTATAACATTTAAATCTGCACCACTATCAATCATAGCAATGAAATTCTTTTTATAAGAATTTTCAATTAATAAAGTTATATTGGTATACCATTTTTGAGATATAATCATGCTTAAAACAGATAAATGTTTTTTATCTGAATCAGGAAAAGAAATATCTTGAAGATTATCAAAACTATCAGAATTATTAACTGAATTTTTATTATTAGTTTCAATGATTGAAACACGATAATTTAAACTATTATTATTGTGTTGTAAAATTTTTACTTGTTCTTTAAGATTTTCTATTTCTTTAACTAAATCCTGTATAGTAACTGGATTCTGTTTACTATATTTCTGTTGAAGAAGATTTTTAACTTCTTTCATAGAATAAGCTTGTTCTTGTTTAACAAGAATATTATTATTATTATTGCTAGTAGAAGCAGTATTCTCCATTTGATCAATAATTGTGGATTTTAAAACTGGATCCTTAATCATTTTAAGAAATTCTAAAATATTATTATTAGTTAACACATTAATATTTAAATCATTGAATTGAGACATTATTTTATAAAATTCATCATTTTTATCTTCTATATGATTTAAACAAGATTTTCCTTGTATACAATTATTACATTCATTTAAATCATCAGAAATATCTGATTCACTATCTATTATTTCTTCTGAAATATAAGATTCTGAAGAATTCTCAGTTTCACTGTCAGAATTATTATTTGAATCCATTATTATTTTAAATAATATTTCTTTTAGATTATCATCTATATCTAAATTATTAATTTTATTTTTAGCCCAACATTGATTAGCATAATGCCCTGGCTTTTTACATTTTCTACAAATTATTAATTTATTTTTGTATTTTTCTTCTTTCCGTAAATCACGGCTTTCTTTTCTTTTCTTCTTTTTATCTCTTTGTCTATCAGAAAAATGTCTTTTCTTTCTATAAAGTTTTTCATCTTTTTCTTTAATTTTCTTCTTACCTTTATTAGGTAAGTCCATACCAAATTGATCACAAAATTTACCTAATTGTTTTTTCTCAAGTAAATTCTGTCTTTTAATTTGATTATTTAATTTTAATTCATTACAGAGAGCTAAACCCTCTTTAATGCAAGTATTAATTAAATTTCCATAAGTATAATTATCATATGGAATATTAATCTCATCTTTTCTTAATACTTTTCTAATTCTTTCAGCAAATAGAAAAGGTAAACCATCTATAAATTTAGCTTTCCAGAAACTATTATTACAATCTGGTATCTCAAATATACGAGATAAAAATGTATCTTTATACCATCTAAAATCAGTAAGTGTTTTACATTTTAGATTACTTAATAAAATACGAATCTTTTCACTATCATCAGTGAATTTACCAGTAAAATGTTCAATCATAGTCATTATTAATGAATAAACAACATTTTCTGATTGAATATTATTCTCTATCTTAATAGAATTAATAATATCTTCTTTTTAGAATTGATTTAAATAGTTATCCCACCAACCTTTAAATTGGCCAGTAAAACCTGATATAATCATCTTAGCAATATTTTTATCAGTATTGCCTGAAGTTTTACACACAGTACTATACATAAGCATTCTGTGAGCAGTATTATAAATTTGTTTATCACTAAAACCATCAATATTCCATTCATAAATACTTTTCCCATTATAACTATTAGCAAATATATATTCTTGTTCTTCAATAAGAACGTCCATGGGAGTAGGTCTATTATAATAATATTTATTTTGGTTAGGTCTATCTGCCCATTTAATTTTATTAATTTCTTCATCAGAATGATTCTCATTATTATCTAACTCTTTATTAAGAGTATTTAAATTAAGATTTCTAAATTTTTCTTCTAATAATTTTTCTATATCAGAAACAGAAGATTTAAATTTAAAATTCTTTATATCTGGAGGGGATTGAATAGAAGAAGTAGAAATAGAAACAATATTAGTTTCTTCTTCTTTTGTTTGAATATGAACATCTGGTTTAATTTGATTAATGGCCAGAATTATTTTATCAATACGATCCTTAAGAAAAACTATCTCTTCTCCTATTATCGTAAGATACAAATTTGTATAATTCTGTTTTTCAATTATCTGATTAATATGTTTAACAGTTATTTGTAACATATCATTTTCAAATAATTTAGAAAAAGCAGTAAAATTTAAAATTTTATTATTCTTTTCTATAATAAAAGATTGTTGAGGAGGATAAACAGATTTTTGAATCTGTCCAGAAGAAAGTTTATAATTTCTTTCAAGAATAGAAATATAATCTATAATAAATGTTTTAAAAAATCAAGGAACAAAATGAATTAATTTATTCTGGTTTTCACAATATGTATAAAATTCCGAAACAATATACTCAAATTCTTCTTCAGAAAAACTTTTAAAATACCAATTTCTGAAAGATTCCCATTTGGGTAAATAAAATTCTGCATTGATCCTTGCTCTAGCAAGAGATCCTTTAGTAAAATCAATTTTAGATTTACTATCCATTAAATACTAAAATTCATTTCTGAAACGGTATCAGTTTCTCTAACTTTTTGAAAGTTACTTTTATGCACAATATTATTCTGATTAATAATTAATTCATCTACTGTATCTTGTACAGGAGACTCAACATCTTCTCTTATCTGAGAAGTAGAAGCTTTAGAAGTTTGAGGAATATCCACCAAATAATCTAAAGGCGAAATAAAGGAATGACTAGATCTTGATCTAGTATAGATAGAAGATGGCAATAATCTTCTTTGTTCATTATTAAACTGTATTTGAACAGATCCTTCATTATTTTGTATAACCTGTTGTAAATCTCTATTTATTATAGGATTTCTAGGAACAACTTGTTCAATTATCCAGCTTTCTGGAAATTCAATTTCTTCCCATTTTATAGATCTACGGGTTGTAATATTAGATCTATTAAAATTAATTTCTATAAGAATAGTTTCATTTAATTTTTTATCTATTCTTTTACACATAGGATTCAATGTAAATAATGGTTTATAATAAATACGATAACAGATACATATAACTTCTGTACCAGGAGTATAATTATAACCATGAGTTTTAACATTTAATGTTAAAGAATCTAATATATTAATATCAGACAAAAATAAAGATAAATTTGGATAAACATCAAAATATACTGGACCATGGCCAGACTAGATTGAATTATTCCCATAAGGGATTGTTTCCAATTCAAATTTCTACCATCTCTTAAAGCTGCTATGAAGCTTTCTGGTAGTCCTTCTAATGTTAAAGGTCTAAAAGCTATTTGAATTAAACCTATATGCATGAATCTGTAATTTTTCCTATAAGGTAAAATATCTTTATTGTTTAACAATCTAATAACCATCTCATTATCATGAAGAGGTACTGAAGATTCTGTAGTTTTAACTACTTGTTTAAAACCAATTTTTTCAAAGGTTCCTAACTTATATATCATTTTAGAATCTATCTTAGGAATAGTCTATTTATTCAATAAATCTAAATTCTCAGGTAAATCATATTCTTCATTTAAACTGTTTTGAACAGTTTTTTTAAAATCGAAAATATTCATTTGAATAAAAAGTGCTAAATTATTATCCAGACTATTTCCATGGCTCTGATACCATCTGAGACTTGGGATCAAGATGAGGAATCTGATTAATATAATATAATATATAATATAATATAATATAATATAATATATATTATTTAACACTTTAACACCGGTATATCTCTTTGGACTAGTCAAACGATCAAATTTTCCAAAACTCAAAACATGAAACTTCTATATCTTTGAGTTTTCTACGTTATATCAAAATCTCAAATCATTTGGACTTCATATGACCAAGATATGTCGCTAATTACCATTTTACCCTTAAAATTAATTTATTATTTTTCAACTTATTTACGAAAATGTCATCAAAATAAATTGAATATTTTTCAATTTATTTACAAAAATGTCATCAATACTATTTTATTTTCGGGGTCTCACAAACACTGTAGAATATTTAATTATAAATCAAAATAATATAGTTCATCAAAACTTTCAAAACGTTAGAGAAACTGATACAGTTTCAGAAATGAATTTTACTATTTAAATGGATAGTAAATCAAAAATAGATTTTACTAAAGGTTCTATGGCTAGAGCCAAGATAAATGCAGAATTTTATCAACCTAAATGGGAATCTTTCAGAGAATGGTATTTTAAAAGTTTATCTGAACAAGAATATGAATATGTTGTTATAGAATTTTATAAATTTTGTGAACAACAAAATAAATTAATACATTTTGTACCTTGATTTTTTAAAACATTTATAATAGATTATATTTCTGTTTTAGAAAGAACTTATAAACTTTGTTCTGGATGGATTCAAAAATCTGTTTATCCTCCTCAACAATCTTTTATAATAGAAAAAAATAATAAATTTTAAATTTTAATTCTTTTTCAAAACTATTTGAAAATAATTTGTTAGAGGATCGTGGTTAAACATATTAATCAAATTATTGAAAAACAAAATTATACAAATATTTTGTTGGGGAAGATAGTAGCTGATCTTGTCGTGAATACTTCCAACAGATTACAATATTAAGTGCGGAAACAATCCGATGGAGTGAATGAAAATAGTAATATCAGTAGACAACAATTGTTTATGGAAGTTCGAAGATAAAGTCTTGTATGTCTCCCCTTCTTCTGTTTCCAGAAGGTATCACTAAAAGACTTTGGATTTTACAGTACAACTCTTGTACACACCCACTTCAGCAGGGCTTACCCTTTGCCTACTGAAACTCTTAGTTACTCAACACAGTGAAAATACGATACAACAAAGTTCTGAAAAGACTCTTTTCAGATTACAAACTCTTCTTGATAAAATATGAGTACTGTGAATAATTATGAAGAGTGTAAGAAACAGTAGCACAAAATGATCTCAATAGATCAGATATCTGCTATGAAGCGTGTGCTACTTTTCTTTATGTTGAACTCGAAGATATCAAAGATTCGTGATTTTCTTGTTTTATGAAATACAATTGATTCTTGAGAAAGATTCAGCCCATCTTCTATATGGGTTTGTTCCATATATATAGGTGACTGAGTTCAACATCTATAATCAGAAAATGTCTTCTGACTTCTGATAGAATCAGCTTTATTATCGAAATAGGTTCCTGCAGAAAAGCTATAAAACAATCAGTCCTGTTTTATACTAAAATCTGTAAAGCGAATTAAATGACTTCGTACAGTAATTAATGCTACGATTAATACTAGTACTAGGTGACCCTTAACGGTAACATTTAAGATTTGTTCCGTTAGAAAACATTTTCTTCTGTTTCTGATATTCTATCCGTTCTACTACTTCTGTTTTTGACACAGTGCTTTTCATATTGTCTACTGTTCTTAACGAATGCTGCTGGTTTTTATTTTCATTGCCACAATTAATTTAGGTCTATCAATTTCCCCTTTGTGGTGATGCCAAAACCTGAACAATATAAAAGCATAAAAGCATTATAAAACAGATAACAATCAGAAGATAATATTAGTGAAATTAAAGAACAAAGATTGTCAATCATTAGTTCCAATATCCTGATCTCCTCTAGCTGATGATTCCGTATGGTCTCCTGTTCTTCTTTGTTCTGCTTCTGTTTGATTTCTTCCTCTTTTTTGTTCTACTTCCCCTTTTTTGGCATCAGTGGAAATAACACGAGCAATGAAATCATCCATTCGTCCAGACAAGTTTTGAATGCCATTAGTCAAGATCTCCAGATATGGAGCCTGAGTAGAAACTCGATCATTAAGAATGGTGAGAGATTGAGATTGAGAATCAATCTTGGCATCCATTAATTCCATGGTGGTGGAAACTGAGCGAATAAGGTCATCATGCTTGGTGAGTCGGTCAAGTATGTCAGATTGAGCGAGCGTGAGTTGACTAGAACTTCTGGATATAGCTTGTCGAAAAACAATGGTTTCAGCATACATTTTATGCATAGATTCCGCCGTTTTATATATTTCCTGGGACATACGGTCTCGGAAGAACTGAGCACCACTGATTTCTACGGCATTTTCAAGAGATAACTGCTTGACTATATCAGAAAGGTTCTGGAGCTCCTTTTGTAAAATATCAATATGAAATTCTAAATTAAATGGTTCCGATTTTGGTGATGGAGTTCGTGCAAGCAAGCGTTGCCTTATCTCGGCAAGTCTGGTATCAGCGTCAGTTGGTACAGGATTGGCGACAACCATTGCAGTAGAGTCATGAAATTTTGTAGGAGGAATAGCATCCGTTGGATCAGTAGAGTGGCCAGGTTCAGCAGAGCTTGCGTCTGGAACAGTAGTAACAAGTGGTTCTGCAGTAGTGTTCTTAGAAACAATCTCTTCAACATGAGCAATAGATGCAGGAACCATATTCTCTTCAGATGGAACAACTTCAGTAGTTCAAAATGGTTGTTCCGCAGACACAGGTTCAGATTGCTGTTTCAAAAGATATTCGATTTGTGCTTGATGTTCAGCAGAAAAGTTCTCTAGATTTGGCAATAAAGAGGATGGGGTAGCATCTGAGTCTGGTATGGGTCGGTCTGCTGTTGGAGAAGATGATTGATCTAAAACAGTATTTAGATCGGTTTCTGGAGCAGTAGAGAGCGTAGGAACGATTGATTCAATAACTTCTTCCACCGAAGCTAGTTTACGCACAGATAGGAGAGATGAGGATTGAATAGGCTTCTTTGGTGATGCAGGAGTACTGAGAGCAGGAGCTTTTGGTGAAGCTGGAGTCTTTTCCTCAATTGTTTGAATCTGAGTAAAGTCTGGAACAAAGCCTACATGATATTGAATGGGCTCTCCAAAGTCTTGTTCTTGAGCAAGAAGTTGCTCGCTCATCTGTCTCAATCTTGCAGTCAGAACATGAATAACATGTTTATCTTGAGCAGCAGTAGGAATTGTAGGATCAAAATTTGATTCGAGAGTTTTCAGAACAGATGCTAACTTCTGACATTTTAGCTGTTCAAAGATGTAGCCTCGTCTACGCATGACTTCAATAAAATTTTCAGTTTGGCAAACTTAAAAACTTTCCTTTCAGTGTTCATCATTTTCGCATAAGAGCCTTTCTTCTTGAAGTATGAGAAAGAATGAAAAACTCGAACTTTGCGCCATTCATCAAAGAAATTTATGTCGTCACTAGCAGAACTTTCTATTTCTGCTAAGTGAAGATCAACACCAGTTGTCACAAATATCTTGGGTCCAAGAGATTGTGGTTCTTCAGTCAGTTTTTCTTTCCCTTTAGCAGATGATGAGACAGGCAATACGGGTAGAAAAGCAGAAGACCCCGTAGTTGATTCTCGAATAACAATTCCAGACACAGGTCTGAAAGTTGAAGCAGTAGATGTTGTTGGAACAGAGATAGCAGTTGGTAGTGAAATAGGAGCAGTGGGTCGTGCAGAAGAAACAACTTCTGAAAACACTTGCCTTATCGGAACACTATCTAATTGAGAGATTGCTGCTGTCTTCTTGATCCGAAGAACAGTTCGAGCTTTCTTTTTGCTGGGAGTAGGGGGCAGAGATGGTTGAATGGGAGCAGCAGACTCCTCGGACACTGTCTTGTCAGAATCAGTAGAGATAACCACTCTCTTTCTTTTAATCTTCTTTTGAAATCCTTGATCCTTAGAAATAGTGTCTCCAATCTCCCTTTTTAAAGCAACAAATTCAGCCACAATTGGCTTGGGCCTTAAAGCGAGTACATTGTCAGCGTCAATCACTGTCACAGAAGCAGCATCCTGTTCACTTGTAAAGGCAAAACGAGCATCTTTTAGCATTGTGCTGATCTGAACAGCAAATCCAGAGCTTTTCCTTGTAACCATATCTTTCATCATTCGAAACAAGAAATGACTCCAATCCATTTTAATTCCTGAAGTGATGGCAACCATCACTTGGACTTTCTCCTTTGTCAGTTTATCAAACGTGCCAGCTTTGACCAATAAGGCCTTTGCCACAATGTCAGCAAGCACTTGATACTCTATTTTGAGAAGCTTCTTGAAGCAAGATGGAGACAGTTCGTCTCCAGAAGCTGAGAAGGTGCTGAGATCAGTAGACATCTCTTGCTTAGAAATATCGGAGAGTTCAGAAGTACCTGAACTGTCGAGGCCCGAAAATCCTTGCTTGAAAATTTGCGGAAAATTAAAAATTTTTCTTTTATAATAAATGGAGTGCCTCAACCATAAAATCAACTGATGAATCAAGTTCAATGTTTTAAAAAAATATAGCAGCGGAAGAAAATAAAGTTTGCCAAAAATAACAATTCAAAGAATGTCAAATAACTGGTAAAAATGTTCGAGCATAAAATGGCAGGTGCTGAAACTGAGGTCCTCGGGTGCCACTACTGCCGACCCAAGCTGGCTCACTGGTCCCCGCCCTCGGCCCTGGCCTCAACAGTACCTACAACAATCAAGTCTAGTGAGCCTAAAGACTCAGCATGCAAATATCGTAGGTAACGAGTAAATACTGAAGTAAAATGTGCATGGGATAAAATATCATGTCATGAGGCATACTGAAAATAACTTGTACTGAGCAATTATAATACGTGCATAACTGAACTGAAATCATAGTAAAAATGTTTGCTCCTTAGAGCCCTGTACTGAAATAACTGGTAAAAATTTTCTGTTGAGATTATGGTCTACGCCTGTGGCTCCTGCACTGAACTGAACTGATCGGTAACTGGCTACCGGGGAGTATAAAACTGAATTGGCCGGTCACTGGCGACCGGGTGGTACCAAACTGAACTGATCGGTCACTGGCGACCGTATAAAATAATGCTCCCATAATAGTGAATTGACCACAAGCCATATCGCATAAATCTCAAAAATAAGTATTTTCTATTTTCATGCACGTAATATAATTAAATGGCATAATGAAAATATCCTGTATATTTTACCAACTGGATTGGATCGCTCCCAGGCTCGCTGCAACCTACATATGCCATGAAAAATATGCAATAGCTTATACTTGTCCAACTACGCAATTTAAGTTAAAAAAATGCGACTATGACGCCTAATGACTTCGTATTTAATCATGACTCCGAACCAACCTGAATCAACACCGAACCGACGTATATTCATGATTAAAATACGCTTAAAATAATGAAATGATGCTCCTAAAATGATGATGGTCGAAATCTAGGTGAAATTGAGGCCAAAACATGAAATGCTCTTTCGAGAGTCAATTTGGCACATCGCACCGTAAATTCTCGTACGACCTCAAAAATGATCCGAATCACAAACGGTCAAAAACATGACCTTCCCAACTCAAAGGGACACTGTCCAGTCCAAGGCCATAGGCTAAAAGCTAACCGAGAACTCGAACGAGCCTCCGAACCGACACAGCAACTTGCTGTAAATTTCCAGCAGCTGCAACCTTGCTTGCATCGCGTCGAATGCGAGACTTTTGGCCATTGGGGCTTGAACCACCGACCAAAGCCTCTCCACAACGTCCCAAGGAATGATTCGAACCATGGCTAAGGGCCGTAGGCCAGCCAAAATCCTCACCTTTCCAACAACCAACCGAAAACTCTTACCGAGGGCCCTCATGCGTGCGTGTGTAGTGTTGTTTTGATTGCTGTCTCGTGTCGTTCCAGTGGCCATTTGATTGACCATGGCACGATCTAGACATCTAGGGGCATGGTATGAACCGTGGCTAAGGGCCATAGGCCAACCAAGATCCACGCCAAACCAACCAACTCGAAGTACATGTGCTGTCAAAACCGAAGGGGCCGAGAGGGGAGGGGGCTGTTCTTGATGTTTTATGTAAAAACCGATGAGCCATGGACCAAGCCACCAAAAGGACGACTTATTCACGTCTTAGACATGCTAGGGGAGTGATCTAACCATGGCTATAGGCCCCTAGGGCAGCCATGATCAGATCCTTTCCCTTGGACAACCAAAACTGAATTTTCGAACGGTACAAATGGACACATGTGGAGTTGCTGTCCTTTCCTTGTTTTCCAGCTAGTATGGGGTTAAACCAATGGACAAGTGGGGTCCTAATGCATCCTATTACATGCATAGACGTCGCCTTGAGAGCCTGGAGTCGATCCATAACCTGAAACCACAAAACAAGAAGGAGCCGTGAACTGCACAAGAAAAATCGAAATCTGCATGGATGTTTTTCTGAAAATTCTTTGATGTATTTCGGTTTTGCATGATAAAACCTGATCATGTACTGAAAAATAATTGATAATATGACTTGATTGAGGTTTGAAAGAAATCTAGACATGCCTGGTTTCGTTTCGAAAGAAAACGAACGAAACGACGACGACGCGGCACGGAGGAGTGGAACGTTTCTTTTGTTTTCTTTCTTTCTCTCGGTTTTTTTTCTTCCTTTCTCTCTAGCTAAGACTCACGATTTTTACCTCTGAATACACTCTGAATTTCGGTGGTATGGAGGGGAAATAAGTGGTTAAAAGAGTGGAGGAGAATGGTGCAAAATATAAGGCCAAATCAAGACCAAGTCTCCCTCAAATTTGAATTTGAATTGTGGTTTGCTATCAAATCTTTGTTGGATGCTTCTAGAATAGGGTGGCCGAATTCTTGAGTTTATTAGACTAGGAAAATGCTAAATATTTACTTAATTAAGGTGGACCAATAATTAAAAAGATCATTATGCTAATTCAACCAAGAATGGATCAAAGGGTGATGAGTTGGCAAGGGATAGTCTAGCAACTTGGGGGGGGGGGGGGGGGGGGGGGGGGGGGGCGAAATACATAATAAAAAAATGAATGGGGAGTGTTGTTTATTTACTAAATTAATAACTCTTAAAAGCCTCACTAATCCCTTAAATAATTTAGTGAATAAAACCCTTAATTAAGTAATTTAAATGAGCTTATTTTCTACTCACCTCAAGCAACTTAAATTAAATCCTCAAACCTTCTTACTAACTTAAATGAACTTACTTGCTAGCTAAATTAACTTCTGGAAATATTTCTCGAATCTTAAATTCTATCTCAAAACTCCAACTCCAGTCCGGCCTCACTGAAATAACTGAAAAATCAAACTACTGCAATGAAATAATAAAATAATTAACTTCAAATAAATGCATTAAAATAATCATGCAATGAAGTCAATTTAATTTTAAAAATCTAAAATTATGTATGGCTTATACGTAGACTGATTTACGGGTTCTACATGAACATGGGAGGAAAAAGGTTGATCCCAATAGTGAGGCTTCAATGGAGATGGATGCGTCTCCTTGAGAATGAATGATCTTTCCTCTTGAATAGTTGCCCTAGCATAGAAATCCAGAAGGGCAGTTTTGTAAATCGCTGCAGGTGCTTCGAAGAATTTTCGGAGTCCTGATTTTTCTAGGGCTTGGAATATTTTGACAAGATTCTCATCTTTGATATTGAGAACTGAAGTAAAGTTGACTTGATAGGCATTAAGAGTATATGCTCCGGCCATTTCTGTAGAAATGAATCAGATATATTTTGCAGTAGAGAAGAAATATTTAAGAGAAAGCAGTAGCTGAGTAGCAAAAGTATTGAAGCAGTAACGGTGAAAAGTAAGAAACTGATATATTAAAAGAATGTATAGCCGTCAATGTAAACACAAGGACACATGTCAATATGTTTACAGTTGAGTATTTTGAAATGATAGCCATATCATGTCAGACTGACCAATGATTTTAAAAATTTTGAATCTCAATGAAAATAGCGGGCTGTCCAAGTGGTTACTTTTGAAATAATCAAAAGAGAAGTTGTCGTTTTATCATAACGTCTACTGGAAGTTTTTAAAGTACTGAAATAATTGAGCACTTTGATAAAACCAGTAGACTTGTTGTTTTATCAAAAGGACAGACATTCTATCAGTTTTCGGAAAAAGATACGAAAATCTTAGTCTGACTAAGATACTGTTCCCCCTCGATAAATGCAACCAATAAATGCAGAGATGTGATATCTGAGGACAAGAGGGATGAATCTTTGTATTCGTGTAACCAAATTGCCGTCTCTTCAGCTTCCTGAAACTCTATATAAGTGCCTGCAAGTTCACAAACTAATTCATTTAAGATTTCTTTTATCAAACCAATACACATGATAGGTGCAAGTGATCTCTCGGAGTCTTCTCCAGAGTCAGAATCAGCAGAGGAATTCCAAAGACAACTTTCAGTCTCTCGTAAGCAGATTTGAAGACATCTTTTTCAAATACGTTAGTGCTGACAAGACCCAAGCTTGCCAGAGTCTTATAAGACCCAAGCTTGCTGGAATCTTTTCGAAGAAGACCATCCTTTTCCTGCTGAAGTACTTTGCAACAAGAAAAGTACTTCAAGCTGCTGATATCAACAAATATAGTAGATAAACTCAATGTAAAGCTTCTGGTTAAAGAATATTTTGACATCTTTTGTTTATCTACTGCTTTCATTGAATAATAAAATAGTTTGAGTAAGAAAATCTTAGTCTGGTAAATCAGAAGACGTTTCGGTTGATTTGAGACTTTTCCACTTCTTCATCGTTTAATGTACCGAAATGGTTCCTTAATAAAATTTCAGTCGAAGTACTTGATGTTTCTTTTTTTTTTTTTGCAAATAACTCAATGTCAACTGAATAATATATAACTGATAAATGATAAAAATAAAAAATAAGTCAGAAGGGAATTTGTCGTCTTATGATAGCTTCTATTGGAAGAAAGAAAAGAATGCCTTGTCTTATCGAAAAGACAAATCACCTTCTGCATCTGACATAAAATCAAGTATAATCAGAATAAAGTTCCCCCTAAATTAATGCAATTATTAAATGATAATTCTTGGTAATTGAACCGTCGATAGCTTGACACAGAACGCTTCACATTTCCTACTGCAGTCAGATTACCTCGATCTTTGGTACCTGGTTTGTCATCTATAAATACAGGCATAGGGGTTAGCCATATAGTCACTTTTAAACAGAAAGAATATGGCAAGAGAAAATAGTCCGTATTTGGCCGAGGAGTTCATGAAGGAAGTGATAGCTGCAAGGAAGGAGGCAATTGAAGACAAGGTGCAGGAAAAGGCACTTGCTACCTGGACTAAGGTGCAGGAAAAGGCATTTGCTACCTGGACTAAGGTCCACGAGCTTCAGTCCGCCTTTGAAGGTGGGCTGGTGTCTTTCTCCAAGGAGCTGTTTGTAGTGCCCAATTTCAGTACACGTATAACCCATGCAATTATTTAATTATTAAAGCATTTATTTAAGTTTAAGTTGAGTTTTTAGCCATGCATGATTTATTTAAATGCATTATTTTAAATTAATTATGTTTATGTGATGCACGTTAAAATGTTTTCCGAGTTCATGTTTCAGGCGATTATTCGAGGCGGGATCGAGGAAAAGAGACCGGTGACGATCTTGACAATTGTTAAGCGTGGTATTTTATTTTTTTAAGTTAAGGATGGGGTATTTTAAATAATTTATAAGTTTAGCATTTTTAAAAGCCAATTTATTGATTTAGATGATTTTATGATTTTTATAACTTTCAAAGATATAGCACATGTGTGCATTATTTTTCTTTGGGGTTATGGCATTCTAATTATCTTGTGATTTGTCATTATTTAATTAATTAACTTAATTAGCTCTATTTACCCTACTTTTAACACCAAACACACGCACACACCCCATTAACACACACACATTCACGTAAACACCAACACACACAATACAATTCAGAATTTCATTTTTTAAGAGAAAGCCTAGGGTTCCTAGTTACACAGCAGCCGCCCCTCCCTCTCCTTATCCTCCAGCAAATTTCAATGATTTTATTGCAAGAAATTAGTGTCACGTTTGTCCCGGATCAATCCTCGAACTCGTTCCGCTTCGGTGTCGTCGTTTCGGTAACGTTAAAGATATAAAGGCACGTATAATCTCTCCTTTGCTGCAGTCGATCATGTCATATTATGTGTTGCATTGTTTTATGCGTAAAATTCATGTATGATGTTCATAGTTTGAGCGGTTAATTGTTTGGATCGATTTTGAAGGAAAATTTTTTAGATCTAAACCACGTTTTTACTGTTCTTGTTAAAACTGTGAATTTTTGGTCGAGATTTTGAGAAAACGTTTAACAAGAAAAACATAGAATTTTTGATACCTTCGATTTGATATAAAATTTGAAAATTTTGGATAAAAATCGAGTGAGTTATGGCATTTTTCGTAGGACTGCTCAAACTGCGACTTTTACGTAAATTGTGTTCTTGAAGTTATTTGTTGCAGGCTTCGTTGGGATCAACGGGTGATCGTCGCTGCGTATAGGTACATTGGTAATGATGTTTGGAGTATTTTTTAGGTTCGTTTCATGTCCTCAGGCTCTTTAATTCATTAGAAGTCGTAGGAACCGAGGGGGTGTCAAGCTTTCATGTTTTCGGGTTGTATGTGTCGTAGGGTGGACGTCGTATTTTTTTTGGGGCGTTCGTACGAGTTTAGTTTAATGCTATGGTGTCTTAGGATGGCCTCAAGGTGTTAAATTTCGTTCCATTAGATGTTCGATTGGGAGAATAGACATTGTGTAAGTTTTCCTCGCAGGTTCAGAAAAATCGAGGCTACACGGACCCATACACGGACCCTGACACGGGGTCTGTGCCTTTGTCTTCCTTTGAAGTGTCAACCAACCGAGTATACACGGACCCTCTGACGGACCCTGACATGGGGTCCGTGTCCTCACTTCTTTCCGAGTTTCTCTTTTGCGCACCTACACGGACCCCCACCCGAACCTTAGCACGAGGTCCGTGCCTTCCTTTTTCTGCACGACACAGTTTAGCGAACCTACACGGACCCGGAGCCGGACCTGGGCACGGGGTCCGTGTCCTTCATTTTTGGGAAAGTTTTATAGTATGCTTGGAGTTGATGTCATGGGTTAGTACAATGATTTACAAGGTCGAGTCATGGGAATTTTAGAACGTCCTAAGGAAATGTATGAACTTGTGAGTAAGCTTGATTGTTACGTCTAAGTTCACCCGTTGAGTTCATGAAGTCACGTTAGTATGTTGCAGCAACAACCCCGATCGAAGTCCAACGGATCCCTCAACGCCAAGCAAGTATGTTGACGTGCAAAAAGAAAATATTTTAAGTTTTTGAGGTATGCTAAATGTCTTGTGACCAAATTATGAATGGGTTTGGAAGTCGGTGAACGTGGCCGAGGACCTCTCCACCCCGTTAAATTATGAATGGGTTAGATCGTCGTTGGAAAGCGTTAAATCATGAACGGGGACCAACCAGCCCGTTAAATCATGAACGGGGATCTCATGTATGTGGCAGTGGATACGTCCCTGTCAGCCCAGTACTGTGGTTTGTCTGATCAGGCGTTTATTATGTATGGGTCACTTGCTTTGAAACATGCCTCTACGCAAAATGAAGTCGTGTATGTTTAAGTATGATCAAGTATGCTAGCATGTTTATGAAAGCTTTCACGTTATGGCACGTCTATGTATGTAAGCTCAAATTTCAAGTATGTATGTTCTATTTTAAAGTTGCATGCGATTTTATTATGTATCACTTCCTATTCCAGTTTATACGTGTTGAGTCTTTAGACTCACTAGACATGATCGATGCAGGTGAGGGTGATCATCATGAGACGAGGGGTGGGGACCAAGGAGCAGGCTTGGACTAAGCAGAAGTCTAGACCCGAGGACCGCCCACGTTATTTTAAGATTTTAAGCATGAAAATATTAATACTCTTATTTTACGTTTTGATACGAGATGTTTTGAGCAAGCTTTTCTTTTAGCAAAATTTTTATTGGTGATGGATGATTTCAATGGTATTTTTATGAACGATGAGTTGACGACCGTATGGATGTTTATATTTAAGAAAATTTTTAATTTTTCCGCAAATTTTAAGTAGTAAAAAGTACGGTACGTTACAGTTGGTGCAGGTGAGGGTGATCATGATGAGACGAGGGGTGGGGACCAAGGAGCAGGCTTGAACTAAGCAGAAGGCTATACCCGAGGACCGCCCACGTTATTTTAAGATTTTAAGCATGAAAATATTAGTACTCTGATTTTACGTTTTGATACGAGATGTTTTGAGCAAGCTTTTCTTTTAGCGAAATTTTTATGTGTGATGGATGATTTCAATGGTATTTTTATGAACGATGAGTTGACGACCGTATGGATGTTTATATTTAAGAAAATTTTTAATTTTTTCGCAAATTTTAAGTAGTAAAAAGTACGGTATGTTACAGTTGGTATCAAAGCGGTGTTCTTGTAAAGGGTTATGCCTACTGCCAGTCGCAAGAAGCTCACGAAGTCACACATCAAGTCTGTAAGTTTTAAAGTTTCAAATTCATGCTATGTAGTAAGCATTAAGTTCTGATTTCAGCATGTGCATATTTTCAAGTTGTAGTACGTGCATCTTATGTCACTTATATCATGTTCATGCATATTGGGTTTACGTGTTGGGTAAATTATTGGAACAGTATGCCTCCTAGACGTGTGGTTGACCGTGAAGCAAGGGACGAGGATAGAGAAGCTCTAGAGGAGAGGAGAGACGCTCCTCCACCTCCACCCCCACCTCCAGACATGCAGGCACAGATGCTTGCAGGTATGACGCAGTATTTGCGGGGAACCAGGCTACAGCAGCGGGTGTAGGGGTGAGGCCCCAACCGGAAGCAGTGTATGAGAGGTTTAGGAGGATGAGTCCAAAGGAGTTCTCGGGTACCACTGACCCGATGATAGCTGAAGGATGAATCAAATCCATTGAGGTAATATTCGACTTTATGGAACTGACTGATGCGGACAGGGTTAGATGTGCCACCTTCTTGTTGACTGGGGACGCTAGATTATGGTGGGAGACCGCATCAGTGGCAGTGAACTTGCAGACTTTGTCTTGGACTGGATTCAAGGAAGTGTTCTTCGCCAAGTACTTCACTGAGGAAGTACGCTCTCGCCTGACCAGGGAATTTATGACACTGAGGCAGGGGGACAGCAGCGTGGCAGACTTTGTCAGAAAGTTTTAGAGGGGGTGTTACTTCGTACCCCTCATTTCGAATGATGTCCAGGCAAAGCTGAGACATTTCATGGATGGATTGCCGCCAATCTTGCGCCGTGATGTGAGGGTAGCTGGCCCCACTTCTTATGCAGTCGCCGTATCTAGGGTTTTGGCGGCAGAACAAGACCAGCGGGACATTGAGGCAGACAGGCAGGGCAAGAGGCCCTATCAAGCTCCATCGCAGCAGCAACAGCATCAGAGGCCTCAGTTCAAGAAACCTTACCAGGGGCAACCGGTAAAGAAACCCTATCAGGGACCGCCGAAAGGCAAGGGTCCTATCCAGTAGCAGGGGGCACTTCAGAGGCCCGGTAATTTCTCAGTGTGTCAGAAATGCAATCGCCAGCATCCCAGTCAGTGCTTATGGGGATCCGGGAAATGTTTTAAATGTGGAGCTACGGACCACATGTTGAAAGAGTGCCCACGCTGGAAGCAGCCAACCCAAGGGAGAGTATTCGCCATGCATGCCCAAGAGGCGAATCCAGACACTACCCTTTTGACTGGTAATTTATTTAATTCAGTACAGTATTGATTTCTTCGCCTTGCATGTTTAATTTTAATTTGGAATACTAGTGTTTTAGTTGGAATTGTGGGTGTCTTTTGCTACATGAGGTTTATGGTAGAATTTTTATGGATATAAGTTAGTTTGTTGTGCTAACGCATCTCAGGGAATATTTTCATAAAGAAATTAACCACGACGACACTGATAGATTCAGAAGCCACTCACTCCTTTATCTCGGAGACTTTTGCTAATCATCTGGACATCAAGTCCATTGGCCTAGACATAAATTTTTCGGTGACAGTCCCATCCGGGGAAGAGCTGTTAGTAACTAGCGTGATCAGAGATATCGATCTGGAATTGCAGAGCCATCTAGTATATGCAGATTTGATTCTACTGCCGATGCCAGAGTTCGACATTATTTTGGGAATGGACTGGCTGACAAAGAACAGGGTTCTGATTGACTTCCAGAAAAGATCAGTATTGGTCAGGCCGATGGGCATGGAACAGTTTCTATTTGAGCCAAACGGATGGAGAAGCTTCCCTCGCATGATTCCGTGCATGCAGGCGAGGAGGCTGATTTCCAAGGGGTGTCAGGCCTTCTTGGCCAGTATTATTTCAGCGCCCGATGTGCCCACTCCATCTTTATCCGACGTGCCAGTAGTCAGTGAATTCCCAGACGATGTTTCAGGTCTTCCACCAGAGAGAGAGGTGGAGTTTGCTATTGATCTCATGCCAGGCACAGTGCCAATCTCTAAGGCACCGTACCGATTAGCTCAAGCAGCAGATTCAGGAGCTTCTCGACAAGGAATTTATCTGCCCTAGTTGCTCGCCTTGGGGCGCACCAGTGCTTTTTGTGAAGAAGAAGGATGGGAGCATGAGACTTTGCATCGATTACCGTGAGTTGAACAAGGTAACGATAAAGAATAAGTACCCACTGCCTAGGATCGAAGACTTGTTTGATCAGTTGCAGGGAGCCACGGTGTTCTCTAAGATAGATCTTCGATCAGGGTACCACCAGCTGAAAGTGAAGGATGCAGATGTGTACAAGACGGCCTTCAGGACCAGGTATGGGCATTACGAGTTCTTAGTGATGCCATTTGGATTGACGAATGCTCCAGCTATTTTCATGGACCTCATGAACCGAGTATTTCAGCCGTTCCTTGACCAGTTCGTCATATTATCCATTGACGATATTATCATATACTCGAAGAGCCATGAGGACCACAGCCAACATTTGAGGACAGTTTTACAGGTTTTGCAGAGTCGCAAGTTATTTGGGAAGTTCAGTAAGTGCGAGTTTTGATTGCAGAAAGTAGCGTTTTTGGGTCATATAGTGTCTAGCAGTGGTATTGAAGTGGATCCAGCAAAGGTAGCAGCCGTTAAGGAATGGGTTGAGTCAAAGAATGCATCGGAGATCCGCAGTTTTCTGGGTCTAGCCGGTTACTACCGTAAGTTCATTCAGGGATTTTCATCCATAGCAGTGCCACTCACTTCACTAACCAAGAAAAATGCTAAGTTTGTGTGGAGTGAAGAATGCCAGAAGAGCTTCGACACTTTGAAGCAAGCTCTTATTTCAGCGCCAGTGCTAGCCATGCCAGCTGGGCAAGGAGATTTTGTGTTGTATACCGATGCATCTAAGCTCGGGTTAGGCGCAGTGTTGATGCAGCAGGGTCGGGTTATAGCTTATGCTTCCAGGCAGTTGAAAGTGCATGAGAAGAACTATCCGACGCATGATCTTGAATTAGCCGCAGTCATCTTTGCGTTGAAGATTTGGAGACACTACTTGTATGGCGAGAAGTGTCAGATTTTCACTGATCACAAAAGTCTAAAATATTTCTTCACGCAGAAGGAGCTGAACATGAGGCAGAGACAGTGGTTGGAACTGGTGAAAGACTATGATTGCGAGATTAGCTACCATCCGGGAAAAGCTAATGTTGTGGCAGATGCCTTGAGCAGAAAGGTTGCAGTCATAGCTCAGTTATCAGTGCAGAGACCTCTTCAGTCTGAGATTCAGAGGTTTGGTTTGGAAGTTTACCACAAGGGCAGACGATCAAGGCTGTCTAATCTGACAGTCCAGTCTTCTATGCTAGACTGTATCCGGACAGGCCAGTCTTCAGATGAGCAGTTGCAAAAATGGAAACTGAAGGATGAAGCCAAGGGAAGTCTATTGTACACAGTGTCAGATGGTATTGTGAGATATAGAGGTAGAATGTGGGTGCCTAGTGTTGATTCGATTAGACAGGATATTCTGACGAATGCACATGCATTTCCATATTCTATTCACCCAGGAGGTACCAAAATGTACAAAGACTTGCAGATTCTGTATTGGTGGCCGGGGATGAAGAGAGACATCCACAGATTCGTATCAGAATGTCTTACTTGTCAGCAAGTGAAAGCTGAACATCAGAGGCCAGCAGGGATGCTTAAGCCACTCCCAATCCCAGAGTGGAAATGGGAGAACATCACGATGGACTTCGTCGTTGGATTGCCTAGATCAGTCAGAGGCTTTAATACCATTTGGGTTATTGTGGATCGACTCACGAAGTCAGCGCATTTTTTTCCAGTGAAGACGACTTTCTCCATGACGCAGTACGCGGAGCTTTATATCAGGGAGATAGTCTGTTTACATGGGTTCCCAGTTTCGATTGTGTCCGACAGGGACCCGAGGTTTACGTCATCCTTCTGGAAGAGTTTACATGCAGCCATGGGGACAAAGTTGCTGTTCAGTACAGCTTTTCACCCGCAGACAGATGGCCAGTCTGAGCGAGTGATTCAGATTTTAGAGGATTTGCTGAGAGCCTGTATGATTGATTTTCAGGGGACTTGGGAGTCTAAGATACCTCTAGTGGAGTTTACCTACGACAACAGTTTCCAATCATCTATTGGTATGGCTCCCTATGAGGCGCTGTATGGACGGAAGTGCAGATCACCAGTCCATTGGGATGAAGTTGGGGAGAGAGCAGATCTTGGTCCGGAGATAGTTCAGCAAACTGCAGATGTGGTGGTAAAGATTCGTGACAGAATGAAGACTGCCCAAAGCTGTCAGAAGAGCTATACTGATAAGAGGAGGAGAGATCTCGAGTTTGCCGTTGGTGATCACGTATTCGTCAAGATAGCACATATGAAGGGTGTAATGAGATTTGGAAGAGAGGCAAGCTGAGTCCTAGATTTATTGGACCGTTCGAGATTCTGGACAGAGTTGGGACAGTAGCTTACCGTGTAGCCCTTCCGCCGAATCTGGCCGGGATACACAATGTGTTCCACGTTTCTGTGCTGAGGAAGTACCTTGCGAATCCTTCGCATATTCTGAGTTATGAGCCGTTGCAGCTTGCTCCAGACCTGTCTTATGAGGAAAGACCCGTCCAAATCCTAGACAGACAGGAGCGCAGACTTCGGAACAAGGTGACTAAGCTAGTCAAAGTCCGGTGGCTAAACCAATCAGTGGAAGAGGCCACTTGGGAGTCAGAGGCAGATATGAGGGTTCGCTACCCAGAGTTGTTCTGCAAGACTTAATTTCGAGGACGAAATTTTTATAAGTGGGGGAGGAACTGTAGTGCCCAATTTCAGTACACGTATAACCCATGCAATTATTTAATTATTAAAGCATTTATTTAAGTTTAAATTGATTTTTTAGCCATGCATGATTTATTTAAATGCATTATTTTAAATTAATTATGTTTATGTGATGCACGTTAAAATGTTTTTCGAGTTCATGTTTCAGGCGATTATTCGAGGCAGGATCGAGGAAAAGAGACCGGTGACGATCTTGACAATTGTTAAGCGTGGTATTTTATTTTTTTAAGTTAAGGATGGGGTATTTTAAATAATTTATAAGTTTAGCATTTTTAAAAGCCAATTTATTGATTTAGATGATTTTGTGATTTTTATAACTTTTAAAGATATAACACATGTGTGCATTATTTTTCTTTGGGGTTATGGCATTCTAATTATCTTGTGATTTTTCATTATTTAATTAATTAACTTAATTAGTTCTAGTTACCCTACTTTTAACACCAAACACACGCACACACACCACTAACACACACACATTCACGTAAACACCAACACACACAATACAATTCAGAATTTCATTTTTTTAAGAGAAAGCCTAGGGTTCCTAGTTTCATAGCAGCCGCCCCTGCCTCTCCTTATCCTCCAGCAAATTTCAGTGATTTTATTGCAAGAAATTAGTGCCACGTTCGTCCCGGATCAATCCTCGCACTCGTTCCGCTTCGGTGTCGTCGTTTCGGTAACGTTAAAGATTTAAAGGCACGTATAATCTCTCCTTTGCTGCGTCGATCATGTCATATTATGTGTTGCGTTGTTTTATGCGTAAAATTCATGTATGATGTTCATAGTTTGAGCGGTTAATTGTTTGGATCGATTTTGAAGGAAAAATTTTTAGATCTAAACCACGTTTTTACTGTTCTTGTTAAAACTGTGAATTTTTGGTCGAGATTTTGAGAAAACTTTCAACAAGAAAAACGTAGAAATTTTTGATACCTTCAATTTGATATAAAATTCGAAATTTTTGGAAAAAAATCGAATGAGTTATGACATTTTTCGTAGGACTCCTCAAACTGCGACTTTTACGTAAATTGTGTTCTTGAAGTTATTTGTTGCAGGCTTCGTTGGGGATCGACGGGTGATCGTCGCTGCGTATAGTTACATTGGTAATGATGTTTGGAGTATTTTTAAGGTTTCGTTTCATGTCCTCAGGCTCTTTAATTCATTAGAAGTCGTAGGAACCGAGGGGGTGTCAAGCTTTCATGTTTTCGGGTTGTATGTGTCGTAGGGTGGACGTCGTATTTTTTTGGGGCATTCGTACGAGTTTAGTTTAATGCTATGGTGTCTTAGGATGGCCTCAAGGTGTTAAATTTCGTTCCATTAGTTGTTCGATTGGGAGAATAGACATTGTGTAAGTTTTCCTCGCAGGTTCAGAAAAATCGAGGCTACACGGACCCATGCCTTTGTCTTCCTTTGAAGTGTCAACCAACTGAGTCTACACGGACCCTCTGACGGACCCTCTGACGGGGTCCGTGTCCTCACTTCTTTCCGAGTTTCTCTTTTGCGCACCTACACGGACCTCCACCCGGACCTTAGTACGGGGTCCGTGCCTTCCCTTTTCTGCACGACACAGTTTAACGAACCTACACGGACCCGGAGCCGGACCTGGGCACGGGGTCCGTGTCCTTCATTTTTGGGAAAGTTTTATAGTATGCTTGGAGTTAATGTCATGGGTTAGTACAATGATTTACAAGGTCGAGTCATGGGAATTTTAGAACGTCCTAAGGAAATGTATGAACTCGTGAGTAAGCTTGATTGTTACGTCTAAGTTACACCCGTTGAGTTTATGAAGTCACGTTAGTATGTTGCAGCAACAACCCCGATCGAAATACAACGGATCCCTCAACGCCAAGCAAGTATGTTGACGTGCAAAAAGAAAATATTTTAAGTTTTTGAGGTATGCTAAATGTCTTGTGACCAAATTATGAATGGGTTTGGAAGTCGGTGAACGTGGCCGAGGACCTCTCCACCCCGTTAAATTATGAACGGGTTAGATCGTGGTTGGAAAGCGTTAAATTATGAACGGGCACCAACCAGCCCGTTAAATCATGAACGGGGATCTCATGTATGTGGCAGTGGATACGTCCCTGTCAACCCAGTACTGTGGTTTGTCTGATCTGGCGTTTATTATGTATGGGTCACTTGCTTTGAAACATGCCTCTACGCAAAATGAAGTCGTGTATGTTTAAGTATGATCAAGTATGCTAGCATGTTTATGAAAGCTTTCACGTTATGGCACATCTATGTATGTATGCAAGCTCAAATTTCAACTACGTATGTTCTATTTTAAAGTTGCATGCGATTTTATTATGTATCACTTGCTATTCCAGTTTATACGTGTTGAGTCTTTAGACTCACTAGAATTGATCGATGCAGGTGAGGGTGATCATCATGAGACGAGGGGTGGGGACCAAGGAGCAGGCTTGGACTAAGCAGAAGGCTAGACCCGAGGACCTCCCACGTTATTTTAAGATTTTAAGCATGAAATTATTAATACTCTGATTTTACGTTTTTATACGAGATGTTTTGAGCAAGCTTTTCTTTTAGCAAAATTTTTATTGGTGATGGATGATTTCAATGGTATTTTTATGAACGATGAGTTGACGACCGTATGGATGTTTATATTTAAGAAAATTTTTAATTTTTCCGCAAATTTTAAGTAGTAAAAAGTACGGTACGTTACACTGTTAGCAATGGAGAAGTATTATCGACGTCTTCATAGTGCTGATAGCGCAGACGTCTTCTCTGAAGATGGCGCCTACCTCCTAATGCTCTTAAAGGAGTAGAGGACTCTGAAAAAGATTGCTTTTTCAGAGGATTTTCTGCGTACCTCTACCGGAGAGCTGTCCACTTGGTTGGCAATCTGGAGAGCGTACGTTAAAAAAGAAATAAAGAATGTACGCCCCCGCTTCTATCATTAATGAAATTCTTATATTCTGTTTACTGATTGTCTCTTTCGCTTAGCTTTTATTGTCTGCAAACTAAAACTGAACAATCACAAGAGAGGACTAAATCAAAATACGTCAATGGAATGAAGATAACAAACAATTAATTTAAGTCTATCAATCCAAGTGTATTTCAAAAATAAGAAAACTTATTCTCAGCCAGAGGTTTCGTAAAGATATCTGCTGTTTGTTGATCAGTAGGGACATATTCCAGACGAATGTCCTTCTTCTGCACGTGATCTCTGATGAAATGATGTCTGATATCTATGTGCTTCGTTCTGGAATGAAGTACTGGATTTTGTGTGATTGCAATGGCACTGGTATTGTCACAGAAGATAGGTGATTCGGAGGCCTGAATTCCGTAGTCTTTTAATTGTTGTTGCATCCATAGTATTTGAGAACAGCAGCTTCCAGCAGCCAGATATTCTGTTTCTGCAGTAGATGTGGCTATAGAAGTCTGCTTTTTACTAAACCAGGAGATCAGCCTATCACCAAGGAATTGACAGGAACCATTTGTGCTTTTCCTGTCTAATTTGCAACCTGCATAATCAGCATCTGAATATCCAATAAGATTGAACGATGAATCATTGGGATACCATAAGCCGACATTTTGAGTTCCTTTCAAGTACTTCAAAATACGTTTAGCAGCAATATAATGAGATTGTTTAGGGTTAGATTGAAATCTTGCACTAATACAAACAGCAAACATAATATCTGGTCTACTGGCAGTAAGATATAACAATGAGCTAATAAGACTACGATACTGAGTTACCTCTACTGGAATTCTTCTTTCATCTTTATCAAGCTTGGTAGATGAGCTCATTGGAGTGGAAGCAGCAGAGCATGCTTCCATACCAAACTTTTTCAGAAGCTCCTTAGTATACTTGGCTTGATTTATGAAAATTCCAGTATCAAGTTGTTTGATCTGTAATCCTAGGAAGAATGTTAATTCTCCCATCATGCTCATTTCGAATTGATCCTGCATTAACTTAGCAAACTTTGCACATAGTTTGAGGTTAGTTGACCCAAAAATAATATCATCAACGTAAATCTGTACTAATAGGATATGTTTATTCTTGACTAGAGTTAATAGAGTTTTGTCTACTGTCCCAATTGTAAAATCATGATTGACAATAAATTGTGATAGAGTATCATACCACGCTCTAGGTGTCTGTTTTAGACCATACAAGGCTTTGTGTAATTTGAATACATGATGAGGTGAGAAATGATCAATAAAACCTGGAGGTTGTTTGACGTAGACCTCTTCTTGTAGTAGACCATTTAGAAAAGCACTCTTTACATCCATTTGATAGACTTTGAAATTTTTGAAAGCAGCAAAGGCCAAAAATATTCTGATAGCTTCGAGCCTTGCTACTGGTGCGTAGGTTTCATCATAGTCTATCCCTTCTTCTTGTCTAAAACCTTGAGCCACCAGTCTTGCTTTATTTCTGATCACTGTGCCTTCTTCATTTAGTTTGTTTCTGAATACCCATCGGGTTCCAATGACAACTTGGTGAGATGGTCTAGGTACTAGAAACCAAACCTCGTTTCTTTTGAATTGATTCAGCTCTTCTTGCATAGCTTCAATCCAACTAGGATCCAGAAGGGCTTTTTCAATTTTCTTTGGTTCATCCTGAGAAATGAAAGCAGCATGCATATATTCATTAATCATTTGCCTTCTGGTTCTCAAAGGCGCTGCTGGATTTCCAATAACCAAAGAGGGAGGATGAGATTTTCTCCAAATAAAAGGGTTTAAATGGATTTCTTCCTGATTTGATATATTTGGATTGATCTCTTCTGAACCAGTAGCAGGTTCTGGATTATCAGCTGCTGGTACTGGTATGTCTAATATTTGTACTTCTGGTTCTGCTAATGGAATGTCTGGTTCTGGATTTTGAACATCTTTTATACTAGCTTCTGCATCATCTTCACTATCCAGTTCCAAGTGAATTTTGTCTAACCTGTTACTCAATTTGACATATTAGATATTTCAGGAGCACTGCTGTCCTCGTCAAAGACAACATGAACCGATTCTTCAACAGTAAGAGTTCTATTATTGAAGACTCTGAAAGCTTTGCCCACATCAGAGTAACAAAGGAATAGTCCAGCATCTGATTTTGAATCAAATGCAGTTAAATAGTTTTTGCCATTTTGAGCACAAAGCATTTGCAGCCGAAAACATGAAAATAAGATATATTAGGCTTACTCCCTTTCCATATCTCATAAGGAGTCTGGTTATGCCTTTTGTTGATCATTGTTCTGTTTTGCGTATAACATGCAGTGTTGATAGCTTCTGCCCAGAAGCGCTGAGAAATGTCCGCATCTGCTAGCATTGTTCTAGCAGCTTCTTTAAGGGTTCTGTTTCTCCTCTCAGCTACTCCGTTTTGCTGAGGCGTTCTGGCAGCTGAATATTCATGATGAATTCCCTGTTCATCTAAGTACAACTCAAGAATTCTGTTAGTGAACTCAGTACCCCTGATCACTTCTGATTTTAATGATAGAAAATGATTTTTCATTTTGAATCTTTTTCAGAAGCTTGATCAGGAGGCTACTGGTTTGATCTTTTCCAGCAAGAAATATTACCCAAGTAAATCTAGAAAAATCATCAATAACAACAAGGGTATATTTTATTCTCCCTAAGCTCATGATAGGGATTGGATCAAATAAGTCCATATGCAGCAATTCCAAACATCTTGAAGTTGATTTGCTACCTTTGTTCTTGAAGCTGGATCTTATCTGTTTCCCAAGCTGACAAGCAGAACAAACATGATTCTTAACAAAATTAATGCCAGGCAAACCATCGACTATATTATGCTTTTTGAGATTGTTGATAGATTTGAAATTCAGATTATTCAACCTCTTGTGCCAGAGCCAATGTTTATCAATAAGAGAGGCAACTAAACATGTAGGAGCATTAACATGATCTAAGTTCCAAGAAACTCTGTAGGTTTTGCCCTCTCTCTTTCCAGTTAATACAATAGACTCAGCAAAATCTTTAACTATGCATGTGTGCTTCTGAAAAACTACAGAATAACCGTTATCACACAGTTGACTAATGCTGATTAAATTATAACAGAGATTCTCAACCAGTATTACGTCATTGATAGTTATGTTACCATGGATAATCTTACCCTTACCCACGGTTTTACCTTTTGAGTTGTCCCCAAAAGTTATCTTTGGTCCAGTACAACTTATTACTTCTGAAAGTAGATTTTTCTGTCCAGTCATGTTTCTGGAACATCCACTGTCCAGATACCATGTGGAGCTGCTTACTTTAGCTTTCTTTACCTGTTCCTGCAAACACAAATTTTAGTATCTGGTACCCAATCTACTTGGGTCCAACCTTATTAGTCCCTTAGGAACCCATATTTGTACAATTTTTGGTGATTTTGTACTTCGGGTATCCATAGAGGTGTGTGCAGCAGAGGGTCTATTATTTCTATGCATCTCAGAATGTTGTTCTTCCCTTCTGTTCCTGTTGTCTAGCCTGTATCTCTTCTGAACAGGTCTAGAATTATAGTACTGGAAGTTTTTAACGTTCATAGGGGGTTGTCTTCCTGAGTTGAATCCTCTACTGGATCCAGAACTTTGGTCAACTCTTCCCTTAGGTTCAATATAACCAATACCATAATTCTTTCTTCTGTTCATCCGATTTACATTTCTTTCAACTTGAATAGTCGGTACTTCCGGTTCATATGCCACACTGGATTTAACAAATCGAATGTATTTTGTTTTGCTGGTATCCAGTTCTGGCTGAGTACTGATTTCAGAAGTGCTTTCATCATTGCTGAATCCGAGACCACTTCTATCTCCGGATTGCTTCTGCAATTCTTGCATCTTTTCCGATGAAATGGAAGACTTATTCCAAGCATTTACCAGAACAGACAGCTTCTGATTTTTAGATTTCATTGTCTGGTAATCTGCTTTTACTCTCTCATTCTTGGTTTTCAACTTACTCATCTCCACTTTCAAATCATCGCAGCTATTCTCTTGCAAGCAATTGAATTTACTGACTTGATTTCTTAAGTTTAGATTTTCAATCTTAACTTCCTCGAATGATTGAGAAAGTCTTGAGTACTCCCCTACCATGTCATGTAATGCTTTAATTAAATCAGTTCGTGTAAATTCGTCAGAGTCGAAGTCGAATACCTCTTCAGATGTTGAGTTTGATTCAACATCTGCCATAAGACATTTAATCTCTTCTGCATCACTTTCACTAGAATGACTTTCTGAGTCAGATGACTCAGAGCTGGAATTCGCCCATTTAGATTTGCTTTCTTCAGCAATCATCGCTTTGCGGTCTTTTCTGAACTTTTTGTCATTCCTTTTGTACTCTTTCTTCTTCTGGTCATCTTTCTTGAGCTTTGGACAGTCAGCAATAAAGTGACCAATCTTTCCACAGTTGAAGCATGCCATATCACCAGATGGTGAATCTTTCTTGAAGTTGCGATTAGGGTTTTGGTAGGCTCGGTGATTCTTTCTCATGAATTTAGAGAACTTTTTCACAAATAAGGACATAGCTTCATTGCTGATTTTTTCAGCAGTCTTTTCAGAAGTACTTTCAGTAAGGGTAACAGGTACTGCTTGTGAAATGACTGCAGCAGCGGCAGTAGAAGTAATAGCAGTAGTAGCAGCAAGGGCCTTGGTTGGCAGATTTGTTGAGGGCTCTTCTCCACCTCTTACTTCTAGTTCAAACTCATAGGCTTTTAAGTCAGCAAACAAGTCATGTAATTCCAAATTGTTTAGATCTTTAGAGACTCTCATAGCCATTGTTTTCACGTCCCATTCTCTGGGTAATGCTCTCATTACTTTGAGCGCTATTTCTCGATTGCCGTGCTCTTTGCCCAGAGCTGCTAGCTCATTGACTAGGCTACTAAACGTTCATCAAACTCATTTAGAGTTTCACCAGGCTTCATCTTTAAATTCTCAAACTTCTGCATTGCTACAGACAGTTTATTTTCTTTTGTTTGCTCATTTCCTTCACATATCTGAATGAGTTTTTCCCAGATTTCTTTAGCAGTAGAACACATCTTGATTTTGCTGAATGTGTTCTTATCAAGAGTTTTGTAAAGAATGTCCTTCGCGACATTATCAAGATTGGATTTCTTCTTATCTTCGTCAGTCCATTCGTTTCGTGGTTTTTCAACCATTTGAGGTGCACCCTCAGTAACAACAATAGCTGTATTTGGCTTTAAGATCTTTAATGGTCCGTCTGTGATGACATACCACATGTCATCATCCTGCACTGCAAGGTGAGCTTGCATACGGATCTTCCAATCATCAAAATTTTCTTTCGAGAACATGGGAACCTTGCTGAAGTGTGCCATCTGTATGTATTTTCAGGGAAAAGAATAACCTGCTCTGATACCAATTGTTGGGGATCGAGGAAGAGTTTAGAGGGGGGGTGAATGAACTCTTCTCCAATTTCTTCTTTTCTTTCTCGGATAAAGAAGGTACTAGAATCCTGTTAGAGATAGTAGCTGATCTTGTCGTGAATACTTCCAACAGATTACAATATTAAGTGCGGAAACAATCCGATGGAGTGAATGAAAATAGTAATATCAGTAGACAACAATTGTTTATGGAAGTTCGAAGATAAAGTCTTCTACGTCTCCCCTTCTTCTGTTTCCAGAAGGTATCACTAAAAGACTTTGGATTTTACAGTACAACTCTTGTACACACCCACTTCAGCAGGGCTTACCCTTTGCCTACTGAAACTCTTAGTTACTCAACACAGTGAAAATACGATACAACAAAGTTCTGAAAAGACTCTTTTCAGATTACAAACTCTTCTTGATAAAATATGAGTACTGTGAATAATTATGAAGATTGTAAGAAACAGTAGCACAAAATGATCTCAATAGATCAGATATGTGCTATGAAGCGTGTGCTACTTTTCTTTATGTTGAACTCGAAGATATCAAAGATTTATGGTTTTCTTGTTTTGTGAAATACAATTGATTCTTGAGAAAGATTCAGCCCATCTTCTATATGGGTTTGTTCCTTATATATATGTGACTGAATTCAACGTCTATAATCAGAAAACGTCTTCTAACTTCTGATAGAATCAGCTTTATTACCGAAATAGGTTCCTGCAGAAAAGCTATAAAACAATCAGTCCTGTTTTATACTAAAATCGATAAAGCGAATTAAATGACTTCGTACAGTAATTAATGCTACGATTAATACTAGTACTAGGTGACCCTTAACGGTAACATTTAAGATTAGTTCCGTTAGAAAACATTTTCTTCTGTTTCTGATATTCTATCCGTTCTACTGCTTCTGTTTTTGACACAGTCCTTTTCATATTTTCTACTGCTCTTAACGAATGCTACTGGTTTTTATTTTCATCGCCACAATTAATTTAGGTCTATCATATTTATCTTACAGTTATAGATGAGGAAATTATTTCTATAAAAGATCGCATAGATAAAATTATAATTGCTATAAATCAGATAAAACTCGATGTTCATATACAAAAAGAAGAATAAACTAATATTGTTTCTATTGTTTTATCTTCTATTCAATCACCTCTAGAAATAAAAAATTTCAAATTTAAATCTTCCATTTCTGAATTAGAAAAATTATTAGAAGACAAATTTAAAAATCTTAATTTAAACACTCTAAATGAAAAGTCAGAAAACATTAAAAACTCTTCTGATGAAGAAATTAATAAATTGAAATGAGCAGATAAACCTGCATAAAATAAATATTATTATAATAGACCTACTCCAACGGATGTTCTTTTTGAAGAACAAGAATACATAATTTCTAATAGTTATAATGAGAAAAGTATTTATAAATGGAATTAGACGATTTTACTGATAAACATATTTATAATATTGCTCACAAAATGCTTATGTATAGTATTGTTTGTAAAACTGATAAAAATATTGCTAAAATGATAATATCAGGATTTACTGGCCAACTTAAGGGTTGGTGAGATAATTATCTAAATAAATATCAAGATGATGAAATCCTAAATTCTATCAAAACAGAAAATAATATTCAAACTGATAATGCAGTTTACTCATTAGTAATTACTATGTTAGAACATTTTACTGGCAGATTTACTGATAACAGTGAAAATATTCGTACTCTTTTGAGTAATTTAAGATGTAAAACACTTACTGATTTTAGAGGGTATAAAGATACTTTCTTATCTCGTATATATGAGTTATCCGAGTGTAATACTAGTCAATGGAAAGCTAAATTTATAGATGGTCTTCCAGGTCTTTTTGCAGAAAGAATTAGAAAAATATTAAGAAAATATAATATATCCATAAATTATGATACATATATTTATGGTAAGTTGATAAGTAATTGTATTCAAGAGAGTTTATCTCTTTGTAATGAATTGAAATTAAATAATCAAATTAAAAAACAAAATCTACCGGAAAGAAAACAACTTGGTCAATTTTGTGATCAATTTGGTACGGACCTACCTAATAAGAAAAAATAAATATAATAAATAAAGACGAAAGACTTTATAGAAAGAATAGACATTTGTCTGATAGACAAAAAGAGAAAAAACATAAAAGAAAAGAAATCTGTGAATCACGGAAAGCAGAAAGAAAAAAAATCTAAAAAATATAAAAATAAATTAATTATTTGCAGAAAATAAAATAAGCATGGACACTATACCAATCAATGTTGGCCTAAAACAAAAAGTAATAATTTAGATATAGATGATAATTAAAAGAAACTTTATTTAAAATAATAATGAATTAAAATTTGGAATCTGATTATTATTCTAATATTTCTGACAATACTTCAGAAAATGAATCTTATAATTCAGAAGATATCATAGATATTGATTCTGAAAAATAAGATTTTGATGGTTGTATACAAAGACAATCTTGTATAAATCCTATAAATAATATTGAGAATCAAAATGATGAGTTTTATAAACTTATTTCTCAATTTAAAGATCTTAATGTATTAATTCATAATCATATTTTAGAATTTTTAAATATGATTAAAGATTCTAATTTAAGAAATAATGTTATAGAACAAATAGAAAATCCATCAACTAGTAATCAAACTAGTAATATCTTACAACAGGATAATCAAACTTATTCTATGAAAGAGATTAATAAACTCTTATATAAAAATATAGTCAACAAAATCTTGTAACTATACAAAAATTTAGTTAAAGAAATAAATATTCTTAAAAACAAAAATTATAAAAAAAATAATCATGGAAATATTAATATTATCAAACAAATAACCATCATTTATATATAAAAAATAATGATGATAATATTAATAATTAAATATTAACTTAATGATCAAATAATAATAATAATATAAAAATATATCATAAAATAAAATAATTGTGAAATAATAATTGTTATTATATTTTATTTAAAGGCAATTATTTAATAAATATAATATTACTTACAAAAAAAATTAAGGTCAATAATTATATTAGTTTAATGATAACGATAATTTTATAATAATTAAAAAATATCAATATTTATAATTTATTATTTTTAATAATAATAATAATAATAATAATAATAATAATGATAAACAACATATTTGTGTATTTCGAAATTTAATTAAGAAAATATTTGATAAATAAAAATAATTTCATTTTATTCATGTTTCATTTTTTGGTATCAAACATTTGAATAGAATAAACCTATAATTGGCTGAGTAATTATCTTGGTTATTTGGGTTGTTTCAATTATTAATTTTAAAAAATTTATTTTAGAAATAATTTCTGTGGAGATGTTTATCATTGGTGAGGTTGGATGTAGTTTCAACATATGCGGGAGTTGATGCATTGTAGTCTAGGATTCAATGTTCACCTACGAGTATTGATATCGTTGTTAGAGTAGATGTCCTGGCTAAGAAATTTATTGACTCAAGTGTAATAAACAATCTTTATTTTAATATAATTTAACTTTTTATGGTCTTGTTTTACTTTATCTGTATACTCATGCAATCAGCATAGAAAAAATCCTTGATTATACTTTAATACAAATGAATCGTAATTCGATGTTGAAACTCATTTGTAAATACTGTATAATCTAAATTCGTTCCTAGTCGATTCAGCCGCCTAAAACATGGATAAAGTTCGCTTGAGCTCGAGACTAGCATCTGTAATGTTGTGTACCGTTTTCTTTGTAAGGGCATAGAGATATCCAAACATTCAGATGGGTAGTCATATGATGATTATACTGAAAAATCCTCCCTCGGACTTTCCAAGTGGTTATCATTCATCGAGAGGATAAGTCAGTGGTTATGATTATACACCATTAGTCCTTACGACCCGGGACAACACTGAGACTCTATATGCTAGGGTTGTGCTTTGACTCGTTTACCGGCTCCAGGAGAGTCATCAGGCGGCGAGGTTGGGTATAGTTGCGACACATATAGGAACCAGTGCATTGTAGTCGGGGATTTACCGCTCACCTACGGGTGTGGATATCCTATATGATCTGATGAAATAATAGTTCGTAGAATCTCTGGCCAGAGTATGAGATGTACATTGGAGAAGGAGTTCTCCAATGGTACATGCGATGCCACTATTTATATGTATCACATAGTTATCGAATTAATATGCAACCCTCGATGAACCAATGGTTGCAGATTCGATCGGGATATATTAGATGAAGGGACCGTACTGTACGTTAATCATAATCGACTGGTTCTTGCAGGCACTATCAGTGTTACCTAGGGAATCATGGGGCGATGCTACTAGAACCTTCTACCATGGTTCGATGGGTTTAATCAGAAATATGATTTCTGACATTATCATGATCAATTGTTGATGCATAGAATGAGGCAAATTAGGATAAGCCCGAATAAAGGATTATGTCCTGAATCACAAGGAGTTGTGAACCCACGGCTAGCTGTATCCCTGAACAATTGAGGACCACACAAGCACTGGATCATTTGTTCCCGTTGAGAGAATAAATTCAAGAAGTTGAATTTATATTTATGATATAGTAAATTCAAGTAGTTGTATTTATGATAATTAAATTTTGAGAAAAATAAATTCAAGTAGTTGAATTTATGAGATAGTGAATTCAAGAAGTTGAATTTATGAATTTATAAAATTTGAAGAGAATAAATTCAAGGAGTTGAATTTATAAAATTTGAGAATTTAATTTATTAAACTCAAAAGTTGAGTTTATTAAATATTAAATTTTGGAGTTGATAAATTCAAGGAGTTGAATTTATAATTAAAATATTAAATTCAAATGTTAAATTTATAATGGATTTAATTTATTAAACTCAAAAGTTGAGTTTATTAAATATTGAATTAAATATAGTGGGAAGTGTGTTTAATGGGCATGTAAGAGTACAAGTCCAACATACTAAATAATTAAAGTTCTTAATGGACTTTGATTAATTAATTAAACTAGTTGGACTAGCTCAATTAATTAATCAAGCTCATTAATGTTAATTATGTTAACTAGGTTATGGCTTAATTATAAAAGAGAGTTGAGAGACCAAAACCCTAGCCACCACATACTCCACCTTCATGGATCTCGAAAATCCCCTCTCCCAAAGCATGAAAATTTCGACCACTCTCCTCTGAATAGAAGTTTGAGCCGCCTCTCAAATTTCGATCTCCTACGTAAAAACTTCTTTCAAATATTTTAGTGCTATTTGAAAGAGGAACAAATCTTCTAGTCGTGGACCTGATTCGAAGAATAAAGAAAGGAGATTTGAAGAAAGTTCGTAGGGAATTCATCAAGAGCTATATCCGTCAATATCGGATTAGTTGGAGCCGAGTGAATTAATTCACTAAATGTATATTACTAAAAATCTAATGAATGTTTAATTATAAAACCATACGGGTGCTCAAACAAATATTTTGATCGTCAAAATAAAATAAAAATTTTAAAACTTCCGCTGCGTTTTGGGCACGAGAAAACCGGGATCCGACAATCATATGTAATCATATGAGTTGATAGTGCAAGAAATATATGGTCAGAGTATGACATATACATTATGGAAATATTTTGCTTTAGTTGCACATATGATATCACTACGATTCTTCAAAGATACATAACATCATTATCGAAATCATTTGCAACTCTCGATATACTAATGACTACAAATTCGATCAAGATATTTGTGTTGAAGGGACCGTACTGTACGTTAACTTTAATCTATTTGTTCTTACAGGAACTATCAGTGATACATAGGGGATCATAAGATGATGCTACTATATGTTATTATCATAATCCGATGGGTGCAATCAGACTTAAGTTTTGACATTCTTGATCAAGAGGTTGATCAAAAGAATGAGACTAACTAAGGTAAATCTGAATAAGGACAAATGTTATATTGAATCACATTAAGTTGTGAACTCACGGTAAGTTGTTTCTATATATTATTGAGGGTCTCACAAGTATTGAATTATATGTTTTAGTTGAGATAGTCAAATTCAATAAATTGAATTTGATGATTAAGTATGATGAAAATCTAAAATATTGCTTATGAATGAGTTTCTAAATATCTATCTATATATATATATATATATATATATATAAAAGCAGAGTTGTTACTAAATTTAGTAAATTCCCGCCTAAATGACATTCTTAAAAAAGAAATAAACAAAAAATGTGGTAATATATATTATAATAAATATCTAAACATATTTAATTCATTATTAAAACTGTATATTAATGTCTGTGTGTATAACTACTTGAAAATTGAATCTCTCCTAGGAATTACAAACCAAATTAAATTACATTTCAAATTTTAAATCCAGAAATTAAATTCTATTCTGGGAATTATAAACCAAATTCAAATTGTTATTCAAAATTTAAATATGAATTATGAAAATTTGAAACATGTTTAAAAAATTGTGCTCCGTTAAAATCATTTTATTAATTTAAAATTAATGACACATCTATATAGATGTGTTATCGTGTAAGTGTTTCATTGTTAAGAACTATATGTTTCATTGTTAAGAACTATATGTATATGAAAACAATAAACATTTCACTTTGATAAAAAGTCACGTTATAGAGAAAGTAAAAAAATTATCATACATAATAATTTTAATAATCAATTAGATAAAATAATTATTCGTGTATCGCACGGGTGTAAAACTAGTATTCAATATTTTGAAGTTGTGAAAGTTAAATTGATACTCTCTTCATATCGGTGTCTGATTATCGATAGAGAATATAATGAATCAACAATCCTAAAATATATAATTAGTAAACATGTAAATTCTAGTTAAATGTTGATTAATAGATTTTTCAATAGACAAAACACTCGTTGAATATTCTAAGAAAATCTAGAATTAATTAATTATTTAAATAAATTTTATTTGATTATATTAAATATTTTTAAAAGTTGGAAATAGTATGAGAATATTTTAAAAAGATATAGAGTATGTTAATTAAATAATTTTTATTTAACATGATTCTAGAATAGTTTTAATTAGATTAGGATTGAGTCACTGAAAGATAATAAATATATATTATAAAAAATTTATAAAACACAACACAAGAAAATCTAGACTAGATTCTTTCCCTCCATCTAGACTAGATTCTGAAAAAATTGTCGCCTAAACCGATTATAATTTAATCCGGTTGTTTATCGAAATTTTGAATTAAAATCATCGTTATTTAGAAACAATAGTTACAAATCGTCGCTAATTTTATGATGATTTTAAATAGAAATCGTCGTTATGTTTGCGACTGTTTTATTAAATCTATAAATAAATTACTTAATTTTAAAAAAAAAGTTTAAAATAAATAATTTATATTTGAATCCCCAAAATTAATTTTACATGTTTTTTTTTAAAAAATTATTAATATCTTTATAAAATACTGGTAATCACTATTTTTTTATATAAAGTTGTTTCAAATAACGAATTTGAATATAGACATCAATAAATAAATTAGAATATTTAGAAAATCATATTGATATTTTCAAAATATGCATGTATAAATTAAAATTGATTATATATACACTTATATATAATAAAAGTGTGAAATTACATCATCATCCAAATATCATAACATCTTATGGCGTATCAATCTCGTTGTCGTCAAATGGCGTATCAGTCGCCATCGTTGTTGTCTAGATTGTGTGATGGTTCGATGAACTTCTGTGAGTAGTCACGTCCATAAAAAATTCTACAGTCGTATGAGAGTCCGATTGAGAAGCGGTCGTTGTGTGAGAATCCGGCAACGAAGTATAACTTAAATTAAAAACTAATAAATTTAAAATTTTAAAATAATATATACATAGATAAATTTATGTTTTAATTCATAAGTATGATGATGATGACGATGATGATGAGGACGACGACGACGACGACGACGATGATGATGATGATGATGATGTTTGAATTGATAAGTAGTATAAATATCATTAAATTAAATAGAATCAAAATGAAAGTTTTATTTTAAAATATAAAATTTTAGTATTTAATAATTTTTACTAAAACATATACACTAAAAAATATGTTTTTTAAAAAAATTAAATTTATATTTATACTTTCTTAAACTATAAAAAAATTAGATAATATAAGTAGATAATATAAATGCATTAAATTAAAAATATTAAATTATATTACTTAAGATTAATATAAGTACGTAACTCAAAATAATAATAACAAAATTAAATAAATTAGCAAATTGAAAACTATAAAAATAGACTATACGACATCTAGTTATACTAGTTAGACATAACATACAATTACTTTAGAAAATAAATAATCTAACAAACAACATTTTCAATTTATAAATTTATTAGTTAACAATAAAATTACTAGCTAGTTACACACATTAATTAATATTTAACATATATTATTTACAAAAAATAAAAACTATTATACATCGCTAGCTAAATTATCTAGGTTTATATACATAACATGCATGTTTTCCACTATATATATACATTTAACATAAAATTGTTGGATAAATTATTTATATGGGCTTATATATGAATAATTATGTGTTGTGGGTTGTCTATTAAGTTAAGCCCAAAATAAAGTGATCAATTAATGTTTCGAGTTATTGTGCTTTAATGTATCTAATGGGTTGTGGACCTTTAATGTGTAGAGACATAAGTGTAATTTCTGTTTTTATGATGGGCTAAAACAGAAATATCAGAAGATATTGGTAAACATTATCTATAAATATGGGTCATGGTCCGTAGATCTCGCGTTGTCACTTTCACTATTCTCTCCCCTATTAAGAAAATAGTTCTGAAGAGAAGCTAAAGGATTCTCTCAAGGAAAGAGCGCGTAGATCTGGAAGATCAAGACACGTTGTTGAGGATCGGGTTGAGTTTAGAAGGGGGGTTGAATAAACTCAACGGCAAACTTAATCGATTTTCCAGAATGATGTGCTAGAATCCTGTTAAAGATACTAGCAGATTTTTGTTCAAGTTTAAAGACCAGCAGATCACAAGATAATGTGCGGAAACGATCTGTTGGTTAGTGGGTGAAAAATAATGAAACAGAAAAACAGTAGATGGCACAGGGTTTGTTTCTGGAAGTTCGAAGATGAATCTTCTACGTCTCCCCTTCTTCTGTTTCCAGAAGGTATCACTAAAAGACTTTGGTGAATACAGTACAGCAGTTGTACACACCCACTTCAACAGGACTTACCCTTCGCCTACTGAAACTCTTAGTTTTACAACTCAACTACTTGAATGATCTTAAGTTCTGGAAAGGACTCTTTTCCAGTTACAGATTCTTCTATTAATGAGATAATGAAGTGAATAGCTTAAGAAGAGATAATGAAAATAGCTAGCACAATATCATCTCAAGTGATCAAATGTATGCAATGAAGCGTGTGCTGCTCTTTCAGTGTTGAGCTTTTGAGATAGCTGAAAGTTCTAGCGATGCTCGAATTATATTTTTCTGATTGAGATTCGTTCACTTATTTTCTTGAAAAGTCCTTCGTCTCCATATATAGGCTTCATCCAATGTTCTAAAATCTGAACGGCTCTTTTGACTTTTCAGTGGTTCAGTTTTATTGCTGAAAATGGACCCTGCAGAATACATTAAAGCAATCAGTCTCAGTTCATACCAAAAATGGTAAGCCGTCTTAAATGTTCCCGTACAACATTTAATGGCATTTAATGAAGCAATAAATGCTAGTATCACGTTAATAGATCAATGGTAATATTTAAAGACTTGAGATACACAAAATTCTGCTGGTGTTAATTTCGAGTTTTGTATTCCTTCTAGTTCTGGTTTTAGCTAAGAAGTCACTTGTTAAGTAGATTAAGCAGTACTTGATAAGTGCTGCTACTGGTTTTAGCGCGGTACAAGTGCTTCTGGTTTTCTGCTTATTTATATCTACAGGTTTTATACTTAAGCCAGCATCTACTGGTTTTGTACTAGCATCTCCACAACAAAATTAAGTCTAACACACGTTCTAAACAATTCAGGATTATGGCTTCAGGTATGCTTCTGCTTAAGATTTCAGTCAAATTCTTAATGATTTAACGTGATGGATTATGCGGTTTATGTGTTTTCCCCAACAAGTGGTATCAGAGCCATTCATGTTTGAATCATTGAGATTTGTTTAAAGTTTTTGGATACTATTTGGATCTAGATCTGAAAAATAAAATTTTGTTTTAAATTTTTTTTTGATATGGCTTCAGATCTGGAAAATATATTGATATGTTTTCAGATCTGAAAATATTTTGATACGGTTTCAGATCTGAAAATTTTTTGATAAGGTTTCAGATCTGGAAAATATTTTGGTTGAAAACCAAATCTTTTAAAGTTTCAGTTTTGGTAAAAAGATTTGGTTGTAAAATTTAAAGATTTGGTATAAGATTTCGATTTTCCTTTCGGTTTTTGTTCAACAAAATATTTTAGAGGAAAATCGAAAATTCGGATTAAATTTTTTTTTTAAAAAAGGTACGGATCCGGGTCGGGTCGTACGGAACCGGGTCGACCCGACCCATACGGAATTTCCGAAATTTTTAAATTTTTTTTTTTTCGGTTCAGGTTTATTCGGTTAAGGTTAAATATTCTTTAAATGAAATAATGATAAGGTTATATGTATTTTTAAAATTGATTAATTGAAATAAAATATCGCCAAAGTGACCTCTTTTATGAAAATTAATTTTATTTTAAAATACAAAAAGATTTTAGGTACATGTGATTTATATGAATATTGATCGGCCCAAAGGAAGGTTAATATTTAATATAATTACATATACACTTGTAGTGGTAAACATGTGATAGTTGTTTGGTTTTTTCATGTGAATAATAAATCGGCCCAAAGGAAGGTTGTTATTTGACATGATAGTTACTATCAGTGTTTGACTACTGCGCCAGAATATCACTTACAAGTTAATCTTTTGTCCAAAGATGAAACATTAATGGAGTGCTCGATATTCTGTTTATGGGGGTTACATTATTTGAATTTATTGATTATTTTATTTGGATATTTGGTTGAGCATGTATATTTGGTTTTTTGTTCTCTGTTCAGATTTGACTCCTGCAAATATTCACTCAAACATAAATTCTATTCCTATGTTAAATGGCTCTAATTTTAAATCATGGCAAGAGAATTTATTGATAGTTCTCGGAGTCATGGACTTGGACCTTGCGATAAGGGTTGAATCTCCTCCTGTCGTTACGAATAAGAGTACCTCTGATGAAAAGAGGGAGTTTGAAAGGTGGGAGAGATCGAATCGCATGTGTATGATGATCATGAAGAGGGCCATTCCACAAACATTCAGGGGCACAATGTCTAGCGACATTGCTACGGCTAAGGCTTTCCTTCAAGACCTCGAAAAGAGGTTTGCTAAAGTGAAAAGTCTGAAATTGGTACACTTTTAGCAGACCTCGTTTCAATGAAGTACAGAGGTAAGGGCAATATCAGGGAGTACATTATGGAAATGTCTCATCTTGCTTCAAGGTTAAAAGCACTGAAGCTTGACCTCTCTGAGGACTTGCTAGTGCATCTGGTTTTGATATCTCTTCCTCATCAGTTTAACCAGTTCATGGTTAGCTATAACTGTCAGAAAGAGACTTGGCCTCTGAATGAGCTCATCTCGCACTGTGTCCAGGAAGAGGAAAGGTTGAAGCAAGACAAGACAGAAAGTGCTCATTATGCCTCTACCTCGAAGGATAAAGGAAAGAAACGAAAGGATAAGGAAGCTGCGGATACACAGCCTCCGAGGAAACAACAGAAGAATCCTAGTGATTCTCAAAGTTCTGGTTGTTTTTTCTGTGGCAGTGATGGGCATATGAAGAAGCAGTGCAGTAATTATCACGCTTGGCGTGCTAAGAAAGGTATGCTTCTGAATATGGTTTGTTCTGAGGTTAATTTAACTTCAGTGCCTAGACACACGTGGTGGATAGATTCTGGTGCAACAACTCACATCAGTGTGTCTATACAGGGTTGCCTGGATTGCCAAAAACCAAGTGATGCTGAAAGATTCATCTATGTTGGTGACGGCAACAAAGTTAAAGTTGAGGCAATAGGAAAATTTAGATTATTGTTAAAGACTGGAATATATTTGGATCTTTATGAAACATTTGTTGTGCCGTCTTTTAGACGGAATTTGATTTCCATTTCTGCATTGGACAAATTTGGTTATTCTTGTTCTTTTGGAAATGGAATATTTAGTTTGTTTCTCGATTCAAAATTGGTTGGTTCTGGTTCTTTGTCAGGATACGATAATCTCTATTATTTGGATGTTATTGCTTCATTTAATGAATCCCTGCAAACAAGTAGAGGCACTAAAAGAAAATGAACCAGTGAGAATTCAGCTGCGTTATGGCACAAAAGATTGGGTCATATCTCAGAAAAGAGAATAAGGAGACTCGTGTCAGACGAAATTCTCGAACCTTTAGATTACACAGATTTTAATAATTGTGTTAATTGTATAAAGGGAAAACAAACCAAAAAAATGAGATTTGAAGCCAACAGGTGTTCAGGCGTCTTAGAACTTATACATACTGATATTTGTGGACCATTCCCTTCGGCTTCTTGGAATGGTCAACAGTATTTTATAACGTTCACAGATGATTTTTCAAGATATGGCTTTATTTATCTCATTCATGAAAAGGCACAGTCATTGGATGTGTTCAAAAGCTATAAAGCTGAAGTTGAAAATCAGCTTGGCTTAAAGATTAAAAGCGTTAGATCTTACCGTGGTGGTGAATACTATGTTAGATATGACGGTTCAGGTGAACAATGTCCAGGACCTTTTGCTAGATTCCTAGAGGAATGCGGTATCGTCCCACAGTACACTATGCCGGGTTCGCCCACTATGAATGGTGTTGGTGAAAGACGAAACAGAACGCTTAAGGACATGATGAGGAGTATGATCAGTCATTCTACCTTACCAGAATCACTCTGGGGAGAAGCACTAAAGACCGCCGCATATATCCTTAACATGGTTCCAACTAAGGCAGCGACCAAAACCCCTTATGAACTTTGGACGGGTAAAAAGCCCAGTCTTAAGCATCTGCACATTTGGGGATGCCCAGCTGAGGCAAGGTCTTACAAGCCTAATGAAAAGAAACTGGACTCAAGGACGGTTAGTTTTTATTTTATTGGATACTCTGAAAGATCCAAGGGGTACAAGTTTTATGATCCCACGAGTAAGTCGATTTTTGAGTCAGGAAATGCCCGGTTCTTTGAGGATACTGAGTATGCGGGGGGAGATAAAGTAAGGGATATTGTCTTTGAAGAGGAATATGTAAATTTTTCCACAGGTGTCTTGGACATTGATCAGGATCATATTCCTTACTTTGACCAAGACACAATACAGGAAGACAATATTAGAGATCCTCCCATTCCAGATGAACAAACTCAAGCACCTCCAGAACCTATGCCATTAAGGAGATCCACTAGAGAGCGGAGAAATGCAGTGCCAGATGATTACATTGTATTTCTTCAAGAATATGAGGCAGACATTGGATTGCTGGAGGATGATCCTATTAACTTCCGTCAAGCCATGGATAGTTCTAACTCTCAAAAGTGGAATGATGCCATGAATGAGGAGATAAAGTCCATGAAGGACAATGACGTATGGGATCTTGTCCCATTGCCTAAAGGTACGAAGCCCATTGGTTGCAAATGGATATTTAAAACCAAGAGGGATTCGAAAGGCAATGTGGAAAGATATAAAGCTCGTCTTGTCGCTAAAGGCTTTACACAGAAAGAAGGCATTGATTATAAAGAGACTTTCTCTCCGGTTTCTTCGAAAGACTCTTTAAGGATTATAATGGTTTTGGTGGCGCATTTCGATCTTGAGCTTCATCAGATGGATGTAAAGACTGCGTTTCTAAATGGTGACATTGATGAAACGATTTATATGGTGCAGCCAGAAAATTTTGTGTCCAAAGACACAAATAATATGGTTTGCAAATTAAAGAAATCCATCTATGGGCTCAAGCAGGCATCTCGACAATGGTATTTCAAATTTCATCAAGTGATCATCTCGTTTTGTTTTGAGATGAATTTGGTCGATGATTGTGTATACCATAAGTTCAGTGGGAGTCAGCATATTTTTCTGGTTTTATATGTTGATGACATTCTACTCGCTAGCAACGATATAGAGTTGTTGCATGAAACCAAGAGATTTCTAGCTAAGAATTTTGATATGAAAGATCTTAGTGATTCATCTTTTGTACTGGGTATTCAGATACATCGGAATCGTTTTCGGGGTATTCTTGGATTATCTCAGAAAGGCTATATCGAGAAAGTTCTCAAGCGATACGGGATACAAGATTGTAAACCAACAGATACCCCTGTGGCTAAGGGAGACAAATTTAGTCTCAAACAATGCCCAAAGAAAGATTTTGAGGAAAATGAAATGCAGAAGGTTCCCTATGCATCTGCAGTGGGGAGTCTGATGTATGCTCAGGTTTGTATACGTCCAGATATTGCGTACGTGACAGGAATGTTGGGACGATATTTAAGTAATCCAGGAGTGGAACATTGGAAAGCAGTCAAAAGGGTTTTACGGTACCTACAGAGAACAAAAGATTACATGCTCATATATCGGAGGTTGGATCAGCTTGAGATCATTGGGTATACTGACTCCGATTTTGCTGGATGCCAAGATAGTATGAAATCTACGTCGGACTACATCTATCTCCTTGCTGGAGGTGCCATTTCCTGGAAGAGTGCTAAACAGTCACTTATAGCTTCTTCCACCATGGCAGCTGAGTTTGTAGCGTGTTATGAGGCATCCAATCATGGAATATGGCCGCAAAATTTTGTCACGGGACTGCGCATTGTTGATGGCATTTAAAAGCCACTAAGATTACATTGTGACAATAAATCAGCATTTATGTATTCCAATAACAACAGGAGCTCGACGAAGTCAAAACATATTGACATCAAGTTTCTGGTTGTTAAAGAAAGAATTCAGAGTGGAAAGTTGTCTATTGAGCATATCGGTACAAACTCCATGGTTGCGGATCCGCTTACTAAGGGACTACCACCCAAACAGTTTCATGAGCACACTGCTAGTATGAGTGTTATGTCAATTGAGGAAATTCAGTTTTAGTGGGAGTTTGTTATTTTAAATGCTTTTCAGTTGTAGACATTTTCAGTTACAGTTATGTAAATTTATTTTCTGCAGAAATAAATTTCAAGTTAAGTCACACTCTGATTATGATTTAAAGTTTGATCTCAATAAGGTTAAAGGGATGAATAGTTGGAAATAGGCATGTTACGGTCACATTGCATGAAATTTCCATGCTACACATCCACTTCATGATCCATGTCATTCAGTTGTGTTGGCATATGTGACCATTGATGGGTTTAGTTACCTTGAGTGTAGCGAAGACTTCTTTGATCCTATGTTGATGTGATTGATGGACCGGATTTGTTATAAATACATTTCGGAATGACAAGAATTTTGAGCTCATAAGGTTATTTCACAAACATAATTATAAAGTTGCACATATAGCCCAAGTGGGAGATTGTTGGATCAATTATTTATATGGGCTTATATGTGAATAATTATGTGTTGTGGGTTGTCTATTAAGTTAAGCACAAAATAAAGTGATCAATTAATATTTCGGGTTATTGGGCTTTAATGTATCTAATGGGTTGTGGGTCTTTAATGTGTAGAGACATAAGTGTAATTCATGTTTTTATGATTGGCTAAAACAGAAATATCAGAAGATTTTGGTAAACATTATCTATAAATATGGGTAATGGTCCCCAGATCTCGCGTTGTCATTTTCACTATTCTCCCCCCCCCCCCCCTCCAATTAAGAAAATAGTTCTGAAGAGAAACTAAAGGATTCTCTCAAGGAAAGAGCGCGTAGATCTCGAAGATCAAGACACGTTCTAAACAATTCAGGATTATGGCTTCAGGTACGCTTCCGCTTAAAATTTTAGTCAAATTCTTAATGATTTAACGTGATGAATTCTGCGGTTTATGGGTTTTCCTCAACAAAAATTACATAATATATATGTAACATCCGCGCAATTTTATAAATAATATAAAGCAATAAATTAAATATATATATATAACATAAATAAATAAATAAATGTTAAATTGAATCTTAGGGCCACTGGATTTGCAATAATATCCAAAAACACATGTTAGCATGTAATTAAAATGCATGATATCCGGGAAAAAGAAGCAAAAACTAGTCCACGTCAGAGTATATAGATCAAAACCGTTGAAAAAAATGAGAGGATAGAGTTTTTATAGATGACGCTATTCAGCGACAAATTTTAGTTAGCATGTAATTAAAATGCATGATATTCGGAAAAAAGAGGCAAAAACTAGTCCACGCCAGAGTATATAGGTGAAAACCGTTGAAAAAATGAGAGGATAGAGTTTTTATAGATGACGCTATTCAGCAACAAATTTTAGTTAGCATGTAATTAAAATGCATGATATCCGGAAAAAATGATAAAGTTTTTTAGATGACCGCTATCGGCGACGGATTTTGAAAAATTTGTCGCTGAATAGCGTCATTTTTCCAAATTCAGTCGCAAAAGTTTCTATTCAAATTCAGACTTTGAATTTTTAAGTTTTGTTGCCTACTAGCGACAAAAATTATATTTGAACCGTCGCAAATTCTAGAATTCTCTCAATACATTATAATTGTGAAAGTTTCTCTCAAATCTTCGACAAATTTATTGGCGATTTACACTTGTATTTTTTGAAATGAATAAGTATGCAAAAAGTTTGACCATTAATGATCAATACCAATAACTCCAACAGAACAAGCTTTAACTATCAATGACTATAAGAAGGTTATCGAATCAAATCGATTTGAAGGACAGGACAGAGGCCAAACCAACCCACATCTGATTTCTTGTTTGAAGGCGGACTTCAATGCATAGGGGAAAAAAACCAGAATGATTCTTGAAACCTTTAAAGGAGGCAAACCAGACATTATTCCTAATGCAATAAAAAAAGAATTTGATTTGCTGCTTTGCAGTACTCTGAGGTATGTCACAAACTCACAATCAACGACGGTTCGTCTATATTGTACGCTACTAGCAGTGATGGTTGATGTAAAATTGTTGTTAACAACGACAGAACAAATAAATTGTTGTTAAATAGTGACGATTTTTATATTATCATCACTAATATCGAAAAACCGTAGGATTTTCCCCACAATTTTATTAAAACCATGGGCAAATCCAAAATTGCGATGGATTTAGAAAAAAATATCGTTACGACGGTTTCCCCAATTATGTCACAATCTGGTCCATTTTTATGTAATGTTAAGATCTCATCCTAAACTTGAGACATTCGTATCAAATAATCCAAAATTCATAGAAACTTGTAAAAATGTAAGAGTAGATGCCCTGCAAGCGAACGGTTGGCTAGAGAATTTATTGACTCAAGTGCAATAAACAATATTTATTTTAATATAATTTAACTTTTTATGGTCTTGTTGTATTTTATCTGTATACCCATGCAATCATCATAGATAAAGTCCTTGATTATACTTTAATACAAATGAATCGTAATTCGATGTTGAAACTCATTTGTAAACACTGTATAATCTAAATTCGTTCCTAGTCGATTCAGCCGCCTAAAACATGGATAAAGGTCGCTTGAGCTCGAGACTAGCATATGTGATGTTGTGTACCGCATTTCTTGGTAAGGGCATAGAGATGTCCAAACATGCAGATGGGTAGTCATATGATGATTATACCGAACAACCCTCCCTCGGACTTTCCAAGTGGTTATCATTCATCGAGAGGATAAGTTCGTGGTTATGATTGTACACCATTAGTCCTTACGACCCGGGACAACACTGAGGCTCTATATGCTAGGGCTGTGCTTTGACTCGTTTACCGGCTCCAGGAGAGTCATCAGGTGGCGAGGTTGGGTGCAGTTGCGACACATATAGGAGTCAGTGCATTGTAGTCGGGAATTCACCGCTCACCTACGGGTGTTGATATCCTATGTGATCTGATGAAATATTAGTGCGTGAAATCTCTGGCCAGAGTATGAGATGTACATTAGAGAAAGAGTTCTCCAGTTGTACATGCGATGCCACTATTTATTCTCAAAGATGTGTCACATAGTTATCAAATTATTATGCAACCCTCGATGAACCAATGGTTATAGATTCGATCGGGATATATGAGATGAAAGGACTGTACTGTACGTTAATCATAATCGACTGGTTCTTGCAACTATCAGTGATACCTAGGGAATCATGGGGCGATGCTACTAGACGCTCTTACCATGATTCGATGGGTTTAATCAGAAAATAGTTTCTGACATTCTCATGATCAAATGTTGATGCATGGAATGGGACAAATTAGGGTAAGCCCGAATAAATGAGTTGTGAACCCAAGGCTAGCTGTATCCCTGAACCATTGAGAGTCACACAAGCACTGATTTATTTGTTCCCGTTGAGATAATAAATTTAATGAGTTGAATTTATAAGAAATAAATTTGATATGATCAACCGATAAGCTTATAAATTAAGTTTATAAAAGCTTATAAAAATTTTGAGAGCATGACTGCTAAAACAGTCAAAAGGAGTACACCTGCCTTATTTAGACATTGATGACCTCGAAATTAAAGTGTGTATCATAATACAAATAAGTTGAAATTGTCACATCGATGATGTTGGATCGTCGATCGAGATTATGATGATATTAATGTAATGGGAGCATGGATAATGAGCTTGTAAGAGTATAATCCCATCATGCTAATTTATTAAAGTTCAAATGGAATTTGATAATTATATTTTAATTGAGTTAAAATATAGTTCATTAAATTTTATAAAATATGGTATTGATTTATGTAATATGGAAATATTCATGATACCATAATTTAAAACTTGCACACAAGCAAAATAATATATATGCATATTTTCGAAATATGCATGATTGTGGTGTGCTGATTTCGAGAATCATATATATATGTTTGAAATCCATTAACCTAATTAATGTGATTAATTAAGGTAATTGCAATTAAACAAAATAATAAAATATATTATTACTTTGGTCAATATAGAAGATCACCGAAGCTTCAAAAAGGAATAAGAATTTTGATTCTTATTTGGACATAAGGCATCCAAAACTTTTGCTTTAGAAATTTTTTTTTCGGCTCTTCCAATTCCTTTGTGCTCTCAAAAGGGTTTTTTTTTTTAAAAAAAATTGTGTTCTATCTCTACGCAAAAAATATTCTATACTTTCTAGTGCAAGTTAGAAGAAGAACAAGTAATCCGATCGTGGACCTGATTCGAAGATTAAAGAAGTAGATCGAAAAATGTTCGTAGGGATTTACAACAAGAGCTACGTCCGCTAATATCGGAGTAGTTGGTGCCAAGTGAAATTATTCACCAAAGGTATAATTATTTAACATCCTATGAATGTTTATTTTTAAAACATACGAGTGCTCAAAAATATCTTGAATGTCACGATCTAAAATTTTTAAAATTTTCGCTGCGTTTTAGGCACGAGAAAACCGAGATCCAACAAAAAATCCTATCTGACTGACATACATTGCGAATAAAATGAATCAGTCAATGAACTTTGGGAAACACCAGCATGTTTTATGGAGAAATACTAATGCATCAATAGTAATTATGGTTTAATTAAAAATTATAATAAACAACTATTTATAGGGCCAGATATTTTTCTTTTTCTCACATGCAAATGTTAAAACGAACTTACAGATGGGGCCATATACAATAATTATCATGATGGGATTCCATATGTAAGATGAGACGATATTAAACTAATGGTTATTCTTCTTCTTTTTTTTAAGAATCATAAACTTCATAAAAAGAAAAATAAAAAATAAAAAACCCATTTCCAAACTTTTTTGTACATATAATTGAAAGAATATTTTGTTACGTTTAAAAATTCTACAAGATATATATATATACTAGGCAAAGATTTCATATTGTTATACTCGATAACCTTCTACAATATTGTTTTATATACATCCATGTAAAATATTTCCTCTTTTTAAAATTTTAATTATCCCTCTTTTATATATATATATTAAAATGGTATTGTATTTAAAAAAAATGGTATTGTACTTATTATTTATATTTATGGATAGATATAAAATATTGATGTAATAAGATCCATGCAGTTTGGGCGGGCGACTATGGTCCACTGAATTTATGCACGTCAAGCAAGGTCAAATCAATTATGATAGAAAAAATTAGTTTTCTTTGAGAATTAACAAATAGAATTTTCAAAAAGATAGAACATATGTCTTTGAATTTTGATTTAACTAAATTCAAATTATTAAATTAATTTTCTAAATATGTGTGGGATACATTTGAACGTGATGTGTTGCAGAATCGACATTTTTCATTAAATGCATCCAATGAGTGGAATGGCCCCCTATTATTCTGCAATTGCACATAAAACATTAATATCATACCACGAACATGAAGAAATTAGGATACGGCATGTGCCAAGATGGTTTCGGTCTATGTTATATAGATAAAAATGTTCTATTATGATACATTAATGTTGGATTTAGGTTAATTTCATTAATTAGAAGTAATATGTTTATATTTTGAATTAGGGCTCTAATGTAGTTAAAAGAAAGTCAGATGTGAAGAGACTTCTAAGTATTTAGATAAATTTTTGGGTTAACCCAGTAGTTTGAAAATCATGTTAGTCAGTAAACTGTATTGATCAAACCATGTCTATTATAATATTATTTTATTATTAATATTACTTATTGTTGGGGATCGATAACAAGTTTAGAGGGGGGTAAATAAACTCTTTCTTTTGTTGGACGATTTTGCAAAGGGTGCTAGAATCCTGTTAGAGATTATAGCTAATCTTGTTCGAATGTAAATCCAACAGATCACAATAATAAGTGCGCAAACGCTCCAATGGAGTACGGTGAGAAACAATAAAACAATAGGCAATTGAAAAGTGGTTGTTTCTGGAAGTTCGAATACAAAATCTTCTAGGTCTCCCCTTCTTCTATTTCCAGAATTATCACTAAAAGACTTGGATATTACAGTACAACACTTGTACACACCCACTTCAGTAGGGCTTACCCTTAGCCTACTGAAACTCTAAGTTACACAACTCAGTAAAACGAATACAACAAAGTTCTAAAAAAGACTCTTTCCCATATTACAAACTCTTCTCAATAAGATATAGTAAAGTGTTTAGCTTGAAGAGATTTCGAAACAGCAGCAGTTCAAAATGATCTCAAAAGATCGGATATAGATAATAAAGCGTGTACTGCTTTTCTGCATGTTGAGCTTGAAGATAAGTAGTTGATGATAGCTCAAAACTCACGTTGGAATAATCGTTGTGTGGATAATGATAATAACATTGTTTTCTATAAAGGATTGACCTCTATATATATAGAAAACTTTGAGTCCAACGTCTATAATCAAAAACAGCTTCTGAGGCTCCTGAGTAAAATCAGCTTTAATACCTAAAAAAAGGTCCTGCAGAAAGTTTCAGAAAAATCAATCTTGTTACATACCAATACTAATAAGGAGCGATAAATATCTTTGTACGGCATTAATGGTGCAATTAATACTAGTACTAGGTAAAGTAACGGTAACATTTAAGACTGTAAAGATTCAAACAAAAGACGTTAAGTTAGCTTCTGCTTAAGCTGAGTTTTGCTTTTAAAGCTATGTTCTGATTCTGGTTTTTTAAGCCGTTTAAGTACTCGAAGAGTACTACTTTTGTTAATGCGATACGAGAGCTTCTGCTTTTATACTGTCTTCTGATTATAGCTATCGCGACCTACTGGTTTTTACTCTCATCACCACAATTAAATTAAGTCTAACAATTTCTCCCTTTGTAGTGATGCCAAAACCTAGAAGTTAGTAAACAAAAATTAAAACAATAAGCAGATAACAATTGTAACAGAATAATCGATAAGTGAATAGTCAGTAAAACAGAGTTTAATCATCAGTCCCGATGTCTCTGAACATCGTTTCCTCATCCTAAGGATCTTGGTTCATGTAGGAAGATTCTGCATGATGTCCTCCAGTTCTGCCTTCTTCTAACCTGCCTTCTGCTTCCCCCTTTTTGGCATCATTGGCCCGAACACGAGTGAGTAAGTCATGCACTCGGCCAGTAAGAGTAAGAATTCCATTATTCAGCATCTCCAAAAATGGTGATTGATTCGAAACTCGCTCATTAAGATCATGAAGAGATTGAGATTGAGACTCAATCTTGGCATCAATAGTTTCAGGTTTCGAGTCCATAGCTTCTACTTTGGTGGAGACTGAGTGAATAACTGAATCATGATCAAAGACAGTTTTAATGATGTCAGCTTGACCTAGTAAGATGTTGGCCTGACTTGAGAAAACATTTTGTCTGAAAAGGTTGGTTTCTACATGCAGTTTGGCCAATGATTCTGCCGTGCGAGTGACTTCTTTTGAGATGCGGTCACGGAAGAATCTGGTGGCACTAACTTCACCAGCATGTTCAAATGACAATTGTTTAACAATCTGTGACAGATTATCAAGATTTTTTCTCAAAATATCTATCTCGAATTCAAGATCAAATGTTGCTTCTGCTGGGGACGGTGTTCTTTCGAGCATACGCTGTCTGATCTCTGCGCGACGATCGATGTGATCAGGAGAATCAGCAGGAGGAACAATCAAAGCAGTAGAGGCATCTTCTGGTGGAGCAGTAGTTGGTTCGGCAGAGGTTCTTCCAACAGCAGTAGTTTGTTCTGGAGCTGCACTCTCTTCTGGTTGGGCAGCTTCAGTGGTTTCCAGTTGCTCAGCGGCTGGAATGGATTCAGATGGCATATTCAAAATAGTTTCCATTTCCGCTTGATGTTCAGCAGAAAATATCTCCAGATTTGGCAATGATTGAGATGGAGCGGCATCTGATTCTGTCATTGGTGGTCTGCTAGTTGAGTTTCTGGTTGGACCACATCATCTGCCTGAGCTATTTCTGGTGCAGTAGAAGAAGCAAGAACAATAGATTGAATGACTTCATTAACTGAAGCCAATTCACAAACAGAAATCAGAGATGATGACTGAGTAGGCATCGTCAGGGATGCAGGAGTACTGGAGACCTTATCTTCTGATAGAGTTGTGGTCCTTTTCTCAACTGGCTTATTTTGAAGAAAGTCTGGGATGAAGCCTACTTTGTACTGCACAGGCTCTCCAAAGGCCTGTTCTTGAGCAAGAAGTTGCTCATTCATCAATATCAGTCGATTATTCAAAAGTTGAATGACATTCTGATCCTGAGCAGAAGTAGGAATCATAGAGTCGAAATTAGACTTAAGAGTCTTTAAAACACATTCCAGCTTCTGGCACTTCAGCTGCTCGAGAATGTAGCTTCTTCTGTTCATTGCTTCAATCACATTAATGGTCTTAGCAGAATCAAAGACCTTCTTTTCACTCTTCACCATTTTTGCATAAACACCTGGTGTTTTCAAATGAGTGATTGGGTGGAAAATTCTAACTTTCAGCCAATCATCAAAGAAAGTCATGTTTTCACTGATAGATTTTTCAATCTCCTCCATGTGAAGATTAATAGCAGTGATAACGGATGACTTGGCGTAATGAGTTTGCGATTCTGCAACAAGTTTTCCCTTGCCTTTATCTGAAAAAGAAGCCGGCATCAGGGGTCTAAAGGCAAAAGACCCTGCAGTAGATTCTCTAATAACGACTCCAGACGTGGGTCTGAAAGTCGGAACAAAAGTTGAGGTGGTTGCAGTAGAGATGGCTGCTGGTTTAGATGATGTAGATTCTGGAAACACTTGTCTCAGAGAGACAGTGTTTAAATCAGCAACAGCTGCTGTTTTGTTGAGGCGGAAAGTTGTGCGGACTTTCTTCTTGCTTGGGGTGGCTGGGAGTGAGGCTTTGGTTGGAGCAGCGGATTCTTCAGATACTGTTTTATCTGAATCAGTAGAAACAACCGCTCTTTTCCTCTTGATCTTCTTTTGATGTCCTTGAGCTTCAGTCTGAGTGTCACCAATCTCCTTTTCAAGGCAACAAATTCAGCCAAAGTTGGCTTAGGCCTTAGAGCAAGTACATTATTAGCGTCGGCCATAGTAACAGATGAACCATCATGTTCAGAAGTAAAAGAAAAACTAGCATCCTTCAACATCATGCTGATCTGAACAGCAAAACCAGTACCCTTCCTCACAATCACGTCCTTCATGATTCTGAACAAAAATCGACTCCAGTCCATTTTAAAATCAGAAGTGATAGATACCATTACTTGAACCTTTTCTTTGGTCAACTTATCAAACGTACCAACTTTGACCAGAAGTGCCTTTGCCACAATATCGGCAAGCACTTGGTATTCCATTTTCAGAAGCTTCTTGAAGCAAGAGGGAGAGAGTTCCTCTCCAGAAGCTGAGAATGAGGTAAGGGCAGTAGAAATCTCCTCCTTAGAAATAATTGAGAAATCTGAAGTACCTGAGAGTGGAAGAAAGAAAATCGATCCCAGCAGTGTAGCATCGATGGAGATGGATGCATCTCCCTGGGAGTAAATAATTTTCCCATCCTAAATGGTCGCTTTCGCATAGAAGTCCAGGAGGGTAGTCTTGTATATGATTGCTGGAACCTCTAAAATCCTCCTTAGACCAGATTTTTCAATGGCCTTGAACATCTTAACAAGATTGTCATCCTTGATTTTCAGAACTGATGCAAAGTTAAATTGGTAAGCATTTAGTGTATAAGCTCCAGCCATTTTTGCAAATAAAATGAGTTTGAAGTAGATTCTGTAGTAGAGATGAATGGAGAGAAAGCAGTAGCTAGTATGCAATAGTCTGAGATCGTAAAAGATGAAATAAGAAGGAAGAGGCGGTTAATATTCAAAATGTAGAGCCGTCAGTGAAAACATAAGGGCACATTCAATATGTTTGCGGTTGAGTTTTTGAAAAGTTAAAAGATGAGTGTCAGGTACGCCAAAATTTTAAAATATACTAAAAAAGAGGCGGGCTGTCCAAGCGGTTATTAAAGAAAATCAGAAGAGGATTTGTCGTCTTATGATAATATCTTTTGGAAGTCATAAAGTTCTGAAATATCTCCAGCACTTTGATAAAAACCAGTAGACACATTGTTTTATCGAAAAGACAAATCTCCTTCACCTTATGACATGGCATGGAAATATCAGTCACAATAAAAATAATTCCCCCTGAATAAATGCAAATAAATATTAAAAGCGAAGATACGAGATCCGAAGGAAAGACAGATGACTCTTGATATTCGTGCATGAGATGAACAGTCAAGTGGCTCTTTGGCTTCCCCGAGGCTTAATATAAATACCTGGAAACACACAAACTAAGTCATTTAAACATTTATAAAATCAAAACAAATGGATGGTGTAAGCATTCTCTCGGAGTCTTCTCCAGAGTCGGATTCAATAGATGAGTTTCAAAGGTAACTTCCAGCTTCTCGTAAGATGATGTTTGAAGACATCCTTTTCCAAGAGATGAAGACTTGGAAAAAATTCCTTGACATGTAATCTGAACAATCAGTTAGATTATTCTAAATTATGTTAGAAGCTGTGGAAGAATCCCTTTCAGCAACCAAGATCACGCGAAGAGAGGGGGATTATTCCATAGTATAGAAGGGCAAAGCTGCGGAATCATCCCTTTCACAAACCACGATCATGCAAAGAGAGGGGGTGATTCCGGTAGCTTCTAGTTAGGTTCTTGCTGAGAGTCTCAGTACTGCTGATATCAACAATTGTAATAGCTTAGACAATGTAATGCATCTGGTTTTATGAATGAAATGTTTTATTTTGCCATATCTCTTGTTTATCTACTGATTTTACTTACTGCATAAAAGAAAACAGAAGATAGTAAACAGTAATTAAGATAAATCAATTAAACCGAGAACATTACGAAAATAAGAAAACTTATTCTCAGGCAAAGGCTTAGTAAAGATATCTGCTGCTTGCTGATCATTAGGGACATATTCCAGAAGAATGTCCTTCTTCTGCACATGATCGCTAATTAATTGATGTCTGATGTCAATGTGCTTCGTTCTGGAATTAAGTACTGGATTGTGCGTAATTGCTATAGCACTGGTATTGTCACAGAATATAGGTGATTCAGAGGCTTGAACTCCGTAGTCTTTAAGTTGTTGTTGCATCCACAGTATTTGAGAGCAGCAGCTTCCAGCAGCAAGGTATTCTGCTTCTGCAGTAGACGTAGCTATGAAAGTCTGTTTTTTACTGAACCAAGAGATCAACCTATCACCAAGAAATTGACAAAAATCACTTGTGCTTTTTCTATCCAGTTTGCAACCTGCATAGTCAGCATCTGAATATCCAATAAGATTGAAAGAAGAATCATTGGGATGCCATAGGCCGACATTTTGAGTACCCTTTAAGTATTTCAGCATACGTTTAGCAGCAATATAATGTGATTGCTTAGGGTTAGATTGAAATCTTGCACAAATACAAACAGTTTACATAATATCAGGTTTACTGGCAGTAAGATATAACAATGAACCAATTAGATCACGATACTGAGTTACCTCTACTGAAATTCCATTTTCATCCTTATCAAGTTTAGTAGATGAGCTAATTGGAGTGGAAGCAGCAGAGCATGTTTCCATGCCAAACTTTTTCAGTAGTTCCTTAGTGTACTTGGCCTGATTTATGAAGATTCCAGTATCAAGTTGCTTGATCTGCAGTCCTAGGAAGAATGTCAATTCTCCCATCATGCTCATTTCAAATTGTTCCTGCATTAATTTATAAAACTTTGCACACAATTTGGGGTTAATTGACTCAAAGATAATGTCATCAACATAAATCTGTACTAACAAAATGTGCTTATTCTTAACTAAAGTGAACAAAGTCAACAAAGTCTTGTCTACTGTGTCGATTGTAAAATCATGATTGACAAAAAATTGTGAGAGCGTGTCATACCAAGCTCGAGGTGCCTGTTTTAAACCATATAGGGCTTTGTGTAATTTTAATACATGAGGCGGTAAAAAATTATCAATAAAACATGGAGGTTGTTCAAGGTAGACCTCTTCTTGCAGTAGACCATTTAGGAAGGCGCTTTTCACGTCCATCTGTTAAATTTTGAAGTTTTTGAAAGCAGCAAAGGCTAAGAATATTCTGATAGCTTCAAGCCTTGCTACTGGTGCATAGGTCTCATCATAGTCTATTCCTTCTTCTTGTCTGAAACCTTGAGCCACCAGTTTTGCTTTATTTCTAACAACTGTACCTTCTTCATTTAGCTTGTTTCTAAATACACACCGGGTTCCAACAACAGCTTGATGAGATGGTCTAGGTACAAGAAACCAAATTTCATTTCTTTTAAATTGATTTTGCTCCTCTTGCATAGCTTCAATCCAACTGGGATCTAGAAGATCTTCTTCAATCTTCTTTGGTTCATCCTGAGAGATAAAAACATCATGCACATATTCATTAATAATTTGCCTTCTGGTTCTTAATGGAGCTGCTGGATTACTAATAACCAAAGATAGAGGGTGAGATTTTCTCCAGACAAAAGGGTTTAAAGAAATTTCTTTCTGGTTTGATGGATTCGGATCATGCTCAGCTAAAGCAGTAGCAGGTTCTGGAATGTCAACTTCTGGTTCTGGTTTGATAGAGGAATGTCTGGTTCTGGATTTTGAACATCTTTGACACTTGGTTCTGCATCATCTTTACTATCTAGTTCGAGATGAATCATATGGGGCCCTTAGTTCCTAATCGTTATTACACTGCACTTTGATTAGGGTTAACTAATTACAGCAGAAAACGAGTTTAAAATTTCTTTTACAATGAGCCCAAATCATTTTATTTGAATACTAAAAATAGTATTTAATCTCACGTCATAAACATGCCCACACGTAATCAAAACCAATCATATACAAACAACTCATATCATCGAGACATGCCCCGGTATATAGATACATATACATATATACTGGGAACAAGACATAAACATAAAACCTCAGCCCAAGCTGTGGCTCCCTCCAGAAGTACCCTCTCCGGTCTCCTGATATCCTGGAGTACCTGCCATTGTCCACACACAAAGACAACAACAGCCCCCCTTGGGGGTGAGCAAAGCTTCTTATGGAACAACCAATCATATATACCACAAATATCTAAACAATGATATATGGTATGCAATGCATGTATGTCGTGGAGGTATCGGGTCAAATGTCCATCCACTGAGCACATGTCAGAATCAATCGAACCGCTATCAAATAAATGCTCGAGCTGGCACACCGGCCAATATGGGATACTCGTATGATAGCGTCGGCAAAGCGCCATCAAATCCCAAATCTCATATATAATCATATGGGGCCACAATTGTCAATGCTTTACGGGTCATATAATATCGGCATAGCGATTGTGTTCACAAACCCCGGAATCCAATCCAATCATATCAGGGTATCCAAGGAATCATAGCTCAACGTGCATGTCATATATCGATGTATGCATAAAATGATGTGTGTTAACAAAACATTTATTTTATACATCGATATCTCAATCTCAATGTCATGTATGCCACATCAATTAACAAATAAGGCATATAAACACATAATCTCATTCCAATCAATCAAATCAATCCGACATATATCATATAATACAGATACCTGTCGTATGTTACCCGGTCGCAACATACCTCAATTCTTCGTTTCCAGTTGATGTAGCCTGAAGATATTGATATTACACTTTATCTACATCAATAACATACTCATTCCAATCAATAACATACTCCAAAATCATTAATATGAGTTTCAAATATCATTTGAAACTTCAAAAATTCATATCAAATCAAATTCATATCATAATTCAATTCCGACTTCGAATATAAGTTTCTTGTCAGTTATTCTACTACATATCAGAAATTCAACTTCAAATACATGCTATTCCAGCACTTTGATATTTAGAGCTACTGGAACTTGAAGAAAATTACCTCAGTCAGAGGCCCTCGACGCGACGATTACAAATATATAATTTGTTTCGCGTTTAGACAGCGTTTCGAAGTCGATTTGGACGGAAGAAATCGGAATCTCGAACTTTCCTCTCGAACTACGGTGAAGAAATGACGAAGAAACAAAGTCTGATTCTTATCTCCATCGCTCTAGCTCTCGGGCGGTAGAATTCTCGCACCCGAGCGCGAGACATTCTGCCCCCGACTCAAATATGTACCGCGCTCGGGCGGTCACAAACTACCGCTCGGGCGCGGCATGTCCTGTTCAAATGCCACTTGCTCCACGCTCGGGCGGTCACAACTACCGCTTGGGCGCGAAGTGTTCTACCCGAACACTCAAAATTTCTACCTTGGCGCTCGGGCGGTCATTTTCTACCGCCCGGACGCCACTCGTTCTGTACAATTATTTATGTTTATACTAAATTGGCGTCCGACCTCTCCAATCGAGCTCTTACAACGTCAATTCATATTCAATATTCATTTTCTCAATTTCCTTGTCATAATATACATCAAATACATAATCACATGACAATTTCATGAATTATCGATAATCACACATGATTCACGATAATACGATACACGGTCTTTAGATTTCTCCCCCTCTTAAAAGATTTCGTCCTCGAAATCTCAAACATCTCTATATACATAACATTGGCAAACATACATATGTCATCAGTTATAGTACATATCAAAACTAAAATCAGTAAAAGGATCAGAATACATAGAATACAATGGAACAGATGGATTAGCATCAAATAAATGCGGATATGAATCTCGCATTTTGCTCTCCAATTCCCACGTCGACTCTTAAACACCATGTCGTGTCCATTGCACTCGTACTAGAGGAATCGATTTATTACGCAATATCTTCTCCTTTCGATCCATAATACGAACAGGTTGTTCGACATAGGAAAGAGAAGGATCCAGTTCAACCTCGTCAGGTGCAAGTACATGTGATGGATCGGGTTCATATTTCCTCAACATAGAAACATGAAACACATCATGAATAGCAGATAGAGCTGGTGGCAATGCCAATCGATATGCAAGATCACCAACTCGATCCAGAATTTCGTATGGACCAACATAACGAGGAGATAGTTTCCCTCGCATGCCAAATCGAACCGTGCCTCTAAAGGGAGATATTTTCATAAACACTCTGTCACCTTTCTGAAATTTTAAGGGTCGTCTTCGTTTATTCGCATAACTTGTTTGACGATCCTGAGCAGCTTTCATCCGCTGCCGATTTAACTGAACCTTATCATTCATTTCCTGTATCATTTCAGGTCCAGTCAATTGTCTCTCACCAATCTCATCCCAGAATAACGGTGATCTACATCGTCTCCCGTATAGAGCTTCAAACGGTGCCATACCGATGCTCGTCTGAAAGCTATTATTATAAGAAAATTCAACCAATGATAAGGCATCCTGCCATCCCATTCTGAAGTCCATCACAACAGCACGCAACATATCCTCTAACATTTGAATCGTACGCTCGGTCTGGCCATCAGTTTGACGATGATAAGCAGTACTCATAGCCAAACGCGTACCCATCGCCTCTTGAAAACTACCCCAGAACTTAGAAGCAAATCTGGGATCACGATCAGATACAATTGAGACTGGCACACCATGCAGTCTCACAACATTCTCAATGTATAAACGGGCCATTCTCTTATAGGGATAAGTCCGCTCATACGGAATAAAATGCGCAGATTTCGAAAGCCGATCAATAATCACCCAAATAGCATCACAGCCCTTGGGAGAACGAGGTAAATGAGTCACAAAATCCATAGCGATATGTTCCCAATTCCATTTCGGGATTTCAAGACTATGGAGCAATCCTCCCGATTTCATTCTCTCGGCTTTTACTTGCTGGCAGACAAGACATTTCGAAATAAACTCAGCAATGTCCTTCTTCATACGTTTCCACCAAAATTGAGGTCTCAATGTCAAATACATCTTTCGGCCTCCAGGGTGAATACTGTATTTGCTACAATGTGCTTCTCGAAGAAGGGCAAATTTCAAATCAGAATCATCAGGAACTACCAGCCGACCATTAAGTCGTAAAGAACCATCAGAAGAAATTTGAAATCTAGACTGATGTCCTGCAGATACCAGTTTTTTCGACTTTTGGATCTGAGCATCGCTTCGTTGGGCCTTTCGTATCTTCGATATCAAATTCGGCTCAATTTGCAATGCTGAGACAGTGACAGAATTCCAATTCGAGTGAAAAGTCCAGCCAGAAGTACATATATCCTCATGTACCTTGGCGACACTGACATAAGCTAAAACAGAATCATGAACTTTACGGCTCAGGGCATCTGCTGTAACATTCACCGATCCAGGGTGATATTGAATCTCACAATCAAAATCCTTCAGGAGATCCATCCACCTGCGTTGCCTCATATTCAAATCAGATTGAGAAAAGAGATATTTCAGACTCTTGTGGTCCGAATAGATAACAAACTTTTCTCCGTACAAATAATGGCGCCAAATCTTCAGTGCAAACACAATGGCAGCCAATTCGAGATCATGAACAGGATAACGTGTTTCATGAGATTTCAATTGACGAGATGCATAAGCAACCACTTTGCCATGTTGCATCAGAACACATCCCAAACCTTTACCAGACGCATCTGTACAAACCACAAATCCTCCGGTACCTGAGGGAATAGTAAGCACATGTGTTGTGGTCAATCTCGTCTTCAATTCAAGAAAACTAGCTTCACATTCATCTGACCAAATGAATCGCTGATTCTTCTGTGTCAGTTGAGTAATAGGTTTAGCTATCTTCGAAAATCTTTCAATAAAACGACGATAATATTCAGCCAAACCCATGAAGCTACGGATCTCAGGAACATTCGTAGGTCTTGGCCAATTCAACACAGCTTCGACCTTCGAAGGATCAACAGATATGCCATGTTTCGAAATGACATGGCCTAAAAACACCACTTTGTCCATCCAGAACTCGCATTTGGACAATTTAGCATACAAATGACTAGTACGAAGAGTTTGAAGTACCGGCCTCAGATATTCAGCATGTTCCTTTTTCGATTTCGAATACACATAATATCATCAATAAAGACGATAACGAATCGGTCAAGATAATCTCGGAAGACACGATTCATTAAGTCCATAAAGATAGCAGGAGCATTCGTAAGACCAAAAGGCATAACCAATAATTCATAGTGGCCATACCTCGTACGAAAAGCAGTTTTGGGTACATCTTCGTCTCGAACTCGTACTTGATGATACCCAGAACGAATATCAATCTTCGAGTATACAGAAGTACCTTGAAGCTGATCAAACAAATCATCAATACGAGGAAGTGGGTTCTTGTTTTTCACAGTAGCCCGATTCAGTTGCCTATAATCAATACACATTCGCATAGTACCATCTTTCTTTCGATCAAATAAAACTGGAGCTCCCCAAGGTGATACACTCGGTCGAATATATCCCTTATCGAGAAGATCCTGTAATTGTTCTTTCAAGTCTTTCAATTCCAATGGTGCCATGCGATAGGGGGCTTTCGAAAGAGGCGCAGTCCCCGGCACAAGATCAATACTAAACTCGACTTCTCGATCAGGAAGAAAATCAGGAATCTCATCGGGAAATACATCCGGGAATTCTTTCGCAATAGGAATCTCAGATAAAGAAGACTCCTTCTTCGAAATATCAATAGCGTAGATAAGATAACCCTCATCTCCGCTAGTCAACAATCGGGACATTTCCAAAGAAGATACCAATGGAATTTTGGCTTGGGAACACTTGCCATAAAAATTCCACTTGGGTCCATCAATCGGTCGAAATCGAACCACTCCATGACAACAATCAGCAGTAGCTCGATTAGTCATCAAGATATCCATGCCAACAATACAATCAAATTCGTGCATTGGGAGGACAATCAAATTCAGAAATACCACATTATCCTCGTATATCAATACACAATTATGCACAACTCTTTCAGACAAAATAATCTTCCCTGCTGGCGTGCCTATCGACAAAGTATCATACAACGGGGTACACTCAATATCGTGAGATGCAACAAATGCATGAGATATGAATGAATGAGATGCTCCTGTATCAAATAAAACACGTGCAGGATAATCGCAAAGCGTGCAAATACCTGCAATCACGCCTCCAGGAGCTTCTCTTGCCTGATCCTCAGTCATGGCGTACACTCTCACTTGGGGAGGAACTTGGGCACTCTGACCACCCGGTCCTCGATATCGTGGGACACTCGACTGCTGAAAAGATGGAACAGGAACAGCAGGTCTCATCATACCAGGGGCCACCTCTAAATCCTGGCTGGGGCTGAGCAGAAGTCGTACCCCTGTCCGGACATACTCGAGAGAAATGGCCTTCCTGCCCACATTGATAACAAGTACCAAACATACCTCGACACTGCTCGATAGTATGTTTACCTCCACAATGGCTACAGTAGGAAGCAATCACAGGATTCCCTCGCTGTGATCCACTCAAACTCGAAGAAGACGAAGAAACAGAACCAGTCTTCTTGAACTTCTTACCTCTCGGCCTCAAAGTAGGCTGCTGAGCTGACACCGGAGGTGGAGGAGTATACTGCGGACCTCCTCTCCTACTCCAGCCTCGGCTGCCTTGGCTCGTTCAATTGCCTCTGCGTAGCTGGTAGGCAATCCAGAAACAACATAAGTATATAAGACAGGATGTAATCCATTTACAAACCTATTATATTTTGCCCTCGCATTCCCAGCTACATGAGGTGCATACTTCAACAGAGTAGAAAATTTCGAAGCATACTCCGCAACAAACATCGTTCCCTGCTGCAGATTATTGAATTCATTCTCTTGTGCAGTATAATAAGAAGGAGGGGAATACTGCTCCAAAAACTGGGCCTTGAAGACATCCCATGTGACTTCAATTCCGGCTTCTTTCAATCCAATCTCAGCGGCTTCCCACCAAGATTTAGCTCGGTCCTTCAACTGATAAAGAGCAAGTTTCAGCCTCCGAGCCTTGGAATATTCCACAATATTAAACAAGTGCTCGATATCTTTCAGCCAGGCCTCAGCTCTTTCAGCACTCTCAGTGCCAAAGTACCTCGGTGGTTTCAAATCCTGGAATCGAGCCATCACAACATTCATGGACAATCCTTCAAATTGCCCAACAATCCTCTCAGTACTGCTACTCGCAGTCTCATTTGTGGGATCCATCTACAAATCAAAAGATGAATAACACAATTTCATAATCTCATCATCTCATATCGTCAATCTCGTCAAATACTTACTCAATTCAAATCAAATAAGAGCAAGTAATACAAATAATTCAAACACATACGCACAATTCATTTGTGTCTATTCAAGTGTACACAAAACTCAATCGAGCATTCCCAGCTATGCTCTGATACCATACTGTGTGGGGCCCTTAGCTTCTAATCGTTATTACACTGCACTTTGATTAGGGTTAACTAATTACAGCGGAAAACGAGTTTAAAATTTCCTTTACAATGAGCCCAAATCATTTTATTTGAATACTAAAAATAGCATTTAATCTCACGTCATAAACATGCCCACACGTAATCAAAACCAATCATATACAAACAACTCATATCCTCGGGACATGCCCCGGTATATAGATACATATACATATATACTAGGAACAAGACATAAACATAAAACCTCAGCCCAAGCTGTGGCTCCCTCCAGAAGTACCCTCTCCGGTCTCCTGATATCCTGGAGTACCTGCCATTGTCCACACACAAAGACAACAACAGCCCCCCTTGGGGGTGAGCAAAGCTCCGTATGGAACAACCAATCATATATACCACAGATATCTAAACAATGATATATGGTATGCAATGCATGTATGTCGTGGAGGTATCGGGTCAAATGCCCATCCACTGAGCACATGTCAGAATCAATCGAATCGCTATCAAATCAATGCTCGAGCTGTCACACCGGCCAATATCGGATACTCGTATGATAGCGTCGGCAAAGCGCCATCAAATCCGAAATCTCATATCCAATCATATGGGGCCACAATTGTCTATGCTTTACGGGTCATATAATACCGACATAGCGATTGTGTTCACAAACCCCGGAATCCAATCCAATCATATCAGGGTATCCAAGGATCATAGCTCAACGTGCATGTCATGTATCGATGTATGCATAAAATGATGTGTGTTAACAAAACATTTATTTTATACATCGATATCTCAATCTCAATGTCATGTATGCCACATCAATTAACAAATAAGGCATATAGACACATAATCTCATTCCAATCAATCAAATCAATCCGACATATATCATATAATACAGATACCTGTCGTATGTTACCCGGTCGCAACATACCTCAATTCTTCGTTTCCAGTTGTTGTAGCCTGAAGATATTGATATTACAATTTATCTACATCAATAACATACTCATTCCAATCAATAACATACTCCAAAATCATTAATATGAGTTTCAAATATCATTTGAGACTTCAAAAATTCATATCAAATCAAATTCATATCATAATTCAATTCCGACTTCGAATATAAGTTTCTTGTCGGTTATTCTACTACATATCAGAAATTCAATTTCAAATACATGCTATTCCAGCACTTTGATATTTAGAGCTGCTGGAACTAGAAGAAAATTACCTCAGTCAGAGGCCCTCGACGCGACGATTACAAATATATAATTTGTTTCGCGTTTAGACAGCGTTTCGAAGTCGATTTGGACGGAAGAAATCGGAATCTCGAACTTTCCTCTCGAACTACGGTGAAGAAATGACAAAGAAACAAACAAAGTCTGATTCTTATCTCCTCCGCTCTCGCGCTCGGGCGGTAGAATTCTCGCGCCCGAGCGCGAGACATTCTGCCCCCGACTCAAATATGTACCGCGCTCGGGCGGTCACAAACTACCGCTCGGGCGCGGCATGTTCTGTTCAAATGCCACTTGCTCCGCGCTCGGGCGGTCACAACTACCGTTCGGGCGCGAAGTGTTCTGCCCGAACACTCAAAATTTCTACCTTGGCGCTTGGGCGGTCATTTTCTACCGCCCGGGCGCCACTCGTTCTGTACAATTATTTATGTTTGTACTAAATTGGCGTCCGGCCTCTCCAATCGAGCTGTTACAACGTGAATTCTTATTCAATATTCAATTTCTCAATTTCCTTGTCATAATATACATCAAATACATAATCACATGACAATTTCATGAATTATCGATAATCATACAGGATTCACGATAATACGATACACGGTCCTTACAAATCAAGTCTAATCTGTTACTTAGATTTGACATGTTAGAAATTCCAGGAGCACTGCTATCTTCATAAAAAACAACATGAATAGATTCTTCAACATTAAGAGTTCTATTATTGAAAATTCGGAATGCTTTGCTTACTGCTGAATATCCAAGAAATAACCCAGCATCTCAAATCAAATGCAGACAAATAATTTTTACCATTATTGTGCACAAAATATTTGCAACCAAAAACATGAAAATAAGATACATTAGACTTACTCTTTTTCCATATCTCATATGGGGTCTGATTGTGTTTCTTGTTGATCATGGTTCTGTTTTGTGTGAAACATGCTATATTAATTGCTTCTGCCCAGAAGTACTGAGAGATGTATGAATCTGCTAGCATTGTTCTAGCAGCTTGTGGGGACTCGGACGCTAATTCATTTCTTAATCGTCTGTGGGAATAATTAAATCAATTATAATAAACAGGATCTAAATTTTTTTTTATATACAAGTGTCAAGTGCGGAACGTAATGGAATTCATTCGAATATATACATCGAAACAAAGTACAAGTCTTGTACCATATACAGTCATTTAAAACTAAGGTTTAAAAACTACATATCAAGTGTTCAAACCCTATCTAGAATCCAAGTCCGTAGTCTCCACTCTACTCACGATCTCTCTTCATCTCCTCGACCCTGATCCTGTCCCACCTGCTGTCATACACACATACAAACACGACAACAGCCGGATAACTCCGGTGAGAAATATATCCCAGTATAAATCAACGATACATGCAATCATATAATCAATATAAAGCATGAGAAAGATATCAGTAATATGAATCAAAATCTGAAAACATAATTCAATATAAATCTATAAATCAACTCCTTACTCTATATCTCATACTAGACTCATTCCTAGTCTAGGGATCCCGGTTTCCAGATGTTGGCATACTATATCAAATTTCATTTAAAGAAGTAAATCCACCTCTAATCAAACATCGATATAAACCAAACATCCAGTGTCTTGACCTATCCGTCACAAACTTTGGCAACCTCCGCCAATCACTATTTGGTGACATTGTGCAATGGGTCAGTGACGATTCCATCACCATAAGGCCCGTCTGTCACAAGACCAATCGTCTAATACATGCTTTCTATAAATCAATAGAACAAGCAAATCAATCCAATCAATGCACACAATAACAATAAGTATGTGGTTTAGGAAAACTCAAGTATTTCACACTCGAGTCATTTTCCCGGTTCGACATTAACTTATACCTTTCTTTAGTTACAGTTCTGACAACGTTCAAGTCTGGAATTCGAAGTTTGTCAATACTCAATCTGGCTATGACAATATCAAGAAGTACAATATCAATATAATGCTCAAATCAATACCGAATCTGATCAATCTGAATCTAACTCAAAATTAACGGCATAACGGAACAATCTGAATATCCCCGTCAATACAATATCAATAGATATCAATTACCACAACTCATAATCAATAACAACTCGAATCTGATATCAAATATCAATCAATCCATTCCGAAATTCTTAACAATTTTATACGGTATCCGTTCTTCAATCCGGTTTCGATTATATGATGTCTAACATATCAGAAACACCATATATGAATCATATCCGATTCTGGCAATATCATAATTTCAAATGATAACAAAACGTAACAAAACTTACGTCCAGTTGAAGCTCTCGTCAATAGAAACACGGTACTGAAATCGGATTGAAAATCAGACGGACGGATCGAAATATAAAGGCGTAAGGATTTCTGAATGATTTCTCGATTCCTTTCTTCGTTTCTGCTGGGAAAGTAAAGTGTATATGTATATATATATATATATCCCAATTGCATGTTAAGGCAACGTGTCTCTTTTTATTGAATCTCAGTCGGCACTCGGGCGGTCGAGAATCACCGCCCGGGCGCGGAATGTTCTGCCCAAGCTCTTGTTTTATTATGCATTGGCGCTCGGGCGGTCACAAAATACCACCCGGGCGCCGCATCTTCTGCCCGAACATAATCCTTTTGAACACTGGCGCTCGGGCGGTCAAAAACTACCGCTCGGGCGCCAGACTCTCTGTCCAAAATCCATTCTTGTGATGCATTGGCGCTCGGGCGGCCCTTTTCTACCATTCGGACGCCAACAGTTCTGTACAAAATATACATAAATCACATGCCTCACCCAATCTGGTCTCGGAATGGTCCATCTATAATCACATCATTTCAAAATCAATCGTATCAGATTACAGTAATCAAAATCTCGTGCATTACATTTCTCCCCCCCTAAGATTTGATTTCGTCCCCGAAATCACAGTCAATCAAATCAGAAAGAAATGTAACAGAAGCTAAATAGAAACTCACATCAACGAAATAACTCTGGGAATCTCTGCCTCATATCAGACTGAGTCTCCCAGGTAGCTTCTTTGATGCCATGACGACTCCATTAAACTTTCACAAGCGAAATAGTCTTCGTTCTGAGCTGTTTTTCTTTTCGATCGAGAATCTGGATCGGTTTCTCGAAATAACTCAATGTCTCGTCCAGTTCGGCCTCGTCTGGCTGAATAACAAATGAAGCATCGGAGAGATATTTCCTTAATAACGATACATGAAAGACATCATGTATCCCAGATAAAGAAAGCGGTAGGGCTAGCCGATAGGCACGATCTCCTATCTTCTCGAGAATCTAATACGGCCCAATATAACGTGGAGACAGTTTCCCTTTCTTGCCAAATCTGACAACTCCTCGGAAAGGTGAAATCTTCAAGAACACTCGGTCTCCTGCCTCAAATACCAATGGTCTACGTCGAACATTGGCATATTTGGCCTGTCTGTCTTGAGCTGCCTTCATTCTTTTCTGTATCAGCTTCACTTTCTCAGTCATATCTCTGATCATGTCAGGTCCAGTCTCAGGAATCTCAGAGATATCATCCCAATACAGAGGGGATCTACACTTCTTTCCGTACAACGCTTTAAAATGGTGCCATCTCAATACTCTTCTGATAGCTTTTGTTGTACGAGAACTCACAAAGTGGCAATGCATCCTGCCAGCTAGTGCTAAAATCAAGCACTACAGCTCTAAGCATATCTTCTAGTGTCTGGATAGTCCGATCTGACTGTCCGTCGGTCTGGGGATGATATGCGGTACTCAGATGTAACTTCATACCTAGAGCCTGCTGTAAACTCTGCCAGAAGTGCGAAGTAAACCGAGGATCACGGTCTGAAACAATCGACTTCGGCACTCCGTGCAATCTGACCACCTCTCTGACATAAATATCGGCCATCTGATCATATCTGTATGTCATCTTGTATGGAATAAAACATGCGGATTTGGTCAATCTGTCAATCACAACCCAAATCGCATCACAACCTCTGGAGGAACGTGGTAACTGCGTCACAAAATCCATGGAAATGTGATCCCATTTCCATTCAGGAATAGATAAACTGTGCAGTAAACCTCCTGGTTTCTTTCTCTCGGATTTCACCTGTTGGCAATTCAGACATTTGGACACAAATGTAGCAATATCAGCTTTCATTTGTTTCCACCAATATTGTGTCTTCAAATCATTGTACATCTTCCTGTCACCAGGATGAATGCTAAACGACTGCTGTGCGCTTCTGTCATTATCCACTGTCTCAAATCTGAAACATTCGGCACAACAATACGGTTATTCACATACAAAACACTATCATGAACCTGATATTCTGATTGATGTCCAGCTCTGACCATAGCAATCGAATTCTGTACATTCTGATCAACTTTCTGTGCTTCTTTGATTCTTAATATCAATTCTGGTTCCACCCGAATAGCACATAATCTCAGAGGCTGACAATCTGTTTCAAAGGCTAATCCAGACAAACAACAATATTCTATTAAATTCGAAACACCAATCGTCGATAAGGATAAAGAACATACCTTTCGACTCAGTGCATCAGCTGCTGCATTGGATTTTCCAGGATAGTATTTGATTTCACAATCAAAATTCTTTAATAAATCAAGCCATCTTCGCTGCCTCATATTCAACTCGGATTGTGAAAACAGATACTTCAGGCTTTTGTGATCAGAATAAATTTCAAACTTCTCACCGTAAAGATAATGTCGCCATATATTCAAAGCAAATACAATGGCAGCCAATTCAAGATCATGAATTGGGTAACGAATCTCGTGTGGCTTCAGCTGTCTCGAGGCATAAGCAATAACATGGCCTCGCTGCATCAGAACACAACCCAATCCTCGGTGAGATGCATCACAATAAACCACAAAATAACCAGTACCTGAGGGAATAGTCAATATCGGTGCACTGGTCAGTCTTTTCTTCAGTTCAAGGAAACTGGACTCACAGTCTTTAGACCATACAAACGGAGCATTCTTCTGAGTCAACTGAGTAATAGGCTTGGCAATACTCGAGAAATTTTTAATAAATCGACGATAATATCCTGTCAAACCCATAAAACTACGAATCTCGGGTACTGATGTCGGTCTCGGCCAAGAAATCACGGGTTCAACCTTGCTAGGATCAACTGATATACCATCTCCGGATATGATGAGACCCAGAAATACAACCTGTCTCAACCAAAACTCATATTTTGACAGTTTGACATATAATTTCTCAGCCCTCAGAATTTTCAATACAGTTCTCAAATGCTCGGCATGATCAATCATATTCTTCGAATAAATCAAGATATCATCAGTGAATATAATAACAAAATCATCAAGATACCTCTGGAATATACGGTTCATCAGACCCATAAACACAGCTGGAGCATTAGTCAAACCGAACGGCATGACAATAAACTCATAATGTCCATACCTGGTTCTGAATGCTGTCTTCGAAATATCAGAATCTCTGACTCTCAGCTGATGATATCCAGATCTCAGATCGATCTTGGAATGTACAGAAGAACCCTGCAACTGATCAAACAAATCATCAATACGAGGCAAAGGGTATTTGTTCTTTACCGTTGCTTTGTTTAGTTGCCGGTAGTCAATGCAGAGTCTCATTGAACCGTCTTTCTTTCTCACAAACAGTACTGGAGCACCCCAAGGAGACACACTCGGTCTGATATACCCCTTGGCCAATAAATCCTCCAACTGTTCTTTCAACTCAATCGGTGCCATTTTGTACGGAGCCCTCAAAATCAGAACTGTACCTGGCATCAACTCAATACTGAAATCTATCTCTCGAATCGGAGGCAAACCAGGAATCTCATCTGGGAAGACATCAGCGAACTCACACACCACTGGCAAATCGGCCAATGATGGACTAGATTTCAGTAAATCAACTGAATAGACAAGGAATCCCTCCGCTCCTTTCTGTAACATTCGAGTCATAGACAATACGGATATCAAAGGAATTCTAGATCGAGAACCCTTACCGTAGAATTTCCACTCATCAGCCATATCCAGTCTGAATCTCACAATCTTGTGGAAACAATCAACAGTGGCTCTGTACTTGGTTAACATATCGATACCGATAATACAGTCAAAATCAGACAACCCAAGCACAACACAGTCTAACTCAATCTGATGCCCATCATACTGTAGCATACAATGTTTCACATACTTCACTAATATCAAACCTGTCCCCAAAGGAGAAGAGACAGACACTACAGCAGATAATAACTCAACAGGCAATGAATGTATCAATGCAAATCGCTCTGATATGAATGTATGCGATGCATCAGTATCTATCAATACATATGCAGGATAACCAGAATTAAAATAGTTACCTGTAACAACATCGTCAGGTGCCTCCTGAGCCTGCTCCTCTGTCAAAGCAAATACTCTGGCCTGCTGTTTAAGAGGCTAGCTCACTGTCTGGCTACCTCCTTGCCTCTGCTATGACTGAGATGGTGCTGGCTGGAATGAATGAACAGTAGCTGATCGTCTATCAGTCTGTGCCGCTGATCCAGATGATTCGGCACCTTGTGATCTCTGAGAATCTCTGTGGGGACAAACTCTAGCAAAATGTCCCTGCTTTCTACAGATACGGCAACTGCCAAACACTCCTCGGCACTGCTCTGCGGCATGTTTCCCTCCACAAGTGCTGCAGTATGCTCCTGTATAACTCTGGCCCTGAACGATCTGTTTCGAGCCACTAGAACTGGATGAACTGCTTCCAGATCTCTTAAATTGCTTCCCTCTGGTTTTCAGGAAATCTTTCTCTCCACCACTGCTGCTGCCACTCTCAAACCGGGGATGTGGTTGATGTGGTCTCGGTGCTGGAGGCACAAACGAAGCTCCCTTCTGTCTCATCAGACCGGCTTCGGCTCGCTTGGCTCTATTCAAGGCATCAGTAAAATTGTTCGGTCGCCCCGTATTCACCAATGTAAATATTTCAGGATTTAGGCCATTAATGAACTGATCCGCAACAGCTTCGTTGTTTTCAGCCACATGTGGAGCAAATCTCAACAAGGTAGAGAACTTGGCCACATACTCCTCGATGTTCAGCTAGCCCTGTCTGAAATTTGCAAACTCTGCTCCCTTGTCCTTTCTATACGAAACTGGAAAGAATCTCTGATAAAATTCAGTTCTAAATACATTCCAGGTAATAGTCGTACCTCGATGCTCCAATGCTCTCTTCGTCGTAATCCACCAGTTCTTTGCAACATCATGCAACTGGTGCCCGATCAGTTTCACTCTCCGTTCATCGGTGTAATCCAAGGACTCAAACAGCATCTCAATGTCATCTAGCCAACTCTCACAATCCACTGAAGCCTCAGTACCCTTCAAAGTCGGTGGATGGAATGACTGAAATCTCTTCAGCAATGTTTCCATCAGTGTTGCTGTCACATCCATTGGAGGATTCGAAGTGCTACCCTGTTCTGGTATTGTTCGAGGAGGCATATCGGATTATCAAAAGGGTTAGCAACCAAATACAACAAATCTGTTTCAGTCCTCCTCCGATCATCTTACTGCTGATCAAGAATCGGTTCTGATTCATTCTCAATAACACATGTTTCCAAATCAAGTCAGATAAACATATAAACATGCATTATAAAGCAGTAGAACATGCTAGCAATCAAAAGCAGGAAAGAAAACTCAATCTACCCCGCTCCCTAGCTTCTATCTCAGTCCAAAGGATCTATCGCTCTGATACCACCTATTGTGGGGACCCGAACGCTAATTCATTTCTTAATCGTCTGTGGGAATAATTAAATCAATTATAATAAACATGGTCTAATTTTTTTTTATATACAAGTGTCAAGTGCGGAACGTAATGGAATTCATTCGAATATATACATCGAAACAAAGTACAAGTCTTGTACCATATACAGTCATTTAAAACTAAGGTTTAACAACTACATATCAAGTGTTCAAACCCTATCTAGAATCCAAGTCCGTAGTCTCCAGTCTACTCACGATCTCTCTTCATCTCCTCGACCCTGATCCTGTCCCACCTGTTGTCATGCACACATACAAACACGACAACAGCAGGATAACTCCGGTGAGAAATATATCCCAGTATAAATCAACGATACATGCAATCATATAATCAATATAAAGCATGAGAAAGATATCAGTAATATGAATCAAAATCTGAAAACATAATTCAATATAAACCTATAAATCAACTCCTGACTCTATATCTATGACTAGACTCATTCCTAGTCTAGGGATCCCGGTTTCCAGATGTTGGCATACTATATCGAATTTCATTAAAAGAAGTAAATCCACCTCTAATCAAACATCGATATAAACCAAACATCCAGTGTCTTGACCTATCCGTCACAGAATTTGGCAACCTCCGCCAATCACTATTTGGTGACAATGTGCAATGGGTCAGTGACGATTCCATCACCATCAGGCCCATCTGTCACAAGATCAATCGTCTAATACATGCTTTCTATAAATCAATAGAACAAGCAAATCAATCCAATCAATGCACACAATAACAATAAGTATGTGGTTTAGGGAAACTCAAGTATTTCACACTCGAGTCATTCTCCCGGTTCGACATTGACTTATACCTTTCTTTAGTTGCAGTTCTGACAACGTTCAAGTCTGGAATTCGAAGTCTGTCAATACTCAATCTGGCAATGACAATATCAAGAAGTACAATATCAATATAATGCTCAAATCAATACCGAATCTGATCAATCTGAATCTAACTCAAAATCAACGGCATAACGGAACAATCTGAATATCCCCGTCAATACAATATCAACAGATATCAATTACCACAACTCATAATCAATAACAACTCAAATCTGATATCAAATCTCAATCAATCCATTCCGAAATTCATAACAATTCTATACGGTATCCGTTCTTCAATCCGATTTCGATTATACGATGTCTAACATATCAGAAACACCATATATGAATCATATCCGATTCTGGAAATATCATAATTTCAAATGATAACAAAACGTAACAAAACTTACGTCCAGTTGAAGCTCTCGTCAATAGAAACACGGTACTGAAATCGGATTGAAAATCAGACGGACGGATCGAAATATAAAAGCGTAAGGATTTCTGAATGATTTCTCGATTCTTTTCTTCGTTTCTGCTGGGAAAGTAAAGTGTATATGTGTATATATATATATCCCAATTGCATGTTAAGGCAACTGTCTCTTTTTCTTGAATCTCGGTCGATGCTCGGGCGGTTGAGAAACACCGCCCGGGCGCGGAATGTTCTGCCCAAGCTCTTGTTTTATTATGCACTGGCGCTCGGGCGGTCACAAAATACCGCCCGGGCGCCGCATCTTCTGCCCGAACATAATCCTTTTGAACACTGGCGCTCGGGCGGTCAAAAACTACCGCTCGGGCGCCAGACTCTCTGTCCAAAATCCATTCTTGTGATGCATTGGCGCTCGGGCGGCCCTTTTCTACCGCTCGGGCGCCAACAGTTCTGTACAAAATATACATAAATCACATGCCTCACCCAATCTGGTCTCGGAATGGTCCATCTATAATCACATCAATTCAAAATCAATCATATTAGATTACAGTAATCAAAATCTCGGGCATTACACAGCTTCTTTAAGAGTTCTGTTTCTCCTCTCAGCTACTCCATTTTGTTGAGGCGTTTTGACAGCTGAACATTCATGATGAATATCCTGTTTATCCAAATATAACTCAAGAATATTGTTAGTAAACTCAGTGCCCCGATCACTTCTGATTTTAATGACATAAATTGATTTTTCATTTTGAATCTTTTTCAGAAGCTTGATCAGGAAGCTACTGGTTTCATCTTTTCCAGCAAGCAATATCACCCAAGTAAATCTAGAAAAGTCATCAACAACAACAAGTGTATACTTCATTCCCCCTAAGCTCATGACAGGGATTGAACCAAATAAATCCATATGCAATAATTCTAAACACCTTGATGTTGATTTACTATCTTTATTTTTGAAGCTAGATCTTACTTGTTTGCCAAGTTGACGTGCAGAACATACATGATTCTTAACGAAATTAATATCAGGTAAACCATCAACTATGTTCTGCTTCTTGAGATAATTGATTGACTTGAAGTTCAGGTGATTCAATCTCTTGTGCCAAAGCCAATGTTTATCACTAAGGGAGGCAATAAACATGTAAGAACATTAACATGATCTATGTTCCAAGATACTTTGTAAGTGTTGCTTTCTCTTTTTCTAGTTAATACAGTAGTCTCATCAGCATCTTTAACTGTGCACGTGTGCTTCTGAAAAGCTACTGAATAACCATTATCACACAGTTGACTAATACTGATTAAATTATAACAAAGATTTTCAACCAAGAGCAAGTCATTTATAGTAATGTTACCATGAATAATCTTACCCTTACCCACAGTTTTACTTTTTGAGTTGTCCCCAAAAGTTATCTTTGGTCCAGTACAACTCATTATCTCTGAGAGTAGACTCTTTTGTCCAGTCATATGTCTGGAACATCCACTGTCTAGATACCATGTGGAGCTGCTTATCTTAGTTTTCTTCTCCTGTTCCAGCAAGCACAAGTTTTAGTAATTGGTACCCATTCTATTTGAGTCCGAGCCTTATCAGTCCATTAGGAACCCACATTTGTACAATTCTAGATGACCTTGCATCTCGGATATTCACAGAGGTGTGAGCAACAGAAGATATGTTATTTCTAACAGAATGCATCTTAGAATGTTGTTCTTCCCTTCTGTTTTTGTTGTCTGGCATGTATCTCTTCTGAACAGATCTAGAATTATAGTACTGGTAGTTTCTAACCTTCATAGAGGGTTTTCCTCCTGAGTTGAATCCTCTATTGGATCCAGAGCTCTGATGAACTCTTCCCTTAGGTTCAACATAACCTAGACCATAATGCTTCCTTCTGTTTGTCTGATCTACAATTTTTTCAACTCAAACAGTTGGTACTACTGGTTCATATACCACACTAGATTTAACAAAATGAATGTATTTCCCTTTACTTTATCCAGTTCTGGCTTAGTACTTGTTTCAGAAGTGTTTTCATTATTACTGAATCCGAGACCACTCCTATCTCCAGATTGTTTTTGCAATTCTTGCATCTTCTCTAATGAAAGAGAAGACTTGTTTCATGCATTTACGAGAGCCGATAGCTTCTAATTCTCAGACTTCATCGTCTGGTAATGTGCTTTCACCCTGTCATTCTCATTTCTTAATTTGCTCATCTCAACTTCAAGATCGCTACAGCTGTTCTCTTGCAAGCAAGTGAATTTACTGATTTGATTCTTTAAGTTTTGATTTTTAATTTTGACTTCCTCGAATGACTGAGAAAGTCTCGAGTATTCTTCCACCATGTCATGCAGTGCTTTAACCAAATCAGTTTGTGTAAATTCATTATTGTCAAAGTCAAATACATCTCCAGATGTCGAGGTTGATTTAGTGTCTGCCATGAGACATTTGATCTCTTCAGCATCGCTATCACTGGAATGACTTTCTGAGTCAGAGGACTCAGAACTAGATCCGCCCATTTAGATTTTCTTTCCTCAGCAATCATCGCTTTGCGGTCTCTTCTGGATTTCTTGTCATTCCTCTTGTATTCTTTTTTCTTCTGATCATCTCTCTTTGGCTTCGGGCAATCAGCAATGAAATGCCCAACTTTTCCACAATTGAAACACGCCATGTCACCAGGTGGTGAATCCTTCTTAAAGTTTCGGTAAGGATCCTGGTAAGCTCGATGATTCTTCTTCATGAATCTGGAAAATTTATTCACAAATAAAGACATTGCATCATTGCTGATCTGCTCAGCAGTCTTTTCAGATGTGCTTTCAACGGCAGTAGCAGGTGATGCACTTGGAACAACTGCAGCAGTAGCAGTAGCAGTAAGAGCCTTAGTAGGTGTATTTGATGAGGGCTCTTCTCCACTTCTCACTTCCAGTTCAAACTCATAGGCTTTTAAGTCTGCAAACAAGTCGTGTAGTTCTAACTTGTTCAGATCTTTAGATACTCTCATAGCCATAGTTTTTACATCCCATTCTCTGGGTAAAGCTCTCATTACTTTGAGTGCTATTTCTCTGTTGCCATATTCTTTCCCCAGAGCTGCTAGCTCATTAACTAAACTGCTGAAACGTTCATCAAACTCAATCAGAATTTTTCCAACTTTCATTTTGAGATTTTCAAATTTTTGCATTGCTACAGACAACTTATTCTCCTTTGTCTGTTCATTTTCTTCACATATTTGGATGAGTTTTTCCCAAATCTCTTTTGCAGTAGGACACATCTTGATCTTACTCAAGGTGTTCTTGTCGAGAGTTTTATAGAGAATATCCTTCGCAACATTGTCATGATTAGCTTTCTTTTTGTCTTCACTTGTCCATTCTTCTCTGTGCTTCTCAACTATCTGAGGTGCCCCCTCAGTGAAAGCAATAGCAGTGTTAGGCTTTAAAATCTTCAGTGGACCATCTGTGATGACAAACCACATGTCATCATCTTGAGCTGCAAGATGATCTTGCGTCCGGATCTTCCAGTCATCGAAATCTTCTTTAGAGAACATGGGTACTTTGTTGAAGTATGCCATATCTATTGTAAATATTTAGAACAAGAAAATCTGCTCTGATACCACTTGTTGGGGATCGATAACGAGTTTAGAGGGGGGGTGAATAAACTCTTTCCTTTTTTGGACGATTTTTCAAGGGTTGCTAGAATCCTGTTAGAGATTATATCTAATCTTGTTCGAATGTAAATCCAGCAGATCACAATAATAAGTGTGAAAACGATCCGATGGAGTACGGTGAGAAACAATAAAACAGTAGGCAGTTGAACAGTAGTTGTTTCTGGAAGTTCGAAGTGAAAATCTTCTACATCTCCCCTTCTTCTATTTCTCGAAGGTATCACTAAAAGACTTGGATATTACAGTACAACTCTTGTACACACCCACTTCAGTAGGGCTTACCCTTAGCCTACTGAAACACTAAGTTACACAACTCAGTAAAACAAATACAACAAAGTTCTGGAAAAGACTGTTTCCCATATTACAGACTCTTCTCAATAAGATATAGTAAAGTGTTTAGCTTGAAGAGATTTCGAAACAGCAGCAGCACAAAATGATCTCAAAAGATCGGATATAGATAATAAAGCGTGTGCTGCTTTTTTGTATGTTGAGCTTGAAGATAAGTAGTTGATAATAGCTCAAAACTCACGTTGGAATAATCGTTGCGTGAATAATGATAATAACGTTGTTTTCTATAAAGGATTGATTTCTATATATATAGAAAACTTTGAGTCCAACGTCTATAATCAAAAACAGCTTCTGAGGCTCCTGAGTAAAATCAGCTTTAATACCTAAAAAAAGTCCTGCAAAAAGCTTCAGAGAAATCAGTCTTGTTACATACCAAAATTAGTAAAGAGCGATAAATGTCTTTGTACAGCATTAATGGTGCAATTAATACTAGTACTAGGTAAAGTAACTGTAACATTTAAGACTGTAACGATTCAAACAAAAGACGTTAAGTTAGCTTCTGCTTAAGCTGAGTTCTGCTTTTAAAGCTATGTTCTGATTCTGGTTTTCTAAGCCGTTTAAGTACTCGAAGAGTATTGCTTTTGTTAATGCGATACGAGAGCTTCTGCTTTTATACTGTCTTCTGATTACAGCTATCGCGACCTACTAGTTTTGACTCTCATCACCACAATTAAATTAAGTCTAACACTTATATTATTATTTTTGAGTGAGTTCGGGTCATACTCGCTCCGAACTTTTTCGAGGATTCAAAAAATTCTGTGAACCCTAATAAATATTTGGCTTGAATATATAAGATTCTCAAAGACCCTTTCACCATTTGTTCTTGATTTCCAGGCTAAAGGGGAGAGAAGGGAAATCTATTTCAGTATCCAATGGAGCATCCAAGTCAGCGACCTCATGGAAGCAATATATTTTCAGTAATATCATCTTTGTAATACTTTTAAGTCGTATGGAGTTTTGATGATGAATTTCAAATTTGTTGTTTTGTTTGGATGAATAAAATTTAAATATTTTAAATACATTTCTTCATATCAAACAATGTAATTTCAGCAATATTGAATACGGTGGCAAATGGTAATTGAGGTGGTAATTAATATTAAGTTGTTTTCGTTACTTAAATGTTTATATAGTGTTTTATATTAATTGTAATAAATTTAAATTTTTTTTATAATTGAAATATTTGAAATTCATTATATTTTGTGTGATTAATATTTAAATAAATAAGATATATATAAGATTTCATATATAGTTTTATTATTAATATAAAATTATATTCCAAATTCATATTTCAAACCTTTTGTGGCCATGGACTCGCCTCGTTAGTGTCCTGTCCTCCAGACCAATTAGTGAGTCATTTTATTATATATTTTAAAAAATTATTTCTTTTTGCACTGTAATCAATCAGTTATCATAAGCTTGAGTCGACCAATTATTTGGAATTTGTTCTTTGATCCCTAGTGTGTGTATGTGTGTGTGTATATATAATCCTTTGATCCCTAGTGTGTGTGTGTGTGTATAACTTTGAAAAAAAATTAGTTGATTGTTAAATTGTCCAATTTTTAAGGTTTATAACTAATTGATTTGTAATTATCTAACTTAATCTTTACAAGATATATTGATTAAATGCACGGAAAAATAAATTGATTAAATTAATCATAAAATCCAATGACCAACGAAATGAAGCAATATTCTAAATTCACATGAAATTCAAAACCTTCAAACCCCAACAAAGATAAACATAATCAAATTCTTGAATTAAGAAAGGGGGCAAAACTAATATTTTAGTGCAAAATACATGAATTTATGTGTACCAATTATCATCAAAGCAGAAAAAGAATGAAAAAAAGCCCAAAAGTAAATAAAATAAACGAAATCAAGAAAATATCGACTTTTCTGAACTAAAAATAGACCAGAAATGCAGAAGAATCAGCAGTAACAGAAGCAATCGAAGCAGAACGAAGACTCCTCAAGAACTCGAAATCCACACCCCTCCCAAGAAAATACAGATGCAATCTCATTCTCGCCATTATGAAACTGTATTCTTCCATTAATTCCACCATTTTCCCAACTTTGATCATCTTCCTCTAAAAAAAAACCAGAAAAACAAGTATAAATATGTACACTGAAAAGGGTTTTTGTATATATATGTAAAAAGATTAAATGGGAGGTGTGTTTATATAGTACGTGAGAAGGGTGTGGAATTATTGGGATTTGAAAAGTTTATCAAACTTTTTAGCAGAAATTTGTGTGATAATAAATAGATTTTGACCATAGTTTTTATTTTAGGTTTGAGGTGGGACTAGGCTATCTTTACATATGTGTGGACACATGTGATGATTTAGACAAGTAATAATAAAGATTTTATAGTATTTGTGTTAATAATTTGGTTTGCATTGTTTTCTTTTTGGTCGTATAATCATCGTGTTATAGAAGATAGACATACCGTGTTAAATTAAATACTTGTTTTATTTTTGCAAAATTGTAATATTAGTTTTGTATATTTGTCTCACTATGACTCTGATCATATTTATTGTTAAGTTTCAATCCTGATAAGTTATTTTTGTAATTTTAATCATTTTTTAATGTGATATTGTTGATATATACAATGCCACGTCATCATTTTTTATAAAAGAAAATGACTAAAATTTCCAAAAAAAAAAAAAAGAGATATCTATGACTAAGAATGAATTAAGCAACATAAATATTAAAACTACAAAGAAAAAACATGTACAATTTTTCTTTTCACTGATAACTTGTTGCTTGGTTTGATACATATGTGCCCTTTTGTTGTTTGTTTTCAGGTGGTAATGGGAATTTTTCAGAGAAATGGGGAAATTATTTTAGAAATATGGGTATTTTAATGTCAATATTTTCGTTTTCAGCAAATTTATTGTTTTTCAAATATATATTATGTAACGCCCCGAAAATTTAAAACTCCACGCGAACCACACGCATATAAATTATTAAATTCTTCTGTATTTTAATTAAATGTTTTAGTTGCATGAATTAATTATGTTGTGCATAATTGTATGTTAAAAAAATATTTTTCTACATGGTTGCATTAAAGTGTATTTTTAAAAGGTTATTCGAGTTGCGATCGAGGAATGGAGATCGAGGGCTGAAAAATAGAAAAATGTTTTTATTGGTTAATTGTTTTTAATTATTTAAATTAAGGGCGATGCTTTTTATTACTTTTGAAAATATGGAGTTTTTAGGCGATTTTATACGCCGGGACGTAAATTTTATCGGTGTTGATTTTTCATCAAAAACACGAACTTTTTGACAACCCGGCTAGTAAATTCACAAACTTATTTTAGTAAAACTATTTTTAATATTTTAATTAAATCCTAATTAAGACTAATTGGCCTAAACTTATGCTTAATGGGCTTAAGCTTAATTAAGAAGATAATTAACTATTTAATATGTTAAACACTCCTATAACCCTACAATTCTTCTCGCCACTTTTCTGAAATCTATACCTAGATTACACGGCACACACATGCTTAGAAATTGAGGCAAACTTTCGAGAATTGCAAGGGAAATTCTTAGCCAAGGTTCTTGCTCCGTTCTTCGTCATCGTCAACGGTTTTTCGTGCGTAAATTACGCAAAGGCACGCCATATTCTCCTTTTACTCATCATCACACCATATTACATAATTGTTTATGAAATTGCATGAAAATAAGTCACACAATTCACAATTTTCGCAACTATTCATATGCATGTGTTTAACTCTTGTTTGTGGATTCAAAATCATGTTTATATGATGTTTAAGGGGCTGCCATGAATTAGGATATGAATAAGCATGTATTTCAACAAGTTTAAAGGTCTAGAATAGCACACAAAAGCAACAAAACGCTGCACGACATGAAAGTTTAAAGCTGGAAACCCAATTACGTGATTGTGTCTTGGGGGCTTGGTTAAGGGGAAAGGTGATGCATGGCTCGGTTTGGCTGGATCAAGGCTAAGCTAGGGTCAGTGCTTGGGTCAAGGGAAGAGTCCTAGCCACGCTAGGAATCGATACAAGAGGCTGGGAAGGAGTCCTACCCGTGAGTTCCAAGGAAGTGGCGCAGATGTGCAGCAGCTTGTGCAGGAGAGATGGCTCGGCTTGGGGGCTCTGGGCTGGGCTAGGTCGACTCTTTAGGGTCATAGGATGATCCTAGTTAGGGTGGTTTAGGGTCTGGTGTGCTAGATAGAAGGCTGGAACCAGAAACGTGTGTTGTACAGAAGTGGGTCTCATGGAGGGGCTGTAGGTGTTCGGCCTTAGGGTGTCAATCAGGGGCTGGACCAGGGCTCTTGACTATGGTTTGGGACATGTATTAGGGTCCTAGGATGAGTCTTTATGTGTTGGTTTATGGGCTGGATGGTCGGGTAGAGCGCTGGAACCAGAAACTCGAAAGCTGCACAGAAATTGGCCTCATAAGAGGTCTGTCAAGTTTCTGATTTTTTTGGGGGCTTAGGCGCTGATTCTGAGTAAAAAAGGGCTTAACCATGGTCTTAATTTGTGTCTAAGGGTAACGTCTAGGGGCTGGTTCGTGTCCGGTTCGAGTCGGTTTAAGCATGAAGTGGTTAGAAGCATGTATGTCTCGTTTGCTCAAGGGGCCTAGGTGGATTTTGGGGCTGTATCTGCAGCTCGGTTGTAACTTCGGTTTTTGGAGCTTAGGGTCAGGTCCAATGGGTCCTAATGGTTCAGGAGGGTCCCTAGATGGGTTGGCTAGGTTTTGGCTCAAGGTGGCTCGGGCGTGGCTCGAGTAAATTAGGAGATGGCTCGGTGCGTTCGGTAGGGTGTCAAAAACGAATATTAAAAGACTAAAATTAAATCCAAGGGTCCACGGGGGTGGTTCATGACATGGAAGGGTAGAATAAACAATAAAAAGGCTATGTTAAAAATTTGGGGTCAAAATAAAGAGTTTTGGATTTAATCGGGATTTAATCGCCGCACGAAACGCTAATTAACGAGTTAATTAAAACACCTAGTTTTAATGCTTTATAAAATTATGAAAAATTAGATTTAAGCTTAAATAATTATTATAAGTCTAAGTTTTTAATTTGGGAATTTTATAGTAAGGTTTGGTTTAATTCGAGATTAAAACACATTAATACGTCATATTTAAAGAATAAATTAAAAGTACTTGACTTATGCTAAATAAAAATATGAGAAAATTCATGTGAGCTTAAATAATTATTTGGGACATGTTAGAGTCAATGGAATTAAGAAAAAATAAAAAATGTGAAATTTTACGTCCAGGGGTAAAACGGTCTTTTTACACCTAAAAAATTAGTAAACGTCATGGCAGTACCCTAAATGCTATTTTATATGCTAATATGATTATTTTTATGATTATGGATGTTTATGAATTTTTATATGTTAATATGTCGATTTTAAATGTTGATGAATTTTTAAGATGTTAACACGTTTATTTTAAATGTTTACGGATTTTTAATCTGTTGAAAATGTTTATGAATTTTTATGATTTAAATTGGACATTTAAAAGATATGTTGCATGCTTGGTTTCAAAATAAAAATGATATTATATGCATGTTTTTATTAAGTAATGATAACGTGTTGAAAGATGTGAAGGGATTGTTACTACTGAATATGTTGGAAATATCGTGAGGGTTATGGTCCCAGTGGGAGCCCGACGATCGTGTTTCCTTGGATATGGATATGAATACGTGATACGAATACGAATACGTGATACAAATATGTTAATACGTTGGCCAAGGCCCAGTTGACGGGTGAGAGTGTCGCTGGTGTCCCCGCCGCCCAGTACTGTGGTTACATGTAGATGGATCCATCGCCCAATACGTTTAAGAATACGAGTCACAATCACGATCTGAATTCAACAAACACGAACATGAACATGAATACGAATATGAATATGGATACGAATATGAATATGCATATGAATATGAATACGAATATGAATATGAGTATATTTATGTTTTTATGAAAATGTTTTTATGCATCATGAAAATGTTTACGAAAATGTTTAAGTTTAAGTTTATGCATCTTCATGAAAAAGATAATTTAAGTACAAGTATTTTTCACTGTTATATGTTAATTGTATTACGTATTATTTGTTATCAAGGATATGACGTGTTGAGTCTTTAGACTCACTAGGTGTGATTGATGCAGGTGATTATAATAATGCTAATGGAGGTCTTGATGGTTGATCTGACTGGACTGAAGGTGCACATAACCCGAGGACCGACGCTAGTTTTCCGCACTAGTTTATGATTTATGATTTTAAGTTATATTAAAGATATTTTTATGACTTTTATTTATGTTATGAGATATTTTTGAGAGGTTATAGTATGGGCTATACTTTTCAAATAATGTTTTTAGGTTGGTAAATTGTTTGACGATTTTATGCTTTAAAATATTTTTCTTTGGATTTTTAAATGGCAGTTGGATGTTTATTTTTAAAATGATGTCAAAAATATTTTATGATTCGGCCGAATGCTACGTGAGGTTTGGAAAAAAAAAATTTCTAGTACTTTTTAAGAAAACGAATAAGCAGACGTTTGATATTACTTATGACTGTACCCTTTTAAAATTAGTTTTAAATCTTGGTTTTAAAGTGTGCTTAGATTCAAAAGATTTTGTTTCAAAGCCCCTAAGGCTTTTTTTTTTTTAAGAGATGCTTTAGAAAGGAAAAGACTTTGTGTTATTTTGTGCTTTCTTCCCCCAATAAATGCTTAATATGCCAAAAAATAAAAGTTCGAAAATATGAAATATCTAAGGTTAGAATTTGGTGGTTCTGCCGACAAGTTCCTACAATCAAAGACTGCGAGCACAAATATTGAATCTGACTCAAGCTTTTAAGCCTTTTTCAACTCGATCAGCTCACATTCCACAGCAGAGAAAAAATTTTAACTTTATGGAATATTTCTATAAATCTAGATTTTTACACACACCCCTCCTTGTAAATATTGTATAATGATGATCTAAGGACTTTATTTATGTTTCAACATGAGTGATTTGCGTTATAAAGAAGAAAGTCAACTGCTTTTTTCTTTTATATATATATATATATATATAAAGTATACATTAGAGAAATTTAAATTAAGAGAAAATTGGTTTTAAATCCCCAAATCCAAACTTATCTTTATCCTAACTCCCTACACTTAAAAAACTTTGCTCAAACTCCTTAAATAGTTTAAAGTTGACAAAAATACCCTTACATATTTTAATGATTGATTTTTTTGGGTAAAATGGTATCAGAGCCGAGGTAAAATTATTTCAAACATACAAATTTATTATTATCAAGTAATGAAATGTTTGAGGAGGAGAATTTTCTCAATTAACATGAATCCGAACACATATTAGAGATTAACTATTTACAGGATTTATTCCAGAACTCAGGAATATTTGAGACAAGAAGATCTAACCAAGGTTAGATATCGAGAAGGAACTTATCAGAATCCTAAGGTAAACTTACGATTCAAAATAACAGGTTCTTAGAAATAGTACCGGATTCCTCTAAACTCTCGGGAGATCTTAGAGAAATTCAAAAGACGGTACAAAATTATGGCAATATGTTGTATTATGTACCACGAAATGTGGAGAAAATCTTTGAAAACCGGGAAGAAATTCTTTGAATATTAAAGGATATTCGAACAAGAATTCAAATCCTAGAACAACAACCAAGTTTTAGTAAAATAACTTCAGAAGGAAGGTTACCACCATCTTTTGTTACTGAACCCTTGTTACATCAACAAGGGAAGATCAAAGTAAGTTAAAACCTTTGACTGAAGAAGAAAAATGATCAATCTAATTAAATCTGTCTCAGAAAAGAAATTAATCTGATGACAACTTTAGAAAGGATTGGTCTCGAGGATCTACAAGACCTAGCAGAATCATTTGCAAATCTCAAGGTCGTAGATCTGAAGATGAACACAACGGGAGGGGAACAACATTCTATAACCTGGTCATCTTCTCAGGAACCACCAAGGAAAGTGTGGGATCTCAGAATATAAATATGAGAGAATCTCAACCCGATTTCCATACTGGTGGAGAATCACACCCAGCGGGAACAAGGACAAGGAGAAATCAAATTCCCTTGCACCAAACACCCTATGAGAAAACTGTTTTAGAACCTATACATCCTTATGGGGTTATACTTAACCTTGATGTACTAGATTTCAAAAACAAAGAAGATCTCATAGACGATTGGACATCTGCTATGAGAATCGCTACGGGAACACTAGATCTCAACAGAGAATGATTCATTAAACTTTTAGAAATGAGTCTTAAGGGATCAGTTAAAATTACTTGGGACATAACTTCATTGGAAACCAAAGAGTCAGTCCTAGCTGGGAAATCTCTTAGTGAGATAGCTGGAAAAATTACAACCCTATTTAAAGTACAATTTATAATGGTATATTATTTTAACAGTCAAGATACAGAGAAGAGGAATAGATACACTCAAGCTCTGTATAGAATTGAATTACATGACATATGTTTAGTGGATGAATATATTATGTTATTCACTAAACATAGATGAAATTCAGGAGTCGAAGAAAATATAGTCATGCAGCTTTTCTTCGCCAAAATGCCGAGTCCCTGGAGAGAAATGCTTACAAGGGAATATGTTCATGGCAATCCAGATACGTTGGCACGAAGAGCCTCTTTTCTCAAAGGAAAATTGGTAGAATGGTGTCATATGGCAGCATTACAAAAGAATTACAAACTCTTAAGGGGTATCAATAAAAGAACTCTTTTGTGTTGTAAAGAAAATGATCTTCCAACAATTATTGGAAGTAAACCACAGAAGCATAAGATCAGAGGAAAAGTTTTAGGACTCATCCTTATGCTCGAAGTGGCAGAAGTGCTTGGAAACCAAGAACATTTTGGTCTAGACAAAAGGCCAGATCTTATAAATCTGGACAAAGAAGTAGACCATCAAGAAGTATGATATCATCTCAAGCATCGAGTATTTCTCGAAGTACAGGAAGAACACCTACAAAGAAAACTTTTAGAAGAGCTCATACTCAAGCTAATGAAAGTTTTAAAGATTGTAATTGCTGGACATTGTGGAGCAAGAGGTCGTATCTTTACCAATTGTCCAGAGAATAAAAAAAGATATTAAACGCTTCGATCCAACCCCGGATATTGAAGAAGCAGTTTATTACCAAGATCTTATTCAGGTATACCGATTTGAGGATACTGCCTTAGATGAAAGTATATATGAAGAAGAAGAAGAAGTCTTGAGTCAGGGAGAATGTGATGGAACTGAATCGGAATCTGACTGAAGACGAGGTGTTTCGACACGAAACACATGAAGATTTGTCTGGATTCTTTAGCCAGACAACAATATCTCATAATATGGTCCAAAGAATTATGAGAGAAAATTCTAGTCTACAGAGATATCAAGGATTCTCTGCAAGACATGTAAAAAAGTTCTTAGGAAGTCATGGCCTAAGAAACAGAAAGCATCATCTAATTTATAAAGTTTCTAGAAGGGAAATGGTAATCCCGATGGAACTTACAGGAAATAGAATGGAGATGCAATTAATTCTTTCTGAAAAAATTAATGAGGAATTACAAAAACTCAAAATAGAAGTAGCAAGGACTATGTCCTGGATTCATATCGGAGCAATCCAGATTATGATAAAAGCTTTCAAAGAAGGAATAGCTTCACCCATTGATATTGTTATATGCGATAAAATAATGGGAAACCTTCAAGATTCAGTACTGGGAACTATCTCAGGAAACCTCTTGTAACGTACCGTACTTTAAAACTAATTTAAAATTTGCGGAAAAATAAAAATTTTCTTAATTAAATAGAAACCTTCAAATATCGATAATAATAAACTGATCATTCAAAATATTTGCAACGAAAAGATCACAAATAAAGTTTGCTAAGAACACTTGTTTAAATATCGTAAAAAATAACGTGAAATTAGAATATTTGAAACATTGCATAATTTCTTAAAAACATGGGCGGTCCTCGGGTTTAGCCTCCTGCTCAGTCCAAGCCGGCTCATTGGTCCCCACCCTTCGTGTCCTCAAAGTTATCCTCACCTGCATCGATTAAGTCTAGTGAGTCTAAAGACTCAACACGTATAAACTGGATATAACAAGTAATACGTAATAAAACCACATGCATCTTAAAGTAGAGCGTACATACTTGAAACTTGAACGTAATAGCATAAACATACTTGAAACTTGAACGTAGTAGCATAAACGTAGACGTGACATCATCATAAAACTTTTCATAAACATGCTTGCTTCATACATACTTGAACATACATAAACCTCATCATTTTGCGTAGAGATATGTTTCCAAGCAAGTGACCCATACATAAATGTGCATGATCAGGCTAAACCACAGTACTAGGCTGACAAGAAAAATCCACTGCCACATACATGAGATCCCCGGTCATGCTTTACCGGGTGGATTGGTCCCTGGTCATGCTTTACCGCTTTCCAATCCTGATCTAAACCCAGTCATGCTTTACCAGGGTGGAGAGATCCTCGGCCACGTTCACCGACTTCCAAACCCGTTCATAATTTTGCCACAACACATTTAACATACCTAAAAAATATAAAATATTTTCTTTTGCACGTCGAACATACTTACATGGCGTTGAGGGATTCTTTGGATCTCGCTTGGGGCCATTGTTGCACATACTAACATGAGTTCGAATCCTATCTTGCATAACTTAGACGTATAGTCATGCTCACACCCAAAATGACAAATTTCTTTATGACGTTCTAAATCTCTCGGGACTTGACCTCGTTTAATCATCGTACTAAATCATTACATCAAACCCCAAAACAATCCCTAAAACAATCCCTAAAAAAAAGTTAATTTTTTTTTTAAAAAAGGACACGGACCCCGTGCCAGGGTCCGTGTAGGTGCTGGAAATTCGCATTTTGAAGGAAAAAGTGCACGAACCCCATGCCAGGGTCTGGCTACGGGTCCGTGTACCTACTGGAATCGCGAACCAACAGAAATTCACTACACTTACGGCTATTCCTCCTAACTCGATCATACGGACCGTGAACCGCTGCCTCCAGACCCATCCTAGGTTGCTATGACACCTATTCAAACTCAAAAAAACACCCCAAACCAAGTACGCATCACAAACAACGCAACCCAATCCGTGAACACGACATTTGACACCAAAACGCATCCTACGACTTCTAATGCAATCAAATGCCTATCGACGCAAACCGACACACCAAAAACCATCCCAGCATCATACTCAACATACTTAAACACAGCATTGATCACCCGTCGATTCCCAATGAAGCCTGCAACAATAAAACTTCAAAAACACATCAAGAACGCATTTTCAGAAAAACACAGTTTGAGCAGTCCCACAAAAACAATCATAACTCACTCATTTCTTATTTAAATATTTCGAATTTACTGTCAAATCGAAGGTATCAAAAAGTTCTACGTTTTATATGTTGAAAGCTTTTCCAGAAAATAGACCAAAAAGTCACAGTATTTAAAATGACAGCAAATTTTGAGTTTTCAGATCTAAAATCGTTTCAAAACCGATCCAACAAATTTTTGCCCAAACTTTTTACAACATACATGGATATTTACGCATGATAAACATAAGAACATATAATATAACAAGATCGATGCAGAAACAAAAGATTATACATGCATTTTGATATTTAAAGTTACCGAAACGACGACGTCGAAGCGGGAAAGATGCGAGTGTTGATCCGGGACGAACGTGGCACGATTTTCTTGAAGAAAACTCAACGATAATTGCTGGAAAAATTCAAAGGAGAGGGGTGGCTGCTCTTGGTTCTTAGAACCCTAAAATTTAACTCTAAAAATATGAAAATGCAATGTGTATGTGTGTGTTGTGTGTTTTCGTGTAAGTGTTGTGTGTTAAAGTGTGTGTGTGTGTTTAGATTTAATTAGGGGTAATAAAATGATTAATTAAAAATAAAAGTGTTAGTTAAAAAAGTTAATCCTCCCAATTTTTACAAAATCCCCTACTTAACAAAATAAAACTCACAAATGCTAACTTTAAAAGTTTTAAAATTCTAAAATCACTAAATAAATAATTTAGGCTTTAAAATGTTTAAAACTTAATAAATCGTTTAAAATGTCCCAATCCTAACTTAAAATAAAATACCACATTTTAAAAATTGCCAAAATCATCGCCGGTCTCTTTTCCTTGATCCCGCATCGAATAATTGCTTGAAACATGAAACTCAAAAATATATTTTAACGTGCATGACATAAACATAAATAACTAAAATAATGCAATTTAATAAATCATGCATCGTTAAAAATCTTTTCAAACTTAAATAAATAATTTTAACAATTTAATTAAATGCATGGGTTTTTTTACGTGTGCTGATTTTGGGCTCTACAGTTCCTCCCCCACTTAAATAAATTTTGTCCTCGAAATTAAATCTTACCAAACAGTTCTGGGTAGTGGTTCTCCATATCTGCCTCGGTCTCCCAAGTGGCCTCCTCTATTGATTGATTTAGCCACCGGACTTTGACCAGTTTAGTTACTTTGTTCCGAAGTCTCCGTTCCTGTCGGTCTAGGATTTGGACAGGTCTTTCCTCATATGACAGATCTGGAGCCAACTGCAACGGCTCAAAACTCAAAACGTGCGAAGGATTCTCTAGGTACTTCCTCAGCATCGAGACGTGGAACACATTGTGTACACCGGCCAAATTCGACGGTAAGGCTACACGATAAGCTAGTGTCCCAACTCTGTCAAGAATCTCGAACGGCCCAATAAACCTCGGACTAAGCTTGCCTCTCTTCCCAAACCTCATAACACTCTTCATAGGTGCTATCTTTACGAAGACGTGGTCTTCTACGGCAAACTCGAGATCCTTCCTCCTCTTATCAGCATAACTCTTTTGACGACACTGTGCGGTCTTCATCCTGTCTCGGATCTTGACCACCACATCTGCAGTCTGCTGAACAATCTCTGGACCAAGTTCTGATTTATCGCCGACTTCATCCCAATGAATCGGCGACCTGCACTTCCTACCATACAATGCCTCGAAGGGAGCCATACCAATAGATGATTGGAAACAGTTGTTGTATGTAAACTCCACTACAGGTAGCTTCGATTCCCAATTCCCATGGAAGTCGATAACACAAGCTCGCAGCAAATCTTCAAAAGTCTGAATTGCTCCCTCAGACTGGCCATCTGTCTGGGTGTGGAAAGCTATACTGAATAGCAACTTCGTCCCCATGGCTGCATGAAAAATATTCCAAAAGGACGATGTAAATCTCGGGTCCCTGTCGGACACAATAGAAACTGGGATTCCATGCAATCGGACTATCTCCCTGATATAGAGCTCCGCATACTGCATCATGGAGAAAGTCGTCTTCACTGGCAAGAAGTGCGCTGATTTAGTGAGTCGATCCACTATAACCCAAATGGCATTGGATCCTCTGACTGACTTCAGCAAACCAACAACGAAGTCTATGCTGATATTCTTCCATTTTCACTCGGGGATAGGGAGTGGCTTAAGCATTCCTGCTGGCCTCTGATGCTCTGCCTTCACCTGTTGACAAGTGAGGCATTCAGACACAAATCGGCGGATGTCTCTCTTCATCCCTGGCCACCAATACAGGATCTACAAATCCTTGTACATCTTGGTACCTCCTGGATGAATGGAATACGAGATGCATGTGCCTCTATCACAATATCCTCTCTGATTCGAATCAACACTAGGCACCCACATCCTCCCTCTGTACTTCACAATACCATCAGACACAATGTAGAGTACATTGCCCTTGGCTTCATCCTTCAGTCACCATTTCTGCAACTGCTCATCTGAAGGCTGACCTCTACGGATTTGGTCAAACAAAGAAGATTGGACTGTCAGATCAGACAGCTTAGGAGCTCTGCCCTTAGGATAAACCTTTAACCCAAATATCTGAATCTCTGACTGAAGAGATCTCTGCACTTACGACTGCAACTTTTCTGCTCAAGGGGTCTGCCACAACATTAGCTTTTCCTGGATGGTAGCTAATCTCACAATCGTAGACTTCTACCAACTCCAACCACCGTCTTTGTCTCATATTCAATTCTTTCTGCGTGAAGAAATACTTGAGACTCTTGTGATCAGTGAATATCTGGCATTTCTCAATGTACAAATAATGTCTCCAAATCTTCAACGCAAAGACAACTGCAGCTAACTCAAGATCATGAGTGGGATAATTCTTCTCATGCACTTGCAACTGTCTAGAGGCATAAGCTATAACCCGACCATGCTGCATCAAAACTGCGCCTAGACCGAGCTTAGAAGCATCAGTGTACAACACAAAATCGCCTTGCCCTGCTAAAACTGACGCTGTAATAAGAGCTTGCTTCAAAGTATCAATGCTCTTCTGGAACTCATCACTCCATACAAATTTAACATTCTTTTTGGTCAATGAGGTGAGTGGCACTGCTATCGAAGAAAATCCCTGAATAAATTTCCTGTAGTAGGCTGCTAGGCCTAGGAAACTGCGGATCTCTGAAGCATTCTTTGGTTCAACTCATTCCTTAACTGCTGCTACCTTAGCTGGATCCACCTCGATACCACTGCTAGATATTATATGACCCAAAAACGCTATCTTCTCCAACCAAAATTCACACTTACTGAAATTTGCAAACAGCTTGCGACTCTGCAAGACCTGCAAAACTGTACCCAAATGCTGACGGTGCTCCTCATGGCTCTTCGAGTATTTGAGAATGTCGTCAATGAACATTATGACGAAATGATCTAGGTAGGGCTGGAATACTCGGTTCATGAGGTCCATAAATATCCTAGAGCACTCGTCAGTCCAAACGGCATCACTAAGAACGCGTAGTGCCCATATCTAGGTTCTGAAGCTTGTCTTAAGAACATCTACATCTTTTACCTTCAGCTGATGATAACCCAATCGAAGATCTATCTTAGAGAACACTGTAGATCCCTGCAATTGATCAAACAAGTCCTCGATTCGTGGCAGTGGGTATTTATTCTTGATCGTTACCTTGTTTAGTTCTCGGTAATCGATACACAATCTCATGCTTTCATCATTCTTCTTTACGAAGAGTACTGGTGCGCCCCATGGTGAGAAACTAGGGCGGATGAATTCTTTATCTTGGAGTTCCTGAATCTGCTGCTTGAGTTCTAACATCTCAGTTGGAGCTAAACGATACGGTGCCTTTGAAATTGGCACAGTGCCTGGCAGACGGTCAATGGAAAACTCCACCTCTCTCTCTGGTGGAAGGCCTGTGACGTCATCTGGAAAGACGTCAGGAAAATCTCTTACTATTGGTAAATCAGATATCGACGGAGTGGGTGCCGAAGGTCCAGCGCACCCGCGGTCCATGATAATCAAATTTAAGAAAATTTCCCGAAGCTGCACCGCACCCGCGGTCAAATCATTAGCGCACCCGCTGTCTATTGCCGAAGCTACACCGCACCCGCGGTCAAACAAGCACCGCACCCGCGGTCTTTTGGCGCACTTCCGTGTCAAAGTTGCTAGTTATCTTATTTAAGCCTTTTCACACAACTTTTCTTATTTTTATTGTTTATATAATGTATTGTAAAGAGGATGAACGAAATCATTGAAGATTGATATCAAATTATTGGAGATTTCTCTAAATTTGCAAGACTTGTGCTCTGTGTTTATCAAAATCAAACTTATCAAAGATTGCATCTTTGTGGCGTTTATCGATTGTTCTTCGCACGGATTGTCAAAACAAGTTCTTTGAAGGTTCGTTTGAAATTCAATTGTTTTATCGTTGATATTTGTTGCTAAGTTATAATCGCTTAGAGGTGAATATCACAAAATCGTTACTTGTTTCAAAAGATCGGGACAACATAATCGTTCCTTGTTTGTTATTGAATTGAGGGTGCGATTTCTATATTCGTGCTTGCCTTTCATTCGTACGAGGATTCGCATCACGATGTCTCTGAACACGCTAGTAGCTGATAATTCTTCTCCTGATGGGACAGTCACTGAATAGCTCACATCGAGTCCAATAGACTTGACGTCCAGAGGATTAGCGAACGTCTTCGAAATAAAAGAGTAAGTGCGTGGGGACCCGGACGCTAATTCATTTCTTAATCGTCTGTGTGAATAATTAAATCAATTATAATAAACATGGTCTAAATTTTTTTTTATATACAAGTGTCAAATGCGGAACGTAATGGAATTCATTCGAATATATACATCGAAACAAAGTACAAGTCTTGTACCATATACAGTCATTTCAGACTAAGGGTTAACAACTACATATCAAGTGTTCAAACCCTATCTAAAATCCAAGTCCGTAGTCTCCACTCTACTCACGATCTCTCTTCATCTCTTCGATCCTGATCCTGTCCCACCTGTTGTCATTCACACATACAAACACGACAACAGCCGGATAACTCCGGTGAGAAATATATCCTAGTATAAATCAACGATACATGCAATCATATCATCAATATAAAGCATGAAGCATATATCGGTAATATGTATCAAAATCTGAAAACATAATTCCATATAAATCTATCAATCAACTCCTGACTCTATATCTCATACTAGACTCATTCCTAGTCTAGGGATCCCGGTTTCCAGATGTTGGCATACTATATCGAATTTCAGTAAAAGGAGTAAATCCACCTCTAATCAAACATCGATATAAACCAAACAACCAGTGTCTTGACCTATCCGTCACAGACTTTGGCAATCTCCGCCAATCACTATTCGGTGACAATGTGCAATGGGTCAGTGACGATTCCATCACCATAAGGCCCGTCTGTCACAAGACCAATCGTCTAATACATGCTTTCTATAAATCAATAGAACAAGCAAATCAATCAAATCAGTGCACACAATAACAATAAGTATGTGGTTTAGGGAAACTCAAGTATTTCACACTCGAGTCATTCTCCCGGTTCGACATTGACTTGTACCTTTCTTTAATTGCAGTTCTAACACGTTCAAGTCTGGAATTTGAAGTCTGTCAATACTCAATCTGGCAATGACAATATCAAGAAGTATAATATCAATATACTGCTCAAATCAATACCAAATATGCTCAATCTGAATCTAACTCAAAATCAACGGCATAACGGAACAATCTGAATATCCCCGTCAATACAATATCAACAGATATCAATTACCACAACTCATAATCGATAACGGTACAAATCTGATATCACATCTCAATCAAATCAACTCAGAAAATCATAACAATTTCATACGGTATCCGTTCTTCAATCCGGTTTCGATTATACGATGTCTAACATGTCAAGAATATCATATATGAATCATATCCGATTCTGACAATATCATAATTTTAAGACATATCAAAACATAATAAAACTTACGTCCAGTTGTAGCCTGCGTCGATAGGAACACAGTACTGAAGTCGGATTCAAAATCTAACGACCGGATTGAAATATAAGGGCGTAAGGATTTCTGAAAGATCTCTCGTTCCTTTCCTTTCTTTTTTTTGCTGAGAAAATGAAGTGTATATGTGTATATATATATCCTAATTGCATGTCAAAGCAACGTGTCTACTTTTCTTGAATTCTGGTTGGCGCTCGGGCGGTCATGAATTTTCGCTCGGGCGCAGAACGTTCGGCCCTCTCTTGTTATCTAATGGCGCTCGGGCGGTCATGAATTTCCGCCCGGGCGCTCGCTCGGCGCTCAGGCGATTAAAACTTGCCGCCCGGGCGTGGGGTGCTCGGGCTTCTTGCATTATTCAATGGCGCTCGGGCGGTAGGGCGGTCAAAAACTACCGCCCGAGCGCCAAACCTTCTGTCCAAAATTTGTACTTTTCATATGCTTTGCCCAATCTAGTCTCGGAATGGCCCGGCTATAATCACATCAGTTCATAGTCAATCATCTCAGATTAACAGAATCAAAATCTCGAGCATTACATTTCTCCCCCCCAAGATACGATTTCGTCCCCGAAATCACAGGCAATCAAATCATATATCAAATCAGATATAACAAGGAATGGAGAATAGAAGCTGAATCAAAATACTCACATTAGTGAAATAACTCGGGAAATCTCTGTCTCATGTCTGACTCTGTTTCCCAAGTAGCTTCCTCGATGCCATGGTGACTCCACTGAACTTTCACAAGCGGAATAGTCTTTGTTTTGAGCTGTTTTTCCTTTCGATCAAGAATCTGAATCGGCTTTTCAAAATAGCTCAATGTCTCGTCAAGTTCGGCCTCGGCTGGCTGAATAACATGTGAAGCATCGGGCAGGTATTTCCGCAATAATGATACATGAAAGACATCATGTATCCCAGATAGAGAAGGCGGCAAGGCGAGTCGATAGGCACGATCTCCTATCTTCTCGAGAATCTCGTATGGCCCAATATAACGTGGAGACAACTTCTCTTTCTTGCCAAATCTGACAACTCCTCTGAAAGGTGAAATCTTCAAGTACACTCGGTCTCCTACCTCAAATACCAACGGTCGTCGTTTGATGTTGGCATATTTGGCCTGCCTGTCTTGAGCTGCCTTCATTCTGTTCTGTATCAGCTTCACTTTCTCAGTCATATCTCTGATCATATCATGTCCAATCTCAAGTACTTCAGAGATATCATCCCAATACAGAGGGTATCTGCATTTCTTACCGTACAACGCCTCGAAAGGAGCCATCTCAATGCTCGTCTGATAGCTGTTGTTGTACGAGAACTCACAAAGTGGCAATGCATCCTGCCAATTAGTGCTAAAATCAAGCACTACAGCTCTCAGCATATCTTCCAGTGTCTGGATAGTCCGCTCTGACTGTCCGTCGGTCTGTGGATGATATGCGGTACTAAGATGTAACTTCGTATCTAGAGCCTGCTGTAAACTCTGCCAGAAGTGCGAAGTAAACCGAGGATCACGGTCTGATACAATCGACTTTGGCACTCCATGCAATCTGACCACTTCTCTGACGTAGATCTCTTCCATCTGGTCATGTCGGTACGTCATCTTGTATGGAATAAAGCATGCTGATTTGGTCAATCTGTCAATCACGACCCAAATCGCATCATAACCTCTGGAGGAATGTGGTAACTGCGTCACAAAATCCATGGAAATGTGATCCCATTTCCATTCAGGAATAGATAGACTCTGTAACAGTCTTCCTGGTTTCTTTCTTTCGGCTTTCACCTGCTGGCAATTCAGACATTTTGATACAAATTCAGCAATATCAGCTTTCATCTGTTTCCACCAAAACTGTCTTTTCAAATCATTATACATCTTTCTGCCACCAGGGTGAATACTGAATCGACTGCTATGCGCTTCTGACAAGATCTGTCGTTTCAAATCGGAAACATTCGGCACAACAAGACGATTATTCACATACAATACACTATCACGTACCTGATACTCTGATCGATGCCCTGCTCTGACCATCGATATCGAATTCTGCACATTCTGATCAACTTTCTGAGCCGCTTTAATTCTCACAATCAGCTCTGGTTCGGCTTGAACAACATAAAATCTCATCGGTCTATAATCTGTCTCAAATACCAATCCAGACAAACAGCAATCTTCTATCAAATTCGAAACACCAATCGTCGATAAGGATAAAGAACATACCTTTCGACTCAGTGCATCTGCTGCTGCATTAGATTTCCCCGGATAGTACTTGATTTCACAATCGAAGTCTTTAAGCAAATCAAGCCATCTTCGCTGTCTCATATTCAACTCTGACTGTGAAAAGAGATATTTCAAGCTTTTATGATCAGAATAGATTTCAAACTTCTCATCGTAAAGGTAGTGTTGCCATATCTTTAAAGCAAAGACGATGGCTGCCAATTCAAGATTATGAATTGGGTAACGAGTCTCATGTGGCTTCAGCTGTCTCGAGGCATAAGCAATAACATGCCTTCGTTGCATCAGAATACAACCCAATCCTCGGTGAGATGCATCATAATAAACCACAAAATCACCAGTACCTGATGGAATAGTCAATATCGGTGCACTGGTCAGTCTTTTCTTCAGCTCAAGAAAACTGGACTCACAGTCTTCAGACCATACAAACGGAGCATTCTTCCGAGTCAACTGAGTAATAGGCTTGGCAATACTCGAAAAATCTTTAATAAATCGACGATAATATCCTGCCAAACCCATAAAACTACGAATCTCGGGTACTGATGTCGGTATCGGCCAATAAATCACGGCTTCAACCTTGCTGGGATCAACTGATATACCATCTCCGGATATGATGTGACCCAGAAATACAACCTGTCTCAACCAAAACTCGCATTTTGACAGTTTAGCATATAATTTCTCAGCCCTCAAAATTTTCAGTACAATCCTTAAATGCTCGGCATGTTCAATCATATTCTTCGAATAATCAAAATGTCATCAATGAATATAATAACAAAATCATCAAGATACCTCTGGAATATACGGTTCGTCAGACCCATAAACACAGCTGGAGCATTATTCAAACCGAACGGCATGACAATAAATTCATAATGTCCATACCTGGTTCTGAATGCTGTCTTCGAGATATCAGAATCTCTGACTCTCAGCTGATGATATCCAGATCTCAGATCGATCTTGGAGTATACAAAAGAACCCTGCAACTGATCAAATAAATCATCAATACGAGGCAAGGGATATTTATTCTTTACCGTTGCTTTGTTCAGTTGCCGGTAATCGATACAGAGTCTCATAGAACCGTCTTTCTTTCGAACAAACAATACTGGAGCACCCCAAGGAGACACACTCGGTCTGATATACCCCTTGGCCAGTAAATCTTCCAACTTTTCTTTCAACTCAATCGGTGCCATTCTGTACAGAGCCCTTGAAATCGGAACTGTACCTGGCATCAATTCAATGCTGAAATCTATCTCTCGAATCGGAGGCAAAGCCGAAATCTCATCTGGGAAGACATCAGCAAACTTACACACTACTGGCAAATCGGCCAATGATGGACTCGATTTCAGTAAATCAACTGAATAGACAAGGAATCTCTCCGCTCCTTTCTGTAACAATCGAGTCATAGACAATACGGATATCAAAGGAATTCTAGATCGAGAACCCTTACCGTAAAATTTTCACTCATCAGCCATATTCGGTCTGAATCTCACAATCTTGTGGAAACAATCAACAGTGGCTCTGTACTTGGTTAACATATCGATACCGATAATACAGTCAAAATCAGACAACCCAAGCACAATACAGTCTAACTCAATCTCATGCCCATCATACTGTAGCATACAATGTTTCACATACTTCACTGATATTAAACCTGTCCCCAAAGGAGAAGAGACAGACACTATAGCAGATAATGACTCAATAGGCAAAGAATGCATCAATGCAAACCGCTCAGATATAAATGTATGCGATGCACCAGTATCTATCAATACATATGCAGGATAACCAGAAATAAAACAGTTACCTGCAACAACATCGTCAGGTGCCTCCTGAGCCTGCTCCTCTGTCAAAGCGAACACTCTGGCCTGCTGTCTAGGAGGCTGGCTCACTCTCTGGCTACCTCCTTGCCTCTGCTATGACTGAGATGGTGCTGGCTGGAACGAATGAACAGCAGCTGATTGCCTATCAGTCTGTGCCGCTGATCCAGAGTATTCGGCACCTTGTGATCTCTGAGAATCTCTCTGGGGACAAACTCTAGCAAAATGTCCATGCTGTCTACAGATACGGCAACTGCCAAACACTCCTCGGCACTGCTCTGTGGCATGTTTCCCTCCACAAGTGCTGCAGTAGGCTCCTGTATAACTCTGGCCCTGACCAATCTGTTTCGAGCCACTAGAACTAAATGAACTGCTTCCAGATCTCTTAAACTGCTTCCCTCGGGTTTTCAGGAAATCTTTCTTTCCACCACTGCTACTGCCACTCTCAAACCGGGGAGGTGGTTGCTGTGGTCTCGGTGCTGGAGGCACAAACGAAGCTCCCTTCTGTCTCATCAGACCGGCTTCAGCTCCTTTAGCTCTCTTCGTCGTAATCCACCAATTTTTTGCAACATCATGCAACTGGTGCCCGATCAGTTTCACTCTCCGCTCATCGGTGTAATCCAAGGACTCAAACAACATTTTAATATCATCTAGCCAACTCTCACAATCCACTGAAGTCTCAGTACCTTTCAAAGTCGGTGGATAGAACAACTGAAATCTCTTCAGCAATGTTTCCATCGGTGTTGCTGTCACATCCATTGGAGGATTCGAAGTACTACCCTGTTCTGGTATTCTTCGAGGAGGCATATCTGATTATCAAAAGGGTTAGCAACCAAATACAATAAATCTGTTTCAGCCCTACCCGATCATCTTACTGCTGATCAAGAATCAATTCTGATTCATTCTCAATAACACATGTTTCCAAATCAAGTCAGATAAACAGATAAACATGCATTATAAAGCAGTATAACATAATAGATTGCTAGCATGTAAAAGCAAGGAAGAAAACGCAATCTACCCCGCTCACTAGCTCTTATCTCAATCTAAAGGATCTATCGCTCTGATACCACCTGTTGTGGGGACCCGGACGCTAATTCATTTCTTAATCGTCTGTGGGAATAATTAAATAAATTATAATAAACAGGGTCTAAATTTTTTTTTATACAAGTGTCAAATGCGGAACGTAATGGAATTCATTCGAATATATACATCGAAACAAAGTACAAGTCTTGTACCATATACAGTCATTTCAGACTAAGGGTTAACAACTACATATCAAGTGTTCAAACCCTATCTAAAATCCAAGTCCGTAGTCTCCACTCTACTCACGATCTCTCTTCATCTCTTCGACCCTGATCCTGTCCCACCTGTTGTCATGCACACATACAAACACGACAACAGCCGGATAACTCCGATGAGAAATATATCCCAGTATAAATCAACGATACATGCAATCATATCATCAATATAAAGCATAAAGCAGATATCAGTAATATGTATCAAAATCTGAAAATATAATTCCATATAAATCAATCAATCAACTCCTGACTCTATATCTCAGACTAGACTCATTCCTAGTCTAGGGATCCCGGTTTCCAGATGTTGGCATACTATATCGAATTTCAGTCAAAGAAGTAAATCCACCTCTAATCAAACATCGATATAAACCAAACATCCAGTGTCTTGACCTATCCGTCACAGACTTTGGCAACCTCCGCCAATCACTATTCGGTGACAATGTGCAATGGGTCAGTGATGATTCCATCACCACAAGGCCCGTCTGTCACAAGACCAATCGTCTAATACATGCTTTCTATAAATCAATAGAACAAGCAAATCAATCAAATCAGTGCACACAATAACAATAAGTATGTGGTTTAGGGAAACTCAAGTATTTCACACTCGAGTCATTCTCCCGGTTCGACATTGACTTATACCTTTCTTTAATTGCAGTTCTGACACGTTCAAGTCTGGAATTTGAAATCTGTCAATACTCAATCTGGCAATGACAATATCAAGAAGTATAATATCAATATACTGCTCAAATCAATACCAAATCTGCTCAATCTGAATCTAACTCAAAATCAACGGCATAACGGATTAATCTGAATATTCCTGTCAATACAATATGATAGGATCGATTAACGTATTAAGAGTGTTTAGAAAGGGGGGTTGAATAAACACTCACAGTTAAAACTGATTTTTTCTAATTTTGAGTTCAGTTTGGTGACAAACTGATTCTCGGAATCTTGTTGGTCAATGACAATCAGTTAAACTAAAGTAGTTGCGGAAAATAACTGACTGAAAGATAGAATACGAAACTGAAATAAAGAAAGCAAGGGTTGTTTCTGGATGTTCGGAGAATTTAATTACTCATACGTCACCCCTTCTATCTCAAGGATAAGATATCCACTAAAAGACTTTGATCAAATACAAGAATTGTACTGACAACTTCAGTTTGGACTTAATACTGCCAAAAACTGAAACTCTTAGTTTAACAGAATGTTCTCAGTGCGTAACTGATCTTAGCACTATCAAATTTCAACAATTATTACAACTTGCTAGTGAGCTCAAATTGTAGCCTTAACTGCTACAAATATACCAAGTAAAAGTGAGCTGAGATTGTACGAATATACCAAGTAAAAGTGAGCTGAGATTTTGACAGAGTGACAGCAAGCTTTTGAATAGTGTTCACTCCCCTTTTTCCTTCAGCTGTTCTTCTGTCATATTTATAAGCTTCTTTTCTTCAACAGTAACTTGAGATGAATTTGAATCTTTTTATCCGTTGATTTCTACTTGATTATTCATTGGACATTGTTTGCTTCATTTATTGTGATGCGGCGTCTTAATTGCTTTCGCCGAAATGTGTTTTTCTAAGCTGTATTGATTGAAGTTCGGCGTTGCAATCTTCTATGTCTCTTGACGGTTGAATGTTCTTTCCCGAGACATGTTCAGTTGAAAGGTGCTTAGCATACGGCTGAATATATCAACTGATCAGTTTCCAACTAATCAGTCTTCTTTATTAGATCAGCTGATTTCAGTTGTTAAGTCCAGTTGCTGAGTTCAGTTTACTCGATCAGTTGGTTCGTATTTTCAGTTGGTTCATATTTTTTCAACTCCGGAATTTAGTTTCCAACAATTTCTTCCTTTATTGTGTTTGACAAAACTAAGTAAATAATAACTGAACATCTGAGCTCATTGTAGATAAAATAAGTGATTGAATTTCTTGAACTGAAAGGGATCTTGATTTAATAACAGCTGAATCTAATAATCTGATTAACTGCTTCTGCTGTTTCTCAAGATGCTCTTTGATCTTTGATTTCTTCCCCCTTTTTGTCAAACAAATCCATCTTCTCAGATAATTTTCGAACGTCAGTGGAAAGAATTTTGACATCGGCGGAGATACTTGAGACAGCAGTTTGTAAACAAGTCTGCAGCAATTCCATTTTATTAGAAACAAAAGTTTCCAATCGCTCAACTCGTTGACTGATTATATCCTGAGTTGTATAGAGACTTTGAGCTAGAACTCTGTTATCCTTCATCTCAAGTACAGTTCGGGTAAGAGAATCCATGTTTGCTTGAATATCTTTCAGTTTTGCTGAATCAGATTCAATTGAAGAATCCAATTTGACAGTATGAGACAATTGTGTGGATTGAATTTTCTTGATTTTAGTAATCATCGTTTCAGAAACAGTCTATGCTAGAATGTCTGTTGCAGCAATTTCTTCGTGAATTTGAGGTGGTGAAAGTGGATTTTGATCAACAGATAACGCTTGGTCAGTTTCCACTTGTGCCTCTTGTTGAGAGTTTACTGAACTTGGTTCTGGCTCCTTTGTTTGAATGAGCAATCAACTCACCACATTTTCAGCAACTGCTTGACCTGGAGATTTTTCTAGTTCATCAGTTTGAGTGACTTGTTCAGCAGAGATTTCTGGCTAAACTGGTGCTTCTTGTTGTTCTTTCATTGAATCTGGGACTGGCTCTTCAGCAGCAAGTGGTTCAACTAGTTCTTCAGATGGTATCTGAACTTCTTGTTCTGGTTGTTCAGTTGAAGGAGCAACTGATTCAGAATGTATTTCTTCTAGCTGAGCTTCCAAAGCTACAGCCTGAATGATTTCATCAATGTTTGCAAAAGATAGTTCAGTTTCAGAATACAGCTGATGTTCAACCAGAGAAGATTGAGGCATATCCTGAACTGGCTCTTCAGCAGCCGGTTGTGGAGATGGCTCGTTCTGTTGGGAGGAGGATGAATCTTTTTCTGCATTTGAATTGGAGGATTTTTCAGGAAGAACCAATTCCTGATCCTGTTCCCAAAATCTGATTTCACCTTGTAGACCACTGAGATCTGTGTCCAGTTGGGTGATCACAGCTCTATCATTATATGTAGTTGGACCTGTGGGATTGTAGTTGGATTTCAGCTTTGCAACCATTCTAGTCAGCTTTTTGGCTGATCAAAGAAATATTTTTGCCTTTCCAATGCCTGGCCAATAGTAGCAGCTTTGACTATTTTCAACACAATTGCTTCAAGTTTAATAAACCTTTTCAGTTGGGATTTGTGCTTCAACTCTTTGGCAAAAATCTCAGTCCTAAAACTTTTCCAATTATCAAAAGATTTTAATTTCGAAGTGGCAAATGCGTTGACCTGTTCCCAAACCAGGTCAATGTAAGTTTAGATGGTATTAGATGGCCTTGGTTCTTCAACTAGCTTGCCCTTTCCTTTTTCAGTTGTGAGAATGTGAGAAATATCCAAACTAGAGTGAGTGGTTTCCACTGGTTCCCTCAATATAACACCTTTAGATCTGGCCCGAGGAAAAATGGTAGGTCGATTTACATGAGTCAAAAGAGCTCTTACCTTAGCGGGTGCCTTTTCTTTAGTAACTGAATCATCAGGTGGGACTACCTACAAAAGGATAGCCTGAATAGGCTGTTGGGCAGCTGATTGAGTAATTTTCTCAGTTGGAATGACTTCCACCGCTGTTATTGGTTTAGTTCTTTGCGTCCTCGGTCTCTTGACAAGCTTAGGAGAAGGAGTTTTCTCCGAATCTGATTCACTGAGAATCAGTTTTTGTTTTGCAGTTTTCAGTTGGGCCAAAGTTTTGGCCTTCTTAGCTGATTTTGGAGCAGGTAATTGCGATCCAATCTCATGTTTGGTTTTTGGCGGCAAGATGTTTTTAGCAGTGAAGACTTTGAACTTTGATGATGTTCCAGCATTGTCAGCTACCAATCCCTTTAGTCTCAAAAGATAACTGATTGGGATGGCAAAGCCTCTTGACTGTTTGGTTAATTGAAGCATATTCTTCAGAGTATTGAAAATAATATGTCTTCAGTTGGCTTTCTTTTCTCCCATGATGATGGTCATCACCTGGAATTTCTCAAGTGTAAGGGTAGCATAAGATCCGGCCTTAGCCAATATGTCCTTCGCCACAATGTCGGCTAATAACTGTATTTCTGGTTTCAGCTCTTTCTTTGGATCGGAAACTTTGATTTTCCATCCATCAGCAGATAGCAAAGATTGCATTTCCTCAATGTCAGATGTTTTGATTTTAGATACGTTGACGTACCCATCAGTTGGCAAAGAGAAAATTTCTCCGAAGGTTTCTTCAGATAGGATCAACAGCTAATTATTGACAGTTACAGAGATGCTTCCATCAGCAGTGACAAACCTCTTCATATAGAATTCATTTACTTCCTTGGGGTATATTTCCTGCGAAGATTGTCCCAAAAACATTCTGAGACCAGCAGATTCAATCTTCAGAAAAACGTTCTTAACATCTGCTTCTTGAACTGATAAAACTGAGTCAAAATCAATGGCCATAGCGTTCAACATGTAAGCTGGGATTTGATTTGCCATTTCGACAGATAAAATGATATGAAATTCGTAAACGATAAGCTCTGGAATTAGTATGCTATTAGAAACTGATTGTATGCGTAAGAAGAAAACTGAATTGAAGCGGGCTTAGAACAGTTGTTCGTGACTGTTCAAATTCGGGACACGTGTCAGTCCATTAAAAATTTTGAGTAAAATTATGTGTACGTGTGCTGTGGGAGTTTGTGAAAAAAAATGAACGGTTTAAAAATAGGCCACGTTATGAATCTGCAGTCATGTCATTTGATTTGGAATATAATAAGTTTTAAATTTGTTAACTTATGTGAGAAGATTCGTAAAATATCCAGCTGAACGATCAATTGGGAAACTGATTCATTTCAGTTGAGAGTTCACAAACAATTGTCTTCTCAGTTAACCTCTTCAAAACTGATATTCCCCCTTAATCGATGCATAAAATAATTAAAGCGACGATATAAAATAAATTTAAAGGTCAGAAAGATTATCGTTTGCTGAAACGTTGACGACCCTTCATCTTCCATGACTCTTGGCTATAAGTAGAATTGACATGGTTAGTTTCAGTCATATTGAAAAACATATTCAAAGTAAGAAGAATGGCAGATGCTAGTAGCTCGATTGCTTCGCCATTTTCTTTGGAGACTAGGAAGGCTGTGATAGAAGATGAAGTCTTCTATGAGAGTCTTCACTACTGGGAAAGTTACAGGAGCTTGCGTTCCTGTATAATTCTGGAGAGGCTACCACTCCAGAATTGATGGCAGAGTTGAGAGAAGTGCGGGAGCACTTGCACATAGCTGTGTGGGTAGACGTCTTTAAGAATGGTCACATCTATCAGCTAATGCTTCGAAAGGAACTGAACATCCTCAATCGCATAGCTAGTTCTCATGACATCTACCTCTGCTTTATCCACTTGGTTGAAGATGTGGATAATTGATGTAGAAGAGAAATATAATGATGTAATCCAAGAAAATATTTATGGTTGAATGAAACATTTATTTTGGCTTAACTTTGTTTTTCTTTTTCCTGCAAATAATAAGTTTCATTAGTTATTATATATGAATTACGATCATAAACAGATGAACTGATGATTGGTTAAGCGTTAAGTAATAAATGTCAAACTGATATCAGTTGATAATGAACAACTGATAGTTAAGAAGCCTCGATAAATGAGAAAAACGCTTCGGTTGATTTGAGTCTCTTCAGTTTCTTCAACATTTAAATTTCATCTGTCTATAAATAAGATGATAGAATGTGAAACAATAACAATTCAATATGTCGGATTCAAGTAACTCTGATGCATGCAGTAGTTCGCATATTCAAGTTAATGAGCAATTAAGTCCTTATTTAGAAGAATTGAAGAAGACAATGGAAGAATATGTCTTGATGAAAGTGATGTCAACATGGTTCAAGATTCATGATTTGCAGAAGGTAAGTAGTAGTGGTGCTGTTCCTACTCGTGCTCAAGCAGCAACAGCAAGAAAATACATTGATCGTTTCGAAGTTAGACATGTTACAGATCTGATTGATGACAAATGTCTGTTAGAAGCAATGTTATGGAAGGAATGGCATGTGGTTGAGAAGATTTCTACAACTAGGTCATTTTCTAGCATCCAAATTTATGAGTTGAATAATTGGATTAGAGAATGGCAGGATTCAGTTGGTTCTATGATATCTTCTGTAAATTGGGATCGATGGTATTCTTAATAAAGTATTATTTTCAATTTGTTGTGTTCTTATTTTCTGCAGATAATTATATTAGTAAAGCAACATTACTAATAATTTTAAGACAGATCAATTAAACCAAGAATATTGCGAAAGTAAGAAAACTTAGTCTCGGGTAATGGTTTGGTGAAGATGTCAGCTGCTTGTTGCTCAGTTGAAATATACTCCAGTCTAATGTCCTTCTTCAAAGCATGATCTCTAATGAAGTGATGCCTGACATCTATATGCTTGGTCATTGAGTGAAGAACTGAATTATAGGTGATGGCAATTGTGCTTGTATTGTCACAAACCATAATCTCTCAGTTGTTGCTGGATCCAGATCAGTTGTGCACAACAACTACCAGCATCAAGATATTCTGCTTCAGTTGTTGAGGTAGCTATGGATGTCTGCTTCTTGCTGAACCAAGAGATCAGCCTGTCTCCTAGAAACTGACAAGATCCACTTGTACTTTTACGATCAAGCTTACATCCTGCATAATCTGCATCTGAATATCCAACTAAATTGAAAGTAGAGTCTTTAGAATACCATAACCCAACATTTTGTGTATCCTTAAGATATCTCCAAATTCTTTTAGCAGCTGAGAAACGTGATTGCTTAGGATTTGCTTGAAATCTAGCACACATACAGACAACAAATACAATATCAGTGCGACTGGCAGTTAGGTACAACAATGAGCCTATTAAACCTCGATATAATGTCGCCTCAACTGATATTCCCCCTTGATCAGTGTCCAATTTTACTGATGAGCTCATGGGAGTATTTGCAGCTGAACATGACTCCATGCCAAATTTCTTCAGCAGCTCCTTTGTATATTTAGTCTGACTGATGAATGTACCAGTCTCCAGTTGCTTCACTTGTAGTCCAAGAAAGAATGTTAGTTCACCCATCATGCTCATTTCGAACTTTTCCTGCATCAAATTAGCAAATTTCTCACATAATTTGGGGTTAGTTGACCCAAATATGATATCTTCAACATAAATTTGAACTAATAAAATGTGATCATTCTTAGCAAATTTGAACAAGGTCTTATCAATTGATCCAACAGAGAAATCATGATCAGTTAGAAATTTTGAAAGAGTTTCGTACCAAGCTCTGGGAGCTTGTTTAAGACCATATAAGGCTTTGTTCAAATGATATACATGATCAGGAAAGTTGTGACTTACAAAACCTGGGGGTTGTTCAACATATACTTCCTCTTGTAGTTGAACATTTAGGAATGCACTTTTGACATCCATTTGATAGATTTTGAAGTTCTTGAATGAAGCATAGGCAAGGAATATTCTGATTGCCTCCAGTCTTGCAACTGGTGCATATGTTTCATCGTAATCAATTCCTTCCTCTTGCCTATATCCTTGTGCTACTAGTCTCGCTTTATTGCGCACAACTGAACCATCATCGTTCAGTTTATTCCTGTACACCCATTTTGTACCTATAACAGTTTTTGAAACTGGTCTTGGAACTAAGTTCCAGACAGTGTTATGAGTGAACTGATTTAGCTCTTCTTGCATTGCATTTACCCAGTTAGGATCAGCAAGAGCTTCATCAGTTTTCTTTGGTTCTAGTTGTGAAACAAAAGCTGATAGATAAATAAATTTAGTATTTGATTGCGAGTTCTTACTGGATCAGATGGATTTCCTATTACTAGCTTAGATGGATGTGATTTTCTCCATCTGTACTCAGTATCAACAATTTCTTCAGTTGATAACTGAACTCAGTTTTCAGTCTCAGTTGGTGCTTCGTCAACTGGTATTTGAATGTTATCATTATGCTCTATCAACTGATCATTAGGAATGGCTTCTGGTTCAGCTGATTGATCTGACACTTCTGGTTCGGGTGTTTGGAGATTGTTTTGATTAATATGATTGTCTTCTTCATCATCATCCTCCAAACTGATATCTGTAAATCGATCAACTAGCTCAACTTGATCGGTTGGCTTATCAGTTAGTTCAGTTTCATCGAAATCAACATGAGCAGATTCTTCAACATTTAAGGTTTTCTTGTTGAAGACTCTATAAGCTATACTAACTGATGAATATCCAAGAAATATTCCTTCTGCAGATTTAGCATCAAACGTTTTTAAATAATTTTTACCATTATCAAGAATAAAACATCTGCAGCCGAATATTTTGAAATAAGTAATTATACATTTTCTTCCATGCCAGATCTCATATGGTGTTTTCATATGATTGTTATTAATCATTGATCTGTTCTGAGTGTAACATGCAGTGTTTACTGCCTCTGCCCAAAATCTTTGAGAAATACCAGAATCAGCAAGCATCGTTCTTGCAGCTTCTTTAAGGGTCCGATTTCTTCTCTTAGCTACACCATTTTGCTGAGGAGTTCTGGCTGCTGAGAGCTCATGCTTGATTCCAGCATTTTCTAGGAAATTTGAAAGAGTTTGATTGATGAATTCAGTTCCTCGATCAGATCTGATTTGATCAATTCCAACTGATTTTTCATTTAAAAGTCTTTTGAAAAGCTTGATCAGTTGTGCAGCAGTTTGGTCTTTTGATTTGATAAAGATAACCCAAGTAAATCTTGAAAAATCATCAACAATCACCAAGGTGTATTTCATTCTCCCTAAACTCATGACTGGTATAGGACCAAAGAGATCCATGTGCAATAGTTCTAAGCATCGGGATGAAGATTTACAGCCCTTGTTTTTAAAAGAAGATTTTACTTGTTTTCCAAACTGACATGCTGAGCAAAGTTTTTCTTTTGAAAATTCTATTTTCGGCAAACCAGTTACAAGTTCATGTTTACTCAGATAGGCAATGGATTTAAAGTTTAGATGACTTAGTCTCTTGTGCCACAACCAGTTTTTAGATGATTTGGAAGCAATAAAACAAACTGGTGTATAAGTTTGATCATTCCAACTGACTTTATATGTGTTTCCACAACGTTTCCCAGTTAGTATGACTTTATCAGTTGAAGTTTTGACTGAACATGAATTTTTGTCAAATTGTACTGAGAATCTACTTTCGCATAATTGACTGATGCTAATCAAGTTATACTTCAGGTTTTCTACTAATAGAACATCTTTAAAAGTAAAGTTACCATGGATAAGCTTACCCTTACCCACAGTTCTACCTTTGGAATTGTCCCTGAAACTGATGTTTGGACCACTGTATTTGATCAGTTGAGATAGCACACTTGCATCTCCTGTCATATGCCGCGAACATCCACTGTTCAAATACCATATTGAGTTCTTGTTTGTACCTGTTACCTGTAATCACACACATAATATAACTTGGTACCCATATTTATTTGGGTCCTGAACTGATTAGTCCCTTAGGAACCCATACTTGGATTAGTCTAACAGACTTTCCAGTAGCTGTATTCCAAATGGTTTTTCTCGGCTTTTGTGTGCTTGGTGTGTAGTGTACAGATGATACAATATGTGATTTAGCTTTATTCAACTGATTGTTCAGTCTATATCTCTTCTGAACTGGCTTGCAGTTATAGTAATTGAAATAGCTATTCGAATAGTTCTTGTGAAACCTTTTTGATGACTGACTTTGTGAATCAGTTGAAACTTTTTGGCTATAACCAATCCCATATCTTCTAGTCTTACTCATATTCTTAGTAGTTTGCTCAATCAGTTTACTGGGTACAATTTGTTCTTGTACCACTGTTGCTTTGACAAAGTTAATGTATTTTTCTTTGTCTATTTTTGGCTTTGGTTGAGTATCATTTGGATACATTTCTCCTTGAGTGTTGAACCCTAAACTAGTTTTATCAGAAACTGATTTTTGTGAATTCTGCATCTCACTTAGTGCAGTTGATGACTTGTTCCAAGACTGAATGAGCTCAGTCTCTTTTGAGTTTTTAAGCATCAACTTCTGGATTAATGACTGATTTTTATTTCTCTCTGCTTTTAACTCAGCAATCTCCCTTTTTAGAGTCAACCCATCAACTGATTCATCAGTTTTGGTTTTATTGTCTGTGGGATCAGTTTGCTTTGCTTTGATTTTTTCAAATGATGATGCAAGCTTTTGATACTCATTTATCATGTCATGTAGTGTTAGAATGAGTTCTTCTCGTGTAAAATCAGTTGAACTGAAATCAAATACCTGTTGGCTAGATGACTCTTCTTCTGCATCATTAGCCATCAAACACTTGACTTCCTCATCATCACTGGAGCTGTATGAGCTTTCTGGTTTTGACTCCTCACTGTCAGTTTCTGCCCATTTGGATTTTTTTCTTCAGCTAAGAGTACTTCATGTTTCTTTCTGAAGGAATTCTTATCTTCTTTACTTCATGTTTCTTTCTGAAGGAATTCTTATCTTCTTTGGGTTTTCTTTTGTGCTCATATGATTTCTTTCTTCTATCAGTTTAACCTTGACTATCCTTCTTCGGTTTAGGACAATCAGCAATAAAGTGGCCTGATTTGCCAGAGTTGTAGCAGGCATTTGATTCATCCTTGGAGATGTTCCTTTGGTATGGCTTCTGGAAGTTTCCTTGTTTCTTTCTCATGAACCTTCCGAATTTTTTGATGAACAGTGACATAGCATCACTGCTCAATTGATCAGCAGATTTTTCGACTGAACTGATTGGTTCTGTTCTGACAGCAGCTAGAGCAGTTGTGGCTGCATGGGTGGATGGTTCTCCTTCTCTGGTCTGCAGCTCGAACTCATAAGCCTTTAAATCAGCAAATAAATCATGAAGTTCAATCTGGTTTAGATCTTTTGACTCCCTCATTGCCATGGTTTTGACATCCCATTCCTTGGGAAGACCTCTCATTATCTTTAGTGCAATCTCTTTATTGGTATACACTTTTCCAAGTGCATTTAACTCATTGATGACACTGCTTACTCTTTCATCATAATCGTGCATTGATTCTCCTGCTTTCATTTTGATGTTATCAAACTTTTGAGTAGCAACAGAAAGTTTATTTTTCTTGGTTTGATCATTTCCTTCATACAGCTGGATCAGCTTCTCCCAAATTTCTTTGGCTGTCTTACACATCTTTATTTTGCTGAAGGTTACTTTGTTCAGCGTTTTGTACAGAATGTCTTTAGCCACATTATCAAGATTCGCTTTTCTTTTATCTTCAGTTGTCCATTCATCTCTGGGCTTTTCTATTCTTTGCGATGCCCCTTCTGTTATAGCAAGTGTTGTATTTGTTTTCAGAATTTTCATGGGTCCATTAGTTATGACATACCATATGTCGTCATCTTGTGCAGCTAAATGAGCCTGCATTCTGATTTTCCAATCATCAAATTCTTCTCTGGAGAAACATAGGAATTTTGTTGAATGAAGTCATGCTGGCAAGTTTATAGATCAAAAGTATTCAAGAACAAGATTCGACCGCTCTGATCCTACTTGATATGATCGATTAACGTATTAAGAGTGTTTAGAAGGGGAGGGAGGGGAGGGGGGGGGGGGGGGGGGGGTTGAATAAACACTCACAGTTAAAACTAGTCTTTTCTAATTTTGAGTTCAGTTTGGTGACAAACTGATTCTCGGAATCTTGTTGGTCAATGACAATCAGTTAAACTAAAGTAGTTGCAGAAAATAACTGACTGAAAGATAGAATACGAAACTGAAATAAAGTAAGCAAGGGTTGTTTCCGGATGTTCGGAGAATTTAATTACTCCTACGTCACCCCTTCTATCTCAAGGATATGATATCCACTAAAAGATTTTGATCAAATACAATAATTGTACTGACCAACTTCAGTTTGGACTTAATACTGCCAAAAACTGAAACTCTTAGTTTAACAGAATGTTCTCAGTACGTAACTGATCTTAGCACTATCGAATTTCAACGATTATTACAACTTGCTAGTGAGCTCAAATTTTAGCCTTAACTGCTACGAATATACCAAGTAAAAGTGAGCTGAGTTTTTGACAGAGTGACAGCAAGCTTTTGAATAGTGTTCACTCCCCTTTTTCCTTCAGCTGTTCTTCTGTCATATTTATAAGCTTCTTTTCTCCAACGGTAACTTGAGATGAATTTGAATTTTTGTATCCGTTGATTTCTACTTGATTATTCCTTGGACATTGTTTGCTTCATTTATTGTAATGCAGCGTCTTAATTGCTTTCGCCGAAATGTGTTTTTCTAAGCTGTATTGATTGAAGTGCGGCGTTGCAATCTTCTATGTCTCTTGACGGTTGAATGTTCTTTCCCGAGACATGTTCAGTTAAATGGTGCTTAGCATACGGATGAATATATCAACTGATCGGTTTCCAACTGATCAATCTTCTTTATTAGATCAGCTGATTTCAGATGTTAAGTCCAGTTGCTGAGTTCAGTTTACTCGATCAGTTGGTTCGTATTTTCAGTTGGTTCATATTTTGTCAAACGCCGGAATTTAGTTTCCAACACAATATCAACAGATATCAATTACCACAACTCATAATCAATAACGGTACAAATCTGATATCACATCTCAATCAAATCAACTCAGAAAATCATAACAATTTCATACTGTATCCGTTCTTCAATCCGATTTCGATTATACGATGTCTAACATGTCAAGAACATCATATATGAATCATAGCCGATTCTGACAATATCATAATTTAAAGACATATCAAAACTTAATAAAACTTACGTCCAGTTGTAGCTTGCGTCGATAGGAACACAGTACTGAAGTCGGATTCAAAATCTAACGGACGGATTGAAATATAAAGGAGTAAGGATTTCTAAAAGATCTCTCATTCCTTTCCTTTCTTTTTTTGCTGAGAAAATGAAGTGAATATGTATATATATATCCTACTTGCATGTCAAAGCAACGTGTCTACTTTTCTTGAATTCTGATTGGCGCTCGGGCGGTCAGGAATTTTCGCTCGGTCGCGGAACATTCGGCCCTCTCTTGTTATCTAATGGCACTCGGGCGGTCATGAATTTCCGCCCGGGCGCTCGCTCGGCGCTCGGGCGGTTAAAATTTACCGCCCAGGCACGGGGTACTCGGGCTTCTTGCATTATTCAATGGCGCTCGGGCGGTCAAAAACTACTGCCCGGGCGCCAAACCTTCTGTCCAAAATTTGTACTTTTCATATGGTTTGCCCAATCTGGTCTCGGAATGGCCCGGCTATAATCACATCAGTTCATAATCAATCATCTCAGATTAACAGGATCAAAATCTCGAGTATTAAAGAGTGGCCCATGAATCTATCAAGGCCTTCGTGGCTACTCTCTTTATGAAAATATTTCCTGAGAGACGTTGGTACAACACAAAAACTTATATCCCAAAAATTCTAATCTTAACCTCAAGCACAGTAGAAAAATCTCTACCCATGTCACCAAAAATACTATTAGCACATTAATAATCCCAAATAAAATTCAAAACGTGTATGGTAAAAATTTAATATTGAGCTGAATCAAAGAAGTTACCAGTCAATAAGGTCGTGTCTGGGTTCGCCTCCTCTTCCTGCATGGCGAACACTCTACCCTGGGTTGGCTGCCTCCACTGTGGGCAGTCCTTCAACATATGATCGTTGGCTCCGCACTTGAAGCATTTGCCCGATCCAAATAAACACTGTTCCGGATGCTGGTGGTTGCACTTCGGGCACGCTAGGTACTCACCGGGTCTCTGAGGAGCCTTCTGTTGAGGAATAGGACCCTTGCCCTTCGGTGGTCTCTGAAATGGTCTCTTCCCCTGCTGTCTTGGGAAAGGCCTCTTAAACTGAGGTCGCTGCTGCTGCTGTTGCTGCTGCTGAGGTGCCTGATAGGGCCTCTTGCCCTGCCTATCGACCTCAATGTCCCTCTGGTCCTGCTCTGCCGCCAAAGCTCTCGACACGGCAACTACATAAATCGTAGGACCAGCAACTCGTACATCACGGCGCAAGATCGGCCGTAACCCATCCATAAAATGCCTCAGCTTCTCCCGGGCATCATTGGTAATCAGGGGCACAAAGTGACACCCCCTCTCAAACTTCCTGACGAAGTCTGCCATGCTGCTGTCTCCCTATCGCAGCGACATGAACTCCCTGGTCAGGCGGGAGCGTAATTCTTCAGTGAATTACTTGGAGTAGAAAACCTCCTTGAACCCATTCCACGTCAGTGTTTGTAAGTTCACTGACACTGACGCGCTTTCACACCAAAGCCTGGCGTTTCCAGTCACAAGAAAGTGGGACATCTAACTCTGTCTGCATCCTGCAGCTCCATAAACACAAAGATTACCTCGATGGCCTTAATCCATCCTTCAGCTATCATCGGGTCAGTAGTCCCCGAGAACTCCTTCGGATCCATCCTCTTAAACCTCTCATTGACTGCCTCCGGTCTGGGTCTCGCCCCTGTGTCTACTGCAGTTTTGTTCCCCGCAAACTGTGCGAAGAACTGGGTCATCCCTGCAAGCATCTGAACATGCATATTTGGGGGTGGACTAGGAGGAGTGACCCTCTCCCCATCCTGGGCTTCCTTATTCTCATCGCCTGCTTCACGCACAATCCTACGTCTGGGAGGCATACTGTTCCAATAATTACCCAACACGTAAACCCAACATGTATGAACATCATATCAATATCATAAGATGCACGTAATTTGAATTTAAACATGCACATGCTGAAATCATGACTGGATACATATTACATGAATGATTTTAAAACTTTAAAACTTACAGACTTGAGGTGTGAATTCTGAGCTTCTCGCAACCAGCAGTAGGCATAACCCTTTACAAGAACACCGCTCTGATGCCAACTGTAACGTACCGTACTTTTAAACTAATTTAAAATTTGCGGAAAAATAAAAATTTTCTTAATTAAATTGAAAAGATCACAAATAAAGTTTTCTAAGAACACTTGTTTAAATATCGTAAACAATAACGTGAAATTAGAGTATTTGAAACATTGCATAATTTAAAAACATGGGCGGTCCTCGGGTTTAGCCTCCTGCTCAGTCCAAGCCGGCTCATTGGTCCCCACCCCTCGTCTCCTCAAAGTCATCCTCACCTGCATCGATCAAGTCTAGTGAGTCTAAAAACTCAACACGTATAAACTGGATATAACAAGTAATATGTAATAAAACCACATGCATCTTTAAAGTATAGCATACATACTTGAAACTTGAACGTAATAGCATAAACTTACTTGAAACTTGAACGTAGTAGCATAAACGTAGACGTGCCATCATCATAAAACTTTTCATAAACATGCTTGCTTCATACATACTTGAACATACGTAAACTTCATCATTTTGCATAGAGATATGTTTCAAAGCAAGTGACCAATACAATGTGACTGATCAGACTAAACCACAATACTGGGCTGACAGGGAAAATCCACTGCCACATACATGAGATCCCCGGTCATGCTTTACCGGGTGGATTGGTCCCTGGTCATGCTTTACAGCTTTCCAATCCTGATCTAAACCCGGTCATGCTTTACGGGGGTGGAGAGGTCCTCGTCCACGTTCACCGACTTCCAAACCCGTTCATAATTTGGTCACAAGACATTTAGCATTCCTCAAAAACATAAAATATTTTCTTTTGCACATCGAACATACTTACATGGCATTGAGGGATTCGTTGGATCTCACTTGGGGCCACTGCTGCACATACTAACATGAGTTCAAATCCTATCTTGCATAACTTAGGCGTATAGTCATGCTCACACCCAAAATGACAAATTTCCTTATGACGTTCTAAATCTCTCGGGACTTGACCTTGTTTAATCATCGTACTAAATCATTAAATCAAACCCCAAAACAATCCCTAAAACAATCCCTAAAAAAAATTAATTTTTTTTTTAAAAAGGACACGGACCCGGTGTAAGGGTCCGTGTAGGTAGCTGAAAATTCACATTTTGTAGAAAAAAGTGCACGGACCCCATGCTAAGGTCCGGATACTGGTCCCGTGTACCTACTGGAATCGCGAACCAACAGAAATTCACTACACTTATGGCTTATTCCTCCTAACTCGATCATACGGACCGTGAACCAATGCCTCGAGACCCATCCTAGGTTGCTATGGCACCTATTCAAACTCAAACAAATTCCCGCAACCAACTACGCATCACAAACAACACAACCCAATTCCTGAACACGACATTTGACACCAAAACGCATCCTATGACTTCTAATGCAATCAAGTGCCTATCGACGCAAACCGACACACCAAAAACCATCCCAACATCATACTAAACATACTTAAATGCAGCGGCGATCACCCATCGATTCCCAATGAAGCCTGCAACAATAAAACTTCAAAAACACATCAAAAACGCATTTTCAGAAAAATACAGTTTGAGCAGTCCCACAAAAACTGTAATGCCTGGTTACTCGTAAAATGATTATAATGCGATTATGTCGTTTATTATGTAGTTATTTAGCTCCTTAGATTTCACGTGATGATTGATGTATCAATATTGAGATTGAACATGATTTTTATATTGTTCATGGTGTATTGAGAATGAATATATGTCTAAATAGTGATAGTAAGATGTGTAGGTAGAAGTAGTGTAATCAAGTTGGTGGGAAATGAGATGAAAATATGGTAGTTCTTACGAGTTTTAGCATAATCGTTTGAATATTGATCCAAATTGTGTGAGTCTATAACCATTAGAAAGCTAAGATATAATGCTACAACTTTCATGTATTGGGTTTTGTCCAAATCATTGTGGAAGACAAGTCAAAAGTGCCCCGAAGTGTGTCGTGTATACCGTCATTCCCTCACTGACACATGTTAGGAGAATAAGTATAACCTTTTACTCATACCTCCAAATGACATGAAACCAATTGGAGATTCAAGCCAAGACATAGGGCTACAATTTTCATGTTTACCACTTTTCAGATTATGAGAGGAAGAGGCGTTTTGGAAGCGATCTTTGATGTGGTTGTGCGCAGAGCGGTAAGAAATGACCGCCCGAGCGCCACTGGTTCTGGATTCTTGGTTTCGGAGAGAACATTCCGCGCTCGGGCGGTTGAAAAAGACCGCCCGAGCGCCGACTTGCATATAAGATGATAAGTTTCGACTTTCTAAGCCATTTCTTTAGTTCTTCACCTCCATTATCAGCAAAAACTCGAAGTAAACCAAGAAACTCTTCCTCCAAAAGCTCTCTTCTTCATTCCTTTCATCACTTTGAGGTAAGAACTTAGTTTTCCATCACAAGAACTTCATAAGGGTGTAAGGTTTCATCTCTTTTGGTTATTATTAATGTAGAGGAGCAAACTTCACCTAGAATAGACATAGTAATTGAATTATTGATATGTTTGACAGCATAGGAACGAGAAACATCGTCTCAAACCAGTGTTCTTACGCTTGGACAGTAAGTTGGCATGTTCTTGAAGTAATACATGAGTAATATTATAATTTCAAATACTTCCCATTGATTATTGCTATATGTACATTGTTAGTATCTTATTGATGAAAACATAGCACCATATTCCATTGTTATGTATTAAATATGTAAGAAACTCATGAATATTGATGATGGGTGCTATGTTATGAACATGAACATGAACATGAAAGGAAAATGACTGATTTTACATGATATAGAGCTTTTTGACATCATGGGTGGTTTTAAGTCCACAAAACCTATTGGCCAATATATGTTCATGGGGCGTGGGGTTGCCAAAGGTTGCTACCTAATGTCCAACACAGTAGTAGCTATATAATAAAGCAAGCACAGTAGTACAGGTCAACTAATGAGGCCCAAGTACAAAAATGAACATGAATACATGCTATGATATGGCATGGTTTAAAGATTCATTGTTATCACGACTTGATATGTATGTTCCTTCGACGCATATTGATACGTACAAGTGCCAACTTATTGAGTTTTATAAACTCACGTAGCTCATGTATTATAGGATCATGTAATGAAGATACATAGGATGCCGGTTCGCCAATGGATGCTTGTGACGTGCCCTACCTCGACAAGAACCTGGACGTCTTATTGTATAGCTTCCGCATATGTATTGTAGTAAACGTTATGTCAGGGTTTGAAACAAGTTCCACTATATGTATGATGATACAATTTATGTTTATATATGAGAATATGTTTATAAGTGTGTATATATGGTATTGCTTGAGTTTTTGGCTTAGACAAAATGTAGGGACATCATGCCAAAATTTTTATACACTGTCAAGTGATGCCCTTGTTTGAATTAGCTTCATAATATAGATATATCAGTCAAACCCTATTTTGATTATGGTAATCATGTCAAGTATAGAGTAAGGCTGTGACATTTTATATGGTATCAGAGCCCCCGGTTCTTCGACAGGGAAGACACTACAGTTCATCCATACATGGGGAACTCGGCAAGTAAGTATCTTTGTATCCCATAGTTTATGTTAAGTTATGTGTTTCTACGTGACCTATATGTAGGTTAAGATAAGCGACGATGCCACCGAAACGTAAGGTACATGAAGGAGAGTCATCTAAGGGCAAGGCCCCAGCAACCGATGAAGGCAGTACGCCACGACCGGTAGATGATTTTGCTCAACTTTTCCAACAACAAGCGAAAGTCCATGGGGAGCAGATACAACATTTACTTGAGATGAAACGGACTACTCATGAGCAGGCACACGCACAAGCCATGCTACCCAGACAAGGACCTGTTCAAACAGATGTGTATGATCGTTTTCGACGTCTGAATCCTCCGGAATTCATGGGAAGCACTGATCCAGCAGTAGCAGAAGAATGGATTAAATCATTGGAGTCCATCTTCTCCTACCTCCATATGGAAGATGCTGACAAAGTAACTTGTGCCATCTTTTTGTTAACAAAACATGCAAGAATATGGTGGGAGAGTGCAAGAGTGGCATTACCTATGATACCATTGACTTGGGAAACTTTCAAAACCGTGTTTTACAACAAGTATTTCAGTAAAGATGAACGAGCCAAGAAAACCAGTGATTTCCTTAATCTGAAGCAAGGAACCATGTCAATGGCGGAATACATACAACAATTCGAGGCTGGAGTCCAATATGTACCATATATTGCACAAGATGACACCAGTAAGGGCGAACACTTCATGTGGGGACTTCGCTCTGAAATTAAACGAGATGTACGGATGTCAAAAGTTGTTACTTATGGGGAGATAGTGGAAAGAGCACTTATGGCTGAACAAGATGAACAAGATATTGACAGAGACAGACAACAGCGAAGGCAACAGTACTTTCAAAGGAGCCAAGCAACAGGACAAGGCAAAAAGACCGATAGCAAAGGTACTAAACCAGAGGAACCCTGTGGCAAGGGTCCCCCTCCACGTAAAGAACAGGACAGACCACCTTGTCCTAAATGTGGCAAACTTCACGGCGGGGAATGTATGCAAGATTCCAATGTTTGCTATCGTTGCAAAAAGCCAGGGCATCTCGCCAAGAATTGTCCAGGAAGTTCTGAGAAAGCACAGGGACACCTTTTCTCCATGACTAAAGAGGAAGTGGATGCGGATACATCGATGATCACTGGTATGTTCTTGATTTCTGGTATCACTGCTATTGTTTTACTAGATTCAGGAGCCACGCATTCCTTTATTTCGGAATCGTTTGTAAGGAGACTGGGCATTACAGCAAGTACAACAGAGACACAATTCGCCGTAGCCTTACCCTCCGGGCAAGAATTACAGACAGATAAGATTGTACGAGGGTGTCCAATATATGTCCAAGGCTATCAGATGTATGCCAATTTGATAGTTCTGAATATGACTCATTTTGATGTGATACTGGGAATGGATTGGCTCTCGAAGTAGAGTTACTATTGACTGTGGCATAAAGATGATCAAGTTTGCACCAGTAGAAGCTGAACCATTCACAGTAGCAAGTGCAGGTATATCCTTACCTCTTCGGATAATCTCTTGTATGAAGGCTTGTAAATTACTACAGAAGGGGTGTCAAGGATATTTAGTGTAGAATGGCCTAAAAATCCGTGTTTGAAAATTTGCGAAAAATTTAAAATTTTCTTTTTAAATAATTAAAATTGTCTCATTCATAAATGAACTGATAAATAAAGTTTGATGTTCAAAATGGCAGCGGAAGAAATTAACATTTTCGAAATAACAGTAAAAGTTTATCCAACGATAATTAAAATGTTTGAGCAATCAAATAATAATAAATGCTGAACTGAGGTCCTCGGGTCCTACTACTGCCGACTCGAGCTGGCTCACTGGTCCCCGCCCTCGATCCCGACATCATCAGCACCTACAACAATCAAGTCTAGTGAGCCTAAAGACTCAAAAATGATCCGAATCACAAACGGCCAAAAACATGACCTTCCTAACTCGATTAGGCACTGTCCAGTCCAAGGCCATAGGCTAAAAGCCAACCGAGAACTTGAACGAGCCACTGAACCAACGCATCACTTGTTGTCCACAAAATACAGCAGCATGCTTGCGTTTCCTTATGTCGTTTTCGATGCTACCGGCCATTGGGGGTTGAACCACCGACCAGAGGCTCTTACCAACATCCCAAGGAATGATTTGAACCATGGCTAAGGGCCCTAGGCCAGCCACCATTCGCACCATTCCAGAAGTAACCCGAAAGTTCCAACCGAGAACACCCTTGCATGCGTGTGTGGTGTTGTGCTTCGTTTACTGTCTCGTGTCGTTCCAGTGGCCATTTGATTGACCTTGGCACTATATAGACATCTAGGGGTATGGTATGAACCGTGGCTAAGGGCCATAGGCCATCCAAGATTCACACCATTCCACAAAATCGAAACAACACATGCTGTCAAAATGAGAAGCCGAAGGGGTGATGGGGCTGTTCTTGCGTTTCTAATTAAAAACCGATTCACCATGGACCAAGCCTCCAAAAGGGCGACTTAGTCACGTCTTAGACATGCTTGGGAGATGTTCTAACCATGGCTATAGCCCTCATGGCAGCCAAGATCAGATCCATTCCCTTGTTGACCGCAAAACAGAAACTTTCGAAAACTCAAGTGGCCAAAATGGGTGTTGCTGTCATTCCTTGATTTCGGCTAGCATGGGACTCGAACCAATGAACAAATATGTCCCTAAAATATCCTAGTACAAGCCTATTAGCAGCCTTGGGAGCCTAAAATCGAACCAATACCTGAAACCATCAAAACAAGTGAACCCGTGAAGAGCATCATGAAGGCCGAAATCTGTATCTTTTATTTTCCGAAAATTCCTTGGTATGATTCAGTTTTTGCATGGAAATGACGATCATGTAATGTAAAAATAATGATAATAGGACTTGATTGAAGAGTCAAGGAAGAACATATGCATGCCTGGTTCGTTTTGAAAGAAAAACGAATGAATAAGACGACTCGGCGCGGAGGAGACGGAGCGCTTTTGCTACCTTGCTTCTACTCGATTTTTCCCTCTTGTTTCTAGCTATGAAACTCACGATTTCCAACTCTGAAATGACTCTCAGATTTCGGTGGAGAGGGGGGGAGAAATGGTGGTTAGGGGAGTGAGGGAAAGGTTGCAATATAAGGGGAAACATGCAAGACCAAGTCTCCTATTTGAAATTTGAATTTTGGTTTGATATCAAATATGATTTGTTGGGGTGTTTGTTGGGTGAAGATGGCCGATTCCTACATGTATACAAGGCTAGGATGTTGTTATTAATAATTAATTAAGGTTGATAAGATTATCATGTTAAGGAGTGACAAGGAATGGGTCAAAGGGTGAGTTGGCAAAGAAATGTTGCTTAATCATTTAAGGGCCTGAAAATTAGCAATAAAATGAAGGGGAAAATGTTGTTTATTTAGTAAATTTTTAAACCTTTAAAGTCTTACCTATCCTTAAAATAATTTAGTGCATTAACCCCTTAATTATGGAACTTAAATGAACTTATTTCCTACTCACCTCAAGTTGCTTAAATAATTTCTTAAACCTCCTTTTAACTTAAATTAACTTACTTGCTAGCTAAAATAAATTCTGGAAATGTTTTCTGAATCTTAAATTTTATCTCAAAACTCCAACTCCAGTCCGGCCTCACTGAATTAACTGAAATGCTAAAAATTTAAACTGCTACGGAAAATAATTAAATTTAAATACTCATGCAATAAAATCATTTTAATTTAAATACTAGAATTATGCATGGCTTATACGTAGTCTAAGTTACGGGTTCTACAATCCTTCCCCCTTAAAAGAAATTTCATCATCGAAATTAAAACTCACCGAATAACTCGGGGTACCGACTCCTCATCTCTGGCTCAGACTCCCACGTAGCTTCCTCCTCTGAATGGTTAAGCCATTGGAATTTAACTCGCTTAACCAGCTTGTTCTGAAGCTTCTTCTCCTGTCTGTCTAAGATCTGCACTGGTCTCTCCTCATAAGACAAGTTCGGAGTGAGCTGCAACGGTTCAAAATTCAGCACATGCGAAGGATTTGCCATATACTTCCTCAGCATAGAGACGTGGAACACATTGTGTACTCCAGCCAGATTCGGCGGAAGAGAAACACGATAAGCTAGCGTCCCAACTCTGTCGAGGATCTCAAATGGTCCAATGAATCTCGGACTGAGCTTCCCTTTCTTCCCAAATCTCATGACACCCTTCATAGGTGCCACCTTCACAAAGACATGGTCGCCAACAGCAAACTCTAAATCTCTCCTCCTCTGATCTGCATAACTCTTCTATCGACTCTGAGCAGTCCTCATCCTATCACGGATCTTGACTACTACATCGGCAGTCTGCTGAATAATCTCTGGACCCAACTCTGCTCTCTCTCCTACTTCATCCCAATGAACAGAAGATCTGCACTTGCGACCATACAAAGCTTCATACAGAGCCATTCCTATAGACGACTGAAAGCAGTTGTTATAGGTGAACTCAACCAATGGCAAGTTCGACTCCCAACTCCTTGAGAAATCAATGATGCAAGCACGGAGAAGATCCTCCAAAATCTGAATGACTCGCTCTGACTGCCCATCTGTCTGCGGATAGAAAGCTGTGCTAAACAGCAACTTCGTCCCCATAGTTAAATGCAAACTCTTCCAAAACGAGGAAGTAAATCTGGGATCTCTTTCAGATACGATAGAAACTGGAATACCATGGAGTCGGACTATCTCCCGGATGTACAACTCTGCATGCTGAACCATGGTGAAAGTCGTCTTAATAGGCAAGAAGTGCGCTGATTTGGTAAGACGATCTACAATCACCCAAATAGCATTCGATCCTCTGACTGATTTCGGCAAACCGGTCACAAAGTCCATGGTAACATTCTTCCACTTCCACTCGGGAATAGGAAGAGGCTTGAGCAAACCTGCTGGTCTCTGATGCTCTGCCTTCACTAACTGACAAGTCAGACACTCGGATACAAACTGTCTGATGTCCTTCTTCATACCAGGCCACCAATACAATAGCTGCAGATCTTTGTACATCTTCGTACTCCCTCGATGAATAGAGTACGGCGACATATGGGCTTCTGATAAGATATCTGCTCGGATAGAATCACTGCTAGGGACCCATATCCTGTCTCGGTATCTCACAATACCATCGCTGACTGAATACAAGACACGGCCCTTGGCCTCATCTCTCTGCTTCCACTTGGCCAACTGCTCGTCTGCTGACTGACCACTGCGAATACAGTCCAGAAGGGAAGACTGAATGGTCAAGGTAGATAGACGGGGAACTCTACCTCGAGGATAAGTCTCAAGATCAAACCTCTGCATCTCAAACTGAAGAGGTTTCGAAACTGTCAAATGGGCCATCGCTGCAACTTTCCTGCTCAATGCATCCGCAACTACATTAGCTTTACCCGGGTGGTAGCTAATGTCACAATCATAGTCCTTCACAAGCTCCAACCAATGCCTCTGACGCATATTCAGCTCCTTCTGCATAAAGAAATACTTGAGGCTCTTGTGGTCGGTAAAGATCTGGCACTTCTCTCCATACAGATAGTGCCTCCAAATCTTCAAGGCAAAAACTACTGCGGCCAACTCTAGATCATGGGTAGGGTAGTTCTTCTCATGGGTTTTCAACTGTCGAGAAGCATACGCTATCACCTTCCCATGCTGCATCAATACTGCGCCTAAACCGGGCTTCGAAGCATCAGTATACAGAACAAACTCACCAGGCCCTGACTGCATGGCCAAAACTGGTGCTGAGATAAGAGCTTGCTTCAAAGTATCGAAGCTCTTCTGACACTCCTCGCTCCAAACAAATTTCACATTCTTCTTTGTCAGTGCTGTGAGTGGAACTGCAATCGAGGAGAATCCCTTAATGAACTTCCGATAATATCCTGCTAAGCCAAGAAAACTGCGGATCTCTGATGCATTCTGCGGCACAACCCAATCTCTGACTGCTGCAACTTTCGCTGGGTCTACCTCAATGCCACTGCTGGAAACAATGTGGCCTAAGAACTCCACCTTCTCTAACCAGAATTCGCATTTACTGAACTTTGCGAATAATTTGTGCTTCTGCAATGTCAGCAACATTGTGGTCAGATGCGTGCTGTGATCCTCCCGATTCTTGGAGTAGACGAGAATGTCGTCTATGAACACTATCACAAACTGGTCGAGGTACGGCTGAAATACGCGATTCATGAGATCCATGAAGATCGCTGGCGCATTCGTCAAACCGAACGGCATCACAAGGAACTCGTAGTGACCATAACGATCCCTGAAAGCTGTCTTCGAAACATCGGCGTCTCTCACCCTCAACTGGTGATAACCTGAACGCAGATCAATCTTAGAGAAAATCGAAGCTCTCTGCAACTGGTCAAACAGATCCTCAATCCTCGGAAGCGGGTATTTATTCTTCACTTTAACCCTGTTCAACTCCCGATAGTCAATACAAAGCCTCATAGTGCCATCTTTCTTCTTAACAAACAAGACTGGCGCACCCCAAGGTGAGAAACTAGGGCGAATGAACTCCTTGTCAAGAAGTTCCTGAATCTGCTTCTTAAGCTCTGCCATCTCTGTCGGTGCAAGTCGGTATGGTGCTTTTGAGATCGGAGCCGTACCTGGCATAAGCTCGATAGAAAACTCCACCTCTCTCTCAGGTGGCATACCAGAGACGTCCTCAGGAAAAACGTCTAAGAAGTCTCTAACAATCGGAACATCTGAAGCTGACTGACTGGGTGCCTCAGGGACAGATATAAAAGTTGCTAAAAATGCCCGACACCCTCTATGCATGAGCTTCCTAGCCTGGACATAAGGAATAATGCGTGGTAAAGGAAAGTACATGTCCGACTCAAATAAGAACTGCGTCATTCCAGGCGGTCGGACTAGAATAGATCTCCACTGAAAGTCAATCAAAACTCTGTTCCGCAGTAGCCAGTCCATCCCCAGAATGATGTCAAACTCTGGCATCGGCAATAAGATAAGATCCGCATAAACAAGATTTCCATGCAGCTAGAGGTCTATGTCTCAGATCACATTGGTGGCTGTTATCTCCTCTCCAGAAGGCAATGATATTGAATAAGCTACATCTAACCCGATGGTCTTAACTTTGAGAAAATTCGCAAAGACCTCTGAAATAAATGAGCGGGTAGCCCCTGAATCTATCAGGGCTTTGGTAGCTGAGCCAGCTATGAAAATTCTCCCTGAAAGTTCCGAACACTAAGCTGAACCCAAATAATCACAAGAGCTAAGCTTATAGACATGCAAAGGTCACAGTTCTCCTAAATAAATCTCGAAAATAATACTGAGTAGAGCGTGCAATCCTATCGCAATTCTAAGTTCAAAATCTTAATCCTGATTCCCAAAACATTGGAATGCAAATGTAAACTTAAAGCTGTAAGGTATCTGTCATCAGCATGGTATCGGGGTTCGTCTCCGCAGCATGGAGAGCAAAAACTCTGCCTTGGGTAGGAAGATTCTTCCGGGGGCACTGCTGCAGCACGTGGTCTGTGCTGCCACACTTATAACATTTCCCTGAGCCATACATGCATGCTCCAGGATGACGGCGTGAGCACTTGGGACAGACTGGGTGCTCAAAGGTCCTCGGGACGGTACGTCCCTGCTGCTGCTGCTGCTGCTGAGGTCCTCCTCTGTTTCTGGGCGGGCCGTGATACGGCCTCTTATGCTGATGCTGATGCTGCTGAGGAGGAGGAGGACTGTGTGGTACCTGAACTGGTCGCTTTCCCAAGCGATCCCTCTCTATATCAATCAGATCTTGCTCTGCAGCCAGAGCCCTAGACACAACAACCTCAAAGGTAGTAGGGCCAGCAACCCTAACATCGCGGCGTAAGATCGGCCGAAGACCATCCAGAAAGTGCCTCAGCTTGGCACTGGCATCGTCCGCAATCAAGGGCACAAAGTGACAGCCCCTCTCAAATTTACGGATGAACTCCGCAACAGTTAGCTCCCCTTGCCTCAGGGTAATGAACTCCCTGGTCAAACGCGAACGCACCTCATCCGTAAAGTACTTGGAGTAAAACACCTCCGTGAAGCGCACCCAAGACAGTGTAGCCAAGTTAAGGGCTACTGAAGCTCCTTCCCACCATAAGCGGGCATCTCCTCCGAATAGATAAGAGGCACAACGAACTCGATCTGAATCCCCAAGCTCCATAAACTCGAAGATAACCTCGAGGGACTTGATCCAGCCCTCAGCAATCATGGGGTCCGACGTCCCTGAAAACTCCTTCGGATGCATCTTAATAAATCTCTCATATACAGCCTCGGGCCCTGTCGGCCTGGTCGCCACGGCATTGTTCCCCGCAAACTGTGCGAAGAACTGCGTCATCCCAGCTAGCATCTGGGCATTCATGTCAGGTGGAGGGATGGAGGTCCGTACCCCTCCTGCCTCTGCTCCTCCCGGCCCTCCTGGCGAGGCTTGTCAACTCTCGAACGCTCAAAGATGTGTCTAGGAGCCATACTGTTCCATACGTAACCCATACGTAACTAACATGCATAATTCCATCATTTATTTAAATTTAAATACTGAGCAATAAAAATCTGGGCGTAACATATCTCGTGAAATCATGCTGTTGAAAATAATTCATGCTTTAAATAAAATGCGTAAATGTAAAACTTACAAACCGAAGACGTGACTTCGTGAGCTTCTCGAGATCAGTAGTAGTACAACCCTATAAAGAACCATTGCTCTGATACCAGCTGTAGAGGCCTAGAAATCCGTGTTTGAAAATTTGCGGAAAATTTAAAATTTTCTTTTTAAATAATTAAAATTGCCTCATTCATAAATGAACTGATAAATAAAGTTTGATGTTCAAAATGGCAGCGGAAGAAATTAACATTTTCGAAATAACAGTAAAAGTTTATCCAACGATAATTAAAATGTTTGAGCAATCAAATAATAATAAATGCTGAACTGAGGTCCTCAAGTCCTACTACTGCCGACTCGAGCTGGCTCACTGGTCCCCGCCCTCGATCCCGACATCATCAGCACCTACAACAATCAAGTCTAGTGAGTCTAAAGACTCAACATGCATATATCGTAAATAACAAGTAAATAAATAGTAAAATTGCATGCAAGTGAAAATATCATGTCATGAGGCATATCGTAAAAATGTCGTGTCATGATTAATTATAATACGTGCATCACTGAACTGGGAAATCATAAATGAAAATGGTTGCTCCTTGGAGCCCTGTCATGAAATAACTGGTAATAATTTTCTGGTGAGATTATGGTCTACGCAAGTGGTCCCTGAACTGAACTGAACTGAGCTGACCGGTAACTGGCGATCAGACCGGTAACTGGCGACCGGGTTTAATAATGTTTGTCTGATCAGACTAATGCCACAGTATACTGGGTGGTACAACTGAACTGACCGGTAACTGACGACCGGAACCGGTAACTGGTGACCGGGTGAAGTACTGATAGTAAAGTGACCACAAGCAATATCGCATAAATCTCAAAATGAATATTTTTGCACGTAATATAATTAATTAACATAATTAAATATCCTGTAATAATTTTACTGATTGGATTGGATCGCTCCCAGGCTCGCTGCAACCTAAATATGCCATGAAAAATATGCAATAGCTTTTACTTGACCAACTATGCAATTAAATCCGAAAACTGAGACAATTGCGCCTAACGACTTCGTATTTAATCTTGACTCCGTGCCAACCCGAACCAACACCAAACCATCAAGTAGTCATGATTAAAATATGCCTAAAATGATGAAATAATGCTCCTAAAATAGTGAGGGCCGAAATCTAGGTGAATGGAGGCCAAAACATGAAACGCTCTTTCGAGAGTCAATTTGGCACATCGTACCGTAAATTCTTGTACGACCTCAAAAATGATCCGAATCACAAACGGCCAAAAACATGACCTTCCTAACTCGATTAGGCACTGTCCAGTCCAAGGCCATAGGCTAAAAGCCAACCGAGAACTTGAACGAGCCACTGAACCAACGCATCACTTGCTGTCCACAAAATACAGCAGCATGCTTGCGTTTCCTTATGTTGTTTTCGATGCTACCGGCCATTGGGGGTTGAACCACCGACCAGAGGCTCTTACCAACATCCCAAGGAATGATTTGAACCATGGCTAAGGGCCCTAGGCCAGCCACCATTCGCACCATTCCAGAAGTAACCCGAAAGTTCCAACCGAGAACTCCCTTGCATGCGTGTGTGGTGTTGTGCTTCGTTTACTGTCTTGTGTCGTTCCAGTGGCCATTTGATTGACCTTGGCACTATCTAGACATCTAGGGGTATGGTATGAACCATGGCTAAGGGCCATAGGCCATCCAAGATTCACACCATTCCACAAAATCGAAACAACACATGCTGTCAAAATGAGAAGCCGAAGGGGTGATGGGGCTGTTCTTGCGTTTCTAATTAAAAACCGATTCACCATGGACCAAGCCTCCAAAAGGGCGACTTAGTCACGTCTTAGACATGCTAGGGAGATGTTCTAACCATGGCTATAGCCCTCATGGCAGCCAAGATCAAATCCATTCCCTTGTTGACCGCAAAACAGAAACTTTCGAAAACTCAAGTGGCCAAAATGGGTGTTGCTGTCATTCCTTGATATCGGCTAGCATGGGACTCGAACCAATGGACAAATATGTCCCTAACATGTCCTAGTACATGCCTAGGAGCATCTTTGGGAGCCTGGAATCGAACCAATACCTGAAACCATCAAAACAAGTGAACCCGTGAAGAGCATCATGAATGGCCGAAATCTGTATCTTTTATTTTCCGAAAATTCCTTGGTATGATTCGGTTTTTGCATGGAAATGATGATCATTTAATGTAAAAATAATGATAATAGGACTTGATTGAAGAGTCAAGGAAGAACATATGCATGCCTGGTTCGTTTTGAAAGAAAAACGAATGAATAAGACGACTCGGCGCGGAGGAGACGGAGCGCTTTTGATACCTTGCTTCTACTCGATTTTTCCCTCTTGTTTCTAGCTATGAAACTCACGATTTCCTACTCTGAAATGGCTCTCAGATTTCGGTGGAGAGGGGGGGAGAAATGGTGGTTAAGGGAGTGAGGGAAAGGTTGCAATATAAGGGGAAACATGCAAGACCAAGTCTCCTATTTGAAATTTGAATTTTGGTTTGATATCAAATATGATTTGTTGGGGTGTTTGTTGGGTGAAGATGGCCGATTCCTACATGTATACAAGGCTAGGATGTTGGTTATTAATTAATTAATTAAGGTTGATAAGATTATCATGTTAAGGAGTGACAAGGAATGGGTCAAAGGGTGAGTTGGCAAAGAAATGTTGCTTAATCATCTAAGGGCCGAAAATTAGCAATAAAATGAAGGGGAAAATTTTGTTTATTTAGTAAATTTTTAAACCTTTAAAGCCTTACCTATCTTTTAAATAATTTAGTGCATTAACCCCTTAATTATGGAACTTAAATGAACTTATTTCCTAGTCATCTCAAGTTGCTTAAATAATTCCTTAAACCTCCTTTTAACTTAAATTAACTTACTTGCTAGCTAAAATAAATTCTGGAAATGTTTTCTGAATCTTAAATTTTATCTCAAAACTCCAACTCTAGTCCGGCCTCACTGAATTAACTGAAATGCTAAAAATTTAAACTGCTACGGAAAATAATTAAATTTAAATACTCATGCAATAAAATCATTTTAATTTAAATACTAGAATTATGCATGGCTTATACGTAGTCTAAGTTACGGGTTCTACATTTAGCATCTGTGTTAACTAGTGATCCACCTGTTTGTGAATTAAAAGATACAGATGTTGTTTGTGAATTCCCAGAAGTATTTCCTGATGATGTTGCAGGCTTACCCCCAGATAGAGAGATCGAATTTGTAGTTGATGTTGTGACAGGAACTCATCCGATCTCAAAAGCTCCTTATCGATTAGCTCCTACAGAAATGAAAGAATTGAAAGAATAGTTGCAAGAGTTACTCGACAAAGGGTTTATTAGACCAAGTTTTTCACCTTGGGGTGCACCTGTTTTATTTGTGAAGAAGAAAGACGGTACCATTCGTCTATGTATTGATTATCGGGAGTTTAACAAGGTGACAATAAAAAACAAATATCCACTTCCCAGAATTGACGGTTTATTTGATCAATTACAAGGAGTTGCTATCTTTTCGAAGATTGATTTACGATCAGGCTATCATCAATTAAAGTAAAATCAGATGATATATCGAAGATTGCCTTCCGAACGAGGTATGGGCATTATGAATTTCTTGTAATGCCATTTGGACTAACGAATGCACCAGATGCTTTCATGGATTTAATGAATAGAATTTTCAAGCCATTTCTAGACAAGTTCATGATTGTGTTTATAGATGATATTCTCATCTACTCACGAACTGTAGAGGAGCATCGAGAACATTTGCAATTAGTTTTGCAGACTTTGAAGGATTAACATTTATATGCCAGATGGAAGAAATGTAGGTACGTAGTTTTCTTGGATTAGCTGGTTATTATCGTCGGTTTATAGCGGGATTTTCTAAAATAGCATTGCCTTTGACTGCTTTAACACGAAAGAATGTGAAATTTGTATGGAACGAAGCATGTGATCACATTTTCCAAGAGTTAAAGGTAAAATTTACATTAGCACCAGTCCTTGCTATACCAGAAGGACCAGGAGATTTTGTGGTATACACTGATGCTTTCGAAACAAGGTTTAGGAGCAGTTTTAATGCAGCACGGGAAGGTGATCACTTATGCCTCAAGACAATTGAAGGAATATGAAAAGAATTATCCCACACATGATTTAGAACTGGCAGCAGTGGTATTTGCGTTGAAAATATGGCGCCATTATCTGTATGGTGAACGGTGAGAAATATATACGGACCACAAGAGTTTGAAATATTTATTCACACAAAAAGAACTGAATATGCGACAACGACGTTGCTTGGAATTGGTGAAAGATTATGATTGTGTTCTTAATTATCATTCAGGTAAAGCCAATGTTGTTGCAGATACATTAAGTCGAAAATCCAGTTCTATTGCTGCAATGCAAGTACAAGAACAAATCCTATGGGATTTACAGAATTTGAAGATTGATGTTATGCCAAAGGGAACTGCAATCCAATTATCATCCCTCATGGTTCGACCAACGCTTGCTGACAGAATCAAGGTCGAAAAAAGTACAAATACTGAATTACAACAACTGAGGCAGCGAGACGAGGATAAAGGACATTCGAACTTTGAATTGAATGGGGAATGAATATGGACATATCGACGTAGATTGTGCGTGCCGAAACAAGGAACAATCAGGAGCGACATTCGTATTGATGCACATGCTACTTCTCCCTATTCGATCCATCCAGGAGGCTCAAAAATGTACAAGGATTTGAAACCATTATTTTGGTGGCCAGGTATGAAAAAGGACGTTGCTCAATTTGTTGCACAATGTCTAACTTGTCAACAGGTCACGACTGAACATCAAAGACCAGCAGGACTCCTGAAACCATTGTCTATTCCTGAATGGAAATGGGAGCATATCACGTGGATTTCATTCTTGGTTTGCCAAGAACACAAAGAGGATTCAATGCTATATGGGTTATTGTGGATCGACTTACGAAATCAGCTCACTTTCTTCCGATGAAAACCACATACACGATGAATCAATATGCCGAAGAATACGTCAAAGAGATAGTGAGACTTCATGGCATCCCGGTGTCCATTGTATTTGATAGAGATCCCAAATTTACGTCTGCATTTGGAAGAGTTTACATCATGCTATGGGAACTCAATTGTCATTTAGTACGGCATTCCACCCTCAAACTGATGGACAATCAGAACGAGTAAATCAGATCTTAGAAGATATGTTGAGGGCCTGTACTATTGATTTTCCAGGCAGTTGGGATAGTAAACTACCGTTGGCTGAGTTTACATATAACAATAGCTATCAATCAAGCATTGGAATGGCACGATATACTACATTATATGGTAGAAAATGTCGATCTCCAGTACATTGGGATGAAGTAGGAGAAAGAAAGTTATTAGGTCCTGAATTGGTGCAACAGACAGCAGAATTGGTAACCAAGATCAAAGAAAGAATGCACACTGCCCAGAGCCGACAAAAAAGTTACGCTGATGTGCGACGTCGTCAATTAGAATTTCAAGTCGGTGACCATGTATTTGTAAAGATATCACCATTGAAGGGCATTTTGCGTTTCGGAAAGAAGGGAAAATTAAGTCCAAGATATATCGGTCCATTTGAAATCTTGGAAAGAATAGGAGACAGGGCCTACCAAGTTGCATTACCACCGAATTTGTCAAATGTTCATAACGTTTTTCATGTTTCCTTGCTACGAAAATATTTGGCCAATCCTTCTTACGTTCTTCATTACGAACCATTGAAGCTTGCATCGAATCTCTCGTATGAAGAATGGCCGGTCCAAATTCTCGATAGGAAATCAAAAGTGTTACGAGGCAAGGAAATACCCTTGGTAAAATTTTTATGGCACAATCATGCAATTGAAGAAGCAACTTGGGAGCGAGAAGATGAGATTCAACAAAGATATCCTGAACTATATGGTACGTCAAATTTCGAGGACGAAATTCCTTTGAACGAGGGGAGAATTGTAATGCCCGGTTACTCGTACAAATGATTATAATGCGTTTATGTCGTTTATTATGTAGTTATTTAGCTCCTTAGATTTCACGTGATGATTGATGTATCAATATTGAGATTGAACATGATTTTTATATTGTTCATGGTGTATTGAGAATGAATATCCTAAATAGTGATAGTAAGATGTGTAGGTAGAAGTAGTGTAATGAAGTTGGTGGGAAATGAGATGAAAATATGGTAGTTCTTACAAGTTTTAGCATAATCATTTTAATATTGATCCAAATTGTGTGAGTCCATAACCATTAGAAATTTAAGATATAATGCTACAACTTTCATGTCTTGGGTTTTGTCCAAATCATTGTGGAAGACAAGTCAAAAGTGCCCCGAAGTGTGTCGTGTATACCGTCATTCCCTCAGTGACACATGTTAGGGGAATAAGTATAATTTTTTACTCATACTTGCAAATGACATGAAAACAATTGGAGATTCAAGCCCAGATATAGGGTTATAACTTTCATGTTTACCACGTTTTCAGATTATGAGAGAAAGAGGCGTTTTGGAAGTGATCTTTGATGTGGTTGTGCACAGAGCGGCGCCCGAGCGGTAAGAAATGACCGCCCGAGCGCCACTGGTTCTGGATTCTTGGTTTCGGACAGAACATTCAGCAATCGGGCGATAGAAAAAGACCGCCCGAGCGCCGCCTTGCATATAAGATGATAAGTTTCGACTTTCTAAGCCATTTCTTTAATTCTTCACCTCCTTTATCAGCAAAAACTCGAAGTAAACCAAGAAACTATTCCTCCAAAAGCTCTCTTCTTCATTCCTTTCATCACTTTGAGGTAAGAACTTAGTTCTCCATCACAAGAACTTCATAAGGGTGTAAGTTTTCATCTCTTTTGGTTATTATTAATGTATAGGAGCAAACTTCACCTAGAATAGACATAGTAATTGAATTATTGATATGTTTGACAGCATAGGAACGAGAAACATCGTCTCAAACCAGTGTTCTTACGCTTGGACAGTAAGTTGGCATGTTCTTGAAGTAATACATGAGTAATATTATGATTTCAAATACTTCCCATTGATTATTGCTAAATGTACATTGTTAGTATCTTATTGATGAAAACATAGCACCATATTCCATTGTTATGTATTAAATATGTAAGAAACTCTTGAATATTGATGATGGGTGCTATGTTATGAACATGAACATGAACATCAAAGGAAAATGACTGATTTTACATGATATAGAGCTTGTTGACATCATGGGTGGTTTTAAGTCCACCAAACCTATTGGCCAATATATGTTCATGGGGTTGCCAAAGGTTGCTCCCTGACGTCCAACACAGTAGTAGCTATATAATAAAGCAAGCACAGTAGTACAGGTTAACTAATGAGGCTCAAGTACAAAAATGAACATGAATATATGCTATGATATGACATGGTTTAAAGATTCATTGTTGTTACGACTTGATATGTATGTTCCTTCGACGCATATTGATACCTACAAGTGCCAACTTATTGAGTTTTATAAACTCACGTAGCTCATGTATTAAAGGATCAGGTAATGAAGATACATAGGATGCCGGTTCGCCAATGGATGCTTGTGACGTTCCATACCTCGACAAGAACCTGGATGTCTTATTGTATACCTTCCGCATATGTATTGTAGTAAACGTTATGTCAGGGTTTGAAACAAGTTCCACTGTATGTATGATGATACAATGTATGTTTATATATGAGAATATGTTTATAAGTGTGTATATATGGTATTGCTTGAGTTTTTGGCTTAGACAAAATGTAGGGACATCATGCCAAAATTTTTATACACCGTCAAGTGATGCCATTGTTTGAATTACTTCATAATATAGGTATATCAGTCAAATCCTATTTTGATTATAGTAATCATGTCAAGTATAGAGTAAGTGAAACGTCTGCTTATTCGTTTTCTTAAAAAGTACTAGAATTTTTTTTTTAAAAAAACCTCACATAGCATCGGCCGAACCATAAAATATTTTTGACATTATTTTAAAAATAAACATCCAACTGCCATTTAAAAATCCAAAGGAAAATATTTTAAAGCATAAAATCGTCAAACATTTTACCAACCTAAAAACATTATTCGAAAAGTATAGCCCATACTATAACCTCTCAAAAACCTCTCATAAGCATAAATTAAAATGTCGTAAAAATCTTTAACTTAAAGTCATAAACTTAAATGCGGAAATAGAAGCGCAAGTCATCGGGTTATGTGCACCGACAGTCCAGCAAGTCACTCGTCAAGACCTCCAATATCATTGCTATTTATATCACCTGCATCAACACACCTAGTGAGTCTAAAGACTCAACACGTCCTACCTTTGATAACAAATAATACGTAATACAGTCAACATATAACAGTGAAAAATATTTGTACTTAAAATATCATTTTCATGAAAATGCATAAACATAAATATTTTCGTAAACATTTTCATGATGCATAAAAACATTTTCATAAAAACATAAACATACTCATACTCGTATTCATATTCATATGCATATCCATATTCGTATCCATATTCATAATCGTATTCATGTTCATGTTCGTGTTTGTTGAATTCAGATCGTGATTGTGACTCGTATTCTTGATCGTATTGGGCGATGGATCCATCTAAAGAAACCACAGTACTGGGCGGCGGGGACACCAGCAACACTCTCACCGGTCAACTGGGCCTTGGCCTACGTATTAACATATTCATATTCGTATCACGTATTCGTATTCGTATCCGTATCCAAGGAAACACGATCGTCAGGCTCCCACTGGGACCATAACCCTCACGATATTTCCAACATATTCAGTAGTCACAATCCCTTCAAATCCTTCAACATATCGTATTTCCATCACTTATAAAAATATGCATATAATATCATTTTATTTTGAAACCAAGCATGCAACATATCTTTTAAATGTCCAATTTAAAACCATAAAATCCATAAACGTTTTAAAAATAACATTTTAACATATACATATCCATGAAAATTTAAAATTAACATTTTAACATATAAAAATTCATAAACATTCCAAATAATCATATTAGCATATAAATCAGCATTCAGGACACTGCCATGACGTTTACTAATTTCTAGGTGTAAAAAGACCGTTTTACCCCTGGACATAAAATTTCCCGTTTTTGACATTTTCTTAATTTCATTGAATATAACATGTCCCAAATAATTATTTAAGCCTACACGCATTTTTCTATATTTTTATTTGGCTTAAATCGATGACTTTTAATTTAATCTTTAAATGTGACGTATTAATGCGTTTTAATCCCGAATTAAACCAAACCTTAATAGAAAATTCCCAAATTAAAAACTTAGACTTATAATAATTATTTAAGCTTAAACCTAATTTTTCATGATTTTATAAAGCATAAAACTAGGTGTTTCAATTAACTCGCTAATTAGCATTTCGTGCGGTGATTAAATCCCGAATAAATCCCAAAACTCGTTATTTTGATCCCAAATTTTTAACATAACCATTTTATGATTTATTCTACCCTTCCAAGTCATGAGCCACCCCCGTGGACCCATGGGTTCAATTTTAGTTTTATTATTCTCGTTTTTGACACACCGACGAACATACCGAGCCATCTCCTAATTTACCTGAGCCACGCCCAAGCCACCCTGAACCAAAACCTAGCCAACCCATCTAAATACCCTACTGTGCAAGACCAGCCAAAAAAAACCCGGCCCTGGCCCGCTCAAAAGCCTGCTGGAAACTCACCCAAAATCTGCATGTGTGTGTGCGTGAAACTCATGTGCTTCTAGGACTCCTAGCCAACCTAGGACACCTCCAGCCGTGAACCACTTGGCCTCTCATGACCCTAACCTTCCCTGGACCACGCCCAGACCAAACCCAGACCGACCCAGCCCCTGGACCCTGCGCACGAGCCACCTGAAGAAGGCAGCACCTGTGCGTGACTCTAATGATGCAACCCTCACGTTTCTGTTACTAGGCCTCTAACCATCGAACCACCCCTTGAACCAGCCCCTCAAGCGCCCTTCTAGGACCCTAAGGACCTAACCTAGCCCAGCCCAACGCCCCTGGCCGAGCTCACAATCCATCTGCGCGAGCTGTCCACCTGCGCCTCTCGCATGCATCCTCTCGGGTAGGAATCCTTCTTGGCAAGGACTCCTCCCAGACCACTTACTCGAGTCCTAGCATGGATAGGACTCTTTCCTTGACTCCCCCTTGGTCTTAGTTCGGTCCTGGTCCCAACCAAACCCAAGCTAAGCCCCCAACTCGTGTAAACCGAACCATAAGATCATCCCATGACAGATTTGGTTCTAGCTTTGCGTGTTCTGTTTCGTGCAGGGTTTGTGGCTGGTTCTAGGACTCTAAATTCATGAAAATAATGCTTGAACATAACCTATATCATGGCAGCCCCTTACACAATACAAATACATGATTTTGGTAAACAAAAACTCAAGTTTAGAACCCATGTGCATGCAATTTCGAAAATAATTATCATGGCTCTTGATTTTTCATTCAAAACATGCAATAAATCATAATATGGTGTGATGATGTTTTGAAGGAAAGAATAGGCATGCCTTTGCGTATTTAACACACGAAAAACCGTTGACGATCGCGAAGAACGGAGCAAGACCTTGGCTTGAATTTTCCCTTGCAAATTCTCGATTTTTCTTCTATTGTTGTGTGTGTTGTATGCCGTGTGTCATGGAGTGAATTTCAGAAAGTGAGGCGTGTGATTTGTGGTGAAAGGCGTACAAGTGTTTAAGGGTTTGGGGTGACCACAATATTATATATTAAATAATTCCTTAATTAAGGCTTAGGCCTATTAAGCTAACAATTTAGGTCCATTAGTCTTATTTAGGATTTAATTAAAATATTAAAATGGTTTTAGTAAAAATAAATTTGTGAATTTATTAGCTGGGTTGTCAAAAAGTTAGTATTTTTGTTGAAAAACCAACAGCGAAAAAAATTTACGTCCCGACATATTAAATCATCTCAAAACCCCCTATTTTCCAAAAATGAGAAGAAACCATCAACTATATTTTAAATCATTAAAAATAATTATTTACTAAAAACATTTTTCGTTTTTCAGCCATCGGTCTCCGTTCTTCGATCGCAACTTGATTAATCCTTAAAAATACAATTTATGCATAATGACAATAAAATCCTATTTAACATATAATCTTGCATATCACATAATCAATTAAGCAATTAAAATAATTTAATTAACCATTTTTCAGAATTCCTAGATTTGCATGCCGTTGGATTACGTCGTCTTAATTTTGGACCTTACAGTAAGGGTGTGACAAAAACAATCATAACTAACTCATTTTTTATCCAAATATTTTGAATTTACTGTCAAATCGAAGGTATCGAAAAGTTCTACGTTTTATATGTCAAAAGTTTTGCCAGAAAATCGACCGAAAAGTCACTGTATTTAAAATGACAGCAAATTTCGAGTTTTCAGATCTAAAATCGTTTCAAAACCGATCCAACAAATTTTTGCTCAAACGTTTTACAACAAACATGGATATTTACGCATGATAAACATAAGAACATATAATATAAAAAGATCGATACAGAAACAAAAGATTATACATGCCTTTTGATATTTAAAGTTACCGAAACGACAACGCCGAAGCGGGAAAGATGCGAGGGTTGATCCGGGACGAACGTGGCACGATTTTCTTGAAGAAAACTCAACGAGAATTGCTATAAAAATTCAGAAGAGAGGGACGGCTGCTCTTGGTCCTTAGAACCCTAAATTTTGCCTCTAAAAATATGAAAAGGAAATGTGTATGTGTGTTGTGTATTTTCGTGTAAGTGTGTGTGTGTTTAGATTTAATAGGGGTAATAAAATTCTTAATTAAAAATAAAAGTGTTAGTTAAAAAACTTAATCCTCCCTATTTTTACAAAATCCCCTACTTAACAAAATAAAACAAACAAATGCTAACTTTAAAATGTTTAAAATTCTAAAATCACTAAATAAATAATTTAGGTTTTAAAATGTTTAAAAATTAATAAATCATTTAAAATGCCCCAATCCTAACTTAAATTAAAATACCACATTTTAAAAATTGTCAAAATTGTCGCCGGTCTCTTTTCCTCGATCTCGCATCGAATAATCGCCTGAAACAAGAAACTCAAGAAAATATTTTAAAGTGCATCACATAAACATAAATAACTAAAATAATGCAATTTAATAAATCATGCATCCCTAAAAATCATTTTAAACTTAAATAAATAATTTCAACAATTTAATTAAATTCATGGGTTTTTTTTGCGTGTACTGGTTTTAGGCTCTACACCTCTGCGCAGGAAAGATTTTAGGAGTAATCTATCCGAGAATCTCCTAAAACCTGGCAGATCGAGATTTCAGTCGAGCCTTAACTTTACATCAGAATTTCAAGGAGAAAAGACTGATGAAAGAAGGTAATACGACATATTCTATTAACTATCAAATTTCATATGCTCTATCTAATACACATCTTTCAGAATTGTTTATTAGAAATGAGTTTATTGAAATACCTGAGATATTCGGAAAAGTTGTTCAGGCAATTTATCCAGAAAAAGTTGAGTTTCCATTAATTCAGGAAACAGATATCCAAATAAAAGACAAACCGATTCTACAGAGGAATCAAAGTCTTAGATTGGAGTATAGAAGACTATCTTTTCAAGGGGATAAAAGTACAAGTTACAGATGGGGAAAAACACATGTCCAGAAAACCCAAAATGAGCTAAAAAGCTTTTCCACAATAGGAAAGCTCAGATGCCCAGAAGGGTGGAAGAAAGTAGAAATAGTATTTGATATTATAAAACAAAGGAATCAATTTTCTTTTAATACTATATACTATTTAGAACAATCTATGATAGGAACTTTCCAAGGAATGATTAAGATCGGAGAATTGGAAGTTCATATCAAAGGGATTCCAGGGAAAGAACCAGACCGATTGGTTCTTGGACTAGAGTTTCTCGAGGAACACAAACATTGGAAACGTCTAGAATATGGAATTGAGTTTATGGCAGAGGATAGAATATGAAAAATCCAATGATCACAAGTCCATTCTCGATATATATTTCAGTAGGGATGTCATATGAACAATATAAAGCAGAATACTTTGCTGCTTATATTGACTCAGGTGTTGGAATCTGTACAGCCAAATGAGGAGTTTTCCAAATAATTTGGAAGAAGTACTACCAAAGATTGCTGGAAGAGATTTCTCTAGAAGAATCTTAATCTTATGTAAGGAGATTAAGATGACCCGAGATCGTAATCGGAGGTGCTGGACAAACACCTTGGTATAAGGTAAAAACACCATCAATTTATTTTCATGATACAGGAGCTGACATATTGCTAGGAAATTTTTTTTACAAACGTTCAAGTCCTATACTCAAGAAATGAGACTAGGTGATTTGTATTCACAACACCCTGTGATCATAAAATCATATTCCATCGATTAAGAGAGGCATTTTACAAAAATTGCCCATTCAATTTTGCAGCAAACGTGGTGATGAAGGAAAACTTCTGAACCCAAAAATGAAGGATTCTAAAAGGTTTGGAGAAACAATGCTCCAGCTAAGAGCAGATAAAGAGCTCCAACCTGAAGAAATAGAATGCCTCAAGATAGCTCTACATAAGAATGAGGTAGAGTTTTCATCTAAAGTATCATTGGAAGATGTCAAGAAAATGATTAAAGAAAATTACAATGAAGATTCCTTGGCATGGTGGAACAAAAATCAACTGAAAGCTTGCCTAAAAATTAAGGAAGGCAAAGTGTTCTCAATTAATATAATTGTTCAAAGAGATATGCAGATTATAATCAAGGAACATTTGGACCTTGGTTTGATCAAAGCAGAAATTTCACCATACAGTAGCCCAGGATTCCTGGCAAGAAATCATGGTGAAATAAAAAGGAACAAACCCAGATTAGTTATTAATTATCAAGAAATTAATAAGATTCTGGAGTTTGATAAGTATTTTATACCTAGCGGAGAATATCTAATTAGTTGCATAAGCAATGCCAAGATATTCTCTAAATTCGATTGTAAGTCTGGGTTATATCAGATGCGAATGCAGGAAGAAAGCATGAAGTTCACAGCTTTCACTACTCCACAAGGACACTATATCTGGGAAGTATTACCAATGGGATTGGCAAATTCACCTCAGAAATTTCAAAGAAAATTGGATAATCTATTTAAAGATTATTTCAAATTTATGTTTGTTTATTGACGATGTGTTGATCAAATCTAAAAATATGGAAGAACATATTATGGATTAAGAGATTTTCTCTGATGTTTGTAAAAAGGAAAGGACTGGTTCTATCAGAAAAGAAAGCAGTCATTGCCACAAGAAAGATTGAATTCCTCGAAATAGAAATCGATGAGTCAGGAATAATTTTGCAGAATCGTATAGTAGAGAAAGTGCAAAATTTTCCAAACGAGTTAAAAGAAAATAAACAACTTCAAAGTTTTCTAGGAGTTGTGAACACAGAAAAGTGTTCAGTCCATTACTGAAAAAGATGCGAAATTTTTATGAACGGAAGAATACACACAGGGACTTAGCCAATTAAAGGAGATTTGTAAAAATCTTCCAAAAAAGGCTATTCCTCAGGATGAAGATGATATGGTATTGTATACAGATGCCAGTGATCATTGGTGGGTGACAGTTTTAACCAAGCTCACACCAGAAGGAGCACAGCCATGTAGATATTGCAGTGGACTTTTCTCAGATGCAGAAGCCATAAGATGACATATCAACGAAAAAGAATTTTATGCAGTAAAAAGGGCTTTTGAAAAATTGCCAATATTTTAACTTGTAAAGAAATTCACGTTAAAAGTTGATAATACACAGGTAAAAGCTTTCTTAAGGAATAGAATATAATCTAAACCTGAGAAAACAAGATTATTAAGATGGCAAACTGTGGGGACCCGGACGCTAATCAGTTCTTAATCGTCATCAGGATCAATTTACTAATCAAGTAATTAGGGTCATAAAATTTTTTCTTTTTAATGCGGAATGTAGTGATATCAAACTAATATATAACTCAGTATAAAATAAAGTACAAGTCCTGTACCGTCTACAAATCAGTAAAAACTAAGGTTCAACATCTAATTATCAAGTGCCAAAACCCTATATACATCAAAGTCCGAAGTCTCCACTCTATCACGATCTCTCATCATCTCCTGGACCCTGATCCTGTCCCACCTGTTGTCATGTACACATAAAAACAAGACAACAGCCGGATAATTCCGGTGAGAATATAATCCCAGTATAAATCAACGAAACATGCAATCATATAACAAATATAAAGCATGTAACAGATAACAGCAATATGTATCAAAATCTGAAACCTAATCAATATCAGACTGTCGACAATACTCGTAATTCTACAATTCAGACTAGACTCAAGCATAGTCTAGGGATCCCGGTTTCCAGAAGTTGGCATTCCCATATCGACCAACAGTAATAGAAAAGACTCCAGTTCTATCCACGTCGATAGGGTGTCGATCACCAGTAATAGAAGAAGCTCAGATTCTATCCACATCGGTATAGTATCGATCACCAGTAATAGAAGAAACTCTGATTCTATCCACATCGATATGATATCGATTATCAGTAATAGAAGAGTTACGATTCTATCCACATCGATACAGTACCGATCACCAGTAATAGAAGAAGCCACATTTCTATCCACATCGATAGCCAATCATCCGGTGACAGACTTTGGCACTATCGCCCATACACTATCTTGTGACATCGTGCAATGTGCCCGTGGCGATCCCGCCACTATCAGGCACTTCTGTCACAAGATTACTCGTCTAATACCTGTTATCTATAAATCAAGAAAACAAGTACATCAATCAAATCAATGCAAATATCAATGCAATAAAGTAAAGTATGTGATTTAGGGAAACTCAAGTCTAAACCGACTTAAGTCGATCTCCCGATATCACATTGACTTATACCTTTCGTTCGTAGTTTCGGTCAGGAATTCAAACTCTGTCAATTCTTCAATCTGGCAATGGCAATATCAATGATATAATATCAATATAGCGTTTAAATCGATACCCATCTGATCAATAATTCAAATCAACGGTATAACCGCACAATCCCGATATCCCGGTCAACATAACATCACCAGATAATAATTCCCTCAACTAATAATCGATACCAATACAATCTGATATCATATCTCAGTCAATTAACTTCAGAAAAAACATAACAATTCCATAATCAATCCGTTTCTTAATCTGACTTCGATTCTATGATGTCTAACATGTCCAGAACATCATATATGAATTCCATGCAATTCTGACAATACCATAATTTCGAAACATGTCAAAACGTAGTAAAACTTATGTCCAGTTATAGCTCGCATTAATATGAACACAGTATCGAAGTCAGATTCAAAATCAGACGGACGGATTTCTCATAACTCGAGTTAAACGAAATTTTCTCCGGGAGCTTCCTCGTTCCTTTTCTTGCAATTCTGAAGACCCTTTTTCAAAGTTACATATATATATATATGTATGTATACGTGCACACATGTAAGGCAAGTGGCTCGCCCCTTTGTGCTGCACGTCTCGCGCATATGCGCGACCTTTCTTCGCGCATATGCGCGAGGCCTAATGTCTCGGCGCGTCAATCTCACGGTAGCTCGCGCATATGCGCGCCCTTACTCGGCGCATATGCGCGAGGCTATTATTCAGTTTTGCCAACTCTCGGGTTGTCTCGCGCATATGCGCGGATACACATCGCGCATATGCGCGAGGCTCTCTGGACATGGCATACACAGCTTGCGCTCTTCGAATTGAAACAAATCAGAATTCTCAATTTTCTACGACATCTAAACGATAAAATATTTTCAGGAACAGGCATATGCGCGCACACTCACCGCGCATATGCGCGAGTCCCTCAGTCCATTTCGCGCATGTGCGCATCTCATGTCGCGCATGTGCGCGAGAGGTACTGTCCTCGCACAACATTCGTTTCACGCCGCCTCAAATCGTGTCCCGATTAATCCTATCATAATCGCATAAAATTATAAATAAATCATCGTTAATTACAGTTATTAATTCTCGGGCATTACATTTCTCCCCCCCCTAAGATATGATTTCGTCCTCGAAATCACAGACAATCCATTATATCAATAAAAAGGTATGTAATAAAACTGAACAGAAATTTACATCAGTGAAATAATGCTGGGAATTCTTGTCTCATATCTGATTCAGTCTCCCAAGTGGCTTCTTCAACGCCATGACGAGTCCATTGTACTTTCACCAACGGAATCATCTTCGTTCTGAGCTGTTTTTCCTTACGATCGATAATCCGAATCGGTTTCTCAACATAACACAATGTCTCGTCCAGCTCGGTCTCGTCGGGTTGAATAACATGTAAATCATCAGGGAGATACTTCCGCAGCATTGATACATGAAAGACATCAAGTATTCCAGATAATGAAGGCGGCAATGCTAGTCGATAGGCACGATCTCCTATCTTTTCAAGACTCTTATAAGGACCGAGATATCGTGGAGACAACTTCCCTTTCTTCCCGAATCGGACAACACCCTTGAAAGGAGAAATCTTCAGAAACACTCGGTCTCCTACCTCAAATACCAACGGTCGTCGTCGAAGGTTGGCATATTTGGCTTGTCTGTCCTGGGCTGCCTTCATTTTCTTCTGGATCAACTTCACTTTTTCTGTCATATCTTTGATCATATCTGGTCCAGTCTCAGGAACTTCAGAGATATCATCCCAATACAGAGGGGATCGACATTTCTTCCCGTACAATGCTTCGAATGGAGCCATCTCAATACTCGTTTGATAGCTATTGTTGTACGAAAATTCACAAAGAGGCAATGCATCTTGCCAGTTAGTGCTAAAGTCAAGCACTACAGCTCTCAGCATATCTTTCAGTGTCTGAATCGTCCGTTCTGACTGTCCGTCAGTCTGAGGATGATATGCGGTACTCAGATGTAACTTCGTACCAAGAGCTTGCTGCAAACTCTGCCAGAAGTGCGAAGTAAACCGAGGATCACGGTCTCAAACAATCGACTTCGGCACTCCGTGCAGTCTAACCACTTCCTTGACATAGATATCGACCATCTGATCATATCGGTATGTTATCTTATATGGAATGAAGCATGCGGATTTGGTCAATCGATTAATCACGACCCAAAATGCATCACAACCTCGTGAGGATATCCTGCCACCAGGATGAATGCTAAAACGACTGTTGTGCGCTTCTGCTAGTATTCGCTGTCTTAATTCCGAAACATTCGGCACAACAAGACGATTATTCACATACAAAATACCATTTTGAATCTGATATTCCGATCGATGTCCATTTCGGACCATAGCAATCGACTTCTGTATATTCTGATCAACTTTCTGAGCTGCTTTAATTCTCAAAATCTGCTCTGGTTTAGCTTGAATAGTATATAATCTTAGAGGCTGACAGTCTGTTTCAAAGGCTAATCCAGACAAACAGCAGTCTTCAATCAAATTCGAAACACCCCTAGTCGATAAGGATAGAGAACATACCTTTCGACTCAGTGCATCAGCTGCTGCATTAGACTTTCCTGGATAGTATTTGATTTCACAATCGAAATCTTTTAGCAAATCTAACCATCTTCGCTGCCTCATATTCAATTCGGACTGTGAAAACAGATATTTCAAGCTTTTGTGATCAGAATAGATCTCAAACTTCTCACCGTACAGATAATGTCGCCATATCTTCAATGCGAAGACGATGGCTGCCAATTCAAGATCATGAATTGGATAACGAGATTCATGGGGTTTCAGCTGTCTCGAGGCATAAGCAATCACATGCCCCCGCTGCATCAAAACACAACCCAATCCGCGGTGAGATGCATCACAATAAACAACAAAATCACCAGTACCTGACGGGATAGTCAGCACTGGAGCACTGGTCAATCTTTTCTTCAATTCAAGAAAACTGGTCTCACATTCCTCAGACCAAACGAATGGAGCATTCTTCTGAGTTAACTGTGTAATTGGTTTGGCAATACAGGAAAAATCTTTGATGAATCGACGATAATATCCTGCCAAACCCATAAAGCTGCGTATCTCTGGTACAGATGTCGGTCTCGGCCAAGAAATCACTGCCTCAACTTTACTGGGATCAACGGATATCCCGTCTCCGGATATAATATGCCCCAGAAACACTACCTGTTTCAACCAGAACTCGCATTTCGATAGTTTAGCATATAATTTCTCCGCCCTCAAAATTCGCAACACAGTTCTTAAATGTTCAGCATGCTCCATCACGTTCTTTGAATAAATCAAAATATCATCGATGAAGATAATCACGAAATCATCGAGATATTTCTGAAAGACTCGATTCATCAATCCCATAAATACCGCTGGTGCATTCGTCAAACCAAAAGGCATGACAATAATTCATAGTGTCCATACCTGGTTCTGAATGCTGTCTTTGAGATATCAGAATCCCGGACGCTAATCAGTTCTTAATCGTCATCAGGATCAATTTACTAATCAAGTAATTAGGGTCATAAAATTTTTTCTTTTTAATGCGGAATGTAGTGAAATCAAACTAATATACAACTCAGTATAAAATAAAGTACAAGTCCTGTACCGTCTACAAATCAGTAAAAACTAAGGTTCAACATCTAATTATCAAGTGCCAAAACCCTATATACATCAAAGTACGAAGTCTCCACTCTATCACGATCTCTCCTCATCTCCTGGACCCTGATCCTGTCCCACCTGTTGTCATGTACACATACAAACAAGACAACAGCCGGATAATTCCGGTGAGAATATAATCCCAGTATAAATCAACGAAACATGCAATCATATAACAAATATAAAGCATGTAACAGATAACAGCAATATGTATCAAAATCTGAAACCTAATCAATATCAGACTGTCGACAATACTCGTAATTCTACAATTCAGACTAGACTCAATCCTAGTCTAGGGATCCCGGTTTCCAGAAGTTGGCATTCCCATATCGACCAACAGTAATAGAAAAGACTCCAGTTCTATCCACGTCGATAGGGTGTCGATCACCAGTAATAGAAGAAGCTCAGATTCTATCCACATCGGTATAGTATCGATCACCAGTAATAGAAGAAACTCTGATTCTATCCACATCGATATGATATCGATTATCAGTAATAGAAGAGTTACGATTCTATCCACATCGATACAGTACCGATCACCAGTAATAGAAGAAGCCACATTTCTATCCACATCGATAGCCAATCATCCGGTGACAGACTTTGGCACTATCGCCCATACACTATCTTGTGACATCGTGCAATGTGCCCGTGGCGATCCCGCCACTATCAGGCACTTCTGTCACAAGATTACTCGTCTAATACCTGTTATCTATAAATCAAGAAAACAAGTACATCAATCAAATCAATGCAAATATCAATGCAATAAAGTAAAGTATGTGATTTAGGGAAACTCAAGTCCAAACCGACTTAAGTCGATCTCCCGATATCACATTGACTTATACCTTTCGTTCGTAGTTTCGGTCAGGAATTCAAACTCTGTCAATTCTTCAATCTGGCAATGGCAATATCAATGATATCATATCAATATACCGTTTAAATCGATACCCATCTGATCAATAATTCAAATCAACGGTATAACCGCACAATCCCGATATCCCGGTCAACATAACATCACCAGATAATAATTCCCTCAACTAATAATCGATATCAATACAATCTGATATCATATCTCAGTCTATTAACTTCAGAAAAAACATAACAATTCCATAATCAATCCGTTTCTTAATCTGACTTCGATTCTATGATGTCTAACATGTCCAGAACATCATATATGAATTCCATGCAATTCTGACAATATCATAATTTCGAAACATGTCAAAACGTAGTAAAACTTATGTCCAGTTATAGCTCGCGTTGATATGAACACAGTATCGAAGTCAGATTCAAAATCAGACGGACGGATTTCTCATAACTCGAGTTAAACGAAATTTTCTCCGGGAGCTTCCTCGTTTGTAAGGCAAGTGGCTCGCCCCTTTGTGCTGCACGTCTCGCGCATATGCGCGAGGCCTAATGTCTCGGCGCGTCAATCTCACGGTAGCTCGCGCATATGCGCGCCCTTACTCGGCGCATATGCGCGAGGCTATTATTCAGTTTTGCCAGCTCTCGGGTTGTCTCGCGCATATGCGCGGATACACATCGCGCATATGCGCGAGGCTCTCTGGACATGGCATACACAGCTTGCGCATATGCGCGCACACCCACCGCACATATGCGCGAGTCCCTCTGTCCATTTCGCGCATGTGCGCATCTCATGTCGCGCATGTGCGCGAGAGGTACTGTTCTCGCACAACATTTTTTTCACGCCGCCTCAAATCGTGTCCCGATTAATCCTATCATAATCACATAAAATTATAAATAAATCATCGTTAATTACAGTGATTAATTCTCGGGCATTACACAAACATTATGTCAGAATTATATTTTTTTATATTGTAATAATTAAATCTCATGAAAATATTCTTACAAATTTTTTTAAAAGAGATGGACAACGGTGATATCGATGCCTTCATAAAAATGCAGAGGTATTTGAGGGAACACCTTGAAATGCTTCAAAACGAGTTCAACAAGTTGGCCTTAAACGCAGAAGTTGCGGAAAGGCTACAACAGCCGATAAGAGAATTGTCTCTGATCGAATCACAGGATGTTTACAGGCTTATACTCAGTTGTGGTCTGTAATGCAAAGGCATATCCTCCAAGGCATTGAGAAGCCACTAGTTTCCCAAATGGAGAGTTTTCGATCACATGACTCTATACCTTGAGCAGGGGATTTAAATACCCCTAGCACAAGTGTTAAGTGAGGATCATCCCCAGATGAGTCGGATGAAACAAAAATTGAGACTCCAGATCTTTATCTCGAGTCCTCAAGTCAACCTTTCACCTCGGGGAACGAAGAGTGAAAGATCAACCTTAGACCTAATACTGACAAGGGTAAATCTAAGGTTGATACTAATGAAGCTGCAATTTCTCAATTTCAGGTTTACCAACAAAACTGGGAGAAATTACAAACAAGAGTAGGCATTGACCCAGCTACTATCAGGGTTGATGTTTCAAGAAAATATCCTAGGGTATGGCTGAAACCAAATTCATATCCAAAGGAGGTCAAAGCTTGGTATGAATTCGAGGCTCTTGCCTCAGTTTATACCACATCGCCTAGCTACCCAGAAATTTCAGGATTAGCGAAATGGATCCAAGAAGATGTTCATGAAACTTGGACAAATAACGATTATTTGTCCAGAGGAGATATTCTAGAGCTACAATTTTTGAGTACAGCACCAGAACCAGCGGGAAAAGCCTCACACGAAGCCTTTCATTTTATCAAGTTAAGGATGCCAGATACAAATGTTCAGAAATTTATCAAGGATCCTCCGTCAGAAGAAACACCCCTTGTTGCTTCAATTAGTGAAGACGATATTTCTACCAAAAGAGCATGAGGTTTATGGGTCTGTCTAACTGAGATGGACAAAGTCAAGTTTCCGTTTAAATTTTATCATAATTCGGTAACGGATCATTTTTTTAAATACTATGACAGGAAAAACCACAAATTTTGCAGAAGATCTATTCGAGAAGAAAAGAAATCTACTGTGGAATAAGCAAGCTTCCGGAGAGTAAAGAAACTCGTCGGAAATTTTGCAATATGGCTCATGTGGAAAGATAGTCAGAACAGATCTGCCCAGAGTGCCCGAATCAAAAAGAGCCAGAATTTGACAAGAACTTCAGACCTCGGTCAGACATGAAGCATCTTGCAGAAACAAGACCAAGTGGTGAAGGACCACAATCACGTTTTCCTCGAAGACATCAAAAGTTTAAGATTCCTCGACAAAAATAAGTGGACATGTGAACTCAATCACTTTTCCTTGGGGATAATAAAAGCAAAAGATTCCCCGACAAAAGATACTGGGCATGTGACTCACGCACTAAATGAACAAGAAAAATTGGACCCAATTACAACTATAAATAGAGTAAATGTGAACAAGTAAAAATACACAAGAACAAAGTCGAAACCTGAAGAAAAATGTATTATACATATTTAAAGGTTTCTAAAAGAAGAATCAAGAAAATAATAAAGCAGCTGGTGAATACTAAAGATGTCTACAAACTGTTAAAAGAAGAAGGGAACGAGATCTCAGCTGATATAATACATACATATATCTACTGGTTACGCCAGGAGATAAAATCAGAAGAACGAGCTGTTTCTAGATTAATAATCTATGAAGAAGACAATTCAAGTGGAGGGACCACTCAACCTCTTCGTTTTTCTTCAAAACAAGTTGTAATATTTTCTCTTTTAAGTTTAAGTGTAACGTCTACAATTTTTTTTAAGTGCGGAATTTTTTATTTTTTTTTATAAAGCTCCCATTTTGAATTTAAATAAATCGCATGCATGCGGTCCTACTTAAAAATATCATTTAAAAATTTTCATGAGTAATTACCAGTAAAAAAGTAAAGGAGCAAGAACGAGTAAAAATTCTAACATCGTACAGTAAAATGAAATACCGTATAAAATTCTCAAATCCTTTCAAATCGTAAAATCATAAGAGTGCGGAAAAACATATGGTCCTCGGGTCATATCGCCCACCAGGTCTATCGACTTCAGAGTTCAGCTCCTCCAGTCCCTTCGTCATCGAACTCACCTGCATCACACACGTCTAGTGAGTCTAAAGACTAAACACACCTGTACCATAAATAACAAATACCTATACGTAGCACACATCAGTGAAAAATATCATACTGAACATATCTTTCATGAACTTCAAAAGCTTAATGTAAACGTGTCATATGCAATCGTGACATGTCAAAATAGTTCATCGTTAATCATTATTCATCATTCATCAAAATTTCATTGGTGAATCCAGTTCATTAGAGGTGACTATCGTACATCATCATTTATGATGGATCCATCATACATAGAACCACGGTACCCGGCGGCTGTCAGACATTAGTGACAGGATTACACATCCACTGTGCCTAGGCCTCATCATCATCATTTACATATACATCTTATACATTTACATATATTTCGATAGCCACAACTAATTCTCATAGTTCAAAACGTCATCAATTTTATAACTTATAAAAATCATGCACATATGCGATTTCCTTTAAATTGAAGCACGCAACGTATAATTTCATAAAATCTTAAAAATCGTGATCATGATTCATAAACATTTAAAATATACTAAATTTGTGCTCAAGGCGCTGTCAGGACCAAAATCTCACCCCATGTGCAAAATGACCATTTTGCCCCTGCAAACCCAAAACTTACCGTTTTACCCATGGACCCCTAAAATTGACCCGAAGCTTACCAAACTCCTTAAAACATCACAAAACATATTTATAAGCATTCTTAGACGTAAAATCGATCACATATCATAACTTAACCGATTCGTTTTAAAATTTGGACCGGGGTCCCGGTTTTAACCCGAATCGACTCGAAACCTAACCAAATTCTTCCCAACTTTTTACCACACCTAGTAAACACTTAAAAGGCCCTAAAACCATCAAGACTCATCCCTTAAAACTTTCTAATGGGCCAAAAAGATGCTGGACAGATTCAGCTATTCCCATCTCTAACCCTTCCATGCGCCAACCGACTTCTAGCACCCCTAGACTCGCACCAGCTCGCACCAATCATGAGACCAGTCATCTAAGACCTAGACCAGACCCTAAGGGACCTACTGAACCCACGAAACCAGCCCCATGCAGCCCACACTGTAGAACCCAAAAAAGCAAATTACGTATAAGCCATGCATAATTGCTATTATTTAAATTAAAAATGATTTTTATATATATATGAAGTGTTTATTTCATTTTAAAATTTCTTAAGTCATGATTATTTATTTTAAACGCAGGAGCTTAGTTTTTATCTTAACGGATAAATGCGCGAGACCGGACCGGAGTTAGGAGATCGGAGATAAGATTAATAATAAGAAAATATTCTTAAATTTAATTAAAGACAATGAATAATTTATTTTATTGACTAAGAATGTTTTTAAGATTCATTAAATTAATTGGAGTTAGTTATTAAATAAATTCTTTTATGTCCAAGATTTATTCAAAAGCCTAAATTAAAATGTGTAACCAATTGGGATAAATCAATCTAGGTCTAATATGTTCAAGAAATTATAACCTAACATTTTAATAATTAGTTTTAAGACCAAACCATGCCATGCAAGAAACTTTTATCCTAATTTAATTGATTAAGTCACTAAAATATATAATGGGTGTTTAAAACCTTAAGGATTTAAAATACAAGATTCAATCAACAATTTACCTTACTAAGTAGGAACAAATTTCAGCCACCCTATAGATCAATTCACATATGTTAGGCAACTTTCCATTCTAGTCACCCTTCAATGGCCCTTCATGGTATATTAATTCCCTCACATTTAAATCACCAATAATTAGTGATTCAAGCACCATTATGCACCTAAGTTCCCCTCAAACCACTAATCTAGCCTACCAATCCCACACATTTCGTTGAAAAAGAAAGGGAAAGAAGCAATTCATTGCCATTCAAACTCTACACTAATAACTCCCATCTAAATGCCTTACAAGACTCATTTATCACCCCTAGTAGCCTTCACCTTCATTACCTAGCACTCCTACACCCTTACCTTCGAAATTTTCAGAGAAAAACAGCAGCAAGAATCGTGAGTTAGCATCAGGAAATAAGAGAGAAAAATACAACTCCGACTCCGCCGCGCCGTGTTCGTCGTATTGCTTTGTTTTATTCAAAAACATATTTCCAAACATGTATAAATTATTTATTTTCTATTCAATCAAGTCCTATAGATATTTTAAATCATTATATGTTCAGGATTCACGAATCAAAACACAATTTGACAGTAACTTTGCAAGAAAATCGATGCAGGCCCCTCCTCGGCCATTTGCTTTAAAACTCACGGGTGGTGTGTTCTTTTGATTACAGGATGTTGGTTCGGTTCCAGGCACTCAAGGCTGCATCTAGGCATGATTATGAGTGTGTTAGGACATTGTTGGTTCATTGATTCAAGTCCATGCACTCCGGTTAAAGACTTGAAAGCAACTTTCCCATAGTTGCAAGTTGAGTCACGATTTTGATTGTTTGGATGGCTAAGGTAAATGTTCGAATCTTGGTTGGCCCAAGGCCTGTAACCATGGTTAGAACCCTCCCTTAGCATGTCTAAGACGTGACCAAGATAACCTTTCAAGGCTTGGTTCATGGATCCATCAAATTTTTAAACAACAATACAATGCTCTTCGATTTTTTCCATTTTCTGTGTGAGTGAAGCTTCGGCTTTTGGGGTTTGGATGGATCTTGTTTGGCTTTTAGCCCTTATCCATGATTCACACAATACCTTATCATGTCTAGATCGAAACATGGTCGATCATATGGCCACTGGAATGACACAAGACAGCAAAACAATTCATCACATCACACTACACAAAAATTTGGTACTCTCGGTTGGAGCTTTGGGTTGTCCTAGGTATTTGCTTGGATTGTAATTGGCCTAGTGCCCTTATCCATGGTTCAAGCCACGCCTTAGGATGTTGGTAAGAGACTCTGGTGGGTGGTTCAAGCCTAATGGCCATTAGTTTCATAAACTACACAATATACCCATAGCTGCTGCCATTGCTTTTTGACAGCAGTCTTGCTTTGGTTCAGGGGCCTTGTTCGAGTTATTGTTTGGCTTTTAGACTATGGCCTTGAACTAGAAAGTACCCCAATGAGTTATGAAGGTCATGTTTTTGGCCGTTCGCGATTTGGTTAAGTTTAGAGGTCGTACGAGAATTTACGGTCCAATGTGCCAAAGTGACTCTCGAAAGAACGTTTCATGATTTTGGCCTCCATTCACTATTTTTCGTGTATTACAGTTCTTATGGATATTATTTCATTACGTTAAGTGTATTTTAATCATGGCTAAATGATGTTTCAATGTTGGTTCGGGTTGGTACGAAGCCATGGTCGGAAATTAGGTTGTTGGTCTCGATTGTCTCGTTTTTGGTTCGGGCACGAAGTTTTTGTCAAGTTGAGATTATTTGCATGTATCTCATGTTAGAATTAGGTCGCAGCAATCCTGGGAACGATCCAACTCATCCGGTAAAAACATGGTTATAATTATATTACGTGCATAAAATATAAAATGTTTATTTTGAGATATATGCGATATGTCTTGTGGCCATCTCACGCTTCGGGGATCTCTTCACCCCGTGACTTACGACCGGTTTACGATTATGTATGGGTACGGACATCCAGTCCAAGGGCTGTGGTGATCTCTACCGCCCAGTATATTGTGGTTTAGTCTGATCAGACGTTCATGTTATGTTACGGGCCACTTGCGTTGAAACATTATCTCTACCAGAAAAATCTCGATATGGCATTTTGTGACAGAGCTCTACAGAGTAAATCCTTTACGTACGATTTTCAGATATGCACGTATTTATATTTACCCAAGACACGATTTTTACGTTACGCTTTATGACTCGATATTTTACGTTACATACGATTTTATGATATATTTACTTGCTATCCACGATATATGCATGTTGAGTCTTTAGACTCACTAGACTTGATTGTTGTAGGTGCTGATGAGGCCGAGACTGAGGGCGGAGACCAGTGAACTAGCTTGGGTCAGCAGTAGTAGGAATCCGAGGACCTCATGTTTCAGTTTATTCACCTTTTATGTTCAAATTCAGATTTTAATATATTGGATTATTTTTAAGTTGTTGTTTTGAAACGCAAAAATTTACTTCCACTGTTATTTTAAAGTTAAAACCATCTACGGATTTATTTTATGAATGAGACAAGTTATTTATTTATTTAAAAAAGAAAAATTTTAAAAATTCCGTGAAATATGAATACGAATTACGGGCCTTTACAGTTGGTATCAGAGCCTATGTTCTTGTAAAGGGTTGTACTACTACTGATCTCGAGAAGCTCATGAAGTCACGTCTTCGGTCTATAAGTTTTACGTTTACGCATTTCGTTTAAAGCATGAAATATTTTAACAGCATGTTTTCATGAAATATTTTATGTTAAGATTATGATTATGCAGTATTTATTTAAATTTAAAGAAATAATAGAATTATGCATGTTGGTTACGTGTGGGTTATGCATGGAACAGTATGCCTCCTAGACGCAATAATGATCTCACGAGAGATGAGGAGCATCGTCATGAGGACGGTGAAGATCATAGGCAGGAGAGAGATTTACCGCCACCCCCTCCACCGGACATGAACGCCCAGATGATACATGGGATGACTCAGTTCTTCGCACAGTTTGCGGGGAACAACGCTGTGATAGCCAGGCAGACGGGGCCTGAGGCCATTTGTGAGCGGTTCATGAAGATGAGGCCGAAGGAGTTCTCAGGGACGACAGATCCTTTGGTTGCCGAGTGCTGGATTAAGTCCCTTGAGGTTATCTTCGTATTTATGGGGCTTGGAGATGAGGATGGGGTTCGTTGTGCAACCTATCTGTTTGGAGGAGACGCTCGCCTGTGGTTGGAACGGGCATTTGTAGCCTTGGATTTGACTACTCTGAGCTGGACGCGCTTTACAGAGGTATTCTACTCTAAATATTTTACTGACGAGCTGCGTTCTAGATTGACAAGGGAGTTCATGACCCTGAGGCAGGGAGACATGACTGTTACGGAGTTTATCCGTAAGTTTGAGAGGGGTTGCCATTTTATACCACTGATTGCAAATGATGATGGAGCCAAGTTGAGGCAATTTATGGATGGTGTGCGGCCGATCTTTCGCCGTGATGTTAGGGTGGCTGGCCCTACTGCCTATGATATCGCGGTCTCCAGGGCTCTAGCTGCAGAGCAGGATCAGAATGATATTGAGAGCGATCGCCATGGTAAGCGACCATTTCAGGCGCCGCACCGCCCTCCTCAGCAGCAACATCAGAGTAAGAAGCCTTTCCACGGCCCATCCAAGAGAAGAGGACAGCAGCAGCAAGGACGTGTAGTCCCGAGGTCCTCGGAGTATCCAGTCTTTGCCAAGTGCATACGCCGCCATACTGGAGTTTGTAGGTATGGTTCGGGGAAGTGCTACAAGTGTGGTAGTCCTGACCACTTACTGAAGAATTGCCCTCAGGGGAGCCTGCCTACCCAAGGCAGAGTTTTTGCTCTCCACGCACTGGAGACAAACCCGGAGACGATGCTCTTGACAGGTATCTTAAAGCTTTAAGTTTGTATTTGAGATTTAATGTTTTGGAGAATTTGGGTTAAAATTTTGAACTTAGAATTTGTGATAGGATTGCATGTTCTAATCAGTGTTAATTTCGGGAATTTAGATTAGAAGAACTTTGACCTTCGCATGTTTATAAGTTTAGTTCTTGTAACTACTGGGTTCAGCATGATGTTTCAACCTTACAGGGAGAATTTTTATAGCTGGTTTGGCTATAAATGCCTTGATAGATTCAGGGGCTACTCATTCGTTCATTTCGGAGACCTTTGTAAATTTCCTCAAGGTCAAGACCATTGGGCTAGATATATCATATTCGGTAGTACTGCCTTCTGGAGAGGAGCTGGCAGCTACTAATGTGATCCGAGACATAGACCTCGAACTTCATGTTAATATTGTTTACGCGGATCTTATCGTATTGCCGATGCCAGAATTTGATATCATTCTGGGTATGGACTGACTATTAAGGAACAGAGTTTTGATTGACTTCCAGCGGAGATCTGTTCTAGTCCGACCGCTTGGGAGAGAGCAGTTCTTATTCGAACCAGACAGGTACTTTCATTTATCGCATATAATATCTTGTGTCCAGGCTAGGAAGCTCATGCATAGAGGGTGTCGAGCGTTTTTAGCGACTTTTGTATCTGTTCCCGTAACACCCAGTCAATCCGCCTCCGATGTCCCAATTGTCAGAGACTTTTTAGACGTTTTTCATGATGACGTCTCTGGTATGCCACCTGTACGAGAGGTGGAGTTCTCTATTGAGCTTATGCCAGGTACCGCACCGATCTCAAAAGCACCGTACCGATTAGCACCAACAGAGATGGCAGAACTCAAGAAGCAAATTCAGGAACTTCTTGACAAGAAATTCATTCGTCCGAGTTTTTCGCCATGGGGCGCGCCAGTCTTATTTGTGAAGAAGAAGGATGGTTCGATGAGGCTCTGCATTGATTATCGGGAATTGAACAGAGTCACAGTGAAGAACAAATACCCACTTCCGAGGATTGAAGATTTATTTGATCAGTTGCAGGGAGTTTCAGTATTCTCAAAGATTGATCTGCATTCTGATTATCACCAGTTGAGGGTGAAAGACGCCGATATTCTCAAGACTGCTTTTAGGACTCGTTATGGACACTTCGAGTTCCTTTTGATGTCATTCGGTTTGACGAATGCCCCAGCGATCTTCATGGATCTCATGAATCGCGTATTTCAGCCATATCTTGATCAGTTCATGATAGTATTCATAGACGACATTCTCGTCTACTCAAAGAATCAGGAGGATCACAGCAGACATCTGACCGCAGTATTGCAGAACTTGCAAAAGCACAAGCTATTCGCAAAGTTCAGTAAGTGCAAGTTCTGGTTAGAGAAGGTGGCGTTCTTAGGCCACGTCGTTTCTAGCAGCGGTATTGAGGTAGACCCAGCGAAAGTTGCAGCAGTCAGAGATTGGGTTGTGCCGCAAAATGCATCAGAGATCCGTAGTTTCCTTGGGCTAGCAGGATATTATTGGAAGTTTATTCAGGGATTCTCCTCTATCGCAGTTCCACTCACGTCGTTGACAAAGAAAAATGCTAAGTACGTGTGGAGCGATGAGTGTCAGAAGATCTTCGATTCTTTTAAGCAAGCTCTTATTTCATCGCCAGTATTGGCCATGCCGTCAGGGCCCTGAGATTTTGTTTTGTATACCAATGCTTCGAAGCTCGGTTTAGGCGCAATGTTGATGCAGCATGGGAGGTGATAACATATGCTTCTCGTCAATTGAAAATCCATGAGAAGAATTATCCTACCCATGATCTAGAGTTGGCAGCCGTAGTATTTGCCTTGAAGATTTGGAGGCATTATTTGTATGGAGAGAAGTACCAGATCTTTACCGACCATAAGAGCCTCAAATACTTCTTTACGTAGAAAGAATTGAATATGCATCAGAGGTGTTGGTTGGAGCTAGTGAAGGACTATGACTATGACATTAGCTACCACCCTGGCAAAGCTAATGTAGTTGCGGATGCATTGAGCAGGAAAGTCGCATTGATGGCTCCTTTGGTGATTCCGAGACCTCTTCAGTTTGAGATGCAGAGGTTTGATCTAGAGACATATCCTCGAGGTAGAGTTCCCCATCTATCTACTTTGACGATTCAGTCTTCTCTTCTAGACCGTATTCGCAGTGGACAGCTAGCAGACGAGCAGTTGGCAAAGTGGAGGCAGAGAGATGAGGCCAAGGGCAGTATCTTGTATACAGTTAGCGACGGTATTGTGAGATATCGAGACAGAATGTGGGTTCCTAGCAGTGATTCTATTCGAGCGGATATTTTATCTGAGGCCCATATGTCGCCATACTCTATTCATCCTGGGAGTACGAAGATGTACAAAGATCTGCAGCTGTTGTATTGGTGGCCCGGAATGAAGAAGGATATCAGACGTTTTGTATCCGAATGTCTGACGTGTCAGCTAGTGAAAGCGGAACACCAGAGACCAGCAGGTATGCTCAAGCCTCTTTCTATTCCCGAGTGGAAGTGGGAGAATGTTACCATGGACTTCGTTGTTGGTTTGCCGAAATCAGTCAGAGGGTCAAATGCTATCTGGGTGATTGTTGATCGTCTTACCAAATCAGCGCACTTCTTGCCTATTAAGACGACTTTCACCATGATTCAGTATGCAGAGTTGCATATCCGAGAGATAGTCAGACTTCATGGTATTCCCGTTTCTATAGTGTCTGACCGAGATCCTAGATTCACTTACTCATTTTGGAAGAGTCTGCATTCGGCTATGGGTACGAATTTGTTGTTTAGTATAGTTTCCACCCTCAGACGGATAGTCAGTCAGAGAGAGTTATCCAGAGTCTGGAGGATCTTCTCCGTGCATTGTCATCGATTTCTCAGGGAGTTGGGAGTCGAAGTTGCCATTGGTGGAGTTCACATATAACAACAGTTTTCAGTCATCTATAGGTATGGCTCCATATGAAGCACTGTACGGTCGTAAGTGTAGATCGCCTATTCATTGGGATGAAGTAGGAGAGAGAGCAGAATTGGGTCCGGAGATTATTCAGCAGACTGCCGATATAGTAGTCAAGATCCGTGATAGGATGAGGACTGCTCAGAGTTGACAGAAGAGTTATGCGGATCAGAGGAGGAGAGATCTAGAGTTTGCCGTTGGAGACCATGTTTTCGTGAAGATAGCACCTATGAAAGGTGTCATGCGATTCGGGAAGAAAGGAAAGCTCAGTCCGAGATTCATCGGACCATTTGAGATCCTCGACAGGGTTGGGACGTTAGCTTATCGTGTTGCTCTTCCGCCGAATCTGGCCGAAGTACACAACGTGTTTCACGTCTCTATGTTGAGGAAATACATGGTGAATCCTTCGCATGTCTTGAACTTCGAACCATTGCAGCTCACTCCGAACCTGTCTTATGAAGAAAGAATAGTGCAAATCTTAGACAGACATGAGAAAAAGCTTCGGAACAAACTAGTGAAGCTAGTGAAGGTTAAATGGCTTAATCATTCGGAGGAAGAAGCTACGTGGGAGTCTGAGCCAGAAATAAAGAGTCGATACCCCGAGTTATTCGGTAAGTTTTAATTTCGAGGACGAAATTTCTTTTAAGGGGGAAAGGGTTGTGAACCCGAAAAATCAGATTACGTATAAGCCATGCATAATTGCTATTATTTAAATTAAAAATGATTTTTATATATATGAAGTGTTTATTTCATTTTACAATTTGTTAAGTCATGATTATTTATTTTAAACGCAGGAGCTTAGTTTTTATCTTTTCGGATAAATACGCGAGACCGGACCGGAGTTAGGAGATCGGAGATAAGATTAATAATAATAAAATATTCCTAAATTTAATTTAAGACAAGGAATAATTTATTTTATTGACTAAGAATGTTTTTAAGATTCATTAAATTAATTGGAGTTAAGTTATTAAATAAGTTCTTTTATGTCCAAGATTTAGTTAAAAGCCTAAATTAAAATGTGTAACCAATTGGGATAAATCAATCTAGGCCTAATATGTTCAAGAAATTATAACCTAACATTTTAATAATTAATTTTAAGATCAAGCCATGCCATGCAAGAAACTTTTATCCTAATTTAATTGATTAAGTCACTAAAATATATAATGGGTGTTTAAAAACTTACGGATTTAAAATACAAGATTCAATCAACAATTTACCTTACTAAGTAGGAACAAATTTCGGCCACCCCATAGATCAATTCACATATGTTTGGCAACTCTTCATTCTAGTCACCCTTCAATAGCCCTTCATGGAATATTAATTCCCCCACATTTAAATCTCACCAATAATTAGTGATTCAAGCACCATTATGCACCTAAGTTCCCCTCAAACCCCTAATCTAGCCTACCAATCCCACGCATTTCGTTCAACGAGAAAGGGAAAGAAGCAATTGATTGCCATTCAAACTCTTCACTAATAACTCCCATCTAAATGCCTTACAAGACTCATTTATCACCCCTAGTAGCTTTCACCTTCATTACCTAGCACTCCTACACCCTTACCTTTGAAATTTTCAGAGAAAAACAACAGCAAGAATCATGAGTTAGCAGCAGGAAATAAGAGAGAAAAATACAACTCCGACTCCACTGCGCCGTGTTCGTCGTATTGCTTTGTTTTATTCAAAACAGATTTCCAGGCATGTTTATATTGTTTATTTTCTCTTCAATCAAGTCCTATAGATAATTTAAATCATTATATGTTCAGGATTCACGAATCAAAACACAATTTGACAGCAACTTTGGAAGAAAATCGAAGCAGGCCCCTCCTCGGCCATTTGCTTTAAAATTCACGGGTGGTGTGTTATTTTGATTTTAGGATGTTGGTTCGGTTCCAGGCACTCAAGGCTGCATCTAGGCATTAATATGAGTGTGTTAGGACATTGTTGGTTCATTGATTCAAGTCCATGCACTCCGGTTAAAGACTTGACAGCAACTTTCCCATAGTTGCAAGTTGAGTCACGATTTTGATTGTTTGGTTGGCTAAGGTGGATGTTCGAATCTTGTTTGGCCCAAGGCCTGTAACCATGGTTAGAACCATCCCTTGGCATGTCTAGGACGTGACCAAGACAACCTTTCAAGGCTTGGTTCACGGATCCATCAAATTTTTAAACAACAATACAAGTGCCCCTCGGTTTTCTTCGCTTCGGGTGTGTGAGTGAGTTTTGGTTTTGGAGTGTTTGGGTGGATTGTGTTTGGCTTTTAGCCCTTAGATATGGTTCACCCAATACCTCATCATGTCTAGATTGAGCCATGGTCGATCATACGGCCACTGGAACGATACAAGACAGCACAACACTTCGACACACCACACTACACAGAATTTGGTGCTCTCGGTTTGAGCTGTGGGTTGTCATTGGTATTTGCTTGAGTTTTGGTTGGCCAAGTTCCCTTAGCCATGGTTTTAGCCACGCCTTAGGATGTTGGTAAGGGACCCTGGTTGGTGGTTCAGGCCCCATGGCCATTAGTTCCCTAAAATAACAAGCAAATGCACAGCTGCTGCCACTGTGCTTTTGACAGCAGAAATGTTTCGGTTCAGGGGTTTTGTTCGAGTTCTTGGTTGGATTTTAGCCTATGGCCTTGGACTGGACAGTACCCCAATGAGTTATGAAGGTCATTTTTTTGGCCGTTTGCGATTTGGTTGAGTTTAGAGGCCGTACGAGAATTTACGGTGCAATGTGCCAAAATGACTCTCGAAAGAACGTTTTATGATTTTGGCCTCCATTCACTATTTTTCGTGTATTACAGTTCTTATGGATATTATTTCATTACGTTAAGTGTATTTTAATCATGGCTAAACGATGGTTCAATGTTGGTTCGGGTTGGTACGAAGCCATGGTTGGAAATTAGGTTGTTGGTCTCGATTGTCTTGTTTTTGGTTTGGGTACGAAGTTTTTGTCAAGTTGAGACTATTTGCATGTGTCTCATGTTAGGATTAGGTCGCAGCAAGCCTGGGAACGATCCAACTCATCCGGTAAAAACATGGTTATAATTATATTACGTGCATAAAATATAAAATGTTTATTTTGAGATATATGCGATATGTCTTGTGGCCATTTCACGCTTATGAGATCTCTTCACCCGGTGACTTATGACCGGTTTACGATTATGTATAGGTACGGACATCCAGTCCAAGAGCTGTGATGATCTTTACCGCCCAGTATACTGTGGTTTAGTCTGATTAGACGTTCATGTTATGTTACGGGCAACTTGCGTTGAAACATTATCTCTACAAGAAATATCTCGATAAGGCATTTTATGACATAGCTCTACCGAGCAAATCTTTTACGTACGATTTTCAGATATGCATGTATTTATATTTACCCAAGACACGATTTTTACGTTACGCTTTACGACTCGATATTTTACGTTGCATACGATTTTATGATATATTTACTTGCCATCCACGATATATGCATGTTGAGTGTTTAGACTCACTAGACTTGATTGTTGTAGGTGCTGATGAGGCCGAGACTGAGGGCGGAGACCAGTGAGCTAGCTTGGGTCAGCAGTGGTAGGAACCCGAGGATCTCATGTTTCAGTTTATTCACCTTTTTATGTTCAAATTCAAATTTTAATATGTTGGATTATTTTTAAGTTGTTGTTTTGAAACGCAAAAATTTACTTCCGTTGTTATTTTAAAGTTAAAACCATCTACGGATTTATTTTATGAATGAGACAAGTTATTTATTTATTTAAAAAATAAAAATTTTAAAAATTCCGCGAAATATGAATACGAATTACGGGCATTTACACACACAATGGCAACGAGCAATAGAACCCAAAGCCCACACATCTGAGCCCTTCTCCTTCCCGCGAGCGAGCTACTAACTCAGGCGGTTCCAACACGTGCCGAGCCCTTCCAAGCCTTGTCTCAGACCCACCAGGGTCTGATCTAAGGCTCGTCTAGGTCTTTGCGTTGCTGGAAGACCCTTGCACGCTGTTATTCCAAGAACCGAGCCATCCCCATTGAAACATAAATCCCGATCCGACAACCTTCAGCCTCCAAAACGATTTCTAATCCTCAATACAACATCTTGTCCTCATTTTCAGTCCCTAAACCAACAAAAACCGTATCCCCTTTCTCAACACACAAGAAAAACGTGAGTAGTTTTCAGAAAATGAAAGAAAAGCAACCCAAAAACGTTCGATCTTCATGCTGGGTGATGGATCGAAATTTCTTACTTTGATTAACACACATATAACATAAATGTGGCGTGAATGTTACATACAAGAAAATACATGCGTGCCTTGATGATTCCTACGCAAGAACGTCGAAGAAATGAGCAACGGGAAGGCGCCAGCAAATTTCTTTTGCAAGAACAAGGAGATGCCGAGGCTTTCAGCTGGGTTTTTTCGAGAATGCTGTGATGGAAGTTAGGGTGTCGGCTGATACAATCATTAGGTTTAGGTTAAAGAGTAGCTTAGGTTGTAAATAAATAGTAAACTAATAGATAATGGGCCCTAATTTGATAATTAAAAGTTTAAAAAGATAATTAAGCCCAATAAGCTTTAAAGTAGGCTCATTAAATCCAAACAAGCTCCCGAAAAATATTTCGTGTTGGTAAGTTCTTGAAAATATTATTCGAACCCTCAAAAAGTCCCCCGATTCAATAAAATTTACGTACCGGATAAAAATAAAATCATGCGGATAAAAATACCCAATAAAGCCCATTTGTGCAAAACACACTTAAAAACACCTTAAATTAATTAATAAAAATTAATCTTGTAATTAAATAATTTTCCTTAAAATTCTCCGGTCTCCGTTCCTCGTTCGAGCGCGAAATGCATCTAGAAACCTTAATGCATGAACTTTTAAAATTTCATGAATTAAATCCTATCATGCAATAATTATGCATAAAATGCACAAAAATAATTAAACACCTAATTTAAATAAAATTTCTAAATTGCATGCATTCAAGTTACACGAATTAAATTACTGGACCTTACAACTCTCCCCTCTTAAATAAAATTTTGTCCTCAAAACTAAAACGTACCGAATGGCTTCGGGTAGCGACTCCTCATTTCGGTCTCGGTCTCCCAAGTAGCCTCCTCCTCGGAATGATTCAGCCACTTGACCTTGACCATCTGAATCACCTTGTTCCGGAGCCTCTTCTCCTGCCTGTCCAGTATCTGAGTGGGTTTCTCCTCGAATGACAGGTGCGTTGTCAGCTGAAGTGGCTCATAGTTAAGCACATGTGAATGATTCGACATGTACTTCCGCTGCATGGAGATGTGGAACACATTATGAACTACCGCCAGATTCGGCACTAAAGCAACTCTGTAAGCGAGTGTTTCAACTCCCTCTAGGATCTCAAAGGGTCCGATGAATCTAGGGCTGAGCTTGAACTTCTTCCTGAACCTCATCACACCCTTCATCGGTGCAACGTTCACGAAAACATGATCCTTTACTGCGAACTAAAGATCTCGCCGCCTCTGATCAGCATAGCTCTTCTGACGGCTATGTGCAGTCTTCACCTGTCCCGATTCCTGGCCACTAACTCTGCTATCTGTCTGACAGTATCCGGACCCAACTCTGATCGCTCTCTTATTTCGTCCCAATAAAATGTTGACCTACACTTCCTTCCGTAAAGTGCCTCGTACGGAGCCATACCTATCGATACCTGATAATTGTTGTTGTATGTTAACTCCACAAGAGGTAACTTTGGCTCCTAGCTTGCCCTGGAAGTCGATCATGCATGCTCGGAGTAGGTCCTCCAGAATCTGAATCACCCTCTCTGACTGCCCGTTTGTCTGAGGATGAAAATCAGTACTGAACAGTAGCTTCGTACCCAACGCCTGATGGAGACTCTTCCAGAAAGTAGACGTGAAGCTCGGATCCTTGACTGACACTATGGACACTGGAATCCCATGCAATCTGACTATCTCTCTGATGTACAGCTCTGCATACTGAGTCATGGTGAATGTCTTCCGGATCGGTAAGAAATGAGCTAATTTAGTGAACCGATCAACAATCACCCAGATGGCATTGAATCCTCTAGTAGTCCCCGGAAGCCCTGTCACAAAATCCATAGTAATGTTATCCCATTTTCACTCGGGAATAGGGAGTGGTCTCAGCTTCCCTGCAGGTCTCTGATACTCTGCCTTGACCTGCTGACAAGTTAAACACTCGATGACGAATCGCAGAATATCCAGCTTCATGCCCGGCCACCAATAAAGAGTCTGTAGATCCTGATACATCTTCGTACTCCTTGGATGGATGGAGTACGGGGTGTTGTGGGCCTTGCTCAAGATATCTGCTCGAAGGGAATCGCTGTTAGGAACCCATAGGCGATCTCTATATCTGACTAAGCCGTCCACAACTGTATACACTCTTTGGCCCTTAGCCTCGTCCCTCTGTCTCCACTTCTGTAACTGCTCGTCAGAAGTCTGCCCTGTCCGAATTCTATCTCTCAGAGTCGGCTGTACTGTCAAAGTAGCAAGATTCGAGGCCTCGCCCCTAGCATAAACTGAAAGGTCAAATCTCTGAATCTCAGCCTGTAGCGGTCTCTGCACTGACAGATGAGCAATAACTGCGTTCTTCCTGCTCATAGCATCTGCAACCACATTAGCCTTACCAGGATGGTAGCTAATGTCGCAATCATAGTCCTTCACCAGCTCAAGCCACCTCCTCTGTCGCATATTCAGTTCTTTCTCTGTGAAAAAGTACTTCAGAATCTTATGATCTGTGAAAATCCTGCACTTCTCCCCATACAGATAGTGTCTCCAGATCTTCAGGGCAAATACCACTGCTGCTAGCTCGAGGTCATGAGTCGGATAGTTCTTCTCATGGATCTTCAGCTGTCTAGACGCGTAGACTATCACTCTGTCATGCTGCATCAGAACCGTGCCCAAAACAAGCTTTGATGCATCTGTAAAGACTAAAAACTCCCCCTGCCCTGATGGCATAGCTAGTACTGGTGCAGTGGTCAATGCTAGCTTCCGTCTGTCAAAAGCTCTCCTGACACTTAGGTCCCCAAATAAACTTGGTATTCTTCTTTGTCAAGGCACTCATAGGCACCACGATAGAAAAGAGAAGTCCTGGATGAACTTCCTGTAATAGCCTGCCAATCTCAAGAAACTGCGGATCTCTGTCACACTCTTCGGAACTGGCCAGTCTCTGACTGCCTTTACTTTGCTGGGGTCGGCCTCTATGCCATCCTGAGATATAATGTGGCCCAAGAATGCCACCCTGTCAAGCCAGAACTCACATTTACTTAACTTGGCATACAGTCGTCTGTCCTGTATAGTCTGTAACACTGTCCTCAGATGCTGACTGTGCTCCTCCCTGCTCTTCGAATAGATCAGAATATCGTCAATGAAGAGTATGACGAACTGATCCAAAAATTGCAGAAAAACGCGATTCATGAGATCTATGAAGATCGCTGGTGCGTTCGTCAGTCCGAAGGGCATCCCCATAAACTCATAGTGCTCGTAACGCGTCCGAAAGGCTGTTTTATGCACATCTAACTCCCTCACTTTCAGCTGATGATACCCGGATCGAAGGTCTATCTTGGAGAACACTGAGGCTCCCTGAAGCTGATCAAATAAGTCGTCGATTCTTGGTAGCGGATACATATTCTTAACTGTGACTTTGTTCAACTCTCGATAGTCAATGCACAGTCGCATGATGTCATCCTTTTCTTCTTAACAAAAAGAACTGGTGCACCACAAGGAGAAAAACTAGTTCGAATGAAACCCTTTTCCAGCAGATCATGAATCTGTTCTTTAAGCTCCTTCAACTATGTAGGTGCTAACCGGTAGGGTGCCTTAGATATCAGCACTGTCCCTGGCACGAGCTCAATCGAAAAGTCAACATCTCTGTCTGGTGGGATGCCTGCAACATCGTCAGGGAAAACACCGGAGAACTCCAAGGCTACCTCAACGTCCTCTAGCCTCTGACTGACTGGCTTTGTCACTGATATGATGCTAGCTAAGAATGCCTGGCAGCCTCTCTTGATAAGCTTCCTCGCACACAAGCAGGAAATTACGTGCGGGAACTGCTGGTGTCTGGATGCCTAAAAAACAAATGGCTTTCCACTGGGTGGTCTGACAGAAACTGACCTATGTCGAAAATCTATGACTACACCATGAGAAAATATCCATTCCATGCTCAAGATGATATCAAACTCTGACAACTGTAGTACTATTAGATTTGCCTGTCCTGCCTTCTGTTGCAATCTAAGCTCCAATCCTCTCACTATCCGAGAAGTAACATCCGAACCCTGAATCCATCGCTACTGGTATGATTCCTAGTCGCTTCACGAAGGATTTGGATATAAACGAATGCGTAGCCCCTGAATCTAGTAATGCATGCGTGGCTGCACCTGCAATATATATTCTCCATGCGACAAAACATACCATCAAATCTAATAATGTTGAACTTAAGGGATTCCTTATCGGCAATTAACCCAAAATCCTCGAAAAATATCACTGAACTAACCCAAACATCATTCCCTAAAAATTCGAAATTGATCCTCAGAAAAAGCGAAAATTGCAATTTAGCCCCTTTTAGTTCGAAAATTGACCTATGGGTCCTTCAACGTTTCAAAAATTTCAACTTGACCCCATAAAATCATTAGTCGATAAATTTGTTCTCAATCAACTAATTACATTCTTATTCTCAACTAGGTAGAGCATGCATCCTAAATCCTTCTAAGTTATCAATCCCCAAAAATAAATCTTCAAGCAAGCATCAAATCCATACAATTGTACAGTAATTTAAAATCTTAAACAAATGGTTACCGGTAATCAGTGTCGAGTCTGGCTCTGCTTCAGCCTCCTCGGCATGCATCACATAGGCCCGGCCAGTAGTGGGGCCTGTGTTCTTTGGGAAATCCGCTACTTTGTGGCACTCTTGTCCACAAACGAAACATTTGAAAGTCCCCCATAAGCACCTGCCGACATGGATCTTGCTACACTGTGGGCATGGCTTCCTGTCCTCTGGCTTAGGCGCCATGGAGGTCTCTGCTGCTGGGACCTCTTGAACTGCCCCTGGGGCTTCTGCTGCCCCTGCTGCCTCGGTGGTTCAGAGAACTGCTTCTTCTGTGGCTTGGACCTGGACTGAGGCTGGTGCCGCTTTCGCTGCAGCACAAAATCTATGTCTCGGAGCGCCTGCTCAGCCTGAAAGCACAAGAAGTGGCCTCATTGTAACTCGCCGGCCTCATGAACATCACATCCCAGTGAAGGGTAGGTCTCAGTCCATCCATAAAGTTCCACTGCTTCTGTTCGGCATCCCTGGCGATAAGAGGCACGAAGTGACAGCCCCGTTCAAACTTGCGGATAAACTCTGCCGCAGATGAGTCCCCCTGGCGGAGACTCATAAACTCTCTCGTCAGGCGGCCTCTGACGTCGGCTGGAAAGTACTTCCCGTAAAATAGCTCGTTGAATCTATCCCAGGTAAGGGTAGCCACGTCCACAGCATGAGCAGCTCCCTCCCACCACAGAGACGCATCGTCTCTCAAAATATAGATGGCGCACCTGACCCGGTCGCCATCCCATATCTGAAGATACTCATAGTGTAGATCCAGCGATCGGATCCACCCCTCTGCTAAGAACGGATCTGAAACGTCTGCCATTTTTATTGCTTTAAAAGTACTAAAAAAGTTTTATTTTTATAAAATATTTTGCCCTTTAAAATAAGACATCAACCAGCTAGCATTTTAGAAATCAAGTGCAATAGTCATAAAATGAAATCGTCAACTGTTTTACCCAACCTAAAGTAAAGCAATAAGTTTGAAAAGTATAGCCCATACTAAACCTCTCAAAAATCTCTCAAAAGTATAAATAAATAGTCTTAAAAATCTTTATCTAAAATCAGTAATCATAAAACATAATGCGGAAATAGTAGAAGCGCTGGTCCTCGGGTTGTGTGCGCCATCAGTCCAATCAAATCATCCGTCAAGTCCTCCCTCAACCTCACCTGCATCCATCACACCTAGTGAGTCTAAAGACTCAACACACCATAATCTTGATAACAAGTAATACGTAATACAGTCAACATATAACAGTGAAAAATACTTGTACTTAAAATATCGTTTTCATGAAGATGCATAAACTTGAACATAAACATTTTCATAAATATTTTCATGATGCATTTCATAAACCTTAACTTTTTTCCTTTTTCCTCAACATGACATGACATAAAACATTTTTCATGATCATAAACATTTTTCCTTTTTCCTTTGTTGAATTCAGATCGTTAATTGTGACTTTCGTCAAAATGACATGAAAATCGATGGATCCATCTACATGAAACCGCAGTACTGGGCGGCGGGGACATCAGCGACACTCTCACCGGTCAACTGAGCCTTGGCCTATCATAATCGAATAGAAATACGATCGTCGGGGCTCCCTCTGGGGCCTTCTCCCATACATGGGCTCCCTCTGGGGCCTTCTCCCCTCACGATATTCCCATTCTTACCTCAAACCTCATAACCTCATATTCGTAATGATGGAAACACGATCGTCGGGCTCCCACTGGGACCATAACCCTCACGACGTCGCCAACATTAACGAATTAGTCACAATCACTTCACTTCCTTCAACATTTACATTCTCCTCACTTTATAAAAATCATGCATAACATAACATTTTGTTTTTGAAACCAAGCATTCAACATGTCTTTTAAATGTCTTCCTTAAATCAGAAAAATTCCTTAAACACTTAAAAAAATCATATTTTAATCATGAACATTCCATAAACATTTAAAAGTTATCATATTTTCATAAAAACATCATTTAGGGCACTGCCATGACGTTTACTAATTTCTGGGTGTAAAAAGACCGTTTTACCCCTAGACTCGACACTTTACGATTTCAACTTTTTTCGTGATTTCATGACTCTAACATGTCCCAAATAATTATTTAAGCTTACATGAATTTTTCCATAATTTTATTTAGCTTAAATATTAGACTTTTTCATTTATCTTTAATTAATTGTTTTGACGGTGTTTTAATCCCAAAAAATCCCAAACTTTAATATAAAATTCCTAAATTCTAAATTTAGTCTTTTTATATTATTTTACCCTTTATGGACCACGACTCGACCCCCGTGAGCCGTTTTCCAATTTTCTTTTCTTAAAACACCCTATTTGACACCTAAACTTCGGTCCCGAGCCAACTTCCGATTTTCACGAGTTACCCCCGAGCCATGTAGATCCAAAACTTGACCAACCTCCTAAATTAACCTACTAGACCCTTAGACCACCAAGAACCCAGCCCCAACCGCAAAACGAGGACCCCTACACAACACCATACTCTGGCCGAGAGTTGCAGATTGCATGGACTCTCGATTCATGCACCTAAGGACCTAGCCGACGCCCCAGCACCCGAACCAACCCCCAGTGCACTTGCTTAAGACCCTAAAGAAGTACCCTATCCCGGCCTTTGAACCACGGACCACGCCCCGAGCCCCTGGAAGCATACCACACCCTGTACATGTGCTGCGCGTTCTCGGGTGGGAGTCCTTGCTTGCAAGGACTCCTCCCTGCACTTCCAGACCGAGTCCTAGCATGGATAGGACTCTCCCCTGACCCAAGACAGACCCTGGTCGAGCCCTAGCCCAAGCCAAGGCCGAACCAAACCCCTTAACCATGAACCGCTCGCCCCAAATCCTTGACAGCAGGTTCACGGGTTCTTGCATGTTCTTATTTCTTTTTCTTTCTTTGTTTTAGTCGACTTATGTGTGGTGTGTGGGACTCAAAAACGTTTCAAAAACCTTCCTTAACCTTACCCTAAACATGGCATCCCCTAAACACGAACAAGACATGAAATTTGGGCATAGAAATCAAAAGTTCCAAGCATGCACATGAGAAGTACGAAAATTCTGAATAATAATTCATGTTTTCATGCATACAACAATTGGAACAAATATTATGACATGATGGACGAGAAAAGGGAGATTAAGGTGTGCCTTTGCGTATTATACGCTCGGATAATCGTTGACGACGAAGAACGGAGGGACGACTATGACTTCTTCTTGCTTGCCTTTCGAAAATCTCCTTTCAAGTGGTTTGTGTGTGCTGCCGTGAGATTGTAGGGTTGGGGAGAGTATTTTTCAGAAATAAAACTAGGGTAGCCGATGGTTTGCTTTTTAGAATAGGGTTTGTGAATTAATTAACACATTAAATATTAATTGATCACTATCTAGACCTTAGGCCTAATAAGCCATTAAATTAGGCTCATTATTCTAATTAGGATTTAATAAAATATTAAAATAGTTTTTTTTAATTAAATATGTGAATTTATTAGCCGGGTTGCCAAAAAGTTCGTATTTTAGTTGAAAAACCGACACTGATAAAATTTACGTCCCGACGTATTAAATCACCTCAAAACCCCTTATTTTCAAAAATAATAAAAAGCATTACCCACATTTTAAATAATTAAAAATAATTATTTAATAAAAACATTTTACATTTTTCAGCCCTCGGTCCCCGTTCCTCGATCGTCACTTGAATAACCTTTAAAAATACATTTTTATGCAACAATGTAGAAAAATATATTTTAAACATGTAAATATGCACAACATAATTAATTCATGCAATTAAAACATTTAATTAAAATACAAAAGAATTTAATAAATCGCATGCATGTGGTTCGCGTGGACTCTTAAATTTTCGGGGCGTTACAGGATCACTAGTACCCCCGAACTCCTTCGGGTTAAGTCACCTAAACTGTTCAAAAACATCCACCAGTGACCTAGGAGCCTGCTGAACCTGCTCCAATAGCAGAGCCATACCATCCAGAACTCGGGTAGCTGGGTCCCCTGGTGGTGGTGGTGGAGGTCCTCTGCCCCCTCCAGGAATCTCATCATGCATATCAGTATTGGGATCACGTCTGGGAGGCATATCTGAATACAGTCCAATTTAAAACGTAACCCCTCATGCAATTAATCTAGTTTTTTTTAAAACAGTAAATCCTTAAATCATAAAAACAGTTAAACATGAACAGTAAATTATCGCAAGCATACATCATGCAAACATGCAGGTGATAACAGTAAGTCATTTGAAACATTTAAAACATAAAAGCTTACAGACTTGAGGCTTTTAAGACTGAGCTGCAAAAGTTGTCGGCGGCACAACCCTATACAGGACCCTTGTTTTGATACAACCTGTAACGTCTACCGTTTTTTTTAAAATGCGGAAATATATATATGTATACATATTTTTTATAAAGCTCTCAATTTTTAAACTAAACATTTAAATAAATCGCATGCATGCAGTCCTACTTAAAAACATCATTTAAAAATTTTCATGAGTATTTACCAGTAAAAACATAAAGGATCAAGAACGAATAAAAATCCTAACATCGTACAGTAAAATGAAATCGAGTATAAAATGCTCCAATCCTCTCAAATCGTAAAATCATAGGAGTGCGGAAAAACATAAGGTCATCGGGTCATATCGCCTACCAGGTCTGCCGACTCAGAGTTTAGCACCTCTAGTCCCCTCGTCATCGAACTCACCTGCATCACACACGCTTAGTGAGTATAAAGACTCAACACACATGTACCATAAATAACAAATACCTATACGTAGCACACGGTAGTGAAAAATATCATACTGGACATATCTTTCATGAATTTCAAAAGTTTAATGTAAACTTGTCATATGCAATCGTGACATGTCAAAACAGTTCATCGTTAATCTTCATTCATCATTTCCATTGGTGAATCCAGTTCATTAGAGGTGACTATCGTACATCATCATTTACTATGGATCCATCATATATAGAACCGCGGTACCCGGCGGCTGTCGGACATCAGTGATAGAATTACTCATCCACTGTGCCTAGGCCTCATCATCATCATTTACATATACGCTTTATACATTTACATATATTTCGATAGCCACAACTAATTCTCACTTATAAAAATCATGCACATATGCGATTTTCTTTTAAATTCAAGCAGACAACGTATATTTTCGTAAAATCTTAAAAATCGTGATCATTATGCATAAAAATTTAAAATATAGTAAATTTGTGCTCAAGGCGCTGCCAGAACCAAAATCTCAACCCGGGTGCAAAATGACTATTTTGCCCCTGGAAACCCAAAAATTACCGTTTTACTCCTGGACTCCTAAAATTGACCCGAAGCTTACCAAACTCCTTAAAACATCCCAAAACATATTTATAAGCATTATTAGATGTAAAATCGAGCCCAAATCATAACTTAACCGACTCGTTTTAAAACTTAGACCGGGGTCCCGATTGTAACCCGAATCGACTCAAAACTTAACCAAATTCTTCCCAACTTTTTACCACACCTAGTAAACACTTAAAAGGCCCTAAAACTATCAAGACTCAGCACTTAAAACTTTCTAAATGGGCCAAAAAACTGCTGGACAGATTCAGCTATTCCCATCTCTAACCCTTCCATGCGACAACCGACTTCTAGCACCCCTAGGCTCGCACCAGTGGTATGCTGTCGTTGAGCCACTAAACTTAAATTCCTATTCTAGATAAAATTAGTGTAATAGTGAGCATGGTCAAATCCACAAAGAACGAGGGATGATTTCTTTCAATAATAAAAACAAATAAAAGGGGGGATTTTTTGAAATGAATTTAAAAAAATACTAAACTAAATTTATCCAAGGAAGGAAAACAATAAATTTAAATTATAATTAATCAACAAAAATAAAATGAATAATTTAATACGAGAAAAATCTGATTCAATGGGGGTTATACTATTTAATTATATAATTGTTCATTAGCTAACAAATAATTTATTCAAGTTGTTCCAAGCAATTAACCGTAGAATTATAGGGATAGCCGCTAAAATTCTTGTGTTTTCCTAAATAAATTGACCAAACCCAGCATCCCGTCAAAACTTATCAATAACCAACTGAGCACGATAGCGTTCCATATTAATTAACGATAGCTTTTACATTTGTGAAAACAGTTAATCCTGAAATCTAACAACCAAGATAGCTGCAATTGATAAATACAGTTTTATTGATTTATTTAGATTAAATATATTATGATAGCACAACACATCTAATCTATGCTACTCATGTACCAATCATTCATGATAATTACGGATTACTGAATTCATGATTAGCAGTAGAAAATCATATATCGAATTAAATTGTCAGATTATTCGATATGCAATATTCATATAATTAAATCATAAATCGACAAATACTTGGAATAAAAATAATATTGAATTTAAGAACGAATACCTCATAGTGATAAATTAAACAGTAAAGACAACCTTTAAATCAGACTAGCAAAGTAGCCAAGCATGGCTTGGTTTACCATCTCCATAAAAATAAATAAAGAAAAGAAAAATACTAGAGCCATGGAGAAAATCGGAGAGAAAATGATGCGCCTTTTTCTTCTCTTCGCGTGTGATGAGGGTGGAAGGAATTGTGTGAGAGTGTTATTGGAGAATATTGGGAGATTTATTTCTTGATTATGCCGCCTCTCTCCTTCTTCACGTGAATAGTAGGCAAATCCAAAGAGAAATATAGCTCATGTACGTGAGGTAGGTTGTGGCTTTTTATTTTTTTGAATATTTTGTTTGTTACACAAAATCTTATATTGCCCCTCAATTCTTCGTTTCCAGTCGATGTAGCTTGAAGATATCAGTATAAAAATATATCTACATCAATAACATTTCATTTCAATCAATAACATCATTAAAAATAAAAAATATAAGTTTCAAATATCTTTTGAAATTTTGAAAATTCATATCAAATTAAAATTATAACATAATTCAATTCCGACTTCAAAACTTAGTTTATTGTCGATTATTCTACTACATATATGATTCTCGACTTCAAATACATGATATTCCATCATTTCACTAATTAGAGCTGCTGAAACCAAAAGAATCTTACCTTAAAAGAAAGCTCTCGACGCGAAGATTCCGAATATATAATCAGAATTAATAACAACTGACAAAAAATTCTTCAATCTTAATCCAACGATTAAAATTTCCTAATTATAATAAATTGAGAATAATTCAAAATAAATCACTATAATCATCTCTTCTTCGTTAAAATCATACACTATTCAACAATCTTCAATTTATGTATGATTTAACAATTTATCGGATTTATTCAAAAAATAGACGAATTTCAAACTTCACAAAAAATATAAAATTTATAAATCAAATCGAAGACCTCGTGTCAACGATCCCAGAACTGTAGTCGGTTAGTCGATTGGATAAACCGATAAGTCGTAAGATCGAAAAGAAAAATCAAAACTCTTATCCCTTTCTCTCTCACCTTTCTGTCAAAATTTTCTTATGATGAATTCACGTAGGTTTTGATAATTATCCTTCATTTTTTTTATATTATATTAATAATAATATAATATATAATATTTAAAATTTTAATACCGGTATATCTCTTTGGACCAGTCAAATGATCAAATTTTCCAAAACTCAAAACATGAAAGTTTTAGCACTATGTATTAGCTTTCGAATGAAATTGGTCTCATTTCATTTGGACTAATACTGAGACAGTTATGCTAAAAGCCGTAACATATTTCGCTTTTCTGTTTCGGTTCAGCATACTTTTTAAACACAAATCAATTTCTAATACAATCTTTCATTATCACCACCTATTTTCTCACTTTCATTGTCAATTATATACTTCATACATGTAATAACATGAAAATTCCATTATTTATCGATAATCAACATAGGATTTACGATAATACGATACACGGTGCTCTGGTCTAATCACATCACAACATAAAATATGCCCACACATAATCAACTACCAACTACAGACAAATAATTCATATCCTTGGGACATGCCACATTATATAGATACATATATGTAATGCCCTAGATTGTATGTGGATAAAATGAAAAGATGAAGTGTTGCTTGAAGAAAGGGACCGCACCCGCGCCTAGAGAAGCACCGCACCCGCGGTGCATGGACAAAAAGTTAGTCATTTTTACAGTAGGGTCACCGCACCCGCGGTCCAAGAACGAGTGCACCCACGGTTGATGGACAGAGAGTTAGAAATTAATTATAGAAATGACACCGCACCCGCGGTTCAAATGTAACCGCACCCACGTTGATGTCACCGCACCCGCGGTCTTATATGTAGCGCACCCGCGGTCGTCGATTTTGGAAAATGAATGGATTGCCGAAGCTTGAGCGCAGCCGCGGTTCATGAACTACCGCACCCGCGGTCATACGTGTTACTTGGAAAATATAACACTTGCCCTTAACCATGCAATATAATGAGTTGTCCTTGTTCCTTTCCTTCTTCAGCAGATAGAACCGAGAGATTCAGGGGAGAAAGCTTCAACTTCTCTTGTGCTCTTGAGCTTGTGATTTTGAAAGATTCACACATCCAAACTTTAATCCGATTTCGGGTTTGAGCTCCTCTCTTCAAGGGCTAGCAAAGGATGTAAGTTTGGTTATGTTTCAGCATGTTTTGAAGTTACGTGTTGGGGGAAATTCTGTTATGCTTATAATCATATGTTCTTGAGATCATGGACATCGTAGAAACGTAAACGAATCGAGAAAATGAGGGCATATGCAATTGTTATGAATTTCCAGCATATATATGTATGAGTTGATGCAGATTTTGAGATATGACACTTAGATTGTGCTGATTATGAGTTGAGGATTATGATTTGTTGAGATATGTTGAGATTTGAATGGACCGGTATCGAGAAACTATGCCGTTATACCGTCGAATTGTACCAAGATTTGATGTTGAACCATACTAGTAATAGTTTGAGTTGTGATTTGATATTGTGCATCTCAACATTGTCATTTCAGATTTGGATTGACAGATTCGATATCCCTACTGCGAGACTTCGATTTATTCGACGACGAGAAAGTATAATGCATGTTTTGTTTGGGGAAGACACAACTCAAATAAGATTCAATTTGAGTTTCCCAACAAAACCACATACTAGATTAGTTGCTTGTCTTTTGACATGATTATGATTTGTTTATGGATTGTATTCAAATCTTTTGATATGATTATGCATTTATAGATTTATATTCATGCATTTGAGATAGGAGAGTCATTGGCAGATTTGCCAAACTTCTAGACGTTTGGTGTATCGACGCATAGGAGCAGACATCCTCCGATTGTAGACATTCGATACAGACATGACCGAAGTCTAGGAATAAGACGTACAGTTACCCCGATTGGGAGGGTAGGTGACAGATAGTGACGTCTTATTCACACCGGGATCCCTAGAGTAGAGTCGATTCGAGTCAAGACATGATTTGATTTGAGTTGCATGTTTAGATAGATCGGTTTCATAGACTATGGAGCCATTGTTATTGCTTTCATGCATGATTTATGATTTCGTATCAGCATGTATACATGTTTTATACTGGGATTTGTTCTCACCGGAGTTTCCGGCTGTTGTTATGTCTGTATGTGTGCATAACAACAGGTGGGGCAGGATCAGGGTCGCGACAGAGATGAGAGATCAAGATAGCGTGGTGACTACGGGCGCAGAAGATCACTAGTGATGTTGTACTAGATTTGTACTACTCGTAGTTTATGGTTTGTATTAAACCCTAGTGATGTGTTGGTAGTAAGACATGACATGTATATTATATGTGTTGTAATTAAATAAAGAAAGATATTATGTTTATTGTTTACATTTGAATTAATGTTCAAAAGCGAAAATTTGACCCACATTTTGAATAAAGATCCAATTAATCCCAAAAAGAATTGAGTTGGAGCCCGGGTCCCCACAACAGGTGGTATTAGAGCAGTAGGTTCTGTAGAATGAGATAGAATAGGATGAGCGGGGTAGATCGAGTCTTCTTCCTTGCTTTTGATGTGCTAGCATGATTTAATGCTTTCCCTATTATATGTTGTATTGTATCTGAGTTGATTTACAGCATATACTTGTAAAGACTGAATCAGAACCGATTCTGGATCAGAGGTATATGATCAGAGGAGGGCTGAGACAGATTGTATCCTAATCTGTTTGATAATCAGATATGCCGCCTAGAAGAATACCACAACCAGCTGCAGGTCAAGTGCCGGAACATGGTAGTACGTCAGGTACTCAGATGGACGTTACTGCGACACCGATGGAGACTTTGTTGAAGAGATTTCAATCATTCCATCCACCTACCTTGAAGGGCACAGAAAATGCAGTGGATTGCGAAAGCTGGTTGGATGATATAGAGATGTTATTTGAATCACTTGCCTATACAGATGAACGTAGAGTGAAGCTGGTTGGACATCGATTGCAAGAAGTGGCCAAGAGTTGGTGGCTAACAGCGAAACGAGCCTTAGAACATTGAGGTATTGATATTACTTGGAAAGTCTTTAAAGATGAATTTTATCAACGTTTCTTTCCAGTGTCGTATCGAAAAGACAAAGGGGCCGAGTTCGCCAACTTGAGACAGGGGCAGTGGAACATAGAGGAGTATGTTGCCAAGTTTTCTTCTTTGCTCCGATTTGCGCCACACGTGGCAGGGAATGATGAGGGAGCGGCCGATCAGTTCATAAATGGTTTGAATCCGGATATCTTTACCCTAGTGAACACGGGACGACCCAACACTTTTTCTGAGACGCTGAATCGAGCGAAGGGAGCAGAGGCTGGCTTGATTAGGCAGCGAGGAGCTTCCTACAGTGTTCAGGGTCAGAGATCGCCACAGCTTGCCGCACAGTTTCCACCACCTCCTCCTCGATTTGATAGTGGAAGCAGTAGTAGTGGCAAGAAGGATTTTCTGAAGGCAAAGGGCAGACAGTTTAAGAAGTCAGGGAGCAGTTCGTCGAGCTCCAGTGGGTCAAGACAGAGAGGTCCTGGCCAGAGTGCAGAGTATACTGGTGTTTATTGCAGTTCTTGTGGTGGTAGGCATGCCACTGAGCAGTGTCAGGGAGTGATGGGCAGATGCAACCTATGTAGGCAACAGGGACACTTTGCCAGAGTCTGTCCCCAGAGAGGTGCACAGAGATTTCAGGGTGCAGGGTCATCAGCATCAGTGACTCAGCCTGAGAGGCAAGCTTCGTCTGTCCATTCTTTCCAGCCCATGCCTACACAGTCCCAACCTAGAGCCAGAGGTGGCCAGACAGTGAGCCAACCTCCCAGACAACAAGCTCGGGTGTTTGCACTGACCGAGGAGCAAGCCCAAGATGCACCAGACGATGTGATTGCAGGTAACTATTTTCTTTGCGGTTCTCCTGAATATGTATTGATAGATACAGGTGCATCACATACATTCATATCAGAACGTTTTGCATTGACACATGCATTGCCTGTAGAGTCATTGTCTACTGTAGTGTCTATTTCTTCTCCGTTGGGAAGTGGTCTGATATCTGTGACTTCAGTTAGACATTGCTTACTGCAGTTTGAAGGGCATGAGATCGATTTAGAATGTGTTGTACTTGGTTTATCTGATTTTGATTGTATTGTCGGGATTGACATGTTGACTAAGTACAGAGCCACCGTAGACTGTTTTCACAAGATTGTCAGATTCAGACCTGAAATGACAGAGGAGTGGAAATTCTATGGTAAGGGTTCCAGATCTCGGATTCCCTTAGTATCTGCTCTGACTATGAGTAGATTGTTGCAGCAAGGAGCAGAAGGGTTCCTTATTTATTCAGTAGATTTACTGAAATCGAGCCCGACAATGGCAGATTTGCCAGTAGTACGGGAGTTTGCAGATGTATTTCCTGACGAGATTCCAGGGTTACCTCCAGCCCGAGAGGTAGATTTTAGTATTGATCTTATTCCAGGTACCGCTCCTATATCTCGAGCTCCGTATAGGATGGCGCCTATAGAGTTGAAGGAATTGAAAGCACAACTAGAAGATCTTCTAGCCAAGGGATATATCAGACCCAGTGTATCTCCTTGGGGTTCACCAGTTCTATTTGTGCGCAAGAAAGACGGTTCTATGAGATTGTGTATAGATTACAGGCAGCTGAACAAGGCAGCGATAAAGAACAAATATCCTTTGCCTCGTATCGACGACTTATTTGATCAGTTGCAGGGATCATCTATCTATTCCAAGATCGATCTGAGATCTGGATATCACCAGCTGCGAGTACGAGATATTGATATACCAAAGACAGCATTCCGAACCAGGTATGGACATTACGAATTTATTGTCATGCCTTTTGGGTTAACGAATGCTCCAGCGGTGTTTATGGGACTAATGAACCGTGTCTTTCAGAGGTATTTAGATGAGTTTGTGATTGTTTTTATTGATGATATTTTGGTGTATTCAAAGAATTTGAATGAGCATGCCAATCATTTGAGAATTGTGTTGCAAACACTAAGAAATGAAAGATTATATGCGAAACTGTCAAAGTGTGAGTTTTGACTGAGACAGGTTGTCTTCTTGGGTCATATCATATCTGGAGACGGTATTTCTGTAGATCCGAGTAAAGTGGAAGCTGTGATCAGTTGGCCGAGACCGACTTCTGTGCCAGAGATACGCAGTTTCATGGGTCTAGCAGGGTACTATAGACGATTAATTAAAGATTTCTCCAGTATTGCGAAGCCGATTACCCAGTTGACACAGAAGAATGCACCATTTGTGTGGTCTGCGGATTGTGAATCTAGCTTCCTAGAGTTGAAGAAGAGGCTGACCAGTGCACCTGTCTTAATGATTCCTTCGGGTACTGGTGATTTCGTTGTATATTGTGATGCATCTCACAGAGGGCTGGGATGTGTTCTTATGCAGCGTGGTCATGTGATCGCATATGCCTCTAGACAGCTGAAGCCACACGAGATTCGATACCCCATTCATGATCTTGAATTGGCGGCTATTGTTTTTGCCTTGAAGATCTGGCGTCACTATCTTTATGGTGAGAAATTTGAAATTTACTCTGACCATAAAAGCCTGAAGTATCTGTTTTCTCAGTCAGAGTTGAACATGAGACAGCGTAGATGGCTTAATCTACTGAAAGATTTTGATTGCGAGATCAAGTACTATCCAGGGAAGTCAAATGCAGCAGCAGATGCCTTGAGTCGAAAGGTTTGTGCTCTATCCTTATCGACCATAGGTGTGACTAATATGATTGAAGACTGTTGTTTGTCTGGATTAGCATTTGATACAAGTAGTAGACCATTGCTACTTGCTTCGATTCAAGTTGAACCAGATTTAATTTTGCGAATCAAAGAAGCGCAGAGAACTGATCAGAATATTCAGAAGTCGATTCAGATGGTTAGATCAGGACATCAGTCAGAATACCAGGTACATGATTTTGTTCTGTATGTGAATAACCGTCTTGTAGTGCCAGATGTTGCAGAGTTGAAGCAACAGATATTGTCAGCAGCGCACTGTAGTCGGTTCAGCATTCACCCTGGTGGTAGAAAGATGTACAACGACTTGAAGACACAGTTCTGGTGGAAACAGATGAAATCAGATATTGCCGAATATGTGTCGAAATGCTTGAATTGCCAACAGGTGAAAGCCGAGAGAAAGAAACCCGGAGGTTTACTTCAGAGTTTGTCTATTCCTGAATGGAAATGGGATCACATTTCCATGGATTTCGTGACGAAGTTACCTCGATCATCCCGAGGCTGTGACGCGATTTGGGTCATTATTGACAGATTAACCAAATCAGCGTGTTTTATTCCGTACAGAAAGACATACAGACATGATCAGATGGCTGAGATATATGTAAGAGAGGTAGTTAGATTACATGGTGTGCCGAAGTCTATCGTATCAGATCGTGATCCACGATTCACTTCTCACTTTTGGAACAGCCTGCAGCAGGCTTTAGGTACGACATTGCACCTGAGCACTGCTTATCATCTCCAGACAGATGGACAGTCAGAGCGGACAATCCAGACTTTAGAGGATATGTTGAGAGCTGTAGTGCTAGACTTTGGCACTAGTTGGAAAAATTCACTACCGTTGTGTGAATTCTCGTACAACAACAGCTATCAAACGAGCATAGGGATGGCACCATTTGAGGCGTTATATGGCAGGAAGTGCAGATCTCCTTTATATTGGGATGATATATCTGAAGTACCAGAACTTGGGCCTGATATGATTCGGGAAATGACTGAGAAGGTGAAGATCATTCAGAAAAGAATGAAGACGGCACAGGATAGACAGGCCAAGTATGCCAATATCATACGTAGACCGTTAGTATTTGAACAGGGAGACATAGTATTTTTGAAGATTTCTCCTTTCAGAGGCGTTGTCAGATTTGGCAAACGCGGGAAGTTGTCTCCTAGATACATCGGTCCATATGAGATTCTGGAAAAGATTGGCGATCGAGCATATCGATTGGCTCTTCCTCCTTCTCTATCCGGGATACATGATGTTTTTCATGTATCGATGCTGCGTAGATACATGCCAGATTATTCTCATGTCATTCAGCCTGACGAAGCTGAGCTAGATCAGACGTTGAGTTATGTCGAACAACCGATACAGATTCTTGATCGGAAAGAGAAACAGCTCAGAACGAAGACTATTCCGCTAGTGAAAGTCTAGTGGAGTCGTCATGGCACTGAAGAAAAGACTTGGGAAACAGAAACAGATATGAGACAGAAATATCCCGAGTTATTCTCATGATGTGAGTATTTATTCAGCTTTTGACTTTACTCCTGTTTGTACGTACTTTGATTAATTAATTTCACGTTCGAGGACGAACTAATATCTAAGAGGGGGAGAAATGTAATGCCCTAGATTGTATGTGGATAAAATGAAAAGATGAAGTGTTGTTTGAAGAAAGGGACCGCACCCGCGCCTAGAGAAGCACCGCACCCGCGGTGCATGGATAAAAAGTTAGTCATTTTTACAGTAGGGTCACCGCACCCGCGGTCCAAGAACGAGTGCACCCGCGGTTGATGGACAGAGAGTTAGAAATTAATTACAGAAATGACACCGCACCCGCGGTTCAAATGTAACCGCACCCGCGTTGATGTCACCGCACCCGCGGTCTTATATGTAGCACACCCGCGGTCGTCGATTTTGGAAAATGAATGGATTGCCGAAGCTTGAGCGCAGCCGCGGTTCATGAACTACCGCACCCGCGGTCATACGTGTTACTTGGAAAATATAACACTTGCCCTTAACCATGCAATATAATGAGTTGTCCTTGTTCCTTTCTTTCTTCAGCAGATAGAACCGAGAGATTCAGGGGAGAAAGCTTCAACTTCTCTTGTGCTCTTGAGCTTGTGATTTTGAAAGATTCACACATCCAAACTTTAATCCGATTTCGGGTTTGAGCTCCTCTCTTCAAGGGCTAGCAAAGGATGTAAGTTTGGTTATGTTTCAGCATGTTTTGAAGTTACGTGTTGGGGGAAATTCTGTTATGCTTATAATCATATGTTCTTGAGATCATGGACATCGTAGAAACGTAAACGAATCGAGAAAATGAGGGCATATGCAATTGTTATGAATTTCCAGCATATATATGTATGAGTTGATGCAGATTTTGAGATATGACACTTAGATTGTGCTGATTATGAGTTGAGGATTATGATTTGTTGAGATATGTTGAGATTTGAATGGACCGGTATCGAGAAACTATGCCGTTATACCGTCGAATTGTACCAAGATTTGATGTTGAACCATACTAGTAATAGTTTGAGTTGTGATTTGATATTGTGCATCTCAACATTGTCATTTCAGATTTGGATTGACAGATTCGATATCCCTACTGCGAGACTTCGATTTATTCGACGACGAGAAAGTATAATGCATGTTTTGTTTGGGGAAGACACAACTCAAATAAGATTCAATTTGAGTTTCCCAACAAAACCACATACTAGATTAGTTGCTTGTCTTTTGACATGATTATGATTTGTTTATGGATTGTATTCAAATCTTTTGATATGATTATGCATTTATAGATTTATATTCATGCATTTGAGATAGGAGAGTCATTGGCAGATTTGCCAAACTTCTAGACGTTCGGTGTATCGACGCATAGGAGCAGACATCCTCCGATTGTAGACATTCGATACAGACATGACCGAAGTCTAGGAATAAGACGTACAGTTACCCCGATTGGGAGGGTAGGTGACAGACAGTGACGTCTTATTCACACCGGGATCCCTAGAGTAGAGTCGATTCGAGTCAAGACATGATTTGATTTGAGTTGCATGTTTAGATAGATCGGTTTCATAGACTATGGAGCCATTGTTATTGCTTTCATGCATGATTTATGATTTCGTATCAGCATGTATACATGTTTTATACTGGGATTTGTTCTCACCGGAGTTTCCGACTGTTGTTATGTCTGTATGTGTGTATAACAACAGGTAGGGCAGGATCAGGGTCGTGACAGATATGAGAGATCAAGATAGCGTGGTGACTACGGGCGCAAAAGATCACTAGTGATGTTGTACTAGATTTGTACTACTCGTAGTTTATGGTTTGTATTAAACCCTAGTGATGTGTTGGAGTAAGACATGACATGTATATTATATGTGTTGTAATTAAATAAAGAAAGATATTATGTTTAGTGTTTACATTTGAATTAATGTTCAAAAGCGAAAATTTGACCCACATTTTGAATAAAGATCCAATTAATCCCAAAAAGAATTGAGTTAGAGCCCTGGGTCCCCACAACATATCACTGGGAAAAACATAAAACCTCAACTCAGATGTGACTCCCTCCAGAAGTACCCGCTTCGGTCTATTGATATCCTGAAGTACATGTCATTGCCCACATACAAAGACAACAACAGCCTCCTCTGGGATGAGCAAAGCTCAGTCTGAAATAACCACAATATATACCACAAGTATTTAAACAAAGATATATGATATGCAATGCATGTATGTCGTGGAGGTATCAGGTCAGATGCCCATCCACTGAGCACATGTCAGAATCAAACGAATCGCTATCAAATCAATGTTCGAGCTGGCACACTAGCCTCAATCAGGGATATTCGTATGATAACGCCAACAAAGAGCTATCAAATCCCAAATCTCAATCAAACACAAGTGGGCTGAGCCGTGACATTTGGCATCAGAGCCAGTGTGTGGCGCCGCACGATGTGACGCGTTTTAAAGCCGTGAGGCCTCGGGCCAAAGCGGATAATATCACAAGTGGGCTGAGCCGTGACATTTGGTATCATATAATATAATATAACATAAAAAAATGAAAGATAAATATAAAACCTACGTGAATTCATCAGAAGAATGTTTTGACAGAAAGGTGAGAGAGAAAGGAATAAGAGTTTTGATTTTTCTTTTCGATCTTGCGACTTATCGGTTTATCCAATCGACGAACCGACTTCAGTTATGGGATCGTTGACACGAGGTCTTCGATTTGAGGTATAAATTTTATATTTTTGGTGATATTTGAAATTCGTCGATTTTTGGAATAAATCCGATAAATTGTTAAATCATAGTGTATGATTTTAACGAAGAAGAGATGATTATAGTGATGTTATTTTGAATTATTCTCAATTTATTATAATTAGGTAATTTTAATCGTTGGATTGAGATTGAAGAATTGTTTGTCAGTTGTTATTAATTTTGATTATATATTTGGACGAATGTGGTGTGAAAGATACATAAAAGAGAGTACATGTGTGCCTTGATGATTTCTACGCAATAATATCGAAGAAATGAGCAACGGGAAGGCGCCGGAAAATTTCTTTTGCAAGAACAAGGAGATGCCAAGGCTTTCAGCTGGGTTTTTTCGAGAATGTTGTGATGGGAGTGAGGGTGTCGGCTGATACAATCATTAGGTTTAGGTTAAAGTGTAGCTTAGGTGGTAATTAAATAGTAAATTAATAGATAATGGGCCCTAATTTGATAATTAAAAGTTTAAAAAGATAATTAAGCCCAATAAGCTTTAAAATAGGCCCATCAAATCCAAACACACTCCCGAAAAATATTTTGTGTCGGTAAGTTCTTGAAAATATTAGCCGAACCCTCAAAAAGTCCCCCGATTCGATAAAATATGCGTACCGGATAAAAATAAAATCATGCGCGTAAAAATACCCAACAAAGCCCATTTTTGCACAACACACTTAAAAACACCTTAAATTAATTAATAAAAATTAATCTTGTAATAAAATAATTTTCATGAAAATTCTCCGGTCTCCGTTCTTAGTTCGAGCGCAAAATGCATCTAGAAACCCTAATGCATGAACTTTTAAAATTTCATGAATTAAATCCTATCATGCAATAATTATGCATAAAATGCAAAAAAATAAATAAACACATAATTTAAATAAAAATCCTAGATTGCATGCATTCAGGTTACGCGAATTAAATTCCAGAACCTTACATTATATGTGATGTGAGTTCAGCTACTTAACAAGTTTCTCCTCCTCTACAGGAGGTTACTATGTAATAATATTTTGAATGTTTGAATAAAAGAATCAAGACTTTTGCCCCTATCATGTATTAGTTTCAAATTGAACTTTTTACTATACACCCTGAGGTAGGAAACGAAATAGGGTTGTGCTAGGTGCTGTTGAAGGAATCTATGTCAGGAACCATCTGTTGCGACTACGTGATTAGACTGTGAGGAGCAGTTTGTAAAATCTGGTGGATATAACGTGACGGCATTCAGGTCAAAGAGGGTAAATAGTTCAATTTATTATACGGAAGTATGATGTGCCTTTTATTTAAAAAAAATCGATCACTGCGTAGCTGCATGTCTTGGGGCTATATGCCTTCAAGAACATGCTCGATAGATATAACAATGGCACGTACCAAAATTAAAGGAAAAAAAGATGTTTTTGAAAATTTAGAAAATTGGGGAGTTAAAACAAATAAATAAAGGGATGGGGAGTAAGGAGAAATTTGAGAATGAAAATGAGGAGTGAATACAAGTTTGCCCTTAAATTAATTAATATTAGAAATCAAATGATATGTGTCAGCAAAACCAATTTGACACGAACGTATTACTCTTCATTGGGAGAAGTCTAATTGATGTTCAAAATTTCTATCTGGGTATTATTGGGCTAAGTCTACCTATAATGTACAAAAGTACACCACGAATAATATTCAAGATGTAACATAAAACAAGTTGTATTGTTGAATTGAAAAAGAGAAACATGGGAAATTATATTTTTTGTTTTGTAGTTTGTATTTTTTAACTTTTGGTTTTGTTAGTGCATTTTTCTCATTGTTGGTCCTGTTACGATGAATTTTCATTTTTAGTCATATAAATCGTATGTTTTTTCATTGTTAGTGTTTTTTTTATTCGAATCCAATCATGTTTTCTGGTCGAAAAGATACCAAAAATGAAAAAAAAAACATGTTAAGTTACATGAATAAAAATACAAATTCACTATTAAACAGAATAAAAATTAAAAATGTACATTACAGAATAAAAATATAATTTTTTCAAAGAAAACATAAAAATAAAATAAGAAAAGATTTAATTCGTGGATGTCTCGTTGTATTCTATAATTTAAAAAGGAATGGACTCAACCCCTGTATCATGTTTTTTTTACCTGGAAATATTATATATAGTTGTCCACTCCTACACCCACTAGCTCGTCTGATTATTGATCGATTTTGTCTACTTATCTATAAAATAATACATACATCCAATATGATACTGATTTAAAGTTTTATATTTACCTTATCCTGATATAAGATAATAATGATGAATTTTTCGATAGGTCTGGTCTTATTGTAAGATTGCTTGAGTGTTTCGAAAAGTGGTGAATAAATACTAGACACAATTTGTACTTTTATTTGGTTAATATAACTGAGTTGGTAATAAATCATATATTCTCGAATGTCAATATCAGTTAACTAACAGATAAGTGCGAAAAGAAGCTAAACTAACATATTAGAACAAATCACAGAGAGGCAAGTTTGGGTAAACTGAAAGTGGAAAATATGCATGTTTGTTTATGGATATTCAAAGAACTCAAACTCCTACGTCACCTCTTTTTCCTTTTGAAAGATTCACACTAGAAAATTTTAGATGGTACAATTAATTTGCAAAATCCTGGCTCAGTTTGTACTTAAACACTGCCAAAATGAAAACTTTAGTATATCTCAACTGATAATAGATAGTATACAAACTGCTATTCAAATTTAGTGAATTATAATATTATCTTGGCACTTAATGATCCTCAGATGATCAAATATAGTTTTGTGTAAAAATGTACTCAACTGACTGAGTTTGGTTCATATATATGAAAGCTTTGAATATTGAATATTTGCAAAAAAGTCGTCATTGTTGAGTCGAATCATTTCTCTATATATAGATGCTTTAAAATAGATCTATTCCAAACAGAAAGCGCATGTTGACTTGTCTTTTGTTCGTGTCAATATTTTCTAATAGTCAGTCGTATACTGTTGTGATCAGTTTTATACAAACAACTTTATTTAATCATCAGCTTAGCCTTCTGGTGTAAACTGATTTCTTTGAAACATAACGAGGAAAACTGATAATTTGATCAGAGCTATTTCAGTTGGGGTATGTGTCAGTTTTGTTCGGCTAGACCAGGTTAGCTAAAATCAGTTTTGTCTTAATTATTTGTTACCACAAAAATATATAAATTATTGATTCGACAATGATGCCCGATTATTAGATTTTCTAGTAGAAGAATGACCTGAAAATATAACTTTAAAAGTAAGATGATGCTAGTTTATAGGTGAAAAATTAAAACAAAAACCTAATAAACATGGATTTTTACTTTTTACGTATAGGTAAAAACGATGCATCAACTTAAAATTAATGATTACTTCTTAGAATCAAAACAAAAATTCAATGAGCACTTCTTATTTTTATATTTTAAATAATATGCTAGGATTTTACCTTATCAAGATTGACAGGATATATCGGTTAAAAAATTTTGATCTCACGTAGAGATATTTCCGAGAGATGTTCTTTCTCGAGGGATTTTTGTGTTTTGTTGACTGTCAATTGATGTAATAAAATAACAAAGAATGTTCACAAACACGTTGCTCATCCCGTCTTGCTGGAGACGCTAACACAGTTTCTAATAATTTTCAATGAGTCGATTATGAGAATCGCCTCTTGCTAAAGGATTTTGGATTTTGGATTTTGGTAATGTAATTTGTCAAAGTTTTGCTTTCATCTAATAATTTTGTTTTGTTTTTTTTATTCTTTTTGTCCGAAATCACTAAATTCAACGATGATTGCTTGTTTAAAATCGATGATATCATGTATAGTTCATGCGACGATAATACAACTTATAATATATTGAAAAGAATATTTTATTCCTAATTCAATTAAGATTTTATTTCCATTTTGCGCTTCTAAACTAAACTGATAGATTTACCTTCCTAGATAAAGTGAATCCTATTATCAGGAATTATTTAATTAATTTAGGATCATATCTATAAGATATAGTGTAGTCACTTTGAATTAGAGTTTGATTCCTATTAAACTCTAGTTTTCTTATTTATAGGTCGGAAGGATCTATGAAGATCTAGGTAAAAAAAAAAGGTACTAAATATATGTGGTTCAATTATCAAAAAAGGGGAAGAGAGACGCAAGAAAATATTCTGACGGCTACAAGAGCTTTGCTGAAGTATATTCAGTTTTTGAAGATTTGCATAAGGAGCAAGAATGGTCCGTCTACCTTGTGACTGTGTTTCTGATTGGTGTTGCCAACACTCAAGAACAACACTGACGCAGAGTGTTGATCGAAGAGTGGCTTCGTTTAGTTTTATGCAACACGCTTTTCGTTTCATACATCTAGTTTTTACTTTGAGTGTTTGATGCATGTTAATTCCTTGGAGTGTCAAGGAATTTAGTTTTGTTCCTTTCACTAGTATTGTTTTGGTGTAAACGATTTACATAATTTTTTTAGTGAAATTTTTGCCATGAGGCGTCGCACAAGTCTTTGTACTTGTGCAAAATTTAATCCAAGTGTTTATTTAGTAAAGTTATATCTGTGTTAAATAATAAATTTCCGCTGCCGTGTTGTGTGCTGGTGTTGTCAACACCGAGCACAACACCCAATTCTTATATACTAATTTTTAATATTTATTTCTTGTGAATTTATGCGCAATAATTCTTTCAAGTGGTATCAGATCAAATACTTGATACACTAAGTGATTGATTCTGTTGTTCGTACAGGAAGTAAACTCGCTAGCATCAAGCACTGCTTTTAGACCACCAGTCTTAGATGGTTCAGACTACGCCCTCTGGAAAGTTAAGATGAGGATGTACATCAAATCCATCGAAGAAATGGCTTGGCAACGAATCTTAGACGGTTGGTCTCCGCTGAGGACAGTTGACAATGATGGTGATAGCAGAAGTAAACCAGATAATACATGGACCAATGATGAAGTCCAAAACTCGAACTTTAATTTGAAGGCACTCAATGTTATATTCACCTCTGTTGACGTTGTAACGCCCCGAAAATTTAAAGGTCCACGCGAACCACATGCATGCAATTATTAAATTCTCTTGTATTTTAATTAAATGTTTTAATTACATGAATTAATTATGTTGTGCATATTTATATGTTTAAAATATATTTTTCTACATTGTTGCATTAAAATGTATTCTTAAAGGTTATTCGAGTTGCGATCGAGGAACGGAGACCGAAGGCTGAAAAATAGAAAATGTTTTTATTAAATAATTATTTTTAATTATTAAAAATATGGTCGATGCTTTTTAGTATTTTTGAAAATGAAGGGTTTTGAGGTGATTTTATACGCCGGGACGTAAATTTTATCGGTGTTGGCTTTTCAACAAAATGCGAGCTTTTTGGCAAACCTGGCTAATAAATTCACAAATTTATTTAATCAAAGCTATGATAATATTTTATTTAGATCCCAAATAAGCACTAATGGGCCTAAACTTGGCTTAATAACCTTATTTACTATATAATATACAAACCTCCACCCAAAACCCTACACTCTAGACACAACCATCGGCCACCTACTTTTATTTTCTGAAAACTCTCCTTCGATCACCTCACCACACACGGCAGCACACATACAGCAACCTAGGAGAGATTTTACGAAGGACAAGCAAGAACAAGCCAAAGTCGTCTCCCGTTCTTCGTCGTCAACGGTTTTTCGTGCGTATAAAACGCAAAGGCACGCCATACATCTCCATTTCTCATCCATCATATCATATTATTGTTTGAATTATTGTATACATGAAGAACATGGAATATTTTTCATAATTTTCGGATTATTGCATGTATACATGAGGAAACTTGATTTTTGAATCCAATAATTTGTTTATTGTTCGGTTAAGGGGCTGCCATGACTAGGGTATTGATCAAGGATGTTTTCCACAAGTTTTAGGGTCCTAATAGCACAAAAAAAACGTACAAACAGGCTGCACTCACACACAGAAACAAGCTGGAACGAATTCTGGTATGCCTTTGATCAAGGGGTGCGGCTTTAGGGGTTTCTGCTGGTGGGCTCGGCCAGGGATGGCTGGGGCTTGGTAAGGGGTCAGCCTAGGGTCTGGTAGGGTCCTAGCATGGGTAGGACCCGTGGCTAGGCTGTTAGGAAGAACCCATGATCACATGGACTCTTCCCTCGCATGCTTTTGGTGCAGCCGAGTGCTGCAATTTTCGAGGGGTTAGAGGCTTGGCTAGGGTGGTACAGGTGATGGCTAGGGTGGTCCAGGTGATGGCTCAGGGTGGTCCAAAGTGGGTCAGGAAGGCTAGGGCTCGTTGGTGGCTGCTGCAAAGAGCCCCACGCAAGTAGGACTCTCGCAAATAAGGGGATGCGCAGGAGCTGTCTATGTACAGCACCTTGCTGCTTGGTTCAGGGGCTCGGGCTTGGGGTGGCTCGGGTCTGGGACTGGTCTAGGGTCAGTTAGGCTCATGAGGGGTCGGTGGTTAGGTGGCTGGAAGAGTCCTAGGCAACTAGGGAACCCACTTCAACAAGAACACTACAAACACACACGTGCAGAATTTTAGGTAGAGTTCCAGGATGTTTTGGGAGCGGGAAAGGGCTGGTTTTCGGGCTGGGCTTTGTCAGTATGGTCCCTAGGTGGGTTGGCTAGGTTTTGGCTCGAGGTGGCTCGGGCGTGGCTCGAGTAAATTGGGAGATGGCTCGGTGTGTTCGCCGAAGGGTCAAAAAGAAAAATAATAAAGCTAAAAATGAATCCATGGGTCCACGGGTGTGGCTCATGACTTGGAAGGGTAGAATAAATCATAAAAAGATTATGTTAAAAATTTGGGATCAAAATAACGAGTTTTGGATTTATTCGGGATTTAATCGCCGCACAAAACGCTAATTAACGAATTAATTGAAACACCTAGTTTTAAGCTTTATAAAATTATGAAAAATTAGGTTTAAACTTAAATAGTTATTATAAGTCTAAGTTTTTAATTTGGGAATTTTATATTAAATTTTGGTTTAATTCGAGATTAAAACACATTAATACGTCTTATTTAAAGATTTATTTAAAAGTCATCGAATTATGCAAAATAAAAATATGAGAAAATTCATGTAGGCTTAAATAATTATTTGGGACATGTTAGAGTCAATGAAATTAAGGAAATGTCAAAAACGAGAAATTATACGTACAGGGGTAAAACGATCTTTTTACACCTAGAAATTAGTAAACGTCATGGCAGTGTCCTAAATGCTATTTTTATGATATTATGATTATTTTTTAATGTTTATGAAATTTTCATGATTAAATTATGATTTTTAAATGTCCAAGGGATTTTTATGATTTAAGGAATACATTTAAAAGACATGTTGCATGCTTGGTTTCAAAAACAAAATGTTATGTTATATATGATTTTTATAAAGTGATGAGAATGTAAATGTTGAAGGAAGTGAAGTGATTGTGACTAATTCGTTAATGTTGGCGACGTCGTGAGGGTTATGGTCCCAGTGGGAGCCCGATGATCGTGTTTCCATCATTACGAATATGTGGTAACGGTTATGTTGTAGCGGTTTTGTGGTAATGGTAAGAATGTGGATATCGTGAGGGGAAAAGGTCCCATAGGGAGCCCATTTATGGCAAAAGGTCCCAGTGGGAGCCCCGACGATCGTATTTCTATTCGAAAAATGATAGGCCAGGACCCAGTTGACCGGTGAGAGTGTTGCTGGAGTCCCCCGCCGCCCAGTACTGTGGTTACATGTAAATGGATCCATCGATTTATGATCATGATCAGGAAAGTCACAATTAACGATCTGAATTCAACAAAGGAAAAAGAAAAAGAAAATGAAAAAGAAAAGGAAAAGGAAAATGTTTATGATCATGAAAAAATGTTTTATGTCATGTCATGTTGAGGAAAAAAGGGAAAAAGGTTAAGGTTTATGAAATGCATGTCATGAAAATGTTTATGCTTAAAGTTGATGCATCATTTTGAAAATGTTTCTATTTAAAGTTCATGCATCATAAAAGGTTTACAAAAATGTTCATGTTTGAAGTTTATGCATCTTCATTAAAACGATATTTTAAGTACAAGTATTTTTCACTGTTATATGTTGACTGTATTACGTATTACTTGCTATAAAGATGATGGTGTGTTGAGTCTTTAGACTCACTAGGTGTGATGGATGCAGGTGAGTTTGAGGGAGGCTTTGATGGGTGATCTGACTGGACTGAAGGTGCACACAACCCGAGGACCAGCGCTTCGATTTTTCCGCATTTATGATTATAACTTATGATTAATGCTAAAGATTTTAAGACTATTTATTTATGCTTTGAGAGATTTTTGAGAGGTTTAGTATGGGCTATACTTTTCAAATTTATTGATTTTTAGGTTTGGTAAAACAGTAGACGATTTCATTTTTATGACTATTTCACTTGATTTTTGAAATGCTAGTTGGATGATGTTTTATTTTAAAGGGTAAAATATTTTATAAAAATATTTTCAGGAGGTTTATGTGTATGGCCGAAAATTGAGTGTTTATAAAAAAAATTTCTAGTATTTTTTAAGCAATAAAAAGGGCAGACGTTTCAGACGTCAACAAGTTCAGTCTAATTACCAACTGCATTTCTGCCAAAGAAGCCTGGGATATACATCAAAAGCACTGCGAAGGGTCTGAAAGTATTCGCAGAACCAAACTCAGGTTGTTAACCTCTAAATTTGAAAGCTTAAGGATGGAGGAGAATGAGACTATTGTGGAATATGATCGTAGATTGCGTAATATTGCGAATGAGGCCTTTAGTCTCGGTGATCCTATGTCAAATGAAAGACTGGTTAGCAAGGTCCTGAGATCCCTTCCTGAGCGTTTTAATATCAAAATCTGTGCTATTGACGAATCCAAGGACACCTCTACACTTAATTTGGAATACCTAATTAGCTCTCTCAGAACATTTGAGATGAATCTAGACCTACAGAAAAGAAATACTAGGAAGGCTGTTGCTTTACAAACCACTTATGATTCTGTGAATAGCCTAATTCAAGAGGCGAAGGATTCTGATCTTGGTGAGGAATCAATCTCCTTAATCACAAATAAATTCGACGACTCCCTAAAAAGAATGAGAGATAAGAAAAAGATTGTATCAATATCAAGACCACAGTTTGTTCCTTTTGAAAGGAATAAAATAACTGCAACAACTCAAGGAAATTTCAGATCGAGAAATGATTCATCAGGTCGAACAGAAACAAATAAACTTGATTCAGTCCAATGTCGAGTATGCTCTAGAGTTGGTCATTATGCAAATGAGTATGCAAACCGACTCCGCAAAAATAAAAACATGGCAGTCTCCTTAAGTGACGATGATTCCGATGAAGAACGCGACTTGAAGGAAGAAGATGATTGCACTTCTCTATCTGCCATTTAGAAAGATATATACAAACTGCAGGTCAATCCTTTTGGTGTTGCCACTGGTGCTGCAACACCAGGCCGCAACACTGTGTCAAAATCGTTATGTCTTAATGCCAAATCATTGGAGAACACTGATATTGACAAAATCCAGGAGACTGACCATGAAGAGCTCACTGTTGAGATTATTCAGATGATGTACGAAGAACTTTACGATGACTGGCTAAAAAGGAATGAGACAAACACAATACTTCCAAAAGAAAACACTGAATTGAGGAGTAGCTTGTCTCTACTGGAAGTCTTGCTGAGTAGGAAAGACCTGGAACTATGTAAAGTCAAAGACGATCTTGAAAAGGCATCAAAGACTCTTGCAAAATTCAACTCAAGCACATCCAAACTTGACACAACGCTAACCATGGGAAAGGACGGAAGAACTAGTCTTGGGTATGTTGAAAGTATATTTGAACACGGTGACACATCCAACGCTAGCTCAAAGAATCCAATATTCGTGAAGGGAGTTGAAAACTACATTGTCCCCGTAATGTTGGATCCACTTATGAAAACAATACCAATCTCAAAATTGGCCACTGAACAGAAGCTGAAAACATCAAGTCCAACTTTCTCACCTTCAAAAGTTCTACCTTCATCAAACAAGCCTCATAACAAGAAGAAAGTCTCAACTTCTCAACCTAAGCAAAGAAAACGTCGTTTCTTATGTCACTACTGTTATAAGTCTGGGCACATCAAACCCTTCTGCTACAAACTAAGAAATGATTACCTGAATTGGCACTCAAATCAGGTGTTGCACAAAGTGTTGCTCAACACGAAGCACAACACCGCTGTCAAGAAATCTTCCACAAAGAAAATATGGGTACCCAAAAGTGCTATTCAATGCAGTGTCGTTTATACTTCTTTGAAAACTAACATTGCAGGTGGATGGTACTTTGACAGTGGGTGTTCACGCCACATGACTGGATCTAAAGAACTTATCACGGATTATGTTAAAGTAAATAGTGGATGTGTCACTTATGGTGGTGGTGCAAAAGGAAGAATTGTAGGCAAAAGAACCTTGAATGTAGAGGGGCTTCCTGAACTTCACAATGTTCTACATGTTGAAGGACTTAACTCGAACCTAATAAGCATAAGTCAACTTTGTGATGATGATTTACATGTTAAATTCAACAAAAACAGTTGTGAAGTTTTCGATAATGCTAATATATGTATAATGACATGTGCTCGATCTACCGACAATTGCTACCAATTAGGAGAAGGTGATGACTGCCGGAGTGCCAAAACAACTGATCTAGACCTCTGGCATAAAAAATTGGGTCATGTGAGCTTCAAGACCTTAAAGAATCTGTGTAGGTTTGATGCTGTGAGAGGTATGCCTAATTAAAGTTCCGGAAATACCTATGTTTGTGGACCTTGCCAGAAAGGTAAACAAACGCGTGTTGCCCATCCGATGTTGCAACACTTCGGGACAACACGGTGCCTTGAACTCTTGCACATGGATCTAATGGGTCCAATGGACGTTGAAAGCTTGGGCGGTAATAAATACTCATTTGTGTGTGTTGATGACTTCTCGCATTTCAATTGGATAAGTTTTATAAGAGAAAAATCCGAGACCTTCGATATCTTTAAAAAACTGCATGCTAGAATTATGAATTTACATGATGTGAAAGTGAGTAAAATTTGAACTGATCAGGGAAAGGAGTTTAAAAATTCCTTGTTTACTTCATTATGCGAAAAGAAAGGAATAACACATGAATTTTCAGCTCCTAAAACTCCTCAACAAAATGGAATAGCAGAAAGGAAGAATCGGACTCTTCAAGAAATGGCTCGGGTCATGCTAAGCTCTAAACATGTGTCAAAACGTTATTGGGTTGAAGCCTTGAATACTGCTTGTCATATTTCCAACCGAGTGTTTTTGAGAAATGGATCTACCATGACATTTTATGAGATCTTAATGGGAAGAAAACCAAATCTTAAGTACTTTCATATCTTTGGTTGTGTCTGTTACGTCCTAAATGATCGTGATCACCTTGCGAAATTTGACTCCAAAAGTGATAAATGTCTATTTCTCGGATATTCAATGAATAGTAGGGCTTAGCGTGTTTTTAATATGAGAACTAGAACTACTATTAAATCAATTAATGTAGTGTTTGATTATTGTGCTGATCTGACAGAAAAGTCTGAAGAGGATGATACTGAAGGACTACTAAATACAAGTGAGCCATTGACTAGTCCCGGTGTTGGGACTGGTACTGAGACCAGTACGACAACACCAGATACAACACCTCCACCAAATAGAACAGAAGTCGTGGAAAATGAAAATGATGATGATGATGACGTGATAATCAACATTGAGAAAGATATTCACAGCAAAATTCAGAGGAATCACCCATCGTCACAAATCATTGGTGAAGTATATGGAGATGTGCAAACAAGGAAAAAGGAGAAGGTTGACTACCGAAAGATGATCGGTTTGGTGTGCATGAGCTCCGCGTTTTCTCAAGTAACTCACTCTTGCTTTATATCTTTGAATGAACCCAAAAATGTTAACGATGCCTTAAAAGATGAATTTTGGGTAAATGCCATGCATGAAGAATTGGAACAATTTGTCCGCAATGATGTGTGGGACTTAGTCCCTAGACCTTCGAACGTCAATGTTATTGGATCAAAATGGATACTTAAAAATAAAACAGATGAATCCGGTAACATTATTCGAAATAAAGCTCGATTGGTAGCTCAAGGGTATACACAGGTTGATGGGGTGGATTTTGATGAAACCTTCGTACCTGTGGCACGAATGGAATCTGTCCGACTGTTACTTGCTGTTGCATGTCATATGCATGTTAAATTGTATCAAATGGATGTGAAAAGCACTTTCCTGAATGGCATTTTAAATGAGGAAGCCTATGTCATTCAACCTAAGGGATTTGAAGATCCTCACCACAGTGGACCATGTCTACAAACTGAAAAAGCCCCTGTATAGACTGAAACAGGCTCCACGGGCTTGGTACGACAGGTTAGCTGACTATCTGATAAACTTGGGTTTCAAACGAGGTGAGGTTGACAAAACCTTCTTCATTCAAAAACTAAAAAATGATATTTTGATCTGTCAAGTGTATGTTGATGATATTAGTTTTCGGTGCGTCATCTCAAATACTTGTGAATAAGTTTGTGGACTGCATGTCGTCTCAATTCGAAATGAGCATGGTAGGAGAACTAAATTTCTTTCTTGGATTACAAGTTAAGCAATTGCATGATGGTATATTCTTGTGTCAGTCCAAGTATGCAAAAAATTCTCTACCGACAGCTTAAAACATGTGAGAACACCTATGAGGTCGAGTGAAAAATTGTCTAAGGATGGTGTTGCCGAAGGTGTTGACAACACCATGTATCGCAGCATCATTGGTAGTCTTTTGTATTTAACTACTACTCGGCCCGATATTATGTTCAGTGTGTGCTTATGTGCTAGGTACCAAGCAGATCCGAAAATTTCACACCTAAAAGCTGTGAAACGTATACTAAGATACATTGCAGGTACACTAGAATTTGGTTTATGGTACAATGATGACACAAACACAAACTTGGTAGGATTCTATGACTCTGACTGGGTAGGTGATCTAGACGATAGAAAAAGCACATCGAATGGGTGCTTTTGTTTAGGAAATAATCTTATATCATTGGCTAGCAAGAAACAAAACTGTGTCTCCCTATCCACGTCTGAATCTGAATATGTGGCAGCTGCCAGTTGCCGTTCACAACTTGTGTGGATGAATCAGATGATTAATGACTATGGATTCCATAGTGATACTATGATTGTGTATTGTGACAATTCTAGTGCCATAGACATTTCAAAAAACCATGTTCAACACTCTCGAACTAAATACATAGATATAAGACATCATTTTATTCGAGACTTGGTTGAAAAAGGTATTATTCGACTAGAATTTGTTAGGACTGAAAATCAGCTGGCCGATATCCTCACGAAACCATTGGATTTTGAGAGATTCTCCAATCTCCGAAAATCTCTCAGCATGTGCGTACAATAATCACACACACATGTTTTCATTGGTGTTGCCAACACCGTGTGACAACACCATTTTTGCATGTCTATTTTTATGATGCTAGACATACTGCATAATCATAACCATCCTATTTATTTGTGTAATGTCTGAACAGTGAAGAAAATTTCTGAAAGGTACTCTCTGAGTGTTCATACTTCCAATCAAATGTTCAGGAATAAATTATGTTCAATCCAAGGCATCGAATAGTTGAGGCTATTCATGGAAATCGTGATCTTGTCTAATGTAAAAAAGTGACTTGGAAAATGCGAGCATAAGGAGAAAAACAGAAAAGAGGTAAATTAAAAAATTGTTTAGAAGAAAATAGAAAAAGCTACCTAGAGGAGTCCATTGAAGACCGTTCTTCGAGTGTGGGAGCTACCACTTCTAAGTAAAAATAGTAATGGAAAAAGTTACCTAAGGGAGTTCATTGAAGACCGTTTTTCTAGTGTGGAAGCTACAATTTCTGAATCAAAATAAAATTTTATGGAAGTTTGAATAAAACTCAGTGGTGTTGCCAGGAGGTGTTGTCAACACCAAGTTCTGACACAGCACATTTTACACACTGCCTAACATTTTGATAATTCATCATATTCGAGGCATATTTAGGACATACATATTGATTTTTGTTTCGTGAATTCATCATGTGCAGTAACATATCAGTGTTGACATATGATGGTTAATAAAAACCTTAATTGGCCATGTTGAGAAGAAGTTACTTCTTATGGATATGGGGTGTACTCGATGTGGGGTTGAAATGGGCTGGTCTTTGGAATTGTGGTAACTCGAATTGCATTTCTCCGTTATTTTTTTGTTTTTAGGATTAAAGGTTGAGTTTAAGAAGGAATTTTTTTTAAATTAGTGATCGTTGAGTCTGGAGAGTTTTTTTTACTGTTACTAGGGCAACATTTCGGTATCAAGATTATTACCATTGCAGCTAGTTTTGTTTACAAAAACAATTGAATTTTGAACAATTTCACTTTGCCCCCTTCTCTCTGATTTCACAAAATTGACTACTGCTCCCTGTTGCCTCCCTTATCTGTGACAATTGTTTTTTCTCAATTTATCGTTTGACACTCTCCCTCTTAAAAAAAATGGCAGATCATCAATTTGATCAATAGGATATATGAAGTGAAATGGCGGCAAGTCACGGTGTTCTTCCTCCTACGACAACACCACCAACAACACCACCCTCTGAGACCCCTCTTGAGAATCCATTACAGATAGTGGCTGTTGCACCAGAACCTATCCCGTTGGAATAAATTGCTCCTGGAGAACCAGTAAATCCTTTGAATGCAGACAATCCTCCGGATTCCTAAGCGTATAGGCGGGCTTTTCGCCCACAACCTCCGATTTATCAACGATGCTCTAAACGGCAAGCAGTGTATAGCCCTAATTTCGACCAACCGAAGAAACTCAGAATGGCCACCTATTTTACTCTCGATCCAGACTTTTCATCCGGAGATGACTCCAATGATGAAAACTTTGAGCTGGTCGCTCGAAAGCGGCCTATTCTCTCGAAAAGGTCATCTGCTACAACCTCTACCCCTGTAGCTCCACCTGCGGAATCTTTTGAATACCCTCACGAGGTAGGTCTCTCATCCGAGGACGAACAATCGCTGACCGATTTTCTTAACAGCCTGCGAGAATCAAAGAAAAGACAAGACTCTGTGGATAAAGCTGGTGATGTTCAACCTGAGAGGAGCCCATCGGAAACTGAGTCTATGCCTGAAGCTGATAACTCTGAGGATGGCTCTGATCAAGGAGCTGGGTCTGAAGAAGATGTTGAGCCCGGTATTGAGCCAGGTGCTGACAACTCTGACTTGGAGGATTACAACCTTGCCTCTTATTTGTCTTCTAAGTTCTACTCGGAGACAGCTGTGGCTCAATGGTATCTGTATGCTCACAGAGAGTTTATCGAGGAACGCAACATTGACTTTGAAGCATACGGGAAATACAACCTGACCACTTTTCTTCAGTCCCGCCGTTTGAGTTCAACAGTTAATTCTGTGCTGCCCTATGCGCGAAAACCAATCCTGGAATTCTACTGTAATTTGGTTTCCAGTGTTGGAGAAAGGAGGTCTGCCAAGTTTGGGAGGGTGTTTGTTCGAGACACCATATATGATTTCTCTCCCTACACCATCAATGAATTCTACAACACTCCTACTCCTGATACTGAGGATGCTCTCCCGCACATTGATTACATAACCTCTGTTTTAACCGGGGGCCTTATCACTGAATTTCCGAGTCGCCCCAAGCGCCTTGCTACAGCCAACCTGACGTCTTTATTCTCAATCCTCCATAAGACTGCCATCCGCAACTGGACTCCCTCATCCAACACTACTGTGGTTACGAGACCACAGGCAGTTACTCTTTTCACCATTGGGACTGGTCTCAACTTTAATTTTGGGTTGCTAGTATTCACCACTGTCCTTCAATTTGCAGAGGGTGGAATGAAATCGATGAAGCTCCCGTTTTCCTCCTTGATTTTTGGCATACTGAAATCTCAAGGCTTTGTTGTGGATGATGAGGATCAGTTGGTGGATATAGGAGATCCACTAAAAATTGCACATGCATAATTTAAAGAGAACAGGATCGTAGATCTTCCTTGGTCCGCCACAAGTGTGGCCCCAAGTACTGGCCTCACTGCTCCCTCATCTGCTCCCCCACTTACTGATGGTGTTGCCCCTGGTGTTGGCAACACTGCTCTTTCATCCTCCTTAGCTCCTGAAGACTATATCTTATTAACTGTTCCCGAGGTTCATGCCCAAATTGACTTTGGGCTTCAGCAGATTAAGCAGGCCGAGGAGGTGATTGCCTTTTATAATAATCGGATTGCTCATTATCTCCTATGCCTCGAAGTGGGTGTGGTTTCTGCACAAAAAGGGGGAGATGGTAATGCACTGGCATCCGCCAAAAATGGGACAAGAGGCTAGTCCTTCAACTCGAGATGATGAGGAAGACACAACTGATGAGGAAGACATTGATGAACGAATTGATTAAGCCCATGAGTTTACTTTTTACTCTTGTTTTGTGCTTATTTTACTTATGCCTAGGTCTTCCTAATGCTCTGTTGTTTCATATATGTTGTTCAAGTAATGAAATCATGATTAAGCCTTGTCCTCTTACAAGAATATTTTGGTATGTGTTGTGCGTAAGTGCTGACAACACTGTCCCCTGCACTAACTTGTCAAATTCAGGGGGAGATGCAATTTACAACTCAGGGGGAGTCGTGTTATATTCGTCATTTTTGGAAGTTTTGTCCAGAAATGCAAGAAGGAGGAAATTGAAAGGAATATTTTATTCCTAATTCAATTAAGATTTTATTTCGATTTTGCAATTCTAGACTAAACTGATAGATTTACCTTCCTATATAAAGTGAATCCTATTATCAGGAATTATTTAATTAATTTAAGATCATATCTATAAAATATAGTGTAGTCACTTTGAATTAGAGTTTGATTCCTATTAAACTCTAGTTTCCTTGTTTATAGGTGGGAAGGATCTATGAAGATCTAGGTAAAAAAAAAGTACTATATATATGTGGTTCAATTATCAAAAAAGGGGACGAGAGACGCAGGAAAATATTCTGACGGCTACAGGAGCTTTGCTGAAGTATATTCAGTTTTTGAAGATTTGCATAAGGAGCAAGGGTGGTCCGTCTACCTTGTGACTGTGTTTCTGATTGGTTTTGCCAACACTCAAGAACAACACTGACGCAGAGTGTTGATCGAAGAGTGGCTTCGTTTGGTTTTATGCAACACGCTTTTCGTTTCATACATCTAGTTTTTACTTTGAGTGTTTGATGCATGTTAATTTCTTGGAGTGTCAAGGAATTTAGTTTTGTTCCTTTCACTAGTATTGTTTTGGTGTAAACGATTTGCATAATTTTTCTAGTGAAATTTTTGTCATGAGACGTCGCACAAGTCTTTGTACTTGTGCAAAATTTAATCTCAGTGTTTATTTAGTAAAGTTATATCTGTGTTAAATAATAAATTTTCGCTGCCGTGTTGTGTGCTGGTGTTGTCAACACCGAGCACAACACCCAATTCTGATATACTAGTTTTTAATATTTATTTCCTGTGAATTTATGCGCAATAATTCTTTCATATATATATTAAAATCTATATAAGCAAAATGAAATTTTTTTCCTCACATTTTCAAATATTTGATATCGTTTATTTTTCATTTTATTTTTGCTTAGATAAATTTTAATGCGTGCACCATGAGAAATTACCCTTGGTTAAACATAGACTGAGATAATTAAAGTATGTACAATTACTCTCTTTTTTGGACGAAACCGAAAATTAAATTAATTGGTCACAAATGCAAAAGGCTAACGAGGTAATAAATTTTTTTATTTCACATGAATTATATTATTACATTTTACATCTCCCTTAATTTCCTCGAGTTTTTCAAAATGACTTGGATCTTGCAAAGGCCTTCTTCAGCCCTTTCCAATTACCCTTTGCAAATAGCGTGTTTTAGGAAGTGAAGAAGTGGGCCGAGGTGACCGGGGAGCGGAATGCGACTCTTTCTGCTGGATGATGCAGTTATCTTGGGGATCCCAAAAACGCGCTTCTTTCCTCTTGCGCTGCACCCGGGACAATACCTCGTTCTTGTCGCATATTCCCCACACTGACACCTTTTGTTCCAAGAAATTCACATTCACCGAGTATATACCTGTCAAATATAAAAATCAACATATATTAAAATAAATATTTTTTTAACATTATTATCGTAATTTGTAAACTATTATGTTAGTCCACAGGTTTACTGGTGTATATCCAAAAATAGTGGTTTTGGGTTCATATGTCATAAAAAAATACATTTTTATCATTATTTGATTCTCTCTACGAACATCTACTAATGTGATCATGTATTACTAGCGCGACTAACATAAATATCATGGTTTGCATGCTAATATATTAGCCCGAAATTATCCAGTATACATAGAAGATATTGCAAGTTCTCTCGATATCAAAAAAAATAATTTTTTTGCAAAAAAGGAAGTAAGTGAACAAAAACTAGACATGAAATTGTCCTTAGATAACAGATTCACAAAGTTTAATCGAAATTGGAGGCATTAAATAATTTGTTTTACTGAAGTAGTTCAACTAATTATAAATATTAACATTTGTTATACTTACTTTAATTGTGGTGATGAGAGTCAAAACCCGTAGGTGATGATAGTAAAAACAGAGGAAAATATAAATAGCAGAAGAACTCGTATCGCTAAAACAGAAGTAGTATTTACCAAGTATTTCTTAGCTAAGCAGAACGTAACGTCTTTCATTTGATCGTTACAAGTCTTAATGTTACCGTTATCTTACATAAAGTATTAATTGCACCATTTAATGTTGTACGAAAACATTTAACACGACTTACTAGTTTTGGTATAAAACAAAGACTGATTATTCTGAAATTTTCTGTATGACCCTCGGTGATAAAGTTGATTCACTCAGAGTCAAAAAAGCAGTTTTGTTTATATACGTTGGATTCAAGGTTTCTATATATTAAAGGATCAATCTAATATAGAAAACAACGGTTATTATTAACAAGAAACACATTCTTTGTCTATCATTCCAACGTTGTTTTGAGCAATCAAGAACTACTCTTTATCTTCAATCTCAATATACAGAAAAGCAGCACACTCTTTATAACAAATATCTGATCTTTTGAGATCGTCTTGTGCTGCTGTTTCTTTATATCTTCACAAGCTATCCACTTTATTTCAACTTATTGAGAATAGTTTGTAATCTGGAAAAGAGTCTTTTTCCAGAACCTTGTTGTATTTATTATATTTTGTTGTGAAACTAAGAGTTTCAGTAGGCGAAAGGTAAGTCCTACTGAAGTAGAAACGATAATGTAGTCTCTATTCACTTTTGTGATCCTAACACACAATCTCGATCAGTATAAGCACGTGTTCTAATTAAAAGCCTAAAATTAATTGCCAAGAACAATAATAATTGATGAAAAATAAGACACGATATGTCAAGTCAAGGCTCAAATTCGTGCAAGCGCGACTACATAATAAAATCATATAACAACTACTTCATATCCGTCTTCGTTTTATTAAAATAGTTTATTCAAAATGGTATAAGTTTATGTTGTATCTTATTATAAACTCATTTAAACATTCAGTTTTTGTTTACGCGACATTTGAATTATTTAAAGTTGTTGCCTTGATTCTGTAGGTTGAGTCAGCTTCTGGTTCTATTTCATTGTATGTATACCTAATCTTGAACATGTCAGAAATTTTTCGATATATGTCACGTTAGCACTCCGCTTGAATAAGAATAAAAGGTGGAAAAAACAAATCATAATATCGAAATCGACTACTTAAATGACCAAAACCTAACATATGGGTTCACAAGAATGTGAAATTTAATATACCTCTGAGATTGGCTAAAGCCTTCTTCACTTTCCTCTCACAGCCCCAAGAATACAAAGGCACCATCATGTCCACATATTGTGCTTCCACATTCTTCCCTACGGGAACTATTTCCAGGCTCATGTTTTCAAAACCAAACTAGATAGAATCAAATTTGGTAGAATCACTCAAGTTATTCTATGCCACTTTATATATAATAAAAAAAGATGGGCTTCATCTGATTTCTCAGACAAAATTAACAATGCACAATATTCCCATTTAAAACTACCTGCTTTCCATTTTTTTGTGGGTTTTTTTCTCTCGAACTTTCTTGGGAATAATGGTGACTCGGAAGAGGGTAAAATGAGTCACCAAATCTTTTAGTCCATCAAAGGAAATGTATTATTTTAATTTAATTACTTTGAACTTGTGTGGATGCCATGTGAATGGCCGTTTTTCTTATCAAAAAAGTTGGTGTAATTCATTCGGTGTCTACATTATTCACCAGCTTTACACTTTGTAGTGCAAGTTGTTACTTCATCATCATGACATGTATTCAAACCCGGAACTAATTCAACTGGAAGAAAAAAAAGTTTCTAATTTTGTAAGTATTTTTTTCAAAAAAAATATCTAACTTTTGTTCAACTCGAACCTGCGCTTGGGAGTGTTTACGAAAGATTGTGATTAAACCCGCACTTAAATAAATATAACTTTGAGGTTAAATACTAATTTGACTTTATCCCCAACATATAAATTTAAAAGGGAAAAAAACTGGAAATTATTAATTAAAATCCACCTAACATAGGGAGATGGATTTAACAATGGGTCCAAATTCCAATTGTTTGAGCTGATGAGTCGGATCTCATTATCGGCGGAAAGGAATCGGGCGGGTCCTACCACGTTTAACCCATTTCTGGATCCGACTCGGTTCATAGAATATCTCGAGAACAAATTCCAAAATTACACATAGGATTGATTAATCTTGTCGTCTCATCACGTGACGTGCACCAAATAAAAAAGAAACATTTACATGAATCGACTATATCTTATATGATTAGGTCTCTTGTGAGACGGTCTTACGAATTTTTATTTGTGAGACGAGTCAACCTTATCGATATTCACAATAAAAAATAATACTCTTAGTATAAAAAATAATATTTTTTCATGGATGACCCAAATAAGAGATCCCTCTTACAAAATACGACACATGAAACCGTCTCACACAAGTTTTTGTCATCTTATATTAGCTCTATAAATCAAACATATATGTATATTTATAACTGTTGGATCATTAATAATAATCAGAGTTAGACTAAACGTTATTCAGAAAATCAAAACTCAAACTCAAAACAGATAAACTCACAAGATTAATTATGATATTTTTCAAATCTCAAAATAAATATAACAAATCATACTCGCTAAACAACCCAATATAATTATATGTAAAGTTCATGGAACGACGAAATTTGATATTATCCTCGACTATTATAATTTGTCTTCTGCAAATTAAACTAATTAACTCAAGACATCAACTTACTATACGTTTGAGTTATATTTTGGTAGTTCGTGTGTGTGTGTGTGTGTGTTATGAATTCTCTATTCAATAATATAGTATGACTAATATGCTTTTAAAGTCACAATCGTGTGAGTTTATGTGATGCAAATAATGTTTCTCGTGGATATATAGCTTGTAAAAATACTCTTTTATGTGTTAATCGACTGGTATCGTACGGTTATGGTTTATGCTAAAGGTTGAAATATTTTTTTATACCTATGTACATATAATATGCGTGTGTGTGTGTGAATAAGTGTTGTTCCTAAATGTACATGAAAGTGTTGGAGATTTAATTTAACAAATCTATAAATCATGAGATTAAATCCATATATCACAATACGCCAAGATTTCATGTCGAATTATTAGAAAATATAAATGACACTGAACACGTACTAAAATTCCATTGGTTGATATAATGTTGGAGTTATAGATCTTTCAAGACAATAGAGAATTGAGCGCCTTATTCTTGTCGTATATATTTTGTGTTATTCTCTGTGCATGAGTTATCATAACCTTATATAACTTTAGCAGTTTTCGATCCATCGTAGAAGACTTAATTGGGCTGAGTTTCGACACATAATATGAATCATATCAATTTATTTAATATTTTGGAAGTACTTAATTAATTAGATCATCTTATTGAGTCTTTTACTAGATAGCTTATATATGTACAATTAATTAAATTATGTGAGCTCACAACATAGTTCACGCTATCTCCCACTTATACCACATAAGTTATCTCGATATTGTACATGCAAAAATTGGATTGAGCTCTTGTTATCTAAAACAAACTATTCTTTAACAATTTGGTCTATTACTAATATTGAAACAAAATGGTCATCATTACATTTCAAATCGCTATACTCATCAATGATCACAATATCAGCATAATCAATAGCATAGATCAAGTATATATGTGTAGCATAAAAATATATAAATGTGACCCATGAATAAAACATGCTATTTCCAACTGATCCACCTAATGACTCAGAGAGTCCAATAATAAACTTTCAACCAAATGTTAAACCTCAATGAAAGTCATCATTTCATTTCAAAGTTTCAAATAAACCTTAGTCTGTATAAAAAACTTAAATCATGTCAAATGAATCAATGTTCAAACCGAATACAAACTCCTATTATACATATATATCATCTATATGGACAACACCAATGTATGTCACATGCCCATAAATACCTTGGGTGAACAAAACATAACAAACACATTCGTAATTATAGAGTTTGCAATAACATGTTCAATTGACACACAAACATTCTGAATTATTTCCTTCCAGCTACAAACTTCATGTCAATATATTATCGCAATTGATGATTAATCGTTTTTTAGACCAATTATCATTATCGTGATAAAACTCCACAACTTTATTGAGAATTCAAATATCCAACTATTTCCAAATGTCATATCTCCGATATGTGAGCCTTAATTCACTTTATATACCGCATAACCTGATTAATAATCCAATATCAGGTTGCTTAAATATATGTCCAATATTCTAATAATGTACACAATATCCAAATGGTGTTCCAATAAATCCGAATGAAATTATCCCATGATCAAATTTATACTACCACATATGTAGACATAAACATCAATATATTCTTCTCAATTTTGACTTTTTAATTTGCTCATGCCCATTAAAGTCAACATATGAAATTAATTTGCATTTAATTTCATAATTACATGAATACATACTATCGATGTCATTTAAAATATTGATGTTTGTTAAGAAATTATTATTACCCAAGAATTTTGGTGTATGACGAAAACAAGACTTCACCTCAATGTTTCAGGAAACAACTGTATTTCGTATCTGTAACAGGTATAAGTTCAACCGCCCAACTCAGCAACTGGAATATATTTCAACCGACTAAAGCACAAGAAGACTAATCGCTTGAATTCCAGACCGTCTACAAATTCAACCGTTTGGATAAAAAGAAGTTTGGACTTGAATGATCTTCCTCAAAACCGGATCATTGAAGATAGTTATTTATTGCTCAATTATTGAAAGACATTCGCTGACCGGTTCTAGACATTCAAAGAGTTACACCGCTTCAAAAATCAACTTATCTCTGCACCAGTCCCAAGAATGATCTGCATTTATTTCATTATCCCAGAAAAGGAAGATCAAATATAGACTACAAAGTTCTGATGTGAAAACAGTTACCATAAAAGGGAACTCCTCAAGAAATATAAGTCAAAACTACGCTGAGCAAAAAGAACATTAAATGCATCGATTAAAGAAAAATTAATGCTCTTAAAGATGACGTCGTCACATCTGTTGAGGGGCTCAGATTAACGTTTCTTGTCCTTCCCGACCGTTGGAACAATCGGCTATATTAACAGAGAAGTATGCAGGATGCAGATACAGAGAAAAAACTACTCAATCCACAGCTATAAAATCATCATCTGCTTGCATACTTTGAATATTTAGAGCGCACTCAAAAATTACGTGAATCATCGCTCAATCAGCACGCATTGAACAGAAAGATACTTGATCACTCAAGGAATCATTTTCGTGCTACTTAAATCAGTTTATTCATATCAATAACCTTTTGGTTATTTGTGGTATCTGGTGAACTAAGTGTTCTTAAAATCCAGACGTGTAAAGTGATCACTAAGAGTTCCAAAACAGGCAGTGTGATAAGTCCTGATTGGAGTGGGCTGTTGCAAAAAGATTGTAAAGCCAAAGTCTTTTAGTGGAATCCTTCCTGAAGAGGAAGAAAGGGTGACGTTGGAGTATTCAATCTCCGAACATCCATAAAAACCTTGTGTCGTTTATTTATCGCAAGCACATACTTTTCCAGCTTCATTTTGTTGTTAAGCCTGTCATCGCTTTTATGCTATCATTGGACATTGTGAACCATTTTTCGCACTTAATAGTGGTTCACATTTCAAACCGTTTGAGAAGGATTTTCAACCTGCCTCAAAAACAGTTGAAATCAAAGTTTTAAAAGCAAAAATTTGAAAGAGTTCATTCACCCCCCTATAAACTCTTTCCCGATCCCAACAAGTGGTATCAGAACGGGGTTTTCTCAAACATTGATATCTTATAATTACTCATGGTATCTTTCAACAAAATTCCTATGTTCTCTAAAGAAGATTATGATGATTGGAAAATTCGTATCCAGGCACATCTAGCAGCTCAAGATGACGACATGTGGTATGTCATTACTGACGAGCCAATGAAATTCTGAAAGTAAATACAGCTGCAACAACAACTGAAGGTGCTCCCCAGATGGTTGAAAAACACCGATCTGAATGGACAACCGAGGACAAAAAGAAAGCAAATCTTGATAATGTCGCAAATGATATTCTTTACAAGACTCTAGACAAAAACATGTTTGCCAAAATCAAGACGTGCACCACGGCTAAAGAAATATGGGAAAAACTCACACAACTGTGTGAGGGAAATGATAAAACCAAAGAGAACAAGCTGACTAATGTTATCCAAAATTTTGATAATGCAAAGATGAATCCGGGAGAAACTCTTGGAGAATTCGACGAACGGTTCAGTAGTATTATCATCGAACTTATCTCTTTAGAAAAAGAATACTCTAACCGAGAAATTGCTTTGAAGGTTATGCGAGCCCTTCCCAGAGAATGGGATGTGAAAACCATAGCGATGCGAGAGTCCAAAGATCTGAACAAGCTGGAACTCCATGATCTCTTTGTAGACCTTAAAGCATATGAGTTCGAGCTTGGAATACGAACTGAAGAGAAGCCATTCACCTCCCAACAAAAAAAAGCCTTGGTAGCTACCACAGTGACTCTTCCGGTTGAAGAGTCCACAAGTAAGAAAACGGCTGAGCTACTAAGCAATGAAGCCATGTCCCTTTTTGTTAAAGAGTTTGGTAAATTCATGCGTAAGAATCAATCACAGATGAATAAACCTTATTCAAAAAGGACCATACTGATGATGGTCAAGCCTGCTTTAACTGTGGAAAGAAGGGACATTTTATTTCAGAATGCAATAGGCCAAGAAAGGAGGAAAAGAAACCGGTTGACAGAAGACAGTCTAAAGACGACCAAAAATTCACAAAAAAAAGAATCAACGAGTCTTGGTCGCAGAAGAAGATAAAGGTAAATGGGCTGACTCAGAGTCAGAAAGATCCACTTCTGAAGAATCAGCCAGTGAAAGCGAAGATGAGACGACAAAGTGTCTCATGGCTAAAGAAGACCCAGAATCCACAGAAGAAATGGTATTTAACTTTGACTCTATTGAATTCACAATAGAAGACTTGGTCACAACACTGCATGATATGATAAATGAGTTCAAAGGACTATCGCAGCAATTCAATGTAGCCAAGGCAAAAAAACAAGACTTGAAAAATAAGTTGACTCTCTCTAGTTGTTCGCAGCAAAAGGAGGTTGAAGGTTTAAAAGTTAAGTTAAGTCTTCTAGCGGCTTAGAATGATGACCTTCGCAGATTATTTCATGCCACGTTAAAAGAAAACAAACGGTTGATAAACACAATCAACACATGGAACAAGTCCTCTGCCTCTCTTAACAGGATGCATGGGATGCAGAAACCAGTGGAGACAGAACCGGACTAGGTTATAATATCAATGAATGCAACACCTTAGGAGCACCAACTCAACCGTTATTAGAGAAATACAGTTTAAAACCAATTAAATTTGTCAGATCTAGTACGGTATATGAACATGATAAGCCTGAAGTTCAAGGCACTCAGGATGAAAATCTTGAAAATAACAGAAGGCGATGTGGTTTGGGATATGTCAAAATTGAGAGTTCTAAATCCAACCGATCATGGCTAAGACGCAGGCCAAATACAACAACTCAAAACGGTTCTGTACTGGCCCGCAGAAAGTCAGGTTCAACCGGATATCATTCAAAAACTAGACCTAACCATTACTACAACAACCGACCTGTTCAAAAGAGATACAGATTGAGTGACAATGACAGACGGTCAAAACAACATGCTGAAAAAGAAAAGACACTGCATACACCACCTGATTATGCACATGACCGCACTCATCTTAGGACACATCATGGAAAATACTTCAGGATGATTCAAGTGTGGATTCCTAAAGGACTAATAAGCTCAAAACCCAAATAAGAAAGGGTACCAATTCCTTATTAAAATAATTTCAGGTATTGAAGAAAAAGAACTAGAAGAATCTATCTGGTTCCTGGATAGTGGTTGTTCCAGACACATGACTGGAAGAAAAAGTCTTCTATCAGAAATAATCAACGACAAAGGTCCAATGATCAACTTCAGAGATAATTCTAAAGGTAGAGCTGTGGGTAAATGTAAGATTATCCATGGAAAAATTATCATTAAAGATGTACTTCTTGTAGAAAATATGTGTTATAACCTGATAAGCATAAGCCAACTATGTGACAATGGTTACACCGTTGAGTTTCAAAAACTCATATGCACTGTTAAAACTGCCGCATATAATATTATGTTAATTGGTCATAGAGAGCAAAATACATATAAAGTAAAATGGAATGATGATTGTCTTAAAGCACCCATTTGCTTTATCGCCTTAAATGGTAATAAAAATTGACTTTGGCATAAACGACTCAATCATCTTAACTTCAAATCCATTGCTACTATTAGCAAACTTAAACTGGTATCTGGCTTGCCTAACATTGACTTTGCCAAAGATAGAATTTGCAATGTCTGTCAATTAGGTAAACAAATCCGTTCAACCTTCAAGAACAAAGGAAGAAACTCATCAGCAAGATGCCTATAACTTCTTCAGTATGGATTTGTTTGGACCGATACCAGTGATGAGCTTAGGGGGAAAGAAATACACTCTTGTGGTAATTGATGACACCTCTAGATTTACATGGGTAACATTCTTAAACTCCAAGGATCAAACCACAGCCCAACTAATCAAGCTGCTCAAAAGGCTTCAAAATGAGAAAAATGAAGCAGTAGACAAAATCAGGAGTGACAGAAGAACTGAATTTCTGAACCAATTCCTGTCATCCTATCTTGAAGATCATGGCATAAAGCATGAAATGTCAGCTGCAAGATCACCTCAAAAGAATGGAGTAGCTGAAAGAAGGAACCGCACGTTAAAGGAAGCATCTAGGACCATGCTAGCAGAATCTAGTATCTCACAACGGTTTTGGGCAGAGGCCATCAATACAGCCTGTTATACTCAAAATCGGTCTATGATCAATAAAAATCATGAAAATACTCCATATGATATCTGGACCGGCAAGAAACCAGAAGTTGGATATTTTCGCATTTTTGGTTGTAAGTGTTTCATTCATATTAATGGGAAAACGCAACTAACCGCATTTGATGTAAAAGCTGATAATGATGTCTTCCTAGGATACTCAGTAGTGAGTAGAGCGTATCAAGTTTATAATCAAAGAACTCTTACTGTTGAAGAATCCATACATATTGTATTTGATGAATCATCCATATGTCATGACAACAAGGGTAGCAACATTCATGATTTGATTAATAAACTTGATTCTACTAACCTTGAAGATAGTAGTGATGACAATATAGATTTGAGAAAAACAGGTGAACACATCTTGGAGCAAGATCCAACCGTTCAGGAACAAACTCAACAGATGAATGAACCAGAGGACAACTATCAACCGTAGAGTATACAAATAGAAGAGGGGACGTTGGAGCAAGAAGATGATATCATTCAACCAACCGAGTCAAATCTATATGGACCATGTCTCCGGTGGAAAAAGGATCATCCACTCGAGCTGGTCATCTGCAACCCTACTGCTCCTCTCAGAACTAGAAATCAAATGATCAACGAATTTATGCATGCTGCGTTTGTTTCCCAGATAGAACTTAAGAAGATCGATTATGCATTGCTCGACACAAATTGGATAGAGGCTATGCAGGAGGAACTTAATCAGTTTGAAAGAAGTAAATTTTGGAATCTAGTTTCTCGGCCTGACAATACTCATGTTATTGGCACTAGATGGGTATTTAGAAACAAAATGGATGCAAACGGTTCAATTATAAGAAACAAGGCTAGACTAGTAGCTCAAGGTTATAGACAGGAGGAAGAATAGACTTTGATTAATCGTTTGCCCCTGTAGCCAGAATAGAAGCGATTAGAATATTTCTGGCCTTTGCAGCATTTAAGGATTTTAAAGTATATCAAATGGATGTTAAATCTGCATTCTTGAATGGGTTGCTAAATGAGGAATTTTATGTAGAGCAACCATCTGGTTTTGTTAATCACATTCATCCTGAATATGTTTACAAACTAGACAAAGCATTTTATGGATTAAAGCAAGCCCCGAGAGCATGGTATGACACATTAACTAAATTCTTGCTTGAGCATGGTTTCTCAATAGGAACGGTTGATAAAACCCTGTTTAAATTTTCAAAAAATGATCACTCACTTTTTGTACAAATATATGTGGATGATATTATTTTCGGATCAATTAACCCTAAATTATGTGAGAGATTCTCTAAGATGATGCAGGAGCAGTTTGAAATGAGCATGATGGGCGAATTAAATTACTTTTTAGGAATGCAAGTCAAGCAGTCGGAAAATGGTATATTTATCAATCAAGCCAAATACACTCGAGATATGCTAAAGAAATTCGGCATGGAAATTTGATCTCAAGCTACTACCCCGATGAGTTCATCGATCAAATTGGACAAAGATGAAGGGGGAATCTCAGTGGATACAAAAATGTACAGAGGGTTAATTGGTTCCTTACTGACTATAAGTCGACCAGATATTATGTTTGATGTATGTTTATGTGCACAGTTTCAAGCTAAACCTATGCAATCTCATTTTATTGCTACAAACGCATACTTAAATATCTTAAAGGTACTGCTAATGTGGGTCTTTGGTATCTCAAAGATTCAAATTTTAATCTTGTAGGCTATTCAGATGCAGAATATGCCGGATGCAAAATCAATCGAATAAGCACGAGCGGTTCATGTCGGTTTTTGGGTGATAGACTAATATCGTGGGTTGGCAAGAAACAGACGTCTATTGCTACATCAACCGTTGAAGCTGAATACTTGGCGGCTTGGGAGCAGTTGTACTCAGATGCTATGGATACAACAACAGCTGAGAGATCATGGAATTCAAGCTACTGAATCTCCTATCTTCTGCGACAACACCAATGCAATAGCAATCACATATAACCCTGTCATGCACTCTCGGACAAAATACATTGATATCAGATATCATTTCATCCAAGAACATGTTATGAAGAAAGAGATTCGGCTTGAATATGTTCATACGGATCAATAAGCAGCTGATATATTCACGAAACCGTTACCAGAGGCTATGTTTTAACATTTCCAAAATATGCTTGGTTTAATCGATTTATCTTGATATGATTATTTTTGTGTGTCCAGTTTGTAATGCAGGAAATAAAAGAGATAGACAAAAAGACAACCAGTAATACATAAAAAGGAAATTTTATTAATTCAGGCAGGCGCGTACAACAGATATTTATTTTTTAATCACCATCCTCCAGGAGGTCAACCAAGATGTCAACCCTCCGGTGGTGGTATGCATAAACTCCTCTGAGTGGGCAATCCGCCTCATAATCCTTCGCTCCTTCAGGAGCATGAGGAGATAAACACCTTCATCAGAGAAGGCGTCTGCAGCATCAGAAACGCAAAGGCGTCGCTGATATTTCTTCAAAGTTGCCACCCCTTTGGGGGTAGCAACAAGTCCCTCGCCATGGGAGGACTGAAGTTCCTGGACTTTCGTCCAGGTTGACAGCGTCTTCTCCAAGATGCTGTCCTCTATAGCAGCTTTGCGGGAGGCCACTATGGACTCTATGAACTCATTGACTAAATCAGGCTCGGCTGAACTGCTTCCCTTATCCATCTTGTGTTTCAAGTGAATATGAAGCTAACCCCTCTACTTGTATTTATAGATAAGAACCATCCGAAAAGTCTCTATCATTATGTCTGACACGAGGATATGAAGAGTTCTATGTCAAGCTACCGCCGGTTCATCTCCCATGAATTCTTTCTATGCACATGTTTAGGAGGGATATTGTTTAAGTCAATAATTTAATAGACTTCTCAACCGCTCCCTCTCTAATCATATTATTCATCCGGTTCATTTTTTTTGGGGGCACGATATCTCCACGTCATTTCGTAAATATTACTCAAACTTTCGGCTGCCCTGCTTGATGTGACGGTTACCTTTTTGAAATTTGAACTTAATCATTTTTACCGCCGTCCAAAATTTTTCAAAAATTTTAAAAAATCCTTCCACTGACAGTCGTCCACGTGGACTGATTTGTGACTCTCTGAACCGAAAATATTCATTCAAAATTTGCATCGTTCTTATTCTTACCTTGCTACTTTCATACGAAATTGCGTTTAAGCTCTTCTTGCAGGTAATTCCTTTGATCTCTCTTCTTCAATCAAGATTATGGCCGCCTAAATTGCACAAAATACAGTTGCTGTCAATTTCGCATCGGTACTTGACATGCCCAACAAGCCGATGAAAGCCATGTTTCGTATGCTAGAATCCTCTGGGCTTCGCTATTTTATGGGATGCAGTGACAAATACTCCGACATCTTATTGAAGGAATTCTTCGACTCTGCATACATGAAGAATGGAGAAATTGAATGTACTGTTCAAGGAAAAATCTTCAACTCACCCAGAAGATGTTTGCTGATTTGTTCCACTTACCAACTGCTGGAATTACTGATTTCTCCACACTTCCAGAGAGAAATATTGACACTTGGAGAAGCAATTTCTCAATCACCGAATCTCCGATTTCCTCTCCAACGTGTCAAAAACGTGATCTGAAGATCGAATTCATATTGTTGGCTGATATCGTGGCGAAAGGAGTTCTTGCCAAGGTTGTGTATATGACAAGATAACGTTAGAAAAATTTCTTGTCATGGCTACCATCTCATCAAATCTGCAGATCAACTGGTCTGATATTCTATTCAAGACACTGGTGTCTATGATAAAGAAATAAAACCAATATCAAGGTTTTGCAGTTCAAATCTACCATATGCTGATTGATGCAGGGGTTCAATCGGTTGATTTGACTGAAGTTGGAAAGACCAAGATGTTCAACTGGATAACGGTTGAAAAATTCATCAAGAAAAATCAGCCAAATGATGAAGAGATAGTCTCCATCAATACAGAGACCGGGGTAGAATTCGTGAAACAAAAGAAGCAAAAGAAGACTGTTTCAACTCCCAAAGAAACCAAGAGATAGCTGGTCCTAAAATCCAGCTCAGATGATGAATCCAGGGACGACATTCCTGTGTCCGAAGTATTCAAAAAGAATCGGTTTGACAAGCCCAAACCAACAAAGATTAAGATGATTAAGCTTCTTTAGGCACCACTGGTTCCTCCTCCACTGCCTGCACTCTCCACCATAAAGCTCAAAGGTATTCGGATTACTGAATCAAACATTGAATCCTCCTTCTCTGGAGTTCCGATTCTCCACCCAACAGACAAGGGCAAAAATATTCTAATTGAAGAACCACCAAAGACCAACTCCATTCACAGTGAACGAGTCAATGAGAATGTTCAGGAGAAAATGGAGATGTTTGATCAATGGGTCCAATTTCGAACAACTACCACATTCGACTCCTTGATTCAAACTGGAAAGATCAAAGCTGCTGCCAAGCTTGAATGAACCATCTTAGAATGGACAGAAACATCTGAAATACCAACCGCTCTAAACCATCGCGATTTCTGGACATTCAGATGAAAGAAAGTGCTCTCCGAGCACTGATCCAATTAAGACGAAACAACTTCATTTCCACTTGCCCAACTACAAAAGATGACTCGGCGGTCATCTCCCAGCTTGAAATGGATGCTCTCTCGCTATCAATGATAGTTGCTCAGATGAGGCAGGAACATAAACTTCCAGACGATGAAGCACAGAGTAAGCATGACTCCAAATTAAAATTGCATGAAGAACTGAGCTCTAAAGCGTTTAAAGCCCAACCCACATATCAGAATAACCCCTCTTTATCTTCTGAAGAGATCATTAAATTAACCTCGTCAGAGGGTCCGATTGAAACCTTTTTGGTAAGGATTGAGGAGAACACTTTACCACCTTTTGAAAACTTATTCCAGAGGATACTCCCACTGCTGAACAAGCGTGTCAACATGATGCTCCAGACCTCCTACTTGTTTCGCACAAAGTCTCTAACACAAATGCATCTGCTCAACCGCCTCCGGTTGACCCTTCAGAAATTCAAGCTTTCTCTGTTGATGAGGCAGTACAATTTTTGTCTGACTTTGATGAAGCTGCTACATTTAAAGACAAATTTGTTTCCCCAAAATTACATTTTAATGATGATCATCATCAAGCCTCTCTCCAAGAATCGCTGATAACCTCTCCCAAAGATTTACAGAAAGATGAAGTGACCATGGCATCTATACCTACTCATTCTCCTCCATCTGGTCCTCTATCAACAAAACCAGTTGTACCAGAAGTCACCAGCTATAAACCCTCTGCTTCGACTTATGACGTTGACCAAATCATTGAGAACATAACAGCTGAACTCCATGAGCATGAGCCGTCAAAATGTGCTGGTAAAGCATCCTCTTCTCAACTGGTCTCTTTTAAGAACAGGTTACTATCTGATCAAGGTGAACATGAAGAACAAGAATTCCCAGAAGAAAACTGTCAACAAGAGATTCTGACCAGATTTATCACTATGGATCAATCCATTCTGGCTCTTAATCGCAAACATTTTGATCTGAAGGAGGCTGTTCAAACAATAAAGTCTGATCTATGCAAAGATTTTTCTGCCATGCAAACGAGTATTTCCCTCTGACAAGACAAACATAATTCTGTACAACTTAACATGTGCCTTGCCCTCTCGGAGCAAATAACTCGTCTTCAAACAAATGTTGAACGATGAATCGATGCCCAAGGTGCTCAGCTTGCAGAAATTATGGAGTTCCTTGTTTATGGTGATGTCAAAAAAGGGGAAAGAGAGTGACTAAGGGCCATTCAAGAAGCAGAATTATCTATGATGAAAGAATTGAGAGAAAATGAAGAAAGGGCCAAAGCACAGCAAATTTCAAGTCAAAAGAAACATTAATTGTTGTATCCATTTAATTGGTTATTTTGTTGACAATTGTAATTTCATTTACTTAATGAAATACAATGTTTTGTTCTTACTTATCTTTGTAAAATTCAATGTATTGAAAAGCTTTGCAGCTGGGTTTTGTCATCATCAAAAATGGGAAAATTGTTAAGAAATTATTATTACCCAAGAATTTTGGCGTATGACAAAAACAAGACAACACCTCACTGTTTCAAGAAACAGCTGTATTTCGTATATGTAACAAGTATCAGTTCAACCGCCCAGCTCAGCAACTGGAATATATTTCAACCGGCTAAAGCACAAGAAGACTAACCACTTGAATTCTAGTCCGCATACAAATTCAACCGTTTGGATAAAAAGAAGTTTGGACTTGAATGATCTTCCTCAAAACCGGATCATTGAAGAGAGCTATTTATTGCTCAATTATTGAAAGACATTCTCTGACCGGTTCTAGACATTCAAAGAATTACACCGCTTCAAAAATCAACTTATCTCTGCACCAGTCCCAAGAATTATCTGCATTTATTTCATTATCACAGAAAAGAAAGATCAAGTATAGACTACAAAGTTCTGATGCTGAAAAAAGTTACCATAAAAGGGAACTCCTCAAGAAATATAAGTCAAAACTACACTGAGCAAAAAAGAACATTAAATGCATCGATTAAAGAACAATTAATGCTCTTAAAGATGACAGCGACACATCTATTCAAGGGCTCAGATTAACGTTGCTTGTCCTTCCCGACCGTTGGAATAATCGGCTATATTAACTGAGAAGTATTCAAGATGCAGATACAGAGAAAAAACTACTCAATCCACAGCTATAAAATCATCATATGCTTGCATACTTTGAAGATTTAGAGCACACTCAAAGATTACTTGAATCATCGCTCAATCAGCACGCATTGAACAGAAAGATACCCGATCACTCAAGGATCATTTTTGTGCTACTTAAATCAGTTTATTCATATCAATAACCTTTTGGTTATTTGGTTAAGTTGTGGTGTCTGGTGAACTAAATGTTCTTAAAATCCAGACGTGTAAAGTGATCACTAAGAGTTCCAAAACAGGCAGTGTGATAAGTCCTGATTGGAGTGGGCTGTTGCAAAAAGTTTGTAAAGCCAAAGTCTTTTAGTGGAATCCTTCCTGAAGAGGAAGAAGGGGCGACGTAGGAGTATTCAATCTCCGAACATCCATGAAAAGCTTGTGTCGTTTATTTATCGCAAGCACATACTTTTCCAGCTTCATTTTGTTGTTAAGCATGTCATCGCTTTTAAGATGTCATTGGACATTGTGAACCATTTTCCGCACTTAATCGTGGTTCACAATTTCAATCGTTTGAGAAGAATTTTCAACCGCCTCAAAAACGGTTGAAATGAAAGTTTTAAAAGCAAAAATTTGAAAGAGTTCATTCACCCACCCTCTAAACTCTTTCCCGATCCCAACAATGTTCAATTTATCAAGCTTATTAATCAAGGAACCAATGTCAATCATGTTTGAATTTCAATACATTAAAAAGTTTCATTACCACGTATATAAAAGAAAAACTTTATGTGTCCAAACATAAAACTAAAATCAAATTTCGTCTAAAAACGGTGCAACAAAAGTGTTTTCTAAATTCAAATACTAGAAAATAAAAAATCCGTTCCTAAATAAAGTTTTTAAAACACTAACAGTCTTATTTTCACCATCAATTGGCAATCGGCTCCTTAGGCAATCATTTCTTGGCACAACAATTAGCGTATTTGGATAATCCTTCTTCACATGCCTATCGATTCTTTTGTAAAAGAAACAAGTGCTCACTATATATTGTTTCTGTTGCTCCATATTGATGCGATTCTTCGACCACAAAAAGCAAACGCGCTTAAAAACAGAGTCGCGTCCTCAATTCAATGAAACAAAGAAACGGTTGTGTTGTCTTGATCTTTTTGAACAAGTAAGGTTGTAATATTCACCTTTAATTACAAAGAATTTAGCAACAAATATTAACGAAGATAAACAATCAAAATTAAAACGAACCTTCAAAGAACTCATCTTTGACAATCCGAGTGAAGAACAATCGACAAACGTCACATAGTATTAACTTTGATAAATTTGATTTGAGAAACACACAAAGGTGTATACAAAGCCAAGCTTTGAATTTGAGAGAAAAACTCACCAAATATTATAAAACTCAAGAATTCATTCTAAAGTTTGTAAAATTTTGTCCATATATGTTTACAAATGGTAAAAGATATGAAAATCTAATTACCTAAACAATTAGGACTCTAAACTAGGAAATTATGATTCTTTCGTGCAGGCGACGCGCTGGAGCGGTAATGTTTGGCCGCTCTAGCGCCAATGCTTCTGGAATTCACGCGCTGGACAGTGTCTTTGGCGCTGGGGCGGTAATTTTTGGCCGCCCTAGTGTGGAGTGTTCTGGGAAACATGGCACATGACAGTGTCTTTTGCGCTGGGGCGGTATTTATTTCCCGCCCTGGCGCGGGGCTCTTGGGTCCGGGTCTTGATTTGGCCCCTTCTTCATGATTTATCACTTGAATAACATTGAAATATCTTCCAACTTCATTATGCACCGAATTCTTTGAGGCTTCGAATCGCAAGACTTAGCACGTCATGCCCGGCCAGACTCATATCATACTCCTCTTCTTCAAAAAAATTTGTTCTCAAATCTTGGCTATCTAGGCAAAAACGAAGAACGTTAGTAATAAAAAGAATTAAATTATCAACATGTTTACCTTTCAATACTAGATTGTAGGTGATTTCACCCGCGTGCTCTATCATTGTTTGGAATCCCAATTTCTTGGTTACACTCTCCATGTAATCATCAATTACACCAAACATCAAATAACAAGTGACGTGAAATAAAAATGATAATATCTCATTAAGCATCATAAAAATTAAATCCTCCTTTTTTTAGACCTAGTTAACAACACAAAAATTTCCACATAGTGCACAACCATAGTTCACTAGGAATAAGAATTATTTCATTCAACACATAAGAATTAAGCTTAGGTGCCTTTTCCCTATATGGAATGCATCTTTCACTAAACCACTTAACATACCTCTTCATATGCAACCAACACATATAATCATGGATTATATCGATGATGAAAACACTACAATATGCATAACTAGAACGTAACTCATGCAATGAATATAAAATAAAGAATTTATTCTCTTTAAAATTGTATTCATTATAAACATAAAAATTATCATGTCCAACCATCAATCTCTCAAAACCATCACCAAAAAAATATAAATAATGCAAATAGAACACGCTACATGTACGACATATGAAATCATTCAACACAACAGCAGAATTTAGCTCCAATGCATATACATTCTCATAGTCAATAATTCCTATCAATTTAACAACTCGTGAGAAATCAAAACCCACTATATGCACATACAAATTCTCACTATTCTGGAATCTATAAGAATTTGAGACAAGAATAAAACTTAAATTAGGTATCATAACTACCACATTTTCACCCTGTTATCCAAACTCTTGAAACAACTAAACAAGAAATTAAGGTAGCGAAGAAAGTCATACCTCATAGTCGTTGCGGTGACAACTATGCTTACCTCACGGTGATTGCTCTCAACATCACATGGGTCGCCCCATCGCATTGTCTCATCATCAACACTTTTTTGCCTCCTCATCACGACTTCATCAAAATCCTGTAATGGAGAAATAACAATGCGCGGGATTGAACCAGGTATATCATCACAATGACAATAAATCACTTTGTACAAAAGTACATAAAATGGTCTATGCAAGAATAAACAACTCTCTACCTCACTCTTTTGGACCTTCAAATTATTTTTCTTTTCTTTTTTTTGGCCTCTTTTTTTTTCTTTTTTCTCATCTCATCATTTTCTTATTTTTTTCTTTCTATGGCCATCTCACTCTTTTGTTTTCTCTTTCTTTCGGCCATTTCGCATTTATTTTCACTCAATTCATCAAGTGTCTATTGAACCTCAAGGACTCCTTTTGGATTCAATTGAACAAGAGAAGGTTCCTCCAAACATGTATGCAACATATTGTTTTCTTTCCTACTTTATTCCTCCATAGTAGACAAATTAGAAACTTCTTCACCACTCAATATGACACTTTTCGCCTAAAATTATTGAACAATATTCAACTCACTAACTAGCGGAATACCATAATCATCAAATCTAGCCTCAACTTCAGATTCAAGTTCAACTATGACCTCAACTCAAACTCGGATTCAACTACACACTCAACCTCAAACTCGGATTCAACTACAACCTCAATTTCAATTTGCGGTTCAAGCTCAACAGACGACTTTACTACTGTCACCTCCTCACGTGGACATTGGCGGATATCATGCCCAACTGATAAACACCAACACCATGTAATATCACTAATACTAGCATTTAAGTTGTTAAATGTACATTGATATTCGTATTTGGCAGTTTCACGTCTCGGCTCCTTCATTGACCTATCAAGGATTTTCTCTCCTCGGTTTTTATACCCACTATTCTCCTCACATACCCTATCATCATCACAATGCAAATGCAACTCTCTACTTTCTTCAACTCCACTACCTTGTCTATTCTCATCAACATGCCTATTATACGTCTCTTCTTCCTCGCACCGCCTATACCTCTCATGCAGAGGCTTAAATTTCTTCTCCCACATTCTATCCAACCCTCTTAACATTGTTTGAAATTGACGATCGTCAATCATTATACCTGCAAGAAAATGTTAGTAGAAAACAATAAAGAATAAATTTTCCTCACCACGAATCCTCACGGTCACTCCAATAAAAATTCACTTAACTTTGTTTTCCTCACTACAAATCCTCGCACATCACTCCAAGAAATAAACTCTCTCCCTCAATTATTTCACTCGATTTTGAGAATTCTCTTGTAAGATATGATTTCAGGCTTTGTAGCTTGTGTGCATCAAACTCACAAGTTCAAATTTTACGAAACTTGTAAATTGACATACATGGATTGCGTAAAACAAGAAATTTGAAATATTTTTTTTGATTGTGAGAAACACTTGAATATGGCTCCCACAAGAGAATAGAACAAAATAGCAAAACCAATTTATGGGATTTTTTCGAATTTTTTGTATTTTTTTGGATTGCAAAAGGATGGCTGTGCAAACTCGAAAAAAGAAAAAAAAAGACAACGAATGGCTCAAGAACGACGAAGAACGATAGGATCAAATAGATCTGATAACAAACGAAGGATAAACACAGATATGATAATAAAAACGATAAAATTACTTGAATCAAAGGAACCTAAAGCTGTGATACCAAATGATGCGATTCTTCGACCACGAAAAGCAAACGCGCTCAAAAACAGAGTCACACCCTCAATTCGATGAAACAAAGAAACGGTTGTATTGTCCCGATCTTTTTGACAAGTAAGGTTGTAATATTCACCTCTGAATTACGAAAAATTTAGCAAAAAATATTAAAGAAGATAAACAATCGAAATTCAAACGAATCTTCAAAGAACTCATCTTTGACAAAGTGAAGAATAATCGACAAACGCCACAAAGTATTAACTTTGATAAGTTTGATTTTTGAAACACATAAAGGTGTATACAAAACCAAGCTTTGAATTTGAGAGAAAAACTCACAAATATTATAAAACTAAAGAATTCATTCTAAAGTTTGTAAAATTTCTTCCATATATGTTTACAAATAACAAAAGATATGAAAATCTAATTACCTAAACAATTAGGACTATAAACTAGGAAACTATGATTCTTTACGCAGGCGGCGCGCTGGGGCGGTAATGTTTGGTCGCCCTAGCGCCAAGGCTTTTGGAATTCACACATTGGACAGTGTCTTTGGCTCTGATGCGTTTATGTTTGGCCGCCCTAGCGCGGAGTGTTCTGGAAAACATGGCACATGATAGTGTCTTTGGCGCTGGGGCGGTATTAATTGCTCGTCCTAGCGCGGGGCTCTCTAGTCCGGGTCTTGATTTGACCCCTTCTTCATGATTTAGCACTTGAATAACATTGAAATATCTTCCAACTTCATTGTTATGCATGCCGAATTCTTTGAAACTTCGAATCGCAAGACTTAGCGTGTCGTGCTCGACCAGATTCATATCACATGTGCTGTGAAGACCCAGAGTTTTCTTCATTATATATCTATTTTTTTTCTTATTAATGCAATTACCTTGATAGTTAGATGCAAATTAGCACTTTAATCACATCTTGCTTCAATTTCTCCTCATCCTAAATGCATTGCGCGATAAGCTCATTCAAAGTTCACTTTTCATTTTGGGTATTATAACTTATTTTGAATTGATTAAATTGTGCAGGTAGAGAGATCAAAACTAGATGCCCGAGTATGTCTTCCAACAATTCCAACTTGAATGCTTTTAGTCGAGTAACAAGATTTGACATTTTCATTATTTATTTCCTTAAGTTATCTTTTTCTTAGTACCATATTAAGACAAGTTTAGTCAAAATAGTACGTGTCTCGACCTTTTCTTTTGCCACGAAACGATATACTATTTGAGTAAGGAACTTTTTGACATCATTTTTTTCAGGAATTGAACCCCTTATAGTAACTGGAATAGAATGTTTCATAATCATCGTACTCATGCGATTTGATCGCTCCTACTTTTCCAAAAAAAATTTTTGATCAGCAGTTCCTAAACTGAACAAAGGTGCAGGGCAAACTTCCCTTAGTGCATAGTCCAAATCCATGCAGCTGAGCACTATCATAACATGCTCTTTCCATTTCTTAAAGTATGAACAATTAAGTGTTGGAATGTTGTTCAGATTAGTAGCTATAGAAGATGTTATAACAAATAGACCAAACTCACAATAAATTATAGTCCATGCATATATTTACATTAAATAAATCACAAAAATATACGCATGCAGATGGTGGGCCCATAAAAAATTACCTAGCACAATATTGATATGTAGTCTTTGAACAAAAATAACACTTTGTGTTAGGATCGGGAAAGAGTTTAGAGGGGGGGTGAATGAACTCTTTCAAATTTTCTCTTTTTAAAGTGTTGGTTTCGACCATTTTTAGGCGGTTGAAACAATTCTTCTCAAACGGTTGGAAACGTGAACCACTGTTTAGTGCGGAAGAAGGTTCACAATTTTCAATAGAAACTTGAACACGTTAACAAGCTAATTCAACAATTAGAAACAAAGAAAATGCTTGCAATAAGTAAAGTGACACAAAATTTTTTATGGATGTTCGGAGAATGAATACTCCTACGTCACCCCTTCTTCCTTCTTAGGAAGGTTTCCACTTAAAAGACTTTGGTTCTACAAACGTTTTGCAACAGCCCACTCCAATCAAGACTTATCACACTGCCTGTTGGAACTCTTAGTGATCACTTTACACTTCTGGGATTTAAGAACACTTAGTTCACCAGATACCGAAACTAAATCCAATAACCAAAAGGTTACTGATATGAACAATCAGTTTGTTTTGAGTAGCACGAAATTGATCCTTAGAAGATCGAATGTAATGATGTTTAAAGCGTGCTGAAAGAGCGATGAAGTATGTATGCTTTTGATAGCGCTCTGATATTTTTGTGTATACTAGCAACGAGATTTTTAGCTGTTGATCAAGAAGTGGTTTTAGCTAGCACACTCCTTCGTTAATATACGCGATCTTATTAAAGGTCGGAAAGGATGCAGCAACGTTAACCTGATCCACTGAACAGATATGTTGTTGTCGTCTTTATGAGCATTAAATTATCTTTCCTAAAAGCATTTAATGTTCCTTCTGCTCAGCGTAGTTCTGAAGTGCTTTTCCTGAGGAGTTCCCATTATGGTAAGTGTCTTCTTTCATCAGAACTTGATGTCTATACTTGGTCTACCTTTTCTGGGATAGAGACATAAATGCGGATCATTCTTGGACCTGATGTATGTATACGTTGACTTCAAGGCGGTGTAATACTTTGAATGTATTTAAGCCGGTCAGAGAATGTATTTGAGCAATAAATGGTTCTCTTTAATGATCCGGTTCTGATTATCATTAATGTCCAAGCTGAATCTGCTAGCGATCTGAAATAAGCGGTTGAGACTTCTTTGAGCTTTAGCCGGTTAGGAAGAAATTCCGGCTGATGAGCCGAGCGGTTGAACTAATGCATATCTCATATACAAACCGCAGCTGTTTTCGTGTTGTCTTGTTTTTGTTATACACCAAAATTCTTGAGAATAATATTTTCTTAACAATTTCCCCATTTTTGGTGATGACAAAACCTGACTATTAGGCTATGTAACATAATAATTTTGAAGGAGATATATAAGAGCGAAAGTGTTGTATTTCATTAAGTAAATGTAATTAAAATATTCAAAATAACCAACTGTTGTAAGAAAATAAGCAACTAGTTTTTCGTTGGACCTTTTACTTTGTTCCACTGCTTTTGGCCTTGTCTTCTTTTTCTTTCAACTCATGCAATTCTTTCATAACAGATATTTCTGCTTCTTGAATTTCCCTTTGACGCTCTCTTTCCCCTTTTTGATATCACCATGAACAAGGAACTCCATGATTTCTGCAAGCTGAGCACCTTGGGCATCGAGGCGTTGTTCCGAATTTGCCTGAAGGCGAGTCATTTGCTCCGATAGGCCAAGGCAGATGTTAAGATGAGCAGAGTTATGTTTTGCTTGCTGTGAGAGAAAGACTTGTTTCCATGGTGGAAAAATCGTTGCGGAAAGCAGTCTTGACTGATCAAAATTCCTCCTTAAGATCAAATTGTTTGCGATTGAGAGCCAGAATGGATTGATCCATGGTGATTAGTCTTGTCAGAATTTGCTGTTGGCAACTCTCTTCTAGAACTTCTTGTTCTTCAGGTACGTCGTCTTCAGATAATAACCTGTTCTTGAAAGAGACCAGTTGAGAGGAGGATAGCTTACCAGCATGTTCTGATGGTTCAAGCTCATGGAGTTCATCCGTAATGCTCTGAATAATTTGATCAATGTCTTCAGTGGAAGCAGATGGTTTAGATCTGGTGACATCTGTTTCCTCTGGTTTTGCTGGCGGAGAACTCGGTGGAGGAGAATTTGCATACATCGAAGGATTGATCAGCTCAGTTTCATGCAACTCCTTGGGAGAGGCTGTTGGAGAAACCGATTTTTCTTGAAATGTAATAGCTTTATCAAAATCAGATAAAAACTTCTCTGCCTCATCAACAGAAATAGTTTGAGCGGCTGAATGATGAAGTGAAGGCAGTTGTGCAGACGTATAAATGACAGAGATTGTCGGAAGCAATTTGATGGCGTTGTGTTTCAGCACTTGGAAAGTCTACTGGCTTGATTTTTCCAGAAGGAGGCATAGTGTTCTCTTCATTAGCCGGTTGATCTGTTACGGTAATTACTGGTGAAGAAAGTTTAGTGCTTGTACCGGGAGAAGTAGATGAGGAATCCTTATTTGTGGGGATGGCTTGAAACTGTTCAGAGCTGAGATCTTCATGTATTTCCATCAGAGATTCGAATTTTCCCTGTTCTGTAACGGCTGGAAGATTGAGATCCTGTCGCATTAGAGCGACCTTCATATCAAGAGACAATGCGTTCATCTCAAGTTGAGAGATGACAGCTGAATCATCCTTGGCCGTAGGACAAAAAGGATCAAAATTTTTCATTTTCAATTGTATGATTATGCGGAGAGTGCTTTCTTTCATTTGAAGTTCCAGAAAGTCTCGTCGACGTAGAGCGGTTTGGATATCAGATGTCTCTGTCCATTCCAAAATGTACCGTTCAAGCTTAGCGGCTGCTTTTATTTTTCCGGTTTGAAGTAAAGAGTCAAAAGTTACAGCAGTCCGATATTGAACCCAATTATCAAACATCTTCATTTTCTTCTGGACGGCCTCAGTGACACACTCGCTTGTGAGTACTATGGCCGTATGAACTGAATTGCTTCGTGGCGGATTTTCAATCATTACCTGTTTGCCCTTATCTGAGGAGAGAATAATAGGAACTCCTGAATAAGAGGACTCATTATGTGGTTCAGTAATTTGAATTCCTTTCAACTTTGTGGCTGAGATTATAGGGATAGGGGCAAGAACGAGTGGTGCAGAAAGATGTTTGACCAGTCTGATCTTTGCTGGTTTTGAGTGTGCAGTTCTCTTCTTCTTAAAAACTTGAGAGACTGGAACGTCATCCTTGGACTCATCATCGGAACTGGATTTTAGAACCAGTTTCCTTTTGGTTTCTTTGGCTGTTGAAGCGGTCTTGGATGATTTCTTCTGTTTCACGAATTCTTCCCCGGTTTCGGTTTTAATGGGGACTAACTCCTCATCTGCCGGCCGATTCTTTTTGATAAATTTTTCAATCGATAACCAGTTGAAAAGCTTAGTTTTGCCAACTTCTATCATATCAACAGGTTGAACCCCGACATCAATAAGCATATGGAAGATTTGAACCGCAAAACCTTGCGATTGATTTTCTTTGTTGATCATGGCCACCAATATCTTGAAGAGAACGTCAGACCAATTTATCCGCAATTTGGATGAGATAGTGGCCATAACAAGAAATTTTTTCAAGATGATTTTATCATAGGCACCAGCTTTGGCAAGAAGTCCTTTTGCTACGATATCTGCTAACAGTCTGAATTCAATATTTAAGTCGCATTTTTGACATGTTGGATGAGAAATTGGAGAAGATGTGTTTGAGAAGGCACTACGCCATATGTCAATATTTCCGACCGGAAGTGTGGAGAAATTAGTAATACCTTCCATGGGTAAGCTGAACAATTCAGCAAACATCTTCTGTGTGAACAAGAAGTTCTTGTTTTGAACAGCACGAACAATTTCTCCGTTTTTCATGTACGCGGAATCAAAGAATTCCTTCAATAGTGAGTCGGAGTAACTGTAGCGGCAGCCTAGAAAAGAGCGAAGCCCAGAATGTTCTATCGTGCGAAACATGGCTTTCATAGATTTGTTGGGCATGGCAAATATGGACGTAAAGTTAAAAGCGATTGTATTTTGAGCAGCCATTTCGTTGATTTATCGAGAGAGTTTGAATTTAGCACCTGCAAGTTAAGTTCAAACGCGATCGAGTGTAATAGCAAGGTAAGATCAACAAGTTTGCAAATGTAGAGTATGTATGTGCGGTTCAGGTAATCACCAGTCAGTCCACGTAGAGGACTGTTAGTGGAGAGAATTTTGTAAGTTTTGAAAAAAAATTGGGCGGCGGTAAAATCATTTATTTCAAATTTCAAAAATAAAAACCATCACGTCAGTCAGAGGCAGTCGAAAAGTTTGAGTAATTTTTTTTTACGAAATGACGTGGAAGTATTGTGCCCAAGGAAAAATGAACCGTATAAGTAATGTAGTTAGGAGGAAATGGTTGAGAAGTCTATTTAATTAATGACTTAACCATTTTTCCCCCTAAGCATGTGGATTAAAGCTAATCCTGAAAGATGAACCGTCGATGGCTTTCACAGAAAGCCTCTTTAAACTCTAGTGTCTGTCATTATGAGAGAGAGAGAACCTTCATATGGTACTCATCTATAAATACAAGTAGAGGGGTTAGTTTTACAAATATCAGAGATAAAAAAAAAGATATCAGGATGGCGAAGGCAGGCAGTTCAAGTGAGCCAGATCTTGTGAAAGCGTTCATGGAATCGGTGGTGGCTTCCCGCAAGACTGCTCTTGAGGACAGCGTCTTTGAGAAAACGCTGGCAGTCTGGACAGAGGTCAAAGAGCTTCAGTCCTCCCTTGATGAAGGACTAGTTGTTACCTCTAAGGAGGTGACAACTCTGAAGAAATATCAGCAACGTCTTTACGTCACTGATAATGCAGAAGTCTTTTCTGATGATGGCATCTACCTCCTCATGCTCCTAAAATAGCAGAGGACTCTGAGGAGGATTGCCTCCTCGGATGAATTTTTACGTACCTCCACCGGTGGGCTGACCGCTTGGTTGGATAGCTGGTCGAGGGCGGTTGATAATGAAATTATGGTTGTAAGTGGCCGGTTGTTCTAATAAAAATTTCTATTTTGTATTACCGACTGTCTCTTTATATTTTCGTTATTTTCTGCATTACTGACTGAACATACGGAAGAAATAACTATATCAAGATAAATCAATTAATCCAAGCATATTACGGAAATGTGAAAACTTAGCCTCTGGTAATGGTTTTGTGAAAATATCGGCCGTTTGTTGATCCGTATGAACATATTCAAGCCGTATTTCTTTCTTCATGACGTGTTCTCTGATGAAATGGTGTCTGATGTCAGTATGTTTTGTTCGAGAGTGCATAAAAGGGTTGTATGTGATGGCTATTGCGCTGGTATTGTCGCAAAAAATAGGTGACTCAGTAGCTTGGATGCCATAATCTTTTAATTGTTGTTGTATCCATAGCATCTGTGCACAGCAACTTTCAGCCGCAAGGTATTCTGCTTCAGCGGTTGATGTAGCAATTGACGTCTGTTTCTTACTAAGCCATGATAATATTCGCCCAAGAACTGACATGAACCGCTAGTGCTTTTTCTGTCGACTTTGCAACCAGCATAATCTGCGTCTTAGTACCCTACAAGATTGAGACTTGAATCTTTGGGATACCAAAGACCCACATTAGCAGTACTTTTAAGATATTTAAGGATACGTTTAGAAGCAATAAAATGAGATTGCATAGGTTTAGCTCGAAACTGTGCGCATAAAAAAACCGCAAACATAATATCTGGTCGACTTGCAAACAAATATAGCAAAGAACACATTAACCCTCTGTACATTTTTGTGTCCACAGAGATTCCCCTTCGTTTTTATCCAGTTTAATTGATGAACTCATTGGGGTGGAAGCTTGAGATCAATTTTCCATGCCGAATTTTTTTAGCATATCTCGAGTATATTTGGCTTGATTGATAAATATACCATTTTCGGACTGCTTGAATTGCAGTCCTAAAAATTAATTTAATTCGCCCATCATGCTCATCTCAAATCGATCCTGCATCATCTTAGAGAATCTCTCACATAGTTTAGGGTTAGTTGATTCGAAAATAATATCATCCACATATATTTGTACAAACAGTGAATGATCATTTTTTGAGAATCTAAACAGCGTTTTATCAACCGTTCCGATTGTGAAACCATGCTCCAGAAAGAATTTGGTTAAAGTGTCATACCATGCTCTCGGGGCCTGTTTTAGTCCATATAGAGCTTTGTCAAGTTTGTAAAGATACTCAAGGAAAGTGTGATTAACAAAGCCGGGTGGTTGTTCTACATGAACTTCCTCATTTAACAATTCATTCAAGAATGCAGATTTAACATCCATTTGATATACTTTGAAATCTTTAAATGCTGCAAATGCTAAAAATATTCTAATGGCTTCTAACTTGGCTACTGGGGCAAATGATTCATCAAAGTCTATACCCCCCTCTTGTCTATAGCTTTGAGCTACTAGTCTAGCCTAGTTTCTTATAATTAAGCCATTTTCATCCATTTTATTCCTAAACACCCATCTTTTCCCAATCACATGAGTATTATTGGGCCGAGGGACTAGATGCCAAACCTTAATTCTTTCAAACTGACCAAGTTCCTCTTGCATGGCCTCTATCCAATTTGAGCCAAGTAGTGTATCATCGATTTTCTTAGGTTCTATCTGAGATACAAATGCAGCATGCATAAATTCATTTATCATTTGATTTCTAGTTCTAAGAGGAGCAGTCGGGTTACCGATGACCAGTTCGAGTGGATGATCTTTTCTCCACTGGAGACATGGTCCATATGGATTTAGCTCAGTTGGTTGAATGATTTCCTCTTCTTGCTCCGGTGCTTCATCTATTTGTGTATTTTGGGTCTGCTGGTTTCCTCTGGTTCGTGCACCTATTGAGTTTGTTCTTTTGCGGTTGGGTTTTCTTTTGATATGTTTCTCCCTGTTTTTCTCAGATCTACCTCATCATCACTGCTTGCTGCAAGGTTAGTAGCATCAAGATTATTTATTAAATCATGTATACTGTTACTACTATTCTCATGACATATAGAAGATTCATCAAATACAATATGTATAGATTCTTCAATAGTGAGAGTTCTTTGGTTATAAACTCTGTAAGCTTTGCTCACTGCTGAATATCCTAAAAAGATACCATTGTCAGCTTTCATATCAAATGAAGTGAGATGTGTTTTGCCATTTATATGAATAAACGCTTACAACCAAAAATGCCAAAGTATCCAACTTCTGGTTGCTTGCCAGTCCAAATTTCATATGGAGTCTTTTCATGATTTTTGTTGATCATGGACCGGTTTTGAGTGTAACAGGCTGTGTTAATATCTTCTGCCCAAAACCTTTGTGAAATACTAGATTCAGCTTGCATAGTGCTAGCTGCTTCATTTAATGTGCGGTTTCTTCTTTCAGCAACTCCGTTCTGTTGAGGTGATCTAGCCGCTGATAATTCATGCTTTATGTCATGATCTTCAAGATAGGATGACAGGAATTAGTTTAGAAATTCAGTTCCTCTGTCACTTCTGATTCTGTCAATTGCTTCGCTTTTCTCATTCTAAAGTCTTTTGAGCAGCTTGATTAGTTGATCGGCAGTTTGATCTTTGGAGTTTAGAAATGTTACCCATGTAAATCTAGAGAAATCATCAATTACTACGAGAGTGTATTTCTTTCCCCTCAAGCTCGTTACGAGTATCGGTCCAAATAAATCCATATGAAGAAGTTCCAGACATCTTGCTATTGAGTTTCTTCCTCTGCTTTTGAATGTTGAGCGAACTTGTTCTCCTAATTGACAGGCATTGCAAATTTTATCTTTGGCAAAGTCAATGTTAGGAAATCCAGATACAAGTTTAAGTCTGCTAATAGTAGCAATGGATTTAAAGTTAAGATGGTTGAGTCGTTTATGCCAAAGCCAATTTTTATTTCCATTCAAGGCAATAAAGCAAGTAGGTGCATTAAGATAATCATCATTCCATTTGACTTTAAATGTATTTTGCTCTCTATGACCAGTTAACATGATATTACCAGCTGTGATTTTAACAGTGCATAAGAGTTTTTGAAACTCAACGGTATAACCCTTGTCACATAGTTGCCTTATGCTTATCAAGTTATAACATAGATTTTCTACAAGAAGCACATCTTTAATGATAACTTACAAGAAGCACATCTTTAATGATAACTTTGTCGTGGATAATCTTACCTTTACCCACAGCTCTACCTTTAGAATTATCACCAAAGGTGATGGTTGGACCTCTGTAGTTGACTATTTCTGATAGAAGATCTTTGTTTCCAGTCATGTGTCTAGAGCAACCACTATCCAGGTACCAGATGGATTCTTCCAGCTCCTTTTTCTTTGTTGCCTGTGATTATTGAAATAAGAGATTGGTACCCTTTCTATTTGGGTCCTGAGTTTATTAGTCCTTTAGAAATCCACACTTGAATTATCCTGAAGGATTTTTCATGATGTGTCCTAAAGTAAGTGCTGTTGTGAGCATAATCAAGTGGTGTAGTTTGTTTCGACCGTCTGACATTGTCACTCAATCGGTACCTCTTTTGAACAGGTCGGCTATTGTGGTGATGGTTAGGTCTAGTTTTTGAACGATTTCCGATTGACCCTGACTTTCTGCTGGCCCAACCTGAACCGTTGTGAGCGGTTGTATTTGGCCTGCATCTGAGCCATGATCGGTTGGTTTTAACATTCTCAATTTCGACGTATCCTAAACCACATCGCCTTCTGTTATTTTCAAGATTTACATTCTGAGTACCTTGATCTTCAGTCTTATCATGTTCATATACCGTACTAGATCTGACAAATTTAATTGGTTTTAAACTATCTTTCTCTAGTAACGGTTGAGTTGATCCTCCAGAGGTGCTGTATTCATTAATGCCATAACCTAGTCTGGTTCTGTCTCTGATCGGTTTCTGCATTTCATGCATCCTATTAAGAGAAACAGAGGACTTGTTCCAAGTGTTGATTGTATTTATCAACCGTTTATGTGAGGGCCCGTATTTGTTATTCATAATTTTGCGGAATTATTAAAAATTTTCTCTTTAAATAAATAAACTTGCAACGTATAAAAACTTTCATAAAATAACCCTAACGGTTTAACATAAACATAGCAGCGGAAACTGAATAATGTTTTAAACAATAACTTAAAATATATAAAAGTTATAACAAGAGTTTGAACATAAAACTGAATAACTAAACGTGAGGTCCTCGGGTTCGTACTACCAGCCGATCCGAGCTAACTCACTGGTCCCCGCCCTCAGCCTCTGCATCGTCAGTACCTACATCAATCAAGTCTAGTGAGTCTAAAGACCCAGCATGCATATATCATGAATAACAAGTAAATATATCATAAAATCGCCTGCAACGTAAAAATATCGTATCGTAAAGCGTAACGTGAAAATAGTATCGTGAGAAATTATAAATACGTGCATATCTGAAAATCATACGTAAAAGCTTCGCTCGATAGAGCTCTGTCATAACACATCATATCGTAATTTTTCTGTAGGGATAATGTTCTACGCAAGTGGCCCATAACATAACATGCACGTCTGATCAGACTAAACCACAGTATACTGGGCGGTAGAGATCATCACAGCCCTTGAAATAGATATCCAGTACCCATACATAATCGTAAACCGGTCGTAAGTCACCGGGTGAAGAAATCCCATAAGCGTAAGGTGACCACAAGACATATCGCATATATCTCAAAAATAAACATTTTCTATTTTATGCACGTAATATAATTATTATCCTGTTTTAATTTATCAATTAAGTTGGATCGTTCCCAGGCTCTCTACGATCTAATTCTAACATGAGACACATGCAAATAATCTCAACTTGACCAACACTTCATATTCAAACTAAAAACGAGACAATTACGCCCAACAAACTTAGTATTTCCGTACCAACCCGAACCAACATCGAACCATCAGTTTAGTCATGATTAAAATACACCTAAAATACTGGAAAATATATACCAAGGGCTGTAATGCACGAAAATTGTGCATGGAGGCCAAAATCATGAAACGCTCTTTCGAGAGTCACTTTGGCACATTGAACCGTAAATTCTCGTACGACCTCTAAACTTAACAAAATCACAAACGGCCAAAAACATGACCTTCCTAACTCAATAAGGTACTGTCCAGTTCAAGGCCATAGACTAAAAGCCAACCAAGAACTCGTACATGACCTCTGAACCGAAGCCCAATCTGCTGTAAAATTCCAGCGGCAGCAGCTTTGCTTGTGTTGGTTCGTTTACAAGGCTAATGGTCATTGGGGCTTGAACCACCAACCAGAGCATCTTACCAACATCCTAAGGTGTGGCTTGAACCATGGATAAGGGCCCTAGGCCAACCAAAATCCAAGCAACCACCCAAAACAATCCAAAGCTTCACCCGAGAACACATATGCTGTACCGTGGGGAGTGTTGCTTGTTCTTGCTGTCATGTATCATTCCAGTGGCCATATGATCGACCATGGCATGATCTAAACATCATGATGTATTGTGTGAACCATGGCTAAGGGCTAGAAGCCAACGAAGATCCACCCAAACACCTAGGACAATACAAAGCTCAAACCGAGAACACACCTCACACGCGTGGGGTGTCTTGCTTGTTTTGCTGTCAAATGAAGGATCCAATGGTTATGAGGTTAACCATGGTCCATGCTAGACATGCTAAGGTGTTGTATGAGTCATGGCTAAGGGCTAGAAGCCAACCACAACCCACTTGACACCATAAATTCGAAACTCAACACACACAACCAAAACCAGAAAAATGAATACCGATGGGGCGCTGTTCTTGTTTTATTTTTAAAACCGATGGGACCCTGAACCAAGCCATGAAAGGTCGTCTTGGTCACGTCCTAGACATGCTGAGGAAGTGTTCAAACCATTGTTATAGGCCTTAGGCCAAACAAGAACCGAACCCTTGCCTTAGACAAACAAGAATCAGAAATTGAGACTCGAAATGGCAGCTATGGGAAGTTGCTGTCAAATCTCTTCCTCCAGTGTATAGGGGCTGGAACCAATGGACTAACATGACCCTAACATGTCCTAGTACATGTCTATATACAGCCTTGAGTGCCTGGAACCGAGCCAACCCCTGAAATCACAAAACCAACAACAACCGTGAAGCATGAAGGTGGCCGAGAAAAAATTATGCACAGATTTTTTTCTAATGTTCTTGACATGATTTCGGTTTTGTCATGGATCAAGCACATGTAATGGTTTAAAAATAGATATATAACTTGATTGAAGAGCAAAGAAATAATATAGACATGCCTTAAGTTGTTTTTACAATAAACAACACAATACGTCGGATCGGGAGACACTGCAACGAAAATGAAGACACCTTGCTATTGTTGTTGTCTTGGCCAAGAATGGGAGCTTCTAATTCTCTAATATTTCGTTCTAGGGGAAGTGAAGAAGATGGTGAAGACTTGTGGTCAAATATGGTGTGCATGGGGGAGTAAATTATGCCAAGTTGGGGGGAAAAACATGCATGTTGATTGGTTGGCCTTTGTTTTCTTGTTGTTGAGAGTTAAATGGTATTCATTGGAATTGTGTGGAGTGGAGATGACCGAGACTTGTCTTCTCAATTAGTGTAAGATTTTATTTAAGTTTTGCTAAGTAAAATCCTATGTTAGATAAGCTTGATTAAAAGTTAATTAAGCACAATCTAGATGAATTAAGAAGCCTATAATTAAATTGGTGATTAATTAATTAAAGTAGACTTAAATCCACTTGATTTCAACAAAATAAATTATTTCTTAGCTCGGAATAAATTTAGGAATATTTTTGGATCATAAAATTCATCTCCAATTTTCTATCTCCGGTCCGGTCTCGCTTAAATATCTAAAAAGCTAAAACTTGAAATACGCGATTTAAAATCCTTAAAAATACGTAAATGATTTAAATGCAATTAAATCAATCATTTCTTAAAAAATAACCATTTAAAATTAAATAATAGAAATTATGCACATATATACGCATATTGGTTTTTCGGATATTACAACACTTTCCCCCTTAAATAAAATTTCGTCCTCGAAATTATAACTCACCGAATAAATTTGGAAAGCGACTCCGCATCTCTGACTCTGACTCCCAAGTAGCTTCCTCATCGGAATGATTAAGCCACTTGACCTTCACTGATTTGATCACCTTGTTCCGAAGCTTCTTCTCCTTACGGTCTAAGATCTGCACTGGTCTCTCTTCATAAGACAAGTTTGGAGAAAACTGCAACGGCTCAAAGTTCAACACATGAGAAGGGTTCGCTAAATACTTCCTCAACATCGACACATGGAACACATTGTGTACTCCGGCCAGATTTGGCGGAAGAGCAACACGATATGCTAATGTACCAACTCTGTCGAGGATCTCAAATGGTCCGATGAACCTCGGACTAAGCTTCCCCTTCTTTCCGAATCTCATGACACCTTCATCGGTGCTATCTTCACGAAAACATGGTCACCAACGACAAACTCTAGATCTCTCCTCCTCCGGTCGGCATAACTCTTCTGTCTACTCTGAGCAGTCCTCATCCTATCACGGATTACGACTACTAGATCAGCAGTCTGCTTGAACGATCTCTAGTCCTAACTCTGATCTCTCGCCTACTTCATCCCAATGAATAGGCGATCTACACTTCCTTCCGTACAGTGCTTCATAAGGAGCCATACCTATAGACGACTGAAAGCTGTTGTTATAGGTAAACTCCACTAATGGCAACTTCGATTCCCAGCACCCTGAGAAATCGATAACACAAGCACGGAGAAGATCTTCCAAGATCTGAATAACTCTCTCTGATTGACCATCTGTCTGAGGGTGAAAAGCTGTGCTAAACAACAACTTCGTACCCAACGCTGAATGTAGACTCTTCCAAAATGAAGAAGTTAATCTCGGATCTCTGTCAGAAACAATAGAGACTGGGATACCGTGCAATCGGACTATCTCACGGATATATAACTCGGCATACTGAATCATGGAGAAAGTCGTCTTAATAGGCAAGAAATGCGCTGACTTGGTAAGACGATCAACAATCACCCATATAGCATTCGAACCTCTAGCCGACTTCGGTAAACCAACCACGAAATCCATGTTAATGTTCTCCCACTTCCACTCAAGAATAGGAAGTGGCTTGAGTAAGCCAGCTGGTCTCTGATGTTCAGCTTTCACAAGCTGACAAGTCAAACACTCGGATACAAATCTCCGGATCTCTCTCTTCATACCGGGCCACCAATATAACATCTGCAGATCCTTGTACATCTTCGTACTCCCAGGATGAATAGAGTACGGGGATATGTGGGCCTCAGCTAATATGTCTGCTCGAATAGAATCGCTGCTAGGAACACATATCCTATCTGGATAACGAACAATGCCATCACTCACTGTGTACAAAACACTGCCCTTCACCTCATCTCTCTGCCTCCACTTCGCCAACTGCTCATCAGATGACTGACCGCTGCGAATACGGTCTAATAAAGAAGACTTAATCGTCAAAGTAGATAGACGGGGAACTCTATCTCGAGTATAAATCTCTAGATCAAATCTCTGAATCTCACTCTGAAGAGGTCTCTGAACTGTCAAATGAGCCATCACTGCGACTTTTTCGGCTCAAAGCATCCACTACTACATTAGATTTACCAGGATGGTAGCTAATGTCACAGTCATAATCCTTGACTAACTCCAACCAACGCCTCTGACGCATATTCAACTCTTTCTGCGTGAAGAAGTACTTGAGGCTCTTGTGGTCGGTAAAGATCTGACACTTCTCTCCGTATAGATAATGCCTCCAAATCTTCAAGGTAAATACTACAGCAGCTAACTCAAGATCATGAGTAGGGTAGTTCTTCTCGTGGATCTTCAACTGACGAGAAGCATACGCTATTACTTTCCCATGCTGCATCAACACTGCGCCTAGACCGAGCTTCGAAGCATCGGTATACAATACAAAATCTCCGGGCCCTGAAGGCATGGCCAAGATCAGCGCTGAAATAAGAGCTTGCTTCAAAGAATCAAACTCTTCTAGCACTCATCGCTCCACACGTACTTAGCATTCTTCTTAGTCAATGATGCGAGTGGAACTGCGATAGAGGAGAAACTATGAATAAACTTCCGATAGTATCCTGCTAGACCAAGGAAACTACGGATCTCTGATGCACTCTGCGGCACCTCCCAATCTCTGACTGTCGCAACCTTCGCTGGGTCTACCTCAATGCCACTGCTAGATATGATGTGGCCTAGAAACGCCACTTTCTCTAACCAGAACTCGCACTTGCTGAACTTAGCGAACAGCTTGTGCCTCTGCAACGTCGGCAATACTGCGGTCAGATGCCTGTTGTGATCCTCTTGACTCTTTGAGTAGACGAGAATGTCGTCTATGAATACAATAACGAACTGATCAAGATACGGCTGAAATACACGATTCATGAGATCCATAAAGATCACCGGTGCATTCGTCAGACCGAACGGCATCACAAAGAACTCGAAGTGCCCATAACGAGTCCTAAAAGCAGTTTTAAAAGTATCGGCGTCTTTCACCCTCAACTGGTGATATCCGGAACGCAGATCTATCTTGGAGAATACTGAGGCTCCCTGCAACTGATCAAACAAATCCTCGATCCTCGGAAGTGGGTATTTATTCTTCACTGTAACCATGTTCAACTCCCGGTAGTCAATGCAAAGCCTCATAGATCCGTATTTCTTCTTCACGAATAAGACAGGCGCGCCCCATGGAGAGAAACTCGGGCGAATAAACTCCTTGTCAAGAAGCTCCTGAATCTGTTTCTTGAGCTCAACCATCTCTGACGGTGCTAATCTGTATGGCGCCTTAGAGATAGGCGCGGTACCTGGCATAAGATCGATCGAAAACTCAACCTCTCATACCGGTGGTCTACCAGAGACGTCATCGGAAAAAACGTCTGAAAAGTCCCTGACAACTGGGACATCTGCAACTGACTGGCTGGGGACCTCGGGAACAAATATAATGGTCGCAATGAATGCTCGACAACCCCTATGCATGAGCTTCCTAGCCTGAATACAAGATATCATGATAGGCAAATTAAAGTACCGGTCAGGCTCAAATAGGAATTGCTCCCTTCCAAGCGGTCGTACAAGAACAGATCTCCGCTGAAAATCAATAAGTACTCTGTTCTTGTGCAGCCAATCCATCCCAAGGATAATATCGAACTCTGGCATTGGCATCACAATCAAATCCGCATAGACAAGATTTGCATGAAGCTCGAGGTCTATGTCTCGTAATACGCTAGTCGCTGCCATCTACTCGCCAGATGGAATAACCACAGAATACGCCACATCCAATCCAATCGTATTGACCTCGATGGAATTCGCAAAGGTCTCAGATATGAATGAATGAGTGGCCCTTGAATCAATCAAGGCGTTCGTAGAAGCTCCGCCTATAAATATTCTTCCTGAAAGGTTGGAACAACTATCTAAACCCAATAATTTACCAGAATTAATCCTATAGACATGCAAAGGTCAAAGTTCTTCTAACTTATATTCCCCAAAACGACCCGAATAGAACATGCAATCTTATCACAATTTCTAAGTTCAAATCTTATAACCCCATAATTCAAAGCAATTAATCCCAAAACGCTGAATAAAATATGCTAAAATTTTTCCAAATATAAACTTAAAGATTTAAGATACCTGTCAAGAGCATAGTCCCTGGGTTCGCCTCCGCTGCATGGAGTGCAAACACTCTGCCCTGAGTAAGCAATGTCCCCTGAGGACAATCCTTTAGCAAATGGCCAGTACCGCCACACTTGAAACACTTCCCAGAGCCATACATGCAAGTTCTGGTATGGCGGCGTGTGCACCTGGCACAGACCGGGTACTCCTGCCTCCTCAGGACCACACGTCCCTGCTGCTGCTGCTGATCTCTGCTCCTTGATGGGCCATGGAAAGGCCTCTTATGCTGCTGCTGCTGATCTCTGCTCCTTGATGGGCCATGGAAAGGCCTCTTATGCTGCTGCTGCTGCTGCTGAGGAGGGCGGTGGGGCGCCTGAAATGGACGCTTACCCTGGCGGTCATTCTCGATATCTCTCTGATCCTGCTCTGCAGCAAGAGCTCTAGAGACAGCGACCTCATATGTCGTAGGGCCAGCAACCCTAACATCACGGCGCAAGATCGACCGCAATCCATCCATGAAATGCCTAAGTCTGGCACCCTCGTCGTTCGCGATCAGGGGTACAAAGTGACAACCCCTCTCGAACTTACGGATAAACTCCGTAACAGTCATGTCACCCTATCTCATGGTCATAAACTCCCTGGTCAACCTCGAACGCACGTCATCAGTAAAATACTTAGAGAAGAATACCTCTCTAAAGCGCGTCCAACTGAGAGTAGCTAGATCCAGAGCTACAGATGCGCCCTCTCACCATAGACGGGCGTCTTCTCCAAAAAGATAGGTCGCACAGCGGACCCTGTCAACATCCTGCAGCTCCATAAATCTGAAAGTAACCTCTAGGGACTTAATCCATCCCTCAGCAACCATGGGATCAGACGTCCCAGTGAACTCCTTCGGGTTCATCCTCATGAACTGCTCACATATAGCCTCGGGTCTAGGCGGCCTTGCTACCGCTGCAGCATTGTTCCCCGCAAACTGTGCGAAGAACTGAAGTCATACCCGCCATCATCTGGGTATGCATATCAGGTGGTGGAGGAGGTGGCGGTGGACCTCTATCCTCATAACGGTTCTGAGTCTCATCAGCCTCGCTCTCAGCACCCCTCAGGCTGTCAATAGCTCGTCTAGGAGGCATACTGTACCAGGTAAAATCCTTACGTAACCAATCATGCATAATTCTACTATTTTTCTTGAAATTTAAATATATATTTGCTAAAACATAATCTGGACATAAAATATTTTTTTTTATGAGAATATACTGATAAAATATTTCAGGAGAACATGCTGGTAAACTATTTCATGGTAAAAAAATTGTAATACGTGAAAGTAGGACTTACAGACTGAAGACGTGACTTCGTGAGCTTCTCGAGATCAGTAGTAAGTACAACCCTTTACAAGAAACATCGCTCTGATACCAACTGTGAGGGCCCGTATTTCGTATTCATAATTTTGCGGAATTATTAAAAATTTTCTCTTTAAATAAATAAACTTGCAACGTATAAAAATTTTCATAAAATAACCCAACGGTTTAACATAAACATAGCAGCGGAAACTGAATAATGTTTTAAACAATAACTTAAAATATATAATAACAAGAGTTTGAACATAAAATTGAATAACTAAACGTGAGGTCCTCGGGTTCGTACTACCGCCGATCCGAGCTAACTCACTGGTCCCCGCCCTCAGCCTCTGCATCGTCAGTACCTACATCAATCAAGTCTAGTGAGTCTAAAGACCCAGCATGCATATATCATGAATAACAAGTAAATATATCATAAAATCGCCTGCAACGTAAAAATATCGTATCGTAATGCGTAACGTGAAATTAGTATCGTGAGAAATTATAAATACGTGCATATCTGAAAATCATACGTAAAAGCTTTGCTCGATAGAGCTCTATCATAACATATCATATCATAATTTTTCTGTAGGGATAATGTTCTACGCAAGTGGCCCATAACATAACATGCACGTCTGATCAGACTAAACCACAGTATACTGGGCGGTAGAGATCATCACAGCCCTTGGACTGGATATCCGTACCCATACATAATCGTAAACCGATCGTAAGTCACATGGTGAAAAAATCTCATAAGCGTAAGGTGGCCACAAGACATATCGCATATATCTCAAAAATAAACATTTTCTATTTTTATACACGTAATATAATTATTATCCTGTTTTAATTTACCAATTGAGTCGGATCGTTCCCAGGCTTGCTGCGACCTAATTCTAACATGAGACACATGCAAATAATCTCAACTTGACCAACACTTCATATTCAAACTAAAAACGAGACAATTACGCCCAACAAACTTAGTATTTCCGTACCAACCCGAACCAACATCGAACCATCATTTAGTCATGATTAAAATACACCTAAAATACTGGAAAATATATACCAAGGGCTGTAATGCACGAAAATTGTGCATGGAGGCCAAAATCATGAAACGTTCTTTCGAGAGTCACTTTGGCACATTGCACCGTAAATTCTCGTACGACCTCTAAACTTAACCAAATCACGAACGGCCAAAAACATGACCTTCCTAACTCAATAAGGTACTGTCCAGTTCAAGGCCATAGACTAAAAGCCAACCAAGAACTCGTACATGACCTCTGAACCGAAGCCCAATCTGCTGTAAAATTCCAGCGGCAGCAGCTTTGCTTGTGTTGGTTCGTTTACAAGGCTAATGGTCATTGGGGCTTGAACCACCAACCAGAGCATCTTACCAACATCCTAAGGTGTGGCTTGAACCATGGCTAAGGGCCCTAGGCCAACCAAAATCCAAGCAACCACCCAAAACAATCCAAAGCTTCACCCGAGAACACATATGCTGTACCGTGGGGAGTGTTGCTTGTTCTTGCTGTCATGTATCATTCCAGTGGCCATATGATCGACCATGGCATGATCTAAACATCATGATGTATTGTGTGAACCATGGCTAAGGGCTAGAAGCCAACGAAGATCCACCCAAACACCTAGGACAATACAAAGCTCAAACCGAGAACACACCTCACACGCGTGGGGTGTCTTGCTTGTTTTGCTGTCAAATGTAGGATCCAATGGTTATGAGGTTAACCATGGTCCATGCTAGACATGCTAAGGTGTTGTATGAGTCATGGCTAAGGGCTAGAAGCCAACCACAACCCACTTGACACCATAAATTCGAAACTCAACACACACAACCAAAACCAGAAAAATGAATACCGATGGGGCGCTGTTCTTGTTTTATTTTTAAAACCGATGGGACCCTGAACCAAGCCATGAAAGGTCGTCTTGGTCACGTCCTAGACATGCTGAGGAAGTGTTCAAACCATTGTTATAGGCCTTAGGCCAAACAAGAACCGAACCCTTGCCTTAGACAAACAAGAATCAGAAATTGAGACTCGAAATGGCAGCTATGGGAAGTTGCTGTCAAATCTCTTCCTCCAGTGTATAGGGGTTGGAACCAATGGACTAACATGACCCTAACATGCCCTAGTAAATTTCTAGATGCGGCCTTGAGTGCCTGGAACCGAGCCAACCCCTGAAATCACAAAACCAACAACAACCGTGAAGCATGAAGGTGGCCGAGAAAACATTCTGCACAGATTTTTTTCTAATGTTCTTGACATGATTTCGGTTTTGTCATGGATCAAGCACATGTAATGGTTTAAAAATAGATATATAACTTGATTGAAGAGCAAAGAAATAATATAGACATGCCTTAAGTTGTTTTTACAATAAACAACACAATACGTCGGATCGGGAGACACTGCAACGAAAATGAAGACACCTTGCTATTGTTGTTGTCTTGGCCAAGAATGGGAGCTTCTAATTCTCTAATATTTTGTTCTAGGGGAAGTGAAGAAGATGGTGAAGGCTTGTGGTCAAATATGGTGTGCATGGGGGAGTAAATGATGCCAAGTTGGGGGGAAAAACATGCATGTTGATTGGTTGGCCTTTGTTTTCTTGTTGTTGAGAGTTAAATGGTATTCATTGGAATTGTGTGGAGTGGAGATGACCGAGACTTGTCTTCTCAATTAGTGTAAGATTTTATTTAAGTTTTGCTAAGTAAAATCCTATGTTAGATAAGCTTGATTAAAAGTTAATTAAGCACAATCTAGATGAATTAAGAAGCCTACAATTAAATTGGTGATTAATTAATTAAAGTAGACTTAAATCCACTTGATTTCAACAAAATAAATTATTTATTAGCTCGGAATAAATTTAGGAATATTTTTGGATCATAAAATTCATCTCCGATTTTCTATCTCCGGTCCGGTCTCGCTTAAATATCTAAAAAGCTAAAACTTGAAATACGCTATTTAAAATCCTTAAAAATAACGTAAATGATTTAAATGCAATTAAATCAATCATTTCTTAAAAAAATAACCATTTAAAATTAAATAATAGAAATTATGCACATATATACGCATATTGGTTTTTCGGATATTACAGTTTATTTTCTTTTAACGTGGCATGGAACAATCTTCGCAGGTCATCGTTCTGAGCCATTAACAGACTTAACTTTACTCTCAAACTATCAACCTCTTTTTGCTACGAACAGCTATAGAGAGTTAACTTGTTTTTCAAGTTTTGTTTTTCTGTTTTGGCTTCATTGAACTGCTGTGATAGCCTCTTAAACTCATTTACCATATCGTGAAGTGCGGTGACAATATCTTCTCGTGTGAATTCATCAGAGTTAAAGTCAAATACCATTTTATCGGTAGATTCTTGATCTTCTTTGGCCATGAGACATTCTACTTTCTCATCTTCGCTTTCACTTGAAGATTCTTCAGAGATGGATTTTTCAGATTCTGATTCAGCCCATTTGCCTTTATCTTCTTCTGCAACTAAGACTCGCTGACTCTTCTTTTTGATGAATCTTTTTTGTCTTTAACTCGTCTTCTGTCACTTGATTTCTTTTCATCTTTTCTTGTCTTGTTGCATTCTGCAATAAAGTGTCCTTTCTTTCCACAGTTAAAATAAGTTTGACCATCATCAGTATGGTCCTTGTTGAAGTGAGGTTTATTCATCTGTGATTGATTCTCACTCATGAATTTACTGAATTTTTAACAAATAAAGACATGGCTTCATTGCTTAATTGCTCGGCTGATTTCTTACTTGTGGACTCTTCGGCCGGAAGAGTCACTGTGGTAGCTGCCAATGCCTTCGTTTGTTGCGAGGTGGATGGTTTTTCTTCAGTTCGTATCCCAAGCTCGAACTCATACGCTTTAAGGTCGGCGAAGAGGTCATGAAGTTCCATCTTGTTTAGATCTTTGGATTCTCGCATTGCTATAGTCTTTATGTCTCATTCTCTGGGAAGAGCTCGCATAACCTTCAAGGCAAATTCACGATTAGAATAATCTTTTCCTAATGAAATGAGTTCGATGATAATACCGCTGAACCGTTCATCAAATTCTACCAGAGTTTCTCTTGGCTTCATTTTCGCATTATCAAACTTCTGGATGGCAACAGTTAACTTGTTTTCTTTCGCCTGATTGTTGCTTTCACATAGTTAAGTGAGTTTTTCCCATATCCTTAGCAATAGTGCAAGTTTTGATTTTGGCAAACATATTTTTGTCCAGAGTCTTGTAGAGGATGTATTTTGCAACGTTATCCAGATTTGCCTTCTTTTTGTCTTCAGCTGTCCATTCGGATCTGTGCTTTTCTACCATCTGAGGAGCACCTTCGATTGTAGTGGCAGCTGTATTAACTTTCAAGATTTTCATCGGCCCATCAGTGATAATATACCACATATCATCATCTTGAGCTACTAGATGTGCCTGCATACGAATTTTCAACTCGTCATAATCTTCTATAGAAAACATCGGAATTTTATTGAAAGAAGTCATAAGTGTTCAAAAAGATATCAGTGTTTGAGAAAACCCCGCTCTGATACCACTTGTTAGGATCGGGAAAGAGTTTAGAGGGGGAGTGAATGAACTCTTTCAAATTTTCTCTTTTTAAAGTGTTGGTTTCGACCGTTTTTAGGCGGTTGAAACAATTCTTCTCAAACGGTTGGAAACGTGAACCACTGTTTAGTGCGGAGGACGGTTCACAGATGTGTTGCTATCGTAGTGGCAGCTGTATTAACTTTCAAGATTTTCATCGGCCCATCAGTGATACTTTACCACATATCATCATCTTGAGCTACTAGATGTGCCTGCATACGAATTTTCCACTCGTCATAATCTTCTTTAGAAAACATCGGAATTTTATTGAAAGAAGTCATAAGTGTTCAAAAAGATATCAGTGTTTGAGAAAACCCCGCTCTGATACCACTTTTTAGGATCGGGAAAGAGTTTAGAGGGTGAGTGAATGAACTCTTTCAAATTTTCTCTTTTTAAAGTGTTGGTTTCGACCGTTTTTAGGCGGTTGAAACAATTCTTCTCAAACGGTTGGAAACGTGAACCACTGTTTAGTGCGGAAGACGGTTCACAGAAGTGTTGGTTTCGACCTTCTTTAATATATGCGATCGATCGGAAAGGATGCAGCAACGTTAACATGATCCACTGAACAGATGTGTTGCTATCGTCTTTATGAGTATTAAATGATTTTTCATAAAAGCATTTAATGTTGCTTCTTATCAGCGTAGTTCTGAAGTGCTTTTCCTGAGGAGTTCCCTTTATGGTAACTGTCTTCTTTCATCAGAACTTGAAGTCTATACTTGGTCTATCTTTTCTGGGATAGAGACATAAATGCGGATCATTCTTGGACCTGATGTATGTATACGTTGACTTCAAGGCGGTATAATACTTTGAATGTATTTAAGCCGGTCAGAGAATGTCTTTGAGCAATAAATGGTTCTCTTTAATTATCTGGTTCTGATGATCATAAATGTCCAAGCTGAATCTGCTAGCGGTCTGAAATAAGCTGTTGAGACTTCTTTGAGCATTAGCCGGTTAGGAAGATATTCCAGCTAATGAGCCGAGCGGTTGAACTAATGCATATCTCATATACAAACCGCAACTGTTTTCGTGCTGTCTTGTTTTTGTCATACTCCAAAATTCTTTGGAATAATATTTTCTTAACACTTTCTAAGTGGCGCATTTACATATCATGGTTATTGAATATTGATAATAAATTCGACCAACAATATGCCTTTATTTGGACCGACAATTGCAGGCATGGATAAATATAAAATTATCACATATTCATTATGTAACGCCCCAGATTCGACGACTGTCCTCACTGTATCAAGACGAGTCTTTCCAGCGTGCTTATGTCCTCACTCACACGCACCCTGGGAAACTTCCCAGGAGGTCACCCATCCCAAAATTGCCCCAAGTCAAGCACGTTTAACTTTGGAGTTCTTATGTGATGAGCTACCGAAAAGAAGATGCACCTTCGTGATATGAGTAGTACAAATCAAATCTTTTAAGCCCTCTTCAATTGTACAGTCCATTACATTGAACAGTCTCGGAATCCCTCTCATTCCCGTGTGGGTTCGGTTCATTCATGTTCCCTTCACCTAGAAGCCTGCCAGGAGCCGCTCATTGTCCGTGCAACTGATGGCACCGGCGATCACCCCCCGCCCTCTTCGGCCCCGGGCCTCACATGCCCACCAGCTTCCGCTTGGTTCGTCCCCGAACCACACCGTACTAAGAGAGGTCGGCTCTGATACCACTTGTAACGCCCCAGATTCGACGACTGTCCTCACTGTATCAAGACGAGTCTTTCCAGCGTGCTTATGTCCTCACTCACACGCACCCTGGGAAACTTCCCAGGAGGTCACCCATCCCAAAATTGCCCCAAGTCAAGCACGTTTAACTTTGGAGTTCTTATGTGATGAGCTACCGAAAAGAAGATACACCTTCGTGATATGAGTAGTACAAATCAAATCTTTTAAGCCCTCTTCAATTGTACAGTCCATTACATTGAACAGTCTCGGAATCCCTCTCATTCCCGTGTGGGTTCGGTTCATTCATGTTCCCTTCACCTAGAAGCCTGCCAGGAGCCGCTCATTGTCCGTGCAACTGATGGCACCGGCGATCACCCCCCGCCCTCTTCGGCCCCGGGCCTCACACATTATCACATATTCTGTTAAAATTTGGCCAGAAAATGATATTAATCTGGACTGATCATTTTCCGTATAAATTTAATATAATTTAATATCATATTATATTTCTACAATCTAGCAAAACAATAATATTTCTTTGGGCCGATTAATTTCCGCATAGTTTTAATACACCTTAAAACCATATGATTATGTGCTTATAATCTGAAAAAAAATAGTTTTTCTTTGGGCCGACTATTTTTTGCAAAATATAAATGCACTTGAAGAATATATATTGTACCTAAAATCTGGTCGGAAAATAATTTTCTTTTGAGCCGATTGTTTTCCACATAAATTTAGATGCACTTTAAAATTATCTATAGTGTTTGCAATTTGACCAAAAAATGACTTTCCTTTGAGCCGGATATTTTTTGCATAAATTGAAACATAATTTATTTTGAACTTTAACAATATATTTCAAGATTGGACAACCACACAAGGTCTTAAATTCAACCAAAAATGCACAAATCATAACTCTAGTGCTTTCCGGCATCCACCGGTGGCATAGTAGTCGACCAGTCACGGAGTTTAAGCGAGTAACTTCAATTGTGGGATTTGGATTCCTTATGCGTGATTAATTTCAAAACTAGAGATAAGGTTTGAACAAAAATTTGATTTAGAATTTTGGGGATTTCAAATTTTGACCATATTTGTTCAGATTTTGATTTCCCCACAAAATTGATTTGAATTATTCATGAAAATAATATATTAATTTTTTCAGATATCAAATAATTCGAATTTTCACGATCAATCAATAAACAAAATTTCTCATAATTCAACATGAACGCGACTCTGATACAACTTGTTGGATATTTAATAAAATAAATATAAAAATCATGTGATTAAATCCACATATCACAACACCTCAGGAATTTATGTCGAAATATCAGAAAATATAAATGACATAAACACGTACCAAAATCCATTGATTGATCTACCGTTGGAGTTACCCAATGTGAGTTTTTCTATTTGGATTTGCTGAATCTCCCAAGGCAACAGAGAATCGACCACCTAGTTCTTGCCTTAGATGAGAGAACTAGAGATATTTAGAATATGTGTGACATATATATTCTGTATTATTCTATGTGTCTCGGGGACCATAACCTTATATAAAATTAACAGTCTTCGGCCCATCATAGAAGACTTAATTGGGATGAGTTTCTACACATAAAATGGACCATACCAATTTATTTAATGTTTTGGAAACCCATAATTAATTAGATTATCTGATTGAGTCTAGATTGTTAATGTACAATTAATTAAATTATATGAGCCCACGAAATAAATCTAACAAAAAGTTTTTAGCTTGTTACATAAAATAAAACTTGGTTTATTATTGCATTGTGACCGGTGGATAGTCCCTATTACCGGAAAACTCCGTTTTAAAACCCAATATTTGAACATGTCATGTATTTATGTTCCGCATTATGCTATATAAGGTATATAATTCCGTATTATTTTTTATAAAAGGCATGTCATATGAATATTTTTTCCAAATTTAATCTAATAATTATATGTATTACAAATTTACAACATGAGTAGACTATATATTTATAAGTCCAATAAAATCTTTATTATGATTATAATATACCATAGATTAATAAAAATAAAATATTACAGAACACTAATATATGTCATATAATTCATTAATGCAGATAAAATATAAAATAAAAAGAAGTATAAAGATTATTTTCCTTATTATACAATGCAGCATGCATTTGGATTCTCATCCGAGAAGAGCTGAGGAGCCGGAATTCTTTCAATCACATAAGATGGCTGGTAATTATAATAATACATCAATTTATGCATGGATTGCTCCTCCACATTATTGGTTTGGACATCTTCTCCGCCTTGCTCTGCCGCCACATCCTCCCCGCCACCGCTGCCGTCCTTCTTTTCCTCTTGCTGCGGCTGGTCTTTACTCTCTTCGGGCTTCGGTGCTTCTCCATCAGCAGTGACTGGTTTCTCTTTTCCTTCCTCTTTTTTCTCGTCTTCCAGCTTCGATTTCTCGTCCGGCTTCTGTTTCTCTTCTGAGGGCTTCTCGGGTTCCGGCTGGGGAACAATCTTGGCTTGCTTCTTGGTGTGCCGGTAGACGTAGTCGACGAGCCGACCAGCATCCATGGTTCCTGTCACCGTGACTTTGCTCGAGCTTAACTCCGTCTCAGCTGTTCTCACGCCTATTTTTACGAGTCAAGCATATATATTTCATGACTAAATCATAAAAAATAAATGAAATTAATGCGTAAAGTTACTCACATCATAATGTAAAAGGTTAATTATTTAGAATTATAGTATGCTGAGCACCTTTCATTTTGAGAATCCTTTTCTTGAGCTGATCTGCACAGGCTTGGCAATGCATGTTCACTATCAGTTCCGCAGTACTCAATCCGGCGACCTATAATTCGGAGAAAAAATGTCATGTAACAGTCAAATCGACTGTCTTGATAAAAATTATTGTCAGTATAATGATACAACTTAAATATTTAAAACTACAAAAGTTTTTAGTGATATAATGATACAACTCAAATATTTGAAACTTTATATTAGCTCAGTATATCAGGTCAGGCGTCAATGCTAACAATGTTACATTTTAGTCATATAAATTGTGCTAGAAACTTGAGACAATAATAATACTTGTGAAGCAACAACTTCTGGTACAAGTTCGCCTTCAGCTGGTGGCGACGGCGACAAAACTTTTGCCCTTCTCTTTGTTCTCTGCGTGATCATGTTGCACACGGCTTGACCCTCCACAACTCCCTTTATCGTTACTTCATTTTTAGCCATCTCAATCTTCACTTCCTCCACTCCTGAAAAAAAAAAAACCAATTCTGCTTAAATCTTGATGGAAAAAAATTTCTGAAAAAAGACCAAGAAAGATCGACTCAGGTGAAATTAGGAGACCTTTGATTTTCAAAATAGACCTCTGGATTTTCTTCGCACATCCCTCGCAATGCAAATCAACGAACAAAACCACAGGGGATGCTGGTTTCGGTTCTTCTTTCTTCTCCTCTGTTTTCTCTTCTTTCTTCTCCTCTGGACTAGTTTGTCCCTGCAAATCACAGATTAAAATAACAAAAAAAAGTTTAAAAAAGACACAACCCATTTGAAATCAGACCATAAAGTCCACATTCATCAGATTAATCAAGTAATATTAAAGCTAAATTTGCATAAAATTTCAGTAAAACTAAGCAGCATGCAAAGACCTTTTTGTCTTCTTCACCCATAGTTTCCAACTGTTGATCACTAAAATGAGTTTGTAAAACAATGAAGAAATTTCTGGATAGAAAATGTGGAGGTGGGGGGAGGTTTAATGGAGAGAATCAGCGAGCTTTTTATACGAGAAAATGTGTGAGATTGTAAAGAATAAAGTAGGGGAGAGCACATGCAGGGCCACTAATTACATATTGGACATCTAACCTCTTTAAGCTTAATAGTTAATAATTGTTTTAAATTTTTTTTAATTTTTTTTATGTATTTTAATGTTAGTTCCAAATGTTTAGGGTGGGTAGGCAACAAAAGATTATGGGAGGGGAATGTGGATTTCGTTTTAATTTTCAAACTTTAGTTCTTTTCCAAAAAAACTGAAAACTGCATCATCAAAATATCCAACAAGATTGAAACTTTAGTCTTTGCGATACCAAAAACTCACATTAAGAGTGTCTTTAAGTTATTTTAGAATTCTTTTAGAGGCAGTGTAATGATATTGTTTAAGAGCAGCTTGGGATTTAGCATGAAGACATACTTCAAACATAATATCCGGTCAACTAGCGGTTAGATATAACAATGAACATATAAGACTGCGATACATTGCTAACTCGACTGGAATTCCCCCTTTGTCTTGTCTAACTTGATTGATACGCTCAGGGGTAGATGTAATAGAACAGTTGTTCATCCCAAATTTCTTAATGAGATCTTTGGTATACTTGGATTGATTGATGTATATTTCTTTGTCAAATTGTTTGACTTTCAATCCAAGGAAGAAAGATCTCCCATCATGCTCATATCCAATTTTTCTTCCATAAGCTTAGAGAATTTCTCGAAAAGTTTGGGGTTAATTGACCCTAAAATAATATCTTCAAAATAAATTTGAACTAACATGATATGATCTCCCTAGGTAAATTTGAACAAGGTATTGTCGACAGTTCGTATCACAAAATTGTGATCAATTAAAATTTAAGGCGAGTATTATATCAAGCTCTAGGTGTTTGCTTAGGTTCATATAAAACTTCATCTATTTTAAAGATATATCAAGGATGAGCAAGACTAATAAAACCTTATGGTTGTTCAATATAGACTTCTTCTTGCAAAAAACCATTTAGAAATGCTAACTTCACATCCGTTTGATAGACTTTGAAGTCCTTAAAAGCAGTATATGCAAGGAAAATACTTATGACCTCAAGTTTTGCAACAGGTGCGATTAACTCGTCAAAGTCAATACTATCAACTTGTTGCTACCGTTGGGCTACAAAACAAGCTTTGTTTCTCACAACAGTTCCATTCTCATCGAGTTTATTCATGAACACCTATTTAGTCCCAATAACATTTTGCTTGTCCGGTCGAGGAACTAGATGCCAAGTTTTGTTGCGCTCAAACTGATTGAGTTCTTCTTGCATGACTTTTGTTCAGTTAGCATCTGCTGGAGCTTCATTAAAGGATCGTTTGCTGAGCATCTTTGGGATGATTCAAACAAAATATTCTCCAATGAGCTGCAATAGCTCGTGTTCTATGAATATTAACACCGATGAATTAAATCGAGTTTGGTTAAAAACCAAGCGGAAGAAACTCGAAGTAATTCTTCGTGAAGAAGATTGTTTTATCATTTTTTCTTATGTAAACTGAATAACCGAAAAGGGACATATTAGTTTTTGCATTCATCAGTTCAGTTATGGTGACAACTGAACTGACGGATACTCTAACTGATTCAAACAGTTTGAAAGCAATAGTTAAACAGTTAAATACACAAGATATGTCTATGCATGTTCGAAGACTTCAACTGCTCCTACATCACCCCTTCTACCGCCTCAGGTAGGATCCACTAGAAAACTTTGATTTATACAACTCTTTGTACAAACCCACTCAGCTAGGACTTATCCACTGCCTAAACTGAACTCCTAGACTAGACTGAAGGCAGCACCTTCCAGTCAACACTTCTTTAATGTCTATGTGAGAAAGACTACATACACAAGTTTAACGTCTTTGTGCAAGATTGTATTTGAGTGATTGAGAGTGTTTCACACATTGAGGGAAATACGCTTCTAATCTAAGCTGATATATCTGTTAAGAGTTCCCTATGGGCTGATTGCTTCTGAAAGCTGATGTGCAATGTGTGCCCTTTCTTTTCTCTCGTATATGCTTAAATGCTTCTTTTTGCTCACTCTTCTTCTTGTTGTTCTTCTTGTTGAGTCTTCACTGATCTTCTCTTTATATAGGCGGGAAAACTGATTGTACAGTGAGACTCATGTGTAGTATCCGTTGCATCTTGAATTCGTTTCTTGGACTTTGTGTCTCGACTTTCCGACTGCCCTTCTGAAACGTTTTGTCTTTAATGTTCTGATGCAACGTCCATTATTGTCCTTTGACTGGATAATGGCTTTGTACCTTTACGTACAGCTGGATTCCACTTGAAAAAATTTGTCTACATCCATAACTGAAAGATTATGACTAATGCTTCGAACAGGTCATTTGAACTGATCTTTCAGTTGGGCTGGTTAAATCAGTTGACTCGTCAGTTGAATTGATTTCACACTCGTTCAGTTGGACTGATCAGCTGGGTTTCTTCATCAGTTGGACACTTTTTCGGCTGGCAAGGCTTCTGAGGTTCTCCTGCTGAATCACCTATCAACTGGACAATTAGCTGGACTGCTCATTTGACGTAACCATTTAGACTGATTCATTTTGTGCGATCAGTTGGGTCTTCAGTTTTGCGATATAAACATCTCGTGAGTGATCCTATATGCTGCACACTAAGGTAGATCATTAATAACACAATTAACAAGTTTTGTTATCATCAAAATCAAGATTGCTAACGTGAAAAGTTCCAACATTCATCAATCTTCCTTGGTTCAATATAGAATATAGATAAAAGTTGCATGCAATAACTCACCAATCATTTGTTTCCTAGTTCTAAGAGGAGCAGAAGGGTTACCAATGACCAAATTGGGTGGATGGTTTTTACTCCACTGGTAGTTTGGTCCAAGATGTTGTGGATCCGTTTAAGGTTGAACCTTCCCTTCAATTATAATCTCTCCATCCTCTCTTATTGGATCATTTTGCACAACCGGTTCTTCGAGCCCTTGATTTGGTCCTGTAGTGTAGAGCTCAAAATCAGTACACGTAAAACCCATGCATTTATTTAAATTGATAAATTATTTATCTAATTTTAAAATGATTTTAGCAATGCACGATTAATGATTTGCATTATTTTAAATTGTTACATGTTTATTTGAATAACCACACGTTGATTGTAGCAGCAAAATCGTGCCTCAAGAATTAAAACAATCTCTTTCTAGCAGCCACCCTCCCCTTCAAATTATTTCAATAATCACACGTTGATTTTAGCAGCAAAATCGTGCCTCAAGTTGCCCTGATTTCTTCCCGCACTGCGTCGCTTCGTTATTCGTCATATCGGGAGTTTTAAAGATCAAAGACATGTATATTCTTGCGTTTTTGCATCGATCTTGTCATATTATATGTTTTGATGTTTATTGTGTACAAAAATTCATGTGTGATATGCAAAGTTTGAGCAAAAATAGTTGGAACAAACAATTTTTATATCCAAAAAACCGAGTTTGCTGTCATTTTAATTACTGTGAATTTTCGGTTGATTTTCTCGAAAAACTTTCAACATATAATATGTAGTACTCTTTGATCCTTTGATTTGACAGTAAATTCGTAATTTTTGAACAAGAAACGAGTGAGTTATGATCATTTTTGTGGGACTGTTCAAACTGCGATGTTATGAAAATGTATGATTTACGTATTCTTGAGAATTGTTTGTTGTAGGCTTCGTTGGGAATCGCCGGTTGATCACTGTTGCGTCTAGACATGTTGAGTGTAGTCTTTGGGCGATTTTTGGTGATTCGTTTCATGTCGTTAGGCACTTGGTTGCATTAGAAGTCGTAAGAGGCATTTGGTGGCAAAAATATTCGTGTATGGGTTGTGTTACGTTGTATGTTGTGCATCGTTGTTTTAGGGTGTTTGTGTTAGTTTGAATCATTGTCATAGCGTCCTAGGATGAGTCTCGTTTCATCGGTTCGAGTCGGTTGGGCGTGGCATATAAATTTCATCAAAATGCGTTCATTGTGTCGGTTGTGCGCAGGGTTAGCACCGGCGCCCGTTCTGCGCAGGACTAGCGCCGCGGTGCTGCCCTTGTGGCGCCGTAGCGCTAGTGGTGAGGCACTTCTAGTGCCGTGGCGCTAGTGCCTAGCGCCTAGGCGCTCGGCAGCCCCGCAGCGCAGTACTGCCCAGCGCTTGTCCATGATTTTTAAACCAATATTTTAGGTTCATGTCTTCCATGTTTTTGAAAATGTGCACACTTCATATAGAGATTGTTTCAGGGTTCGATGTCATGGTTTAGTAAGATGATTAAACGAGGTCAAAACTTAAGTGACTTAGAACGTCATAATTCAATTGTTATTTCGGGGGTGAGCACGACTATTACGTCTAAGTTATGAAAAAAATTAAGTGCTTGAAATTGAGTAAGTATGTGCAGCAGTAGACCAAACGAGATCCAACGAATCCATCAACTCCATGTAAGTATGTTCGACGTGAAAAAGAAAATGTTTATGTTTTGAGGTATGCTAAATGTCTTCTAATCAATTATAAACGAGTTTGGAAGCCCGTGAACGTGGCCGGGGACCTCTCCACTCCGGTAAAGCATGATCGGGTTTAGATCAAGATTGTAAAGCGGTAAATTATGACCAGAGACCAATCCACCCGGTAAAGCATGACCGGGGATCTCATGTATGTGGTAGTGGACATCCCTGCCAGCCCAATACTATGGTTTCATCTGATCAGGCGCATTTATGTATGGATCACTTGCTTTGAAACATATCTCTACGCAAAATGATGTTATGCATGTTCAAGTATGTATGATGCAAGTATGTTTATGAAAAGTTTCATGAAATGATGGCACGTCTATGTTTATATAAGTACGTTCAAGTTTAAGTATGTATGGTCTACATTAAAATGCATGTGGTTTTATTACGTATTACTTGTTGTTCTCATTTTATACATGTTGAGTCTTTAGACTCACTAGACTTGATCGATGCAGGTGAGGACGAGTACGAGGAGGCGAGAACAAGTGAGTCGGCTTGGACTGCGCGGAGACTAAACCCGAGGACCGTCTATGTTTTTAAGAATTTTTAAGCATGTTAATTTAGTTACTCTAATTTTATGAAACTACTTTACGATGTTTAAAAATTGCTTTTGCAAACTTTGATTGTAGTTATTTTATTTCAAATATTATAGACGAGCAGATTATTTTTATCGCAATTTTAAAGTTTATTATTTATTTAAGAAAATTTTTATTTTTTCGCAAATTTCAATTAGTTCAAAATACGGTACGTTACAGTTGGTATCAGAGTGGTGTTCTTGTAAAGGGTTATGCCTACTGCCGGTTGCGAGAAGCTCGCGAAATCACACCTCAAGTCTGTAAGTTTTAAAGTTTTAAAATTCTTTCATGTAGTAAGCATCAAATCATGATTTCAGCATGTACATGTTTAAATTGGAATTACGTGCATCTTATGTTATTGATATTATGTTATTGCATTTTGGTTTACGTGTTGGTAAATTTTAGAACAGTATGCCTCCTAGACGAATGATTGCACGAGGAGCGGGTGAAGAGAACAGAGAGGCTCATGATGGGGAGATGACCACTCCTCCTCGTCCACCGCCAGATTTGCAGGCTCAGATGCTTGCAGGGATGACTCAGTTCTTCGCACAGTTTGCAGGGAACAATGCTGCAGTAGATACAGGGGTGAGCCCAGACCAGAGGCGGTATATGAGAGGTTCAATAGGATGGATCTGAAGGAGTTCTTTGGGACTACTGATCCGATGATAGCTGAGGGATGTATTAAGTCCATCGAGGTGATTTGCAGGATCCGGACGAGGTCAGGTGTGCCACTTTTTTTTTTTACAGGAGACGCTAGGCTGTGGTGGGAGAGCGCGTCTGTGTCAGTGAAATTTGCAGACCTTGATGTGGGATGGTTTCAAAGAAGTTTTCTACTCCAAGTAATTCATTGAGGATGTACCCTCCCGCCTGACCAGGGAGTTCATGACGTTGCGACAAGGATACAGCAGCGTGGTGGAGTTTGTCAGGAAATTTGACTGGGAGTGTCACTTTGTGCCCCTAATTGCGAATGATGCCTGGGATAAGTTGAGGCATTTTATCGATGGGTTGCGGCTGATCTTGCTCCTTGATGTGAGAGTTGCTGGTCCTACTACCTATGCTGTTGTGGTATTAAGAGCCTTGGCGGCTAAGCAGGACCAAAAAGATATCGAGAATGATAGGCAGGGCAAAATGCCCTATCATGCACCTCAGCAGCATCAACAACAGTTTAAGAGGCCTTTCCAGGGGCAGCAGGGGAAGAGGTCGTTTCAGGGACCGCCGAAAGACAAGGGTCCTATTCCACAGAAGAAGGCTCTTCAGAGGCTTGGTGAGTACCCGGTGTGCCCGAAGTGCAACAGTTAGCACATGGGCCAGTGTTTATGGGGTTATGGTAAATGCTTCAAGTATGGAGCCAGTGATCATATGCTAAACGACTGCCCGCAGTGGAGGCAGCTGGCCCAGGGGAGAGTGTTTGCCATGCAGGCTGAGTAGGCGAACCCAGACACGACTCTTCTGACTGGTAACCTATTTAATTCAGCACCGTATTATTGTTTCTATGAATTTTTTATTTTGACTTGGGATTATTAGTGTGCTGCTTCGTATTTTTGGTGACTTGGGTTAGAAATTTCCAACTATGCATGAGGTTAAGATTTTTATTTGGGATATAAGTTTTGTGTGTTGTGCTAACGTCTCTCAGGAAATATCTTCATAAAGAGAGTCGTCATGAAGGCCTTGATAGATTCCGGGGCCATTCATTGTTTTATCTCGTAGACGTTCGTTGATCATATGGATGTCCAGTCCATTGAACTCGACACGAACTACTCAATGACAGTCCCATCAGATGAAGAATTATCAATTACTAGCGTGGTCAGAGATCGGCTTTGAACTGCAGGGCCACCTAGTGTATGCCCATCTGATTGTGTTGTCAATGTCAGAATTTGATATTATCTTGGGAATGGACTGGCTTTCGAAGAACTTAGTTTATATTGACTTTCAGAAAAGGTCAATTCTGGTAAGATCGTTGGGCATGGAGTAATTTCTCTTTGAGCCGGATAAATGGAGGAGTTTCCCTCGCATGATCTCTTGCATGCAGGCACGTAAACTTATTCATAGGGGGTGTCAGGCATTCTTGGCCAGTATTATTTCCGCTCCTAACGTACCCACTACGTCAATATCCGATGTACCAGTAGTTCGAGATTTTCCTGATGTTTTTCCTGATGACGTCACAGGCCTTCCACCAGAGAGAGAGAGGTGGAGTTTGTCATTGACCTTGTGCCAGGCACTGTGCCAATCTCTAAGGCACCATACCATTTAGCTCCAGCTGAGATGTTAGAGCTCAAACAACAAATTTAGGAGCTCCTATACAAAAAATCATCCCCCTAGTTTCTCACCATGGGACGCACCAGTGCTCTTTGTAAAGAAGAAAGATGGGAGCATGAGGTTATTTTTTTATTACCGAAAATTGAACAAGGTAACGCTCAAGGATAAATATCCACTACAAAGGATCGAGGACTTGTTCGACCAGTTGCAGGGAGCTACAATGTTCTCTAAGATAGATCTATGATCTGGGTATCATCATTTGAAGGTAAAAGATGCATATGTTCATAAGACAGCCTTCAGAACCAGATATGGGCACTATGAGTTCTTAGTAATACCATTTGGACTGATGAATGCTCCAACGATTTTTTAGACCTGATGAATCGAGTATTTCAGCCCTACCTAGATCAGTTCATCATATTGTTCATCGACGACATTCTTATCTACTCTAAGACCCATGAGGAGCAAAGTTAGCATTTGGGTACAGTTTTGCAGGTCTTGCAGAGTCGCAAGTTGTTTGGAAAATTCAATAAGTATGAATTCTGGTTGGAGAAAGTAGCATTTTTGGGTCATATAATATCTAGCAGTGGCATTGAGGTGGATCCAGATAAGGTGACAGCAGTTAAGAAATGGATTGAGCCGAAGAATGCGTTAGAGATCCACAGTTTCCTAGGCTCGGCAGGCTACTACAGGAAATTTATTCAGATGTTTTCCTCGATTGCAGTGCCACTAACTTCATTGACCAAGAAAAATGCTAAATTTTTTTGGAGTGAAGATTGCTAGAAGAGCTTCGATACTCTGAAGCAAGCTCTTATCACAGCGCCAGTTTTAGCCATACCATCAGGGCAAGGCAACTTTGTGTTGTACACCGATGCATCTAAGCTCGGTTTAGGTGCAGTTTTGATGCAGCATGGCCGGGTAATAGCTTATGCCTCCAGACAGTTGAAAGTGCATGAAAAGAATAACCCGACTCATGATCTCGAGTTAGCTGTCGTTGTCTTTGCATTAAAGATTTGGAGACATTATTTGTACGGCTAGAAATGCCAGATATTCACGGATCACGAGAGCTTCAAGTATTTTTTCACGTAGAAAGAGCTGAATATGAGACAAATACGGTGGTTAGAGTTGGTAAAAGGCTACAATTGTGAAATTAGCTACCATCCAGGGAAAGATAATGTTGTGGCAGATGCTTTGAGCAGGAAAGTAGCAGTCGTAGCACAACTATCAGCGCAGAGATATCTTCAGTTAGAGATTCAGAGGTTTGGCTTAGAAGTTTATCCTAAGGGCAGAGCTCCCAAATTGTCTAGTCTAACAGTCCAGTCTTCGGATGAGCAGTTACAGAAATGGAGACTGAAGGATGAAGCCAAGGTCATTGTACTCTACACAGTGTCTGATGGTATTGTGTGATACAGATGAAGGATGTGGGTGCCTAATGTTGATTCGATCAGAGATGATATCATGTCAGAGACACATTCATCTCCGTATTCCATCCATCCAGGAGGTACCAAGACATACAAGGATTTGCAGATGCTGTATTGGTGGCCAGGTATGAAAAGACACATCCGCTGATTTGTATCTGAATGTCTCACTTGTCAGCAAGTGAAAGAAGAGCATCAGAGGCCATCAGGAATGCTTAAGCCGCTTCCTATGAGCGAGTAGATATGGGAGAATATCACCATGGATTTCGTTGTCGGTTTGCCGAGGTCGGTCCGGGGATCCGATGCTATTTGGGTTATAGTGGATCGACTTACTAAATCGGCACACTTCTTACCGGTGAAGATGACTTTCTCGATGACTCAGTATTCAGATCTCTATATCAAGGAGATAGTTTGATTGCACGGGATCCCAGTTTCTATTGTGTCTGACAGGGAACCGAGATTCACATCGTCCTTTTGGAAGAGTTTACACGCAGCCATGGGGACGAAGTTGCTATTCAGTACGGCATTCTACCCTCAGACAGATGGCCAGTCTGAGCAAGTGATTCAGATACTGGAAGATTTGATGCGAGCTTGTCTGATCGATTTCCATGGGAATTGGGAATCAAAACTAACTCTAGTGGATTTAACTACAACAACAGTTTCCAATCATCTATAAGTATGGATCCCTATGAAGCACTGTATGGAAGGAAGTGAAGACCGCCGATTCATTTGGATTAGGGATGTAAATGAACCAAACCGTTTGCGAGCTATTCAAAACTCGGTTCGATAAAAAGCTCGTTTGAGTTCGTTTGTTAATTATATCAAGTCAAGCTCAAGCTCGATTTTGAGCTCGAAAAATTAATCAAACAAAGCTCAAGCCTAAAGATATTCGGCTCGTGAGCTCGTGAACATTTTTGATAATAGGCTCGCGAGCTCGAGCTCGTCTCATTTAGGTGGCTCGTAAGCTTGAGTTTGACTCATTTGTTGAGTTAACAAATAAAAATATTAGTACTAATGTCAATGGATGGAATTGAACACAAGACAAATAAAAATATTAGTAATAATGTTATTATGAACTTTGCAGGACACTTGACTAGTTGTTATTGGAGATGATTTTATAATTCCTGATTTTAATGGATTCTTTGACGTCTTCTCTACTTTCTCACCAGACTTAATTGAAGTATTAAACGGGTGAAATTATTTCATTGTTATTTATATGGTGATATCAGTATATGATGAATATTCTAGATGTATTATTTTGGAATGTTCAATAATATATTGATTTATGTTTTTAGCTCTTATTTGTGTCGTTTTGGTTATTTATGAATGAATTCACATTTTTATGTCTGATTTAAAATTAGTTTATAGATATATTTAATTTTTCATAATTTCGAATCAAGCTCAAACTCGAGCTCAATTTTATGCTTTACAAGCTCGAAAACGAGCCGAACTCAAGTCAGGCTTGTTAAACATGCTAAACGAGCTATTAATGAATCAAGCTCGAGCCTGGCTTGATTAACATGCTAAACGAGCTTTTAACGAGCCGAGCTCGAGCTTTTCCCGAGCTTGATAATTTCAAGACAAACCAAGCTCGAGCCTCATAATAAAAGCTCGAATCAAGCTCGAGCCTCAAACAATCTTAAATGAACCAAGCTCAAGCCTGATACTGTTTGGTTTGGTTTGGATCGTTTACATCCTTAATTGGGATGAAATCGGTGAGAGATCAGAACTTGGACCAGAGCTCGTTCAGCAGACTGCGGATGTGGTGGTCAAGATCCGAGACATGATAAAGACCGCCCAGAGTCGTCAAAAGAGTTATGCTGACAAGAGAAAGACAGATCTCGAATTTGCCGTAGGAGATCACATATTCGTGAAGATAGCACTTATGAAGGGTGTTATGAGGTTTGGGAAGAGAGGCAAGCTGAGTCCGAGATTCATTGGACCGTTCGAAATTCTTGACAGAGTTGGGACACTTGCTTATCGGGTAGCTCTACCGCCGAATTTGGCCGGAGTACACAATGTATTCCACGTCTCGATGCTGAGGAAGTATATTGCAAATCCTTCACATGTCTTGAGTTTTGAGCCGTTGCAGTTGGCTCCAGATCTGTCGTATGAGGAAAGACCTGTCCAAATCCTAGACAAAAAGGAGCGGAGACTTTGGAACAAAGTGACCAAGTTGCTCAAAGTCTGGTGGCTGAATCAAACAGTGAAGGAGGCCACTTGGGAGGCCGAGGCAGATATGAGTTATCGCTACCCAGAATTGTTTGATAAGATTTAATTTCGATGACGAGATTTATTTAAGTGGGGGAGGAATTGTAGATCCCAAACTCAGTACACGTAAAACTCATGCATTTATTTAAATTGCTAAATTATTTATCTAATTTTAAAATGATTTTAGCAATGCACGATTAATGATTTGCATTTTTAAATTATTATTTGATGCACGTTAAAATATTTTCTTGAGTTATATGTTGCAGGCGAATTTTCGATGCTGGATCGAGGAAAAGAGACTGCCGACGAGTTGGGCGGTTTGTAATATGTTATATTTTATTTCGAGTCAAGAAAATCATTATTTTAAATTATTTATGAAGTTTTAGCATTATTTTTAAAGCCTAATTTAATTATTAGGTGATTTTAAGATTTTAAGCCTTTCAAAATCCTAAATTGACTAGTTGAAGATTTTAAAACTTTTAAAGATTTGTTTCTTGGGTATTTTATTTCAATTATGGATTTTAGTAAAGTTAATATTGGATTAGAATTTTATTAACTTGTTAATTGGTTTAACATTTTAATTAGCATGTTAAATAGTTGTTAGATATATTTTAATTTATTTAATTAGCCACTAATTTCCCCTGATTAAAAACACACACACACGATTTACACACACACGCACACGAGATACACATACACATATCTCTTGCACCCTTTCATTTCTTTTTGGAGAGAATTTGTAGGGTTCTTAGTTCTCTTTCCAGCAGCCACCCTCCACTTCAAATTGTTTCAGCAACCACACGTTGATTTTAGCAGCAAAATCGTGCCTCAAATCGCCCGGATCGCTTCCCGCACCGCGTCGCTTCGCTATTCGCCGTATCGTAAGTTTTAAAGATCAAATGCATATATATTCTTTCATTTTTGCATCGATCTTGTCCATATTATATGTTTTGATGTTTATTGTGTACAAAAATTTTTGTGTGATATGCAAAATTTGAGCAAAAATGGTTGAAATGTTTTTGAAACGATTTTTAGATCTCAAAAACTGAGTTTACTGTAATTTTAATTACTGTGAATTTTCTGTTGATTTTCTTGAAAGCTTTCAACATATAAAATGTAGTACTCTTCGATACCTTCGATTTGACAGTAAATTCGTAATTTTTGGACAAGAAACGAGTGAGTTATGATCATTTTCGTGGGACTAATCAAACTGCGATGTTATGAAAATGTGTTCTTTACGTATTCTTGATAATTTTTTGTTGCAGGCTTCGTTGGGAATCATCGGTTGATCACTGCTGTGTCTAGACATGTTGAGTGTAGTGTTTGGGAAATTTTTGGTGCTTCATTTCATGTCGTTAGGTACTTGGTTGCATTAGAAGTCGTAAGAGGCATTTGGTGGCAAAAAAATCCGTGTTTATGGGTTGTGTTACGTTGTATGTTGTTCTTCGTTGTTTTGGGGTGTCTGTCTGAGTTTGAATAATTGACATAGCGTTCTAGGATGAGTCTCGTTGCATCAGTTCGATTTGGTTGGGCGTGGCATAGAAATTTCATCAAAATGCGTTCATTGTGTCGGTTGTGCGGAGGGTTAGCGCCGCAATGCTCTGCAGGAGCGCCGCAACGCCCGTTCTGCGTAGGACTAGCGCCGCGGCGCTGCCCTTGTGGCACCGCAGTGCTAGTGGTGCGGCACATCTAGCGCCTAGGCACTCGGCAGCGCCGCAGCGCAATACTGACCAGCGCCTAGGCGCTTGTCCATAATTTTTAAACCACTATTTTAGTTCCATGTCTTCTATGTTTTGGGAAATTTGCACACTTCATATAGAGATTGTTTCGGGGTTCGATGTCATGGTTTAGTACGATGATTAAACGAGTTCAAATCCCGAGTGACTTAGAACATCATAAGTCAATTGTTATTTCGGGGGTGAGTACGACTATTACGTCTAAGTTATGAAAAAAATTAAGTGCTTGAAATTGAGTAAGTATGTGCAGCAGTAGCCCAAGCGAGATCCAACGAATCCCTCAACGTCATGTAAGTATATTCGACATGCAAAAGAAAATGTTTATGTTTTTTAGGTATGCTAAATGTCTTGTGACCAATGATGAACGGGTTTGAAAGGCGGTGAACGTGGTCAGGGATCTCTCCTCCTCGGTAAGGCATGACCGGGTTTAGATCAGGATTGGAAAGCGGTAAAGCATGACCAGGGACCAATCCACCCGGTAAAGCATGACCGGGGATCTCATGTATGTGGTAGTCGACATACCTGCTAGCCCAATACTGTGGTTTAGTCTGATCAGACGCATTTATGTATGGGTCACTTGCTTTGAAACATATCTCTACGCGAAATGATGTTATGCATGTTCAAGTATGTATGATGCAAGTATGTTTATGAAAAGTTTCATGAAATGATGGCACGTCTATGTTTATATAAGTACGTTCAAGTTTAAGTATGTATGGTCTACTTTAAAATGCATGTGGTTTTATTACGTATTACTTGTTATTCACAATTTATACATGTTGAGTCTTTAGACTCACTAGAATTGATCGATACAGGTGAGGACGAGTACGAGGAAGCGAGAGGTGGGGACCAGTGAGTCGGCTCGAACTGCGCGGAGGCTAAACCCGAGGATCGTCTATGTTTTTAAGAATTTTAAGAATGTTAATTTAGTTACTCTGATTTTATGAAACTACTTTACGATGTTTAAACAAGTGCTTTTACAAACTTTGGTTGTAGCTGTTTTATTTCAAATATTTTAGACGAGCAGATTATTTTTATCGCAATTTGAAAGTTTATTATTTATTTAAGAAATTTTTATTTTTCAGCAAATTTCAATTAGTTAAAAATACGGTATGTTACATGTAGAGTTTCCCTCAACAATTACTAGACCGGTTACATGAGTCTCTTTATTTTGTATCATAAGCTCGACCTCACTGTGACTTTCATAAATGAGATTAATTTTCTTCAATCTTTGACTTATCTCATCAATGTTATATTTTCTTGAGCTGCACATACAGTAGATTCATCAAAAATAACATGAATATTTCTTCAACAGTCAGAGACTTATTGTTAAAGACTTTGTAAGCCTTGCTGATAGATGAATAACCAATAAATAATCTTTCATCATCTTTAGCATCGATGACATGAGTTGTCATTTTGTGAATGAAACATTTTCAATCAAATATCTTGAAATATGAAATATCTGGTTTTATGTCATTCCAGATCTCATAAGTAGTCTTGTTATATCTTTTATTAATCATATATCTGTTTTGAGTATAACAAGCTGTATTGACTGCTTCTGCCCATGTCTTTGAGAAACATTTGAATTAAAAATCATTATTATAATCGTTTCTTTCAAAGTCATGTTCCTTCTCTCTGCAACACCGTTTTGTTGAGGAGATCGAGCGGCTGAGAACTTGTATTTGATTCCTTGATCATGTAGATATGATCCACGAGTTTTATTTGTAAATTCAGTACTTGTATCACTCCTTATCCTATCTATCACAATAAATTTTTCATTTCACAATCGTTTTAAGACTTTGATCAAATTTGAAGTGTTTTAATCTATAGACGGTAGAAAAATTACCCAAGTATATCGGGAGTAGTCATCCACTATCACTAAAGTTTACATCATTCCCTATATGCTCTTCATTGGTATTGGCCCAAATATGTCCATATGCATTAAATCCAAGCATTTGGTGGATGTGTTACTTCCTTTGTTTTTAAAGGTAGATCTCACTTGCTTGTTCAACTGACATGCAATACATGATATGACGAATTAGTACAGGAAGTTGTCGCAATATGTTGAGCACCTTTAGTTATGGACATAGTTTTTTTTTCTTTAGGTTTTTACTGGACCATCATTGATGACATATCACATGTCATCGTCCTATGCAAATAAGTGTGCATGCATGCGAATTTTTCAGTCATTAGAATCTTCTTTTGAAAACATATAAATTTTGTTGAAAGAAACCATATCAGTATATGAATATCAGAGGTTGAGAGAAACCAGCTCTGATATCACGTGTCATGTGGGTTACAATAATTTCTTTAAAATTTTCTTCTAAATCATGTCAAATATTGCGACCAGTCTTGATGGTGTTAAATATCAAAACCAGATTTTCTCAAATCTTAAGAACCGGTCGGACCATAGATTGTTCGGAAATAGTCCGATGAATCTTATGACTAATTTATACTCAAATAAGTCAATTTAAATAAGATAAATAAATACAGTAAAGAAATAATACAAGTGTTTTTTATGGATGTTGAAGACTCAAACTCCTACGTCATCTCTTCTTCCACTTATGGAAGGAAGGCTTTGGTTTTACAAAACTTGTAACAACCTGCTTCAATTTCAGGACTCATCCACTGCCTGAATTGAAAACTTCTCAAATGATCTTGGCAAGAAATGGTCGAGTAGTTTGACAAAAACCCTTGAAGATCCTTGATGATCTGAATAAATATTCTTTGGAACGAGGACTGATGAGCAAGTGAGCAAGTATCCAAGTGATATGTGATCGAAAGTCTTTTTAAGAATGCAAGCTTGATTTTCTATCTGATTTGCTCTTCTTGGCATTCTCTATTTATATTATTTTATGAATTTTTTCGTTCAACGTTCGATTGTAACTCATTAAATAGGCATTAATGCAAAGACATTGTTGTCGTCGTCCTTTCTTGCTTTATCTTATCTTTCATTTAATGAGCAGATTAACATTTACCAAATGTGATAGAAAACGACCACTAACAACATAACGTAACTAGCTATGTACGTAGACTTTGATGAAAATATTCTGATCTTCTGACATTATGTTTATTGGTAATTCAGTCTACCAATGTTTCTGAAAAAATAGATAATTCCTTGTAAGATTTGTTAAGTCAATCATTTATAGATATTCTTGGATACAATGAATAGTTGAGTAGTTTATCACAGACTAGTGTGCAAGAGGCAGTTGAGTAGTTTAGTATTACGAGGTCGGTTGAAATGATTATATTGAAGCTGTTGAGTGCATTTAATACATATCAAACGGTAGCTTGAACTGATACAATAAGTTATTGTTTTTCATCACCAAAACTAAGGGATCTAACACTTAATCTAATATTTTTTATTTGACACTGATATTCTTTTATTTAACTCCTGTAGTGAGAATAAACATATATTACATATATTAAAATAAATTTAAACAGAAACACAGAGGAAAAATAAAACAAGAAGACACTCAATATTTCAAAATCTAGGAAAAATATTGTGGTGGTGAAAAGAAGACAAAAACAAAAAAATTCTAATTTATTGGATGAAAACCAAATATTAACAAGTTATAATACTAAAAAAACTCAAAATAAGTCAATTTACAAACTAAAATTGTAATTTTCCTATATATGACAAATTTTCGAGTTCGGGATTTCATATATACTCCCCTACCTATTTAAAAAATTGTGTATAGAATAGTTGTCTAAAAACCTTTATAATTTTAAATTTTTTTAAAAAAAAAAAACAGTTTTCCAAGCATATTTTCAACTCTAAAGAAGAATTTATATAATATAGTTGTTGGAGCACATAATATTCCTAAAATAAGTTTAAATATTTTATAATTTTTTAAAATATTTTATAAATATTTTTCCAAGAGAAGCCATATATCTTAATTCTTTTATGACTTTTTTGCTTCCACGGCTGTGACGGTGCTATGTCATTAAAAAATTGGTGACACATAACCGATACAGCGTCATCATACAAGGATTTTTCCCTTTGTAGCACCAATAACCGAGTCTCAAAATTAAAAACCCTCTATTTTTTTTAAGAAAAAGATAGCCTTGAAATCTATTTCTGTTACATATTACAGAAAAACATGCAACTACCTTAAAAATATAGAATATAATTAGAAAGAATATCCTCTCACTTGGCCACTGCCAACAATGACACAAATCTAGGCCATTAGTTATCCACCCAACTAGAAAGTGGGTTGTCTATTTTACCATTATATTTTACTTGCAAGAAAATAAAGGGATATCCATTTTCGTTCCGAATTAAAAATAAAAAAAAAAAGAAAATTCATTTAATTTTTATTAAACCACAGATTTTTAATTTATTTAATTTGTACTAATTTGATTTGTTTTCAACTAAGGAATGCCTAGAAAGTAGACTTGAATGATTAACCATCTACATTATAAGAAGTTGGTGCCACATGGGGTGTTTCACCTCCCAGTTTAGCAATCTGGAAAGTTTTTGATATACTAATCTTTTTGTACAGTTTTTGGGATGGGGAAAATGACTTTAGATATATAACACATGATCCTTTCTTAGGGCCATAAATATATATATTTTTAGCATTTCAAGAACCTATCGACTGGTTAAGTTCATGATATTTGCAAAAGGATAATTTATTTTTCGTTATATTATCATTTAATAGGTGTGCACACTGCACAAGTTGTTATAACGGTTTAATTTTATCCATGTCATATATAAATAATTTTCTTGTCACGTATAGTACGTACACGAAATCCATTAAGTTGTGAATTTGAAGTTTATTATCGAATACGTCTAGACGTATATGGGTGAAAGTAGTGCTCATTAATGCCTAAGTGGAGTTAGATGGTGGGATCCTTACATTTGTTAGTTTCACCCACCATTACCACATGACCAAACACGAAGAGAAAGTGAAAAAAGAAATGTGGTGTCCCATCTCTTTCATGACCACACTTTGGTAGCAAAATAGAAAGGTGAATCTTTTGCATGGTTCATTGTGTAACTTATTCATTATCAGAAAAAAGATTTCACACCAAGAAAAGTTGCCAAGTTTGTACCAAATGATGACTGGATTAGCCCATTTCTCCTATCAGGTTTGGCGTGGAAATGACTCAGCGTTGGACATTTGTTTCACACTTACATCTCCCAAAAAGACCAAGATATATAAACATTGGCACATGTACACTTTATGCTGCCTAAAATTGGTGATGAAACAATTCAAGAAATTTTCACTTTATGCCCATCTTATTGATTTGATTGCAAGATAGGATCTAAAAATTTGGTATATCTTTCAAGGATGAGGTTCATAAATTTAGAGAAAATCTGTTTTATATGTAAAAAAAAATTTAATTGAAAGTAGAGAATTATTATGTTGTTGATCATCTGAGTTTGATTAGAGAGAAGTTGTTAGGAAGGGGCTACCACAAATGGGATTGGAAGGATATAGACATGGTGCATGTGGCAAACAAAGGAATGATCAAAAGCTAAGCCACCCATTTTGATTTAACTTGTTTTTTTTTTTCTTGAAAAGAAAGAAACAAAGAAGAAGCAATTTCACAATAATCCCATCACTGTGTAGGAGAAAAAGTGCCTTTTTGGGGGAAAGGAGAAGAGCAAAGAAAGAAGGAAACTAATTAAAGAATTTAGAGAGCAGATTAAAGTTGGTGGATTATTACTTTGCTTTATAGCTGGAATTTAAAATTTAGGACAAGTTACATGTTGTATTCCCTTTAAAAATAAATTAAATTATTGCATGACAGAGAAAATTTAAATTGTCCATGTAGATTGGGTGAGCTGGGGTGGGCAATCTACCCGAGCAGAGAAGTATATTTTCCCTGTATAGATTTTAATATGATAGGATGAGTATGACCTGGCCTGATCTGTCCGGGTGCTCTGTCCTGGATTGTCTGGGTGTTTTGGCCTGATATATTCGGGTGCTCTGTCCTGGACTGTCTGTAGATTACAAGATTGAATTGTATTATCTGCAAAATATGAATATGGAAATTTTATCTCAACCAAGTTGTGAGAATGCTTTTTGTTTACACTTACTAAACATATTATATTCTTATACTATTTTTTTTCTACTACGGAGGAATCCCTATAAAAAAAAATAATAATAAATAAGCAGTTCAAAAAATAAAAAATAGATATATAAAAAATGTAAAACATTACAACATTGGGGTGGTGGCGCAGTTGGCTAGCGCGTAGGTCTCATAGCTTCTGAGTTATCCTGAGGTCGAGAGTTCGAGCCTCTCTCACCCCAAAATTTTTTTCACATTTTCGTGGAGCATTCACCGTTTATTTTTTTACAGTAAAATCATTATCGATGGACTAAAGTGTAATTTGAAAATTTATGAAGTGATTAAATTTATATTTGAATTGTTAAAATAAAAATAAAAGTATGTGTTAAATTTAAAAAAAACAAACAAAATAACAAAAAACAAAAGTGTAATAATAGTATCATATAAGGGTAAATTTGGAAGAAAAAGTTGGTTTACTCCTAGGTAGTTACTATCATTGCTCAACATTAATAGAATAGAATAGATATATGAAGTTTAAATAATTTAGTATTGTATGACATAATTTTTTATATTTCTCCAATATCCTCTCTTTTTTTTAAAATAGATCCGAGTTATAATTATTCAGATTCTCAGCTATATATATATATATTTATGAATTTGATTTCATGAGATGTTTTTAATAAAATATATAAATTTTAAAATAAATTAGTATTGTTGACATAATTTTTTATATTTCTCTAATATCTTCTTTTTTAAAAAAAATAAGATCCGAGTTATAATTATTCAGATTCTCACTATATATATACATATATTTATAATTTTGATCTGGGCGATTATTATTTCAATTTCAACACTATTTTTTTTATAAATAATTTTTTTTGATTGTGTTTGTCTCAAAAATTTGCGGGCGTGTCAGGCACGTGATCGTGCCGAATTTGTGAAATGATCTGACTTCGTTTACCAAACGTTGTAGGTCTCGATTCGGTCGTAAGTTCTAACTCCTTCGAAATGGCTCAAAAACGCAAACAAAAATAAGGAATATGACAAAATGACAAGAGGGATCCATTAACAACATCAAATATAATTATGTTGCTATGAACTTGATCAACTGTTTTTACAAGAAAGTTGAAGGAATATGTAAAAAATTCAAATACTTGACTGCTGGAAATTGAAATAAACATGCATAGAATTGAGAGAATTCTGCAGAGCTTTGCTGTAGATTTTTGTGTTGATTTTGTCGGGGGCCTTTTCTGATTTCCTTCCCTCACTTTTGTCACATTCTGCACAGCAGTTTTCCCTTCCCCCATCACTCCACGTTCTTCCACATCGGGCAATGGCAGCAACTGATACTACGTTTCTTCATTGGGTCAACTGCAATTTCACTTGGGCTTCTTATATTGGGCTGTGGTTTGGGCTTCATGGATTTTGCTTAATTAAATTGCTCCCAGCCAAGTTGGGTCCTTGTTTAGTTGATTTGGGCCAAACAATTGCCCCCCGTAGCCAATTTGGCTATATATGTAATAATTCTAATGTATTAGCTCATTTATAAGTTGGGCCCAAATGCTAACACGACATATATGATGAGGAGGCAGAGGAGGAGAAAAAAGAAAAGATAGCAGTGTGGTTTTCCTCCTAAACTTCTTCCTTGCCTTCCTCTCCCAAGATCCTCCAATTCTTCACTGCTTTTCAGAACATATCCTCCTTCGCCTTGAGACAACTTATAACTGCTCACGAAGATCACATATCCCATACCACCGCCGATTATGTCGTTATTGTGATGACATCCAAGTTTCTGAAAATTGCAATCGTCAACCTCCTTCGCATCAAGCCACACCTTCTCAAGGTAGGTATATTTTGTCATTTTTCTCAATCCTCCATCACAAAAACATTGTAGAATATGTCACATTTTCATGCTGCACTCGATGTGTTTGTGAATATGTCTGAATGAGTTTTTGATGAGCAACACTCACTGCATGATATCTTAAATAATCTACCTTCAATGTTTTCAGCTTCTCAGGATTCAAGCCTCATTTGTTCGGAGACGTTGATTCAAGTGAGAGATTTCAAAGCAGAGAAAAGGTTATCCTAACAACTCTCCAATAGAAGAATACAAACTTTGACTCCAAGGAAGAGCTGGTAAAGAAATTGGAGGCCGAACTCGCTCAGCATAAAACCAACATGATGGCCCTTCTGCATGACAATGAAGCCTTGAAAGTTTTCTCCGATAAGCTCAAGGCCAATATCCAGCACTTGGGTGATGATCTGGTGCAACAAAGCATGCTTACCAGCAGTGGGAAGACCCCTTGAAAGCAGCATAACATACTCATGCAGAGTGTCTGTCCAAGTGGGAGGAATTGCGCCATCTTGACCTTTCTTGAATGCTCACGCACCACCATTAACATTTTATTTTAGTATTTTGTTTGATGTTCGGACCAGACCACTCTGTGGTAGATCTTTTGATTTGTTGTATTTCTTTGCCATGATTTGGCGTAATGTTGGATTTTGGATGTTGGATAATACCTGGAAATCGAACTTTGTTGATGGAATTATGTTATATCTGTTGCTTGGGTTTGTCCACAGGTGTTTGCACATATTTGTATTTCTGGGATGTCACGTTTACAAGGGAAACTCTGCCCGAATTTCTGTAAAATAAATTAAAAAAAACGGCTAAATTGCCTGTTTTCTTCAATATTATCACAATATGCGATCACCATTGCTCACTATCACCCATACTTTCCAAACAACATCAAAGTATCGGAATACGTAATAAACGTGCTCTACACGTCATCAATTCGACTACCAAGACAACACATAATTCCTCTCAAAAACCATATCAGCTGCAAAGGATTCCATGAGCAATGATTTTATTTATTCACAATGCTTCATCCGTATTTACAAACAAATTCAGCAAGGAATGACTTAAAAGCCTATTCCTCGCATATTTACAGAAACTTTCTACGAGTCAATATCTCAAAATTAGCCAAAGTGGCTATCCAGCCTACTTTGTACAATACTTCTCATCTATTCCATCTTTATAAAACCTCTATCTCCGGCTGTCGATCTTTCATCTGAGCCGGAGCTAAAATTAAATCCTCCATTTGTAACTCTTCTTCCTTGCTACATCCATATTCCTCCTCAAATATAGCTCCAGCCCCATCGATATCCCACAACTCCTGAGGTTGCACTTTGTTCACAAGCTGCTGCAAAGTGGCTTTCCTCTCGGAAGTTGCAGCCACTTCCATCTCTTCCTTAGTGAATTTAATCATCGACCTCCTCGATAATAGGTCGAACCATGGGTCTAGGAGAGACCATGGCAGTAGGTTTGAGAACCTTCTCAACTATTTCTTTAACCTTTTGAGTATCCATGTACACTGCTCCTGGTTGTCCATGCATCTTGTAGTTACAAAATTTGATTGGACCAAATGCTCCATCATAATATCTAGCTTCCACGGCATTGGAATTCGATTGATACGGCTGTGAATCAGCCTGTATCACTTCCACTTCATCCTCTTTCCACATTAACAGTAACTGGTGCATAGATGATGGTACACAATGATTGGAGTGAATCCAATCCCTTCCTAACAAAGCGTGGAAACTTGCACTGGAATTTACCACGAAAAAGGGTGACAACGAAGATCGGGACCCTACAGTGATGTTTGCTGGCAATACTCCCAAAGTTTTTGTAGACTCCCCAGTAAAAGCCGCCACAGAAACTTCGGTGGGAATCAAATCCTCCACCTTCTTCCCCAATTTCTGAAGAATTCTGTACAGCAAAATATTCACAGCAGACCCATTATCTATTAACACTCTAGACAAAGACTTTCCATTCACATGCACTACAATATAGAGTGGCTTGAGATGCTGAGTCATTTCATTTGTGGGTCGCTTCATCAATACTCTTTTCTCTTCATCGACAAAAACACCGACGCTTTCATTCAAAATATCAGTCTGAACAGGTTGTGTACCATTTTGATTTCCAGCGAACACCTCGGATTCATACATCCTTTTGCGTTTGAATTCCTCTGGCAACATTAACGAGCCAGTGGCACACTCAAATGAAACCAAAATCTTCCCCACTTTGAAAGTAGCCCTCTTGACTAGTTCACTGTCTTCCTCCGATAATAGATCATCATCTTCCTCCTCATTATCTTCAGTAGCCTTCCTCCAAATTTTTTCTTCTCTTTAAATGACTCCTCTACCCTAGACCTACGTTCAGCAGCTTTTTCTCTCAACAAACGTCGTTTTTGGGTTCTAGAAAGAGGCTTTGGGAATTTTGGATGTTCTACTCGCCTCCGTACACCATCAGGGATTACTCTGGGAGGAAACAACAAAGCGGGAATTCCTCTCATATTTTTTATCGGTGCTCAGAAGAGATGGCCTCTGTATTATCTTATGAAATGACTGCTGGCCACTTCTTCTCTCGTTATTCATCGATCAAGAATATGGGCTCCTTCTGAGGTACTGGTTCTCCGGCCTTTTGGCCATGGATTCCCTGTCATACCTCATATTCCCTCCAGTATAATGCAGATCCTCCCCACTGTAATAGCGATCTTTCCCATTAAAAGTTTCTATTTTCTTCTCCCTAACCTCAAACATCATTTTTCGAGGCACCCAACACTTCTTTATAGTAATTCCTGGCCTAATGGACATGTCCCTGTTTCCACTCCTTCTCCTCTCATTGATCAAGAAGCGCAAATCAGTACTGCTCATGTTCACATTGGCTATCGGGGGAAAATGATCTTCATCCACTATCATTGCTTCCTTTTTCTCGGGGAATTTCAGGATACCCTTGTTGATTCTTTCTTGCAAGACATTCGTGAAAGCCCAACAAGCATTAGTATTATGGTTGAAGGAGTTGTGGTACTTACAGTAATCCCTTCCTTTCAATTCCTCCCTAGTGGGCAGCTTGTGGTCTGAGGGGAATGTTATAAACTTCTCCTTCACCAAGTGATCAAAAATTTCCTCTGTCTTTGATGCATCAAAAGTATAGGGTGTTTGCACTGGAGGAATGTTTTTCTTGGAAAGTTCTTCACTTTTGCGTTTCAAGAAAGGGACAATCCGTGATCCGGAGTTTGCTACTTCTGCCAATGCAACTTCCTCCACTTTCTGAAAATAAGAGGCCACTGTAGACTTTCTTTTATGACTCTCCTCTCGTAACAATTCCTCATACTTTGATACCTTGGCAGCAAGTTCATAAAAATCACGGAATTCCATCCCTTGGAACTTCCTTCTAAGTTCAAAATCGAGTCCTCGCTGTGCCATCTTCACGTATTCTGATTCAGGGAGGAAAACTCGGAATCTGCTCCTCACCTTCTTAAACTTACAAATGAAATCATCGACAGATTCCACCGGGTTTTGGACCACCCTTGACAGTTCCGCTATACTAATCTCAGGTACTGTCCGGAAGAATTGTGTATGGAATTGACGTTCCATATCGTGTCAAGTCATAATAGAATTTCGAGGTAATGTTGCATACCATGTGAAAGCAGTACTGGTCAGGGAATTGGGGAACAAACGTAACTTGTAATTAGAAAAGTTCTCCAAATTTGCCAATTCCCCACACTGAATTGTATACCTGGCCACATGTTCCAAGCTGGATTGGCCGTCTTCCCCGGAGTATAACGTGAAGTATGGAATGCGGTATCCTCTTGGGTAAGGGTTTTCATGATCCACAATATCAGGATACGGTTTATGGAATTCTGGTCGGTTTATTGGCATCACTCCTGGGCTATACAACTCTTGAATCACATCACGTACCATCTCAAAATCCAACGCTGGAGTTTGTCTCAAATGGTGAGGAGGATAGATTGCCCCCCGAGTGTTATTCCCCAAACATGGCGCTGAATATCCACGCATTCCCCCATCAACATACATCCCTGGATGTAAGTTAGGAGACGTCACAGAGAACACGTTACCAGCCATTTGTTTACTGTTGCTGCCGTTTTGGAATTTCAACCCCAACTCCTCATCCCTTTTGTGCGGAGGAGTGTATCTCCCTTCCCTGGCAGATTCAGGAATTCGTGCTTCCCCCAAGCGGCGACTTTCACCTGCCTGAGAAACTCCTGAACCTTGGCCTTGATCTTTCAGCAGCTTGACGTCATTCTCTTGAAGTTTATCAGTCTCTGGTATAACCACTTCGCCTTTTGCAGACTTTCTCCATTCCTTCATTTCTGCCACAAATTCCATCATGACAGTAGCGAAAGTTTGAGTCATTTCCTTGAGATCGCTACGGATATTTTTCTCCATGGCCAACATGAAGTTCGGCGAAGACCCATCACCACCAAAAACAGCAATTCCTTCCTTAATAGTCTCTTCCTCGAACTGGTGTACTAGTCTTTCAACAGTTCTTCCATCTGCATCAGTTTCTTCTTCCTGTGAGCGATGAACTTTCCCCTGTGATGGAGGAATTCCCTCATTCTTCTCAGTACGCTTTGGAGGCATTTGGTCCCACTAGGCGTGCCAATTTGTTTGTCTCAAAAATTCGCGGGCGTGCCAGGCACGTGATCGTGCCGAATTTGTGAAATGATCTGACTTCGTTTACCAAACGTTGTAGGTCTCGATTCGGTCGTAAGTTCTAACTCCTTCGAAATGGCTCAAAAACACAAACAAAAATGAGGAATATGACAAAATGACAAGAAGGATCCATTAACAACATCAAATATAATTATGTTGCTATGAACTTGATCAACGTTTTTACAAGAAAGTTGAAGGAATATGTAAAAAATTCAAATACTTGACTGCTGAAAATTGAAATAAACATGCATAGAATTGAGAGAATTCTGCAGAGCTTTGCTGTAGATTTTTGTGTTGATTTTGTCGGGGGCCTTTTCTGATTTCCTTCCCTCACTTTTGTCACATTCTGCACAGCAGTTTTCCCTTCCCCCATCACTCCACGTTCTTCCACATCGGGCAATGGCAGCAACTGATACTACGTTTCTTCATTGGGCCAACTGCAATTTCACTTGGGACCTTCTTATATTGGGCTGTGGTTTGGGCTTCATGGATTTTGCTTAATTAAATTGCTCCCAGCCAAGTTGGGTCCTTGTTTAGTTGATTTGGGCCAAACAGATTGAATCAGTTTGACGGAAAGTGAGAAACCCGAAAACTTGGTTCAATTCAAAGACAAGTCAAGTCAAATCCTTCACATATGTTGTACATTAATAAAAAAAAATTTAATCTATTTTAGTATGTTAATGTGCAATAAGTGTTTTTAGTGAGTAGAACGATCGAACAATGTCGTTTGAGCTACTATATGATTTAAAAAATTTGAGTTATCATAAGTTTTCCACGCCACACAAAAATGGTATGCATATCTATACGCATGTATATTACATACAAATCAGGTCTAAAATTATTTCAAAACTGACAATCATATTACAATTTTCTGAGATACTTGATGCCTTTCCGAAGGTTGGTCTGATGACATGATCAATTGGAGAACTTCTCTATTGTTACACCAAAAATTTGTTGTCATGTATGTCAAATTTCAACTTATATTTTCTATCTAAATTTGAATTGAAATTGTTCGATTATTATTTTTAGGCATTATAGAGGAAGTTATAAAAACTAAGACAGTCAGACATTCTTTGTCGTAGTTCTTTTTTTAGTAAATTTATTCTAAATAATAATATAATTTTTTTTATTGTACGTATTAAATTGAGATTATTTCATACATGGGAAAAAAACTTTTTTGGTCAATTGACATTTAAAATTTTAGGTTTATGTCCACTTTATTTTTCAAATTTTGGTTTTGGTTTAATAACTTTGATTTAATTTTTTGCTTCCAATCATATTTCTCAGAAAACTGATATTAAGCTGACGTGAAATCAGAAATTATTGATTTGTCTGATTCACATCAACAACTTGCCAAAAATCCAAAAACTAGAAAATAGTGTACAAAAATCAAACTTTGAACGTTAGACAAAAAAAAATTCATATACATACATATATATATATATATATATATATATATTTCTTGATTATTTTTGTTAATTATATTATGATTACTAAATGTCCTGATAAAATATTAATTAGTAATATTTATAAAATGCTTGAATAAATAAATAAAGTTTCTAGAATTAATTTATTTAAAAAATAATAAATAAAATTAAAATGTTATATTAATTATTAAATTTTTACTATTTTCAATTTCGAAAACAACTAAAAAATCCATTAATATTATAAAAAATAATTAAAATTTATTAATAACATAAATATGCATTTACTGTGATAATTAAAATAATAATACACATTTAAATATTAAATAACGGTTAGTAATAGATATAATATTACGATTAAAAATAATATAATAATATTTAAAATATGATTATTATTAATTAAATTAGTTTTAATATTATTCAAATTACAAATTATATTTAAATATTATTAAATTTATAATTATTTTAAATTTTAAAATACAAAAAATTTAAATCAATCAAACATCATCAGTTCCGTTCCCAATTGATTATATCACGCGTGGACAAAAGATTAAAAATCAATAATTATCTTATAAGCATACCAAACGATGCCTACTCTTATTCATTTAGTTTGATTTGAAAATTACTGAATATTGAAAAAATTGATGAGCGAGCAGCGCTGAAAATGGTCCCCGAAACACGTGACCCCCACTCCCTGCCCAGCTCTCGTGTTCCGAGCCCCTCCATTGCCCACATGTACGGGTCTCCGTGTTTCCTCCCCCATGGAAGGGCCCCCGCCATGCATTTATTATATGCACACACATCCCTCCGATCCACCTCTCCGCTCAACAATTTCAGGACACTAAATATATATACATCCCACATTCTATAGCCTCTAACGTGCAGAAATGGAGAAATATATTCTGGAAAAAAGAAAGAAATACATGCACGGCATGCGGCGGCGTAGATCGGTTGTGAGCTTTCCGGCCAAGTTACCGGACGACGTTTGCTGCGAGGCGTTCCGAGACTGCGTATGCGCGGTGAAGTATTCGGCCGATCCATTCTCGGAGATGAGGGAATCCATAGTTGAGATGATAGAGAATGTGGGGATAGAGGACTGGAAGCAGATGGAGGAGTTGGTTTACTGCTATATTGCTCTTAATTCTGCAGAGGTTCACCATCTTATAGGAGATGCTTTCCTTAGTTTATGCTGCTGTATGTACCCACAATATTCACATTTTGCATGACAATTACAAAAGTACCTTTAAATCCAATTAAATCTCTTTTATTTTTCTTATTCTCTGTTTAATTGTGTGAAAAATTCCAATTTTGTTAAATTATATTTATATAATTGCGATTTTAATCATCAAATTTGAGTTTTAGTATCATGTCTTTCAATAACAATTTCTGTCATTTCTCATAAGGAATATTGGTGTAGAACTGCATATTCCAGCAACATATCGGAGAAATTACTAAAATTACAAACAAATAAAAAAGTAGGTTTTTGTGAGACGGTATCACGAATCTTTATATGTGAGACGGATAAACCCTACCGATATTCACAATAAAAAGTAGTACTCTGAGTATAAAAAGTAATACTTTTCATGGATGACCCAAATAAGATATTCGTCTCATAAAATACGACCTGTGAGATCGTTTCACAAAAATTTTTGCCCAAATAAAAATATATAACAGATTAAGATTGAAGTTTAACATAAAATTCGAAACCACGATGTTGTATCATGTATATTAAGACAACCCAACAACAACCACAAGATATAAATGCACTTACCCTACTTGGTCCAATCCCGAAATGGAAGCTCAACCATTGGCATACCGAATTCATAAGCGAAAAATTAAGAAATGATATGCAAACGCCTCTATGTCAGAAGGGAAGATTACTAAGCCCTTGGATAGCCATCCCCGTTGGCGAGCTCACATTCTTAGACAATAAAATGCTAGCTTCCTTTGAGTTGACCCATCGATATCGAATATGAGTCATTGCATGTTTTAAATGACTTTGAAAGTGTTTGATAGATCTTTGAAGCATTTTTTGGCTTTTAGCTGACCGAAAGTGTGTTTTGAGTGTTTCTGAAATATCTTTTTTTCCTTCTTCAATGAGATATTTTGTTTCGTTTCTGTTTTTTTTTTTCAACATTTGTATCTTTAAAAAATTTATTATATTCTACAATTGCTCTTAATTTTTATATATATTTTTTAAAAATGTTAAATTTTATTTATATACGTGTTTTTAAGAGTTTCGAATAAAATTCATAAAATTCCAATCATATTTTATTACAAACATTAACTTTTTAAAAATATATAATTCATTTTTATTTAACTTATATTTCCATATTTTTTTTTACATATTTTGTGAATTTATACAAATTCTTTCATTTTCATTTTTAAATTTTTTATTAATCTTATATAAATTTTCAGACATTCATGTTATAAAAAATTTATTTTTGATCAAAATATTCAAAATGTAATAATAATTATATAAATACATTGTGGATGGTATGATTACCAACATATAAATAACTAAAAAAGACAATGTTATATAGGTTAAGGATATTGTTGTCATTTTACATAAATTAAGTTTGAAATCAATTTTTCTCCAAACCCTCAAATTTTAGTTTAAATTAGCTTTAAACTTTTATTTCCAAACACTTCCTACTTTTGCTTCTGTAAGGCCCTGTAATTAATTATCCGATAATTTGGTATAATTATAATAATTATTGAGTTGTAAATTAAAATAATTATTTATGCCAAATAAATTCAAGAAGTGTGTTAAAAATATGTATTTTAGAATATCTGAGAATTTAACGATATAAAATGCATATAGAATTTAAATAACACACAAGAGCAAAATAATTACAGACCGGGATTAATGGGCTTGAGTTACTATTTTAGTAACCAAATACACAATATATATAAATATACATATACCTACACACAACTTACCTTTAAAGTGAGAGAAGGAAAAAGCAAAGAAAGAAGAAACCCAATTCCCGCAACCCTTGGAGCAGCTGCAGGAAAGTCGCGATATCTCCTCCGTCCGGCGTCGAAATCTCGATCGGTTTGAGGGGTTGTCTTCCTTACATCAGTACCTTCATTTTGAGCCATAAAACACGAATGTTGTCTTCGTAATGATATAAGAATTGTTAAATTTCAGTAAGAATTGAGCAAGTTATGGTGGTTTTTCTGAAACTGCTCAGTAGGAGAATTCTGTCCGAAAATATGTTGAGTGGCAGTGTGTTCTTGATAATTCTAGGATTAATCTACTGAGAATTGGGAGATGGTTTCTTCTAAAAAAAGTTAGATATTCAAGTTATCTTTCATTTTCAATTGGCGGATATTGATTTGAGTTAATATTGAGCGATATACGAATTTTATGCTTTTTTTGTCAAATTGGACATTGGTATGAAATGTAGTTTTCATGATTGGCTTATTGTTGCTTTGTTTAGGCCGAGGGTCTTGAAGTGAAGTTGTTATTGGATTGTCAAGTTGGTATAGGTATGTTACAGCTCAGTAACATACGACGGTAAAACATAAATTATGTTTAATTGTCATTCTGTGTTACATTGATCGTGTTTATGACTTGTTGACTGTGGTAATTTGTTAAATGCCTTCGTTGTGATATATGTTTATTATTGTGACATATTATTGGCATTTAGCATAGGGCATACTGTTATGACATTCATGTTAGCCCTATCGTTCTTGTTAGCCGTTTTTGATATCCGTTGTTATCTGACACTGTTGTTCATCTCGGGATCATAGTGTGGCTGATAGGCCTATACACATGTGTAACGTCTCACACAATTTTAAAAATGCGGAAATAATTTTTTTTTTAAATAAAAGCTCGCATTTTCCATATAACATTTAAAATAATCGTATTTATTTGATTATAAAAATAGCGCAGTTTAAATTAACCAAACTCATCCAAAATCATACGTAAGCATAAGCGAGTAAAAATCTTAAAATTATCAACGTATGAAAATATTCATCTCCTCTCAATCTCATAATTCGTAATGCGGAAAACATGTGGTCCTCGGGTTGTGTCTCCGCACCAGGTCTGTCTATTCAGAGTTCGGCACCTCCAGTCTCCTCAACATTTAGCTCACCTGCATCACACACGCCTAGTGAGTCTAAAGACTCAACACGCCTGTACCAGGAATAACAAGTACATATACATAGCACACAGCAGTGAAAAATATCATACTCAACATATCTTTCATGAACTTAAAAGCATGTCATCTCATGTCATCATATTTGTAAACATGTCGTGTAAAATCATATCGTATCAAATCATGTCATCTCATATCATCATATACGTGTCAAAACATGTCATCTCATGTTATCATATAAGTAAACGTGTCGTGTAAAATCATATCGTATTAAAGCATGTCATCATATACGTATACATTTTCTTTTTAATTGAATTCAGTTCATTAGCTGTGACTTTCGTATCATCATGTCATCATGTCAGTCGATGGATCCATCTACGTGTAACCACGATACCGGGCGGCGGGGACATCAGCGACACTCTCACCCGTCAACTGATCCCTGGCCTATCATATCATCATATCATGTCAATGGAAATACGATCGTCGGGCTCCCTCTGGGGCCTTCTCCCGTAAACGGGCTCCCTCTAGGGCCTTTTCCCTCACGATATCTCCAATCATATCATCATGTCATCGTATTAGTCACAACTAAATCACTTCCTTCAAAACGTGTCATCATATTCATCACTTGATAAAATCATGCATATACGTAATTTTTCCTTTAAACCAAGCATGCACCGTATTTATCATAATTTCATAAATATCATAAACGTGATGCATGAACATTTAAAAATATCATAATTTGTGCTCAGGGCGCTGCCAAGACCAAAATCTCACCCCGGGTGCAAAATGACCATTTTGCCCCTAGACATAAAATTTCACGTTTTTGATATTTTCTTAATTTCATTGACTCTAACATGTCCCAAATAATTATTTAAGCCTACATGAATTTTCTCATATTTTTATTTGGCTTAAATCTTTGAATTTTAAATTAATCATTAAATATAACATATTAATACATTTTAATCCCGAATTAAACCAAACCTTAGCATAAAATTCCCAAATAAAAAAATTAGACTTCTAATAATTATTTGAGCTTAAATATAATTTTCCACAATTTTATTAAGCTTATATCTAGACGTTTAAATTAATTCTTTAATTACCCTTTCGTGCGGCGATTAAATCCCGAATAATTCCAAACTCATTATTTTGATCCGAATCTTACCAAACTCCTAAAAATGTCCCAAAACATATTTATAATCATTCTTAGACATAAACTTGAGCCCATTTCATAACTTAACCAATTCATTTTAAAACTTGGACCGGTTTTAACCCGAATCGACTCGAAACTTAACCGAATTTTCCCAAACTTTTTACCATATCTTACAAACACTTAAAATTCATAAAACAATGTAACCAAGCCTCTAAACCCACGGCTGAAAATTCCAGAAAGCCACCTAAAGTTCGGTCCCTTCCTTATTTGCACTCTAGCACACTCATCTTCCCAAAAATTCACGCACTAGCCAAACCCAGCGTACCAGCCATGAACCAGCCTAACATGGACCTAGACCAGACCCTAAGGAACCTATTATGACCGAGCCACCAACCCCATGCAGTCTAAAACACAGCACCGAAAGAATTCCTCAAAACCACTCCACCCGAGCTTCCCTCCTCTAGTGCTCACGGCCGTTGGTTCAGGTGGTTCCAGCGGTGGCTTGGCCTTCCTGGGCTGTGATTCAGACCCACCAGAGTCTGGTCCAAGCCTTGGTTCAACCATCACACCACCAGCTCTCCTCCTATCCTACCCACAGCCCCTAACCGAGAGCAACCAAGAAAACATCCCCTCGATCTCACCTTGCTGCGTCCAGCAACAAACCCGAACCCCATGCCATCATCTTGACTCCACTAACAGCCCCTAGACGTTCAAGACAGCAGCCCTTGCACTCAAAATTTCAGAAAACGTGAACAAAAATCGTATGATTCATGAATACACATAGAAACCGAAAATCTCACACACACATGGTTGAATCGAAAAATCTTACGCATGATACTAACATTTCAGACATATATCACGTGAATGATGCAGCAAGGATGGTATAGTACGTGCCTTATGATGTATCAACGCAAGAGGAATGAAGAGAGGAGCACCGGAGGAATTATATATATATTTTTTTTAAGAATAAAGGAAACAGAAGCAACCACTTGCAATTTAATAGAAGAAATGCTGCTGAACCACCTAAATAATGAGGGAGTGAGGGGTTGTCGGATGGTGGGATGGGTAAATGGTGTAGGGTAGGTTAGGTTTAGTTTAATTGTAGTTTAGGTTAATTAAAATGTGTACTAATGAGTCTCAATTAAAATAAAAAGGGTTTTAAGCCCAATAAGCTTAAAAATAAGCTCATTAAATTTAAACACACTTCCGAAAAATATTTCGTTTTGGAAAGATTTTGAAAATATTAGCCGAACCCTCAAAAAGTCCCCCGATTCGATAAAATTTACGTACCGTTAAAAATAAAAATCCTGCGGTTAAAAATACCCAATAAATCTCAAATTTTGAAAAATACCTTTAAAAAATCTTAGATTAATTAATAAAAATGAATCATGTTATTAAAATAATTTTCCTGAAAATTCTCCGGTCTCCGATCCTCGTTCGAGCGCGAAATGCAACTTAAAAATCTTTAATGCATGAACCTTTAAAATTTCATGAAATAAAATTCTATTATGCAATAATTATGCATAAAAATAATTAAACCCATAATTTATGAAATAAACCTGCATTTAATGCTTTAAAACAAATTAATAAATTACCAAAGAAATTTAATAAATTGCATGCATGTGGTTTACATGACCCTTCAAATTTTCGGGACATTACAACATGAGACCGTAGATGTGATTGAACAATCCCGTGGTTAGTGCAGCCTTTTGAGGTGAGCGCTGGGGTTGTGTCATCTAGTTCGTTCTGTTGTGCCATCCTGTTATATCATATCAGCTGTATGGAGGCCGAGTCAGGGGTGTTATTCAGCACAGCTTGGCATACCTCGCATACTTGGCAGGGTGGTTTAGCTGCATGACGATATAGCTCCCCTGTGTTGTTACTCGAGCATTATTCCTGTTGTTATCGTACCGTTTGTTGGCTCCTGTTATCTCGATTATTCGTTGAGCCTTTCATGCATTGCATATTACGTTTTATTATATGATTATGCATGATTTATGTTTATTGTTGTTATTGTTGAATTTTTCATACAAGAATCCTAACCTCAGTTGTTTACTAGAGGGGCTGTTGTGGTTGCTATTGGGCACCATGGTAGATCTCTCGAGTCGTTTTGTAGCATCAGGTCGTGGTTCCGTCAATGGAGCTTGGGATTGAGGTTGGATTGCTTGATTCTGTTCAGTGGAGTCTCCCAGTTAGTCTATATGTATGTCTTGAGTTTGTTTCAGTCTTGTATTGTACTTTATTTGCCGGGGAGATGCCCCGTGTATCTGTAGTGATATTTGGTTGTTCTTGTGATGTTCTAAGTCGACTCTGTGATATTTATGATCTGGTGAGTATTTGTTAAGTTTTAATTTCTACGTAGTCCTGGCCAGTCCTGCCATAGGGTATTTAACTTCGGTTTTTAATTTAATGACTCTAGTTGGAGTTTATTTTGATATAAACTGTTGCTTGAGTTTTCGGGATGTCCTACTTATGGGAAGGTCATGCCGAAATTTTTCTTTGCCCTGAGGTCCGTTTTAAAGTATTTTAAACATTTTTCCGCTGTAGCTTTAAGTCAAACAATTATTGTTTGATCATTAATTGTCATTAGAGTAAATGGGCCTCACATCTTGATATCAGAGCGTAAACTAGGATACGCTCGAACTAGAGTTTAGGACACTTGAGTCTTGGCACTAAAATGGTTGTTGCGCCTGTGTATGCTACTTGACAACATGCTTATGTGATTATATGATTTGTTTACTTCCATTCTAATTGTTTTGGTTTTTTATCGTATAGAATAGAGGGAGGTGGAGAAATTCCTGTTGATGAGATTTCTCTAGCTCGAGGTCGAGGTCGTGGACGTGGTAGACCTCGTGTCCATGTTGTTGATGATACTTTTTTTGAGCAAGCTGCTGATCATCTAGACCAGCTTAGGATGGATGAGTTAGTTGCGCGTTTCCATTCTATGCATCCACCTCGATTCAGTGGTTCTGAGGGAGCTGAGAAAGCAGAACTGTGGATTTCTGAGATTGAGGAATTGTTTGATTTGATCGAGTATCCTTCAGAGCGTCGATTGAGATTAGCTGTGCATCAATTGAAAGATCGTGCCAAAATGTGGTGGTCTACTACATTGATGACTTTAGATGCTCAGAGGATTGTTCCATCGTGGGATATATTCAAGCTGAATTTTAAGGAAAGTTATTGTCCTCCTTCATTTTACAGTTCTAAGGCTTCGGAGTTTCATAACTTGAAGCAGGGCGATATGTCAGTTGCGGAGTATGAGGATATTTTTTATGCTATGTTGAGATATGCTCCTCATGTTGCTGCGAGTCAGGTTGCTGTCATCGAAAGTTTCATTGAAGGATTGAACGATCATCTGCACCATTTTGTTTCTACCGGTAAGCCACTGAATTATCTTGAAGCAGTGGAAATAGCAAAAAGGGCTGAAGCTAGTCTTAAGAGGAGTGGCAATCGAGCTCCTACCCAACATCATCATTCGGGAACGCAACAGTTCAATCAATCTGGTTCCGCATCTCTTCGTCCACGTGGTAAGCAATTTAAGAAGCCTGGTTCTAGTTCTTCGAGTTCGGGGAGTTCAGGGAACCGTGGTGGATATCGCTATAGTGGACCTTATTGTGATCACTGTGGAGGCAAGCATTCCAGTAATCAGTGTGTTGGAGTTCAAGGGGTTTGCAAATGTTTGTGGTCGGCCGGGTCATTTTGCCAGAGTCTGTCCTAGTAAGACGGGGAAAGCAGCCCAGACAGGTAGTGGAGTTCAAAGTAATAGATTCCCAGCAGTATCTCAGTCTCTCCACCAGCCTAGTCGCCCTTCAAATCAGTCCAGAGGGCAAGGTGGTCAGCAAAATCAATCACCTGTTCGTGTATTTGCCTTGACTGAGGATGAGGCTCAGGCAGCTCCAGGTACTGTCATTACTGGTAACTGTACTCTGTGTGGTTTTATAGCACGAGTGTTATTTGATACTGGAGCATCTCATTCCTTTGTGTCTCATGCATTCGTCGTTTCGCATGATCTTCGCACCACTACTATGAATTCCAATCTATCTGTTGCTACTCCGATGAGCAAAATGATTATCACTGATAATGTGGTGTTCAATGCGGTTTTGTTTCACGATGAAAATGTTCTATATCTGAATCTTATAGTCCTACCTATGCATGACTTTGATTGCATCGTTGGTATGGATGTTTTGACTGCAAATCATGCCAGTGTTGACTGTTATCGAGGGATAGTTCGTTTCAGGCCTAGCTTTTGATACGAATCCTCGTACGAATGAAAGGCAAGCACGAATATAGAAATCGCACCCTCAATTCAATAACAAACAAGGAACGATTATGTTGTCCCGATCTTTTGAAACAAGTAACGATTTTGTGATATTCACCTCTAAGCGATTATAACTTAGAAACAAATATCAATGATAAAACAATTGAATTTCAAACGAACCTTCAAAGAACTTGTTTTGACAATCCGTGCGAAGAACAATCGACAAACGCCACAAAGATGAAAATCTTTGATAAGTTTGATTTGGTTTTCTTCTTGTGAAGAACAAAGCTAAAAGCTTTGAAAATTGAGAGAACTCAATGTATTTGATATCAATCTTTAATAATCTCGTTTTTTATCATTACAATGCATTATATAATTAATAAAACCCATAACAAGTAGTGTAGAAAGCATTAAAGAAGATAACTAGCAACTTTGACACGGAAGTTGACAATAGACCGTGGGTGCGCTGCATACTGGACCGCGGGTGCGGTGCCGCTTCGGCGAAGTTCGGATGCAAAGGACCGCAGGTGCGGTCCTTTTAGGAGCGCGGGTGTGCTCGCCTTCCGCGGGTGCGCTCGCATTCGGACCGCGGGTGCGGTATAGCTTCGGCAATATTCTCTTAAATTTGATTATTATGGACCGCGGGTGCAGCCCCTGAACTGGTGCGGGTGCGCTCCACCTTCGGCAATTGCACTTGAATAACATTCCAAAAACCTCCAATATTATTCCCATGATTCCCAACCTCCTCTAATTTAGACATCCAACTTATAGGACTTCCTTGATAGCTCATCATGAGTCCTTGAAGTGCATCTTTAAACTTCTTACTTCGTCCCCTCGTTATAGGTCCTTCGGGCAACTCCAACGACTCCCATGCTTTCTTTGGTGCTTGAACAACCACGTTTGCATCATTCTCCCCTTCTTGAAAAGGATTTGTCCTCAAATCTTGATCATCTCCTACATCAAACAACGAAAGATCACTAACATTAAAAGTAGAACTGACATTATACTCACCTGCTAGGTCTAATTTGTAGGCATTGTCGTTGATCTTTTCAAGCACTTGAAATGGTCCATCACCCCTAGGTAAGAGTTTTGAACGTCGCTTTTCTGGAAATCTTTCCTTCCTTAAGTGCAACCACACCCAATCTCCCTTTTCAAAAACCATCTTTTTCCTTCCCTTGTTGGCTTGCTTCGTGTATTGTAAATTCTTCTTCTCGATGTTATCCTTGACCTTCTCATGCAAACTTCTAACGAATTCAGCTTTCTTCTTTCCATCCATGTTCAACCTTTCACTCACAGGTAAAGACATCAAATCCAACGGAGTCAAAGGATTAAAACCATATACAATTTCAAATGGCCAATAATTTGTAGTAGAATGCACGCAACGATTATAAGCAAACTCAACAAAGGGTAAACAATCCTCCCAATTCTTTAAGTTCTTCTTGAGTATAGCACGCAAAAGTGTTCCTAGAGTTCTATTAACAACTTCAGTTTGTCCATCCGTTTGAGGATGACATGTAGTAGAAAACAACAATTTTGTGCCAAGTTTAGTCCATAACGTTTTCCAAAAATAACTCAAGAATTTAACATCACGGTCCGAAACAATAGTCCTAGGCATGCCATGCAACCTAACGACTTCTCTAAAGAATAGATCCGCAATGTGAGATGCATCATCAGTTTTGTGACAAGCAATAAAATGTGCCATCTTAGAAAATCTATCAACAACAACAAATATAGAATCTCTCCCCTTCTTTGTCCTAGGCAACCCCAAAACAAAGTCCATAGAAATATCAACCCAAGGTTCACTAGGGACGGGAAGTGGTGTATACAATCCATGTGGTTGTGTTCTAGACTTAGCTTGTCTACAAGTAATGCACTTATCACAAATACGCTCAACGTCACGTTTCATATGTGGCCAATAAAAATGCTCATGCAAACAACTCAAAGTTTTAGCCACACCAAAGTGCCCCATCAAACCACCACCATGTGCCTCCCTCACAAGTAACTCACGAATTGATGACTTAGGAATGCATAATCTATCTTCTCTAAATAAAAACTCATTATGCAAATAAAATTTGTCATGTGGACCATGCATACATGTTTCAAATATCTCCTTAAAATCCTCATCCAACAAATACAACGCTTTCATATGTTCAAATCCCAAGATTTTCGACTCCAAGGTAGAGATTAATACGTACCTCCGTGATAGTGCATCAGCCACTACATTATCCTTACCTTGTTTGTATTTGATTATGTAGGGAAATGTACCTATGAATGCCACCCACTTAGCATGCCGCTTGTTCAACTTCTGCTGCCCCTTAAGGTGCTTAAGAGACTCATGATCCGTGTGAATCACAAACTCTTTAGGCCTCAAGTAGTGTTGCCACACCTCCAAAGTCCTCACAAGCGCGTACAACTCCTTGTCATACGTTGGATAGTTCAGCGCTGCTCCATTGAGTTTCTCACTAAAATACGCCACTGGTCGTCCTCCTTGCATCAAAACACCACCAATACCTACACCTGAAGCATCACATTCAATTTCAAAAGTATTAGAAAAATCAGGCAAAACAAGTAAAGGCGCATTAATTAACTTTTGTTTAATAATATTAAAAGACTTCTCTTGCTCTTCGCCCCAATGGAATGGAACGTTCTTCTTAATCATTGCCGTCATCGGTGCCGCCAGTGTGCTAAAATCTTTTACAAACCTCCTATAGAAGCTTGCAAGACCATGAAAGCTTCGAACTTGACCAACAGAAGCAGGCGTTGGCCAATCTCGAATAGCACTTACCTTGTCCTCATCCACTTGTATCCCCTGCGAACTTACCACAAAACCAAGGAAGACAAGTTTGTTTGTACAAAAATCTCATTTCTTTAAATTAGCATATAAATTTTCAGCCCTTAGTGTGATTAGCACAAGTCTCAAGTGATTAACATGCTCATCCAAGTCTTTGCTATATACTAGGATATCATCAAAGTAAACAACAACAAATTTTCCTGTGTATGCACGCAAGACATGGTTCATTAACCTCATAAAAGTGCTAGGAGCGTTAGTTAAGCCAAAAGGCATGACCATCCACTCATATAACCCGTACTTGGTTTTAAAATCCGTTTTCCACTCATCACCTTCTCTCATCCTAATTTGATGATATCCACTTTTCAAATCAATCTTGCTAAAAATACAAGCACCATGCAACTCATCTAACATATCATCTAGTCTAGGTATGGGATGCCTATACTTAATGGTTATGTTATTGATTGCCCTACAATCTACACACATACGCCATGAGCCATCTTTCTTAGGAACTAATAAAACAGGTACAGCACAAGGAGACATGGACTCACGCACGAAACCCCTATCTAATAATTCACTTACCTGCCGTTGAAGCTCCTTGGTCTCCTCCGGATTGCTTCTATACGCTGGACGATTTGGTAATGCACTTCCGGGCACAAAATCAATTTGGTGCTCAATCCCCCTCAATGGTGGTATTCCTTGAGGTAGCTCCTCCGGAAATATATCATCAAACTCCTGCAAAAGGGAAACAACAATGCTCGGAAGATTTCCGGCTATATCACTTGTGTTAAAGAGAATCTCTTTGTAAAGAATCAACACAAGTGTATCATGTGTGTGCAGCAATTGTTTCATGTCACTCTTTTGGACCATATATATTTTTTTTTTGGTCTCTTTCCTCTCATTTTTTTTTCCTCATTTTTCTTTTGTATGGCTATCTCAATTTTTTTATCACTTTTGTTTTTAGCCATTTCATTTTTCTTTTCAAAGGTCATCTCACTTTTAATTCACTCTTTCTTTTGGCCTCATCTCTCTTATTTTTTTTCAATTGGTCCTCCAACACTTGTTTTGGGGACAAAGGAAGTAAAACAATGGGTTCTTTCTTGAGTACAAAAGAATATTTATTTCTAAACCCATCATGTGTCACTTGCCTATCATATTGCCATGGTCTTCCTAACAAAATATGACAAGCATGCATTGGTACTACATCACACAATACCTCATCAACATACTTCCCAATCGAAAATGCAACCAAAACTTGTTTGTTCACCTTCACTTCAGCACAGTCGTTCAACCACTGAAGCCTATATGGTTGAGGATGTTTCAAAGTATGCAAGCTCAATTTTTCAACCATCTCAAGACTAGCAACATTGGTACAACTCCCTCCATCTATAATAACGTTGCAAACTTTGCCACTGACAAAACATCTAGTATGGAACAAGTTTTCTCGCTGATTCGTCTCCTCTTCTTTGACTTGGGCACTCATGATACGCCTAGTCACTAATGCCTCACCCACAACTGCTTCATATCCCTCATCAGGATCCTCTAATGCAGGCATCTCATCTTCATCCTCTCCATCATCTCCCTCACTATGAGATTCATACTCCCCATAATTATTCAACACCATCACCCTTTTATTGGGACATTGGCTAGCAATATGTCCAATTCCTTGACACCTAAAACATTTAATATCTCTAGAATGATTAATAGGAGTTTCAGGTTTACCTTGCATTCCCTGCTTAGGCGCCTCCTGTTTAATGTCAACTTTGGGCTTGACCACTACCTTGCTTTCTTCACGTTTAACAGCGTTGGAACGCCAAGGTGTTGATGTATTCCCAGTTTGTGTGGTACGACCAACTCCTCTCCTTTTGAGTTGTTGCTCCACTTTTATCGCCATTTGCACCATTTCATCTAGATCCAAGTAATGTCTAAGCTCCACTTGGTCTTGAATTTCCCTGTTCAAACCACACAGAAAACGAGCCATAGTAGCCTCACTATCCTCATCTATGTTTGCTCTAATCATGACTACTTCCAATTCTTTATAGTAGTCCTCAACACTTTTCACACCTTGTCTCAAAGTTTGTAACTTCTTAAACATTTCTCTATAGTAGTGATTTGGTACAAACCTCTTCCTCATTACGCTTTTCATCTCCGCCCAAGTTTCTATAGGCCTCTCATTGCATCTTCTCTTAGTGGTCACTAATTGATCCCACCAAATAAGTGCATAATCAACAAATTCAACCACGGCCAACCTAACCTTCTTTTGTTCGGAATAATGGTGACAATCAAACACAAATTCAACTCGTTTTTCCCATTCTAAATAAGCCTCTGGATCCGACTTACCATGGAACGACGGAATTTTCATCTTAATGCTACCTATGTTATTATCTTCCTTATTCCCATCATCGTACCTACCACGTAAGGCTTCTCTTCTTCCCCTACCAAATCCTCTACCTCTTCCGCTTCTACCCCAATTCTCGTTTTGGCTCTCCTCTTCTCCTTCCAAATCATAATCATTCTCTTCTTCATCCACTCTACCCAAACCTTTAGGCTTAGATTTATTTTCACTCGTACTAACTTCAAGCCTATCCAACCTCTCATATAAAGGATCCAACTCGGCCCTCAACATTCTACTAAAATGCCCAAATAACGCCTCCATTTGAACCTTAGATAACCCTTGGTTCGAACTCTCTCCTACTTCCCTCTCCATTTTAATTTCAGATTTTGTACCTGCAATAAAATGTTAGTAGAAATAAAAGATTTTCCTCACCCAAATTCTCACGATCACTCCAAAGAAATAACACTCGCACTCAAATGTTTTTCACTAGAATTTGATAGTTCTCTCAAAGGTGTGCTCAATCTTTATATATATATTATTTATTTTTTTTTTATCAAACTAACAAGATTCAACTTGTGAACACTTGCAACTGTTTCACATGGATTGCACAAAAACAAGAACGACAGAATAACACAGAACAAATTTTTCGGGAATTCTCGATTATCAAAAGATGATAGAAATAACACAGATCTTAAAATAGAACAAAGGATAACACAAAACTTAAAATAGAACAAATTTTTGTTTTTGTTTTTGGTAGATATGACAATAGAAACAAAAGGATACCACAGATCTGAAAACAGAATGAAATTTGAGACAGATCTGAAAAATAACAACAACGATACTTACTTGAATTCAATGAGCCAAAGCTCTGATACCAAATGATACGAATCCTCGTACGAATGAAAGGCAAGCACGAATATAGAAATCGCACCCTCAATTCAATAACAAACAAGGAACGATTATGTTGTCCCGATCTTTTGAAACAAGTAACGATTTTGTGATATTCACCTCTAAGCGATTATAACTTAGCAACAAATATCAACGATAAAACAATTGAATTTCAAACGAACCTTCAAAGAACTTGTTTTGACAATCCGTGCGAAGAACAATCGATAAACGCCACAAAGATGAAAATCTTTGATAAGTTTGATTTGATTTTCTTCTTGTGAAGAACAAAGCTAAAAGCTTTGAAAATTGAGAGAACTCAATGTATTTGATATCAATATTTAATAATCTCGTTTTTGGTCATTACAATGCATTATATAATTAATAAAACCCATAAAAAGTAGTGTAGAAAGCATTAAAGAAGATAACTAGCAACTTTGACATGGAAGTTGACAATAGACCGCGGGTGCGCTGCATACTGGACCGCGGGTGCGGTGCCGCTTCGGCGAAGTTCGGATGCAAAGGACCGTGGGTGCGGTCCTTTTAGGAGCGCGGGTGCGCTCGCCTTCCGCGGGTGCGCTCGCCTTCAGGACCACGGGTGCGGTATAGCTTCGGCAATATTCTCTTAAATTTGATTATTATGGACCGCGGGTGCAGTCCCTGAACTGGCGAGGGTGCGCTCCACCTTCGGCAATTGCACTTGAATAACATTCCAAAAACCTCCAATATTATTCACATGATTCCCAACCTCCTCTAATTTAGACATCCAACTTGTAGGACTTCCTTGATAGCTCATCATGAGTCCTTGAAGTGCATCTTTAAACTTCTTACTTCGTCCCCTCGTTATAGGTCCTTCGGGCAACTCCAACGACTCCCATGCTTTCTTTGGTGCTTGAACAACCACGTTTGCATCAGCTTTGCTCCTAAATGGAATTTCTATGGCCGTGGTTCTCAAGCCAAGATTCCTCTAGTTTCTGCCATTGAGATGAATCGATTGTTAAATTCTGGTCATGAAGGTTTTCTGGCTTATGCTGTTGATCTATCGCAAGATGAGCGACGGATTTCTGATATTCCTGTAGTCTGTGAGTTTCCTGATGTGTTTCCAGAAGAGATTCCTGGTTTTCCACCAGAGCGAGAAGTTGAGTTTAGTATCGAATTAATGCCAGGAACTGAACCCATATCTCGAGCACCATATCGTTTAGCTCCTGTTGAGCTAAAAGAACTGAAAGAACTATTACAGGATTTGTTGAGTAAAGGTTATATTCGTCCGAGTTCTTTACCGTGGGGTGCACCGATTCTATTTGTCAAGAAGAAGATGGTACGATGCGGATGTGTATTGATTATCGGCAACTGAATAAGTCTACTGTCAAGAATAAATATCAAGTCCCTAGGATTGACGACTTATTTGATCAGTTGCAAAGGTACTTCGATGTATTCTAAGATTGATCTTCGTTCTGGGTATCATCAAGTGCGAGTTAGACAAGAAGATGTGCCGAAAACAGCTTTTCGCACGAGATACTAACACTTTGAATTTTTGGTTATGCCTTTTGGTTTGACCAATGCTCCTGCTGTGTTTATGGACTTGATGAATCGAGTATTTCGTAAATATCTCGATCGTTTTGTGATTGTATTCATCGATGATATTCTTGTTTATTCCAAGTCTAAAGAAGAGCATGTTAAACATTTGAGAATAGTTCTTCGAATTCTTCAAAAGAAGCAGTTGTACGCCAAGCTATCCAAGTGTGAGTTTTGGTTAGATAGAGTTGTGCTTCTGGGCCATGTCATATCTCAACATGGTATTTCTGTCGATCCAAGTAAAGTGGAAGCTGTTCTGAACTGGGCATGACCGTCCAATGTGCCAGAGATTCGTAGTTTCATGGGTTTAGCTGGTTATTACCGGAGATTTATCGAAAATTTCTCAAATATTGCTAGACCTATCACTCAACTGACTCAGAAAAATCAGAGATTCATTTGGTCCGATGAGTGTGAGTCAAGTTTTGTTGAGTTGAAGAAAAGATTGACTTCTGCACCAGCTCTTACCATTCCAAGTGGTTCTGGGGGATTCGTTGTTTGTACCGACGCATCAAATCGAGGATTAGGTTGTGTACTGATGCAGCATGGCAGAGTTGTGGCCTATGGTTCTCGTCAGTTGAAACCGCACGAGTCTAAGTATCTTGTTCATGACTTGGAATTGGCTTATATCGTTTTTGCTCTCAAGATTTGGAGACATTATTTGTTTGGTGAGCAATTTGTAATTTATTCTGATCACAAAATCTTGAAGTACCCGTTCTCTCAGTCAAATATGAATATGAGACAGAGACGTTGGATGGATCTTTTGAAATATTATGATTGTGAGATCCAGTATCATCCGGAAAAAGTGAATGTCATTGCCGATGCTTTGAGTCGTAAGGTTGTTGATGTTAATTTGTCATCGATTCGTGTTTCTAAGTTACGAGAGGATATTTGCACCTCTGGGTTGAATTTTCAAATCCAAGGTAATGTTGTTTGTGTGTCTCAGATTTCTATTGAGCCAGAGTTGATTCCGATTGTAAAGTCAGCTCAGAAAACTGATGATCGAGTTCTGAAATCTTATGAGTTAGTATCTCAAGGACACCAATCTGGTTTCTCAATTCACTCAGATGATTCTCTTCGGTTGAATGGTAGATTGGTTGTCCCAGATATTCCTGAATTGCGTGCAGCCATCCTTAAGAAGCTCATTGTACTCGATATAGTATCCACCCAGGAGGCAGGAAAATGTATCATATTATACGACCTCAGTTTTGATGGAAGAATATGAAAAAGGATGTGGCTGAGTTTGTGTCTCGTTGTATGATCTGTCAGCAAGTCAAAGCAGAACGAATGAGACCTGGAGGATTACTGCATAGTCTTGAGGTTCCTCAGTGGAACTGGGAGCACATGGCTATGGATTTTGTCACGCATTTGCCACTTACTTCTCGTCATTTCGATGCTATTTGGGTGATTGTCGACAGATTATCTAAATCGGCACACTTTATTCCGTATGAGAGGACGTATTTGTACAAGAAAATGGCTCGTCTGTATATTGAAAATGTTGTGAGACTTCATGGAGTTCCAGTTGCAATAGTCTCAGATCGTGACCCTAGATTCACATCAAAGTTTTGGATTAGTTTTCAAAAAGAAATGGGTACACTGACTTGCGATGAGTACTGCGTACCATCCTCTGATAGATGGTCAGACAGAGCGTACAATCCAGACACTCGAGGATCTGCTTTGAGCTGTAGTCATGGATTTTAAAGACAGTTGGCAGGAAGCTTTACCACTAGTAGAATTTTCATATAACAACAGTTTCCAGGTGACTATTGGTATGGCTCCTTTTGAAGCTTTGTACGGCAGACGATGTCGATCACCTCTTTGTTGGGATGAATTTGGTGAGAAGCAGTTGACTGGACCTGACATTGTTCAGGAAATGCATGATAAAGTCCAGTTGATTTGTCAGAGAATTAAAGCTGCCCAAGATCGGCAAGCTAGTTATGCTAACAGACGTCGTCGACCTCTAGAATTTCAAGTTGGAGATTTTGTGTTTATGAGAATCTCTCCGTTTAGAGATGTTATTCGTTTTGGTATGAGAGGTAAGTTGTCACCTCGTTTCGTTGGTCCCTACGAGATTGTTGAGCATATTGGGACTTGCGCTTATCGTTTGAATTTGCCCCAGTCATTGTCTGGCATCCACGATGTTTTCCATGTTTCTATGTTGCGTAAGTATGAGCCCGATCCGTCTCATGTGATTCATCCTGATGAGGTTGAACTCGACCCTTCTCTATCGTATACTGAGTATCATTTTTGTATCTTGGATCGTAAAGTTAAAGTTTTACGCAATAAAGTTATCCCACTTGTACGAGTTCAGTGGTCGAGGCATGGTTTAGAAGAGTCAACGTGGAAAACAGAAGAGAATATAAGAGCATCTTATCCATATCTGTTTGATTCTTAGTAATGTATTCTTGGTTTTATATCGTGTGCAAGATGTATGTGTATAAACAGAAATTTCGAGGACGAAATTTTTTTTAAAGGGTGGAGAAGTGTAAGGCCCTATAATTAATTATCCGGTAATTTGGCATAATTATAATAATTATTGAGTTGTAAATTAAAATAATTATTTATGCCAAATAAATTCAAGAAGTGTGTTAAAAATATGTATTTTAGAATATCGGAGAATTTAACGATATAAAATACATATAGAGTTTAAATAACACACGGGAGAAAAATAATTACAGACCGGGATTAATGGGCTTGAGTTACTATTTTAGTAATCAAATACACAATATATATAAATATACATATACCTATACACAACTTACCTTTAAAGTGAGAGAAGGAAAAAGCAAAGAAAGAAGAAACCCAATTCCCGCAACCCTTGGAGCAGCTGCAGGAAAGTCGTGATATCTCCTCCGTCCGGCGTCGAAATCTCGATCGGTTTGAGGGGTTGTCTTCCTTACATCAGTACCTTCATTTTGAGCCATAAAACACTAATTTTTAGCAAGGAAGCGAGCAGATCGAAGCTCCATTTCGTGAGTCCTGTTTCTGTGCAGTATTTTGGTGAGTTCGGTTTTTGTGCTTCTGAAATTCGAAGTTTTGTGTATCGTGCGTTAAGAATCTCGACTTGTGATTCAAATAGAACTTGTAGTTCAGTTTGTTAGCTTTCTATAGCCACTAGAATCATCAAATTTTGATAAGAAACGGATTTGATATGATTTTTCTACCAAAACGTGTTAAAATGGAATTCTGTGTTGGAGCTGTGTACAACACCTACTATAATTCGGCTTAATGGCATATATGCACTCAGATTTTGGGTTTTTGGTTAAAATAAAAGTTGTAGAGCTATGTGTTGTCTTCGTAATGATATCAGAATCGTTAAATTTTAGTAAGAATTGAGCAAGTTATGGTGGTTTTTCTGAAACTGCTCAGTAGGAGAATTATGTCCGAAAATCTGTTGAGTGGCAGTGTGTTCTTGATAATTCTGTGATTAATCTACTGAGATTTGGAAGATGATTTCTTCTAAAAAAGTTAGATATTCGAGTTATCTTTCATTTTCAATTGGCGGATATTGATTTGAGTTAATATTGAGCGAATTACGAATTTTATGCTTTTTTTGCCAAATTGGACATTGGTATGAAATTAGTTTTCATGATTGGCTTATTGTTGCTTTGTTTAGGCTGAGGGTCTTGAAGTGAAGTTGTTATTGGATTGTCAAGTTGGTATAGGTATGTTACAGCTCAGTAACATACGACGGTAAAACATAAATTATGTTTAATTGTCATTATGTGTTACATTGATCGTGTTTATGACTTGTTGACTGTGGTAATTTGTTAAATGCCTTCGTTGTGATATATGTTTATTATTGTGACATATTATTGGCATTTAGCATAGGCATACTGTTATGACATTCATGTTGAGCCCTATAGTTCTTGTTAGCCGTTGTTGATATTCATTGTTATCTGGCACTGTTGTTCATCTCGGGATCATAGTGTGGCTGATAGGCCTATACACATGAGACCGTAGATGTAATTGAACAATCCCGTTGTTAGTGCAGCCTTTTGAGGTGAGCGCTGGGGTTGTGTCATCTAGTTCATTCTGTTGTGCCATCCGGTTATATCGTATCAGCTGTATGGAGGCCGAGTCAGGGGTGTTATTCATCACAGCTTGGCATACCTCGCATACTTGGCAGGGCGGTTTAGCTGCATGACGATGTAGCTCCCCTGTGTTGTTGCTCGAGCATTATTCCAGTTGTTATCGTACTGTTTGTTGGCTCCTGTTATCTCGATTATTCGTTGAGCCTTTCATGCATTGCATATTACATTTTATTATATGATTATGCATGATTTATGTTTATTGTTGTTATTGTTGAACTGTTTCATACAAGAATTCTAATCTCAGTTGTTTACTGGGGGGCTGCTGTGGTTGTTATTGGGCACCATGGTAGATCTCCCGAGTCGTTTTGCAGTGTCAAGCCGAAGTTCCGTCAGTGGAGCTCGGGATTGAGGTTGGATTGCTTGGTTCTGTTCAGTGGAGTCTCCCAGTTAGTCTATATGTATGTCTTGAGTTTGTCTTAGTCATGTATTGTACTTTATTTGTCGGGGAGATGCCTGTGTATCTGTAGTGATATTTGGTTGTTCTTGTGATGTTCTGAGTCGACTATGTGATATTTATGATCTGGTGAGTACTTGGTAAGTTTTAATTTCTGCGTAGTCCTGGCCAGTGCGACTATATGTTGTTTAACTTCGGTTTTTAATTTAACGACTCTAGTTGGAGTATATTTTGATATAAACTGCTGCTTGAGTTTTCGGGATGTCCTACTTATGGGAAGGTCATGCCGAAATTTTTCTTTGCCCTGAGGTCCGTTTTAAAGTATTTTAAACCTTTTTCCGCTGTAGCTTTAAGTCAAACCATTATTGTTTGATCATTAATTGTCATTAGAGTAAATGAGCCTCACATATTCTCACTCATTTCAAAATAATTTCTAGAAGAATCACTTTAAAATAAGCAAAAACTCTCCACACACTCTCTATATTCATCAAAAAAATTATTTCTTAATTCATCATCATCATCATCTTTAAGAATTCTTTCTTAATTTCTTAATTTCTTATTAGTTTCTTATTATTAATTCAAGCCCAAAAATCTCACTATAACTTTGTTTGATGTATAAGAATTTTAAATACACAAGCCGCAAGAGTTCAAACTGAGAACTCCACTGGGACACATAGAAACTATAAATAAATGTAGAATCAACAAAATTAACTTAGTATGGCCAGAGCAATTCATATTTAACTAGCGTGATTTGCAAAAAATTACGTTAGCTATACAGATGTACTTAATTCGCATAAAAAAATAGCGGTTGAAGATTCATTATCATAATAATAAGTGCACAGTTGTAACTAGTAAGATTCATGTCTTTCCATTTTATCGAAATCTATATTTAGTATTATTTTCGTAACTCAAACTTTTAAACCATAAACATTAGTCGAAATATTACGTTTCAAAAACTTTTATTACTCAACAATAGCAAACACCTCTCCATATGTCAAAATTCTTCAAAACTCAAACTCAGATATCATGGATCGATTTTATTTATTTTTTGCGTTGAGACGGATTTATTTGTAAGTTATAATAATTGAGATTAGGTCTTTTGTGAGACGGTCTCATGAATCTTTATCTGTGAGACGGATCAACCCTACTGATATTAACAATAAAAAGTAACACTCTTAGAATAAAAAGTAATATTTTTTTATGAATGATCCAAATGAGTGATATGTCTGACAAAATACGACCCCCGTGAGACCGTCTCACACAAGTTTTTTGCCAATAATTGATTAGTTCCTCAAAACATAATGGAATTGAAAACCATGGTGTGTGCACATATATATAAGGTATATAATATAGAAATTTTCGATTTAAAATAACAAAAATACGATCTCCAAAATTTGGAAAACACTTGATTTTATCCTTGAATTAGTTATTCATAAGTGTGAACTGAACAAGTATTCCGGGGCTTACTCGAGGCCCGTAATTTGATTTTATTAGAGAACGTTAACGGCCCAATATATAGAAGGCCCACAAAAAATCTAGGGCTTCCACGCAACCTGGGTATAAATTTTCTCCCCAAGGGTTTCAACTTCCGCCATTTCCCCCACTTCACGCTGTGAGTCGAGAGAAGGAAGAAAACACTCGCGGAAGATGAAGACAATCCTCTCCTCCGACTCCATGGATATCCCAGAAGGTGTGAAGATCAAGGTGAAGGCCAAAATGATCGAGGTTGAAGGCCCCAGGGGGAAGCTCTCCCGCAACTTCAAGCATTTGAACCTCGATTTTGAGCTTATTACCGATGAGGCCACTGGCAAGAAGAAGCTCAAGATTGACGCTTGGTTCGGATCGCGGAAGACCTCCGCCTCTATCCGCACCGCCCTCAGCCACGTCAACAATCTGATCAAGGGTGTCACCGTTGGATACCGCTACAAGATGCGTTTCGTCTACGCTCACTTTCCCATCAACGCCTCCATCACCAACACCGGGAAGGCCATTGAGATCCGTAATTTCCTCGGAGAGAAGAAGGCATGTCGTTTTTCGTGCGTCGTTTATGATTATTTTATGTTCGCTTGTGAAATTTTTTGTTTCTTCTGGTGATGAGTTTGACTTTATTTGGTAATGTTTTTCTTTGGTTGGATGTCTGAATATGTGGTGTGTTGTTGCATTTAGTTGTTCGAAGGGTTTTGATTGGATCAACGGGTGAGTGTCTTGTTTATTTGCTCTCTGTTTCTGTTCGTTATTGGTCGATTTCACCAATCTTTGGAATTTAGCCAGTCATGATTTACTAAGTAAAATGTAGGTTCATCTTGAACTGTTGGTTCGATTAAAAGTGTTATTTTCTGGTTTTTAATGTTCGAATGATATTTTTTTTGTCAGAATTGTTGTGATTTGTTTAAAGTTGAGTATCGGTTTCAAGGTAGAGTTGGAAGTATAAATGTTCAGCTTTGAGGATGTGTATTGAATCTTTTTAGCTGGAAAACGTGTATTGCATTATGTTGCCATGTGCTGGGTAGAGTTCTTTTTATAATTATACATTTGGATTCTATTTTTTGGATTTGATCTCTGCTATCTTGTCTTGGAATTATGTTTGCTGTAGAGGAACCTTGATATGTATTTAGTTCGTGTAACTTGTAATGTGTAGAAAAATATAGCATTGATTGAATGATATGAATGAAACATTTGAATTGATTCTCCGTTTGAAATACTTTACCAATGTTCTGAATTTGTTATATGTATCATTTTCACTAGTGTGGATAAGTGATATGTACTTGTTCTGTTTCTGTATTACATGCAAGTAATTGGTTATTCTTGAATTCCTATTACTTGTTCTTGGTGCGCACTGCTTAGATTACGGGGTACATTTCTGGTAGTGTATTTGTGTATTTATTGGCTTTTTATCACTGAATCAATGCCAAGTTGGGCCAGTTTTTACATTTTCCTTTTATTATTTATACCAGGTGAGGAAGGTGGATATGCTTGAAGGGGTTTCAATTGTGCGATCTGAAAAAGTAAAGGATGAATTGATTCTGGATGGGAATGACATTGAGCTTGTTTCTAGATCTGCAGCCTTGATAAACCAGGTACACGAAGAATCTTTTTCTACAGGACTTAAATTTGTTTGGATTATACACGTGAATATAATAATTCTTTCCTCTAATATTATATATCTGTTTGGGTTTGGATGAAGTACTTTATTTTGCCTGCTTCTCACGCCTTAACCTGAGACTGATGTCTGTGTTTATTGGACAGAAATGTCATGTGAAGAACAAGGATATCCGGAAATTCCTCGACGGTATCTATGTTAGTGAGAAGGGAGCCATTGCTGAGGAAGAATGAGTAGTTAAGGCATAGGATCACCCTTTGGATCGGTTCCTTTTCTTTTTTTTTATCTTGGGCTTGTTTTTAATTTAATGCTTGTTTTAATATTACCTTTGGACATTTTTTGAAGATGATGGATTAACATAGTTTTGTATCAAGAAATGCCTTTTGGCATGGTTGATTTTGCCCCAAGCAGTAATGAACCCTTGAAATTAGTAGCATAGGTCGTGTGATTTGTGTTTCGAGTTAATATATGAGTTCGACTAAATATTGTTAGGGTGCGTTTGGGACTTCGGGTTTGCAGCTTTGAAATCCAAGACCCAAAATCCATTGCATTTATTTGGCCGAAAGTTAGATAATGAATAGAAGTCCATATGTAGTTTGATTTAATATGTATTTGACGTGTTTAAGATTGTATTTGAAATCCAAATTTTGCCAATTTAATTATCATTTTAAAAAAAATTATTCACCCATTGGAAGGAACTAATGTTAGTTAGTTACATGATGATATTTAACAACTAAAAGTAGGATTCGGAGTGATTTGTGAATGAGCATTTCAAGGTTGGTGAAATCATTAGGATGAAACCGCAGGAGCCTTTAATTATATGCAATACACCGTGGGTTCGCTTGGTTTTTAGGATGTGATAATTGAATGATTGATAATTTGATTGATAAATGTTTGATAAGTTAATATATGTAATTTGAGATATATATAATATCATGTGTGGTGTGAAATAAACAAGAGGGATAAAATGTTGATAAACTGATTTTTGACCAAAATACCCTTTAATATTTTAATTTAAATAAATTTTATTTTTATTCAGATCTTTCGAAGAAATGGGATATAGTTGCCATAATTGTTCACTTCTCCCCTAAGCATCGCTCTGTATCCCAAAAAATCTGACGGGAAATGAAAACCTCTTCCACATCGTTCTTCCTTCAAGATCGTAAGTCGAGGTCAGATCCGTGAAAGATATGAACCGAAGTTGTAGTTTATCGAGTTTTACCTTCGAATAAATACATAACCAATACTCACACATAGATTCAAAGTCGTTAGTTTATCGAGTTTTACCTTCGAACAAACTTGAAAATTGAACAGATCGGACTTAGAAATGAGGATTTTTTGTTCACCACTTTCGATTTCTAAGGTACTGCGCTTCCATCGATTCTTCAGAAGGAAGAAGGAGAATGACGTGTCCGTAGGCCACTTGCATTTTTTTTAATATAGAGAAGGGGTATTTTGGTCAATAAACGTTATGTGAGCAGCAGGATAAATACTATCCACAATAAATGCATGGATTTGTTGTCCAAGGAGAACAGTAAAGTTTATCTAACTAATAGTCAATATCACATTTATAAACGAAAGCAAACAAAAGATAACTAAACAATCCCACCTTAATAAGGCTAACCAAACTGGGCCTATATGTTTGTTAATATTTGATTGAATAATTTACAATTATTACAAATCAATATAATATAATCGTCATTCGATTTTAAACACCAATCTCTCCATGATATATTAGTGATGTCTTTGTATGCTAAACTCTGACTATAAATTAAGTCTACTTTCACAGCAGCTCAGATCATGTTGTTTGTGATGATCCATAAAATCAATTTAATTACGTTGTGCAATGCAAGACGATAATTTTTTTATGGATTACGAAATAAAAGAAAAATTGGTCGTTCAATTTCACCAGATGAAGGATAAAAAATCAAGTAAAATATCATCAAAATATTTATTTAATAAATTAAGAGAGAATATTTTAAAAATAAATACCAGATATGTGTAAAAGTAAAACCCAAAGCTCGTGCGCTGCTTCCCAGGAAGCCGAGGCCGCGTTTGGCTGGTGATATCCAGTTTTCTTGTTCAACAAGCCGCGATGGGTTTAAATAGGGCTTCCCTTCAATTTCCCACCCAAACCCAATTTCTTCCCAATCAAGCCATCTTCCTCCACATAATTCCTCATGAATACCGTCAAATCCAGCTCTCTCTACAAGCTTCGAACTGTCAAGTACCTCCTCGCGCCTCAATCGCCGATCAGCTCACGTGCTATCTCCACCGCGCCTCCGCCGCTTCTCAGGCAGCCTTCTACTTGCATGTCTACTCGTTATCTTTCCGCTCCGTTCTCTGCACCCGTTCGCCACATCGGTTACTCCCGCGACCCCCACACTAGGTACTTTTACTGACTTGTCAATGTTCTTTCCGATTTATTTACTATTTTGTCAGCGTTTGACGTGAATTCTGTAGCTGCATTGCTAATAATTTCAGTTCGTATTTCCGTTATCATCACGAGGTTATATTTGCTGCTGCTTTTTTGTTGATTATTTTGTGCTAACCTAGTGTTAATAAATACTATTGTTACAATTTTTTTTTTTTTTTTGGTTATTTATCGCCAAAAATGAAAGAGAATGACGATGCTTGTAAAGTTATCCTACATGATGGATGTAAATAAAATCATCATTGAGTGGATCAAGGAATTAACATAATGCATTCATAAATTGTGTCCCGTATTTATTTTAATATGCTTGAAATCTTGTCGAATCAATTGATAATGCAAAACTTATACTACTTTCTGACCAACCGATCATGTAACTGATAGTTTGATGTTTGATCAAGTTATGAAATTAAACCACCGGTGAATTGGGGAATTCGAATTGTCCCTGAGAAGAAAGCATTTGTTATTGAGCGATTTGGGAAGTATGTGAAAACCTTGACTCCTGGAATCCACTTGTTGATTCCACTGGTTGACAAGATTGGTTACGTGCATTCACTAAAAGAAGAAGCAATTCCCATTCCTGATCAGTCTGCCATTACCAAGGACAATGTTAGCATCCAAATTGATGGGGTTCTCTATGTTAAGGTGCGTATATCTATCTGCATGCAATTTGATGGGGTTTATTTTGGATTGGAAATGAACTTCTGAATAGAACATGTTACTTTTTTTCCTCTGAAGATAGTGGACCCGCACTTGGCATCTTATGGAGTTGAGAATCCATTGTATGCAGTGATTCAACTCGCGCAGACAACCATGAGGAGTGAGCTTGGTAAGATAACTCTTGACAAGACTTTTGAGGAAAGGGATACTCTTAACGATAAAATTGTGGTGAGTATTTGATACTGGGCTTTTAGTTATTGATTCTTGCAATAACAAGATAGGTTTTTCTTGCATTTAAAGGATTAGTTTGTCGTTGCTCTTGCAATTACTGGGATTTAAGTGTTTGTTGTAGTTGATATTGGCTTACTATACAGTTTATCACATCAGTATTCGTCACTAGTATTTATCAAATGAAAAAGGATGTCGGTAGATGTTTGTATACTCTTTAACATGTACTTGGTTTTTGTGTATTTATGACAAGCAAACAAGATATTTTGGTTGGAGGGGGCACTTATGATAATGATGCTAGACAGACTTGTGTAAAATATGAAGCAAGGTGGTGTTTGAATCAGAGTAGATTAATCTGTGTCATTATGTCAGAAAGTTAGTCGATGCAACATGTTTGATATTTGTGTTCTTGTATGTTTTGTAAACTCAGTTATCTTAAAAGTCATGACAGACTTTCTTCTAGCATTTGATAGTAATATGAGGCTTGCTTGTACTTAACAGTTTTATCCTGTGTATATAGCAACTTTCCAGATAAAAGGAAAGTGTAAACTAGAAATTTCAAGGGAGTGCATGCCTTCTGGTCAGTTGATATTCACTATTGCTATGTTTGGTATGTAGGATAGGATAACTAATTGGATTGATGACAAAACTTAAGGTAAGGATATATAATTGGATTCTCAATCCTCCCAAAACAATGGGATGTCTTTTCACCCAAATAGGTTTTTTTTATCATGACCTTCTTGATTAATTGGACCAATAAAAAATGAGACAAACATGAGTTTAACAATCTATCATTTGCTTATCACTCATACCAAACATACCCTATAAATATTAAGTATATCAAGTATGTGTGCATGACTAACAGTAAAATAATATATATAATTAGTATGTGTGTTTTTTGGTGGCCATTCATCTTGCTATACAAAATATTTTCATGTTACTTGATAGTCAGCTGCGCCCCACCTCTTCAAATACTTTACAGAGTGTTTTGAAAATATGTTTGGTGTAGATTGCTATCAATGAAGCTGCACAAGATTGGGGTCTAAAGTGCCTTCGTTATGAAATAAGTGAGTACTGTTTTTTTTCCTTTTTAAGAATAATTATTTGACTGCTTGTTCTAGCAAAAATTTTCATGGATTCCTGCTGCGACATGTTCAACGATCCCTCTTCCGATTTCAGGGGATATATGTCCTCCGCGTGGAGTAAGGGCTGCAATGGAGATGCAGGCTGAAGCAGAGCGCAAAAAGAGAGCTCAAGTTTTGGAGTCTGAAGGTAATAGATTTTACTTTCTTCTCTTGGTATGCTAACTTTTCATGTTTCATAGTTGTGGAAAGCTAATTACTGTTCATATATAAACAGGAGAAAGGCAGGCAAACATTAATATCGCTGATGGAAAGAAGAATGCAGTGATCCTTGCATCAGAAGCTGCAAAGCTGGACCAAGTTAACAGAGCTCAAGGTTGGTTACCGTGTGGCTTACTCGAGCTTTTGTTTAACTATTCAATAACATTGAATAATTGGAACCCAAATGATTGAATGATGTTCAGCCATTATATGTTACTGTGGAGGATACTCGGTTTGCTATCGATGATAATCAGTCATCACTAACATTGGCTATCATTTTCGTGTAGATTTTGGTGAATGTTAATATATTATAATCCATGACATTGTACATCTTGCCAGTACGTTTGACTTTTACCATCTGAATCCCTTGAATTTTTTCCTCTTGAATTTATGCTATAATAGGAGAAGCAGAAGCTATCGTTGCTAGATCACAAGCAACTGCAAAAGGGATTGATATGGTGTCAGAGTCGCTTAAGAGAACTGGGGGTGTCGAGGTCAGTTTTTTCATCTTCTTTAATCTCTGTAATCAACCAGTTTAATAATCATGTTTATGGTGAAAATTTTTGTAGCTCTTGAAGTTGATTATTTTTGCTTCTATTTTCTGACATCCTTAACCTCCTCATTTTCACTTGATGAAGATGTAAAAAACGTTCATTCCCCATTGCTAGTTTTGGTGGCCCGCATTTATATTTTTGGTGTGTGGGGGTGGGGTTAAAAAATTATTCGATAATTCTTTTTGCTAAAATTAGTTGTATGTAATCCAATAAAGCTTTTGGCATTAGCCGTTTGATATTCATTGAGGATGATCATGCATTGAACTTGCAGGCAGCAAGTTTAAAAATCGCCGAGCAATATGTTCATGCCTTCAGTCAGATTGCAAAAGAGGTGAGGCACATTCAATCCCAGGTCATGTTATAGTAAGGTTAAGTGTAGCGTCAATGTCCAATAAACATTACTGTTTTGAACATTTTCCCTATTTTCACTGATCTAGGGAACGACTATTTTACTTCCCTCGAGTCCCTCCAATCCTGCCAGCATGATGGCTCAAGCCCTCACTGTGTACAAGAACTTGATTGGCAACAAATCGCCCAGCGGACCTCCCCAGAATCCTGACATGATGGAGCAGATTAAAAGTGACACTCCGTCTTGGGAATCTGGTGATGAAGCTGGTCCCGAAGATAGTAATAGCCGTGCGGGCGACCCTGTTTTTTCACTGCAAAGGCCAAAGAAGGATAAAAGTGGAATATAATGAGGTTATGCCAATTGCCAACTCTATTCGAAAAAAAATTTCTTTTTAGCGTTCTTTTTACAGTGATGAGCTCTGTCCCAATATTTTGTTACCGTGAGAAATTATGAGAATCGAAAACTGCGTAGAAAGTAGATTTGAGTAAGTATATTCTTTTTGAGAGAGCTCTTTCATTGCCTATGGCCTTGAGACCCAACGGACAAGAACAATATTTCCAAACAAGTTCGTTAGGATTTCAAATCACTTGTCCAAAACACCATTGTTCCACAATTATTATTTCTCTCTTTACTTTTTCGAATGCTAGTATTAATTGTTATGAATCACAAGGAGTTTTAAAATCTACTTCCTAAATACCTTTTAGAAAATGTTCTGTAACTTTTCCGAATAGCCATTTAGAATTATTTGTTGTTATCCTGGCGTGATTCTTTTATATTTCCAAACTTTTTAATTATTTAAACTAAAATTTCAGACTCTATTTCATGGAATATAATATTATTATAAATTATTTTGAATAAAATACATGGAATATAGTTATTTAAACTAAAATTTCAGATTCTATCATGCTTTCGTATTTTCATGTGGTTCATTCTTGTACAAAACTAATTATATATGGATAGGACAAACGAAATATTTAACAAAATATAACATTTGTTTGACCATGAATTTGAAATCTAACTTTATGAATTTTGCACATTTTTTTTGCAAATTTCTTTTGAAAAAATGTCACGATTCAAAACGAATATTTGATTTTTTTAAAAAAATAAGATCAATGTCGTTTTTCAAAGTAGTTAATTATCAATATCTGAAATTGGAATGGTCAACTCAACCCGTATTAGTTTGATTCTCGGTTATTGTAATTGGGCTGCATTATTTGAATATTTAATTAATGGTCTTGGGCTTTAGGAATAAACAGTTAGCCGGCCTGCCGGCTGGATGTATTAATTATTATGTCGAATTCAGCTAAGCATATAATGACAATTGTTCATAGTCAAATGTGATATTTTAATAACATAACCATTCCATATTTCACTATCACCGGAGATAGCTTATGGCGACCGCAATTGTAATTACGACCTATTGATTGCGTTGTGTCCCAATTGTTACGCCAATCCATTTCCCCCTTCAATTATTTGGGTACTGAAACATTACAAAATATCAATGAATCTATTAGTATTGTTTTGATAAACTTGTTAGTCTCACGTGCGGTAAAATGATATAATAAATATGAAAATACAAAACAAATTGGACAACGAGATTTACGTAGAAAATTCCTAAAAATTATTTGGATAAAAATCATGGACAAGATGAAAAACAATCAACTATAATATTTTATGGTGTATAATCACTCAATGTGTTCCCAAAGAGAACACACTCTCTTAATATAGGAGAACAAACACCTCACAAATATTACTAGAACGAAACACTTAAATGCTATAAGATGATAGAGAACTCGATTAAGGAATATTAAACGTCCACTACTCTTTTTTCTTTAAAATATACTAGAATTTTTTTTATAAATATATATGTTTTACACATATATATATTACAACTATTAAAAAAATCGACCAACCTGATATTTGAAAATCCCAACGAAAAGCATTCAAACATAAAATCGTAAACGTCAATCAACCTAACCTAACATTATTCCAAGATAAATTTAACTCTAACATCCTTTCAAAAACCTCTCAAAAGCATATAAGGCATAAAAATCTTTAAGTAAGCATAAACATAGTTTTATTTGCAGAAAACCAGAGACTCTCATCGGGTTATGTGCACCGAAGTCTTACCAGTTCAACCATCAAGTCCTCCATTACCATCAACATCATGCTCACCTGCATCGATCACACCTAGTGAGTCTATTAATTCAGCAAACCTTAATCATGATAACAAATAATATATATACATTTACAAGTAACATTGAAAATACTTTTACTTAAAATAGATTTTCATGAACATAAACTTAAACATTTTCCTTTCATCGTATATAAACTTAGACATAAATCTCGGTTTTGATTCGTATTGACGCGAAACTTAACCAAACTTTTCCAAATTTGAACCAAAGCTTATTAACACCTAACTAGACCATATACAAACCAATTCAAGCCTATTAAACCATTGGACATGCCTAGAATTGCTACTGAATTTTCTTTCCTAGGTTGGTTGAACCTTAGCTCACCTCAACCTCAATTCCTTTGCACCTAGACCCTAATTGATTGGACCAGACCCTGACCAACCCTCCTAGGACCTAGATCGATCCCCTTAAGACCTTCATAGTCCAGCCCTCTATAGCCATGCACGAGGACATGCATGGTTATCTCCTTTGCGCGTGGCCGCGTCTAGGTGGTGCCCTAGCCGTGCGACCTTCCACTCTTAGCCTCTCCAGCCTTGCGTGGACCACCATAGCTCGAGGCTAGAACCCTCATGAGCCCATCCCTTTTCCTGGAAGACACTTGCACAGCCCCCTTCCTAGTTTTTCCCAAAAGTCGAACCCTTGCCCTATGATCCCAATTTTCATTCCAGCTTGTTTCCCTTGCCCTATGATCCCAATTTTCATTCCAGCTTGTTTCCCTTGCGTACATCCCTTACCTATGCATCTAGGGACCCTTAAACGTGTGGAGAAACATCCCTTCCCAAAGCCCTATGCTGCCAGCCCCCTCATTCACCATTAACAAGAGTTTTAAATTATAAAAACACATGTTCTAAGCATAATATGGCATAAAAATAAAAATAAATACAAGGGCAACATATTTTTCATGCAAAAATGCTTCAAACATATAATATGGTATGATAGATGAGAAAAAGATATTAAGGCGAATGGATTGAGATGCGAAGAATGTCGACGTATGGAGGACCTTGCTGATTTTCCCTTCAAAAACTGTGACTTCCTCTCAATATTTACCTGTGGTGTGTGCTTGAAAGCTGAAGGAAGAGTCCTAGTGCTTTGAGGGGTTGGGGCGTGTGGTTATGGGGCTTGAGGGTAGGGTTTTAGGCTTTTTATTCTAATTAAAACACATGGTACAAGCTTAGACCCATTAACCAAGTATAATAGACTCATTAAGCCCATTAGTTAATATTTAATATATTTTGTTTTGGAAAGTTTGTGAAAATATTAGCCGAGTTATCGAAAAGTTCCTATTTTCGACGAAAATAGAATACCGGTTTAAAATACGACTCGACGTATAAAAACATCTGAAAACATCTCATTTTCGAAAATATCATATAACATATACCATATATTATATAATTAGAAATAATCATTTAATAAAAATATTTTTTTTTCAGTCCTCAGTCCCCGTTCCTCGATCACGCCTCGGATAATCTTTAAAACACAATTTTAATGCATTCTAATATAAAACTATATTTTAAATATGTAACCATGAACACCATAATTAATTCATGCTATTAAAACTATTTAATTAGTCATTTTCCATTTTTACTAGATTTGCATGCAGTTGGACTACGTTATAGTATTTTGGACCTTACAGGATAATTGAATTATGGAGGATTGCATCTATTTATAGATGCAATTTTTCGTCTGAATGTATATTTCAAATTCGCTGCCAAAAATGTGTTCTTTGCTGCCTCATTAAATGATGTATGCAACCTACCTAACATATTATCGAATTTTTTTTACTAAATCACTTGCTGACATTTCTCCTACTTGGAGATTTGATTGAAAATCAAATACATCTCCACACATTCTTTCAATCTAGCCATTACTTGCTGCTTACGTTTCTGCTAGGTCACTTGAGGATCTACACCACTCAAACTTATCTATGTTCACTGGCTTGATCAGAACATCAGTTATGCTATCTTTTGTATAGATCTTATGCATATTCACACTTCCTTCTTCTACTACTTCCCGCACAAAGTGAAATTAAACTCCATCGTGTTTAGTCTTGGAATAAAAGACTTGATTCTTTGTGACGTGCAAGGCATTCTGACTGTCACAAAATAAAGGAACATTATCTTGTTTGTGTCAGATCTCCTCCAATAACCTTTTAATTCATATTTCCTATTTGCAAGCTTGAGTAACTATCATGTATTTTTACTATGTTGTAGATAATGCCACAACTGTTTGCAGTTTTGAAACCCAGCTTACAGCTCCCCCTACAAGTTTAAACACATAACCGTAGTAGATTTCCTCTTATCAGGATCACCTGCATAATCTGAATCGACATAGCTCCTGAGTGTAAAATCTGATTCTCCATAACATAATGCAGTATTTGAGGTATCGTTAATGTATCTAAGGATTCTTTTAACAGTACTCCAATGCTCTCTTTCAGGATTTGCCATATACCGACTAACTGCTCTCACTGCTTGAGCAATGTCCGGTCTTGTAAAGATTATGGTGAACATCAAACTTCCCACTGCTGATGCATATGATACTCGAGACATCTCCATCTTCTCTTCTTCACTGCTAGGATACATTTCGGAGGATAACTTGAAGTTAACAGGAAGAAGGGTCAAAATTGACTTACTATCTTGCATGTTGAATCGCATCAATACTTTCTTCATATAATTTTTCTGTTTCTCCTGTATCGCTGAACTTTCATCCTAGAATCTTGTTAGCAATTCCCAAATCCTTCATATCAAATCCCTAGTCAACAGTGTCTTCAATCCTTGGACCTGATATTTGTTGGGGCCTGTTACCAACATATCGTCCACATATAACACCAAAATGATATAATCATCACTATATACCTTGAAATATGTACAAGGGTCTGCACTCAGTCTGTTGTATCAAAGGCTCATGAAATATGAATCAAATCTCTTGTACCAATACCTCGGCGCCTGTTTGAGATCGTACATAGATTTCTTCAACCTGCAAATCGAATTCTCTTTGTATTTTTCCTCAAAACCTTCTGGTTGGAGCATATAGATTTCTTCTTCAAGATATCCATGAAGAAATGCAGTTTTTTATATCTAGCTGTTTAGATGTAGGTCAAACACCGCACACAATGTCAACACTACTCTGACTGTTGTGAGCCAAATCATATGAGAAAATATCTCATTGAAGTCAGTGTCTTCTTTCTGAGCATACCCTTTTACCACCAATTTAGCGCGATACCGCTCCACTTGATTATTGCCATCACGCTTGATCTTATAGACTCATCTACTACCAATGAGTTTCCTTCCTCGTGGGATTGTAACAAGGTTCCAAGTTTTATTCTTGTCTAATGCCTCTAATTCTTCCTGCATTTCTATCATCCACAAGGATACATCTGACCTTTAAGTAGCCTCGTGGAAACTCGATGGCATACCATCCTCTCATAATAGACAATATTCCAACCTGGTGGTCTTCTGTCTCGAGTTGACTGCCTCACATTGGAAATCTCATATTCAACGTGTTCTAGTTCTTCGTGCTCTTGTATTACTTCACAAGAAATTTGACATTCGTCCGTCTTATTTTCCACCTGAAATATAGTAGTTTCTGAATTCAGCGTGCATTTGTCTCTCTTTACTTTATCTTCCTCGAATATATCATATCTGTTGATAACAAGCTTGTGGACAGTAGGATCCCACAAGAGAAATCCCTTAACTCCATCAGCATAACCCAAGAAGATATATTTTCTGGATTTCGAATCCAACTTCGATCTTTCTTGCTCATTGTACAGAACGTACACATAACTTCCAAATGTATGCAAATGAGAATAATCAACCGACTTCCTAGTCCACATCTCCATCAGAGTCTTCAGATCAATCGCTACTGAAGGAGAACGATTAATAATATAACAAGCGGTTTTGACTGCTTCGGCCCAAAATGACTTGTCTAGACCTGTAGTCCTCAACATAGCTCTTATTATGTCCAACAATATCATGTTCATCCACTTCGTCACTCCATTTAGTTGAGTTGTGTAAGCCTTCATGATCAGTCTTTTGATGCCCTCATGTTGATAAAATATATCAAATTCGTCACTGATATATTCTATTATATTGTCAGTTCTCAGACACTTGATTTTTTTTTCTGAATCAAGTTCAACTCGTGTTGGGTGTATCTAATCAAGAAGAAATCATATGTTTTCAAGATCTTCAAAGATTTCAAAGCACTTCTTTGCGTATTTTTCCCAAAAGTACATACATATTTGCAACAACCTTTTCCGCATTCATAACCACAAGCACACCATTCACAATTTTCATGATTCTATTCTCGATACGGATTTTGCACCCGACGTCATCCAATTGCCCCAAAGACAAAATATTTTTCGTCAGTCCCTTCACTTGTCGTACCTCTTGTATGGTGCGAATGGTACCATCAAACATTTTTATCTTGATATTGTTGCGTATTTTCACTACCGCAAGTGTATCGTGTCAAGTTTTAGTACTGGTTTGAGTACATATATTGATCCCACGAGGAGTAATTATTTAAAACTGTATATTAATTACTATAATTTACATAGTTCAACTTTATTTAGAGAATTCAAATAGATAGTTGATAATCAATTCAAAACAAATAACGAATCAGAGAATTCTTAGCACGCAGTTGAAGTTCAATGAGTAGATCAATCTAGAGATATGATTTTGTCTGGTCTCCCCTATGCTAAATTAAAATTGACTAACATATTATTAAATCGCATCATGTTAACTAACCAAGAACTCGCAATTTCCTATTCTCTTTTTCAAGTGATAAATAGAACTGTATTACCTATTACTGATTTTAATATGTCTATTCAAAATCATGTAACATGTAATAAATGCAAACAAGGTTCTCTTATGGATTCGTCAGAGTTATACGTCTTTTGCACGTTATAAACGTCTAACGATATGATTTCCACTGTCCTAATTTCAATCCCCTCTCTCGAGTGTTAGATCTTAATTATTTGATCGATCGAATTATGGTCAGTAATTCAAAAGCATTAACGACAAGAAATCACAAATAAACACGATGAATTAATTCAATGAAAATTCAAAACGTCAATAACATAGGTTCAACCGAGACTACGTCAATCTCTAGAAAATAAAATTTGTTCATACTCGAATTTAAATCAATACAAAACCTGTTTGTAATCATTAAAAACGTAAAAGTAAAGAACCGAATTAGAAACGTGTTGAAGAGAGATGAAAGTGCGTCTCCGTGTACGGATTAAGCGTCTTCAGTCTCCGTTCTTCGCGCTCCGTCGTTGGCTCTCGCTTTTTAGTCTCCTAGATCACTTCTGTCGGCTGTGTCAAAAATTCCGAACCCCCTCCAAAGCCCACGTCAAAACCTATTTAACTCTGAAGTTAGCGTCGCGCGCATATGCGCGCCCCTTGCTCGCGCATATGCGCGAGTCTTGCTGTTTTGTTCGGCAGGTTTCTTCTTCTGCGCGCACATGCGCGCCATTGCTCCGCGCATATGCGCGGAGTCCTCTGTTCATTGTCTTCGATGGGTGATTCTCGCACATATGCGCGACACTGAATGGCGCATATGCGCGAGGTTCTCTGCCTTGATAGGTGTCCTGCTGTGTCTCTCGCGCATAAGCGCGACTCTGATCCGCGCATATGCGCGGGTCTTGCTGCCTTCAGTCCTGGACCATTGCTCACAATTTTCTTCTAAGCGCCATTTTCGTTCCTTTCACGCCCACGTAATAGCCTCACCTAGATTCCTGCAAGCACACCAAAAATAACAATACCGCATAATTCTGTCCAAGAAAACTAACAATCTATATGCATTATGAGAATAATTTAAGTGCAAAAATTGCACTTATCAGATAGTACCGACCCCAGAGATTTTCAAGGCATGATCATTTCCCATTAATACAGATCTTTGTGAGACTGATTCATAATAATCAAACCATTCTCTCTGAGACGTCATGTACCACGTCGCACCTGAATCAATAATCAACATGTCATAAAATTTGTGCCTGCATTCTGCAACTATTGCCACTTCGCTGAATAATATTTCACCACCGCCTGAAGAACTGGCCACATTTCCTTAAGAAATCTTCTCTCATACACTCTTTCTTGAAGTGCCCTTTACCGCCATAGTTAAAGCAGTAAATATTTTTCTTCTTACTTCTAGAATTTTATCTATATCGTCTTTGACTCCTACTGGAATCATAGTCCATAAATATTCATCTTATTATCGGTAAAGCCTCTGCCTGCTTCAAAGTTACCAACCTATCTCCCTTATTCTTGCGCCGGCTTTCTTCTTCGAGAACCGCAGTTAAGACTTTGTCGAATTTTAAAAATCCCGAAAGAATATTGTTAGTTATATTGATAATAAGTTGATCATATGAATTTGGTAGACTTTGAAGTAGAAGCTCCGCACGTTTAATTTCATCTATTTTATACCCCATAGAAGTGAGTTAGACAAATAGAATATTTAGTGTGTTTGATATGATTAGTCATTGATGAAGATTCCTTCATCCGAATAGCATAAAGTCTTCTCTTTAGGAAAATCTTATTGTGTAATGGCTTGACCTTGTACATCATTGTCCGATTATCCCAGATAATTTTTGTTGTTTTTATCTCAGACATGCTTGACAGTACTTCGTCTGCTATAGCCAAGTGTAAATTGGAAACATTATTATCACACATCTAATTCCATTTTCCATCGTCCGTCATTTCAACCGGTCTTTCTCTAATAGCCACCAATCAATTCTCCCTTCTTAAAAATGCTTGTATCTTTATTTTTCACAACATAAAATTGTTGTCATTGAATTTTGTTATCTCGTACATGTCTGCCATTATGTCTATAACCATTTAGTAGACTGGACAAAATAATCTCGCTTTAATAAAAAATCTCAAAAAAATATTTTTTCTGATGTGGAAGATCAGTCTAGGCTGCAACCACAAAGCATACCGAGAATTTTAAGAAATTTTAAACCAAAGCTTTGATACCACTTGTTGGTCCCACGTGCAGAAACTTTATATAATAAATATGAAAATAAAAAATAAATTGGACTCCGAGATAATACTTTTTCAATCCCAATCTTTCTACCCAAATTTTCACAACCAATGTCATTTTAATGATTATATTTAAAAAAAACAATTTATAGGTGTGATGGCATGTTTTTGGTTTTTTCCCAATGTGTGATGGTTTTTGGCTATGCATCTGAGAAAACAAGGACATAATCCTTCCGTTCGACAATAGCATACAAGAAAAGTTTATACCAAACCTGTTGTATGTAAGATCTAGATATTATATTAAAAATTAAAATTTTTAAAGATGATTTCTGTAATCATAATCATGGTTATTTTTAAGTATAATATTTTAGATTGAAATTGATTGTAGTTAAATTTAGATAAGATTGAGATAATTATAACATAAAACAAGAATTTGACGTTGGAAATTTGAGTAAAAAATGCCAAAAGTTTAGTAGAGGTGAAGGATGTTTTTTTTGCAAAAGTTAATTACTATTATGCCTTTTGATGAAGTTGACATAATATATTCTTTGAATCGCATTTTTGTCTTTGTGCAAGAGATCCTTTGATCTTCCCCATCTCATCCAGTTGTCAGTTGATGCACGAAAAGGAACCATTAAAACAATCGTATCAGATTCATCGTCACGCATTATTTTATTCAACAATTCCAAATTAAATTCTCGTCCCCGCTCACACTCTCCGCCCTGCGAAATCCCGCATATTCTCTTGTCGATCGAAATCCGAGATGGGTTTGCAAGGAGATGAAGAGACAGCAAAAGGGTCGGAAGAGATCCCCTTTAAACGATCGGTTTTCCGCTACAATTCGCCCCTTGTTCAGGTTGCGTTGATCGGGTTTGTGTGTTTCTGCTGCCCGGGTATGTTTAATGCATTGTCGGGCATGGGCGGCGGTGGGCAGGTGAACCCGAATGCTGCGAACAACGCTAATACGGCACTCTACACTACCTTCGCGGTGTTCGGTATTCTGGGCGGAGGAATCTACAACATCTTGGGCCCAAAGCTCACGCTTGTGTGCGGCTGCTCCACGTATATTTTGTATGCTGGCTCGTTTCTGTATTACAATCATTACCAGCACCAGGCATTCGCCATTGTAGCCGGCGGGGTCCTTGGGATCGGCGCCGGCCTTCTGTGGGCGTCGCAGGGTGCCATTATGACATCGTATCCGCCGCATAATAGAAAGGGTATTTATATTTCTTTGTTTTGGAGTATTTTTAACTTGGGTGGTGTGGTGGGTGGTTTGATTCCTTTTGTAATGAATTACCATAGGACTGATGCACAGTCCGTCAATGATGGTACCTATATTGGTTTCATGCTTTTTATGGCCATTGGAACTATTTTATCTCTGTCAATATTGCACCCTAGCCGTGTCGTGCGTGATGATGGATCGCATTGCACGAATATTAAATACTCGAGTGTGTCGGTGGAGGCTAGTGAGATTCTGAAATTGTTTCTTGACTGGAGGATGTTGCTCTTGGTGCCTGCCTCTTGGGCTAGTAACTTTTTCTATAGTTACCAATTTAATAATGTTAATGGGCAGCTGTTCAATCTTAGGACTAGAGGTTTTAACAATATATTCTACTGGGGTGCACAGATGATTGGTTCTGTGTTTATTGGGTACGTTATGGATTTCAGTTTTAAGAGTAGGAGGGCTAGGGGGTTGCTTGGTATTGGGATTGTGGCTGTTCTTGGGACTGCTATTTGGGGTGGCGGGCTAGCCAAGCAGCTGGATTACCGGCGTGGTCATTTGCCGACCGAGAAGCTTGATTTCAAGGGAGGGAGTAATTTTGCAGGCCCATTTATGTTGTACTTCAGTTACGGATTGCTTGATGCCATGTTTCAGAGTATGGTCTATTGGGTGATCGGAGCATTGGCTGATGATTCTGAGGTCCTTAGCAGGTAACAGTTTATAATTTCTTTCTATGCGATTATGTAATAAAGAATTGGTGAGTTAGCTTTTCTTTTTCATCAGGTACGTAGGATTCTACAAGGGAGTGCAGAGTGCGGGAGGCGCAGTTGCTTGGCAAATCGACGCACATAATGTGCCGTTTCTGAATGAACTTGTCACAAACTGGGCACTCACCACTATAAGTTATCCTTTGTTAGTTATACTGATCTTGCGAGCTGTCAAGGACGACGACGACGAAACTGACGGAGAAACTAAGGACAGTGTGGCGCTCCCTGGCATTCATTGATGATATCGTAGCATGTTTATCGTCTAATTCTGAATGTACAAGTTTTATTTACAAAAATTATAATTTTTTATTTTACGTGAGACCGTGGTGAACCTCAATGTGATAAGTACCCTCATGAGAAGATTGATTATTGCAATTCATGTTTTTGCAATTTTTTGTTTCATATTGTTTGTTTATTTGGTTTCAATCAATAAAAGTTACCGTTCTCTTGGTGTGTGATCCACTTGGTTTTATGTTCTTCAGTTATTATGCATAAGAGTTGAGGTGTGATCTACCAGATCAATGACCCTCAAGTAAGTATATCATAAAACTTTCTCGAGTTTCTGAATTAATCCTTGATTTTGAACGTTTCGCTAAGCTACGTCTCTTTCATCGATTTCGGAATTCCTGTAATATTCAACTTCAGAAATGCTCAATAATTTCATGCCTGGTGAATTATGTGCTGCTTGAACTTTGATCGATATAACCTCTAAGAGGATCATAGAATAAGTGATTTATATGATCTCAGCACATTTTCTTGATTATCCAGTTGCTTTCACACGTCGTGATCTCCTGACATAACATCGATACTTCCAACAGCTAAAAGAACAGAGGGCGTGGACAAGAAAACGATGTGATAGATAAATATAATCGCATGGAACCACCTCTTTGAGTCTTATTCAGATGTCAATCGTTCTTAGTTTTGCTTATGTTCGATCATGAGTTATTTATCGTTTCTCCACGGCTTACTCGTAATTTTCTTTATCAGTTTCTTACTATATGCTATGATCTTAATTGAGAGCACATTGTTAGGAGAATGATAGCGACCTCTATTACTGAAAGCATCTCTGGTTCCAAAAGAGCCTAAGAAACTATAATAGAAACACAGATTTTAATTATTTTGCAAAATGAATTCAGATAACTACCATAATTCTTGTGCCGGTACAGCTTTATTCCTCGAGCCTCTATGAATTTATTTCACCTAATGATAAATAACGCAATACAGAATCATCCCTAACCCTCATTTTTATTATTTATTATTTAATCGATATATTTAAGCTTTAACTACTGGTTCTTCATCACTTTAGTTCTCAGATTTTGGGGCAGCTTCCTCAGTTGTTGCTTCCTCTTTCTTTTCCTCCACGGCGACAGCCTCGGTTGCTGCTGTCTCCTCCGTGGTGGCTTCTAGAGCTGGTTCAGATAGATCTACCAATGTTTCTTCCTCTTTCTCATCTCCATCTTTTTTTTTCTACGTAAATCAACGCAAAAAACGTGAGGACTAAGAGTCAGTAATTTAATGATAAAGAGGAAGGTATAGAATATCTCTTATTTCTGTGATCAACAGAGGTGGAGGTGGTAGCACCATCCTCCATCTATTTTCTTTGGCATTTGAAATGATTTTATGATACACAATGTACAAATGTGTTTTGAGCCTGATATAGAATTCTAGCTTCCCTCCAAGAGCAAATATCGGCTCAGTTATCGCAAAGCCAAATAAGAAACTAGCCATGAAATACTCTTAAAAGTAAGTGACATGATCTAGGAAGATTAAGAATGCTTACCTCTGGAACAGCCTCGGCCTCAGCCTTTTCTGGGACAGCCGGGGTCTCAGCAATAGCTGGGGCCTCAGCAGAGGCAGGTGCTTCAACAGGGACGGGTGCCTCCTTGGTATCCAAGTCCTTGGGTTTGCTCGCGCAGCCTCCCATGATTATTCTCGGGTTTGGTGGGACGATTGAGCTAAGCGAGCAAAGAGGGTGGTGCACAAAAAGCTTTTGCTTACTTTAATGCACTTATTTTTCTTTGTTTTCCGATATTGAGGCTGAATCTTGAAAGAGGAGAGGGTGGAGTTTATATAGGTGTGAAGATGTTGGAACATGGGAGCCAGTTTGTGGACGATCTTTTCGGCTGGCATATTGTTTGGAAAGTGGGAGGCCTTGTTTTAGAAGGTAGTTATTACGGTTGGAGGATGTTTTTTCTTGTTCCAAGAAGAGGATTTTCGTTGGACTTATGGCTCTCATAAATACTTTACTTTATTCAGCTCTTTTTGGATTATATGCTAACAAAACTGAAATATATGTGTGAATTAACTATTATTATACATAATATTGATGGCGGTTTTATGCGTATTTTATTATCAAATAAAGGTAACCATATAATATAATGTCAATAATAGATGTTGTGCCTATATGTGTTCATCGATTGGTTCGGTTCGATTTTTGGTTTTTTATTTTTGTTTTTTATTTCGGTTTTTTCGGTTTTATAAATATATAATCTGATATCCGAACTATTTTTCTTCGGTTCGGTTCGGTTTTCTACCGAAATGGTTTAGTTATTTCGGTCGATTATTTCGATTTTGATACAATTATTTAAAGTAATAAGATATATATATATATATTGTAAAATATAATATGTTATCTTTTTACATGATTTCTTAGTAAAACATTTAAATTTAAAGTCTAAATGAATTACATAAACAACAATAAACTAAATATTATTCAAAATAATTTATCATTCACTAATATCATCTCAAAAAATATATAACAAAAATAAAATTATTTATTTAATGAAATTTCGGTTTTTTTGATCGGTTCGGTTTTGACATATATAATTCGAAATCGAACCAAATAAATTTCGGTTTTAATATTATATCCGAATTATAAAATTCTGTTTTTGTTTGATTCAGTGTTCGGTTTCTTCGATTTGGATTTTCGGTTTTTTCGATTTTATCCGAAGTTTGAACACCCTTAGTTGTGCCACTACTCAGAATCACAATTCTTGATGTTCATAAATAAACAATGCAATAATTATGTTTGTTTTTGCAACAAGAGATATCACAAGGGAAATGGCGACCAATTTTTTTTGGAAACGGTTAGATGTTATTTTTTGTTTGCTTAATTTTTGAAGTTATTTTGATAAGTAAATTTAAAATATTGATTTGAAAATTTTGGAGATGGAGAGGTAATTGAAGGAAATATTTTGTTGTATATATATATATATCTTTTCATTGTTGAAGATAATATGGATGGATACAATAAGATATGATGCAAGATTTAAAAAAATAATGTATGTTTTGGATATAATGTGATGTTTTATATAAAGAAATGTTCTTCTCAAGCGTGGCCAAGTGCACCAAGGAAGGTCGAGAGCTTTCATTGTCAAATCTTTTTGAGCGGTTTGTTGATTATTTATTATTGCTTTTTTTACAATATATTCATTCAAACATTTTTTGAGAGAAGAATTTGAGTTTTTGGGGGAGAACAATCCGTTGTTTCGAAGGAAGTTCGAGTTGGCTGATCTTGAAGATGGGTAGTACTCGCTATGTAGAGTATAATGAACATGTTTTTCAATCTTTCTTTCTGGTCCAGTGATGTGTCCGACGTAGGGTAGAGGCTGATCGTAGATCAGATTAAGACATCATAAAAAAGAGGGAGTCTTTTAATTGTTTAAGTCATTGTATGATTGTAATTATACCAAAGTTGTAACGATTATGGGTCATTAGGATGAATCAACATAGGCCTCGGCTCATACTCATGCACCACTACTGGTCATGGGTCGTTAGAATGGTCTAGCATGGGCCTCGGTCCATGCCCATACCCATGCACCACTACTCATAGAATATCTCACTCCTGAAAAATGGTTTCTTTCGCCTCCCCCAACACTTGAACTCAGGACATCCAGGCATAAGTACCTAGATTCTTAAAGTGTTGTCAACACTTTAAGAATCTAGGTACTTATGCCTGAAAGTCGTGGGTTCAAGTGTTGGGGGAGTACCTAGATTCTTAAAGTGTTGTCAACACTTTAAGAATCTAGGTACTTATGCCTGAAAGTCGTGGGTTCAAGTGTTGGGGGAGACGAAAGAAACTATTTTCCAAGAGTGAGATATTCTATGAGTGGCGGTGCATGAACATGGGGCGAGACCCATGCTGGACCATCCTAACGACCCATGACCAGTAGTGGTGCATGGGTATGGGCCGAGGCCCATGTTGGTACAGCCTCATAGATCGTTACAGAAGTTTAGTAGATTTGCTTGATAGTTGGGCGTGACCTCATAGATGTGTGTCGGCTGTACCGAACTACGTTAAAATCCCAGATCAACGGAAACTAATTTTTAAAATTTATATGGGCTCCATATATGTTTTAAGAAAAGCCTTTAAATGAACTAAATCATAACATTAAGTCTGATGATATTTTGGTTTAACCCGTGACATCAGCCATTTATTTATAAAGAATCAAAAGTATAACTTCATTTAAAGTGTTACAAGAATTTTTTAGGTTATAATTGGAGAGGACATTTTTTTGTTGCGTTCAGGGTCGACCCTTTTTTTCTCTCCATTATGTCACTCACACTAGGATGATATATCATATCGTACTAAAAAATGTATACTGTGTATCGTATCAAAAATTACAAAATTAAAAATATTTATACCGATACTGTATACCGAAATTTTCGATATATAACTAGCATACCGATTATACCGATATTTCGGTATAATATCAATGTATACAGTTTTATATCCAAAAATACGTTATATTTTTTAAAAAATTAATTTTATTATTTATTATTATATATATTTTTAATTTATATATATTATTTTGTATTTTGTTATATATCGAAAATTTCAAATTTTATGTCTTTACTATATTTCCGTATTGATATCATATCGTACCGAAAATTTCGGTAAATCGTCATTTTTCGATACGATATTCTCGATATACTGAAAATTCAGTATTTTTCCCCATCCCTAACTCGGACAAGAATCATGTGGGTTAAAAGAATTTGAGTTGTAACACCCTAAATTTGAAGAATTTCGTCGTACCAACACGAGTCCTTATAGCGTGCTTATGTTTTCACTAACATATACCCTGAAAACTTCTCACCGGTTACTTATCTCAAAATTATCTTTAATCAAGTACACTTAACTTACTCATCCTAGAAACTTTCCAGTAGGTTAAAAGAATTTGAGTACACATATAATTTAATTTCAGATAAAATATTTGATAATATTATGAGATAAGCATTTGTGAACTCCATCGTTCCAACTACAAATTAGATGCAATTCACTCGAATTGTAACAATATTGGAGTCAAAATCAAGCTGTACGTAGGCATGTACCTAAGCTGTTTAGTTCCAAATCATTTTTTTTTAAGAATCAAATTCTTGAATTGATTTTATGGATATCTCAAAATAGCAAATATGTAGTGGGATTGGGTCGTAACTGTTAGAGTAGATACACTGTAAGCCAATTGTTGGCTAGAAAATTTATTGACTCAATTGTATAAATATTCTTTATTTTAATATAATTCATTATTTCATGGTTTGTTATTTCTTTATTTGTATACTCATGTGATCAACATAGATAAAGACCTTGATTATACTTTAATATAAATGGATCGTAATTCGATGTTAAAACTCATTTGTAAACAATGTATAACCTAAATTTGTTCCTACTCGATTCAGCCGCCTAAAACATGGATAAATGTCGCTTGAGCTTGAGACTAGCATCTGTGATGTTGTTTAATGCATTTCTTGGTAAGGGCATAGAGATGTCTAAACATGCAGATGGGTAGTTATATGATGATTATACCGAACTGCCATCCCTAGGACTTTCCAAGTGATTATCATTCATCGAGAGGATAAGTCCGTGGTTATGATTGTACACCATTAGTCCTTACGATCCGGGACAACACTGAAGCTCTATATGCTATGGCTGTGATTTGACTCGTTTACCGACTCCAGGAGGGTCATCAGGTGGCGAGATTGGGTACAGTTGCGACGCATGTATTGTTGGATTTGGTTTTCTCGTGCCCAAAACGCAGCAGAAGTTTAAAAGTTTTATTTTATTTTGACAATCAAAATATTTGTTTGAGCACTCCTATGGTTTTAAGATTAAATATTCATAGGAAATTCAAAAATTTACCTTTAGTGAAATTTTCACTTGGCTCCAACTACTCCATTATTAGCGGACGTAGCTCTTGTTGTAAATCCCTACGAACTTTCTTCTAACATCCATCTTCGATCTCTGAATTAGATATACGACTGGATTACTTGTTCCTCTTCTAACTTGCACTAGAAAATACAGAAAATATTTTGCGTAGAGATAGAACACGAAGAAAAAATCGACTCAAGCCGAATTTTTCTTGTAAACAGAAACAAACTTTTCTATAGCAGCCCTTGAATAATGGGAAGAGCCGATGTATTTTTGCATAAAAGCCTTTCGGATGCCATACCAAATTTTCTTGAAATTTTCGAAAGATTCTTGTGCAAAAATAAGAATAATCAAATCCTTAATTATTTTTTAATCCAAGCTTTACTTAATTAAGTTAATTATGGATTCTAATTGCATGCCATATATATTAGCCAATCTCGAATCTTTAATGCACATATTTTGAAAATATCATGCATTAATATTATTTAACTTTGTGTGCAAGTTTTATAAAATTATGGTATCATGAATATTTTCATATTACATAAATCAATACCATATTTTATAAAAACTTAATGGCTTATATTTTAACTCAATTAAAATATAATTATTTATTAAAGCACATTTGAACTTTAATAAATTTGCATGATGAGCTTATACTCTTACAAGCCCATGATCCATACTCTCATTACATTAATCTCATCATAATCCCGATCGACGATCCAATATCATAGATATGACAATTTCAATTATTGTTATTATGATGCACACTTTAATTTCGAGATCACCAATGTCCAAATAAGGCAAATGCACTCCCTTTGACTATTTTAGCAGTCATGCTCTCAAAATTTCTATAAGCTTTTATAAACTTTATTTATAAGCTTATCGATTGATCATATCAAACTTATTTCTTATAAATTCAACTCATTGAATTTATTATCTCAACTGGAACAAATAAACCAGTGTTTGTGTGACCTCAATGATTCAGGGATACAGCTAGCTGTGGGTTCACAACCTTTTGTGATTCAGGACATAATCCTTTATTCGGACTTACCCTAATTTGCCCCATTCTATGTATCAATCACTGATCATGAGAATGTCAGAAACCATTTTTTGATTAAATCCATCGAATCATGGTAAGAGCGTCTAGCAGCATTGCCCCATGATTTCCTAGGTATAATTGATAGTGCCTGCAAGCACCAGTCGGTTATGATTAACGTACAGTACGGTCCCTTCATCTCATATATCTCGATCGAATCTGCAATCATTGGTTCATCGAGGGTTGCATAATAATTCGATAACTATGTGACACATCTTTGAGAATAAATAGTCGCATCGCATTTACAATTGGAGAACTCATTCTCCAACGTACATCTCATACTCAGGCAAGAGATTCCACGCAATATTATTTCATTAGATCACATAGGATATCCACACCCGTAGGTGAGCGGTGAATCCCCGACTACAATGCACTGGATTCTATATCTGTCGCAACTGTACCTAACATCGCCACTTGATGACTATCCTGGAGTCGGTAAACGAGTCAAAGCACAACCCTAGCATATAGAGCCTCAGTGTTGTCCCGGGTCGTAAGGACTAATGGTGTACAATCATAACCATAGACTTATCCTCTCGATGAATGATAACCACTTGAAAAGTCCGATGGAGGGTAGTTCGGTATAATCATCATATGATTACCCATCTGCATGTTTGGACATCTCTATGCCTTTACCAAGAAGCGCGGTACACAACATCACAGATGCTAGTCTCGAGCTCAAGCGGCCTTTATCCATGTTTTAAGCGGCTGAATCGACTAGGAACGAATTTAGATTATACAGTGTTTACAAATGAGTTTCAAAATCGAATTACGATTCATTTGTATTAAAGTATAATCAAGAACTTTATCTATGCTGATTGCATGGGTATACAGATAAATTAAAACAAAACCATAAAAAAGTTAAATTGTATTAAAATAAAGATTTTTTATTGCACTTGAGTCAATAAATTTCCTCGCCAACCGTTGACTTGCAGGGCATCTACTCTAACATGTACGAGCCAGTTCATTGTAGTCGAGAATTCACCGCTCACCTACGTGTGTGGATATCCTGTCCGATCTGATGAAATAATAGTGCATGAAATCTCTGGCCAGAGTATGAAATGTACATTAGAGAAGAAGTTCTCCAATTGTACATACGATGCCACTATTTATTCTCAAATATGTGTCACGTAGTTATCGAATTCTTATGCAACCCTTGATGAACGAATGGTTGCAGATTCGATCTTGATATATGAGATGAAGGGACCGTACTGTATGTTAATCATAACCGACTGATTTTTGCAGGCACTATCAGTGATACCTAGGGAATCATGGGGAGATTTTACTAGACGCTCTTACCATGATTCGATGGGTTTAATCAGAAATATGATTTCTAAAATTCTCATGATCAATTGTTAATACATAGAATGAGGCGAATTAGAGTAAGCCCGAATAAAAAAATGTCCTGAATCACAAGAGTTGTGAACCCAAGGCTAGTTGTATCCATGAACCATTTAGAATCACACAAGCACTGGATCATTTGTTTCCGTTGAGAAAATGAATTCAAGGAGTTGAATTTATATAAAATTATAACATAGTAAATTCAAATAGTTGAATTTATGATAATTAAATTTTGAGAAAATAAATTTAAGGAGTTGAATTTATGATATAGTAAAATCAAGGAGTTGAATTTTATGATATTTAAAATTTGGAGAGAATAAATTCAAAGAGTTGAATTTATAAAATTTGAGAATTTAATTTATTAAACTCAAAGTTGAGTTTATTAAATATTAAATTAAACATAGTGGGAGGTGTGTTTAATAGGCTTGTAGGAGTACAAGTCCAACATATTAAATAATTAAAGTTCTTAATGTACTTTGATTAATTAATGAAACTAGTTGGACTAGCCCAATTAATTAATCAAGCTCATTAATGTTAATTATGTTAATTAGGTTATGGCTTAATTATAAAAGAGAGTTGAGATGCCAAAACTCTTTGTAGTTGGTTATTTGTTTAAGTCGTGGTGTCTGGTGAACCGAATGTTCTTTAAATCCAGAATTGTAAAGTGATCACTAAGAGTTTCAACACAGGCAGTGTGATAAGTTCTGATTGAAGTGGGTTGTTGCAAAAAGTTTTTATAAAGCTAAAGTCTTTTAGTGAAATCTTTTCTAAAGAGGAAGAAGGGGTGACGTAGGAGTTTTCATCTCTGAACATCCATAAAAAACCTTGTGTCTTTACTTTCTGCAAGCACTTACTTTTCACTATATTTGTTGATAAAGTTTGCCAACAAATTTTAAGCTATCATTAGAGATCTTGAACCGTTTTTCCGCACTTTACAGTGGTTCATACTTCTAAGAAGTTTGAGAAGAATTTTCAATCGCTTCAAAATGGTTGAAAACCAATTTTAGAAAGCAAAATTTGAAAGAGTTCATTCACTTTCCCTCTAAACTATTTACCGATCCCAACACTACAATAGATGTAGTCAAGTAATTTTGTTTGTGATGAAAATTATGAGAAATTATCCACCAAAATCCGTGTGAAAGCTGGATTTTTTTTTACGATCCAGCTTTTTTTGCACATACAATAGCATCATCGGATTCTTTAGAGCATGGTATGGGTTGATTTTTTTTTTTTTTTTGCTTATTTTGTCGAATAGGCCTAGGATTTGTTTTATTTCATTGTATCTGTTGAGTGTGCTTTGTCTGTATAATTTATTTTTGGATTATTGCAAGGTGTGCCAAGAAAAGAGGTGTTATGAGCTTGGTTTGGGCTCATTTGGTGTAGGTAAAATTAAGAAGTGTTGGTTATATTTTGTATGTATATCTCGATTTTCTCAAATCGATGAGTGGTCATCTCGAGTGTCGCAAAAGAACAATAAAATAATGATGATCACAAGTATACATACATTTAGGTTGTGTTTACTTGCTACGATAAGGATAAGAGTATACTAATAATCACATCAATCACATGTTTACGTGTTTTTAATGGTCTGTATTAACTCATAAAATTCATTCAAACTTGCCTAATTTAAACTTTAAACCTTGATGATTTATCATAATTGAAAGATGTGATAAATAATTATTTTTTAACTAAAACTTTTTCCAACGAGAAAAATTACATTAATATCCGTTATTCCCGAAAATAATATAATAAACTAAAGTAAACATGCTATTGCTTATTCATACTTTATTCCACGTTCTATAAAATTATTTTAATAGTTCAAAGATGATTTATTCACATATAATCTCATCCAATATTCTAAAATTTGCTAGGCTCTATGTCAGGCGGGCGCTACTAAGGTGTTAAAAAATAGGAGTAATTTTTGAAATTTTAGTTATTAGATAGACCATTTTAGTTAAGATGCTCATTTTAGTCGAAATGCCCATTTTTAAGTCAATAGACTAGGCCCATTTTTAAGGCAATGAGCTTGTCTACATACGAGCCCATTAACTGACACTTTATATATTAGTATTTTTTAACCGTATATGACATCTTCTCACAAATTTTATAATGCCTAGAATATTCACAGTTCTTCTGCCCGTTGAAATCTTGGAAACTTCGGGATACCATCGCCGCCAGGGTCATAACAGATAAAATTGCTCTGGCCTAAACTACTTTCTCGATCTACCGCCCTAAGGTCGCCTAGGCTGACCGACTAGCACTTTTTTTGTGCGTCGGCCGCCGCCTAGTGCATAGGCTGCCGATAAAACGCTTAAGTCATCTCACTAAGTAATCCTAACCTTAAAATTTTAATTTTTAAGTGTAAGATATTAAAATTAATTATCCGATAATTTGACATTATTTAGAATAATTATTGAATCGTTAAAATTAAATATTATTTATGAAAAAATAAATCAGAAAAATGTGATAAAAATATGTATTTTTTTATATTGAGAATTTAAACCATATTAAATACGTATTAGATCTAAAATAACAAACGCTTATTAATATACACAAAACCGTGTTTAATTTACATAAATTACAATAAATAGAAAATAAGAAATATAGAGAAGAAGACAATCAGATCCCCAACCCTTTTCCAGTCGCCTCTCGATTCCAGACATATCTTTCTTTTTTTCTCGCCGTGTCCGTCGGTTTTGGTCGAAAATTGGGCGTCGGCTCTAGGTATTTTGTTGAATGTTCTATGTTTTGTTGTGCTTCGCCGGCACTCATTTACGTGTATTTGAGTTTGATGAGCTGCTAATTTGAGTTATTTTGATATAAATTGTTTTCTGAGTTTTTAGGTATATTTTTAAACCATTTTACATTGCTTTTGATAATTAATTATTAATTACATGTTAATTAAATGTGATTATAGTAAGTAGGAATCTAAATATACTAAGGGTTTTTATTGAGTTGTATCTTAAGTTTAACGTTTATCCTTTTGCGTGAAGGTGGATCGTCATGGTGGGGTTTAAGAATAGATACATGTTGATAGAGGTGTTTCTTGATCCTAATAAAGATTATGTTGGATGAACCCATTATAATCACTCAATTCAATCTATCAAAAACAATCAAAGATAGCATTCAAGCGAACTTTGGCGCATGTGGTCTAACATTGTCTCAGAATTCTTTTCAAGGTGTCTGCTCTTCCTTTGTTTTTTTAGTTCATGAATGATCAGTAGTTGTGATTATTATATCTTTAGTTTATGTGCCTATGACTTGCCATCTTCATGTTTTTGTTATTCTGCAGTGAAGTATGTGAATTTCATTACAAAATTCTGCATTTTTAGAACTTCTAGAGAGGAGTACCAGAAGGTTTGAGTTTCGATGGCGATAGTTAAGAGTATAGGAAACTATCATGTAGTTTTCTACTTGCTTGATTTAAGTCGTAAGTTGTGAATCCATTGTCTCTTGAATGTAATGGTGTCCTATAATGTCTGGTGGTATTCAAAATTTGTTAATTTTGTGATTAAAAGTGTACAGTCGGATCGAATGCACCATGTTATACTTGCATAAACCTTAATTCAATTTTCGTCTCCATTAGGAAGCATCAGGGCCTGCAAAAATATTGCGTTAAAGTGCGACGAATTGAAGTTCGAACAGCATAAATTATCGGGTTGGCAAAACTGCCCGGAGAAAATCATAGGTTTGGAGCATTGACGCTGAGGTGTTGGCAACTGAAGATCCTCTTTATTTTGTTCCTTCCTGTGTACATATCGGGTTCTATCTTGGTTGAGGTTCTTCCATAGTTCTGATTTTAATCCAAGGCAAGTTATAATATTTATTTACTCCTTATTTGGTGAATTTAGCTACTGACATCAGTTTTGTAATCAACTGGAAATAGCTAAACTTCATTGATTGTTTAATGCTGCGAAGATCACAAACTTACGACACAAACAAAATCGAGTGGAATTGATTATGCCGAACTTTTTCCAAAAATTATATTCACAACGTTATGCTAGGGAATTCAAGCTTATTCACACTTGGACGGATGGTATTTCCCTATATAGAATAGAAAGTATAAATTCATATAAAGTGTTAAAAGAATTTTTTAGATTATAATTAGGGGAGGGCATTTATTGTTGCGTTCAGGGTCGATCCTTTTTTGTTTTATGCATTATGCCACTCAGACCAGGGTGGTATATCGTACCCTACTAAAAAATTTATATTGTATATCGTATCGAAAATTACGAAATTAAAAATATTTATACCGATACTGTATACCGAAAGTTTCGATATATATATATATATATATATCTAACATACTGATTATATCGATATTTCGGTATAAATTAAGTACACTTAACTTACTCATCCTAGAAACTTTCTAGTAGGTTAAAAGAATTTGAGTACACATATAATTTAATTTCAGATAAAGTATTTGATAATATTATGAGATATGCATTTGTGAACTCCATCATTCCAAATACAAATTAGATGCAATTCATTCGAATTGTAACAAAATTTGGAGTCAAAATCAAGCTGCACGTACGCATGTACCTAAGCTGTTTGGTTCCAAATCATTTTTTTTTAATAATAGAATTCTTGAATTGATTTTATGGATATCTCAAAATAGCAAATATTTAGTGGGATTGGGTCGTAACTCATAATGATTGATGGTTTTAATGGCAAACATAGAGTTGGGCTTTTTATATTTATCCTCATTGGACCGACATTTTGGGCTTATTATCTTTTCCCGGAGTCATTAGTTTTGACATTAACATGAGAGACCGGTTGTATTGTTGATGGATTGGGTCATCTATAACAAGACTTTGTCCACCTACTAATCAACCATTCCGAGTAAATTTTGGTAATGAGTTCAAATAAAGACTTCCAATGCATTTGAAGAAATTAGAGACATTTTTTGAACGAAAAGTGATTAAGAGCCAATAATACAACTCAGTCAACCTCAACTCATTTTTGTTCTCACAATTTCATCCGATTTGTGAGCCTTATGTTTAATTATAGTTATTTTTGTTCTGATTTGTAAAAAAACATAGTATATGCTGCTTTTGTATCCCACGAGAATGTGAATTGTTCTATGATCTTTCGACAACGACAAAAGTTGAAAAAATATATAAATCGACGGTGAATAAAGTCGGTGCATTCCATGTTGTCGCCTTTAAAATCTTAAGGCCGAGAAAAATATAAAACATATATGTCTAATACTCTAAGTTGGGTTACGTAGTTAGAGAATAAATACAAGTGTTTTATGGTCGAATGTCTATAACAAATTATTGTATTCTTTTATGTTTTTAATTACATACTTTTATTTAAAATATTAATACGCAAGAAGAGTACTGAATAATGAATAAATAAATAAAAATAAACTTCATAAGATATTGATATTATATAGGAAAAAATCGAAACTAAATCAAGATCTATAATTGAAGCTGAATAACAAATTTGTTTTCTCAGATGATAGAAGCTTCGAGGACCACGATAGATGATTATTTTCATGACACAACGATTAAACATGTATCAACTTAGCACAAAATTACTATATCTATGAATTTAAGATTGATCGATGATATTTTTTAATTTGATTATTTTCATATAAGAAAAAATTTTAAAATTTTAATTAAAAAAATCCCAGTTTGTAAATTAGAAATTATAGTCCATTTAGAATAACTTTACCCAATATTTTGAATTGAAACGGTTTGCAGAAAAGGAACGGAATAAGCACATTGTTGACGTCTTCCACAAGGAATTCCTCTCTTTCTTGAAAACGCCCAAATCATTTCCCACCAACGAGAGCAAAACCCTAGAATGGAAAATCTTGCACTTTTAATCCAATTCCGCTGAAACCAGAAATCATTTTCATCGCTATCGTGGAGAGGTGTGAGTCAAACGATATATTTTTCAATCGGTGAGCTTTAATTGATATCTTAAAGCTCTCCGATATGCAGTTGTTCGCCGAAACATCTTACTCGGTTTTCTTCCTCGTTGTTATTCTCGCCACCCTTCTCGCTCCCACTGTCCGATCAGACGCTGATGTCATCAAACAGCTACCTTCCGATCCACAGGAAAATGACCTCTGCCCGTCGAATACGGACCAAAATTCATGCCCGGTGAAATGTTTCCGGCCTGATCCGGTTTGCGGGGATGACGGCGTCACCTATTGGTGTGGATGCACCGATGCTCACTGCGCCGGAGCACGCGTCAAGAAATTGGGAGTTTGTGAGGTTGGCAATGGCGGATCGGGCACAGCGGGACAGGCCCTTTTGTTGGTTCACATTGTTTGGCTCATATTACTCGGGGTGTTTGTATTGTTTGGGCTTCTTTGATTTCAGGGCTTCTCTGAATGCGTTGTGTTGGACTATTTTGTGATATTTGAGGTTAGAGTTCAATTTGAATTTTTGATATACTTTAGCTGAGTAGATGATTCTTTTCTGACATTCAGAGGATATTTCTTTCTACTTGTATGGTTTTTTATGTGTTGACGAATGATTCAGATTCTTTTTCTGTATGTATATTTATTGGTCCTGTCTGTCCAATTGCATCAACTAATGGCTATTTCTAATTTACTTTCTAAGTAACTTGAAAGTGCTTTGGCTTTGGAACTGTGGGTTGTTCAATTTGTTGTGGAAAGAAAGCTTTAGTGCCGTTTTTTAAGCCAAAAGACTGATTATGATTTATAAGGTGTTCGGACAGAATGCTATCAAATAGAAAATTGTCCCAAATGTTAAATATGTTTCCATTTTGATGTTTGAAATATCCACCTTGGATTTGAAGAACTGGGTTCAACTATGCTCTCAGAAAGAAAATAGATAACTTTTTAGTAATATTCATTTGGTTGGAACGGTTATAAGCGAGATAAAGCGGTTTCATGCCTTAGATAAACGCCATTTGAATGCAACATCCGAAATAGAATACCCGTAAGTGGAAAAGAGACATCTTAATTTTTTTGGTTGTAAGGTAGTGAAAGAGCAAAGATTTTGCGTAGAATGGTTCTATGTTTCAAAAATTTGTGCAGTAGTTTTGTCGGCTCCCTCTTTGTCATTTCTGTTTCCGAGGTGTAGACCATGTTGGCGTAATTGTGAGCCGAACCCTCGTTTAAGATTCACTTCCTTGCTACTGTGTTCTCTTCTATTGCTCTTGCAATATCAAGATCATGTTTTGGAAGCACTGAATAAGAAAGGTTACGAAGAGATGTAATGTTATTGTTGAATGAGGGACAAAATGATCTTGTGTAGATTTCAGGCTAACCAATGAATAAGCTGTTTGACAAAAACACAGCTTTGCTTTTAATCCTGTTACTATCTTGTTATTATTCGATGTATATTGTCGTTGAAGGTACATAACTGATGTATCATTTGTAATACTCTACGAGTAATCTAGTGGATCTAATATAAAAATTTCACAATGGGCCGACCTCCAGTTAAAGATTTTGAGATTATATATAGTTACAATGTCCATATCCCGCTGCTAAATAATATTAGTATTTCTTGCATATCTGAAAAAGTTCCATGATTTAGCCAGCTATTTAAGCATTTCCACTGCCTGTAGGCTGCCTGTTTATATGCTAAAGATAATGTCTTCTTTGATTCGGCTAAACTGTTTTAAGGTTCGGCCATAACAAACTTGATCGTACCCATCTTTTTTATGAGCGTACTCTGGCACCCGCAATGTTGTAAGAGAAAGACATGGGAAGGAAGGGAATGTGCGTGCCGTCTCGCCGTTAAAGTCTTCTGAAAATCTTTGTGATTTTGTGTATTACTTTGTGAGAGGATGGATCCTGGAGAACGTAGGTGAGTGAAGTTGGTTAAATTGTAACTTTTCCCCATGCTTTTGCAGAAGAGAACACAAAATTTTAATGGATTTATTTATTATGGGGGTTCTTTTACAGACAAAAACTCATTGCATGCATTTGTGGTTAATTTATTAGTTTCTCCTTCTGATGTTAATAAATAATACAACAGTAATGGCAGCATTTTTATTACAGCATAAATGCACATCCAATTAATGAACATTTGGTGAAGTGTTCAGCTGCAACACATAAATAGAATGCTCATTTTGACTTAGCTGATCCTCCAATTTGGCCATGTTATTTATTCATCAAGCTGTTACATCAAAAATAAAAGAATAAAAATGAAAGTGAATTCATGAAATTGTGTGAAACATTAGGGTTGCTGTTTGCTTTTAAGAGGATTGGAATTTTTTTTGGTGGGTTAGCAATGGTGAATTCAAGGACCACACATAGGGATGTAAACGAACCAAACCGTTTGTGAGCTATTCGAAGCTCGATTCGATAAAAGCTCGTTTGAGCTCGTTTAATGAGGCTCGTTAAGATAAATAAACCAAACTCAAGCTTTACAGTATTTGGCTCATTAGCTCGTGAACATGTTCGTTGGTAAGTTCATTAGTAATCTTTTAGATGAAAAAATAATAGTTTTGATATTTGATTTATTGATTTTGCATGTTATTTATGAAATATATAAAAAAATCTATTAAATTTATTTATTATAATAAATTTACAAATTTTAATAGGAATAATATATTTTTCTTTAAATATACAATTTATTTTTTAATTAATTTAATGAAAATTTAAATGTATAATTCATATTTATTAAGCTTGTTTAGGCTCGATAAAGACTTGAATAAGCTCGTGAGCCATGCATATATTCGTTAAATAAAGCTCGAGCTCGGCTCGATTATAAACGAACCAAGCTCAAACATTCAAGAGTTCGGCTCGGCTCGACTCGATTACATCCCTAACCACACACCATCAATTTTTGAAATGACCGATGAATTCAATTAATTTTTTTTAAAAAAATAATAATTGAACATTAAGTTTAATTGTTGATTCAATTCGATAACTCTATGATCTATTTTCCCAAAATATTCATAAATCAATTGGTACACGGCTTAAATTTTATCTTTACACAAAATTCATCATAAATATTTACTTTATATAATATATAAATATATATTAGTGGTTATTTGTAACTTACCGTACTTTTAAACATACTTAAACTTTGCGAAAAATAAAAATATTCTTAGATAAGTAATCATCTTTCAAAATACAATACAAATAAAATGTTTGACAAAATATTTAGAATGTAACGAGCTTGCAAAAGTACTTGCTTTAAGCAACATGAAATAATTTCCTTAAAAATCAAAGTAAATGAATTAACATGCATAAAAATCCTTGAAAACTAAGCGGTCATCGGGTTAGTACACCGCACAGTTCGAGCCAGCTAACTGATTCCCGCCTCTCGCCTCCTCAAACTCGTCCTCACCTGCATCGATCAAGTCTAGTGAGTTTAAAGACTCAACATGTATAAACTGAGAATAACAAGTAACATATCATAAAACCACATGCATTTTAAAGTAGCTCATACATAACTTAAAACTTAAACATACTTACATAAAACATACTCGTAGATATGCCATCATTTCATAAACATTTTCATAAACATACTTGAATCATACATACTTAAACATTCATCATCATTTTGCAAAGAGATATGTTTCAAAGTAAGTGACTCATACATAAATGTGTCTGATCAGACTAAATCACGATATTGGGTTGTCAGGGATGTCCACTACCATATACATAAGATCTCCGGTCATACTTTACTGGGTGGATTGGTCCCTGGTCATACTTTACTACTTTCCAATCCCGATCAAAACCCAATCATACTTTACCGGGGTGGAGAGGTCCACGGACACGTTCTTCGGTTTCCAAACTTGTTCATAGTTGGTCACAAGATATTTAGCATACCTAAAAAATAAAACATTTTCTTTTTGCACGTCGAACACACTTAAAAACATCGAGGGCTTCGTTGGAACGCTCTTGACATGCTGCCCTAACCACAACAGCAAAGATTCAGGAGATCCCAACGAAGCCTGCAACCAAAACTTGAGAAAACGTGAAGAACATGTACAAATTTTCATAGCTTGAGCGGTTTTACGATAAAAATCATATCTATCTCATTTCTTATCAAACAATTACGAATTTACTATCGAATCAAAGATAACACAGAGTATTACAAATCGTATGCTGAAAAATATTTCGAGAAAACCAACCTGTAAGTCGCAGAATTCAAAATGACAGAGGGTGACGGGTTTTGTGATACAGAAATTTTACAGCTTGTGCTATTTTACGATAAAAATCATATCTTCCTTGTTTCGTATCAGACAATTAAGAATTTGCTATCAGATCGAAGATAACACAGAGTACTATAAATCATATGTTGAAAAAATTTCCAGAAAACCAACCTATAAGTCGCAGAATTCAAAATAACAAAGGGTGATGGGTTTTGTGACACAGACATTTCACAGTTTGAGCAGTCCCACAAAAATGATCATAACTCACTCGTTTCTTGTCCAAAAATTATGAATTTAATGTCAAATCGAAGGTGTCAAAAGATACTACGTTTTATATGTTTAAAGTTTTTCCAGAAAGTTGACCGAAAATTCACAGTAAGCAAAATGACAGCAAACTCGGTTTTTGAGATCTAAAAATCGTTTCAAAATCAATCCAATCATTTTTTGCTCAAACTTTTCATATCACACATGAATTTTTACACACAATAAGCATCAAAACAAATACTGTGACAAGATCGATACATAAACGAAAGAATATACATGTCCTTGATGATTTAACTCACGAAACGACGGATAACGACACGAAGGAATGCGAGACTCGATCTGGGATGACTCGTGGCACAAATTTTGCTCGAAAAACCAACGTAAATCTTCGAAAATTAGCAAAGGGAAAGGGTGGCTGCTGAAAGGAGGCTCGAGAACCCTAGCTATTCTCCAACTAATGCAACGTGTGTGTATGTGTAGGGTGTGTGCGTGAATGTAGTTATAATTAGGTGGAAAATATTGCTTAATTAACTAATTAGAGCTAAAAGTGCTAGATTAAATAATTAGTAATACAAATAATATTGCTTTAATTATTCAATACTACTCAAAGATTAAATAAAATAATTGAGTACCAAATTTCAAGATTAAATCTCTAAATTTTCAAATTGATATTTGAAAAGCTTAAAATCTCAAAATCACCTAATAAATTAAATTAGGCTTTAAAATTCTAAAATTTCGTAAATTAATTAAAAATACAATTTTCTTGACTTGAAATAAAATACCACATTTTCAAAAATGGTCTAAATCATCACCGGTCTCTTTTCCCAATCCCGCATCGAATATTCGCCTGCAACATAAAACTCAAGAAAACATTTTAACGTGCATCAATTTAACATATAATAATTTAAAATAATGCAAAGATCTTAAATCATGCATTGCTAAAATCATTTTAAAAATTAAACAAATAATTTTAAACATTTAATAAATGTAAGGGTTTACGTGTACTGATTTTGGGCTCTACAATTCTTCCCCCACTTAAATAAATTTCGTCCTCGAAATTAAATATTACAAAACAACTCTGGATAGCGACTTCTCATATCCACTTCGGTCTCCCAAGTGGCCTCCACTGATTGTTTTAGCCACTGAACTTTGACCAACTTGGTCACTTTGTTCCGGAGTCTCTGCTCTTGTCTGTCTATATTCGGACAAGTTTTTCCTCATATGACAGATCTGGAGCAAGCTGCAATGACTCAAAACTCAGAACATGCGAAGGATTTGCCATATACTTCCTCAGCATCGAAACGTGGAACACATTGTGTACTCCGGTCAGATTCGACGGTAAAGCTACACGATAAGCAAGTGTCCCAACTCTATCCAGAATTTCGAAAGGTCCAATGAATCTCGGACTCAGCTTTCCTCTTTTCCCAAACCTCATAACACCCTTCATGGGTGTTATCTTCACGAATATGTGATCTCCTACGGAAAAGTCAAGATCCCTTCTTCTCTTGTCAGCATAACTCTTCTGGCGACTCTATGCGGTCTTCATCCTGTCTCGGATCTTGATCACCACATCTGCGGTCTGCTGAACAATCTCTGGGCCAAGTTCTGATCTCTCGCCGACTTCATCCCAATGAATCGGTGATCTGCACTTACTTCCATACAGTGCTTCGTAGGGAGCCATATCTATAGATGATTGGAAACTGTTGTTGTAGGTAAATTCCACTAGAGGTAGTTTCGATTGCCAATTCCCATGAAAATCGATTACACAAGCTCGCAGCAAATCTTCCAATATATGAACCACTCTGTCAGACTGGCCATCTGTTTGAGGGTGAAATGTCGTACTGAATAGCAGCTTCGTCCCCATAGCTGAATGCAAACTCTTAAAAAAGGACGATGTGAATCTCGGGTCCCAGTCAGACACAATAGAAACTGGGATCCCGTGCAATCGGACTATTTCCTAGATATAGAGCTCTGCATACTGAGTCGTGGAGAAAGTCGTCTTCACCGGTAAGAAGTGTGTCGATTTAGTAAGTCGATCCACTATAACCCAAATGGCATTAGATCCTCAGATTGACCTCGAAAATCCAATAACAAAATCCATGTTGATATTCTCTCATTTCCACTAGAGAATATAGAATGACTTAAGCATTCCTGCTGGCCTCCGATGCTCTGCTGTCACTTGATGACAAGTGAGACACTCAGATACAAATCGACGAATGTCCCCCTTCATCCATGGCCACCAATACAATATATGTAAGTCCTTAAACATTTTGGTACTTCCTGGGTGGATAGAATATGAGATGTATGTGCCTCTGTCAAAATATCATCTCTGATCGAATCGACATTTGGCACCCACATCCTTCCTCTGTACCTCACAATACCATCGGACACTATGTAGAGTACACTGCCTTCGACTCCATCCTTCAGTCTCCATTTATGTAAATGTTCATCTGAAGGCTGACCTCTAAGGATTCGGTCTAGCAAAGAAGACTGGACTGTCAGATTCGATAGATTGGGAGCTCTGCCCTTAGGATAAACTTCTAGGCCAAATCTATGAATCTCTTACTAAAGAGATCTCTGCATTCACAGCTATGCTACACCTGCTACCTTTCTGCTCAAAGCATCTGCCACAACATTAGTTTTCCCTAAATGGTAGCTAATTTCACAATCGTAGTCTTTTACTAATTAGCTGAGTAGATGATTCTATGATTCTTTTCTGACATTCAGAGGATATTTCTTTCTACTTGTATGGTTTTTTATGTGTTGACGAATGATTCAGATTCTTTTTCTGTATGTATATTTATTGGTCCTGTCTGTCCAATTGCATCAACTAATGGCTATTTCTAATTTACTTTCTAAGTAACTTGAAAGTGCTTTGGCTTTGGAACTGTGGGTTGTTCAATTTGTTGTGGAAACAAAGCTTTAGTGCCGTTTTTTAAGCCAAAAGACTGAGATTATGATTTATAAGGTGTTCGGACGGAATGCTATCAAATAGAAAATTGTCCCAAATGTTAAATATGTTTCCATTTTGATGTTTGAAATATCCACCTTGGATTTGAAGAACTGGGTTCAACTATGCTCTCAGAAAGAAAATAGATACCTTTTTAGTAATATTCATTCGGTTGGAACGGTTATAAGCGAGATAAAGAGGTTTCTTGCCTTAGATCAACGCCATTTGAATGCAACATCCTAAATAGAATACCCGTAAGTGGAAAAGAGACATCTTAATTTTTTTGGTTGTAAGGTAGTGAAAGAGCAAAGATTTTGCGTAGAATGGTTCTATGTTTCAAAAATTTGTGCAGTAGTTTTGTCGGCTCCCTCTTTGTCATTTCGGTTTCCGAAGTGTAGACCATGTTGGCGTAATTGTGAGCCGAACCCTCGTTTAAGATTCACTTCCTTGCTACTGTGTTCTCTTCTATTGCTCTTGCAATATCAAGATCATGTTTTGGAAGCACTGAATAAGAAAGGTTACGAAGAGATGTAATGTTATTGTTGAATGAGGGACAAAATGATCTTGTGTAGATTTCAGGCTAACCAATGAATAAGCTGTTTGACAAAAACACAGCTTTGCTTTTAATCCTGTTACTATCTTGTTATTATTCGATGTATATTGTCGTTGAAGGTACATAACTGATGTATCATTTGTAATACTCTACGAGTAATCTAGTGGATCTAATATAAAAATTTCACAATGGGCCGACCTCCAGTTAAAGATTTTGAGATTATATATAGTTACAATGTCCATATCCCGCTGCTAAATAATATTAGTATTTCTTGCATATCTGAAAAAGTTCCATGATTTAGCCAGCTATTTAAGCATTTCCACTGCCTGTAGGCTGCCTGTTTATATGCTAAAGATAATGTCTTCTTTGATTCGGCTAAACTGTTTTAAGGTTCGGCCATAACAAACTTGATCGTACCCATCTTTTTTATGAGCGTACTCTGGCACCCGCAATGTTGTAAGAGAAAGACATGGGAAGGAAGGGAATGTGCGTGCCGTCTCGCCGTTAAAGTCTTCTGAAAATCTTTGTGATTTTGTGTATTACTTTGTGAGAGGATGGATCCTGGAGAACGTAGGTGAGTGAAGTTGGTTAAATTGTAACTTTTCCCCATGCTTTTGCAGAAGAGAACACAAAATTTTAATGGATTTATTTATTATGGGGGTTCTTTTACAGACAAAAACTCATTGCATGCATTTGTGGTTAATTTATTAGTTTCTCCTTCTGATGTTAATAAATAATACAACAGTAATGGCAGCATTTTTATTACAGCATAAATGCACATCCAATTAATGAACATTTGGTGAAGTTCAGCTGCAACACATAAATAGAATGCTCATTTTGACTTAGCTGATCCTCCAATTTGGCCATGTTATTTATTCATCAAGCTGTTACATCAAAAATAAAAGAATAAAAATGAAAGTGAATTCATGAAATTGTGTGAAACATTAGGGTTGCTGTTTGCTTTTAAGAGGATTGGAATTTTTTTTGGTGGGTTAGCAATGGTGAATTCAAGGACCACACACCATCAATTTTTGAAACGACCTAAGAATTCAATTATTCTTTTAAAAAAATATTAATTGCACACTAAGTTTAATTGTTGATTCAATTCAATAACTCTATGATCTATTTTCCCAAAATATTCATAAATCAATTGGTACACGGCTTAAATTTTATCTTTGCACAAAATTCATCATAAATATTTAGTTTATATAATATATAAATGTATCTTAGTGGTTATTAGTTCTTATGATGATCTATCTATGTTATAATATCAAGTAAGAAACCCTGGCTTAAAAATATCACTTTATGAAAATCTCAACACAACCATATATCCAATAGACCCAACTCAACAAAATCGAATCAAAACGCCTAAAAGATCAATAAAAAAATTTGGGCACATCACAAATTGGGTGACATTGATATATCACTGATGGTAACGAGAGCTTAAATTTTTATGATCTCGGTCAATTTGTAATTCTTATTTTTAAAGTAATATATCATAGATAAGGATATTTAAAACACGCTAAATTTCTTTTACGAAACACTATTTCTCTCAAATACATCTGTTTTATAAGAGAACAAAATATGAAAATAAATAACAAAAACTTAAACACATGTAATTCGATTAAAAAAAATTAATCCAATACATATAACATATATATTGATGCCCCTAAAATAATCGCTTGTCAAATCATTATAGTGTAGTATCTTTCATGGAAGTAAAACTAATGTATTCGGAATAATAAAAAAAGTAATAAAAAGGGATTTGCTCATGATTTTCACGTTGATTTTGGCAAAGCGCCATGGTATATATCACACAAACCATATATATTTATTTTATTAATTATTATTAAATAAGGTGTTAGCAATAAGTGGAGTTAAATGCAAAGTTGTGTGTGATGTTTGTTATCTATATTATTTTAATTTAATGTGGCAAGCCAACAATCATTTAGTAACAGCTCCGCCACAAAGCAATAGCTAGTAACTGCTAGTACTGTTATGGATCATTTACAAGAACCACTTTCATCTACCAAAGTTTTTTCAATTATTTACAGTTCTATTGATAACAGTGTCGACGATGTTTTTGATTAAAGATCCAATTATAATAAACATCTCTCTTAACGTACACTTTGTTGACAAATATGCTATAAGACATCAACTATGTGGTCAAATTTTACTCGTATTAAAGATTGAATTTGTTCGTTAAATTTGATCGTTCATTAATATTAGAGTTGGTTTTAATACAAAAGTTGTAGCTTAAAAACACTTGGATAAGTCTAATATTTTAAAGTCGCTTTTACAAAATAAAAAAAGAAGTGATTTTGAAGTTTGAATAAATGTGGAAAAACGCTTTGTTTTTATTTTAAAATAGAACTAGAAGTAGAAGCAACAAAATCATTCTAGCTTCTAAAAAAACACGTTTTAAGTATTTTTAAAACACTATTTTGTGACCAACAAATATTATTTTTTTTAGAAAAGCATTTTTCTTTCAAAAAAAAAAAGGTAAGTGCATTTAGTCCGTTGATTTCTTCAACTAAACACACTCTAAGTTATGTTTCAAATATCTAAATATTATCAATATGCGGGGACCTAAAACATAAAGGTGCATGTCTAATTAAGTGGTAAAATTTCAACACCATTTGAACTATATAAATTGGATATAAATCATCTACCACCAACTGTTATTATATTATATTAAATTAACTGAATGCGGTCGAATTAATTATATAACTCATTTAAACGTTTTATGTTTATAGCAGTATAAAATCGATGCTCGAAGACGACGTTAGAAAATATTAGGACATTGCAAATTATATATTTATATTTTTTTTCGTATTTAAAAAAAAAGGATATGCGTATATATAATTTTATGGTTATTATTATTTATACTATTTATTAAATAATAGCATCCAAAAATAATAATTAAGTTGGTGTCTGAGGTATTTTTGCAATATGCTTCGTCCGAAACACTCTCAATCGCATATCTGATTTTTCTTGTTTTCGTTTATTTTTTTGGAAAAAAATTTGCATATTTTTTTTGTGCACTGAATTGTCGGACTTCATTTTAAAGTAGTCACGTCCTCCGTAGAGAAAGGACATCGAAGCTTCAAATCCGAGACAAGAATGCGAAATCAAGAAAATTAGACGACCCAAAGTCAAAACTGGTTAGCAATTTTGTTCCATTTTTAAGCCTTCGTGTGTTCTCTTTGGGCAAGAGAAAATTTACGCGAAGACCGCAAACTTAAGAGGTCAAGAAAAGAGGTGAAGTTTGGACTTTTAGCTTATTTGGGTATTGTTTGTTTTCCGGATTTATTGCTGGAATTCTTTAATCCTGTTCTGATTTTGGTGTGATGAAGGGAAACGATTTGTAAGAGAGGAAAAGAGAGCGAACTTAAGCTTGTAAGGTTTTCGTTTGAAGGATGATTGTCTTCTTGTGATAAGATTATGAGTGTTGTATGAGATCAAACCGATTTAATGAATTTTGGTTCTTTCAAGTGTTATGTAATCTAAAATGCTATCACATGCGACTGGTTTTCTTTTTTCATGTGTGAAAAATATTTAGTGTCAATGCTGTAGAGGACTTTACACACTATGGTAAAAGTGGTAGGATAGGTGGTAGTTTTTCCTGCACAATTGTGGCTGAAGTGGGATATTATATATTTAGTTCCAGCTTAATGATCTTAGGTGGGAGATGCCTTTTTGTTGATTATATTACCTCTCGTAAGTCCGAGCTTTCAAGATTAGCAATTTAAACGTGCCATCAGAGCTAGGTCCTTTTAGCTTGCCTTTTTGTTGATTATATTACCTCTCGTAAGTCCGAGCTTTCAAGATTAGCAATTTAAACGTGCCATCAGAGCTAGGTCCTTTTAGCTGTGTGGTATCAACATGGTGTCAGAATTAGGAGGTAGAACCTGCCCCGTATATTTTATTAAATTGATCTTGCTTAATGCCAGATCAATATGCATTGGGTGTGCTTTGGATACGAAATTCTGAGTGCATGTTCTCCATTTTTTGGAATACACAGGGGTGTTAAAATTATGATTATACAATTATTGATTACTTCCATTAGCTCAAGCTTTTGGGACAAGCGGTATTAACACTTTATTATCTAACAAGGGACTCGTGAGAGTAATGCATTTGACCGCTCTACAATTACCTGTTGACATTTGCATTTTTCTTGAACCGCTTGCTCAAAAATGTTTTATTTCATCATGTAACTTCGCTTTTGCAGCACACGTTCCTGCAGTTTGGACCATATGCTTGAAATTAGATTCTGATTCACGTTTTCCTCAGGGGAGTGGAGTTGTGTTCTCGTTTCAGTTTGAAATATTAATAGAGGAGATTTTGGGGTTTAAAAATGGCAGATGCCAGTACTATGACTGATACTTCTACAGATGATGGTGCTGACGATCAGAATATGAGGGTAACCTCCAAAGCGCTTTTATACTGAGATATGCAAAAAAAAACTTTTTTTACTGTTGTTCTTTTATGGCACATGACAAAGAGATGTAGATAGGTTTTCTCCATAAATCCACGAGTTTTCATATTTCAAAATGGATCTTGGTAAAGTAAGAACAGTGGCTTGTTATCAAACTGACGAAGTAATTTGTTTCTTCCACAGTTTGAAAGCAATATTTTGTTGACATCCGTGGCTTCCAATGGCAATGATAAGTCCAGAGATCAAAAGGTTTTTGAATTCCTAATTGAATGCCCTTGTAGATAATTTAATTTAGATGTGCGATCTCAACTACCTCATGCAGAATTTACGGAGGCTTGCTCAAAATCGTGAAGCTGCAAGAAAAAGCCGCTTGAGAAAAAAGGTTAGATTTTTAGTAAGCGGATCATGTGCGTCTCATTTTTTGCTTCAAATGTTCCTTCTGTCTTATGTAGTTCTCTTCTATTACTAACCTCTGGTCACAAGCTGCATAACTGGGTTGTCTTCTTATAAAATTTTAAATTACAAGTGGTAAATGACTCCTGTCAGTAGTATGGTCGGATGTAATTACTTGGATTCCTGTGGCATTTTGGTATGTAATTTCCAGATTTGGTAGTCAGTTTGTACATATTAATGAACCAATATTTTGTCTGTTTAGCATCCTTTTGTTGCATTTTGATACAGCAGTTGGAATATTAAAAAGTTCAAGAGGGGGAAGATTAACATTTATATCATTAGTTTTAAATGCAATTCCGATATATTACATGTCTCTTTTTAGGGTGCCTAAAGGTATAGCGGAGTTGATGGAGAAGATTTCAAGAAACTTTTTATGGGATGGAGCGGATGGAAATGTACATAGCCACTTGATAGCGTGGGAACATGTGTGCAAACATAAGGAAAAAGGCGGATTGGGTGTTGGGAATATTATCTTGAGAAACAAGGTCATGTTGGGGAAGTGGTGGTGGAGATTTTATGCGGAAAATGGGACGATGTGGCAGAAAATCATTGTTAATATATATGGTTTACAAGAGAATGGGTGGGATGGGGGGTTGGCAAGAAACGTTACGTTCAGGTGCCCATGCAAGTTTATTTCCCGAATATACCCGACTTTTCAATAGCGCGTTTCAATTAAGGTGAGAGGAGGTAACAAGGTTAGATTTTGGGAAGACAGGTGGTGGGGGGATTATTCTTTTGAAGAACTTTTTTCCGGCATTATTTCAGTTATCAGCGGTTGATAATTTGCTTATTTTTCATGTTGTCCATTTTGATAATGCCACGTCTTCTCAATCATGGGATTTTCATTTTAGAAGAGTTGTCATAGATGAAGAGCTTTTTCAGTTGTCCGAGTTATTAGGTGTAGAGAACTAGGTTGATTGAAAGGGTAGATGATTTTCGTGTGTGGAGAGGGGATTCTTCTGGTATTTTCTCAGTCAAATCTTTCTTCGAGTCTCTTTTTCCCCATACTCATTTTCCCGTTTTTCTTCCTTTCCATCATATTTGGAAGGTTCTGGTTCCAAAAAAGATTCAGGTATTTTCTGGACAGCAACTCAGGGTAAGCTAACAACCTCGGAGATGATGCAAAAAAAGTGGCCCTCAATTGCTATGTGCCCAAATTGGTGTGTGTTGTGTAGAAATGAAATAGATACTTAGGATCATATTCTCATCCATTGTCCATTCACGACCGGATTGTGGGCTAGAGCTTTGCAAGAGCTTGGATTGGTTTGGATGATGTTGAAGTCAACGAGGGATTTATTCTCTATGGATTTAGGACAACTAACGGGTACGAGGGGAAGAATTTTTTGGCAAGTTGTGGTTCATTACATATGCTGGATAGTATGGCTGGAAAGAAATAGAAGAATTTTTTAGGATAAGAAATAAACTAGAGAACATTTATGGGAAAAAATCAAGATCAAAGTTGCTATGTTGATCGGCACTCATGATGACTTCAAGAATGTCTCGATATTAGATATATTTGCGAGATTGAGCTTATGTGTATCATTAATACAATCTTTATATTATGTACTTCATGATGAAAGTGGACCACTAGTCCCCTGATGTACTTAGTTCTTATCATATCATTAATAAAAAAACGTTTCTTATAAAAAAAAATTTGTTCTTCGTATTAGCATATGAGTGCCATTCTCTTCTGATGTAATATGATTGATATGTTTCACGTGTCGACTTTAACATTATCTTACATCTGTTTGTCTCTTTTTTCTTTATATTGGCATCTAGGCCTATGTTCAACAACTAGAGAGCAGCAGAATGAAATTGACGCAACTTGAGCAAGAGCTCCAGCGAGCTAGGCAGCAGGTTTTTCCTGTCTTCTTTTGTTCATTTTATAAATGTTTTCAGTTTTTCTAGGTCGCCTTTTTTTTACTTAGTGAATGAGTTTTCGTTTGTTGAAGGGGGTATTTATTTCAAGTTCAGGAGATCAAGCTCAATCAATTGGAGGAAACGGTGTGATTATCTCATATTGATCTCTGATGCTTAGGGAGGTGTTTCATTCAAATCTATCGAAGTGTTTTCTGCTAAATGCGTTCATGTTTCTGAAGAAGAAAAAGGAAATAACTCAAGAGGGTTGTATCATATTTTTTTAAAAGGGGTAGTGGGTATATCATCACTAAAAATGTGGAAAATGAGTATTGACATTGGAGAATGGTCAAAAGGTTTGAGATTATAAATACCAAAAGAAAAACAATTTAATCAAATCAACAAAGATATGGAATTCTATCACCTTTTGATTTAATAGATGGAGTGAAAAAAATGTGATCGCTTGCTCAGTGGCTGGATTCAGAACATATTAGATTGAATCTTTGTTCTGTGTTTTTTCTGTCTCATTCTTTGAGCAACTTTTAGTCTCGTGAAAATATTAATCTCATGTTTGTAGGTGCATTGACCTTTGATGTTGAATATGCACGGTGGCTGGAGGACCACAACCGGCGGATTAGTGAGCTTAGAGGTGCTGTCAATTCACATGCTGGTGATGGTGAACTTCGCATAATAGTGGAGGGAGTCACTACACAATATGATGGCATTTTTAGGTTAAAAGGGGATGCTGCAAAGACCGACGTCTTTCATATTTTGTCAGGCATGTGGAAAACACCTGCTGAAAGGTGTTTCCTTTGGCTTGGTGGTTTCCGTTCATCTGAACTTCTTAAGGTGTCACATCGATTTATTTTAGTTTTTTGCTTATCCCCCCCCCAGTTTCATCATTAAGCTGAATTTCATTTGTACTGAATCCCTCCTTGTAAATGCCTGGAGGTTTAATTCATTTTGATGTGTTTTCTTGACAAATATATAAATACATCTCCATTCAGTATTTGCTTAATACGTGGTTGGTAGGATATCTGTTTAGGGAAAGAATTGCCCTCTTCTCCTACCTTACTGTCTATGTGGAACATCAATTAAGAAGAGTAGCTGGACCATTGTCTGGTTTAGAAGATTTAGTTTGTATGTTACCATCTGCTGTATCTTTAATTAAAATGATAAGCATTTGGTTTTATACCATAACTATGTAGATTATCGTGCTTTATCACGAAAAATGAAATTTTAGCCATCTATGTTTGTTTATTTGCGGCTTTGGTCATCTAAGTTGTCAAATTTCAGTCTTAGTCCTATATTTTTCTTTTTCATCTGGAGTATTGACGTTAAACTGTACAAGTCAGTGTGACATTGATGTCAAATCAGCGTCACATCGAAAGAATGACTAAAATTTCAAAAAAAAAACGAATATACATTTACTTGAAAGCACAATTTTAAGAACATAAGAAGAAGAGTGTAAGAAGATAAAGTATGCCTGAATAGAAATGAGACAAATTAAGTCAGAACGCATAACACTCCTTTTCTCTACAAGATTCTAAATCAATGTAGCACAATTGACTCAAATCAGGAGGTTATAATTTTCTTGAATATATGTTACCTTTATTTTTTATATTTTGTTTTTGTCTTGTATGTGAACTGCGTGATAATGTGATATTCTATCAACATGTTTCATAAAGTTGAATGCCCTTCTCCATTTGTAGATTTTACTTATAGGTCGTTCTACATTATGAGTATTGGCCTTCCTGGTTGCAGCTACTTATAAATCATTTGGAACCATTAACTGAGCAGCAGTTATTGGCCATGAACAATTTGCAACAGTCTTCTCAACAGGCAGAAGATGCATTGTCACAGGGAATGGAGGCATTGCAGCAGTCCTTGGCAGAGACGTTAGCTGGTTCTCTCTGCCAATCGAGTTCATCCGGAAATGTTGCCAACTACATGGGTCAAATGGCCATGGCCATGGGAAAGTTGGGAACTCTCGAGGGCTTCATTCGTCAGGTCTGATTTGTTATCAAACTTCTACTGAGAACATTAAACCTTTATCATGGTGCATGCATGGCTATTGTTTTTGCAATCCTATTATGTAAATAGGGGAATGTGTAGGACAAAAATACAGTATAGTTTATAAAACCTATCTTTGGATCTACTTATATATTTGTTGACCCAACATAAAGTTTATCGCACTTTATGCGTGGATAATGAGGACGAAATTATTTAAATGACCAGTAAAATAAGTTTATTTAAATGACCAGCAAAATAAGTTAGTTATTTTGTTGTAGTCTTTGTGCAATATGCTTGTGAGGTGATAGTCTTCAACAGCTTAGCGTTTAAGCAATGTGATTGTTTGTTTCAGGCTGACAATTTGCGGCAACAAACTCTCCAACAAATGCATCGTATACTGACAACTCGCCAGTCAGCTCGTGCCCTCCTTGCTATTAGCGACTATTTCTCTCGGCTTAGAGCCCTTAGCTCTCTTTGGCTTGCTCGCCCTTGAGAGTAACATCGTTTTCTAATTGCTGCCATGTTACCAATACGCGGTGTTGGAATTTTCCGATGCAGTGTTCTTCAGTGAATTAATGTCGGGGACTGCTTTGTGCAACTCCGATGTGGTGTATGTGTAATTTCTAATTTGTTAGTTGTATTGATTGTTTTACAGTCTAGTTTGATATGAGTACAGAGGTCCTTTGAATGTATTCTCATTGGAAATGATGATTCAAATGTAATTTTGTGCTTGAATTTTGAATGAGAAGAAAAAAGGTGGCGTAAATGGCAGACTGATTATTAATATGTCTAGACTCCGGTATTTTGTGAAGTGGGTCATTTTGATAATGTTTTCTTTATACTGCAATCCATTTATATACTGGAAAAAAACATCTACATGTTTATTGGTTGAAGATCACAACTTGCCTTGCGTTAAAATCAAAGGCTATGGAAGAACCTCCACGGTAGGAACAAAATAAAGAGAGAATCTTCCGATGTTTTTGCAGGCCCTAATGTTTCCTAATGGAGACGAAAATTGAAATAAGGTTTACGCAAGAATAACATGGTTCATTCACATCGACCGTGCTCTTCTAATCACAAAATTAACAAATTTTGAATAACACCAAACAATATAGGACACCGTTAGATTCAAGAGAATGGATTCACAACTTACCACTTAAATCAAGCAAGTTGAAAACCACCGGACAGTTTCCTATACTCTTAGCCATCGCCGTCGCAGCCCAAACCTTCTGGTACTCCTCTCTGGAAGTTCTAAAAATGCAGACTTTTGTAATTGGGATTCACATACTTCACTCCATAATAATAAAAAGATGGCAAGTCACAGGCACATAAACTAAAAATATAATAATCACAACTACTGTTCATTCACGAACTAAGAAAACAAAGGAACACCTTGAAAAGAATTCTGAGACAATGCTAGACCACATTTGCCAAAGTTCGCTTGAATGCTATCTTTGATTGCTTTTGATAGATTGAATTTAGTGATTATAATGGGTTCATCCAACATAAGATCTTTATTAGGATCAAGAAACACCTCTATCAACATGTATCTATTCTTAAAACCCACCATGACGATCCACCTTCGCGCAAAAGGATAAATGTTAAACTTAAGATACAACTCAATAAGAACCCTTCGTAGATTTAGATTCCTCTTTGTGAGGCCACTTACTCCAATCACATTTAATTAACATGCAATTAAAAATTTATTATCAAAAGCAACGTAAAAAGATTTTAAAATATACCTAAAAACTCAGACAACAATTTATATAAAATAACTCTAAATAGGATCTCAACAAACTCAAATAGACACAAACGAGTGCCGGCCAAGCACAATTAGGCTAGGGTCAGTGCCCACTAGCATCGCTTTGGCAAGATTGGGCTAGGGTAGGTCGACGCCCATTTTCTGACAAATTCGGCAGACACGACGAGACAAAAAGGAAGGATATGGCTGGAATCGAGAGGCGACTGGAAAACGGTCGGGGATTGGGTTGTCTTCTTTCTATTTCTTTTTTTCTATTTATTGTAACTTATGTAAATTAAACACGGTTTTGTGTATATTAATAAGCGTTTGTTATTTTAGATCTAATATGTATTAATTTGGTTTAAATGCTCAATATTCAAAAATACATATTTTATCACATTTTTCTGATTTATTTTTGCATAAATAGTTATTTAATTTTAACGATTCAATAATTATTCTAAATTATGTCAATTACCAGATAATTAATTTTAGAGTCTTACACTCTTAGGCTACGTTTGGTTTGGAGGATAAAATAAACTAATGATTAGTATGTAAATGATAAAAGAAATGATTGTGATAGAAATGTAATATATAATGTAAAATTGTATTATGTTTGGTATGATTTTTAAGTGTGGGATAATTTTGATTTTTTTGATGAAATGACAAAATTGTCCTTTCTTTTTTTTTTCCTTCTTTACTCCGGCGGCGGCATCGGTGTGGTGGTCGGCGGTTCCGACGGTCGTCCAGCCGGCTGCGGCGGTGGTCGGCCGTCAGTAGGTGGCAGCCGGCCGGAGGTGGTCGACCGACGGCGACGATCGAACTGCGGCGTCTACGGTATTCCGGCGGTCGGCCGGCAGTAGGCGGCGGCGACGGTCGGCCGGCGGCGACGGCGGTCGGTCGTGGCGGTGAGTTTGGATATAAGAGAAGGGTAAAATTGGAAAAATAGAATGAATTAAGAGTTGGATAAATAATCTTAGGGGGTGAGGAGTGCTTATTTTATCACACCTTATACAACCTAATCATTCATAGGAGGGATTGAGTTGGTTAAATAAAAATCGTACCAAACGCTTGACTAGGTGGGTTTAACAATCATAAACCCACCTAATCCCATGAACCAAACGCCCCCTTAGATTAAACTTCCCTAGGCGGCGGCCTACCGCACAACCTAGACGGCCTCAGGGTGGTAGATCGAGGAAGTAGTGTAGGTAACAACAATTTTACCTGTTTTAACCGTGGCGGCGACGGTATTCTGGATTGTCCAAGATTTCAACGGGGATGGAAAATGATACCCTAGGGATGAGCCCATCCAAATCGAGCCCACACCGGATCATGGGCCCCGACCCATCCCTAGCCAAGGTAGAAGGCCCATGACAGACCTAGGTGTTCTCTTATAAATACCAAGTTTGAGTGTCCAACTCATTCATATTCACTATATTATTTTTATATGAAGGGCCTAAAACTCCTTTCTTGAAAATTTGCGGAAAATTAAAAATTTTCTTTTTAAAAGAACTTAAATGGCCTCATTCATAAAATCACTGGTGAATCAAGTTCAATATTTCAAAATATTGCAGCGGAAGAAAATTAAAGTTTTGCCAACAACAACGATTTAAAAATATCCAACGACTGATAAAATTGTTTGCGGAAAAAAGTTAACAACTGCTGCTCTGAGGTCCTCGGGTGCCACTACTGCCGACCTAAGCTGGCTCACTGGTCCCCGCCCTCGGCCCTGGCCTCATCAGTACCTACAACAATCAAGTCTAGTGAGCCTAAAGACTCAGCATGCATAATAACACAGGTAACGAGTAAAAATCTGAAAAATATGCATGAGTTAACATATCCTGTCCTGAGGCATACTGAAAATAATCTGTACTAAGCAATTATAATACGTGCATAACTGAACTGATAATCACAGTAAAAAATGTTTGCTCCTTGGAGCCTGTACTGAAATATCTTGTAAAATTTTCTGTTGAGATTATGTTTTACGCCTGTGGCCACTGCACTAAGCTGAACTGATCGGTAACTGGCTACCGGGGAGGCTGAAACTGAACTGAGCTGGCCGGTCACTGGCGACCGGGTGGTACCATACTGAACTGATCGGTCACTGGCGACCGTATAAAATAACACTCCCACATAGTGAATGAACCACAAGCCATATCGCATAAATCTCAAAAATAATCATTTTCTATTTAATGCACGTAAAATAATTAACTGGCATAATGAAAATGTTCCGTAATTTTACCAACTGGATTGGATTGGATCGTTCCCAGGCTCGCTGCAACCTAACTGTGCCATGAAAAATATGCAATAGCTTAAACTTGACCAACTACGCAATTTACGTTCAAAAGATACGACTATGACGCCTAATGACTTCGCATTTAATCATGACTCCGAGCCAACTTGAACCGACACTGAACCGACGTATAGTCATGATTAAAATACGCTGAAAAATCATAAAATAATGCTCCTAAAATGATAGGGTCAAAATCTAGGTGAAATGGAGGCCAAAACACGAAACGCTCTTTCGAGAGTCAATTTGGCACATTGCACCGTAAATTCTCGTACGACCTCAAAAATGATCAAAATGACGAACGGTCAAAAACATGACCTTCCTAACTCAATGAGGCACTGTCCAGTCCAAGGCCATGGGCTAAAAGCCAACCAAGAACTCGAACGAGCCTCTGAACCGACACAGCAACTTGCTGTAATTTCCAGCAGCTGCGCAACTACAAGACTTGCGTTGGTTTCGAGACTATCGGCCATTAGGGGAGTGAACCACCGACCAGAGACTCTTAACAACATCCCAAGGAATGATTTGAACCATGGCTAAGGGCCCTAGGCCAGCCACAATCCGCATCACACCATAACTCAACCGAAGGGTCCAACCGAGAGCAACGTGCATGCGTGTGTAGTGTTTATGCTATGATCGATGTCTCGTGTCGTTCCAATGGCCATTTGATTGACCATGGCACGATCTAGACATCTAGGAGCATGATATGAACCGTGGCTAAGGGCCATAGGCCAACCAAGATCCATACCAAGCAAACACAAACCGAAACCAAAAGCTGTCCAACCGAAGTAGCCGAAGGGGTATAGGGGCTGTTGTGATGTTTTGATTAAAAACCGATGAACCATGGACCAAGCCACCAAAAGGGCAACTTAGTCACGTCTTAGAATTGCTAGGGAAGTGATCCAACCATGGCTATAGGCCCTTGGGGCAGCCAAGATCAGATCCTTCCTCCATGACAAGAAACTGAATTTTTCGAACAACATTTCTGCACCTATGGGGAGGTTGCTGTCATTCTGAATTTCCAGCAAGCATGGGGCTGGTTTGAATGGACCAACATGGTCCTAATGCATCCTAATACATGTATATAAGCCGCCTTGGAAGCCTGGAGTCGATCCAATACCTGAAACTCACAAAACAAAAGAAACCGTGAAGCTTGCCAAGGAATTCGAAAATTCTGCATGTGTGGTTTCAAAATGTTTTGACATGGATCTCGATTTTTACTTGAATAAACATGATCATGTACTGAAAAATAAATGATAATATGACTTGATTGAGGTTTGAAAGAAATCTAGACATGCCTGGTTTTGTTTCGAAAGAAAACGAACGAAACAACGACGACGCGGCACGGAGGAGGTGGAGCGCTTCTCTTTTCTACCTTACCTTGCTCTCGATTTTTCTCTCTTCTTTTTGGCTAGGTACCTCACGATTTTTCTACTGAAAATGAGTGTGAATTCACTCTGAATTTTCGAAAAGGAGAGGGGGGAAAAATGGTTATGAGGGGTGAGGAGAAGGGTGCACAATATAAGGAAGAATCAAGACCAAGTCCACTCCCCTTTGAATTTTAAATTTTGAATTGATATCAAATGAGTTGGTGGATGCTTCTAGGAGGTAGTGGCCGAAATTTTGCTTATTTTCTAGTCTAGGATATGTCCATTAATTAATTAAATTGTGCTCCCAAAAATCCTAGAATTATCCTACTAATTACATGCAAAGAATTGGTCAAAGTTGATGAGTTGGAAAATGAATCTTCTAGCACTAAGGGTGGCCGAAAAATGCATGATAAAATAAAGGGAAATGTTGATTATCTAGTCAACTAATAATCCTTGAAAGCCTTACTAATCCTTTAAATAATTTTAGTGAGCTAACCCCTTAATTAAATAACTTAAATGAGTTCGTTTCTTAATCACCTCAAATAATTAAATTAAATCCTCAAACCTCCCTTTCTAACTTAAGTGAACTTGGTTGCTAGCTAAATTAACTTCTGGAAATATTTCTCGAATCTTAAATTCTATCTCAAAACTCCAACTCAGGTCCGGCCTCACTGAAATAACTGAAATGCTAAAGATCAAACTACTGAACTGAAATAATAAAATAATTAACTTCAAACAAATGCATTTAAAATAATCATGCAATGAAGTCAATTAAATTTAAAAATCTAGAATTATGCATGGCTTATACGTCTACTGATATACGGGTTCTACAATCCTTCCCCCCTTAAATAAATTTCGTCCTCGAAATTAGAACTCACCGAATAACTCAGGGTATCGACTTCTCATCTCCGGCTCAGACTCCCACGTAGCTTCCTCCTCTGAATGGTTGAGCCATTTGACTTTGACTCGCTTAACGAGCTTGTTCCGAAGTTTCTTCTCCTGTCTGTCTAGGATCTGCACGGGTCTCTCCTCATAAGATAAGTTCGGAGTAAGCTGCAACGGCTCGAAATTCAGCACATGCGAAGGATTTGCCATATACTTCCTCAGCATGGAGACGTGAAAGACATTGTGTACTCCGGCCAGATTCGGCGGAAGAGCCACACGATACGCTAGCGTCCCAACTCTGTCGAGGATCTCAAACGGTCCAATGAATCTCGGACTGAGCTTCCCTTTCTTGCCAAATCTCATGACACCCTTCATAGGTGCCACTTTCACGAAGACATGATCGCCCACTGCAAACTCTAACTCTCTCCTCCGCTGATCGGCATAACTCTTCTGTCGACTCTGAGCAGTCCTCATTCTATCACGGATCTTGACTACTACATCTGCTGCCTGCTGAACAATCTCTGGACCGAACTCTGCTCTCTCTCCTACTTCATCCCAATGAACAGGAGATCTACACTTGCGGCCATACAGCGCCTCATACGGAGCCATACCTATAGACGATTGGAAACTGTTGTTATAGGTGAACTCTACCAATGGTAAGTTCGACTCCTACCTCCCAGAGAAATCAATGACGCAAGCCCGGAGAAGATCCTCTAAGATCTGAATAACTCGCTCCGACTGTCCATCTGTCTGCGGATGGAAAGCTGTGCTAAACAGCAACTTCGTACCCAAAGTCGAATGCAAACTCTTCCAAAACGAGGAAGTGAATCTGGGATCTCTGTCGGATACGATAGAAACTGGAATACCGTGGAGTCGGACTATCTCTCGGATATACAGCTCTGCATACTGAACCATGGTGAAAGTCGTCTTAATAGGCAAGAAGTGCGCTGATTTGGTAAGACGATCTACAATCACCCAGATAGCATTCGATCCTCTGGCTGACCTCGGCAATCCGGTCACAAAGTCCATGGTAATGTTCTCCCACTTCCACTCGGGAATAGGAAGAGGCTTGAGCAAACCTGCTGGTCTCTGATGCTCGGTCTTCACTAACTGGCAAGTCAGGCACTTGGATACAAAACGCCTGATGTCCTTCTTCATTCCTGGCCACCAATACAATAGCTGCAGATCTTTGTACATCTTCGTACTCCCAGGGTGAATGGAGTACGGGGACGTATGGGCCTCTGATAAGATGTCTGCTCGGATAGAATCACTGCTAGGAACCCATATCCTATCTCGGTATCTCACAATACCGTCGCTGACTGTATACAAAACACTGCCCTTGGCTTCATCTCTCTTCTTCCACTGTGCCAATTGCTCATCTGCTGCCTGACCGCTGCAAATACGGTCAAAAAGGGAAGACTGAATGGTCAAGGTAGATAAACGAGGAACTCTACCTCGCGGATAAGTCTCAAGATCAAACCTCTGCATCTCAATCTGAAGAGGTTTCTGCATCGTCAAATGAGCCATCACTGCGACTTTCCTGCTCAAAGCATCCGCAACTACATTAGCTTTACCCGGGTGGTAGCTAATGTCACAATCGTAGTCTTTCACAAGCTCCAACCAACGCCTCTGACGCATGTTCAGCTCCTTCTGCGTAAAGAAATACTTGAGGCTTTTGTGGTCGGTAAAGATCTGACACTTCTCTCCATACAGATAGTGCCTCCAAATCTTCAAAGCAAAAACTACGGCCGCTAACTCCAGATCATGGGTAGGGTAATTCTTCTCATGAATTTTCAGCTGTCGAGAAGCATACGCTATCACTCTCCCACGCTGCATCAAAACTGCACCTAAACCAAGCTTCGAAGCATCGGTATAAAGGACAAACTCGCCGGATCCTGACGGTACAGCCAAAACGGGTGCTGAGATAAGAGCTTGCTTCAAAGTATCGAAGCTCTTCTGACACTCCTCGCTCCACACAAACTTCACATTTTTCTTGGTCAGTGCTGTGAGTGGAACGGCAATGGATGAGAATCCCTGAATGAATTTTCTGTAATATCCTGCTAGCCCAAGGAAACTGCGGATCTCGGATGCATTCTGAGGCACAACCCAATCTCTGACTGCTACAACTTTTGCGGGGTCTACCTCAATACCACTGCTAGAAACAATGTGGCCCAAGAACGCCACCTTCTCTAACCAGAATTCGCACTTACTGAACTTTGCGAATAATTTGTGCTTCTGCAATGTCTGCAACACTGTGGTCAGATGCCTGCTGTGCTCCTCCCGATTCTTGGAGTAGACGAGAATGTCATCTATGAACACTATCACAAACTGGTCGAGGTACGGCTGAAATACGCGATTCATGAGATCCATGAAGATCGCTGGCGCATTCGTCAGACCGAACGGCATCACAAGGAACTCGTAGTGACCATAACGAGTTCTGAAAGCTGTCTTCGAAACATCAGCACCTCTCACCCTCAACTGGTGATAACCGGAACGCAGATCTATCTTGGAGAAAATCGAAGCTCCCTGCAACTGGTCAAACAGATCCTCAATCCTCAGCAGTGGGTATTTATTCTTCACTGTAACCCTGTTCAACTCCCGGTAGTCAATGCAAAGCCTCAGCGTGCCATCTTTCTTTTTCACGAATAAGACTGGCGCGCCCCATGGAGAAAATCTCGGGCGAATGAACTCCTTGTCGAGAAGTTCCTGGATCTGCTTCTTAAGCTCTGCCATCTCTGTCGGTGCTAGACGGTACGGCGCTTTGGATATCGGAGCCGTACCTGGCATAAGCTCAATGGAAAACTCCACCTCTCTCTCTGGTGGCATACCAGAGACGTCTTCGGGAAAAACGTCTAAGAAATCTCTGACAACCGGAACATCTGAGGCTGACTGGCTGGGTTCCTCGGGGACAGATAAAAAGGTCGCTAGAAATGCCCGACACCCTCTATGCATGAGCTTCATAGCCTGAACATAAGGAATAATGCGCGGTAAAGGAAAGTACCTGTCCGGCTCAAATAAGAACTGCTCCATTCCAGGCGGTCGGACAAGAACGGATCTCCGCTGGAAGTCTATCAACACTCTGTTCCTCAATAGCCAGTCCATCCCTAGGATGATGTCAAATTCCGGCATCGGTAGCACAATCAGATCCGCATAAACAAGATTACCGTGCAGCTCAAGGTCTATATCTCGGATAACATTGGTGGCTGCCATCTCCTCGCCTGACGGCAACACTACTGAAAAGGCTGTATCTAGCCCAATGGTCTGGATCTTGAGAAAGTTTGCAAAGACCTCCGAAATAAATGAGTGAGTGGCCCCTGAATCTATCAAGGCCTTGGTAGCGGAACCAGATATAAAAATTCTCCCTGTCAACAACATAGTCTCCGGGTTGGTTTCCGCGGCATGGAGAGCAAAAACCCTGCCTTGGGTAGGCAGATTCCTCTGAGGGCACTGCAGCAACATGTGGTCTGGACTGCCACACTTAAAACACTTTCCTGAGCCAGCCATACATGCTCCAGGATGGCGACGTGAGCACCTGGGACAGACTGGGTGCTCCTGAGTCCTCGGGGCTGGGCGTCCCCGCTGCTGCTGCTGGCCTCGGTTCCTGGGCGGTCCATGAAAAGGCCTCTTATTCTGCTGCTGATGCTGATGAGGAGGAGGGCGGTGCGGTGCCTGGACTGGGCGCTTGCCCTGGCGATCCTTCTCGATATCCCGCAGATCCTGCTCTGCGGCTAAGGCCTTGGAGACGGCAACCTCATAAGTAGCAGGGTCAGATACCCTAACATCCCGGCGCAAGATCGGCCGTAAACCCACCAGGAAGTGCATCAGCTTGGCTCTGGCATCATTCGCTATCAGGGGCACAAAGTGACAGCCCCTCTCGAACTTACGGATAAACTCCGTAATCGACATATCCCCCTGTCTCAGACTCATGAACTCGGTGGTCAGCCTGTTGCGAACCTCCTCAGCAAAATACTTGGAGTAGAAAACCTCCGTAAAGCGGGTCCGAGAAAGTGTAGCCAATGTCAGGGCTACCGAAGCTCCTTCCCACCATAAGCGGGCGTCTCCAATGAACAAGTAGGTGGCACATCGGACTCGGTCTGCGTCCCCCAGCTCCATAAAATCGAAGATAACCTCGAGGGATTTGATCCATCCCTCGGCAACCATGGGGTCAGATGCCCCAGAGAACTCCTTCGGGCGCATCTTCATGAATCGCTCATACACAGCCTCGGGCCCTGTCGGCCTGGCTGCGACTGCGGCTACGGCTGCGGCATTGCCCCCCGCAAACTGTGCGAAGAACTGTGCCATCCCAGCTAACATCTGGGCACTCATGTCCGGTGGGGGCGGTGGAGGAGGTGGTAGGTCTCCCTCTGGTCTACGCTCCTCCCTGTCTTCTCGGCGAGGCTCCTCCTCTCTGTTGCGCTCTAAAATGCGTCTAGGGGGCATACTGTTCCAACATAACCCATACGTAACTAACATGCATAATTCCATAATTTATTTTAAATGAACTCTGAAATACTGAAAATCTGGAAGCATGCTGACAAACTAATTCATGCTTTAACTAAAATGCTGAACTGAAAAACTTACAGACCGAAGACGTGGATTCGTGAGCTTCTCGCGGTCAGTAGTAGTGAAACCCTATACAGAACCACCGCTCTGATACCAACTGTGAAGAGCCTAAAACTCCTTTCTTGAAAATTTGCGGAAAATTAAAAATTTTCTTTTTAAAAGAACTTAAATGGCCTCATTCATAAAATCACTGGTGAATCAAGTTCAATATTTCAAAATATTGCAGCGGAAGAAAATTAAAGTTTTGCCAACAACAACGATTTAAAAATATCCAACGACTGATAAAATTGTTTGCGGAAAAAAATTAACAACTGCTGCTCTGAGGTCCTCGGGTGCCACTACTGCCGACCTAAGCTGGCTCACTGGTCCCCGCCCTCGGCCCTGGCCTCATCAGTACCTACAACAATCAAGTCTAGTGAGCCTAAAGACTCAGCATGCATAATAACACAGGTAACGAGTAAAAATCTGAAAAATATGCATGAGTTAACATATCCTGTCCTGAGGCATACTGAAAATAATCTGTACTAAGCAATTATAATACGTGCATAACTGAACTGATAATCACAGTAAAAAATGTTTGCTCCTTGGAGCCTGTACTGAAATATCTGGTAAAATTTTCTGTTGAGATTATGTTTTACGCCTGTGGCCACTGCACTAAGCTGAACTGATCGGTAACTGGCTACCGGGGAGGCTGAAACTGAACTGAGCTGGCCGGTCACTGGCGACCGGGTGGTACCATACTGAACTGATCGGTCACTGGCGACCGTATAAAATAACACTCCCACATAGTGAATGAACCACAAGCCATATCGCATAAATCTCAAAAATAATCATTTTCTATTTAATGCACGTAAAATAATTAACTGGCATAATGAAAATGTCCCGTAATTTTACCAACTGGATTGGATTGGATCGTTTCCAGGCTCGCTGCAACCTAACTGTGCCATGAAAAATATGCAATAGCTTAAACTTGACCAACTACGCAATTTACGTTCAAAAGATGCGACTATGACGCCTAATGACTTCGCATTTAATCATGACTCCGAGCCAACTTGAACCGACACTGAACCGACGTATAGTCATGATTAAAATACGCTGAAAAATCATAAAATAATGCTCCTAAAATGATAGGGTCGAAATCTAGGTGAAATGGAGGCCAAAACACGAAACGCTCTTTCGAGAGTCAATTTGGCACATTGCACCGTAAATTCTCGTACGACCTCAAAAATGATCCAAATGACAAACGGTCAAAAACATGACCTTCCTAACTCAATGAGGCACTGTCCAGTCCAAGGCCATGGGCTAAAAGCCAACCAAGAACTCGAACGAGCCTCTGAACCGACACAGCAACTTGCTGTAATTTCCAGCAGCTGCGCAACTACAAGACTTGCGTTGGTTTCAAGACTATCGGCCATTAGGGGAGTGAACCACCGACCAGAGACTCTTAACAACATCCCAAGGAATGATTTGAACCATGGCTAAGGGCCCTAGGCCAGCCACAATCCGCATCACACCATAACTCAACCGAAGGGTCCAACCGAGAGCAACGTGCATGCGTGTGTAGTGTTTATGCTATGATCGATGTCTCGTGTCGTTCCAATGGCCATTTGATTGACCATGGCACGATCTAGACATCTAGGAGCATGATATGAACCGTGGCTAAGGGCCATAGGCCAACCAAGATCCATACCAAGCAAACACAAACCGAAACCAAAAGCTGTCCAACCGAAGTAGCCGAAGGGGTATAGGGGCTGTTGTGATGTTTTGATTAAAAACCGATGAACCATGGACCAAGCCACCAAAAGGGCAACTTAGTCACGTCTTAGAATTGCTAGGGAAGTGATCCAACCATGGCTATAGGCCCTTGGGGCAGCCAAGATCAGATCCTTCCTCCATGACAAGAAACTGAATTTTTCGAACAACATTTCTGCACCTATGGAGAGGTTGCTGTCATTCTGAATTTCCAGCAAGCATGGGGCTGGTTTGAATGGACCAACATGGTCCTAATGCATCCTAATACATGTATATAAGCCGCCTTGGGAGCCGGGAGTCGATCCAATACCTGAAACTCACAAAACAAAAGAAACCGTGAAGCTTGCCAAGGAATTCGAAAATTCTGCATGTGTGGTTTCAAAATGTTTTGACATGGATCTCGATTTTTACTTGAATAAACATGATCATGAACTGAAAAATAAATGATAATATGACTTGATTGAGGTTTGAAAGAAATCTAGACATGCCTGATTTCGTTTCGAAAGAAAACGAACGAAACAACGACGACGCGGCACGGAGGAGGTGGAGCGCTTCTCTTTTCTACCTTACCTTGCTCTCGATTTTTCTCTCTTCTTTTTGGCTAGGTACCTCACGATTTTTCTACTGAAAATGAGTGTGAATTCACTCTGAATTTTCGAAAAGGAGAGGGGGGAAAAATGGTTATGAGGGGTGAGGAGAAGGGTGCACAATATAAGGAAGAATCAAGACCAAGTCCACTCCCCTTTGAATTTTAAATTTTGAATTGATATCAAATGAGTTGGTGGATGCTTCTAGGAGGTAGTGGCCGAAATTTTGCTTATTTTCTAGTCTAGGATATGTCCATTAATTAATTAAATTGTGCTCCCAAAAATCCTAGAATTATCCTACTAATTACATGCAAAGAATTGGTCAAAGTTGATGAGTTGGAAAATGAATCTTCTAGCACTAAGGGTGGCCGAAAAATGCATGATAAAATAAAGGGAAATGTTGATTATCTAGTCAACTAATAATCCTTGAAAGCCTTACTAATCCTTTAAATAATTTTAGTGAGCTAACCCCTTAATTAAATAACTTAAATGAGTTCGTTTCTTAATCACCTCAAATAATTAAATTAAATCCTCAAACCTCCCTTTCTAACTTAAGTGAACTTGGTTGCTAGCTAAATTAACTTCTGGAAATATTTCTCGAATCTTAAATTCTATCTCAAAACTCCAACTCCGGTCCGGCCTCACTGAAATAACTGAAATGCTAAAGATCAAACTACTGAACTGAAATAATAAAATAATTAACTTCAAACAAATGCATTTAAAATAATCATGCAATGAAGTCAATTAAATTTAAAAATCTAGAATTATGCATGGCTTATACGTCTACTGATATACGGGTTCTACATTTTAAGCAGCACCCTTAGCTACTCCCCATTTATATCATCGGTCTCTGACTTGAGCGTCGGAGAGGCTATGCCAAGACACCCTCCTGGTCCCCTTCTAATGATTTTCTTCGTGATTTCAGGCTCAGGGAAAATTCGAAGCCTGCGTTTGGACTAGTTTCACTTGTTGGAATCAGACCCTAAATTTTTAGTGAGTATCACTTGGCGTCGTCTATGGGAACACTTGAGCTGAGACGTAGAGATGGTAGGCCAAAGAGGAAGTAGAAGAACTAATTCAGTATCGTCACGTCCTCAGACGAGACACGAACAATATCGTCATGAGACAAGACACGAACAACCTCGTCTTGAGACGAGACAAGAACAACCTCGTTATGAGACGAGAGCCGAACAACCTCCTCCTGAGACGAGGGCCAAAGAACTTCGTCCCGATGAGAATGTGGGGAACTTGACCCTGGAACAATTGGGTCAATTCATTAACAAGACAGTAGACGAGGCCATGAAGAATAACAAAGAATCTATGTTTGTCGAAGAGCAGGCCACTCGCCAGGAGCGAGAGGAGAATGCGGAGGGTCGTCAGAGCAGGGCCGAACAAACGCGGTCTCTCCCCAGTGGAGAGAATCCGGAGATGGAGGAGATGTGGATGTAGATAAGAATATTGAGGCAGCAATTGGGAAACAGAGCTCCAGCGCTCAAGAAAGAGAGTCCATTTTCCCCCGCCATTTTGGAAGAAGGGCTTCCCCCAATTTTTTGACAGTCAAGCATGGGAGAGTATATGAAAGGGGATCGGTTACGGTGGACTGGAAGCGCAACAAAATTTTCGAAAAATCATATTTTTCAAGCAAAAAAACCGAGCACCCCTTATTATGTGTATCAAATAAAAAAACACAAAGATGAAATTCATAGTGTGTTTAGTAATTTTACCTATCAATCACAAAAGATTGATGATGGCTCCAACTAAGTTGTTAAACAATGAAAGGATCGTTTATAAGGTGATAAGTGTTTAGAAGGGGGGGTTGAATAAATACTCACGTATTTTGTATTCTTTTCAAATATAGAGTTCAGTTTAGCGACAAACTGACGCTCGGTATCTCGTCAGTCGATAACAATCAATTTAACTGAGAAAAACAGTTGCGGAAGTAAACTGACTGAGAGATAGAATAGCTAACTGAAAGTAATAACTGAAATGAAAATGCACACAGTTTGTTTCTGGATGTTCGGAGAATAGAATAACTCCTACGTCACCCCTTCTATCACGAAGATAGGATTTCCACTAAAAGACTTTGATCGAATACAAGAGTTGTACTGACCCACTTCAGTTTGGACTTAACACTGTCAAAACTGAAACTCTTAGTTCACAAAAACTTTTGCAATGCGTGATTTAAATTTAACACGACTGAATGAATTTAACAAAGATTTCAAAGTGCTAACAAGCTCGTAAATATAGCCTTGATTGCTACTGATATATCTGATAAGAGTGAGCTTTTGGCATTTGAATACGAGTTGATTTTTGCAGAGTAACAGCAAGCTTGAATAGAATAGTAGTTCGTATATTTTCTCAGCTGCCCTCTTCACCTATTTATAGGCTTCCCACCTCAACGGTAATATTAAATAATGTTTGAATCCATATATCCGTTGATTGCAATGCCAATATTATATGACATTCGTACACTGCAATCTCTGAAATGCAGCGTTCCACTACGAGTTGCAGTCTGTTGTACTATTTGTCGGTTGTCGTTCTCAACTGATGATGTGTACAACTGAGAGATCAGGTGAAGGATAATAGCTTGAGTGTTTTCGGCTGAATATCTAAGACTGATCAGTCAGTTGACTGCTCATTCAGTTGCGTAAATCAGTTGCGTTGGTATCAGTTGCCTTTAATATTAAGCACATTAATCATCAGTTAGGCAAGTGATAGTTGATTTGTGAAGCCTAGTAACTTGATCAGTTAGTCCAATAAATTCGATGCTTAGTTTGTCAAATCACTGAAATTTAGTTTCCAACAATTTCCCCCTTTTTGGTGATTGACAAAATTTGGAATTTAATAAACTGATCAGCTGAAGTAAAGAGAATACTTTAAATCCTTGTAGATAAAATAATTTTTCTAGTGTACAGATTGGTACAAAGAAAATAATAACTGACAATAGTTGTCTCTTCAGTTGTATCCTCTCTTATTCCTTCATCAATCTAGCTGCTTCCCACTTTTTGTCAAGCACGTCGACTTTGAGAGAAAAAATCCTAACATCAGCTGCAATATCTTTGACGGCAGTTGGTACAGTGGTTTGCAGCAAGTCGATTTTCTTTGAGACAGATGTCTCCATAGATTCTACTCGTTTGCTGATTGAGTCTTGAGTAAGTGAGAGACTTTCAGCTAAGCCCCTGTTCTTTTTAAGTTCGTCGATCGCAAAGGAGATAGAGGTCACAGCAGTTTGAATTGATTTCAGTTTCTCTGAATTGAATGCACTAGAGGAGTTCAGCTTCAGAGAGTGAGCAAGCTGAGTGCTTTGAATTTCCTTGATTTCTTGCATTATTTTTGACATGTTGAGCTAAATGTCCTGAATCTCTTCAAGTACTAAATCCATGTCTGAGGATGGATGAGGAGATACAGGTTCAGTCATCTTTGGTTCCTGTTCCTTAGTAGTTTGATCAAAGACCACCATAGTCCTGTCAAAAACTACTGTGTCAGCAGATGATTTGTCCTGATGATTAAGTTGATGATCTGTGGTAGTTTCAGTTGGAGGGTCAGTGACTGGTGGTTCTGATTTTTGTGCAACTGAAACTTGTTGCTGTTCATCAACATGCAACTGAGCCTCCTTAGTGTCAACATTTTCTATATTCGGTTCAACAAGTGAGTGAATGGGCACATCAGTTTGAAAATCTTGTTCAGCAGAGACAGAGATATTAGCATCTGTAGCTGCTTCATTTGTTGGGAGATCAACTGATTCAGTTGAAGGCTCATTTGTCTGAAGTTCTTGGGTTACTGACTGAATGATTTCATCGATATCAGCATGTGCCAAGTCAGCGTCCGAGTAAAGTTGAGGATCAGCAGCAGTAGAAGATTGAGGCACATCCTGAATTGGCTCTATAGTTGTAGCAGCAGCTTGTTCTGGGATGGCGCTTTGGGTTGTGATGACGATTCGTCTTCTTATTCTTCTGAAGTGCCTTCATGATTGACTAATTCCTGATCCAGTTCCCTAAACTTTATCTGCGATTGCAGAGCAATAAGATCTGTGTCCAACTGAGTAAGCACAAGCTCGATCATTATAAGCAGTTGGACTTGTAGGAATGTAGTTACTTCTTGTAGGAATGTAGTTGCTTTTGAGCTTGTCAATCAGTTGACCCAACTTTTTGGCTCTTATTTGATCAAAGAAATAATTTTTTCTCCCCAGAGCCTGAACAATGGTAGCAGCTTTGACCATTTTGATAAGAGTTGCTTCCAATTTGATGAATTTATTAAGTTTAGACTTCTTTTTCAACTGTTTGGCAAACGTGTGAGTTCTGAAACTCGTCCAAGCATTATAAATTTTCAGTTTGGATTCAGTAAATGCGTTGACCTGTTCCTAGATAAGGTCAATGTGAGTTTGAATTGCATTTGATGGCCTAGGCTCTTCGATTAACTTGCCCTTGCCTTTCTCATCAGAGAGAATGTGCGGAATGTTCAGTCCAGAATGAGTAGCATCCACTAGTTCCTGAATTTTGATTCCTTTGGGTCGAGCAGGAGCAAGGATGGTAAGTCAATTGATATTGATCAAATGAGCTAAAACTCTTGCTGATTACTTCTTTGTACTAGCTGTACTGATGACCTTTTTGGATGGATCAGTTGGTGGAGGTAACTGATCTTTAGCTGAAACATCAGCTGGAATGGCTTTTAAAGGAATAGCCTGAATAGGCTGTTGAGCGTCTGATTGATTCAATCTATCAGATGTGAAAAATTCCAACATTACTACCGGCTTGGTTTTTTGTGTCATTTGTTTCTTTGTAATCTTCTGCGAAGGTGTCTTCTCAGAATCTGAGTCACTGACAATCAATTTTCTCTTGATTGTTTTCAGCTGAGCCAAAGTTTTTCCCTTCTTTACTGGCTTGAGAACATCCTGCTGCATCCCTATCTCCTTTTTGATATTTAAAAACTGATAAGGAGAGATGTCCAGTTTAGTCTTGGGTGGCTGAACATTCTTGGCGTTGAAGACTTTGAATTTTACCGATTTTTCAGCATTATCAGCCAATAACCCCTTGACCTTCAAAAGATAACTGATTTGAACTGCATATCCCCTTGACTGCTTGGTTGATTTGAGCATGTTGCATAGAATGGTGAAGATGATATGCCTCCAGTTCACCTTCTTTTCAGCCATAACTACAGTCATTGCTTGAAATTTTTCAAGAGTAAGGGCAGCAAAAGAACCGGCCTTAGCGAAGATCCTCTTAGCCACAATATCAGCCAGCAGTTGAATTTCTGGCTTCAACTCTTTCTTTGGATCGGAAACTTTGATTTTCCGACCATCAGCTGACAACAATGATTGCATCTCCTCAATATCGGATGTATTAACCTCAGAAACGTTGTTGAGCCCATCAGTAGGCAATAAGAACATTTCTCCAAAAGATTCTTCAGAAATGGTCAACAACTGACCATTGACAGTAGTGATGATATTCCCATCAGAATTGACGCACCCATTTGAGTAGAAATCATGAAGTTCCTTTGGGTAGATTTCCTGAGAAAATTGTCCCAGAAATTTCCTCAGTCCAACTGATTCTAGCTTCAGAAAGACTGTTCTTGACATCGACCTCTTTGACTGATAGAACTAATTCAAAATTGATAGCCATAGCATTCAACATGTGAGCGGGAATTTGATTTGCCATTAGAACTGAATGATTTTCTGCGAAAAAGAAAGCTTGAATTTGCTTTTCCTCATAGAATCTTAGGTAAGCATAAGAAAGAAAAACTGAAATGGAGCGGGCAAAGTACTTATGTACGTGACTGTTTAAATTCTTGGACACGTGTTAGTCCAGAAAATTTTGATTTAAAAGACGTGTGTACGTGTGGCAAAAGCGTGTGTTGAAATTACATGGATTATAAGGGTCCACGTTTCAACCTACTATTTGTTGAAAGACATCATTTAATGCTTTGATAATCAGTCACGTCACTTAATATAGAATATTTTTTCGATTTATTAGTTAACGTATCGGAGAAGATCAGTTAAATTAGCTCCTGACTGACCAGTTGAGAACTTAGTCAGTTCAGTTGAAAACCACTAACTATTGTCTTCTCAGTTAAATTTTTTAAATCGTCATTCCCCCTCAATAAATGCATAAATAAATTCCGAAAAATTAAGCAGGGTGAATTAAAGTAAATCGTATGCTGATTCGTCTGCCGTAAATATTTCGTCCTTTCAGTTTCCTTGACCCTGGGCTATAAATAAGAATAACTTGGTTAGTTTCAATCATATTAGCAAATAAGTATCCAAAACTTAAAATGGCAGGTGCAAGTAGCTCGAATACTCCTGATATGGCCAAAGCGTTTATGGACGCAGCTTTGGAGAAAAGGAAGACTGCTATTGAAGATGAGGTCTTCCACAAGATTCTCCAATACTGGGAAAAGCTTCAAGGACTCCAGTTCCTTTATGAGTGTGGAGATGCTACCACCCCCAAATTGTTGGCAAAAATAAAGAAATATCGGCAGCGTTTGCGCGTTGCTGATGAAGTGAACTTCTTCGCAGATGAAGGTGTCTACCTACTAATGTTCTAGAAGGAAAGGAAGATCCTGGAACAAATAGCAGAATTAGATAGCTTCCTTAAGACTTCCACTGGAGGTTTAACCGGTTGGTTGGCCAAGTGGAGGTCTGCTGTTGAGAAAGAATATTTCGATGTACTCCGTGCTTATTTCTTTCAATGAATAAAATTTTTATCAGTTTATCTTTGTCTTTTATTTTCTTGCAAAAGTTAATCTCAACAGTTGATAAATAAATCACGAACTGAACATAATAGTTGACAAATAACAAACTGACATCAGTTAGAAATTAAGAACTGATATATAACACAAATTAATTGACAACTGACATATAAGCAGTAAAACTGATTATGATAAATCAATTAATCTAAGTATATTGCGAAAGTGAGAAAACTTAGTCTCAGGCAATGGTTTGGTGAAGATGTCAGCTGCTTGTTGTTCAGTTGAGACATATTCCAGTCTTATGTCCTTCTTCAAGGCATGATCTCTGATAAAGTGATGCCTGACATATATGTGCTTGGTCCTAGAGTGAAGAACTGGATTGTAGGTAATAGCAATCGTGCTTGTATTGTCACAAAATATGGGCGATTCTTTGGCAATGACTCCATAGTCTCTCAGTTGTTGCTGAATCCAGAGCAGTTGAGCACAACAACTTCCAGCAGCAAGATATTCTGCTTCAGTTGTGGAAGTAGCAATGGATGTCTGCTTCTTTCTGAACCAAGAGATCAATCTGTCTCCTAGAAACTGACATGATCCATTTGTACTTTTTCGATCAAGCTTACATCCTGCATAATCTTCATTTGAATAACCAACTAGATTGACAGAGGAGTCTTTAGAATACCATAACCCAATATTTTGAGTGCCTTTCAAATATTTTAAAATATGTTTGGCAGCTGAAAAATGTGATTGCTTAGGGTTTGCTTGAAATCTGGCACACATACAGACAACAAATATAATATCAGGACGACTAGCAGTTAGGTACAATAATGAACCTATTAAACCTATGTAAAGTGTCGCCTCAGCTGATATTCCCCCTTGATCAGTGTCTAGTTTGACTGATGAACTCATGGGAGTACTTGCAGCTGAACACGATTCCATGCCAAATTTCTTCAGCAACTCCTTCGTGTATTTAGTCTGACTGATAAAAGTGCCTGTCTCGAGTTGCTTCACTTGCAGTCCAAGAAAAATGTCAGTTCACCCATCATGCTCATTTCAAATTTATCCTGCATCAACTTAGCAAATTTCTTGCATAATTTGGGGTTAGTTGACCCAAATATAATGTCATCAACATAAATTTGAACGAGTAAAATGTGATCATTCTTTGAAAATTTGAACAATGTCTTATCAACTGATCCAACAGAAAAATCGTGATCAGTTAGAAATTTTGAAAAAGTTTCATACCAAGCTCTTGGAGCTTGTTTAAGGCCATATAAGGCTTTGTTCAAATGGTAGACATGATCAGGAAAAAGGTGATTGATGAAACCTGGAGGTTGTTCAACGTAGACTTCCTCTTGCAACTGAACATTTAGGAAAACACTCTTTACATCCATCTGGTAGACTTTGAAATTCTTGAATGAAGCATAGGCAAGGAATATTCTTATAGCTTCTAGTCTTGCAACTGGTGCATATGTTTCATCATAATCAATTCCTTCTTCTTGCCTGTATCCTTGTGCTACCAGTCTCGCATTGTTGCGCACAACTGAACAATCTTCGTTCAGTTTATTCATGTACACCTATTTTGTACCTATAACAGTTTTTGCAACTAGTCTTGGAACTAGGTTCCAGACATTGTTATGGGTAAACTGATTCAGCTACTCTTGCATTGCATTTGTCCAGTTTGGATCAGCAAGAGCTTCATCAGTTTTCTTTGGTTCCAATTGCGATATGAAAGCTGAATGAATAAATAAGTTGAGCACCTAATTTCTAGTTCTCACCAGATCAGATGGGTTACCTATTACCAATTCTGGAGGATGTGATTTCTTCCATCTGTATTCAGCATTTTTTGTATCCAAGTCAGCAACTGCTTCAGTTTGCAACCGGGTGTTTTTCTTCAGTTTCAGTTGATGCTGCATCAGTTGGTAATTGAATATCCTCAATAGGCTCTGCCAACTGATTATCAGGAACAGCTTCCTGTTCAACTGATTGATCCACAATTTCAGGTTCTGGTGTTTGAAGGATGTTTCGATTGATGTGATTTTCTTCTTCATGATCATCCTCCAAACTGATATCTGTAAATCTATTCACTAGCTCAACTGGATCAGTTGGCTTGTCAGTTAGTACAGTTTCATCAAAAACAACATGTATAGATTCTTCAACATTTAGTGTGCTCTTGTTAAACACTCTATAAGCTTTGCTGACTGATGAATATCCCAGAAATATTCCCTCTGCAGATTTAGCATCAAAGGCTTTTAAATGATTTTTCCCATTGTCAAGAATAAAACATTTGCAGCCGAATATTTTGAAGTAAGAAACCACACTTTTTCGTCCATGCCAGATATCATAAGGTGTTTTCAAATGATTTTTATTAATCATCGATCTTTTTTGAGTATAACACGCAGTGTTTACTGCCTCTGCCCAAAACCTTTGAGAAATACCAGAATCAGCAAGCATTGTTCTAGCAGCTTCTTTGAGGGTTCGATTTCTCCTCTCAGCTACACCATTTTGCTGAGGAGTTCTAGCTGCTGAGATCTCATGCTTAATTCCAGCATTTTCTAAAAAATTTTAAAGAATTTGATTGATGAATTCAGTTCCTCGATCGGATCTGATTCTATCAATTCCAACTGATTTATCATTTAATAGTCTTTTGAAAAGCTTGATCAGTTGCGCAGCAGTTTTGTTTTTGGATTTTAGAAAAATAACCCAAGTAAATCTTGAGAAATCATCCACAACCACCAAGGTGTATTTCGTTCTCCCTAAGCTCATGACTGGTATTGGACCAAATAGATCCATATGTAACAGCTCTAAGCATCGGGAAGAAGATTTACTGCCCTTGTTTTTAAAAGAAGATTTAACTTGTTTACCAAACTGACATGCTGAACAAATTTTATCTTTGGTAAAATCCATTTTGGGCAAACCAGTGACAAGATCGTGATTACTCAGATATTCAATAGATTTAAAGTTCAGGTGGTTTAATCTCTTATGCCACAACCAATTTTTAGAATATTTTGAAGCAATAAAACATACTGGTACATAAGGTTGATCATTCCAACTGACTTTGTAAGTGTTTCCACACCGTTTGCCAGTTAGGATGACCTCATCAGTTGAGTCTCTGACTGAACACGAATGTTTGTCAAATTGAACTGAGAATCCATTATCACATAACTGACTAATGCTAATCAGATTATACTTGAGATTCTCAATTAATAAAACATCATTTATGATAAAGTTACCATGGATAAGCTTACCCTTACCCACAGTTTTACCTTTGGAATTATCTCCAAAACTGATGTTTGGTCCAATGTACTTGATCAGTTGAGATAACAAGTTTGCATCTCCCGTCATGTGTCGTGAGCATCCACTATCCAAGTACCAGATTGATTCCTTGCTTGTACCTGTTACCTACAATCACACACAAGATATAATTTTGGTCCCCTTATTTATTTTTGTCCTACATTGATTAGTACTTTAGGAATCCAGACTTGGATTAGTCTGACTGACTGTCCAGTTGCTGTATTCCAGATTGTCTTTCTCAATTTGTGTGTGCTTGGTGTGTAGTGTGCAGGTGAGACAACATGTGATTTAACTTTGTTCAACTGATTGTTCAGCCGATATCTTTTCTGAACTGGCTTGTTGTTATAGTAATTGGAGTAGCCATTTGAATAATTCTTGCTGAATCTTTTTGACGACTAACTGCGTGAGTTAGTTAAAACTTTTGGGCTATAACCAATACCATATCTTCTAGCCTTGTTCGTACTTTCAGTAGGCTGTTCAACCAGTTTACTTGGCTCAGGTTGTTCTTGTACCACAACTGATTTGACAAAGTGAATGTATTTCCCTTTATCCATATTCAGTTTTGGTTGAGTATCATTGGAAGACATTTCATCTTGGTTACTGAACCCTAAACCAGTTTTATCAGTAACTGATTTCTGAGAGTTCTGTATATCAGTTAATGCAGCAGATGATTTGTTCCACGCCTGAATAAGCTCAGTTTGCTTTGAATTTTCAAGCATCAAATTCTGAATCATTGATTCATTCTTGCTTTTTTCAGCATTGAGCTTAGCAATCTCCCTTTTTAGACTCAACTCATCAACTGATTCATCAGTTTTAGTTTTATTGTCTATGAGATCAGTTTGCTTTGCTCTGGCCTTTTCAAAAGATAAGGCAAGCATGTGGTACTCATTAACCATGTCATGAAGAGTTGAGATAAGTTCTTCTCTAGCGAAATCAGTTGAGGTGAAGTCAAATACCTGTTGACTGCTTGACTCCACTTCTGTATCACCAGCCGTTAGACACTTCACTTCCTCTTCACCATCACTGGAACTGCATGAGGTTTCTGGCTCTGACTCTTCGCTGTCAGTTTCTGCCCATTTAGATTTACTCTCTTCAGCTAAGAGTACCTCATGCTTCTTCCTGAAAGATTTCTTATCATCCTTGTATCTCCTTTTGTGCTCATATGACTTCTTCTTTCTTTCAGTTGAGCCTTGACTGTCCTTCTTGGGTTTGGTACAGTCAGCAATGAAGTGACCGGATTTGTTATAGTTGTAGCAAGCATTTGATTCCTCTTTAGAATTGTTTCTTTGATAATGCTTCTGGTAGTTCCCTTGATTCTTCCTCATGAACCTTCCAAATTTTTGGATGAACAATGACATAGCATCATTGCTCAGTTGATCAGCAACCTTCTCGACTGAACCAGTTGGTTCTGTTCTGACAGCAGCTAAGGCTGTTGTGGCTGCTGGAGTAGAAGGTTCTCCTTCTCGAGTTTGCAGCTCAAACTCATAGGCCTTCAGATCAGCGAATAGATCATGAAGTTCAACCTTGTTTAGATCCTTGGACTCCCTCATTGCCATGGTCTTAACGTCCCACTCCTTGGGAAGACCTCTGATCACTTTTAAGGCAACTTCTTTGTTGGTAAACACTTTTCCAAGTGCATTAAGTTCATTAATGATACAACTGACTCTTTCATCATACTCATGCATCGATTCTCCATCTCTCATCTTTATGTTGTCAAACTTCTGAACAACAACAGAAAGTTTATTCTCTTTTGTTTGTTCATTTCCTTCACAAAGTTGGATCAGTTTTTCCCAAATCTCTTTAGCTGTCTTACACATTTTGATCTTGATGAAAGTTATTTTATTCAGCGTTTTGTACAGTATATCATTTGCTACATTGTCCAAATTTGCTTTTCTTTTATCCTCGGCAGTCCATTCATCTCTGGGCTTTTCAATTCTATAAGGTGCCCCATCGGTGATTGCAACTGCTGTGTTGGCTTTCAATATTTTCATCGGACTTCAGTGATGACATACCACATGTCATCGTCTTGTGCAGCTAAGTGAGCCTGCATCCTGATTTTCCAATCATCGAAGTCTTCTCTGGAGAACATAGGGATTTTATTGAAAGATGCCATGATAATCAGTTTGAGTAGAAATATTCTGAGACGAGATACAACTGCTCTGATACCACTTGAAAGGATCGGTTATAAGGTGATAAGTGTTTAGAAGGGGGGGGGGGGGGGGGGGGTTGAATAAACACTCACGTATTTTGTATTCTTTTCGAATATATAGTTCAGTTTAGTGACAAACCGACGCTCGGTATCTCGTCAGTCGATAACAATCAGTTTAACAGAGAAAAACGATTGCGGAAGTAAACTGACTGAGAGATAGAATAGCTAACTGAAAGTAATAACTGAAATGAAAATGCACACGGTTTGTTTCTGGATGTTCGGAGAATAGAATAACTCCTATGTCACCTCTTCTATCACGAAGATAGGATTTCCACTAAAAGACATTGATCGAATACAAGAGTTGTACTGACCCACTTCAGTTTGGACTTAACACTGCCAAAACTGAAACTCTTAGTTCACAAAAACTTTTGCAGTGCGTGACTGAAATTTAACACGACTGAATGAATTTAACAAAGATTTCAAAGTGCTAACAAGCTCGTAAATATAGCCTTGATTGCTACTGATATATCTGATAAGAGTGAGCTTTTGGCATTTGAATACGAGTTGATTTTTGCAGAGTAACAGCAAGCTTGAATAGAATAGTAGTTCGTATATTTTCTCGGCTGCCCTCTTCACCTATTTATAGGCTTCCCTCTCAACGGTAATATTAAATAATGTTTGAATCCATATATCCGTTGATTGCCACGTCAATATTCTCTGACATTCGTACACTGCAATCTCTGAAATGCGGCGTTCCACTACGAGTTGCATTCTGTTGTACTATTTGTGGGTTGTCGTTCTCAACTGATGACGTGTACAACTGAGAGATCAGCTGAAGGATAATAGCTTGAGTGTTTTCGGCTGAATATATCGACTGATAGGTTTACGACTGATCAGTCAGTCGACTGCTCATTCAGTTGCGTAAATCAGTTGCGTTGGTATCATTTGCCTTTAATATTAAGCACATTAATCATCAGTTAGGCAAGTGATAGTTGATTCGCGAAGCCTGGTAACTTGATTAGTTAGTCCAATAAATTCGATGCTTAGTTTGTCAAATCACTGAAATTTAGTTTCCAACAAACAACTTAGCTCTTGAATGGTTGACCCAATATACAAACCTCCTATGAGCACTCCTTGCTCAAAAATCAAGCCCACCACCAACAATGAAGATCCCCTCTAATTTTGCACTAGAAAAATTAGAGGATTTTTTTTTGAGAAGGTTGTGCTATCCTCAACAATTGAAGAAGAAAAATTAAGAGAGAAGTGAAGTGGAAATTTCGGCCATCTCATGGAGGAGAGAAGGGATGATATTTTCTTGGTTGCGTAAAAAGTTAAAAGTGTTGCATGAGCATGCCTTGCATTGTTTGTTGAAAAAGTTGCCTCCAACCCTTCACCTCCCAAGCATGCAATTTTATTTGGGCTTGTAACAATTACAAAGTCCATGGACTTTAATTTAAATGTCTCAAACAAATTTGAGACCAATTAAACTTTACTTTAATTTACTCAAGCCAACTAGTTGAATAATTATTTCTAATTGGGGTCTATAAAGCCCAATGTTATTTAATTAATTCAATACTTGAATTAATTTAATTATTTGGACTTTACTAGGTTCACTAGTTTTTAATTAATTCAACACTTGTTAATTTAGTCCATAACAATATTTATGAAAATCACAATTTTTGAATACATTATTCACTAAGCCAACTTTTAATTTAGGAACACTTTCACAAATTAAAATTTACATTCCCTTTATAGAAGTCATACTTATAATTTTTTTCTTGTGCTTATAAACTCCTTTATAAGCTGTTCAACACGTTGAACTATTTTTTTTCTCAACGGGATCTAGAAAGTTAGCACTTGCGTGGCCCTCAATGGTTCATTGATACAACTAGCAGTGGGTTCACATTTCAATGTGATTCGGGACTAAACATGTCATTATATGAGCATACCCCAAATGCTCCATTCTTACTTATCAACTCCTTGATAATAAGAACGTCAGAACTCAAGTCTGATAGTACCCAACCAATCATGTTAAACGCCTAGCAGCATCGCTTACATGATTCTCTAGGTATCAAATGATAGTGCCTGTAAGAACCATTCTATTATGGTTAGCGTACAGTACGTTCCCTTAATCTCATATATCCCGACCGATTCGACAACTATTGGTATATCGAGAGCTGTCAAAGAATCGATACTATGTGTCATGTCGTAGTTGCATCAATGGTGTAATCTAATAAACCCCTTTCTTAATTACTACCAACACTCTGATCAGAGATTTTAAACTACATACACATGAGATCACATAGAATATCCATACCCGAAGATAAGCGGTGAATCCCCGACTACAATGCGTAGCCTCCTATAAGTTTTGACAGAACACCCAACCTTGCCACCTGATGACCCCATATGAGTCGGTAAACAAGTCAAAGTGCAATGCTAGCATATAGAGTCACAATGTTGTCCCGGGTCATGAGGACTAATGGTGTACAACCATAAACTAGGACGTTTCCACTCGATAAGTGAGAACCACTTGGAAAGTCCTTTATGAGGGGTTGTTCAGTGCACTCAACGAGGAGCACCTATCTGCATGCTCGGACATCACAATGTCCCCTACCAATGAAACATGGTACTCACATCGACGATACTAGTATCAAACTCAAGCGGCCTTTATCCTTCTTAATGGCGATCGAATTGACTAGGAACTGTTTAGAATATACAGTATTCCAAATATGAGTTTCATGATACTCATCATATGAGCATCTCATATTCTTTCTACTATTTTTATATTCAATGACTTTATCTATGCAACAAGCATAGGTATACAGATAAAGATGTGCCAAAATAATTTCAAATATTATTAAAATAAAGATTGTTTATACATAGAGTTTAAACATGAACCATCGGCCAACACTTAGCTCGACGGGCACCTACTCTAACAATCTTCAACTTTCACTAGAGTCAACTACCCATATGCTTCAAACCCATCGATTCGCGATGCTTCTCGAATAATGGTCCAGGTAAAGGCTTAGTTAGTGGATCAACAACATTGTCTACAGAACCGACTTTGTCAATCGACACTTCTTGTAACGAACCGTATTCTTTACTACTTAAAATTTGCGGAAAAATAAAAAATTTTCTTGAATATAAACATCCATACGGTCGTCAACTCATCGTTCATAAAAATATCTTTGAAATCATCCAACACCAATAAAACTTGCTAACAAAATACTTGTCCCAAACATCTCTCACCGAAACATAAAACAATCAGAGTATTTTAACTTGCATAAAAATGTTAAAATAACATGGGCGGTCCTCGGGTCTAGCCTTCCGCTCAGTCCAAGCCTGCCCCTTGGTCGCCACCTCCGGTCTCCTCATAGACATCCTCACCTGCATCGATCAAGTCTAGTGAGTCTAAAGACTCAACACGTATAAACTGGAAATAGCAAGTACTACATAATAAAACCACATGCAACTTTAAAATAGAACATACATACTTGAAGATTGGATTTGAAATGAACTTGAACTTGCATACGTACATAGACGTGCCATAACTTGAAAGCTTTCATAAACATGCTTACATACTTGATCATACTTAAACATACATGACTTAGTTTTTTTTTGCGTAGAGGATGTTTCAAAGCAAGTGACCCATACATAATAAACGCCTGATCAGACAAACCACAGTATTGGGCTGACAGGGACGTATCCACTGCCACATACATGATATCCCCGTTCATAATTTAACGGGCTGGTTGGTCCCCGTTCATAATTTAACGCTTTTCAACCACGATCTAACCCGTTCATAATTTAACGGGGTGGAGAGGTCCTCGGCCACGTTCACCGACTTCCAAACCCATTCATAATTTGGTCACAAGACAATTAGCATACCTCAAAAACTTAAAATATTTTCTTGCACGTCAACATACTTACTTGGCGTTGAGGGATTCGTTGGACTTCGATCGGGGTCGTCGTTGCTGCACATACTAACATGAAACTGCATACTAAACTTGCATAGCTTAGACGTATCAATCCTACTTACTTACAAGTTCATTCAATTCCTTAGGACGTTCTAAAATTCCCATGACTCGACCTTGTAAATCATTGTACTAGACCATGACATCAAACCTCAAGGCATACTATAGAAATTTTCCCAAAATATGAAGGACACGGACCCCGTGCCTACCTCCATTTATGGGTCCGTGTAGGTTCGGGTGAGAAGAACTTGAAAGGAGGGGTGGACACGGACCCCGTGTCAGGGTCCGTCTGAAGGTCCGTCTAGACTCTGTAAAAAGACACCGAAGGGAAACAAAGGCAAGGACCCCGTGTCAGGGTCCGGGTAGACATCCTGTGTAGGTACTGGAAAAGTACACTAAGTGAAACCCAAAGGCACGGACCCCGTGCCCTCATCCGTGTAGGGGTCCGTGTAGCTACTGTGAACGCGTACCTACGAGAATTCAAGTGCTTGTGGCTTCCTCTTCCTATTTCGATCACCCAACCGTGACTCGATACCTCGAGACCCGTCCTAGAACATCACGACATTGCACCAAACCCAAGTAAGCCATTATAATTGTTCCCAAGTGTGACAATCAACAACTAATGACACAACTCGAAGTTCGACACCATTTTCTTCCTCGACTCTTGATTCAACTTGTTGCTTAACGACACAAAAAAAAGACACCAAAATCATCCCAACATCGAACTAAACATACCTAGACGTAGCAACGATCACCCGTCGATTCCCAACGAAGCCTGCAACAATTAAACTTCAAGAACACAATTTACGTAAAAGTCGAAGTTTGAGCAGTCCCACGAAAAATGCCATAACTCACTCAATTTTTATCCAAATGACTCGAATTTTATATCAAATCGAAGGTATCAAAAAGTTCTACATTTTTCTTATTGAAAGTTTTCTCAAAATCTTGACTGAAATCTCGCAGTTTTAACAAGAACAGCAAAAACGTGATTTAGATCTAAATTTTTTTTTTCCCTTCAAAATCGATCCAAACAAATAACCGCTCAAACTATGAACAATATACATGAATTTTACGCATAAAATAACGCAACACATAATATGACATGATCGACGCAGCAAAAGAGAGATTATACGTGCCTTATGATATCAAACGTTACCGAAACAACGATATCGAAGCGGAGACGGTGCGAGGCTCGATCCGGGACGACTTGGCTCGATTTTTCTGGCAATAAAGTTGCCGAAAACTTGCTGGAAAATAAAGGGGAAGGGGGCGGCTGCTCTTGGGGAAGGAGAACCCTAGGTTTTGCTTCTTTTCAAAATAATAAAATTCTGAATGTGTGTAAGTGTGTGTGTATCGGTGTGTATGGCTAGATTAGGGGATTAAAATTTGGCTTAATTAAATAATTAACATACTAATAAAATGCTAATTTAAATGCTAGTTAAAGTGTTACTCAATTAACAAATTAAATAGAATACTATCTCTACAACCTTTTTAAATATAATCCCCTAATTAGAATAAAAACACACTAAATTTTAAACAAACTCCTAATTTAAAATAACACACACAAAAAGGTTAATTTTAAAAAGTTTCAAGCTCTTAAACCACTAAATACATAATTTAGTCTTTAAAATGCTAAGCTAAATAAATTTATTTAAAATGCCTCATCCATAACTTAAAATAAAATACCACATTTTAAATTGCCAAAAATCGTCACCGGGTCTTTTCCTCAATCCCGCCTCGAATAATCGTCTGAAACAGGAAACTCGAAAAATATTTTAACGTGCATCACCATAAACATGAATAATTTAAAATAATGCATTTTCATAAATTATGCAAGGCTAAAACTCATTTAAAATTAATTAAATAGATGCATGGGTTTTACGTGTATTGATTCTTGGGCACTACAGTTCCTCCCCCACTTATAAAAATTTCGTCCTCGAAATTAAATCTTACCGAACAACTCCGGGTAGTGACTCCTCATATCTGATTCTGTCTCCCAAGTGGCCTCCTCCACTGATTGGTTTAGCCACTGAACTTTTACTAGCTTAGTCACCCTGTTCCGGAGTCTGCGCTCCTGCCTGTCTAGAATTTGAATCGGTCGCTCGTCATATGACAGGTCTGGAGCAAGCTGCAACGGCTCATAGCTCAGAATGTGCAAAGGATTCGCAAGGTACTTCCTCAGCATAGAAACATGGAACACATTGTGTACCCCGGCCAGATTCGGCGGAAGGGCTACACGGTAAGCTACTGTCCCAACTCTGTCCAGAATCTCGAACGGCCCAATAAATCTCGGACTCAGCTTGCCTCTCCTCCCAAATCTCATTACACCCTTCTTAGGTGCTATCTTGACGAGTACGTGATCTCCTATGGCAAACTCGAGATCTCTTCTCCTCTTATCGACATAGCTCTTCTGACGGCTTTGGGCGGTCTTTATCCTGTCACGAATCTTGACCATCACATCTGTAGTTAGCTGAACTATCTCTGGACCAAGATCTGCTCTCTCACCAACTTCATCCCAATGAACTGGTGATCTGCACTTCCGTCCACACAACGCCTCATAGAGAGCCATACCTATAGATGATTGGAAGCTGTTGTTGTAGGTAAACTCCACTAGTGGTATCTTAGACTCCCAAGTCCCCTGAAAATCAATCGTACAGGCTCTCAGCAAATCCTCCAAATCTGAATCACTCGCTCAGACTGGCCATCTGTATGCGGGTGAAAAGCCGTACTAAACAGCAACTTTGTCCCCATGGCTGCATGTAAGCTTTTCCAGAAGGACGACGTAAACCTCGGGTCCCTGTCGGACACAATCGAAACTGGGAACCCATGTAAACAGACTATCTCCCTGATATAAAGCTCCGCATACTGCGTCATGGAGAAAGTCGTCTTTACTGGCAAAAAGTGCGCTGACTTCGTGAGTCGATCCACAATAACCCAAATGACATTAAAGCCTCTGACTGATCTAGGCAATCCAACGACGAAGTCCATAGTGATATTCTCCCATTTCCACTCTGGAATAGGGAGCGGCTTAAGCATCCCTGCTGGCCTCTGGTGTTCAGCTTTCACTTGCTGACAAGTAAGACATTCTGATACGAATCTGCGGATGTCTCTCTTCATCCCTGGCCACCAATACAGGATCTGCAGGTCCTTGTACATCTTAGTACTTCCTGGATGAATAGAATACGGGGATGCATGTGCTTCTGTCAGAATATCCTGTCTGATCGAATCAACTCTAGGCACCCACATTCTGCCCCTGTATCTCACGATACCATCTGACACTGAGTAAAGAACACTGCCCTTGGCTTCGTCTTTCAGTCTCCATTTCAGTAATTGCTCATCTGAAGACTGACCTGTCCGGATATGGTCTAGCAGAGAAGACTGGACTGTCAGATTAGATAGCCTTGGTGCTCTGCCCTTACGGTATACTTCCAAACCAAACCTCTGAATCTCAAACTGAAGATGTATCTGCACTGATAACTGAGCTATGACTGCAACTTTCTTGCTCAAGGCATCTGCCACAACATTAGCTTTTCCCGGATGGTAGCTAATCTCGCAATCATAGTCCTTCACCAGTTCCAACCATCGCCTCTGTCTCATGTTTAGTTCCTTCTGCGTGAAGAAGTATTTCAGACTCTTGTGGTCAGTGAAAATCTGACACTTCTCGCCATACAAGTAGTGTCTCCAAATCTTCAACGCAAAGACGGCTGCGGCTAATTCTAAATCGTGCGTCGGGTAGTTCTTCTCATGCACATTCAACTGCCTGGAAGCATAAGCTATAACCCGACCTTGTTGCATCAACACTGCGCCTAATCCGAGCTTAGATGCATCGGTATAAAGCACAAATTCACCTTGCCCTGTTGGCATGGCTAGCACTGGCGCCGAAATAAGAGCTTGCTTCAAAGTATCAAAGCTCTTCTGACATTCGTCACTCCACACGAATTTAGCATTCTTCTTGTTTAGTGAAGTGAGTGGCACTGCTATGGACGAAAATCCCCGAATGAACTTACTGTAGTAACCGGATAAACCCAAAAAGCTGCGGATTTCTGATGCATTCTTCGGTTCAACCCAATCCTTAACGGCTGCTACTTTTGCTGAATCCAATTCAATGCCACTGCTAGACAATATATGTCCCAAAAATGCTACTTTCTGCAACAAAAACTCTCACTTACTGAACTTCGCTACAAAACCTGCAACACTGTCCTCAAATGCTGGCTATGCTCCTCATGGCTCTTCGAGTATATGAGAATATCGTCAATAAACACTATGATGAACTGATCAAGGTAGGGCTGAAATACTCGATTCATGAGGTCCATGAAAATTGTTGGAGCATTCGTCAATCCAAATGGCATTACTAAGAACTCGTAATGCCCATACCTGGTCCTGAAGGCCGTCTTGTGAACGTCTGCATCCTTCACCTTCAGCTGGTGATACCCTGATCGAAGATCTATCTTAGAACACTGTAGCTCCCTGCAACTGATCAAATAAGTCTTCGATTCTAGGGAGTGGGTACTTATTCTTGATCGTTACCTTGTTCAACTCTCGGTAATCGATGCACAGCCTCATACTCCCATCCTTCTTCTTTACAAAGAGCACTGGTGCGCCCCATGGTGAGAAACTAGGGCGGATAAATTCCTTGTCGAGGAGCTCCTGAATCTGCTGTTTGAGCTCTAACATCTCAGCTGGAGCTAGTCGGTACAGGCGCCTTAGAGATTGGCACTGTGCCTGGCATGAGATCAATGGTAAACTCCACCTCTCTCTCTGGTGGAAGACCTGAAACATCGTCTGGGAAGACGTCTGGGAATTCACTGACTACTGGCACGTCGGATAAAGATGGAGTGGGCACATCAGGCGCTGAAATAATACTGGCCAAGAAGGCCTGACACCCCTTGGAAATCAGCCTCCTCGCTTGCATGCACGAAATCATGCGAGGGAAGCTTCTCCATCTGTCTGGCTCAAATAGAAACTGTTCCATGCCCAGGGGCCTAACCAATACTGATCTTTTCTGGAAGTCAATCAGGACCCTGTTCTTTGTCAGCCAGTCCATTCCCAAAATAATGTCGAACTCTGGCATCGGCAGTAGGATCAAATCTGCATATACTAGATGGCCCTGCAATTCCAGATCGATATCTCTGATCACGCTGGTTGCTAACAGCTCTTCCTCGAATGGGAATATCACCGAAAAATTCATGTCTAGGCCAATGGACTTAATGTCCAGATGATTAGCAAAAGTCTCCGAGATAAAGGAGTGAGTGGCTTCTAAATCTATCAGTGCCGTTGTGGCTAATCTCTTAATGAAAATATTCCCTGAGATGCGTTAGCACAACAAACTAACTTATATCCCAAAAATTCTACCATAAACCTCATGCAACAAAAGACACTCAAAATTCCAACTAAAACACTAGTATTCCCAATTAAAACTAGACATGCAAGGCAAAGAAATCAATACTGTACTGAATTAAATAAATTACCAGTCAAAAGGGTAGTGTCTGGGTTCGCCTCTTGAGCATGCATGGCGAAAACTCTCCATTGCGTTGGTTGCTTCCATTGTGGGCACTCCTTCAACATGCGGTCCGTAGCTCCACATTTAAAACATTTCCCGGATCCCCATAAGCACTGACCTGGGATGCTGGCGATTGCATTTCTGACACACTGGGAAGTTACCGAGCTTCTGAGGCGCCCCCTGCTGCTGGATAGGACCCTTGCCTTTCGGCGGTCCCTGATAGGGTTTCTTTCCCGGTTGCCCCTGGTAAGGTTTCTTGAACTGAGGCCTCTGATGCTGTTGCTGCTGCGGTGGGGCCTGATAGGGCCTCTTGCCCTGCCTGTCTGCCTCAATATCCCGCTGGTCTTGTTCTGCCGCCAAAGCCCTAGAAACGGCAACTGCATATGTAGTATGGCCAGCTACCCTCACATCATGGCGCAAGATCGGCCGCAAACCATCCATAAAATACCTCAGCTTTGCCTGGGCATCATTCGCAATGAGAGGCACGAAGTAACATCCCCTCTCAAACCTCCTAACAAACTCTGCAACACTGCTATCTCCTTGTCGCAGCGTCATAAATTCCCTAGTCAGCCGGGATCGTACTTCCTCAGTGAAGTACTTGGTGAAGAACACTTCTTTGAATCCATTCCAGGACAACGTCGGCAAATTAACTGCCACCGACGCACTGTCCCACCAACGTCTGGCATCGCCTGTTAAAAGGAAAATGGCACAACGGACTCTGTCTGCATCCTGCAGCTCCATGTAGTCAAAGATCACTTCGATGGACTTAATCCATCCCTCTGCTACCATCGGGTCAGTAGATCCCGAAAACTCCTTAGGATTCATCCTCTGGAACCTCTCATACACCGCTTCTGGTCTAGGCCTCTCCCCCGCGCCAACTGCAGCCTGATTTCTCGCAAACTGTGCGAAGAACTGAGTCATTCCTACCAGCATCTGCGCTTGCCTATCTGGCGGTGGAGGTGGAGGATTGGCTCTCTCCTCATTTCGGGTCTCTCGATCCTCTTCCCTTGCTTCTCGGTCAACCACACGTCTAGGAGGCATTCTGTCCCATCAATTACCCAACACGTAAACCCACTATGCATGAACATGGTATCAATGACATAGGATGCACGAAATCTAAACTCAAAACATGGATATGCTGAATTCATGATTCAATGCTTACTACATACATAATGCAAAAACTAAAACTTACAGACTTGAGGTGTGACTTCGAGAGCTTCTTGCGACTGGCAGTAGGCATAACCCTTTACAGGAACACCGCTATGATACCAACTGTAATGAACCGTATTCTTTACTACTTAAAATTTGCGGAAAAATTAAAAATTTTCTTGAATATAAACATCCATACGGTCGTCAACTCATCGTTCATAAAAATATCTTTGAAATCATCCAACACCAATAAAACTTGCTAAAAAAATACTTGTCCCAAACATCTCTCACCGAAACATAAAAAAATCAGAGTATTTTAAACTTGTATAAAAATGTTAAAATAACATGGGCGGTCCTCGGGTCTAGCCTTCCACTCAGTCCAAGCCTGCCCCTTGGTCGCCACCTCCGGTCTCCTCATAGACATACTCACCTGGATCGATCAAGTCTAGTGAGTCTAAAGATTCAACACGTATAAACTGGAAATAGCAAGTACTACATAATAAAACCACATGCAACTTTAAAATAGAACATACATACTTGAAGATGGGATTTGAAATGAACTTGAACTTGCATACGTACATAGACGTTTCATAACTTGAAAGCTTTCATAAACATGCTTACATACTTGATCATACTTAAACATACATAACTTCATTTTTTTTTTGCGTAGAGGATGTTTCAAAGCAAGTGACCCATAAATAATAAACGCCTAATCAGAAAAACCACAGTACTGGGCTGACAGGGACTTATCCACTGCCACATACATGAGATCACCGTTCATAATTTAACGGGCTGGTTGGTCCCCGTTCATAATTTAACGCTTTCCAACCACGATCTAACCCGTTCATAATTTAACGGGGTGGAGAGGTCCTCGGCCACGTTCACCGACTTCCAAACCCATTCATAATTTGGTCATAAGCCAATTAGCATACCTCAAAAACTTAAAATATTTTCTTGCACGTCAACATACTTACTTGGCGTTGAGGGATTCGTTAGACTTCGATCGAGGTCGTCGCTGCTGCACATACTAACATAAAACTGCATACTAAACTTGCATAGCTTAGACGTATCAATCCTACTTACTTACAAGTTCATTCAATTCCTTAGGACGTTCTAAAATTCCCATGACTCGACCTTGTAAATCATTGTACTAGACCATGACATCAAACCTCAAGGCATACTATAGAAATTTTCCCAAAATATGAAGGACACGGACCCCGTGCCTACCTCCATTTATGGGTCCGTGTAGGTTCAGGTGAGAAGAACTTGAAAGGAGGGGTGGACACGGACCCCGTGTCAGGGTCCGTCTGAAGGTCCGTCTAGACTCTGTAAAAAGACACCGAAGGGAAACAAAGGCACGGACCCCGTGTCAGGGTCCGGGTAGACATCCGTGTAGGCACTAGAAAAGTACACTAAGTGAAACCCAAAGGCACGGACCCCGTGCCCTCATCCGTGTAGGGGTCCGTGTAGCTACTGTGAACGCGTACCTACGAGAATTCAAGTGCTTGTGGCTTCCTCTTCCTATTTCGATCACCCAACCGTGACTCGATACCTCGAGACCCATCCTAGAACATCACGACATTGCACCAAACCCATGTAAGCCATTATTATTGTTCCCAAGTGTGACAATCAACAACTAATGACACAACTCGAAGTTCGACACCATTTTCTTCCTCGAATCTTGATTCAACTTGGTGCTTAACGACACAAAAAAAAGACACCAAAATCATCCCAACATCGAACTAAACATACCTCGACGTAGCAACGATCACCCGTCGATTCCCAACGAAGCCTGCAACAATTAAACTTCAAGAACACAATTTACGTAAAAGTCAGTTTGAGCAGTCCCACGAAAAACGCCATAACTTACTCAATTTTTATCCAAATGACTCGAATTTTATATCAAATCGAAGGTATCAAAAAGTTCTACATTTTTCTTATTGAAAGTTTTCTCAAAATCTTGACTGAAATCTCCAAGTTTTAACAAGAACAGCAAAAACGTGATTTAGATCTAAAATTTGTTTTTCCTTCAAAATCGATCCAAACAAATAACCGCTCAAACTATGAACAATATACATGAATTTTACGCATAAAATAACGCAACGCATAATATGACATGATCGACGCAGCAAAAGAGAGAATATACGTGCCTTATGATATCAAACGTTACCGAAACGACGATATCGAAGCGGAGACGGTGCGAGGCTCGATCCAGGACGGCTTGGCTCGATTTTTCTGGCAATAAAGTTGCCGAAAACTTTCTGGAAAATAAAGGGAAAGGGGGCGACTGCTCTTGGGGAAGGAGAACCCTAGGTTTTGCTTCTTTTCAAAATAATAAAATTCTGAATGTGTGTAAGTGTGTGTGTATCGGTGTGTGTGGCTAGATTAGGGTATTAAAATTTGGCTTAATTAAATAATTAACATACTAATAAAATGTTAATTTAAATGCTAGTTAAAGTGTTACTCAATTAACAAATTAAATAGAATACTATCTCTACAACCTTTTTAAATATAATCTCCTAATTAGAATAAAAACACACTAAATTTTAAACAAACTCCTAATTTAAAATAACACACACAAAAAGGCTAATTTTAAAATGTTTCAAGCTCTTAAACCACTAAATACATAATTTAGTCTTTAAAATGCTAAGCTAAATAAATTTATTTAAAATGCCACATCCATAAGTTAAAATAAAATACCACATTTTAAATTGCCAAAAATCGTCACCGGGTCTTTTCCTCAGTCCCGCCTCGAATAATCGCCTGAAACAGGAAACTCGAAAAATATTTTAACGTGCATCACCATAAACATGAATAATTTAAAATAATGCATTTTCATAAATTATGCATGGCTAAAACTCATTTGAAATTGATTAAATAGATGCATGAGTTTTACGTGTATTGATTCTTGGGCACTACACTTCAAAAGATAATTGAAACTTATATTATTGAATTTGAATGATGTTATTGATGTAGATAGATTTTTATACTGAAATCTAAAGCTACAGTGGACTGGAAACGAAGAATTGAGGTATGTTGCGACCGGGTAACATACGACAGGTATCTGTATCATATGATATATGTTTGATTGATTTGATTGAGAAGATGTGTCTATATGCCTTATGTGATGATTTGATGTGGCATACATGACATTGTGATTGGAATATCGATGTATAAAATAAATATTTTGTTAACACACATCGTTTGATGCATACATCGATACATGACATGCACGTTGAGCTATGATCCTTGGACACCCTGATATGATTTGATTTGATTTTGGGGTTTGTGAACACAATGCTATGTTTGGTATTATATGACCCTTAAAGCATAGTCATTTGTGGCCCCGATGATTGATTGAGATTTGGGATTTGATGGCGCTTTGTCGACGCTATCATACGAGTATCCTTGATTGAGGCCGGTGTGCCATCTCGAGCATTGATTTGATAGCGATTCGTTTGATTCTGACATGTGCTCAGCGGATGGGCATTTGACCTGATACCTCCACGACATACATGCATTGCATATCATATATCATCGTGTAAATATCTGTTGTATATATGATGGTTGTTCCATACGGAGCTTTGCTCACCCCCAAGGGGGGCTGTTGTTGTCTTTGTGTGTGGACAATGGCAGGTACTCCAGGATATCAGGAGGCCGGAGAGGGTACTTCTGGAGGGAGTCACAGTTTGAGCTGAGGTTTTATACTTTGTTTCCCAGTATATATGTATGTGTATCTATATACCGGGGCATGTCTCGAGGATATGAGTTGTTTGTTTGTAGTTGGTTTTGATTACGTGTGAGCGTGTTTTTATGATGTGAGATGAAATACTATTTTTAGTATTCAAATAAGATGTTTTGGGCTCATCGTAAAGATAATTTAAACTCGTTTTTCGCTGTAATTAATTAACCCTAATCAGATTGTGTTGTAATAACGATTAGGAGCTAAGGGCCCCACATTGTATGGTATCAGAGCATAGCTGGGAATGCTCGATTGAGTCTTGTGTACACTTGAATAGGCACAAATGAATTGTGCGCATGTGTTTGATTTATTTGTATTACTTGCTCCTACTTGATTTAGTTTGAGTAAGTTATTGATGAGATTGATGATATGAGATGATGATGATGTGAAATTGATATTGATTTGTGATATTCATCCTCTGATTTGTAGATGAATCCCACGAATGAAACTGCGAGTAGCAGTACTGAGAGGATAGTTGGACAATTTGAAGGATTGTCCATGGATTTAGTGATGGCTCGATTCCAGGATTTGAAACCACCGAAGTTCTTTGGCACTGAGAGTGCAAAAAAAGCAGAGGCCTGGTTGAAGGATATCGAGCACATTTTAATATCGTTGAATATTCTAAGGCTCGGCGAATGAAACTTGCTTTGTATCAATTGAAAGACCGAGCTAAATCTTGGTGGGAAGCCGCTGAGATTGGATTGAAAGAAGCCGGGATTAAAGTCACATGGGATGTCTTCAAGGCCCAATTTTTGGAGCAGTATTCTCCTCCTTCCTATTATACTGCCCAAGAGAATGAATTTAATAGTCTGCAGCAAGGAACGATGACTGTTGCAGAATATGCTTCGAAGTTTTCTACGCTGTTGAAATATGCACCTCACGTAGCTGCGAATGCAAAAGCAAAATATAACAGGTTTGTGAATGGATTGCATCCTGCTTTATATACTTTTGTTGTTTTTGGTTTGCCTATCAGCTATGCAGAGGCAGTTGAACGAGCCAAGGCAGCCGAGGCTGGACTTAGGCGAGGAGGTCCACAGTATACTCCTCCACCTCCAGTGTCAGCTCAGCAGCCTACCTTGCGTCCGAGAGGTAGGAAGTTTAAGAAGACTGGTTCTGTTTCTTCGTCTTCTTCAAGTTCTAGTGGATCCCAGCGAGGGAGTCCTGTGATTGCTCCTTATTGTAGCCATTGTGGGGGTAAACATACTATCGAGCAGTGTCGAGGTATGTTTGGCACTTGTTATCAGTGTGGGCAGGAAGGCCATTTCTCTCGAGTATGTCCGAACAGGGGTACGACTTCTTCTCAACCCCAGCCAGGATTTAGAGATGGCCCAAGTATGATGAGACCTGCTATTCATGTTCCCTCTTTCCAGCAGTCAAGTGTTCCACGATATCGAGGACCTAGTGGCCAGACTGCTCAAGTCCCTCCTCAAGTTCGAGTGTATGCTATGACTGAGGATCAGGCGAAAGAAGCTCCTGGTGGTGTGATTGTAGGTATTTGCATGCTTTGCGATTATCCTGCACGTGTTTTATTTGATACAAGAGCATCTCACTCATTCATATCTCATGCATTTGTTGCATCCCATGATATTATGTGTACTCTGTTGTATGATACCTTGTCAATAGCCACGCCAGCAGGAAAGATTATTTTGTCTGAGCAAGTTGTGTATAATTGTGTATTGATTTATGAGGATAATGTGATATTCCCGAATTTGATTGTCCTCCCAATGCACGACTTTGATTGTATTATTGGCATGGATATATTGACAACAAATCGAGCTACTGTTGATTGTTTTCATGAAGTGGTTCGATTTTGACCTATTGATGGACCTAAGTGGAATTTTTATGGCAAGGGTTCCCAAGCCAAAATTCCATTTATATCTTCTTTGGAAATGTCTCGACTTTTGTTTAGCGGAGATGATGGTTATCTCATCTACGCTATTGAGATTCCTGATGGAATTCCCGGATGTATTTCCCTATGAGATTCCTGATTTTCCTCCTAATCGAGAAGTTGAGTTTAGTATTGATCTTATACTGGGGATTGCACCTATTTCGAAAACTCCTTATCGCATGGCACCTCTGGAATTGAAAGAATTGAAAGAACAATTACAGGATCTTCTCAATAAGAGATATATTCGATCGAGTGTATCACCTTGGGGAGCTCCAGTTTTATTTGTTCGAAAGAAGGATGGTACTATGCGAATGTGTATCGACTATAGACAACTGAATCGGGCTACTGTGAAAAACAAGTACCCACTTCCTCGTATTGATGATTTATTTGATCAGCTTCAGGGTACTTCTGTTTACTCTAAGATTGATCTTCGTTCTGGATATCATCAAGTACGAGTTAGAGACGAAGATGTGCCTAAAATTGCTTTCCGTACCAGGTATGGCCACTATGAGTTCTTGGTTATGCCTTTCGGTCTCACGAATGCTCCTGCTGTCTTTATGGATTTAATGAATCATGTCTTTCGAGATTATCTTGACCGATTCGTTATCGTGTTTATTGATGATATTCTTGTCTATTCGAAATCGAAAAAGGAGCATGCTGAACATCTGAGACTGGTACTTCAAACTCTTCGCAATAGCCATTTATATGCTAAATTGTCCAAATGCGAATTCTGGATGGACAAAGTGATATTTTTGGGCCACGTCATTTCGAGACATGGCATATCTGTTGATCCTGCGAAGGTCGAAGCTGTATTGAATTGGCCAAGACCTACGAATGTTCCTGAGATCCGTAGCTTCATGGGTTTAGCTGGATATTATCGTCGTTTTATTGAAGGATTTTCGAAAATAGCTAAACCTATTACTCAACTGACACAGAAGAATCAGCGATTCATTTGGTCAGATGAATGTGAAGCTAGTTTTCTTGAATTGAAGACGAGATTGACCACAACACATGTGCTTACTATTCCCTCAGGTACCGGAGGATTTGTTGTGTGCACAGATGCATCTGGTAAAGGTTTAGGGCTGTGTTCTGATGCAACATGGCAAAGTGGTTGCTTATGTGTCTCGTCAATTGAAATCTCATGAAACACGTTATTCTGTTCATGATCTTGAATTGGCCGCATTGTGTTTGCTTTCAAGATCTGGCGCCATTATTTGTACAGAGAAAAGTTTGTTATCTATTCAGATCATAAGAGTCTGAAATATCTCTTTTCTCAGTCTGATTTGAATATGAGGCAACGCAGGTGGATGGATCTCCTGAAGGATTTTGATTGTGAGATTCAATATCACTCTGGATCGGTGAATGTTACTGCGGATGCCCTTAGTCGGAAAGTTCATGATTCTGTTTTAGCATCTGTTTGTGTCGCCAAAGTACACGAGGATATATGTACTTCTGGTTGGACTTTTCACTCGAATTGGAATTCTGTCACTGTCTCATCATTACAAATTGAGCCGAACTTGATATCGAAAATCCGAAAGGCCCAACGAAGAGATGCTCAGATCCAAAAGTCGAAAGAACTTGTATCTGCCGGACATCAGTATGGATTTCAGATTTTTATTGATGGCTCTTTATGACTTAATGGTCGGCTGGTAGTTCCTGATAATTTTGATTTGAAATCTGCCGTTCTTCGAGAAGCACATTGTAGCAAATACAGTATTCACCCTGGAGGTCGAAAGATGTATTTGACATTGAGACCTCAATTTTGGTGGAGACGTATGAAGAAGGACATTGCTGAGTTTATTTCGAAATTCTTGGTCTGCCAGCAAGTGAAAGCCGAGAGAATGAAACCTGGAGGATTACTCCATAGTCTTGAAATCCCGAAATGGAATTGAGAACATATTGCTATGGACTTTGTGACTCATTTACCTCGTTCGCCCAAGGGCTATGATGCTATTTGAGTTATTATTGATCGGCTTTCGAAATCTGCACATTTCATTCCGTATGAGCGGACTTATCCTTATAAGAGAATGGCCGGTTTATACATCGAGAATATTGTGAGACTGCACGGTGTGCCAGTCTCAATTGTATCTGATTGTGATCCCAGATTTGCTTCTAAATTCTGGGGTAGTTTCCAAGAAGCGATGGGTACGCGTTTGGCTATGAGTACTGCTTATCATCCTCAAACTGATGGCCAGACTGAGCGTACAATTCAAACATAGAAGATATGTTACGTGCTATTGTGATGGATTTTAGAATGGGATGGCAAGATGCCTTACCATTGGTTGAATTTTCTTACAATAATAGCTTTCAAACGAGCATTGGTATGGCACCGTTTGAAGCCTTATACGGGAGACAATGTAGGTCACCGTTATTCTGGGATGAAATTGGTGAAAGACAATTGACTGGACCTGAAATGATACAGGAAATGAATGATAAGGTTCAGTTGATTCGACAACGGATGAAAGCTGCTTAGGATCGTCAAGCGAGTTATGCGAATAAACGAAGATGAGCCTTGGAATTCCAGAAAGGTGATAAAGTGTTTTTGAAAATATCTCCATTTAGAGGCACGGTTCGATTTGGCATGCGAGGAAAATTGTCTTCTCGTTATGTTGGACCATACGAGATCCTTGATCGAGTTGGGGATCTTGCTTATCGATTGGCATTGCAACCAGCTTTATCTGCCATTCATGATGTATTTCATGTTTCTATGTTGAGAAAGTATGAACCAGATCCATCACATGTACTTGCACTTGATGAGGTTGAACTCGATCCATCTCTTTCTTATTTTGAGCAACCTGTTCGTATTATGGATCGAAAGGAGAAGATATTACGCAATAAATCGATTCTTCTAGTTCGAGTGCAATGGACACGACATGGTGTGGAGGAGTCGACGTGAAAATTGGAAAACAAGATGCGAGAATCATATCCGCACTTGTTTGATTCTATTCCACATGTTCAATTGCATTCAATGTATAGTGATCCATTTACTGATTTTAGTTTTGATATGTACTATAATTGGTGACATATTATATGATTTCTAATGTTATGTATATAGAGATGTTTGAGATTTCGAGAACGAAATCTTTTAATTTGGGGAGAAATGTGAGACCCCGAAATAAAATAGTATTGATGACATTTTTGTAAATAAGTTGAAAAATATTCAATTTATTTTGATGGCATTTTCGTAAAGTTGAAAAATAATGAATTAATTTTAAAGAACTAAATATGACATATCTGGGTCATATGAAGTCCAAATGATTTGAGATTTGGATATAACGTAGAAAACTCAAAGATATAGAAGTTTTATGTTTTGAGTTTTGAAAAATAGGATCGTTTGACTGGTCCAAAGTGATATATCGATGTTAAAATGTTAAATATTATATATTATATTATATTATTTTATTAATATAATATAATATAATATTAAAATTAAAAAAAATAAATAAATAAAATGATAATTTTGAAATCAAATTTATCATTTTGAAAGATACAGAGAAAATGATCGAGAGAGAAATGTGAGATAAATGAGTTTTTGATTTTCTTTTCGATCGTGCGATTTATCCGTGTATCAAATCGACGAACCGACTTCAGTTCTGGGATCGTTGACACGAGGTCTTCGATTTGAGGTATAAATTTTATAGTTTTGGTGATGTTTGAAATTCGTCGATTTCTGGAATAAATCCGATAAATTGTTAAATCATACAGAAACTGAAGATTGTTAAATAGTGTATGATTTTAACGAAGAAGAGATGATTATAGTGATGTTATTTTGAATTATTCTCAATTTATTATAATTAGAGAATTTTAATCGTTTGATTGAGATTGAAGAATTATTTGTCAGTTATTATTAATTATGATAAATATATGCGTTAGAATAACCGACAAGAAACTAAGTTTTGAAGTCGGAATTGAATTATGTTATGCTTTCGATTTGATATGAATTTTTGAAGTTTCAAAAGATAATTGAAACTTATATTATTGAATTTGAATGATGTTATTGATGTAGATAGATTTTTATACTGAAATCTAAAGCTACAGTGGACTGGAAACGAAGAATTGAGGTATGTTGCGACCGGGTAACATACGACAGGTATCTGTATCATATGATATATGTTTGATTGCTTTGATTGAGAAGATATGTCTATATGCCTTATGTGATGACTTGATGTGGCATACATGACATTGTGATTGGAATATCGATGTATAAAATAAATATTTTGTTAACACACATCGTTTGATGCATACATCGATACATGACATACACGTTGAGCTATGATCCTTGGATACCCTGATATGATTTGATTTGATTCTGGGGTTTGTAAACACAATGCTATGTTTGGTATTATATGACCCTTAAAGCATAGTCATTTGTGGCCCCGATGATTGATTGAGATTTGAGATTTGATGGTGCTTTGTCGACGCTATCATACGAGTATCCCTGATTGAGGCCGGTGTGCCAGCTCGAGCATTGATTTGATAGCGATTCGTTTGATTCTGACATGTGCTCAGTGGATGGGCATTTGACTTGATACCTCCACGACATACATGCATTGCATATCATATATCATCGTGTAGATATCTGTTGTATATATGATGGTTGTTCCATACGCAGCTTTGCTCACCCCCAAGGGGGGCTGTTGTTGTCTTTGTGTGTGGACAATGGCAGGTACTCCAGGATATCAGGAGGCCGGAGAGGGTACTTCTGGAGGGAGTCACAGTTTAAGCTGAGGTTTTATGCTTTGTTTCCCATTATATATGTATGTGTATCTATATACCGGGGCATGTCTCAAGGATATGAGTTGTTTGTTTGTAGTTGATCTTGATTACGTGTGGGCGTGTTTTATGATGTGAGATGAAATACTATTTTTAGTATTCAAATAAGATGTTTTGGGCTCATCGTAAAGAAAATTTAAACTCGTTTTCCGATGTAATTAATTAACCCTAATCAGATTGTGTTGTAATAACGATTAGGAGCTAAGGGCCCCACATTTATATGATGATTTAGTAGTTTTTACTTGCATGCATTAAAATGTATTTTTAAGGGTTATTCAAGTTGCGATCGAGAAACGGAGACCGATGACTGAAAAATAGAAAATGTTTTTATTAAGTAATTGTTTTTAATTATTTAAATTATGAGTGATATTTTTTCCTTATTTTTGAAAATAAGGGGTTTTGAGGTGATTTTATACGCCGGGACGTAAATTTTATCGGTGTTGGTTTTTCAACAAAAATACAAACGTTTTGGAAACCCGGCTAATAAATTCACAAACTTTTCTAAACAAAATATTTTAATTAAACACTAGTGGGCTAAATGGGCATAATAAACATGTTTAATGGGCCTAAGCTAGCAATTAGAGTTTAATTAAGATTTTAAGCAATATTTAAAGCTAAAAACCTACCCTAAACCCTCCAAACCCCACGCCCCACTTTCAGAATTCACTTCAAACTCTCCCCTCAATTTACATGACACACACACAATATTTTTAAGAGAAATTTCGAAGCTTTCATAGGATAATCAAGCCAAGGTCGTTCGTCGTCATTCTTCGTGATCGTCAACGAAAAATCGTGCGTTTAAAACGCAAAGGCACGCCATATTCTCCTTTTCACTCATCATCCACACCATAGTAATTATTTACAATTCGTTTTGCATGAAAAAACAAGAGGCGCTTTTATGGTTATTTTTTGTACATGAACATGAATTTAAAGGCTTGATTTTTTATACAAACCATGAGTTTTATGCACTATAAGAGGCTGCCATGATTAGGAAGGGTTAAGGGAATTTTACACACGTCCTAGTGTCGTAGAAAACGCACGCACAGACAGCACATAAGAATAGAACAAGCTGGTTCCATAATTCTGTCATGTGATCAAATGGGCTCGGTTTTGGGACTTGTCGCTTGGCTTGGGTCTCAGTTGGACCAAGGATGGGCTAGAGTCACATGAGGGGTCAGGGAAGAAGTCTTAGCCATGCTAGGATTCGAGTCAAGAGGGCTGGGGAGAATCCTAGCAAGCTAGGACTCCAACCCGAGGACAGCGCAGACAAGCGTGCGTGTGTGCAGTAGCCATGCAGCGGTATGTGGCTCGGCCAGGGGGCTCAGTGTTGGGCTAGGGTGATTCCTTGGGGTCCTAGGTGGGTGCACAAGAGGCTACTTCAAGAACTGGGTCGATGGCTAGAGTCCTAGGCACACAAACTTGGAGTCCATGCACAAAAGGAGTCTCGGCCGAGAGCTATCCCTGGTTGCTTGGCTTCGGTTTCGAGTTAGGGTCAGTTTTCTTTGGGTCTTAGGTTCCAGTAGGGTCTATAGGAGGTGTGGCTTGAAGTTGGTCCAGAATGGCTCGAGCTTGGCTCGATGAAAAATCAATATGGCTCGAGGATGGCTTGGATCGTAGGTCTAGGGTTTTCAACTTGGAAAATAAATCGAAACATGGCTCACGGGGGTCGATTCTTGGTTCATAAGGGCTAAAATAATATAAAAAGTCTAAGTTTTTAATTTAGGAATTTTATAATATAAAAAGTCTAATTATTTGGGACATGTTAGAGTCAATGAGATTAAGAAAAAGTCAACTTCGAGGAATTTTTTGTTCAAGGGTAAAACGGTTATTTTACACCCGAAAATTAGTACACGTCATGATAGTGCTCTGAATGCTGTTTTGTATGTTAAAATTTTGATTTTAAATGTTTATGGATTTTTATGATATTATGTTGACGCTATAAGCAATGTTGCATTCTTGGTTTTAAAGAAAAACGATATATTATGCATGATTTTTTTAAAGTGATGGAAATATGAAATGTTGGAGGAGGTGAAGGAATTGTTACTAATACAAACACGTGATAAGATGATATGTTAATATGTAAGGCCAAGGCTCAGTTGACGGGTGAGAGTCTCGCTAATGTCCTCGTCGCCCGGTACTGTGGTTACATGTAGATGGATTTATCGTCCAATACGAATACGAATGCGAAAGTCACAATCAATGATCTGTATTCAACGAATATGAATATGTTTATGATGAATATGAATACAAATATGAATATGTCGATATGAAAATGTTTATAAAAATGATTATTTTTAAATTTATGCAAGTTCTGAAAATGTTATTTTACGTAAAAGTATTTTCACTGTTATATGTGATTTTATACGTATTAGTTGTTATCAAGAATATGTTGTGTTGAGTGTTTAGACTCACTAGGTATGGTCGATACAGGTGAGTATGATGTTGAGGGTAGTGGAGGTCTTGATACATGATCTGACTGGACTGGAGGTGCACATAACCCGAGGACCTGCGCTTCTAGTCTTCTTCCGCATTTACGTTTATGATTATGTTAAAGATTTTTACGACTTTTTATTTATGATTTGAGAGGTTTTAGTATCGGCTATACTTTTCAAATTATTGTTTTTTAGGTTTGGTAAAACGTTCTACGATTTTGATGTTTTGACTATTTCCTTTGATTTTAAATAGTTGGTTGTTTTATTTTAAAATGTTGTAAAATATTTTATATATTTATTTAAGTAGTTCGGCCGATTTTAATTGTGAGAATAAAAAAAAATTTTGTACTTTTTAGGAAAACGAGTAGTGGACGTTTCAGTTGGTATCAGAGCAATGGTTCTGTAAAGGGTTGTGCCATCATCAGTGCCGGGAAGCTCCGTTGTCAAGCATCAATCTGTAAATTTACATGTTTTATATGATTTATTATGATGTTTCCTGTATGATTACATGAATAATATGTTTACGTCACATGTTCACTAGCTTTTTGAGTATATATGCTTTGTATGCTTTAATTGCTTAATGGATTAGGATATGATACATGATTAGGAAACTTAGATTTAAATGCATGTTGGTTACGTTAGTATCTGGAAAACATTCAAATACAATGCCTCCCCGACGTGCCCCTGTTATTGAGAATCAAGCTGAGAATAATGAGAACCGTGAAGAGAATCCTCGCCCACCTCCTAATGGGGATGCTGTTGTTCGCGCACTTGAAGGCATGACCCGTTTCTTTGAGCAATTTCAGTATGCTCCTAGGCCATAGCACAATGTTTATGACCAGTTCCAGAGGCTAGCGCCGAAGGAATTTTCTAGCACCATTGATCCCTTTGCTGCTGAGGCTTGGATTCTTGCACTCGAGGTGCACCTTCGTTATCTGGATATGGGGGGATGCTGACCGTGTAAGGTGTGTGTAGAACCCGTAAATCAGTAGACGTATAAGACATGCATAATTCTAGATTTTTAAAATTTAGTTGACTTCATCGCATGATTATTTTAAATGCATTTGTTTGAAGTTAATTATTTTATTTCATTGCAGTGGTTTGATTTTTATCATTTCAATTATTTCAGTGAGGCCGGACTGGAGTTGGAGTTTTGAGATAGAATTTAGGATTTGAGAAATATTTCCAGAAGTTAATTTAGCTAGCAAGTAAGTTAATTTAAGTTAATAAGGAGATTTGGGGATTTATTTATGCAACTTGAGGTGAGTAGAAAATAAGCTCATTTGAGTTACTTAATTAAGGATTTATTCAATAAATTAATTAAGGGATTAGTGAGGCTTTTTAGAGTTATTAATCTAGTAAATAAACAACACTCCACATTCATTTTATTAGTAGATTTCGGCCACCCCTTGGTTACTAGAGGATTCAATTGCCAACTCATCAACTTTGACCATTTCTTTGCATGTAATTAGTAGGATAAATCTAGGATTTTTGGGAGCACCATGTAATTAATTAGTGGACATATCCTAGTCTAGAAACAAGAGAGAAATCGGCCACTATACTCTAGAATCACCCAAGAGATCATTTGATAGCAATTCAAATTCAAAATTCAAATGCATGAAGACTTGGTCTTGATATGATCCTTATATCTTGCACCATCCTCCTCACCCCTCATAACCACTCCATCACACTCCCTCCCCACCGAAATCAGACCCCTTTTCAGTAGAAAAAACGTGAGTAATAGCTAGGGAGAAAGGGAGAAAAATCGAGAACTAGAAAGAACAAGAGTAGCGTTCCACTCCTCCGTGCCGCGTCGTCGTCGTTTCGTTCGTTTTCTTTCGAAACGAAACCAGGCATGTCTAGATTTCTTTCAAACCTCAATAAAGTCATATTATCAATTATTTTTCAGTACATGATCATGTTTTATCATGCAAAAACCGAAATACATCATAGAATTTTCAGAAAATAATGCATGTAGATTTCGGCCCTTTCATGACAAGCTTCACGTTTTTCTGAGTTTTGTTGTTTCAGGTGATTGGTTCGATTCCAGGCTCCCAAGGCGACATCTATACACGTAATAGGATGCATTAGAATCAGATTTGTCCGTTCGTTCAAGCCCCCGGTTGCTGGAAATTCAGAAATGGACAGCAACCTCTCATTTGGTCCATTATGAGTTTCGAAATTCAGTTTTGATGGCAAGGAGGAAGGATCTGATCTTGGCTGCCCCAAGGGCCTATAGCCATGGTTAGGTCACTCCCCTAGCATGTCTAAGATGTGACTAAGTCACCCTTTTGGTGGCTTGGTCCATGGCTCCTCGGTTTTAAATAAAAACATCACAACAGCCCCCATGTCCCTTCGGCCCCTTCAAATTTCAGCATATGCATTTCGGTTTTGGGTTGCTTGGTATGGATCTTGGTTGGCCTATGGCCCATAGCCACGGTTCATACCATGCTCTTAGATGTCTAGATTGTGCCATGGTCAATCAAATGGCCACTGGAACGACGCAAGACATCGATCAAAGCAAAACACTACACACGCATGCACGTTGGTTCTCGGTTGGAGTTTCGGTTGAGTTATGGTGTGACACGGATTTTGGCTGGCCTAGGGCCCTTATCCATGGTTCAAATCACTCCTTGGGATGTTGGTAAGAGTCTCTGGTTGGTGGTTCACGCCTCCAATGGCCGGTAGTCTCGAAAACAACACACGTTACGCAATGGTACAGTTGCTGGAATTTTACAGCAAGTTGCTGTGTCGGTTCGGTCGCTCGTTCGAGTTCTCGGTTGACTTTTAGCCTATGGCCTTGGACTGGACAGTGCCCCTTTGAGTTGGGAAGGTCATGTTTTTGACCGTTTGTGATTCGGATCATTTTTGAGGTCGTACGAGAATTTACGGTGCGATGTGCCAAATTGACTCTCGAAAGAGCGTTTCGTGTTTTGGCCTCCATTCCACCTAGATTTCGACCCTATCATTTTAGGAGCATCATTTTATGATTTTTCAGCGTATTTTAATCATGACTATACGTCGGTTCGGTGTCGGTTCAGGTTGGCTCGGAGTCATGTTTAAATGCGAAGTCATTAGGCGTCATAGTCGCATCTTTTGAACTAAATTGCATAGTTGGTCGAGTTAAGCTATTGCATATTTTTCATGGCACAGTTAGGTTGCAGCGAGCCTGGGAACGATCCAATCCAATCCAGTTGGTAAAATTACGGGACATTTTCATTATGCCAGTTAATTATTTTACGTGCATTAAATAGAAAATGATTATTTTTTAGATTTATGTGATATGGCTTGTGGTTCATTCACTATGTGGGAGTGTTATTTTATACGGTCGCCAGTGACCGATCAGTTCAGTATGGTACCACCCGGTCGCCAGTGATCGGCCAGCTCAGTTCAGTTTCAGCCTCCCCGGTAGCCAGTTACCGATCAGTTCAGCTTAGTGCAGGGGCCATAGGCGTAAAACATAATCTCAACAGAAAATTTTATCAGTTATTTCAGTACAGGCTCCAAGGAGCAAATATTTTTTTACTGTGATTATCAGTTCAGTTATGCACGTATTATAATTGCTCAGTACAGATTATTTTCAGCATGCCTCAGGACAGGATATGTTATCTCATGCATATTTTAATTCAGATTTTTACTCGTTACCTGCGATATATGCATGCTGAGTCTTTAGGCTCACTAAACTTGATTGTTGTAGGTACTGATGAGGCCAGGGCCGAGGGCGGGGACCAGTGAGCCAGCTTGGGTGGGCAGTAGTGGCACCCGAGGACCTCAGAGCAGCAGTTGTTATTTTATTCCGCAAACATTTTATCAGTCTTTGGATATTTTTAAATTGTGATTTTTGGCAAACTTTATTTTCTTCCGCTGCAATATTTTGAAATATTGAACTTGATTCACCAGTGATTTTATGAATGAGGCCATTTAAGTTCTTTTAAAAAGAAAATTTTTAATTTTCCGCAAATTTTCAAGCAAGAAGTTCTAGGGCCTTTGACAGTGTGCCACTTACATGTTTAAGGATGATGCTTCTTTATGGTGGAAAGGAGCCGAGCATGATATTGATATTGCTACTCTTACTTGGGCTTGATTCAAGGAGATCTTTTATGAGAAATATTTTACTGCTGATATTAGAGGGTGACTAGAGAGGGAGTTTATGAGCCTCCGTCAGGGAGACTCGACTGTTGTTGAGTTTGTGAGGACATTCGATAGGGGTTGCCACTTTGTACCCCTTATTGCTAGGGACGCTGCTGAGAAGTTGATGCACTTTCTTGATGGCCTACGACCTGTTATTCTTCGTGATGTTATGATGATGCGTCCTATTGATTATGCTACTGCGAGTGCCTATGCCTTTCAAGCCGAGCAAGCCTTCAAAGAGATTGATTTTGATGCGTGGCGCAAGAGACAGCATCACCAACAACACAATCAGCCAAACAAGAAGTCATATACGGGTCCTCCTAGACCTCCAGGGCCTCAAAAGCCCCAAGGACAGGTCAAGAAGCAAGGACCACAAAAGTCACCAAATCCTGGAGCACCTAAGCCTGCTGATAGACAACCATGCAAGGAGTGCAATCGTTTACATTATGGCAAATGCATTTGGGGATCTTTGAAATGCTTCATATGCAAGGAGGAAGGGAACAAAGTTGCTGATTGCCCGAAGAAGAATGCACCTACTTTTGGAAGAGCATATGTTATGAATGCAGAGGAAGCTGAGGAGGAGGCAGACACTACGCTCATTATGGGTAATCTAGTTATTTAACATTTTTATATTGCATTTATTTGCATGAAATGTTAAATTGGTTATTAGAATTGAATTGGGTTCAATATAACCTAGTAGAAATTAGGTTGCATGCTCTACCTTAGTTGGAAATTAAGATATGATTTTAGAAACCATAGAATTGGTATTGATTTTGTGCCTTAATTTATGTGAAGCATGTAATAATTCCAAAAAAAATTTTAGGGCCAAAATTAAAGAAAAATCATAATTAAGGGTTTGAATAGGGTTTCGAATTTATGGAGGGGTCAATGTGTAATTTTCGAAACTTATGGGACGAGTTGTAATTTCCGAAAAATGTAAGGACTAAAATGTAATTACCGAAAGGCTTAAGGATCCTAATTGCAAATTACCGAAAAGTATAGGGGCTTAAATGCAATTATCCAAAGTTGAGAACCGAAAATGTAATTTCTGAATTCTTAAGGACCAAATATGTAATTTTCGAAATTTAAGGGACCAAAAATGTGAATTTTCAAAAATATAAGGGTCAAATTGTAAATATTCGAAAATTTGGGGACTAAATGCAAATTGCAAAAAAAATTGAAGGGCTAAATTGCAATTTTTTTAAGTTCAACACGCAATCTTCACATAACTTTGAAAATTAATGATAGAAATTCCTTAAGCTTCAACACGAAAAGATTTAAAAGACATTTTCGTCGCAGGGAGGATTATCATTCAAGGTGTAGCAACCTATGCACTGCTAGATTCGGGAGCTACACATTCCTTCATATCTGAAACCTTCATCAAACAACTGAATATTATTCATGAGGATATGAGATTGGGTTTCAAAGTTTCTATTCCTTCCGGTGATCAAATGCTCACGTCTAAAATTGTCAAGAATTTGGAGCTTCGTTTATTCAAAGATGTGGTTCAGGCATATCTTATTGTACTTCCTATGCCTGAATTTGATATGATACTCGGTATGGATTGATTATCAGCGAATGGAGCTTCGATTGATTTTCGTCAGCGATCAGTGTCTATTCGACCGCCTAGTGGTAAATCTTTTGTCTTTGAGGCGGTGAGAAATAAGCAAATGCCGCGCATTATCTTTTGTCTATGTGCGAGCAATCTTATTAGACGTGGATGCCAAACTTTTCTAGCATGTGTCACTACCGCACATGCTCTTATCAGTCATAAATTGGAAGATATGGATATTGTCAGAGATTTTCCTAGCGTCTTTCCCGAAGACGTTTCTGGCATTCCACCCGATCGTGAGGTGAAATTTTCTATTGAGTTAATGATGGGGCACTGTTCATATATCTAAAGCACCTTATCGTCTAGCACCCGCTGAAATGAAAGAATTAAAAGATCAAAACCAAGAACTGCTAGACAAGGGTTTTATTCGCCTTAGTTATTCTCCATGGGGCGCACCAGTATTATTTGTGAAGAAAAAAGATGGTAGTATGCGACTCTGTATTGATTATCGAGAGCTGAATAGAGTCACCGTCAAGAACAAGTATCCTTTACCAAGAATCGAAGATTTATTTGATCAGTTGCAAGGAGCATCGATATTCTCAAATATTGATCTTCGTTCTGGATACCATAAGTTGAAAGTGAAAGAGTCGGATGTTCACAAGACATCCTTTCATACTAGATATGAGCACTACGAGTTTATGGTCATGCCATTTGGGTTGACCAATGCGCCAGCCTTCATGGATCTCATGAATCGCGTATTTCAGCCGTATCTAGATCATTTTATTATAGTCTTCATTGATGATATATCGATCTATTCGAAGAATAAAGAGGAGCATAGTTGTCATTTGAGGACAACACTGCAAGTACTGCAAGATAGAAATTTATATGCAAAATTCAGCATGTGCGAGTTTTGGCTTGATAGAGTGGCATTCTTATGCCACATCATTTCTAGTAATGGCGTTGAAGTGGATCCAAGTAAAGTTGAGGCAGTGAGAGAGTGGCCAGTACCCAAGAGCGTTACCGAGATTCGCAATTTCTTGGGACTAGCTGGCTATTATCGCAAATTCATTCAGGGATTCTCATCTATAGTGGTACCTATGACTGCCTTGACAAAAAAAATGCAAGTTTGTAAGGGGATCCGAGTGTCAAGATAGTTTTGACAAGTTAAAGCAAGCCTTGATATCAGTGCCATGTTATCTATGCCATCGAGGCAAGGTGAGTATGTTCTCTATACCGACGCTTCTAAACTTGGTTTAGGCACAGTTCTGATGCAAAATGACCGAGTTATAGATTATGCGTCGAGACAGCTGAAAATTCACGAGAAAAACTACCTTACTCCTGATCTTGAACTTGCAGCGGTAGTTTTTGCATCGAAGATATGGAGGCATTACATGGGGAGAAGTGCAAAATATTCACCGATCATAAAAGTTTGAAATACTTCTTCACCCAAAAGGAATTGAATATGAGACAGCGAAGATGACTTGAATTAGTGAATGACTACGACTGTGAGATTAGCTATCATCCGGGGAAAAGCTAATATTGTGGCAGACGCATTGAGACGAAAAGCAGCAGTTATCACTCAAATATCATTCCAAAAACTGTTGCAGTCTGAGATACAGCGGTTTGAGCTTACAGTTTATGCTAGGGGCGAGGCCCCTAATCTTGCCCTCTTATCGGTACAGTCGACTTTGAGAGGATAGAATTCGTGATGGACAGTCTATTGATGAGCAATTGCAGAAATGGAGAGCAAGAGATGAAGCCAAGGGCCGGAAGTTATATTCTGAGGTGTATGGTATAGTTCGTTATCGAGATCGTTTATGGTTTCCTAGTGACGATTCTTTGAGGGGTCTCATTATGAAGGAAGCTCATGACACACCATATTACATTCATCCATGAAGCACGAAAATGTACAAGGATCTGCAGTTATTATATTGGTGGCAGGGCGTGAAGCGTGATATTTTGTGTTTTGTGACCGAATGTTTGACATGTCAACAAGTTAAAGCAGAGCATCAAAGACCAGCGGGGAAACTTAAGCCACTTCCTATTCCCAAATGGAAATGGGAAAATATCACGATGGATTTTAGTTGTGAGATTGCCGAAGACTATTAAGGGATTCAATGCTATATGGGTGATAGTGGATCGTCTTACAAAATCAGCGCATTTTCTACCTATTAAGACGACCTTCACCATGATTTAGTATGCAGAGTTATATATTCGAGAGATAGTTCGTCTGCATAGGTGTCTATTGTTTCTGACAGAGATCAGAGATTTACGTCATCTTTTTGGAAAAGTCTGCATGCAGCGATGGGGACCAAGTTATTATTTAGTACAGCCTTCCATCCTCAAACCGATGGTCAGTCCGAGAGAGTTATAAAAATTTTAGAAGATCTACTACGAGCTTGTGTTATTGATTTCCAAGGCAGTTGGGAAACAAAATTACCTCTAGTGTAGTTCACCTATAATAATAGTTATCAATCATCAATTGTGATGGCTCCTTTTGAGGCACTTTATGGAAGGAAATGTAGATCTCCTATTCATTGGGACGAGGTTGGTGAAAGAAGAGAGATTGGTCCGGATGTGATTGAAGAGACTGCCGAGCTTGTAGTCAAAATTCATGAGAGAATGAAGACTGCACAAAGCCGACAAAAGAGTTATGCTGATAAGAGACGAAGAGACTTAGAGTTTGCAGTGGGAGATCATGTATTTGTGAAAATAGCACAGATGAAAGGTGTTATGCGATTTGGCAAGAAAGGCAAGCTTAGTCCAAGATTTATTGGTCCGTTTGAGATTTTGGAGAGGTTTGAGACACTAGCTTATAGAGTGGCATTGCCACCGATGTTTCTGGAGTTCACAGTGTGTTTATTTCGATACTGCGAAAGTACATGTCGAATCCATCACATGTGCCAAATCATGAACCTCTACAATTGACTCCGAATATTACATATGAGGAAAGACCTGTCCAAATCTTGGCAAGGCAAGAAAGAAGACTCCGAAACAAAGTCATTCCAATGGTCAAGGTCAAGTGGCTGAATCATTCGGAAGAAGAAGCTACTTGGGAAACCGAGAGGGACTTAAAGGGTCGCTACCTGGAGTTATTCGGTAATAATTTCGAGGACAAAATTTTATTTAAGGGGGGAATGAATTGTAAGGTCCAAAATTAAGACGACATAATCCAACTGCATGCAAATCTAGGAAATATGAAAAAAAAAGTTAAGTAAATGATTTTAATTGCTTAATTGATTACATGACATGTTTATATGATGATTTAGTAGTTTTTACTTACATGCATTAAAATGTGTTTTTAAGGGTTATTCAAGTTGTGATCGAGGAGCGAAGACCGAGGCCTGAAAAATAGAAAATATTTTTATTAAGTAATTATTTTTAATTATTTAAAAAATGAGTGATGTTTTTTCCTTATTTTTGAAAATAAGGGGTTTTGAGGTAATTTTATACGCCGGAACGTAAATTTTATCGGTGTTGATATTTCAACAAAAATACGAACGTTTTGGCAACCCGGCTAATAAATTCACAAACTTTCTAAACAAAATATTTTAATTAAACATTAATGGGCTAAATGGGCCTAATTAACATGTTTAATGGGCCTAAGCTAGCAATTAGAGTTTAATTAGGATTTTAAGCAATATTTAAAGCTAAAAACCTACCCTAAACCCTCCAAACCCCACGCCCCACTTTCAGAATTCACTCCAAACTCTCCTTTCAATTTACACGACACACACACACACAATATTTAGAAGAGAAATTTCGAAGCTTTCATTGGATAATCAAGCCAAGGTCGTCCGTCGCCGTTCTTCGCGATTGTCAACGAAAAATCGTGCGTTTAAAACGCAAAGACATGTCATATTCTTCTTTTCACTCATCATTCACACCATAGTAATTATTTACAATTCGTTTTGCATGAAAAAAACAAGAGGCGCTTTTATGGTTTTCGTTTTTGTACATGAACACGAATTTAAAGACTTGATTTTTTTATCCAAACCATGACTTTTATGCACTATAAGGGGCTGCCATGATTAGGAAGGGTTAAGGGAATGTTTACACACGTCTTAATGTCCTAGAAAATGCACGCACAGACTGCACATAAGAATAGAACAAGCTGGTGCCATAATTCAGTCATGTTATTAAAGGGGCTCGGTTTTGGGACTTGTCGCTTGGCTTGGGTCTCGGTTGGACCAGGGCTGGGCTAGAGTCACATGAGGGGTTAGGGAAGGAGTCCTAGTCATGCTAGGACTCGAGTCAAGAGGGCTGGGGTTGGAGTCCTAGGGCAGCACATACAAGCGTGTGTGTGTGCAGCAGCCGTGCAACGGTTGGAGGCTCGGCCAGGGGGCTCAAGGTTGGGCTAGGGTGACTCCTTGGGGTCCTAGGTGGGTGAACAAGAGGCTGGTTCAAGGTCTGGGTCGATGGCTAGAGTCCTAGGCACACAAACTTGGAGTCCATGCACAAAAGAAGTCTCGGCCAAGAGCTGTCCCTGGTTGCTTGGCTTCGGTTTCGTGTTAGGGTCAGTTTCGTTTGGGTCTTAGGGTCCAGTGGGATCTATAGGAGGTGTGGCTCGAAGTTGGTCCAGCATGGCTCGAGGATGGCTTGGATCGTAGGTCTAGGATTTTCAACTTGGAAAATAAATCGAAACATGGCTCACAGGGGACGATTCGTGGTTCACGAGGGCTAAAATAATATAAAAAGTCTAAGTATTGAATTTAGGAATTTTATATTAAATTTTGAAATTATTCGGGATTAAAACATATTAAAAACGAATAAATAAATATTAATGTAAAAGTCTAGTATTTAAGCTAAATAAAATTATGGAGATTTTAATTTAAGCTTAAATAATTATTTGTGACATGTTAGAGTCAATGAGATTAAGATAAAGTCAAATTCGAGGAATTTTACGTTTAGGGGTAAAACGCTAATTTTACAACCAAAAATTAGTATACGTCATGGCAGTGCTCTGAATGCTGTTTTATATGTTAAAATGTTGATTTTAAATGTTTATGTATTTTTATGATATTATTTTGAGGCTAAAAGACATGTTGCATGCTTGGTTTTAAAAGAAAAATGATAGATTATGCATGATATTTTTAAAGTGATGGAAATATGAAATGTTGGAGGAGATGAAGATATTGTGACTAATACGAACACGTGATACGATGATATGTTAATAGGTAATACCAAGGCTCAGTTGACGGGTGATAGATTCGTTGATGTCCCCGTCGCCCAGGTACTGTGGTTACATGTAGATGGATCCATCTCCCAATACAAATACAAATGCGAAAGTCACAATCAACGATCTGAATTCAACAAATATGATTATGAATATGAATATGTTTATAATATGAATACGAATATGAATATTTCGGTATGAAAATGATTATGTTTAAGTTTATGCAAGTCATGAAAATGTTTTTTACGTAAAAGTATTTTTTTGTTGTATGTGATTTTATACGTATTAGTTGTTATCAAGAATATGTTGTGTTGAGTCTTTAGACTCACTGGATATGGCCGATATAGGTGAGTATGATGTTTAGGGTAGTGGAGGTCTTGATGCATCATCTGACTGGACTGGAGGTGCACATAACCCGAGGACCTGCGCTTCTAGTCTTCCGCATTTACGTTTATGATTATGTTAAAGATTTTTACGACTTTTTATTTATGCTTTGAGAGGTTTTTGAGAGGTTTTAGTATTGGCTATACTTTTCAAATTATTGTTTTTTAGGTTTGGTAAAACGTTTTACGATTTTGATGTTTTGACTATTTCCATTGATTTTAAATATTAGTTGGTTGTTTTATTTTAAAATGGTGCAAAATATTTATATATATATTTAAGTAGTTCGGCTGATTTTAATTGTGAAAAGCAAAAAAAATTAGTACTTTTTAGGAAAACGAGTAGTGGACGCTTCACTTTGAGTCATCGATATCGCTTTGGAAGCTAGAGTCGGTATATCCTTCCAATTTCAGTTCTCCACTCCCATAGACCAAGAACAACTTATTGGTCCTTCTCAAATACTTGAGGATGTCTTTCACAGCTTTCCAGTATGGAAGACTAGGGTTCGATTGATATCTACTCACTACACTTAGTGCATAAGCCACGTCAGGACGTGTAGATATCATCCCATACATGATACTACCAATTGCGGATGCATACGGAATGCGTGTCATCGCCGCTATGTCTGCATCACTCTTGGAAGACATAGACTTGGATAGGGACACTCCATGACACATTGGTAGATGTCCTCTCTTGGACTCATTCATCGAGAACCGCTTAACGATGATATCAATGTATGTGGACTGGGTGAGACCAAATAATCTTCTTGATCCATCTCTATAGATCTGTATTCCAAATAAAAAAGATGTTTCACCCAAGTCCTGCATCGAGAACTTACTCGCTAACCCTATTTTAGTTGATTGAAACATCTCTACATCATTCTCATCAACATGAAGCACCAGGAATGTCACAGCACTCTCACTGAACTTCTTATACACAAAGGGTTCCTCAGGATTCTTAGTAAAACCAAACTCTTTGATTGTACTATCGAATATGAGGTTCCAACCCCTACATGTCTGTTTAAGACCATAAATAGATCTCTGAAGTTTGCATATCATATGCTCACTTTCGATAGATGTAAACCCTTCAGGTTGAGACATGTAAATCTCTTCCTTAATATCCCCATTAAGAAAGGCTATCTTGACATTCATCTTTCATATGTCATAGTCATTGTGAAGTCCCGAAAATTTTAAGTCCATATGAACCACGTGCGTGCAAGTTATTAAATTCCTTATGTATTTTATGATTTTAATGCATACTTTCATTTAATTTATGAAATTTATTATTTTAATTATTTATGTTTATTTAATGTACGTTAAAATATTTTCTTGAGTTTATGTTCAGATGTTTATTCGAGGCGGAATCAAGGAAAGGAGACCGGGACGATTTTAGTAAATATTATTGTGGTATTTTATTTTAAGTTAGGCTTGAGGCCATTTTTAAATAATTTATGAAGTTTAAAGCCTAATTTGAATATTAAGTTATTTTAGAATTTTAAACTTTTAAAGTTTATTAATTTAAGGATGTATTATTTTTAGTAGAGAATCATCATTTTTATTTAGTATACTAATTGATTAATTAGTATTTTTATTATATTAATTTAAAATCCTTAAAATGATCATTTATTAAATGATTTATTTAAACATGCAAGCACACACAATTTGACTCACACACACACTCACACCTTTACACATACATATACACGTATATTACATATACACACAAAACAAAACACATGTTATTCAACCTATTTGACTAAGGAGAAAAGAAAGTTTTTAAAAACTCTTCTCTCCATTATTATTTTTGGTTCCTCTCCACTTTTCTTTATCAAATTGTCTTTCCAAGAGCACGTCCATCTTTTTTTTTCTTTGCAATATTCCAGCATCTTTTGGTTGAGGTTATTCAAGAAAAATTCGAGCAAAGTTAGTCCCGGATCGTCTTCCGTATCGTCTCCGCTTCGGTATCGTCGTTACGGTATTTTTAAATATCAAAAGGCACGTATAATCTGTTCTTGCTGCATCGATCATGTCATATTATGTATTAAGTTGTTTTTAAGCATAAAAATGTATGTATGATGTAGAAGTTTGAGCAGAAAAATCTACCGAATGTATTTGGAAGTATTTTTGGAGTTGAAATTTCGTGTTATGATGGTCTTTCGAAAACTGAGATTTTTCTGTACATATTTTGAGAAAACTTTCAACAACTAAAACGTAGATCTTTTCGATACGTTCGATTTGATATAAAATTCAAGTATTTGGATTAAAAACGAGTGAGTTATGGTGTTTTTAGTATGACTGCTCAAATTAGATCCGAAAATTCCTGTTTTGATGTTATTTCGAAAACTGCAATTTTTCGGTACATATTTTGAGAAAACTTTCAACTACAAAAACGTAGATCTTTTTGATACGTTCGATTTGATATAAAATTCGAGTTATTTGGATTACAAACGAGTGAGTTATGATGTTTTTCGTATGACTGCTCAAATCGTGTTTCAAGAAAGTTATGAATTTTAATGTGTTCTTGAAGTTTTTATGTTGCAGGCTTTGTTGGGGATCGATGGGTGATCGTTGCTGCATATAAGAAAGTTAGTAATGATGTTTAGAGTATTTTTGAGGTTTCGATTCATGTCGTTAAAAGCTTGAATTATTAAGAAGTCGTAAGAAATAAACTTTAATATAAATGACAGTATTTTTGGGTCGTATAAATTGTAGGGTGATTATAAAAGTTTAGTTCATTGTTATGGATGTCCTAGAATGGTCTCATAGTGTGGAATCTTGATGCATTATGTGTTAATTGGGAGAATAGACATGTCATAAAATTTTCATCAAATAATTCGTTGGGCAGACGGACACGGACCCGGAGACGGAGGTTAGCACGGGGTTCGTGCCTTCTCATTTCTTCGACACATATTTAAACGCACAGACACGGACCCGTACACGGACCTAGGGACGGGGTCCGTGCTCCTTCTTTTACATGACACATATGAGGCAGTACCTACACAGACCCGGGGCCTGACCTGGGTACGGGGTCCGTGTAGCTTCAGTTTTTGAGATAAATATTTTATCACTTAAGGTTTGGTTTGAGGTGTTATGGTATGATTTAACATTAATGTTTTACAAGGTCAAGTGGTGAGAAATTATAGAATGTTCTAAGAAATTATTTAGCTTGAGATTAAGCATGACTTTTACGTTTAAGTTGTACACGTTAAGCTTATGAATTCATGTTAGTATGTTGCAGCAACGACACGATTGACATCCAACGAATCCCTCAGCGCTAAGTAAGTATGTATGACGTGCAAAGAAAATATTTGAAGTTTTTGAGGTATGCTAAATGTCTTGTGACAAAAAATAAATGGGTTTGGAAGTCGGTGAACGTGGCCGAGGACCTCTCCACCCCGTTAAATTATGAACGGGTTTGAAGTTAGGATTGGAAAGCGTTAAATTATGAACGGGGACCAATCCGCCCGTTAAATTATGAACGGGTTAGATCGTGGTTGTGAAGCGTTAAATTATGAACGTGGATCAACTGGCCTGTTAAATTATGAACATGGATCTCATGTATGTGGCAGTGGATACGTCCCTGTCAGCCCAGTACTGTGGTTTGTCTGATCAGATATTTATTATGTTAAGGGTCACTTGCTTTGAAACATCCTCTACGAAAATGATGAAGTTACGTATGTTCAATTATGTTCAAGTATGCAGTATGTTTATGAAAGTTTATGATGATGGCACGTCAGAGTATGTATGTACGTATGTTCAAAGTCATTATGCAAAATTCAAAGTTATTATGCAAAGTTCAAGCTATTATTCAAGTTCAAGTTTCAAAGTATGTATGTTCAAGTTTTAAGGTTATTATGAAAGTTTTAAATTTATTATGCAAGTTTCAAGTTTATTATGCAAGTTCAAGTTTGAAGTTATGTATGTTCTATTTTTAAGTTGCATGCGATTTTATTATGTAGTACTCGTTATTCCAGTTTATACGTGTTGAGTCTTTAGACTCACTAGACTTGATCGATGCAGGTGAGTATGTTGATGAGGAGACAGGAGGTGGCGACCAAGGGGCAGGCTTGGACTGAGCGGAAGGCTAAACCCGAGGACCACTATGTTTATGTTTTATGAAAACTTTAAAATATTATGTTTTTATGTTGGTTGTGAGATAATTTGGAATAAGTACTTTGTTGGAAAATTTGAGTATGGGATGTTGATTTTAAATATTATTATGTTGAATGATAAGTAACGACTGTATGAATTTTATGTTTAAGAAAATTTTTAATTTTTCCGCAAATTTTGAAGTAGTAAATGTACGGTACGTTACAGTAAATGTACGGTACGTTACAGTCATACCATGCAGCTATGGCTACCAATATTCTTAAAAACTTAAACATTGCAACTGGAGAAAAGGTTTCCTCAAAGTCAACTCCTTGTCTTTGAGTATATACTTTTGCCACCAATCGCGCCTTGAAGGTCAATACCTTACCATCCGCCCCAAGTTTTCTCTTGTAAATCCATTTACACCCTATGGGAACAGTTCCTTCAGGTGGATTCACAAGATTCCATACTTGGTTCGAATGCATGGAATTCATCTCAGATTCCATTGCTTCAAGCCACTTGGATGAATCAGCATCAGATAACGCCTCCTTGAAGGTTAATGGATCACATCCATGGTTAGGCTCATCATGGCCCTCTTCAAGAAGCAGACCACACCTCATAGGTGGTCTCGAGACTCTCTCGGATCTTCTAGGAGCTTGTATCTCCTCTCTTGGCTCTTCGGGTGTGGGTTCTTCAATTGTGGGTGTCTCTTGAACCTCTTCTAGTTCTATCATCTCCCCTTTTCTATCTAATAAAAATTTCTTTTCCAAAAAGGTTGCATTCCTAGAAACAAACACCTTTGTTTCTTGAGGATGATAGAAATAGTATCCAACTGAATTTCTTAGATATCCCACAAAGTAACATAAAATGGATTGACTATATAATTTATCTGAAGCAGGGCATCCCCATATTCTAAGATAAGAATATTTGGGAGGCTTACCCATCAATATCTCATATGGTGTCTTATCAACTGCCTTTGAATGGACATTGTTCAACAACGGTGCCGCTGTCTCAAGTGCATATCCCCAAAAGGATGGCGGCAACTCTGTGAACCCCATCATAGACCGAACCATGTTCATCAAAGTCCGGTTAAGACATTCCAAAACACCATTCAACTGCAGTGTAACAGGCGGAGTCCATTGGAGAGAATCTCATTCTCCCTAAGTTACTCTTGGAACTCGTCACTCAAGTAATCATCACCTCGATCCGATCGAAGTGACTTGATGCTTCGTCCCAATTGTTTCTCTACTTCACTTCTGAATTCTTTGAACATTTCAAAGGCTTCAGATTTGTATTTCATCAAATACACATACTCATACCTCGAAAAGTCATAGGTAAAGGTGATGAAGTAGGCATGTCCATGCTTAGTGGTGATGCTAAGCGGACCGCACACATCGGTATGGATCAAATCCAATAACCATTTGGCTCGCTCCACAGGATTCACAAATCGTGAGAGAATTAATATCAGACATATCAAACATGCCAACTCCCACTAGCTTGTTCATTCTTCTTAGGGAAATATGTCCTAATCGAGCATGCTATAATTGTGCCGAATTTAGATTATCTTGTTTTCGCTTGTTTGTTGTTGTTATTGCTTGGACATTGTTTAGTAGAATATCTTTCAATTTTAAGTTACAGAGATCGTTTTCAAGTTCTCCAATACCAATTAAACATTCATTCTTGTAAATGTTGCAAACACCTTTGCTAAATAAACAAGAATGTCCATATTTATCAAGCTTAGAAAGGGAAACAATGTTTTTAACCAAATCAGGTACAAACAAAACATCTCTTAAAATTAATTTAAAATCATTGTTCAAAAGCAAGTAAACATCTCCAATAGCCTTGGCAGCAACTCTTGCTCCATTGCCCATCCTCAAGAAGGTCTCACCTTCCCTTAGTCTCATACTTCTTCCCATCACCTGCAAATCATTACAGAGATGTTAGCCACAGCCAGTATCCAATACCCAAGAAGTAGAGTTAATTGAAATGTTTACTTCGATATAGAACATACCGTTTCCAGAACCCTTTTGGGCAATATATTCTCTGCAGGTATACCTCCAATGTCCAGGCTTCTTGCAGTGATGACATACATCAGCAGTCTTGTCAGCCTTAACTGATGTGGCTGCCACAACAGGATTTTGAGCTTGCCTCTTCAAAGGCACATTCTTCTTGGGATGTTGGAAAGAACGCTTTTTTCCCTTCCCAGGTGGGCCAGTCTTCGTACCAGATGAAGAACCCACATAACGAACCGACTTCTCTTTCTTGATAGTGGACTCAAAGGTAACAAGCGTATTCACCAACTCCTCAAGGGTAGGCTCCAGCTTGTTCATGTTGAAATTCACCACAAAAGGATCAAATTAGATAGGCAGCGACAAGAGCAACACGTCAGTGGTCAACTCCAAAGGCAATGTAAGATCCATGCCAACGAGCTTGTCCACAAGCCCAATCATCTTAACCGAGGCCCCATCTCGCATGCATAAAGTGATCAGCTCCTTGACGGTAGCATGCCAAAGAGGTCGAGTCTGCTAACCAAAGAGCTCCTTGAGATGCAAATGAATGTCAGCAGCACTCTTTGCATCCTCAAAACGTCTCTGCAGCTCATAATTCATAGAAGCCTGCATATAACACTTTGTTCGCAAGTCATGGTCACACAAATCCTCGTAATTCTGCAATTCCTCAGGATTGGAGCTAGTCGGAGCCTCAACAAGGGGCGACTCAGTAAGTGTATATGCTATCATTTCCGAATTCAAGACGATTTTCAGATTTCTTAGCCAATTGAGGTAATTAGGTCCAGTTAAAACGTGTTTGTTGAGTATTGCAGATAACGGATTGCGAATCGAAGACATTGTCAAAATTTGTACTGAAAGGTAAAACAGATAAATGTTAATGATTATTTTAAAATATTTAGTAAGATATAAAGTATGAGCTTTTACTTCATAAATTTTCGCTCCCACTGTTTTGACATATTTCACTACCCTCTAGTGAAAACGGGAAACTCATTTCCTCAGTAGGTACGTAAGGTCCAATTAGCAAATTATGATCCCGAATAATATCAGTCAATCATAATTTCTAAAATGTAGTTTTCAATTGCATCTCCATGCAACTATTTACGTAAACTTTTGTCTCACATTTGATTAGGACCCAATAATATGATGTCGTTCATCTTTACATGTCAAGCCTTACCCATCGATATTGAACCTTAATGGACGATCGCCATGAGTTCCCTCAATAATATGAGCAGAAATCATGGGAGTTCTACGTAGTTCACATCACCATGTCAATGGATGTCACAGCTTTCCGGTGTCCAGGGCTCCCCCAATAATATGAGCCGAGCCCCGAGCACGGGTAGCGTTCATCATGCACTCATTGTCGATGGAAGACATGAAAATTATAAACACATTTATAATTCCCCTTTTCGGGCTTGATATTAATTTTGAATCTTATTCAAAATGAGGGTTTTTTAATTTTGAAATGTCTCATCATTAATTTTGTTTAAAAGCTCGTCATGTTTGATCGTATGTTTGCCGGATTCATACAACTTTGTTATTATCATAATAATAACGCACATACTCATTATTTATAATATATCATGCATATATTATAAACAGTAAACTAAACAAGGATGATCAATCGCCTCAATAACGAATGGCCTGTGTGAGCCAAACACGGGCCTAGGTCCAATCCTAGGGAATGCATGGGATGCAAATGCACAATTACATAAGCTTCCAATATTTACATGTCTTCAATCTTCATAATCATCAAGGCCCACCATATTCTAATCTTGATCTTCCACTATACTAATATTTACAAATAAATATCAATGGCAAATAGGGATACATCTCATGGGATGGGAACGGACTATAAACCAAGCCCACTTATAAATTGATAATTATTACAATTATTCAACACAAAATATCCTAGCATACACCTAGCAAATTGGGCTTGGGCTTTTGATCATCCTTCATGGATAATATCACATATCATACACCATCAATTAATTTCACAATAATTAATTGATCCAATATTATATATCTTGATCCAATCACTAACCACCACGATTATAAACTAAATCAACAAAGTAAACAAACTTATTTGCCTCCTTTCTAATTAATTTATTTATAACTGAATTTTTTTTAAATCACAATTTACTATAAATAATTAAAGTCCAACTTCAATTATTTATTTTATGAGAAAATATATACAAATTTGTGTATTTAAACTTAAGGGCCCAATAAAACATTTTTCACCAAAAATATTTTGGCTCATTTAAATTTCACAAATTATGTTAGCCATCTAATGGCCCAACAACTCAAGGTCCATAACACTTTGATATTCCAAAACACTTTTGGAAACCCTAGTCGTCATAGCCGTTGTCGGAGCTCCGTCCCCGGATTCGGACAAACATGCTAATTTTTTTTTAATTTTAAAAATGGGGGTTTTGGGCATCCCCATGCCTGAAACGGGCAGCCCCTCGGCCGAAATGGGCAGTAACATGGGGCCGAAAATAGCCCCTATTTTAGCCTTCGATTTGTTGCAACGCTTATCTCATGTGGTTATAAATTGACCTCAATATAATATCATGTATTTGCTTACACAAAATAGTAATCATAGCTCATGATACCACTTGAAAGGGGATCGGTTACAGTGCCCGGAAGCGCAACGGAATTTTCAAAAAATCATATTTTTCAAGCAAGAAAACCGAGCACCCCTTATTATGTGTAGCAAATAACAAAAACACAAAGATGACATTCATAGTGTGTTTAGTAATTTTACCTATCAATCACAAAGGATTGATGATGGCTCCAACTAAGTTGTTAAACAACTTAGCTCTTGAATGGTTGACCCAATATACAAGCTTCCTATGAGCACTCCTTGCTCAAAAATCAAGCCCACCACCAACAAGGAAGATCCCCTCTAATTTTTCACTAGAAAAATTAGAGGATTTTTCTTCGAGAAGGTTGTGCTATCCTCAACAATTGAAGAAGAAAAATTAGGAGAGAAGTGAAAGTGGAAATTTCGGCCATCTCATGGAGGAGAGAAGGGAGGATATTTTCTTGGTTGCGTAAAAAGTCAAAAGTGTTGCATGAGCATGCCTTGCATTGTTTGTTGAAAAAGATGCCTCCAACCCTTCACCTCCCAAGCATGCAATTTTATTTGGGCTTGTAACAATTACAAAGTCCATGGACTTTAATTTAAATGTCTCAAACAAATTTGAGAATAATTAAACTTTACTTGAATTTACTCAAGCCCACTAGTTGAATAATTATTTCTAATTGGGCTCTACAAGGCCCAATGCTATTTAATTAATTCAACACTTGAATTAATTTAATTATTTAGACTCTACTAGGTCCACTAGTGTTTAATAAATTTAACACTTGAATTAATTTAATTTAATCCATAACAATGTTTATGAAAATCACAATTGTCAAATACATTATTCACTTGGCCAACTTTTAATTTAGGAACACTTCCACAAATTAAAAGTTACATTCCCCTTATAGAAGTCAAACTTCAATTTTTTTTCTTGTGCTTATAAACTCCTTTATAAGCCGTTCAGCACATTGAACTATTTTTCTTCTCAACGGGATCTAGAAAGTTAGCACTTGTGTGGTCCTCAATGGTTCATTGATACAACTAACAGTGTGTTCACATCTCAATGTGATTCGGGACTAAACATGTCCTTATATGAGCATACCCCAAATGCTTCATTCTTACTTATCAGCTACTTAATAATAAGAACGTCAGAACTCAAGTCTGATAGTACCTAATCAATCATGTTAAACGCCTAGCAGCATCTCTTACATGATTCCCTAGGTATCAAATGATAGTGCCTGCAAGAACCATTCTATTATGGTTAGCGTACAGTACGGTCCCTTCATATTATATATCCCGACCAATTCGACAACTATTGGTATATCGAGAGCTGTCAAAGAATCGATACTATGTGTCATGTCGTAGATGCATCGATGTTGTAATATAAGAAATCCCTTTCTTAATTACCATCAACACTCTGATCAGAGATTTCAAACAACATACACCTGAGATCACATAGGATATCCATACCCGAAGATAAGCGGTGAATCCCCGACTACAATGCATAGACTCCTATATGTTTTGACAGAACACCCAACTTTGCAACCTGATGACCCCATATGAGTCGGTAAACAAGTCAAAGTGCAATGCTAGCATATAGAGTCACAAGGTTGTCCCGGGTCATAAGGACTAATGGTGTACAACCATAAACTAGGACGTTTCCACTCGATAAGTGAGAATCACTTGAAAAGTCCTTTATGGAGGGTTGTTCAGTGCACTCAACGAGGAGCACCTATCTTCATGCTCGGACATCACAATGTCCCCTACCAATGAAACATGGTACTCACATCGCAGATTCTAGTATCAAACTCAAGCGGCCTTTATCCTTCTTAATAGTGACCAAATCGACTAGGAACTACTTAGAATATACAGTATTCCAAATATGAGTTTCATGGTACTCATCATATGAGCATCTCATATTCTTTCTACTATTTGTATATTCGAGGACTTTATCTATGCAACAAGCATGGGTATACAGATAAAGATGTGTCAAAACAATAATTTCAAATATTATTAAAATAAAGTTTTTTTATACATAGAGTTTAAACATGAACCCTCGGCCAACACTTGGCTCGACGGGCACCTACTCTAACAGTATGATGGGCGTACTGACCCAAAAGAACACTTGGAAAGATTTGAGAATGCAGCTTTGTTACATCAGTACTCGGATGGAGTTAGGTGCAAGGTGTTCCTGGGCACATTGGTGAGATCAGCCCAGTAATGGTTTAACACCTTGCACCGATTTTCTAGCAACAAAAGGCACCAGAAAAATTATCCGAGCTTGTTCGTGATGAAGCAGCAATAAGCTGAAACATTGCGAGAATTTATCCGGCGTTTCAACGATGCAGCGCTGAAGATACCAGATGCTTCTCCTGACATCATGATAAGTGCCTTTACCCAAGGACTGAGAGGAGGGGAATTCTTTAAATCACTGGTTAAGAAACCTCCGTTGAGCTATGATGATATTTTATCATGGGCAGAAAAGTACGTGAATATGGAGGATGCACAACGGCACAAGGGAATGGAGCAACGACATGAGGGAAGTATAGTTGAGGGAGCGGAAAAAAGGAGGTAGGAAGAGAGGTGCGGGCGAGGGGGAGGAGGATAAAGCTAGGGGCAGAGGACAATTCTCATCCCATGTTCCTATGAATAGGAATAATGACAAGGTGATGGAGCCCGAGGGGAGGTGGGAGAAGTCGCAAAGGGTTGAGACCAATGCTAGATTGCCTCCGTGGGACAGACAAGAAGAATCCTCATCCGGGAGTCGACCGAGGTCTCGCCCGTCCCCTAGGCGTGGTCGAAGCTCTCCATGGATAAATCAAAGGGTCGGGGAGCAGAGAGAGGAAGGTCGAGGTCAAGATGTCCCTCAAGAGCCCGTCGAACTGAGGAGGAGAATGAATGAGGATAACCACCCTACGAGATGAATGATTCATATGATCTCGGGGGTTGCTACTGATGGAGACTCTGGGCGAGCTCGGAAAGCACATGGGAGAAGGTTGGAGAACTATGAGATATCTATGGGTGCAGACTTACCACAAGACCTCGTCGTCAGCTTTGGGCCGGAAGACCTCCGAGGCGTTGTGACTCCACATAACGATGCATTGGTGGTGACGGCCACCATTGCCAATTATGATGTGGCGAGTATATCTATTGATAATGAAAGCTCCGTAAACGTATTTTTCAAGAGCACGTTTAATCAAATGAAGGTAGAAGGATTTGAGTTTGAGCCGGTCTTTACACCCACTGTATGGATTTGCAGGACACGCCATCCTGCCCTTGGGTCAAATTTTTCTCCCCCTATCCTTGTGGATTGATCCTCTACAGGTAACAAAAATGATAGCCTTCACCGTGGTGGATACCCCTTCAATGTATAATGGAATTCTAGGATGACAAGCCCTGAATGATTCAGAGCCACAGCTTCCACTTATTATCAGAAGCTTAAGTTTCATGTGGGAAAAGGAGTTGGAGTCTTGTGCGGGGATCAAAAAGTCACTGCGTCGGTGTTATAAAGAGGTAGTGAGGGAAGAGGGAAAAAGAGCGCGTGTGAAGCTTAACATGATTAGGAAAGGAAGAAGTGGGTGACTTGGTCCGGATGAAGGCACAAGAAGAGCAGAGGAGAAAGTTGGACTCAAAATGGGAGGGTCTTTTCAGAGTGATCAATAAATTTAATTCTGGAGCTTATTACTTGGAGAATACTCAAGGCAAGACTTTAAAGAGGTCCTATAATACTTGCCACCTTAGGAAATATCATTCGTGATTTTATCGTTGGTATTTCTTTTTTTGATTTGTCATATGTAATCAGTTAAAATTCAATAAAGCCATTTTCTTCTATTCAGTTAATGGATGTTGTTGTATTATGAGTGTGATATAAATTAAATTTTACCTACTTGGGCATCGCCTAGTAGAGGAGCAGACTAGATGAGAAAAATTAAATTTTTCTACTACGACATCACCTAGGAGAGGAGCAGATTGCCGGAGAAAAATTAAATTCTCCTACTAAAGCATCGCCTAGTAGAGGAGCAGAAGTGAGGAGATTGAAATTAAATTTTCCTGCTAAAGCATCAGCCTAGCAGAGGAGCAGAGTTGGGGAGGAGAAAAATTAAATTTTCCTACTAAGGCATCGCCTAGTAGAGAAGCAGAGGTGAGAAGATTGAAATTAAATTTTTTCTACTAAGGCATCGCCTAGTAAACGAGCAGAGGTGAGGAGATTGATATTAACTTTACCTACTAAGATATCGCCTAGTAGAGGAGCAGAGGTGAGGATATTGAGATTAAATTTTTATACTAAGGCATCACTCAGTAGAGGAAGCAGAGGTGAGGAGATTGAAATTAAAATTTTCTACTAAGACATCGCTTAGTAGAGGAGCAGAGGTGAGGAGATTGAGATTAAATTTTCCTACTAAGGCATCGGCCAGTAGAGGAGTAGAGGTGATGAGATTGATATTAAATTTTACCTAATTGGGCTGAGCCTCGTAGAGAGGAGCAGAGGTGAGGAGATTGAGATTAAATTTTACCTACTTCGGTTGAACTTAGTAGAAGGAAAAGAGGTGGAGAGTTGAAAATTAAATTTTACCTACTGGTTTTTAACTTAGTAGAGGACTTTGAAGATGGGAGCGATGAGGGCATACTGTGTTAGAAAATTTTCATAATTATTTATTTTGTCGTGGGGGCTTGGGGACAACGCCCCAAAAGCTCTTCAGAATCCACACAATCATTCGTAGGGGGCGGAGGTCAAGAATGGAATGGCGAGCATGGAGCGATTGGGCGAGCACTCAAGGAAGGGCGAGGGGCGGCTGCTGGGCGCGGGCTGCTAGGCGAAGATGGGCGAGGATGGCAAGGGTCTGAAGGCGCGGCGAGCACTCGAAGGGCGAATGGCGAGGGATGTTGCGAGGTTGCTGGCGATGCTAGAGAGAGGAGAATAAGCAATGATGGGCGGGACTTGCATGCAGACGAAGGCTGTGTGAAGGCGAGGCAGGGAGCTGTTTAAGGGGACGACCACGGGATTGGCGAGGCGGCTCTGTGAGGCTGTCGAGACGTGCGCGCAGTTAAGGGGAGATGTGGGCAAGGGGATGTTGACGTTGCATGGGGCGAGCCGTGGGAGGAAGCTATGGGCGAGAGTGTGCATAGGCGAGCGCTCTGGGGTGCGAGGTGCGGTGCTGCTGGGAGAGGATGGGAGAGAGCTGCGCAGGGCGAGTGCTCGAGCAAAGGACGAGGGGACTATGTGCGAAGCGGTTGTACGAGGAAGGTGGAAGGCCTGCAGAGAGGCTGAACGTGGGAGAGGAAGGCGAGGGCGAGGAGACAGGCTCGGGTGGTGACTGGCCGGGCAAGGCGAGATGCAGGCGAGGGCTTGGGCGGTGACGGGCGTGGGCGAGGAGGCTAGGGCTTTTGAGAGGCGAAGGGAGATCGTGGCGAGGATGGTGAGGGGCTGCGTAAGGTGGAGCTGCGTGAGGGTGGAGGCGGGCGAGAGAATGTTGGGCGAGGGCTCGAGGAGGGCGAGCGGGGCTGTGAGGCGATGGGCGGACGGAGCGAGGGGCGAGAAGGGAGGTTTTGGGTGAGAATACGTGCTAGAGGGCCGGCACTGGAGAGGGTTGGCGAGGGCTGTGACTGTCGGGGACGGGCGAGTGTGCTAGGCGTGGGTGTAGCAAGGAAGAGGTATTGAGGAGAAGAGTTGGGAAGGAGAAAAATTAAATTTTACCTACCTGAGCTGCGTCTAGTAGAGTGGAAGAGGATAAAATTTAAATTTTACCTACTCGAGCTTCTCTAGTAGATGAGAAGAGTTGGGAAGGTGATTTAATTTATTTCCAATTTTTTGGAGACTAATGAGCGGCAGGAGAAGAATACACAACTCACATGTTGTAAGCCGAAAACCATGCAAGTAATCGAACTTCGAACTTGCGATTCGGTTCGACATGAGAGGAGGAGACTGGTGATATCCTAGGGATGAGCCCATCCAAATCGATCCCACACCGGATCATGGGCCTCGGCCCATCCCTAGCCAAGGTAGAAGGCCCATGACAGACCTGAGTATTCTCCTATAAATACCATGTTTGAGTGTCCAACTCATTCATATTCACTATATTATTTTTAAGCAGCACCCTTAGCTACTCTCCATTTATATCCTCAGTCTCTGACTTGAGCGTCGGAGGGGCTATGTCGGGACACCCTCCTGGCCCTCTTCTAACAGTTTTTGAAACGGCTGCTACTCGTTTTCTTAAGAAGTACTAGAAATTTTTTTTATTTTTTTTACTATTGAATCGGCCGAACCCTTTAGCAAATATATAAAATATTTTTGTACCATTTTTAAAATAAAACAACCAACTAGTATTTGAAAATCAAAAAAAATAGTCAAAACATGAAATCGTCGAACGCTTGAAATTCCTAAAATAGCAAAGTCGCTATCAACTAACAACCTCTTAAAAACTTCTCAAAAAGCATAACTAAATAGTCGTAAAATCTTTTAACAAAAGTCTTAAACATAAATCATAAGTGCGGAAAAATATAGAAGCGCTGGTTCTCGGGTTATGTACCCCGTCAGTCCAGCAAGGTCAACCATCAAGACCTCCAACATCATAATTATCAACGTCACCTGCATCCATCACACCTAGTGAGTCTAAAGACTCAACACCCAATAATCTTGATGACAACATAATACGTATACAGATCACATGCAACAGTGAAAAATACTTGTACTTGAAATAACATTTTCATAATAATGCATAAACTTTAAACATAAACATTTTCATAAGCATCTTCATATCAACATGTTCATATTCATATTCATCATAAACATTTCCATATTCATATTCGTGTTTATTGAATTCAGATCGTGATTGTGACTCGTATTTGTATTCGTATTGGGCGATGGATCCATCTATACAAAACCACAGTACTGGACGGCAGGGACATCAGCGACACTCTCACCCGTCAAGTGAGCCTTGGCCAACGTATTAACATATTAACGTATCCGTATCCATGGAAACACGATCGGCGGGCTTCCACTGGGACCATAAGCCTCACAATATCTCCAACATATCATCGTATTAGTCACAATCTCTTCACGTCCTTCAACATTTCGTATTTTCATCACTTAATAAAAACATGCATAAAATATCGTTTTTCTTTTAAACCAAGCATGCGACGCATCTTTTAAAGGTCAATATTAAATCATAAAAATCCATAAACATTTTAAAAATCATAATTTAACATATAAAAATTTATAAACATTTAAAACAATCATATTAGCATATAAAACAGCATTCAGGACACTGCCATGACGTTTTCTAATTTTCGAGTGTAAAATTACTGTTTTACCCCTAGACGTAAAATTTCACGTTTGTGACTTTTTCTTAATTTCATTAACTCTAACATGTTCCAAATAATTATTTAAGCCTAAATTGAAATTCACATAATTTTATTTAGCTTAAATACTAGGTTTTTAATTAATTTCATTTTTAAGGCGTTTTAATCACGAAAAATTTCAAACTTTAATATAAAATTCATAAATTCAAAACTTAGACTTTTTATATTATTTTATCCCTTGTGAACCACGACTCGACCCCCATGAGCCATGTTTCGATTTATTTCTCAAAGAACAAAACCCTAACCTTCGAATGAAGCCATCCTCGAGCCTTCTTGTTATTTTCTCGAGCCAAGCTCGAGCCATCATGAGCCGACCTCAAGCCAGACCACCTAGGAACCTATTGGACTTGTGTTGACCCAAAGGACTTGACCCTAGCCCCAAAACCGAACCACCAAGACCAACACATGAGTTGGCCGAGACTCCCTTAGACATAGGACTCTTCCATCGCGCCTAGGACCTAGCCAACCGAGCCAGCCCTCGAACCAGCCCCTCAAGCACCCTCCTAGGACCCTAACCCCTTGACCTAGCCCAGCCCGAGCTACCTGGCCGAGCCCCTGAGCCCATGCGCGCTGCTACACCAAACGCGCACAACATGGCTTTCTCGGGTGGGAGTCATAGCTTTCTAGGACACTTCCCCAGCCCTCTTAACTCGAGTCCTAGCATGGATAGGACCCTACCATGAACCCTTCATGGAACCTAGCCAAGCCCTGGTCCCAACCAAAGCCAAGCCAAGCACCCATGTCCACAACCGAGCCCCTATGATCTCTTATGACAGAAAGTGGTTCCAACTTGGTTCGGTTCTTGTTTGCAGTGCTTGTGTGCGTGTTCTAGGACTCTAACACGTGTGTAAAACACCCTTGATCAACACCCTAACCATGGCAGCCCCTTGACAACATAGAAACATGTTTTTGGAATCGAAAATCACAAGTTTAGAACATGTATGCATATAGTTACGAAAATAACAACTTATGTGTCCATATTTTCCTTCAAAATATGCTAAGATAATTACTATGATGTGATAGATGTTTGAAGGGAAGAATATGGTGTGTCTTTGCGTGTTTCACGCACGATTATTCGTTGACGATTGCGAAGAACGGTGACGAACGACCTTGGCTTGATCTCCCTTGCAACTTTCGAATTTTCCCTTGATGAATATTAGGTGTGTGCCGCGTAGAATTGTTTGAGGAGAGAGTTTGTATGGAATTGGGGGCGTGGGGTTGTAGGGTTTAATGGGGAGGGTTTGTGTAACGCCCCGAAAATTCGAAGGTCCACACGAACCACATGCATGCAATTATTAAATTTTTTTGTATTTTAATTAATTGTTTTAATTGCATAAATTAATTATGTTGTGGATTTTGACATGTTTAAAATTTATGTTGTGCATTTTGACATGTTTAAAATATATTTTCTACATGGTTGCATTAAAATGTATTTTTAAAGGTTATTCGAGTTGCGATCGAGGAACGGAGACCGAGTGCTAAAAAATAGAAAATGTTTTTATTGTTTTTAATTATTTAAATTATGGGTGATGCTTTTTCTTATTTTTGAAAATATGGGGTTTTGAGGTGATTTTATATGCTAGGACATAATTTTTATCGGTGTTGGATTTTTAACAAAAATATGAACGTTTTGGCAACCCGGCTAATAATTTCACAAACTAATTTAAGCAAAATTATTTTAAATATTTTAATTAAACACTAATGGACAATATGGGCCTAATTAACATGGTTAGTGGACCTAAGCTAGTACTTAGTGTTTGGTTAGTATTTATTTAATATATAAAGTGCAATTCACCCTACATATTGAAACAAAAACTCACGCCTCCACTACCCAAAGCTCCACAATTCTTCCCCCACCAGCAACACGGCACACACATCACAATCAAAAAGGAAAAGCTTTGGTCTTTTGAAGAAAAATTCAGCCTAGGCAGGGACGGATCCAGGAATAAAAGTTGGGGGGCTTGAAGTCAATATGATAAGTTATATATTATTAAAAAAAATTACATTATATCGTTCAACGAAGTTGTGCCCTGCGAGATTTTAAAACATAAAATTCATCAATAATAGAATTTACATCAATATGTTTAGCTAAATCTCTTTCAATATAGAGTGTCAAACAATCGGCAAGAAAGTCATCCTCCATTTTATTGCGAAGTGCCGTCTTCACATGCTTCATTGCTGAAAAAGCCCGCTCAGTAGTGGCAAGTAGACACAGGTAATGTCAAAACAAGATGAATCAGTCTAGTCAACATAACATAAACACTTGACCGTCCACTCTCGGTCAATTGCTGACACAACTCAACAAGTGTAGAAACCTTTAAATTCTGCATCACATCAAGTTTATAATGTATCAATTCATACTCCAAAGCAACAATTTCTTGATCTGTGAAATCTCCAGGATAAAACTTCTTCGCAAGCTTGCAAATATCATCACTGTTAAATGAGTCAAATGAATTTTTAGGATCTAAAGCTGTACTAAGAGAAAGAAGTTCCACCGATGACTCATTGAACCGAGTGTTATTAGCGACTGTTTGAATAAACCGTCACTAGTAGCGACGGTGTAATTAAAACCGTCGCCGATCCACATCGGCGACGGTAGTAAAACCGTCGCAAATATTAGCGACGGTTTTTGAAAAACCGTCGCTAAATTATTAAAAAAGTGTGCTGGGCTACAGCCCAGGAATACATCCGTCTCTGAGCCTAGGTGTCTACGTCGCCGTTCTTCGCATCTTCGCTTCGTTTTCGTGCGTAAAATACGCAAAGACACGCCTTAATCTTCCTTTTTCTCATCTATCACACTATATTATATGTTTGATGCATGTTTGCATGAAAAATATGAAACACTACTTCGTATTTTCGTTTTTATGGCTTATTATGCATAAAACTAGAGTTTTCCTTTTTTAAAACTCTTCATAATGATGCACAAAGGGGCTGTCATGGTGGGGTACTTGAAGGGATGTTTTTTCACATGTTAAAGGGTCCCTAGGTGTATGTTCAAGGGCTGAAAAAAATAGGGAAGGAATAAAAACGAAAATAGACTCCTTAAGGGAAAGGACTCTTCGACTAGGAGTCTTTGAGGGTCACGGCTGCTAGCTGCGGTTAGGGAGGGTCCAGTAGACTTAAGTGGACTGCATGATGTTCCTAAGATGGTGGCAAGAGGGTGGCTCGAAGGGCAAGGTAGATGTGCATGCGTTTGGACGGGTTTGGGGGAAACGGGTGCATGCTTAGTTGATGGGTTGAGGGGCTGAGGTTCTAGGTCTTTTAGGTCCTGTCCAGCAGCATGTTAGGGGTTCAGTCAAGGTCCTAGGAAGGGCTCATAGGGGCTGGTCGAGTCGCTTGAGGGCTAGGATCGAAAATTACAAGGCTAGGGTGGCTAGGGTTTTCAAAGGAATAAGAACAAAATTTCAGTAGGTATCCTAGGCTGTTCATGGGTTCTAATTGGCTTGATTTGGGTTGAATATGGGTTATTTAGGTTTTATTAAGCTTTGGTTCAAGTTTGGTTAAGTTTCGAGTCCATACGAGTCAAAACCGGGTTATATGTCTAAGTTTAAAAACAAATCGAGGAACCTATCGAAAAGCTAAGTGTTAATCCTAAGAAATATTTATGGGAGTGTTTTAAGGTATTAGGATAAGTTTGGGACGATTTGAAACGTCGTTGCGAGGTCTAAGGATAAATACGAAAAATTATGCGTCTAGGGGTAACACGGTCATTTTACAACAAGAAATTAGTAAACATCATGACAGTGTCCTGAATGCTGTTTTATATGTTAATATGATTATGTTGAATGTATATGAATTTTTATATGTTAAATTATGGTTTTTAAAAGTTCAGGGATTTTTATGGTTTAATTATGGACATTTAAAAAATATGTTGTATGATTGGTTTAAAAGAAAAACGTTATATGCATGTTTAAATTTTTAAAGTGACTGAGGATATGAAACGTTGAAGGAAGTAAAGTAATTGTAACTAATACGATGATATGTTGGAGATATCGTAAGGGTTATGGTCCCAGTGGGAGCCCGACGATCATGTTTCCATAGATAGAAATACGAATACGATGATATGTTAATACGTAAGGCCAAGTCCCAGTGGTGAGACTGTTGCTGGTGTCCCGCCGCCAAGTACTATGGTTACATGTAGATGGATCCATCGCCCAACACGTAGACGTAGATGAACACAAAAGTCACAATTAACGATCTGAATTCAACGAAAGGAAAAAAGGAATATGTATATGTTGATGATGATATGAACATAAATATGAATATGATGAATAAGGATATGTTTATGATGATATGAAAAAGTTTATGGAAATGTTTATGTTTAAAGTTGATGTATCATCAAGAAATGTTTTTATTTAAATTTTATGCATCATGAAAATGTTTACGAAAATGTGACGTTTAAAGTTTATGCATCTTCATGAAAATGATATTTTAAGTACAAGTATTTTTACGGTGCATGTGATATGTATATGTAGTATTTGAGTCTTTAGACTCAATAGGTGTGAGATATGCAGGTGATTATGATAATTATGATAATGAAGGTCTTGATGGTTGATCTGACTAGACTGAAGGTGCACATAACCCGAGGAGCGACGCTAGTTTTCTGCATTAGTTATGATTTATGATTTTAAGTGATGTTAAAGATATTTTTACGACGATTTAATTACGAGTGATTTTTTAGAGGTTATAGTATGTGCTATACTTTTCAAATAATGTTTTTAGGTTTGGTAAAATAGTTGGTTGTTTTACTTTAAATGGTTCCAAAATATTTTATGCATGTGATTATGCATCTCGGCCGATTTAGTGAGGTTTGGAAAAAAAAAATTTAGTACGTTTTAAGAAAACGAATAGCAGACGTTTCAGTTTGTATATTATATACTTTAATTAATCACTAAACAAGCTTAGGCCCATTAGTAGAGTTTAATTAGGCTCATTAGTGTTTAATTAAAATATTAAAAATTATTTTGTTTAATAAAGTTTGTGAATCTATTAGCCGGGTTGTCAAAACGTTCGTATTTTTGTTGAAAAACCAACACCGATAAAATTTACGTCCCGACGTATAAAATAACCTCAAAACTCTTATTTTTCAAAAATATGAAAAAGCAACAATCATATTTTAAGTAGTTAAAATTAATTATTTAATAAAATATTTTTCCATTTTTCAGCCATCGGTCTCGGTTCCTCGATCGCAACTCGAATAACCCTTAAAAATACATTTGAAAGCACGTAAGTAGCATAAATTTCTCTCAATAAGATGAAGACGACGAGTTCAAAGCCGCTTCAAAATAAAACCTTTGCTACTCATTGTAAATATTTTTTTATAAAGTGATTTGGAAATAATAAAATAATTTAAATTAATATATAATATATGTTTTATCAAAATATTGTAGTGGAGAATATAAATATTGTTGTGAAAAAGTAAAAATTTATGGTAAAAAGTAAAAATCTCAAACTCTCAAAATTTACCAAACTACACACTTTATAATATTTTTCTCTCTACTCAATTGTGATTTTCTTCACAAATGAGAGATCTATTTATAGGAAATCTTTACAAATAATCCAAAAATAAAATACATCATTACCTACATCATCACACACTAATTTTCAATATTTACAACTCTTATTTTCAACATTCAAATATTCAACATTCAAATATTCAATACACACATTTTAAATATTATTTTCCAATACTCCCCCTTGTGATGATGATCATGATACGATGATGTCTTCATTACGTGTTTTTATACTGCCTCGTTAAAAACCTTACTTGGAAAAACCCATTGGGATAAAAACCATAGTAAGGGAAAAAGAGTGCAGTCACGTAAACTCTCCCTGATGTTGACATGAACAATTCTTCACAAATTTCGTAGATTGCGCATCCCAATATTATATATGTGCTTTCTGAATATTGACGTAGGAAGTGCCTTTGTGAAGAGATCTGATGAGTTTTCACTTGATTGAATGTGACGAACATCAATACATCTATTCTTCTCAAGCTCCTTGGTGAATGCGAAGAACTTAGGAGGAATATGTTTAGTTCTGTCGCTTTTTATGTATCCTTCTTTCATTTGAGCAACACATGCAGCATTATCTTCATATAGTATCACAGGCTTCTCATCAGATGATAATCCGCATGAAATTTGGATATGTTGGGTCATTGATTTTAACCACACACATTCACGACTTGCTTCATGTAGTGCAATAATCTCGGCATGATTTGATGAAGTTGTTACGAGCGTTTGTTTCTGAGAACGCCAAGATATTGCAGTGCCTCCACGAGTAAATACATATCCAGTTTGGGAACGTGCCTTGTGTGGATCAGATAAGTATCCAGCATCAGCATAACCAATTATACTTGGATTAGCATCTTTTGAATACAAAAGTCCCAAGTCTGTCGTTCCTCGTAGATAACGGAATATATGTTTAATTCCGTTCCAGTGTCTCTTTGTTGGATATGTGCTAAATCTTGCCAACAGATTCACGGCAAAAGATATATCAGGCCTTGTACAATTTGTAAGGTACATAAGGGCACCGATGGCACTTAGATATGGTACTTCTGGACCAAGAATATCTTCATCATCTTCACATGGACGGAATGGATCCTTTTCTATGTTTAATGATCTAACAACCATTGGAGTACTTAAAGGATTTGCTTTATCCATATTAAAACGTTTAAGGATCTTTTCTGTATAATTTCTCTGGTGAACAAACATTCCACATTCTTTTTGTTCAATTTGTAAACTCAGACAATACTTGGTTTTTCCAAGATCCTTCATTTCAAATTCTTCCTTCAAGTATGACACAACTTCTTGAATTTCTTTATTCGTTCCAATGATGTTTAAATCATCAACATATACAGCAATAATTATGCATCCTGATGTTGTTTTCTTAATGAAAACACAAGGGCATATTGAATTATTTACATATCCCTTTTTCATCAAGTGATCACTTAGTCGATTATACTACATTCGACCTGATTGCTTTAACCCATATAATGATCTTTGTAATTTCACAGAATAACATTCCCTGGGTTTTGAACTTTGTGCTTCAGGCATCTTAAATCCTTCAGGGATTTTCATATATATATTACTATCAAGTAATCCATATAAGTAAGCTGTAACAACATCCATAAGACGCATTTCTAAATTTTCAGATATCGCCAAGCTAATCAAATACCGAAACGTAATTGCATCCATCACAGGAGAATACGTTTCTTCATAATCAATTCCAGGCCTTTGAGAAAAACCTTGTGCAACAAGTCGAGCTTTATATCTTACTATTTCATTTTTCTCATTTCGCTTTCGAATAAAAACCCATTTGTATCCAACAGGTTTTACACCTTCAGGTGTAAGGACTATAGGTCCAAAAACATTACGTTTATTTAGCGAATTTAATTCAACCTGGATGGCATCTTTCCATTTTATCCAATCCTGCCGATTTTTACATTCACCAAAAGATTTTGGTTCATGATCTTCGTTATCATTTATGATGTCGATTGCCACATTATAAGAAAATATATCATCAATTTCATCTATATTTTTTCGGTTCCATATTTTTCCAGTATTAATATAATTGATAGAGATTTCATGATTCTCGTCAGTTTGTGGTTCTGACATAACATTTTCATCATCATGTGTTTCTTCAGGAACACCATTCTCTATTTTGTGATCATCATGTGTTTCTTCAGAAACGTCATTCTTTATTTTGTGATCATCGTGTTTCTCTATGAATTTTCTTTTTCGAGGATTTTTATCCTTGGAACCGACTGGCCTTCCACGCTTCAGGCGTTTAATGACATCATGAGTATCTTCCATTTGTTTCTTTGGAATTTCAATTCGAGCAGGGGCATTTGCAGCATGTATATATGATTTAGTTACCCCTTTTGTGTCTGCAAATGCATCTGGTATTTGATTTGCTATTCTTTGCAAGTGTACAATTTGTTGTACATCTTTTTCACATTGTTTTGTTCTTGGATCCAGATGTAACAATGATGATACATACCATGTAATTTCCTTTTCGGTATGTTTCTGTTCTCCCCCTAACATTGGGAAGATTTCCTCATTAAAATGACAATCAGCAAAACGTGCTGTGAACACGTCGCCTGTCTGAGATTCAAGATATCGAATGATTGATGGACTATCATAACCGATATAAATTCCAACCTTTCTTTGAGGTCCCATTTTCTTTCGTTACGGTGGTGCAATAGGCAAATACACCATACATCCAAAAATTTTCAGATGAGAAATGTCTGGTTCCTTTACCAAATGCAAGCTGCAATGGGGAGTATTTATGATATGCACTTGGTCTGATGCGAATTAATGAAGCAGCGTGTAAAATTGCATGTCCCCATATAGAAATAGGGAGCTTTGTTTTCATAATCATTGGTCTAGCAATCATTTGCAGACGTTTAATCAATGATTCAGCCAATTCATTCTGTGTATGTACATGAGCAACATGATGCTCAACAATGATTCCCATAGACATACAATAATCATTGAAAGTTTGGGAAGTAAATTCACCAGCATTATCAAGTCTAATTTTCTTGATTGTATAATCGGGAAATTGATTCCTCAATTTTATTATTTGAGCAAGTAATCTTGCAAATGCAACATTTCGAGTTGATAATAAACATACATGTGACCATCTGCTGGAGGCATCAATCAATACCATAAAGTATCTGAATGGTCCACATGGTGGATGGATTGGTCCACAAATATCACCCTGAATACGTTCAAGAAACATTGGTGATTCAGTTTGGATTTTGACTGGTGATGGTCTTATAATAAGTTTTCCAAGAGAACATGCTTTACATTGAAACTTATTATTCTGAAAGATCTTCTGGTCTTTCAGTGGATGACCATGTGTATTTTCTATAATTCTTCGCATCATTGTTGAACCAGGATGTCCCAATCGATCATGCCAATTGGTTAATATCGAAGAATTATCAACTACCATGTTTGATTCAATGAGACTTATATGTGTATAATGCAATCCAGTAGGGAGCATTGGTAGTTTTTCAATCACATATTTCTTTCCTGATTTATATGTGATAAGACACATATATTTCTCATTCCCTTCATTCATTGTTTGAGTATCATACCCATGGGAATATATATCATTAAAACTCAACAAATTTCTTTTCGATTGTGGTGAATACAAAGCATCATTGATCAAAAATTTTGTACCATTAGGTAACAAAAATTGTGCTTTACCACATCCTTTAATCAAGTCTACAGGACCTGATATTGTATTCACCGTTGTTTTTGTTGGTTTTAGTTCCAAGAAATATCTTTAATCTCGGAGGATAGTGTGCGTTGTACCACTATCGGGTATGCAAACTTCAGCTTTGCTCATAGCATTTTCCATATTTGAACTTCAAAAAAAAATATGCAATGAAATAAATTACTTGCAATATATATTTAAATATAACACAAATCATAATTATACAATAAAACATTATTCTATGAATACATGAAAAATAGATTATTGTACATTTATATTCTACCATTATATTGTTCATCTTCAGAGAAATCGTTGAGAAAATCTGCAGCATCAATATTGTTCATTTCTATCCCACCAACATATTGATCATTTCCAGAGAAATCATTCATAAAATCACCAGCATCAAAATGAGTTGAATCACTCAAACGGTCACTGCGTTCAGTGAAGTTGGTCTCCTTTCCTTTCCCCTTTAATGATTCTTTATAAAGTTTACAAAGGTGCTCAGGGGCTCGACAAACTTTGGACCAATGTCCTGGAGTACCACATCTGTAACAAGAACTTTCATATCTTTTTGAGTGCTTCTCATTAACACTTGTATTCTCATGATGCCTTTTCTGTGGATGGTTTGGGACGTTCTTTTGAGATGAGTTATAAAAATAACTATCTCGATTATTTTCAAAACCACGGCCTTGACCACGACCACGGCCAATTCCACGTCCACGTCCACGTCCACGTCCACGACCTCGACCTCGACCAAAACCTTGTCTTTGAATTTGATTTTGGTTTCCAGGTTTAAATTTATTTTTACTTACAGCATTTACTTCTGGAAATGCTGTTGATCCAGTGGGTCGGGACTGATGATTTCTCATTAATAGCTCGTTGTTTTTTTCCGCCACAAGAAGACAGGCGATGAGTTCAGAATATCTCGCGAATCCACGTACTCTATATTGTTGCTGTAGAGTAATATTTGATGCATGAAACGTGGAAAATGTTTTTTCAAGCATCTCAGATTCTGTGACCTCATGTCCACAAAATTTTAATTGCGAGATTATTCTATACATCGCCGAATTGTAATCACTGACTTTTTTAAAGTCTTGGAATCTCAATGTATTTCATTCATCCCGGGCGGTCGGAAGTATAACTTCTCTTATATGTTCGAATCTTTCTTTTAATCCCTTCCACAAAGCCATGGGATTTTTTTCAGTCAGATATTCACATTTCAATCCATCGTCGAGATGTCGACGCAAAAATATCATGGCTCTTGCCTTTTCTTGTGACGTGCATATGCCATTTTCTTTAATGGTCTCGCTTAGACCCAATGACTCAAGATGCATTTCTACATCTAGAGTCCATGGCATATAATTCTTTCCCGTGATGTCGAGCGCAACAAATTCGAGCTTTGTTAAATTTGACATGGTGGTACTAAAAAAAAATTACGATGCATTTTATTAGTTAATAATTATTGCAATACAAAGTAACGGATAAACAACAAGTACAAGTATTTGTAAAAATAAAGAAAACGCACGAGGAGGATATTCTCCGATAAATACAAGACTCGTGAGTATGACAACCAAAATAATTAAAAATATCTTTGAGAAAGTCATCTTCTTTTTTCTTCGAAAAATTTGATGATGAATAATTTTTAGAGAAGAAGAGAAAGTTGGAGTGATGAAATGTGTTTGTGAGATCATATTTATAGGGCAAAAACTAGCCGTTTTTTACCATTTATGACCGTTGGGGTACAAAAAAAATAAAGATATGTATTTGTATAATTTTATGGTAATAATATGATATATATAATATTAGACATGTTTAAATAATTATGTATATCATATCATAATATTATAATGAGTGTCATAATTTATTTTGTTTAAAAACCTTATAGGCTTTTATACTTGTCGTATCCCTTATCGGGAGTGTGGGATGTCGTCTTAACATCCTCCCAGGATTTATAACAAGTTTATGAAAAATTTATTTTTATTATTTCTAATAATAACATTATATTGTATATTAAATAAATATACAATAAATAAATAACAGTAAAATAAATATAATTATTTTTGTTACCTTTTTCTTCTGTTTGGAGCTTGGAAAAGTATGTAGGACTTTTAGAGCTTCGTGCTGATAACGTGTTGTGAAAAAGTAAAAATTTATGGTAAAAAGTAAAAATCTCAAACTCTCAAAATTTACCAAACTACACACTTTATAATATTTTTCTCTCTACTCAATTGTGATTTTCTTCACAAATGAGAGATCTATTTATAGGAAATCTTTACAAATAATCCAAAAATAAAATACATCATTACCTACATCATCACACACTAATTTTCAATATTTACAACTCTTATTTTCAACATTCAAATATTCAACATTCAAATATTCAATACACACATTTTAAATATTATTTTCCAATAAATATAAATATAAATATGAACATGAAGAAAAGATGAGAGTTGTGTGTGACTGTGCGAACTCGGATGACGTGTAATTTCATTTGAATGCCGTCCAAATTCCACCAAACTGATAGATTTCAATTTTGACTAATTAAATATTTAATTTAAAAAAAAGACAAAATTATATTTATTTCGCTAACGTGAGAATCGGATCACCTCAAATTTCCTCTATAAATACTCTCCCGTTTTCTCCTTCCTCCGACTCCAAACTTTGCTAGGCGAGTGTGTGAGAGAGCTGCAGTTTACGTAAGTGTGTGCGTGTGTGTATGTGTGAGAGATATAGAGGGAGAAGCGGCTGCGGTTTGGTTTTCCGATAACCGGAGTAAGTGCTCTTTTACTTTGATTTCTCCGCTTTTTCGTTCTCTGGTATCGGGATTGTGAGCTGATTTTGTTTTGGAAATGACGTGATGTCAATTTTACGTGTGACTGGTGTGTTTACTCCTGTTTGAATGGAGATCTTGTGTATTTTTGTTTTTGGCGTGATCTTTTCCCGTAGATCTGATTCCCAGTGTTTGAGTTTTTTTTACCCTTTCTGTTTATTATTGATGTTTCTTTTTGGGGGAGTGGCTATATTTAATTAATTTGTGTTTTTTTTGTTCGATTTGGATAAGGTCTTCAATATATTTATGTATTTTACCACGTCACAAGTGAGATATTTATACTTATAAATAAATAAATTTCTAGATTAGTACAAGTTTGGCACTTTTAACTTTTTTCTTTGAAAAAAATGTGGTAGTGCGAACCTTCATTCTTTACAGATCCACAAAATTTGGGAAAATATGGATTATTTTTCTCTACGATGAGTAAACAATATTGAAGAAATGGAAATTGAGGTCTGAGTGCAGAGTGTTTATGTAGTGATGAAAGAAAGAGGGGACGAAATTCACTTGGCTTTACATATTTTGTGTTTTAGAGTTTTTTTTGGTTCTACAGCTTAGTAGTATCTTCATTGTCAGAAAAAGAGACTCGTGGAGTTTAAGTTTAGATGTTCCAGAGTCTCTCTGCGTCTCTCCATCCAATTTGACACGTCATCTTGTTTTGGATGTGCAGAACTCTTTTATAAATTCGGTGTTCGGAGGAACTAACAATTTGCATTAACTAAAGCAATGGAGGTATTTGGCAAATCTATGGTTGCTGTTCCTACAAATGTTATTTATTTGTCGAGTATTCTGGGCCAAGATGGGCCAAATCCTGTTCACAAGTGTGACTGGAAATGTGAAAATGAACATGTTTGTGGGAACATTTACCGCTGCAGAATAACTGGGCTGACACATATTTGTGACAAAAACTGTAACCAAAGAATTTTGTATGATAACCATAGCTCCCTCTGCAGAGTGAGCAAGCAGATTTTTCCTTTGACTCCAGTTGAGCAACAGGCTGTGAAAGGTGTTCGGAGGAAGCTCGATGCTGAGAATGATCCCACAGAGAGCTGCACTTTTAAGCGCAGAAGGGATGCACAGTGTCATCCCTCCCCTTTTGAGAGATCATTTTCTGCTGTTAGCCCCATCTGCAGCCAGATTGGTGATGGCATGGATATGAGCTAGATGTTATAACTTATAGTTTGAATCAGTCGTCGTCATTTTTACACTTCAAGTTTAGTTCCACTAGGACAAGTTATGAACCAAGGAACTCATTGAGTACTTCAGTGGCAGAACTTACTGTCTGTCCTCCTTTATGTTGGAAAACTTTAATGTTTATTTCCTCATTTGAGTTGTAGCTGTTCCAATTTCATAAGACTCGGTATCCTAGGAAATTATTGATCCTATATCCATATGGACTTAGTTTGGCGTTTGAGCTGCATATATTGTGTATCACAGCTTGCGGTTTGACGAGAATGATTTCTATCAGTCTTCTTAGCATTTCTATTTGATCCTGCACCGCTAACTGTGATTATAATTGCTCATCTTTCTTTATCTTACTTGTGCCGCGTTGTAAGTATTGTGTTTGTGGATCATTTCTTTTGTTTCTTCCTTTCCCAGTTCATTTATTTCCTTAATAATATTCAGATGCATATTCTTATATATGTTTTATCTGGTGTTTGTTTCTATATTGTTTTGTATTTTAGCTTTACGAAGAACTTATTATTTCGAATTCACTGTGGATCATTGATATTTTCTACACAGGTTGATTTCATTTCAGTTTAGGAGGAAGGGATTTTATTTTTATTTTTCACGGGAAGGACATCTGATTTACCTTTTTTTGGTTTTCCCTTGTATTGCAGGTCAAGGAGGAACCAAATAATCTATTTCTGTTTTAGTTTTATTTATTTCTTTAATTATTTATAATTTTTCTCCAGTTGCTCTACACTTGTATTCTTAAATTTATGTTGTTTTTGCAGGAGCTAAAACATGTACCACACAGGAGAGTTTCATATATAATTTCCGTCTTGATGAAATATGAGTAATGTGTTTCATATCTTGAAAAGGTTCTAATTCATTTCCCTTTCTTCTGTCGTGCAGGAGAAACAATATTTCTCTTCCATGAATTGCGGTTCAGGAGCATGTGGGGTTTTACCGGTCAATCTATTACTCCAATCAAGAGCTGGCTTTTTAGCTTGTGGTTCATACATTCCAGCACGATGGCAAGTACTCCCATTATATGATGATGTTCATATGTCCGAGCTATGCCATTCACCTGTGACAAACATTCCAACATGGCAAGTACATGTGCTCCCCAATATATGATGAAGATGTTCATCTGTCCGAGCCATGCCACTCATGACTCATCACCTGTCACAAACATTCCAACATGGCAAGTACGTGTGCTCCCCATTGTATGATGCTGTTCATCTGGCCAAGCTATGTCATTCACCTGTCATAAACATTCCAACAACATGGCAAGTACATGTGCTCTCCCATTATATGATGAAGATGTTCATTTGACAGAGCTATGACATCACCTGTCACAAAACTGTGAAAGGAATTTGAGCTCCAGAGTCATATGCTTCTGTTTGCCTTGAAGCCATCCTTTAGCTTAGCAATGTGACTGATTTGGTTGCTATCCTGTTACCACCTCTTTCTTTGTGAACCCCTATCGGGCCTCCGGACACTGGATTTTTTATGGCTCTGGAAATTAAATGGGGATGATGCTTCGATCACGTCTCAGGAAGCAAATGCGATAACAACTTTGTAGCTCTAGAATGGTCTAGGATTACATGTGATGACTGATACTGCTTACCTTGATTACATTTTTAAACTTCGTAAATTTAAAAATTGTATCTTTATCCGAATCCATTGGACATTTCTCAAGTTGGCTTAATTTTAGTACGTTGTGTTCTGCACCGGTCTTCTGCACTCGTTGTTAGTTTAGTAGGCTGACGTTATTTGTTACATTTTAATATGGGGTATCCCGTAGAACAAATTTACTAATTTCATACTGGGGAAGTGGAGTTGCTGGGAGCCAACCTCTCTGCCCTATTGAAAACGAGTACTTCTAAATGATGGGTTCAATTTTCTACCTAACGTAGAAGTTGTGTTGTGTCATCATTAAATGATGAGATATTAAAATGCGTGGAGTAAAAATCCATGTAGTTGTAGAAACGATTGGCACCTACATATTTTATATTGGGGGGTCTGTTTGTAAATTTGCGATACTAGCGATTTTCTGTATACAGAGTGGTTTTCCGATACAGCGAGGAAATTTTTGTCCCACTGCATTAATGGGGACAAAACTGTTCCGAGTTTGTTGAATGTCTACAAAAGTTCATCTGTATTTATGATCTAACACAGGGAATCTTAGGGTAGCCTTTTCAACGGGTATTCCCTATGCATTTTACCCAAGATGGTCCAAGTATATTCCTATCTCAATTCTTATTTCAAAGGCAGCCCATTTAAGACAAAAGAAAGGGCTACATAAGCTTGAATTCCCTAGCATAGCGTTGTGAACGTAATTTTTGGGAGAATGTTTGGCATAATCAATTCGACTCGATATAGTTTGTGATCTCTTCAGCATTAAACAATCAATGAAGTTTAGCTCTTTCCAATTGATTACAAAATTCAAAATTGATGCCAGTACCTAAATTCACCAAATAAGGGCTAAATAAACATCATAACTTGCCTTGCATTAAAATCGAAGGTTATGGAAGAACCTCCACGGAAGGAACAAAATAAAGAGAATCTTCAGTTGCCAACACTCAGTGTCAGTGCTCCAAAACTCCGATTTTCTCCAGGCAGTTTCGCATATGTTGGTGGACATCAGCAGTCAAGCGATCACCGGCCGATAATTTATATTGTTCAAACTTCAATTCATCGCACTTTAAAGCAATGTTTTTGCAGGCCCTGATGCTTCCTAATGGAGACGAAAATTGAATTAAGGTTTATGCAAGTATAATATGGTGCATTCAGATCGACCGTACTCTTCTAATCACAAAATTAACATATTTTGAATACCACCAGACATTATAGGACACCGTTAGATTCAATAGATAATGGATTCACAACTACCACTTAAATCAAGCAAGTTGAAAACCACCGGACAGTTTCCTATATATACTCTTAACCATCGTCGTCGCAGCCCAAACCTTCTGGTACTCCTCTCTGGAAGTTCTAAAAATGCAGACTTTTGTAATTGGATTCACATACTTCACTGCAGAATAACAAAAACACATCAGGCTTGAAGATGGTGTTGGATCCCGGTTTTCTACACGCCCAAACGCAGCGGAAGTTTTAAAATTTTTATTTATTTTGACAATCAAAATATGATTTGTTTGGGCGCTCGTATGATTTTATCATAAACATTCATAGGGAGTTGAAAATAATACCTTTGGTGATTAAATCACTTGGCTCCAACTAATCCGGTATTGGCGGATCTAGCTCTTGATGAATCCGTTCTTCAAGGACTCCTTTCTTCTAATCAGGTCCACGACTAGATGATTTGTTCATCTTCTAACTTGCACTAGAAAGTGTAGAAGATATTTTGCGTTGAAGAGGAAAATTATGAGAGACGGCTCAATCCCTTTCTCAAAGTAAGGAGGCCGAAATTTCTTGCAACAGAGAAAAGGATGAATCTCGAGAGATCAGCAATTCTCGTTTTTTTTTTTTAAAACAAAACCACCGAATTGCATTCTATCACTAAGAATTAGAAATATTCTTATTTTAATACTAATCATTCATTTTACTTAATTAATTGAATTAATTAAGTTAATGAAAGATTCTTTAGGCATGCAAATCTTGGTAAATCTCGAATGAAAAACTCTAGAGAATTAGTGGAGGCTAGGTCAATTTTCTTTTCTTTTCTTAAAAACAATAGCCTTGACATAAATTCCATAATTAACATTAATGAGCTTGATTAATTAATTGGGCTAGTCCAACTAGTTAGTTTAATTAATTAATCAAAGTCCACCAATAACTTTAATTATTTAATATGTTGGACTTGTACCCCTACAAGCCCATTAAATATATTTCCAATATATTTAATTTAATATTTAATAAACTCAACTTTTGAGCTTAAATCAATTATAAATTCAACATTTGAATTTAATATTTAAATTATGAATTCAACTCCTTGAATTTATCACATCCAAAATTTAATATTTAATAAACCCAACATTTGAGTTTAATAAATTAAATTCTCAAATTTTATAAATTCAACTCCTTGAATTAATTATCTCCAAATTTCATAAATTCAACTCTTGAACTTACTATCTTATAAATTCAACTCCTTGAATTTATTTTCTCAAAATTTAATTATCATAAATTCAACTCTTTGAATTTACTATAAATTCAACTCTTTGAATTTATTCTCTCAACGGGAACAAATGATCCAGTGCTTGTGTGACCCTCAATGGTTCAGGAATACAGCTAGCCGTGGGTTCACAACTCTTTGTGATTCAGGACATAATCCATTATTCGGGCTTACCCTAGTTAGCCCCATTCTTTTCATCAACACCTTGATTAAGAATGTCAGAACTCATTTCTGATTGCACCCATCGGATCATGGTAAGAGCGTCTAGTAGCATCGACCCATGATCCCCTAGGTATCACTGATAGTGCCTGCAAGAACCAGTCGATTATGATTAACGTACAGTACGGTCCCTTCATCTCATATATCCCGATCGAATCTGCAACCATTGGTTCATCGAGGGTTGCATAATAATTCGATAACTATGTGATAACTATAATAGTGGCATCGCGTGTACTATTGGAGAACTCCTTCTCCAACGTACATCTCATACTCTGGCTAAAGATTCCATGCACTATTATTTCATTAGGTCACATAGGATATCCACACCCATAGGTGAGCGGTGAATCCCCGACTACAATGCACTGGCTCCTATATGTGTCGCAACTGTACCCAACCTGGCCACCTGATGACTCTCCTGGAGCCGGTAAACGAGTCAAAGCACAGCCCTAGCATATAGAGCCTCAGTGTTGTCCCGGGTCGTAAGGACTAATGGTGTACAATCATAACCACGGACTTATCCTCTCGATGAATGATAACCACTTGGAAAGTCCGGGGGAGGGTTGTTCGGTATAATCATCATATGACTACCCATCTGCATGTTTGGACATCTCCATGCCCTTACCAAGAAACGCAGTACACAACATCACAGATGCTAGTCTCAAGCTCAAGCGGCCTTTATCCCTGTTTTAGGCGGCTGAATCGACTAGGAACGAATTTAGAATATGCAGTGTTTACAAATGAGTTTCAACATCGAATTACGATTCATTTGTATTAAAGAATAATCAAGAACTTTATCTATGTTGTTTGCATGGGTATACAGATAAAGTATAACAAGACAATAAAATGTTAAATTATATTAAAATAAAGATTGTTTATTTCACTTGAGTCAATAAATTCCCTAGCCAACCGTTGGCTTGCTGGGCATCTACTCTAACAGATGGCAAGTCATGCATGTAAACTAAAGATATAATAATCCCAATTACTGTTCATTCGTGAACTAAAAAAAACAAAGGAAGAGCAGACACCTTGAAAAGAATTCTGAGACAATGCTAGACCACATTCGCCAAAGTTTGCTTGAATGCTATCTTTGATTGCTTTTGATAGATTGAATTGAGTAATTATAATGGGTTCATCCAACATAAGATCTTTATTAGGATCAAGAAATACCTCCACCAACATGTATCTATTTTTAAGCCCCACCATGACGATCCACCTTCACGCAAAAGGATAAGTGTTAAACTTAAGATACAACTCAATAAGAACCCTTCGTAGATTTAGATTCCTCTTTGTGAGGCCACTTACTCTAGTCACATTTAATTAACATGCAATTTAAAATTTATTATCAAAAGCAACGTAAAAAGGTTAAAAATATACCTAAAAACTCAGACAGTAATTTATATAAAATAACTCAAATTAGGATCTCAACAAACTCAAATACACAAAAACAAGTACCGGCCAAGCACAATTGTGCTAGGGTCGGCGGCTTTGGCAAGATTGGGCTAGGGTTGGCTCGGCGCCCACTAAATATTTTTCACACATGAAAAAAGAAAACCAGTCGCGTGTGATAGCATTTTAGATTACATAACACTTGAAAGAACCAAAATTCATTAAATCGGTTAGATCTCATACAACACTCATAATCTTATCACAAGAAGACAATCATCCTTCAAACGAAAACCTTACAAGCTTAAGTTCGCTCTCTTTTCCTCTCTTACAAATCGTCTCCCTTCATCACACCAAAATCAGAACAGGACTAACGAATTCCAGCAATAAATCCGGAAAATAAACTATACCCAAATAAGCTAAAAGTCCAAACTTCACCTCTTTTCTTGACCCCTTAAGTTTGCGGTCTTCGCATAAATTCTCTCTTGCCCAAAGAGAACACGCGAAGGCTTAAAAAGGGAACAAAATTGCTAACCAGTTTTGACTTTTGGTCGTCTAATTTTCTCGATTTCGCATTCTTGTCTCGGATTTGAAGCTTCGATGTCCTTTCTCTACGGACGTGACTACTTTAAAATGAACTCCGACAATTCAGTGCACAAAAAAAAATGCAAATTTTTTCCCAAAAAAATAAACGAAAACAAGAAAAATCAGATATGCGATTGAGAGTGTTTCGGACGAAGCATATTGCAAAAATTGGATGCAAAAATACCTCAGACACCAACTTAATTATTATTTTTGGATGCTATTATTTAATAAATAGTATAAATAATAATAACCATAAAATTATATAAACGCATATCCTTTTAAATACGATAAAAAAATATAAATATATAATTTGCAATATCCTAATATTTTCTAACGTCGTCTTCGAGCATTGATTTTATACTGCTATAAACATAAAACGCGTTTCAAACTCATTTTTTCAAAATTTAGTCTACAAATTTTTTTCTTTTTATTCACAATAGTTAACTATTTCATTCCATTAAGGCATCAACATTCACCCATTTGTTGATAAATTTAATGAAATATTTAAATATTATATTTGGGTTTAAATGATCTATATAATTAATTCAACCGCATTCAATTAATTTAATTTAATATAATAACAGTTGGTGGTAGTGGTCAATAATAATTTAAAGAATGGTAGATGATTTATATCCAATTTATATATTTCAAATGGTGTTGAAATTTGCCACTTGATTAGACATGCACTTTTATGTTTTAGGTCTCCGCATATTGATAATATTTAGACAATTGAAACATAACTTAGAGTGTGTTTTGTCAATAGACTAAATGCACTTATTTTTTTTTTTTTTTCAAAAAATGCTTTTCTAGAAAGATAAATATTGTCCGGTAACAAAAAATGTTTTAAAATTACTTAAAACGTATTTTTTTTATAAGTTAGAATGATTTTTTGCTTCTACTTTTAGTTTTATTTTTTTTTAAAAAAGTGTTTTTCAACATTTATTCAAACGTCAAAACCACTTCTTTTTTTATTATGCTGGACTTATCCGAGCGTTTTTGTATTAAAACTCATTCTTATATTAATTAACGATCAAATTTAACGAACAAATTCAATCTTTAATACGAGTAAAATTTGACCTCATAGTTGATGTCTTATAGCATATTTGTCACCAAAGTATATGTTAAGAAAGATGTTTATTATAATTGCATCTTGAATCAAAAACATCGTACGACAGTGTTATGAATAGAACTAAATAATTGGCAAAACTTTGGTAGATGAAAGTGGTTCTTGTAAATGATCCATAACAGTACTAGCAGTTACTAGCTATTGCTTTGTGGCGGAGCTGTTACTAAATGATTGTTGCCACATTAAATTAAAATAATACAGACAACAAACATCACACACAACAGGATCTTCTAATCAGGATCTTTCTACAATGGACGTTGAGGAAATCTCCATAAGGGTGAACAAGTTGAAATTGTCTGCTAGTAGTTCTGAAGACATGATAACAATTCCTGAAGAGCTGGAATCTACTGGCCATCTTCGTTCGGAATCTTGCCTTGTGGGTAAAGGTTTTCTCCCCCAAATCAGCTAATCAGGAGACCTTTAAAACCCAAATGCCTCGAATCCTACAGGCCAAGAAAAAGGTGCGTATCGAGGTCATAGGAGAGAACATCTTTCTGTTGGATTTTGCTTCACCTATTGACCGTCGTCATGCGCTGTTGGACGGGCCTTGGACTTTCTTCAAAGACTTAATGGTGTTCAAAGCTCCAACGGGTCTACAAAAAACTGCTGATATAGTGTTTGATGAAATTCCTATTTGGATTCAATGCCATAATGTTCCACTAGCTTATATGTATTCGGACATTCTGCGCAACATTGGCTTGAAATAGGACGGGTTATCGATGTGGAAATGTCTTGTGACCAACTATGAACGGGTTTAGAAGTAGCCTTGGTGGCAGAATAGGACCAGAGGAACATTGAGAACGATAGGCAGGGCAAGAGGCCCTATCAGGTACCTCAGCAGCAGCAACAGCCTCAGTTTAAGAGGCCTTTCCAGGGACAGCAGGGGAAGAGGCCATATCAGGGACCGCCGAAAGGTAAAGGTCCTATGCCACAAAAGAAGACTCCTCAGAAGCCTGGTGTGTATCCGGTGTGCCCGAAGTGCAATCGCCAGCACGCGGGACCATTTATATGGGGATCGGGTAAATGCTTCAAGTGTAGAGCCAGTGATCACATGCTGAAGGACTGCCCGCGGTGGAGGCAGCCAACTCAGGGGAGAGTGTTTGCCATGCATGCCGAGGAGGCGAACCCAGACACGACCCTACTGACTGGAAATATCTTTATAAAGAGAGTAGCCACGAAGGTCTTGTTAGATTTCGAGGCCACTCACTCTTTTATCTCAGAGATATTCGCTAATTATTTGGATGTCAAGTCCAATTGGACTTGACATGAACTACTCCGTGACAGTCCCATCAGGGGAGGAGTTATCAGCTACTAGTGTGCTCAGAGATATCGATTTGAACTACAGAGCCACCTGGTTTACGCCAATCTGATTGTGTTGTCAATGCCAGAATTTGATGTTATCTTGGGAATAGACTGACCGATGAAGAACATAGTTCTAATTGACTTTCAAAAAAATCGATGTTGGTAAGACCGTTGGGTAGGGAGCAATTTATTTTTGAGCCAGACAGGTGGAGAAGTTTCCCTCACATGATCTCTTGCATGCAGGCCCAAAAACTTATACATAATGGATGTCAGGCATTCTTGGCCAGTATTATTTCAACACCTGAAGCTCCTACCCCATTGATATCTGATGTACCAGTTGTCAGATATTTTCCTGACATTTTCCCAGACAACGTCACAGGCCTTCCACCAGCGAGAGAAGTTGAGTTTGACCTTGTGCCAGACACTGTGTCAATCTCTAAGGCACCGTACCGTTTGGCTCCAGCAGAGATGTCAGAGCTCAAGCAGCAAATTCAGGAGCTCCCAGACAAAGAATTCACCTGCTCTTGTTTCTCACGATGGGGCGCACCAGTACTCTTTGTAAAGAAGAAAGATGGAAGCATGAAGTTGTGTATCGATTACCGAGAATTGAACAAGGTAACGATCAAGAACAAATACCCATTACCAAGGATCGATGACTTATTCGATCAGTTGCAGGGAGCTACAGTGTTCTCTAAGATAAATCTACGTTCTGGGTATCATCAACTGAAGGTAAAGGATGCAGATATTCACTAGACAACCTTCAGAACTATATATGGGCACTACGAATTCATAGTAATGCTATTTGGACAGACGAATACTCCACCGATTTTTATGAACCTAATGAATCATGTATTTCAGCCCTACCTAGATCAGTTCGTCATAGTATTCATTGACGACATTCTTATATACTCGAAGAGCCATGAGGAGCACAGTCAGCATTTGGGTATAGTTTTGCAAGTCTTGCAGAGTCGCAAGTTGTTTGCAAAATTCAGTAAGTGTGAATTTTGGTTGGAGAAAGTAGCATTTTTGAGACATATTATATCTAGCAGTGGCATTGAGGTGGATCCAGCTAAAGTGGCCACAGTAAAAGAATGGGTTGAGCTGAAGGACGCGTCAGATATACGTAGTTTTCTAGGCTTGGCATGCTACTACATGAAATTTATTCAGGGGTTTTCCTCGATTGAACGTCGCTCACTTCATTGAATAAGAAAAATGCTAAATTTGTATAGAGTGACGAGTGCCAGAAGAGTTTCGATACTTTAAAGCAAGCTCTTATCACAGCGTCAGTTTTAGCCATGCCATCAGAGCAAGGTAATTTTGTGTCGGTTTAGGCGCAATATTGATGCAACATGGTCGAGTTATAGCTTATGCTTCCAGGAAGTTGAAGGTGCATGAGAAGAACTACCCGACTCATGATCTCGAGTTAGCTGTCGTTGTCTTTGCGTTGAAGATATGGAGACACTATTTGTACGGAAAGAAATTCCAGATATACACTGATCACAAGAGCATCAAGTATTTCTTCACGCAGAAAGAGCTGAACATGAGACAAAGACTGTAACGTCCCAAAAAATTGAAGGTCCACGTAAACCACGTGCATGCAAGTTATTAAATTTCTTTGTTATTTTATTAAATTGTTTTAAAGCCTAAAATGCATGTTCCTTTCATTAATTTATGTTTAATTATTTTTTTGCATTTTATGCATAATTCATGCATGATAGGATTTAATTCATGAAATTTTAGAAGTTCATGCATTAAAATTTCTAGGTGCATTTCATGCTCGAACGAGGATCGGAGACCGGAGGATTTTCAAGAAAATTATTCTAAATTACACGATTTATTTTATAAATTAATTTTAAAATATTTTTAAGTGTATTTTATCCAATCGAGGGACTTTCAATGGTTCGGCTATTATTTTCAAAATCTTTCCAACTCGAAATATTTTTCGAGAGTGCGTTTAGATTTAACGGGCCCACTTTTGAGTTTAATAGGCTTAGAACTTTTTTTTAGACTTTTAAATGAAATTTGTGACCATTAACTAATTATTAAATATCTAATTAAGCAACTAACCCTTCATTAACCTAAAACCTAAACGCATGTCAGCCACCTAAATGCATATCATCCGTCACCCTTTCCCCCAGCTACATTCTCCCTCGATTTCAGAGCATTTCATTGGAGAAGTTTCGGTTTGCTCTTGCTCTTGCAAAGGAAAAGTCATCCGGGTTCCCTTGTCTCATTCTTGCACTCCAAATCACCAAGGAATGCTTGCATCTTTGTTCCTTGCATCATTCATGCCAATATTATGTTAAAGTTTGTGTAAATGCATGGAAACCCTTCGATCTATCATGTGTGCACGTTTTAGTTGAAAGATTTACATAAATCCTTGCACTTTTGACTCACTACTCACGTTTTATTTATGGTGCGCAAGGGCCTGCGGTTTTGGTTGATTAAGGGCTGTATATGGTGTCAAGGGGAGGTCTTGGGGGTTTCGTTGGTTGCTGGTTTGTGCAGGAGAAGGGCCGAGAGTAGCGTGCCTTTGAGATTGGCTCCTCTTGAGCATTTGCGAAAGGGGTTGAGATGTGGTGTGCATGGGAGTATAGTTGTGAGTCTTATGGGTCCAGTATGGTCTAGTACTATGCTAAGAGGGAGCCATGGGTGTGTGGTTGAGAGTGAAGCTCGATCTTGTGAAGGGTAGCTCGTGAAAGGCGGTTGAGTCGAGAACCGAGTATCCTTCGGGAAATGGCGTGTGCAGCAGCAAGTTTATAGGATTAGCTTGGTTTTGGGAGTTCATTTAGTCCCTTGGTGAGTTATAAGGTTGGAAATGTGGGGGTAGGAGAGTGAACCGAAGGTAGAGGGAGGTGGGTGTAGGATCTCGGTTTTCTCGTGCCCAAAACGCAGCGGAAGTTTTAAAAATTTTAGATCTTGACATTCAAGATATATTTGAGCACTCGTATGATTTAAAATAAAAATAAACAAACAAAGGATGTTTAGTAATAAACCTTTAGTGAATTTTTCACTTGACACCAACTACTCCGGTATTAGCGGACGTAGCTCTTGTTGTAAATCCCTACGAACGTTCTTCGATCTCCTAATCCGGTCCACGACTGGAATATTTGTTCCTCTTCTAAATTGCACTAGAAAAATAGAAGATGTTTTGCGTAGAAATAGAACACGAAGAAGAAATCGACTCAATGCGATTAGCCGAATTTATCTTGCAAAAGAGAGAGAGATTTTGAGAGCAAGAATCTCAAACTTGGAAGAGCCGAAAATCTCTTGAATCTCACGAAGTGTGATATGCAAAAATAGAATAAAGAAATCTTAATATTTCTTTTCTCATGATTACTTAATTAATATCATTAATTAAGTAAAATAAATATTTGGAGGAATTATAGTTGTGATTTTTTCGAAAATCACACACAATGAAAATTAGTGTGTTATGGAGGTTAGGGTTTTTGTCACCTACTTAAACCAAGCATCCATGACCTAATTACCATAATATTATATTTGGGCCCTTTTAATTAACATTAATGGGCTTGATTAATTAATTAGGCTAGTCCAACTAGATTAATCAATTATTCAAGGTCCATTAAAACTTTAATTATTTAGTATGTTGGACTTATACTCATACAAGCCCATTAAACATACTTCCCACTATATTTACATTAATATTTAATAAACTCAACTTTTGAGCTTAATAAATTAAATTCATTATAAATTCAACATTTGAATTTAATATTTAAATTATAAATTCAACTCCTTGAATTTATCACCTCCAAAATTTAATATTTATTAAACTCAATTTTTGAGTTTAATAAATTAAATTCTCAAATTTTATAAATTCAACTCCTTGAATTTATTCTCTCCAAATTTCATAAATTCAACTTCTTGAATTTACTATCTCATAAATTCAACTCATTGAATTTATTTTTTTAAATTTAATTATCATAAATTCAACTCCTTGAATTTACTATATCATAATATAAATTCAACTTCTTGAATTTATTCTCTCAACGGGAACAAACGATCCAGTGCTTGTGTGACCTCAATGGTTCAGGGATATAGCTAGCCGTTGGTTCACAACTCTTTGTGATTCAGGACATAATCCTTTATTCGGGCTTACCCTAGTTAGCCCCATTCTTTTTATCAACACCTTGATCAAGAATGTCCGAACTCATTTCTGATTGCACCCATCGGATCATGCTAAGAGCGTCTAGTAGCATCGCCCCATGATCCCCTAGGTATCACTGATAGTTCATGCAAGAACCAGTAGATTATGATTAACGTACAGTATGGTCTCTTCATCTCATATATGCCGATCGAATCTGCAACCATTGGTTTATCGAGGGTTGCATATTAATTCGATAACCATGTGATAACTATAATAGTGGCATCGCATGTACTATTTGAGAGCTCCTTCTCTAACGTACATCTCATACTCTGGGCAGAGATTCCATCCACTATTATTTCATCAGATCACACAGGATATCCACACCCGTAGGTGAGCGGTGAATCCCTGACTACAATGCACTGGCTCCTATATGTGTCGCAACTGTACCCAACCTCGCCACCTGATGACTCTCCTGGAGCTGGTAAACGAGTCAAAGCACAGCCCTAGCATATAGAGCCTCTGTGTTGTCCCGGTTTGTAAGGACTAATGGTGTACAATCATAACCACGGACTTATCATCTCGATGAATGATAACCACTTGAAAAGTCCGAGGGAGGGTTGTTCGGTATAATCATCATATGATTACCCATCTTCATGTTTGGACATCTCTATGCCCTTACCAAGAAACGCAGTACACAATATCACAGATGCTAGTCTTGAGCTTAAGCGACCTTTATCCATGTTTTAGGCGGCTGAATCGACTAGGAACGAATTTAGATCATACAGTGTTTACAAACGAGTTTCAACATCGAATTACGATTTATTTGTATTAAAGTATGATCAAGGTCTTTATCTATGTTTGATAACATGGGTATACAGATAAAGAAATAACAAACCATGAAATAATGAATTATATTAAAATAAAGATTGTTAATTACAACTGAGTCAATAAAATCCTTAGCCAACAGTTGGCTTGCAGGACATCTACTCTAACAATCTCCCACTTGCCCTAGAGCCAACTACCCATAAACTTTAATCTCATTGCTTCGCGATGCTTTTCAAACAATTGTCCTGGCAAAGGCTTTGTAAGTGGATCAACAACATTATCTACAAAGATGACTCTTTCAACTGATATGTCTCCTCTTCTCACAATCTCCCGTATGATGTGGAACTTTCTCAGTACATGTTTGGATCGCTGATGAGACCTTGGTTCCTTTGCTTGTGCAATGGCACCAGTGTTGTCCCAGTACAACGGTACTGGATCAACTCCATTAGGAATAACGCCCAAATCTTGAACAAAATTCCTCATCCAAACTACCTCTTTTGGTGCAGCAGATGCAACAATGTATTCAACTTCAGTGGTGGAATCCGCAACGGTGTCTTGCTTGGAACTTTTCCAAGAGACAGCCGCACCATTAAGCATGAATACAAAGCCAGATGTCGATTTTGATCATCTACGTCACATTGGAAGCTAGAATCAGTGTAGCCTTCCAATTTCAATTCTCCACCCCCATAGATCATGAAAAATTCTTAGTCCTTCGCAAGTACTTAAGAATATCTTTCACGGCCTTCCAATCCATTGGACCAGGATTCTCCTGATATCTGCTTGTAACATTCAGAGCGTAAGCAACATCCGGACGTGTCTATATCATATCATACATGATACTACCAATGGCTGATGCATATGGAATACGTGTCATCATCTCTATCTCTTCATCAGTTTTGGGACACATAGCTTTAGATAGAGTAATACCATGACACATTGGTAAGTATAATCTCTTGGACTCTTCCATAGAGAATTGCTTCAGAATGGTATCGATATAAGTGGCTTGGGTGAGTCCTAGCATCCTTTTGATCTATCTCTATAGATCTGTATTCCCAATACATAGGATGCTTCACCCATGTCTTTCATGGAGAATTTACTTGCTAACCATACTTTAGTCGATTGCAGTAATCCTACATCATTCCCAATGAGTAGGATGTCATCAACATAAAGTATAAGGAATGTCACTGCACTCCCACTAACTTTCTTGTACACACATGATTTCTCAGGATTCTTAGCAAAACCAAACTCTTTGATAGTGCTATCAAATCGGAGGTTCCAACTCCTTGACGCCTGCTTGAGACCATATATTGATTTCTGAAGTTTGCATACGTTATGATCACTTCCTACTGATGTGTATCCCTCAGGTTACATATAAATTTCTTCTTTGATGTCTCCATTGAGGAATGCAGTCTTTACATCCATTTGCCATATCTCATAGTCATAACATGCTGCTATGGCTAGTAGTATTCTAATGGACTTAAACATAGCAACTGGTGAAAAAGTTTTCTTATAGACAACTCTTTGCCTTTGAGTATAACATTTTGCAACCAGTCTTACTTTGAAGGTCACTACCTTCTCATCCGCTCCAAGCTTTTTTTTGTAGATCCATTTGCATCCTATGAGAACGATTCCCTCAGGTGAATCCACTAATGTCCAGACTTGATTTGAATACATAGAGTCCATTTCAGACTGCATGGCTTCAAGCCATTTGGTTGAATCAGTATCAGATATTGCTTCTTTGAAATTCATTGGATCACATCCAACACAATGCTCATCACGGCTTTGTTCATGAAGAAGCGTATATCTTGCAGGTGGTCTAATAACCATATCAGACCTTCTAGCAGCTTGTACTTCAACTACTGGTTCTTGGGAAATGGGTTCAACTTCTATAGTTGAGGGAGTATCTTGAATTTCTTCAAGTTCTATCATCTTACCTTTTCTATCTAATAGAAATTCCTTTTCCAAAAAGTAGCATTTCTTGAAACAAACACTTTTGCTTCATTGGGATGATAGAAATAATATCCAACAGAATTCTTTGGATATCCTACAAAGTAGCACGAAGTGGATCTACTATCCAATTTGTCTCCCACTGTCTGCTTCGCGTAAGCAGGACATCCTCATATTCTCATGTAAGAATATCTAGGAGTTTTTCCCATCCATATCTCATATGATGTTTTATCCACTGCTTTAGTATGGACATTATTAAACAACATTGCCGCAGTTTCAAGCGCAAAGCCCTAAAATGATGTAGGCAATTCAGTGAATCCAATCATGGATTGAACCATGTCCATGAAGGTTCGATTACGACGTTCAGAAACACCATTCAATTGTGGTGTTGCTGGTGTAGTCCATTGTGAGATAATCTCATTCTCTTTTAGATAACCCAAAAATTCAGCACTCAAGTATTCTCCATCACGATAAGATCGAAGTTTCTTAATACTCCTTTCTACATGTTTTCCTACTTCAGATCTGAATTTTTTGAACCTTTCAAATGCTTCAGATTTGTGTTTCATAAATATACCCATACCTCGAATGGTCATCACTAAAGGTAATGAAGTAAGATTGCCCATATTTTGTGCTAACATTTAGCGGGTCACAAATATCTGTGTGGATCAAATCCAATAGACCATGCGCACGTTCCACGTTTCCATTGGATGTCATTTTTTCTTTTAGACAGGATTTACAAGTAGGTAGAGAATTTATGTCTGACAAGTCAAACATGCATTCTCCCGCTAGTTTGTGCATCCTTCTTTGGGAAATGTGACATAGTCTAGCGTGCCATATTTGTGTGGGATTTGGATCATCTAACTTTCTTTTGTTTGTTGTTAAAATCATGTTTACTTGGACATTCACTTATCATTTCCAGAACATTTCTGGAACATATAATTTCTTATGTCCGGACTTCTTGCAGTGAAATAAATATGTTCTGAATTATCTGGCTTTGTAGGCCTTTTAAGTGTCCTTCAGAGTTTGCTTCTTATTGGGTTTGTTTTTCTTGTGAGGGGCAGAACATTTCTTTCCCTTACCTTGTGGGCCATTTTTCGTCTGACGAGAGGCCCATTAGAAAAACAAAAATTTCATGTTTTATGGTGATCTCATAAGTTATAAGCGTATTGACTAGCTCTTCAAGGCTATCATTTATCTTATTCAATTCACCATAACCCCGTCAAATGAAGAAGAGAAAAAACAACAAATTGATGTCATCAATTAACTCGTTAGGAATCACATATTCCAGGCCTACCACATTCTCAATAAGCCCAATCACATGTACACCATGCTCATGGGTCAAAGCTCTGTCTTGCATGTGTGTAGTCATGAGCTTCTTGAAAGTGGTGTGCATAGTTTTATGCACCATGCAACTCTTGCACGTGCATCCTAATGTCAGCAGCATTCAACCTTTCCTCAAACTGTCCCTACAGTTCATTTGACATAGAAGCGAGCATGTTACACTTTAGCTTGCATACTATGGTCCTACCATCTTGCATGCTTTGTCAGTTCAGCAGGGATTGACAATAGTGTGTATGCTATTTTCTCCGAATTCAGAACAATTTTCCCAACCAGTCTTGAAAATTAGATTCGATTAGCTTGTTAATAATAAAAATGGATTACGTGACGAAATCGAAAATATACTGATACGGAAACAAAATAATGGTTGCTGATAATTTTAAAATAATTCTAAGATATAAAATATGGATTTTATTTTATAAATCTCCCTCCCACTATTTTGACATTTTCACCACCCTCTGAGGAAAAGGGAAATCGTATTTCCTTAGTGGGCACGTAGAGTCCAATTAGCCAATTATAACCCCGAATAATATCAGCCAATTATAATTTCTAAAAGGTAGAATTCAATTGCACCTCTATGCATCCTCCGCGTGTTTTGCCTCACGTTTAATAAGGACCCAATAATATGACGTCGTTTTTTTCGCGTGTCAAACCGACCCTTCAATATTGAATTGTATAGACGGTCGCCATGAGTTCCCCCAATAATATGAGCCGAAGTCATGGGAGTTCCACTCAATTCACATCATATGTCCAGTGGAAGTCACAGCTTTCCGGCGTCCAGGCCTCCCCAATAATATGAGCCAGACACTGTCCGCGGGTAGCGATCAACATGCAACCACGGTTGATGGAAGGCAAGAAAAAATTAAACTCTTTTAATTTTTACTTTTTCAGTTTGATATAAATTTTGAATCATATTCAAAATGAGGGATTTTAATTTTTAAAATTGTCTCATCATTTTAATTTAAAAAACGCGTGCCATGAATTTGTATGTTTGCCGGATTCATGCAACTATATTATTTAATAATATACATACATCCATATTACTATATATTGTATATATCATAATATGACGTTCAACAATAAATAAGGATGATCGATCACCAACACTATTAGATCCATGTGAGCCAGACATGGATCCAGGTCCAAAACCTAGGTGAATGCAGGGATGCAAATGCAACTATTACAAGTGCTTCCAATATTTTATATGTCTTCATCTCGTTCATCGGGCCCACCATCTTTCAGTCTGGATCTCCCACAATTTCTAATAATTACATTTAAGTAGCCATGACACATAAGGGATACATCTCATGGGGTGGGAACGGGTCATAAACCAGGCCCACTTTAATAATATCAAATATTAAAAAAAAAACGAATAAAACAGTAAAATATTCTAACATACACCTAACACATTGGTCAAGGCTCTCGATCATCCTTCAGTGCATTTAATATCAAATATTAACATCAATTTAATTAAACAATTTAATTAATTGATAAATCATATATCTAATAATTTTATCACTAAACACCACAATTATTAAGGAATTTAATAAATTAAATAAACACTTTTATTTAATTTTCAATTAAATCAATAATAATTGATTTCTTGTAAAACTCAATTTTACCATAAATAATTAAAATCATATTCTAATTATTTATTTTATAAAAAAAATTTAATTTTCCAAAATAAAAATTGAATCAATTTTTAAAAATATCAATTTTGCTCAAAATTTAAAAAATCAGAAATTGCACCCTGGGCTCAAACAATTCAAGCCCACCATTCAGTACGCTTCCCGAGACGATCTCGGGAAGCCGCCCTCGCTGCCCGCGCACTGCCCGAACGTTTCAGGCAGTCGCAGGCCCGCTGTGCGCGTATGTGCGCACAGCCGTGCTCGCGCTGCTGGCTTGCCACGCGCGCAGCTTGTGGACGTTCCGCATGCCCGCGCGCTGCGTCGCGCCGCGCGCTTCGTCGTGCGCCGACCGCACGCACGCTGCGCGAACCCGTGTGCGATCCTGTGCGCACGGGCTGCCCGGAACAGTTCCAGGCAGAAACGAATTTTTTTTTATGTTTTCTGGAAAAATAAAATTTTTATGGTGCATCAATTTTCTGAAAAATTTTCTTGTGTTGTTAGAAACAAATTATTAATATCGAAACCATACGATTTAGAAAAATCTTGGCTCTGATACCACTGTAGGATCTCGATTTTCTCGTACCCAAAACGCAGCGAAGTTTTAAAAATTTTTGATCTTGACATTCAAGATATATTTGAGCACTCGTATGATTTAAAATAAATAAACAAACAAAGGATGTTTAGTAATATACCTTTAGTGAATTTTTCACTTGACATCAACTACTCCGGTATTAGCTGACGCAGCTCTTGTTGTAAATCCATACAAACGTTCTTCGATCTCCTAATCCGGTTCCACGACTGGAATATTTCTTCCTCTTCTAAATTGCACTAGAAAAATAGAAGATGTTTTGCGTAAAGATAGAACACGAAGAAGAAATCGACTCAATGCGATTAGCCGAATTTTTCTTGCAAAAGAGAAAAAGATTTTGAGAGCAAGAATCTCAAACTTGGAAGAGCCGAAAATCTCTTGAATCTCACGAAGTGTGATATGCAAAAATAGAATAAAGAAATCTTAATATTTCTTTTCTCATGATTACTTAATTAATATCATTAATTAAGTAAAATAAATATTTGGAGGAATTATAGTTGTGATTTTTTCGAAAATCACACACAATGAAAATTAGTGTGTTATGGAGGTTAGGGTTTTTGTCACCTACTTAAACCAAGCATCCATGACCTAATTACCATAATATTATATTTGGGCCCTTTTAATTAACATTAATGAGCTTGATTAATTAATTAGGCTAGTCCAACTAGATTAATCAATTAATCAAGGTCCATTAAAACTTTAATTATTTATTATGTTGGACTTGTACTCCTACAAGCCCATTAAACATACTTCCCACTATATTTACATTAATATTTAATAAACTCAACTTTTGAGCTTAATAAATTAAATTCATTATAAATTCAACATTTGAATTTAATATTTAAATTATAAATTCAACTCCTTGAATTTATCATCTCCAAAATTTAATATTTATTAAACTCAATTTTTGAGTTTAATAAATTAAATTCTCAAATTTTATAAATTCAGCTCCTTGAATTTATTCTCTCTAAATTTCATAAATTCAACTTCTTGAATTTACTATATCATAAATTCAACTCCTTGAATTTATTTTTTTTAAATTTAATTATCATAAATTCAACTCCTTGAATTTACTATATCATAATATAAATTCAACTTCTTGAATTTATTCTCTCAACGGGAACAAACGATCTAGTGCTTGTGTGACCCTAAATGGTTCAGGGATACAGCTAGCCGTGGGTTCCCTGAAAGGGGATCAGCTACGATGCCCGGTTGTGCAACGGAAGTTTAAAATTTGTTTCAACAAGAACATGAAAACCGAGCACCCACTAAGTGTGTAGCAAATACGAAAACAACAAAATGTCATACATAGAGTGTTTGAAAGAAATTACCTATCAATCTCAAAGATTGATTATCGGCTCCAACTAAGGTGTAAACATCTTAGCTCTTGAATGGCAAGACAATCTACAAGCTTCCCTTTGAGCACTTCTTGCTCAAATATTAAGCCCACCACCAACAAGCTAGAACCCCTCTTATTTTGCACTATAAAAATAAGAGGATTTTTTTTTTAGAAGTGTTTTCTTTCCTCGATAATTGAAGAAGAAATTTTGGAGAATTTTTGGTGTAAAATTTCGGCCACCACATGCTAGGGGAGAGAAGGGAGAGTTTCTTGGTTGTTCAAAAAGGTGTTGTGTATCCCAAAGGCATGTCATGCCTTGGATGTGGAAAAAGTTGTCTCCCAACTTTTCACCTCTCATGCATGCTTACCTATTTGGGCTTGTAACAATTACAAGGGCCATGGACTTAAATTTAATTGTCTCAAACAAATTTTAGACCAATTAAACCTTACTTGATTTTACTCAAGCCCACTAGTTGAATAATTATTTTTAATTGGGCTCTACAAGGCCCAATGTTGTTTAATTAATTCAACACTTGAATTAATTTAATTATTTGGACTCTACTAGGCCCACTAGTGTTTAATTAATTCAACACTTGAATTAATTTAATTTAGTCCATAATAATGTTTATGAAAATCACAATTTTCAAATACATTATTTGTTTGGCCAACTTTTAATTTAGGAACACTTCCTCAAATTAAAAGTTACATTCTCCTTATAGAAGTCATACTTCTATTTTATTTACGCATATAAACTTCTTTATAATCCGTTCAACACATTGAACAATTTTACTTCTCAGCGGGATCTAGAAAGCTAGTACTTGTGTGGCCCTCAATGGTTCATTGATACAACTAGCAGTGGGTTCACATCTCCATGTGATTCGGGACTAAACATGTCCTTATATGAGCATATCCCAATTGCTCCATTCTTACTTATCAACTCCTTGATAATAAGAACGTCAGAACTCAAGTCTGATAGTACCCAACCAATCATGTTAAACGCCTAGCAGCATCGCTTACATGATTCCCTAGGTATCAAATGATAGTGCCTGCAAGAACCATTCAATTATGGTTAGCGTATAGTACGGTCCCTTCATCTCGTATATCCCGACCGATTCGACAACTATTGGTATATCGAGAGCTGTCAAAGAATCGATACTATGTGTCATGTTGTAGTTGCATCAATGGTGTAATCTATGAAACCATTTCATAATTACCACCATACTCTACTCAAAGATTTCATACTACATATACATGAGATCACATAGGATATCCATACCCGAAGGTAAGCGGTGAATCCCTGACTACAATACATCGACTCCTATATGTTTCGACAAAACACCCAACCTTGCCACCTGATGATCCCATGAGAGTCGGTAAACAATTCAAAGTGCAATGCTAGCACATTGAGTCTCAATGTTGTCCCGGGTCATAAGGACTAATGATGTACAACCATAAAATAGGACGTTTCCACTCGATAAGTGAGAACCACTTGGAAAGTCCTATATGGAGGGTTGTTCAGTGCACTCTACCAGGAGCACCTATCTGCATGCTCGGACATCACAATGTCCCTTACAAATGAAACATGGTAATCACATCGCAGATACTAGTCTCAAACTCGAGCGGCTTATATCCTTCTTAGCGACAGCTGAATCGACTAGGAACTGTTTAGAATATACAGTATTACAAATATGAGTTTCATGATACTCATCATGTGAGCATCTCATATTCTTTCTACTATTTATATATTCAAGGACTTTATATATGCAACTAGCATGGGTATACAGATAAAGATATGCCAAAACAATAATTTCAAATATTATTAAAATAAAGATTGTTTATACATAGAGTTTCATTGTGAACACTCGGCCAACACTTGGCTCGACGGGCACCTACTCTAACAATCTCCAACTTGCACTAGAGCCAACTACCCATATGCTTCAAACCCATCGATTCGCGATGCTTCTCGAATAATGGTCCAGGTAAAGGCTTAGTTAGTGGATCAGCAACATTATCTGCGGAGCCGAGTTTGTCAATCGACACTTCTCCTCTTTCCACAATCTCTCGGAGGATGTGGTACTTTCTCAATACATGTTTGGACTTCTGATGAGACCTTGGCTCCTTTGCTTGAGCAATGGCTCCCGTGTTGTCACAAAAAACCGGGACAGGAGCAATTCCATTAGGAATGACGCCCAACTCTTGGACGAAATTCCTTATCCAAACAGCCTCCTTTACTGCAGCTGATGCAGCAATGTATTCTGCCTCAGTGGTGGAATCCGCTGTACTGTCTTGCTTGGAACTCTTCCAAGAGACAGCAGCACCATTGAGCACGAATATGAACCCAGAGGTTGACTTCGAGTCATCGATATCGCTTTGGAAGCTAGAGTCGGTATAGCCTTCCAATTTCAGTTCTCCACCCCCATAGACCAAGAACAACTTATTGGTCCTTCTCAAATACTTGAGGATGTCTTTCACAGCTTTTCAATGTGGAAGACCAGGGTTCGATTGATATCTACTCAATACACTTAGTGCGAAAGCCACGTCAGGATGTGTAGATATCATCTCATACATGATGCTACCAATTGTAGATGCATACGAAATGCGTGTTATCGCCGCTATCTCTGCATCAGTCTTGGGAGACATAGACTTGGATAGGGACACGTCATGACACATTGGTAGATGTTCTCTCTTGGACTCATCCATCGAGAACCGCTTCACGATGGTATCAATGTAAGTGGACAAGGTGAGACCAAGCAATCTTCTCGATCTATCTCTATAGATCTGTATTCCCAATACAAAAGATGCTTCAACCAAGTCCTGCATCAAGAACTTACTCGCTAACCATATTTTAGTTGATTGCAACATTCCTACATCATTCCCAATGAGTAGAATGTCATCAACATAAAGCACCAGGAATGTCACAGCACTCCCACTGACGTTCTTGTACACACAGGGTTCCTCATGATTTTTAGTAAAACAAAACTCTTTGATTGTACTATCGAATCTAAGGTTCCAACTCCTAGATGTTAGGAAAAATGGAATCCGGATATCTCCACACTGGTATGATATTGTCCACTTTGGGTTTTAACCCTCATGGTTTTGCTTTTGGAACAACCCAAAAGGCCTCATACCAATGGAGATATCATTCCATCTTTATAAACCCATGATCTTTTTCTAGATCTTCCAATGTCGATGTGGGACTTTGGTTGCATCCCAACAATCCTCCCCTCAAACGAAGTTCCACTATTATTCTCATGGTCCGAGCCTCCCCTCAAGCCTTATTCGTCCTCCAATCGAGGTTACTCCACTTCACTGCGTTGGAGCGCACGCCTTACATGAATACTGGGAGCATAAACCACCCCGAGAGTTTAATCAAGGATTTTTACTGGGAGCCCTCACCTCTTTCGTTTAGGTATTGAGGATTCTACCCACACGGCTCGATCTAGACCATGGCTCTGATACCACTTGTTAGGAACAATGGAATCCGGATATCTTCACACTGGTATGATATTGTCCACTTTGGGTTTTAACCCTCATGATTTTGCTTTTGGTACAACCCAAAAGGCCTCATACCAATGGAGATATCATTCCATCTTTATAAACTCATGATCTTTCTCTAGATCTTCCAATGTCAATGTGGGACTTTGGTTGCATCCCAACACTAGATGCCTGCTTTAGATCATAAATAGATCTCTGAAGTTTGCATACCATATACTCACTTCCGTCAGATGTAAACCCTTCAGGTTGATACATGTAAATCTCTTCCTTAATATCTCCATTAAGAAAGGCTGTCTTGACATCCATATGCCATATCTCATAGTCATATCATACAGCTATGGCCAGCAATATCCTTATAGACTTGAACATTGAAACTGGAGAAAAGGTTTCCTCAAAGTCAACTCCTTGTCTTTGAGTATATCCTTTTGCTACCAATCGCACATTGAAGGTCAATACCTTCCCATATGCCCCAAGTTTCCTCTTGTAAATCCATATACACCCTATGGGAACAATTCCCTCAGGTGGATCCACGAGATTCCACACTTGGTTCGAATGCATGGAATTCATCTCTGATTCCATTGCTTCAAGCCATTTGGATGAATCGGCATCAGATAACGCATTCCTTGAAGGTCCTTGGATCACATCCATGGTTAGGCTCATCATGGCCCTCTTCAAGAAGCAGACCATACCTCATAGGTGGTCTCGACACTCTCTCAGATCTTCTAGGAGCTTGTATCTCTTTTCTTGGCTCTTCGGGTGTGGGTTCTTCAATTTTGGGTGTCTCTCGAACCTCTTCGAGTTCTATCATCTCCCCTTTTCTATCCAATAGAAATTCCTTTTCCAAAAAGGTTGCATTCCTAGAAACAAACAACTCTGTTTCTTGGGGATGATAGAAATAATATCCAACTGAGTTCCTTGGATATCCCACAAAGTAACATAAAATAGATCGACTATCCAATTTATCTCCTACTGTGTGCTTCACATAAGCAGGGAATCCCCATATTCTAAGATAAGAATATTTGGGAGGCTTACCCATCCATATCTTATATGGTGTCTTATCAACTACCTTTGAATGGACATTGTTCAACAACAGTGCCGCTGTCTCAAGCGCATATCCCAAAAAGGATGGCGGCAACTCCGTGAACCCCATCATAGACCGAACCATGTCCATCAAAGTCCAGTTACGACGCTCCGAAACACCATTCAACTGTGGTGTAGCAGGAGGAGTCCACTGCGAGAGAATCCCATTCTCCCTAAGATACTCTTGGAACTCGGCACTCAAGTACTCACCACCTCGATCCGATCGAAGTGTCTTGATGCTTCGTCCCAACTGTTTCTCTACTTCATTTTTGAATTCTTTGAACCTTTCAAAGGCTTCAGACTTGTATTTCATCAAATACACATACCCATACCTCGAAAAGTCATCGGTAAAGGTGATGAAGTAGGCATGTCCATGCTTAGTGGTGATGCTAAGTGGACTGCATACATCGGTATTGATCAAATCCAATAACCCTTTGGCGCGCTCAACATGGCCCTTAAAGGAAATTTTGGTCATCTTTCCTTTTAGACAGGATTCACAAGTTGGGAGAGAATTAATATCATACATATCAAACATGCCCACTCCCACTAGCTTGTTCATCCTTCTTAGGGAAATATGTCCTAATCGAGCATGCCATAATTGTGCCGTATTAAGAGTATCTTGCTTTCGCTTGTTTGTTGTTGTTATTGCTTGGACATTGTTTAGTGGAATATCTTTCAATTTTAAGTTATAGAGATCGTTTTCAAGTTCTCCAGTACCAATTAAACATTTATTCTTGTAAATGTTGCAAACACCTTTGCTAGATAAACAAGAATATCCATCTTTATCAAGCATAGAAATGGAAACAATGTTTTTCACCAAATCAGGTACAAACAAAACATTTCTTAAAATCAACTTAAAATCATTGTTCAACAATAAGTAAACATTTCCCACGGCCTTGGCAGCAACTCTTGCTCCATTGCCCAACCTCAAGAAGGTGTCACCTTCTCTAAGTCTCCTACTTCTTCCCATCCTCTGTAAATCATTACTGAGATGCGAGCCACAGCCGGTATCCAATACCCAAGAAGTAGAGTTAATTGAAATGTTTACTTCAATATAGAACATACCGTTTTCAGAACTCTTCTGGGCAAGATATTCTCCGCAGTTACGCATCCAATGTCCAGGCTTTTTGCAGTGATGATAAATATCAGCAGTCTTGTCAGCCTTTACTGGTGTGGCTGCCACAACGGGATTCGGAGCTTGCCTCTTCAAGGGAACGTTCTTCTTGGGACGTTGGAAAGAACGCTTCTTTCCCTTCCCAGGTGGACCAGTCTTCGTATCAGATGAAGAGGCCACATAAAGAACCGAATTCTCATCTTTCATAGAAGCCTGCATATAACACTTGGCTTTCAAGTCATGGTCACACCATTCCTTGTAAGTCTGTAATTCCTCAGGAGTGCAGTCAGTCGGAGCCTCAACAGGAGACGACTCAGTAAGTGTATACGCTATCCTTTCCGAATTTAAGACGATTTTTAGATTTCTTAGCCAATTGAGGTAATTAGGTCCGGTTAATACGTGTTTGTTGAGTATTACAGATAGCGAATTGCGAATCGAAGACATTGTCAAAAAGTATTGAAAAGTAAAACAGATAAATGTTAATGACTTTTTTAAAATATTTAGTAAGATATGAAGTATGGAATTTTATTTCATAAATTTTTACTCCCACTGTTTTGATATTTTTCACTACCCTCTAGTGAAAACGGGAAACTCCTTTCCTCAGTAGGTACGTAAGGTCAAATCAGCAAATCATGATCCCAAATAATATCAGCCAATCACAATTCCTAAGAGGTAGTTTCCAATTGCATAACCATGCAATCCTCTACGTAGACTTTTGTCTCACGTTTGATTAGGACCCAATAATATGACGTCGTTCATTTTTACGTGTCAAGCCTTACACATCGATGTTGAACCTTAATGGACGGTCGCCATGAGTTCCCTCAATAATATGAGCCAAAATCATGGGAGTTCCACGTAGTTCACATCACCATGTCAATGGATGTCACAGCTTTCCGGTGTCCAGGGCCCCCTAATAATATGAGCCGAGCCCCGAATACGGGTAGCGTTTATCATGCACCCATTGTCGATGGAAGACATGAAAATTATAAACAACTTTATAATTCCCATTTTCGGGCTTGATATTAATTTTGAATCTTATTCAAAATGAGGGTTTTTAATTTTGAAAGGTCTCATCATTAATTTTATTTAAAAGCTCGCCATGTTTGATCGTATGTTTGTCGGATTCATGCAACTTTGTTATTATCATAATAATAACACACATACTCATTATTTATAACATATCATGCATATATTATAAATAGTAAACAAAACAAGGATGATCAATCGCCCCAAAACTAATGGCCCGTGTAAGCTAAACACGGGCATAGGTCCAATCTTAGGGAAATGCATGGGATGCAAATGCAACTATTACATAAGCTTCCAATATTTACATGTCTTGGATCTTCATAATCATCAAGGCCACCATCTTCCAATCTTGATCTTCCACTATACTAATATTTACAAATAAATATTCATGGCAAATAAGGGATACATCTCATGGGGTGGGAACGGGCCATAAACCAAGCCCACTTTAAATTTGATAATTATTACAATCATTCAACACAAAATATCCTAGCATACACCTAGCAATTTGGGCTTGGGCTTTTGATCATCCTTCATGCAAAATATCATATATCATACACCATCAATTAATTATCACAATAATCAATTGATCCAATATTATATATCTTGATCTAATCACTAACCGCCACGATTATAAACTAAATTAACAAAGTATAAAAACTTCTTTGTCTACTTTCTAATTAATTTATTTATAACCAAATTTCTTGTAAATCACCATTTATTATAAATAATTAAAGTCCAACTTCAACTATTTATTTTATGAGATAATATGTATAACTTTTGTGGATTTAAACTTAAGGGCCCAAAAAATCATTTTTCAACAAAAACATTTCGGCTCATTTTAATTTACAAATTTGTGTTAGCCATCTAATGGCCCAACAACTTCAAGGCCCATGACACTTTGATATTTCAAAACACTTTTGGAAACCCTAGTCGTCATTGCCGTCGCCGGAGCTCCATCGCCGGAATCCGGCCAACTTACCAAAAAAATAAATTTTTTTATTTAAAAACATGGGCTGTTCGGGCAGCCCAAGGGGCTGCCCTTGCTGCCCGTTTCGGGCAGCCCCTCGTGCAGCTCGAGGTGCCCAAAATGGGCAGCAACTTGCTGCCCAAAAATTGCCCAAAAACCGGCCATCGATTTGTTGTTTTGATTCTCTCATGCGGTTAGAAATAGACCTCAACATAATATCATGTATTTGCTACACAAAAGTTGTAACCATAGCTCTGATACCACTTGAAAGGGGATCGGTTATGGTGCCCGGTTGCGCAACGGAAGTTTAAAATTTGTTTCAACAAGGACATGAAAACCGAGCACCCACTAAGTGTGTAGCAAATACGAAAACAACAAAATATCATACATAGAGTGTTTTAAAGAAATTACCTATCAATCTCAAAGATTGATTATTGGCTCCAACTAAGGTGTAAACACCTTAGCTCTTGAATGGCAGGACAATCTACAAGCTTCCCTTTGAGCACTCCTTGCTCAAATATTAAGCCCACCACCAACAAGCCAGAACCCCTCTTATTTTTCACTAGAAAAATAAGAGGATTTTTCTTTAAGAAGTGTTTTCTTTCTTCAACAATTGAAGAAGAAATTTTGGAGAATTTTTGGTGTAAAATTTCGGCCACCACATGCTAGGGGAGAGAAGGGAGAGTTTCTTGGTTGTTCAAAAAGGTGTTGTGTATCCCAAATGCATGTCATGCATTGGATGTTGAAAAAGTTGTCTTCACCTCCCATGCATGCTTACCTATTTGGGCTTGTAACAATTACAAGGCACATGGACTTTAATTTAATTGTCTCAAAAAAATTTGAGACCAATTAAACTTTACTTGATTTACTCAAGCCCACTAGTTGAATAATTATTTCTAATTGGGCTCTAGAAGGCTCAATGTTGTTTAATTAGTTCAACACTTGAAATAATTTAATTATTTGGACTATACTAGGCCCACTAGTGTTTAATTAATTCAACACTTGAATTAATTTAATTTAGTCCATAATAATATTTTTGAAAATCACAATTTTCAAATACATTATTTTTTTGGTCAACTTTTAATTTAGGAACACTTCCTCAAATTAAAAGTTACATTCTCCTTATAGAAGTCATACTTCTATTTTATTTACGCTTATAAACTCCTTTACAAGCCGTTCAACACATTGAACTATTTTACTTCTCAACGGGATCTAGAAAGCTATTACTTGTGTGGTTCTCAATAGTTCATTGATACAACTAGCAGTGGGTTCACATCTCCATGTGATTCGTGACTAAACATATGAGCATACCCCAATTGCTCCATTATTACTTATCAACTCCTTTATAATAAGAACATCAGAACTAAAGTCTGATAGTACCCAACCAATCATGTTAAACGCCTAGCAGCATCGCTTACATGATTCCCTAGGTATCAAATGATAGTGCCTGCAAGAACCATTCAATTATGATAGGAACTGTTTAGAATATACAGTATTGCAAATATGAGTTTCATGATACTCATCATATGAGCATCTCATATTCTTTCTACTATTTGTATATTCAAGGACTTTATCTATGCAGCTAGCATGAGTATACAGATAAAGATATGCCAAAACAATAATTTCAAATATTATTAAAATAAAGATTGTTTATACATAGAGTTTCATTGTGAACACTCGGCCAACACTTGGCTCGACGGGCACCTACTCTAACATTCACATCTCTTTGTGATTCAGGACATAATCCTTTATTCGGGTTTACCCTAGTTAGCCCCATTCTTTTCATCAACACCTTGATCAAAAATGTCAGAACTCATTTCTGATTGCACCCATCGGATCATGCTAAGAGCGTCTAGTAGCATCGCCCCATGATCCCCTAGGTATCACTGATAGTGCCTGCAAGAACCAATCGATTATGATTAACGTACAGTACGGTCCCTTCATCTCATATATCCCGATCGAATCTGCAACCATTGGTTCATCGAGGGTTGCATATTAATTCGATAACTATGTGATAATTATAATAGTGGCATCGCGTGTACTATTTGAGAACTCCTTCTCTAACGTATATCTCATACTCTGGCCAGAGATTCAATGCACTATTATTTAATCAGATCACACAAGATATCCACACGCGTAGGTGAGCGATGAATCCCCGAATACAATGCACTGACTCTTATATGTGTCTCAACTGTACCCAACCTCGCCACCTGATGACTCTCCTGGAGCCGGTAAACGAGTCAAAGCACAGCCCTAGCATATAGAGCCTCAGTGTTGTCCCGGGTCGTAAGGACTAATGGTGTACAATCATAACCACAGACTTATCCTCTCGATGAATGATAGCCACTTGGAAAGTGATAAGCGCAAGATTTGCACTTAATTTATATAAGAATCCATATTGAATTATGTTAGTTTCGAACGGAATTATGCGTTTTTGTTCGTTTTTGTTGTCATTGATTAGTGCAAAATTAGCAAGAAAACACACCAAGCATAGCAGTGCGAGCACATCTCGGCCAGATATGCGCGCGCGGCTGCGCGACATCACTCGCTACCGCGCGCACACATGCAGCTCACTGACCAGTGGCGCGCGCGCGGTCGCGGTCGTGCCACTTCATGCGGAACCGCGCGCACACAGAAGCAACAGAAAACCCGAGAGGCGCGCGCGACCGTGTCATATCACGCGCAGCCACGCGCGCGCAGAAAAGAGCCAGCGACCAGAATGATGCGCGCGGCCCCGCCACTTCACGCGCAACTGCGCGCGCCGTGCGTCCATAAAAGTATAAATTGCCCGAGCTAGGTCAGAAAAGGGGGTCAGCCGCCTTGGGAAAGAAACACACGATAGAGCCGCAGTGAGAGAAATTGACACGCGAGAGCCGCAGAGCACACGTACAAAACGGAAAGAAGCACGAATAAGGATCACGAAGACGAAGAACAACGAATCTGGGGACAGAGACGACACTTCTGATTTGTCATCTCTTCTTTTGCTTTCTATATTTTTATTGTGTTGCGATGTCTAAAATGTTGAACATGTCTTGTTTTCACTTGGATTTCGTGATGAACTAATTCTGCAGTCTAGAGAATGATGTAGCCTTGTGGATACGATAATTTGACGTGGTTATTTTATATGATTGAATTCTATTTTTATTTAATTGTGTTTCTCTGTATTTATTTCTACTGCAATTTACTGGCCATAAAGTGTGTGTTGTCTGATTAATTCTACAACTCGGGAGAGGGACTAGAATTATAGATCATTAGAGACACATCGTTGAATGTTTATATCGTTCGGAAGGCGTATAACTTTAGCGAGGCTTAGGTAAGAACATTGTTTGCATTTATCAATTAAACTTAGATTTTATTAGGAATAATTGAATCGAAGTTTGATTGATACATTTTATTCGTCACTTGGGAAAGGGGCAATAAAATAATTAAGTGTTCTTGGTCATTAAATAATTGAAATTCATGAATATAAATTTAACTGGTAATATTTGTAACGCCCCGAAAATTTAAAGGTCCACGCGAACCACATGCATTTGAATTATTAAATTCTCCTGTATTTTAATTAAATGTTTTAATTGCATGAATTAATTATGTTGTGCATATTTACATGTTTAAATTTTTTTTTTTACATGTTGCATTAAAATGGTATTTTTAAGGAATGTTCAAGTGACGATTGAGGAACGGGGACCGAGGGCTGTAAATGTAAAATGTTTTTGTTAAATAATTATTTTTAATTATTTAAAATAAAGTTGATGGTTTTTTATATTTTTGAAAATAGGGGGTTTAGAGGTGATTTTATACGCCGGGACGTAAATTTTATCGGTGTTGGCTTTTCAACTAAAATGCGAACTTTTTGGCAACCCGGCTATTTAATTCATAAAATTTTTACCAAAACTTTACTAATATATTTTATTTAATTCTAATTAAAAGACTAATGGGCTTAATTGTGGCTTGATAGGCCTAAAGCCTAGTTAGTAACTTAATTAGAGTTTATATGAGATTAAAACACCTAAAACCCTAAACCTTGCACACAAAACAATCGGCCACTTTTATTTTCTGAAAAATATTCTCTCCCAACTCCACCTATCTCACGGCACACACACAACACACTTGGAGGAAGGATTTTCGAAGGATTCAAGGTAAGTAGCCAAAGTTTCTCTCGTTCTTCGTCGTCAACGATTATTCGAGCGTATAATACGCAAAGGCACGCCATACATCTCCTTTTCTAATCCATCATATCATATTATGGTTTGAATTATTGGGTGCATGAAAAACAAGACTTTATTTTCAGAATTTTCGTAATATTGCATGTATGCATGAAGAAACATGGTTTTTGAATCAAATAAATTGCATATTGATTGGTTAAGGGGCTGCCATGACATAAGGTAAGATCAAGAGAGGTTTTTACAGGAATTAGAGTCACACACACTCACCAAACTCACAGCAAAAAGGAAAAGAAATAGCAGGAACCGAGAAACTTGCTGTCAAAGGGTTTTGGGTTCGGTTTTCTTGAGGGAAGGGGGCGGCTTGGTCTTGGTCTGGTCTAGTACTCGACAAAAGTCTGTCGTGAGTCAGGGGGAGAGTCCTAGCCAAGCTAGGACTCGAGTAGGGGCTGGGGAAAGAGTCCTAGCCATGCTAGGACTCTACCCGAGAAATTGCATGTGAGGCGCGCAGGGTTCAGCGTCGCGCAAGGGGCTTTGGGGCGTAGCCTGGGTTTGAAGGTTGGGTTCTAGGGAGTCCTTAGGGTCCTTATAGGGTGTACAACAGGTGGGTTCAGCGGTTGGGTGCGTGGGGAAGATTCCTAGAAGCAAAACAAGAGTCCTAGTCTAGGTGCAACTCTCGGCCAGCTTAGGGGTAAGGAGAAGAGGGCTCATTTTTGTGGTTTGGGCTGGGTTCTTGGTGGTCTAAGGGTCCAGTAGGTTAAGTTAGGAGGTTTGTCAAGTTTTGGATCAACATGGCTCAGGGGTAACTCGTGAAAATCGGAAGTTGGCTCGGGGTCGAAGTTTAGGTGTCAAATAGGGATTTTAAATAAAGAAAAATTGGAAAACGGCTCACGGGGGTGGAGTCATGGTCCATAAGGGCTAAAATAATATAAAAAGACTAAATTTAGAATTTAGGAATTTTATATTAATGTTTGGGATTTTTCGGGATTAAAACACCGTTAAAACAATTAAGTAAAGATAATTGAAAAAGTATAAGTTTTAGGCCAAATAAAATTATGAAAAAATTCATGTAGGCTTAAATAATTATTTGGGACATCTTAGAGTCATGAAATCAAGAAAAAGTTGAAATCGTAAAATGTCGAGTCTAGGGGTAAAACGGTCTTCTTACACCTAGAAATTAGTAAAGGTCATGGCAGTGCCCTAAATGCTGTTTTTATGATATTATGATTATTTTTAAATGTTTATGAAATGTTCATGATTAAATTATGAGTTTTAATGTTTAAGGGATTTTATGATTTAAGGAAGACATTTAAAAGACATGTTGCATGCTTGGTTTCAAAAACAAAAATGTAAGGCTATTCATGATTTTTATAAAGTGATGAGAATGTAAATGTTGAAGGAAGTTAAGTGATTGTGACTAATTCGTTAATGTTGGCGACATCGTGAGGGTTACGGTCCCAGTGGGAGCCCGACGATCGTGTTTCCATCATTGCGAATATGTGGTAACGGTTTTGTGGTAACAGAAGAATGAGAATATCGTGAGGGGAAAAGGCCCCAGAGGGAACCCATTTATGGGAAAAGGCCCCCGAGGGAACCTCGACGATCATATTTCTATTCAATCATGATTGGCCAGGGCCCAGTTGACCGGTGAGAGTGTTGCTGGGTCTCCCGCCGCCCAGTACTGCGGTTTCACGTAGATGGATCCATCGATTTTCATGTCATGTCATGTCAGAAAAGTCACAATTAACGATCTGAATTCAACAAAAGGGAAAAGAAAATGTTTATGATCATGTTAAAAAGGTTTTATGTCATGTCATGTTGAGGAAAAAGGAAAAGGTTAAGGTTTATGTTATACATGTCATGAAAATGTTTATGCTTAAGGTTGATGAATCATTATGAAAATGTTTCTATTTAAAGTTCATGCATCATAAAAGATTTACGAAAATGTTCATGTTTGAAGTTTATGCATCTTCATGAAAACGATATTTTAAGTACAAATATTTTTCACTGTTATATGTTGACTGTATTACGTATTACTTGCTATAAAGATGATGGTGTGTTGAGTCTTTAGACTCACTAGATGTGATGGATGCAGGTGAGGTTGAGGGAGGTCTTGACGGATGATTTGACTGGACTGATGGCGCACACAACCCGAGGACCCGCGCTTCTACTATTTCCGCATTATGTTTTATGATTACTGATTTTAGATAAAGATTTTTAAGACTTTTTATTTATGTTTTTGAGAGATTTTTGAGAGGTTTAGTATGGGCTATACTTTTCAAACTTATTGCTTTATTTAGGTTGGGTAAAATAGTTGACGATTTCATTTTATGACTATTGCACTTGATTTTTAAAATGCTAGTTGGTTGAGATTTTATTTTAAAGGGTAAAATATTTTATAAAAATATTTGCATGTGTTATTTGTCATGGTCGAAAATCGAGTGTTTATAAAAAAAAAATTTAGTACTTTTAAAGCAATAAAAAGGACATGACGTTTCAATAATTATCGTGGTAACTTGGTGAAATCATTTCTTTAGATACTTTCTCTCATTGTTATTTCTCAACTCGATGATTAGATTAATTCTTTGTTTTCAATTAATTCGATTAAGCAAACCAAATCTCTTTTGATTTTTTTAAATAAAGTTGTGACTATATTAATTACAAGTATTGATATACTTTTAGTTTACACTCCTTGTGGGAACGATACTCTACTTACATTTTATTATAACTTGATATCGTGCGCTTGCGAGCAATCAAGAAAATACGCAACAAGTTTTTGGCGCCGTTGCCGGGGAGTGTCAAATTTGAATTTGTATCAGTATTGTTACCAATTAGTCTAGATTTTAATTTAGAGTTATTTTTATTTTATTTTTATTTACTGATTCATTCATTTTTCTCTGTGTGACAGTGCATGCGAAGATTGCAAAGCCCTGACTTGCTTATCTTTGATCCAGAAATCGAAAGAACTGCACGGAGGCTAAGAAAAGCTAGAAGGAAAGAAATCCTAGCCATGGCTGAGAATAGAGAGAATGACAGACATATGCCGCCATAAGCTATACCGATCAGAGATCACTTCAGACCAGTGATCAATGCACATTATTCTGGCATTGCTCGGGGGACCATAAATGCCAACAATTTCGAACTGAAGCCTACCCTGATCAATATGGTTCAACAAAACCAGTTTGCTGGAACTGCTACTTCAGATCCTCACGTTCACCTGAGAACCTTCTTGGAAATCACAGATACGGTAAAAATTAATAATGTTCCTGACGATATTATTAGATTGCGTTTGTTTCCATTTTCTCTCAGGGACCAAGCAAGAGGATGGCTCCAATCAGTGCCGTTAGGGAGCATCACAACATGACAGGAGCTGGTGACGAAGTTCCTTTCTAAATATTTTCCCCCTGCGAAGTCTGCACAATTGAAGATTGAGATCAGAACTTTTAGACAGACTGACTTCGAGCAGTTGTATGAAGCTTGGGAAAGGTATAAAGAGTTGTTGCGGAGGTGCCCGAATCATGGTTTTGAAGACTGGGTGCAGATTGAGTTATTCTATAACGGGTTGAATGGTCATACACGGACAACAGTGGATGCAGCGGCAGGTGGCACAATCTTTGCCAAGTCTCCTGGTCAAGCCTATGATTTGCTTGAGCAGATGACTATTAATAGCTACCAATGGCCGTCTGAGAGGTCTGGAGTAAAGAGGGCAGCTGGAGTTTGTGCCGTGGATCCTATTACATTACTCACTGCGCAAGTTTCAGCGTTGACTACACAGATAGCAACCATGAATAAAGTGAGTACATCAAACACTGAGGGACCACCGCTTGTTGTTGAAGAACCACATTTTCTTGAAGAAGTTCAATACATCAACAACAAAAACTATGGAGGATATCGAGGTAACCCTCCCCCTAATACTTATCATCCTGGATTGAGAAATCATGAGAACTTTTCATATGCAAACAATAAGAATGTACTGAATCCACCACCGGGTTCAATACATCAAATGCGGAAGGGAAGCCACCATTTGAAGACTTGGTTGGAACATTTGTTGTTGAATCTGGTAAGAGGATGGCTAGGACTGAGTCTAGGCTTGACAACCTAGAGACACACATGGCGAATATTGGTGCTTCTTTGAAAATCCTTAAGTCGCAAGTGGGGCAGATAATGAGGCAACTCACATCTCAACCATCAGGCGCATTACAAAAGACTGCAGACCCAAATCTGAGAGAGGTGAATGCCGTTTTTATACAGCACGAGGAGATTGGTAGGGTAAACATAGAAGAGAAAAAGGTTGATAACACACCTGTCCGGGATGAAAAGCCAACTCCAACCAAAAGAGTCCGAGGTAAGAAATATGAGAGGTATGATTCAAATCAATGCATTGATATTTCTTTACTTCCCTACCCCCAAATATTTTTACAATTAAAAGCTGAATTTCAAAAGAAAAAAGGTCTTGAATATCTCAAGAACCTATACACTAATATTGAATCTGCAGATCATGAGGAAGTGGAATTTCCAGAAGGAACACGAAGAAATCTTCCCCAGAAGCTGCAAGATCCAGGGGAATTTGTTGTACCATGTGAAATAGGGGGTAAATTGGTGGAAAAAGCTATATGTGACTCAGGAGCGAGCGTGAATATAATGCCAAGTTCTTTCCACGAGAAACTTGGATTAAGCAGGATAAAGCCCACATGACTAAGCTTACAGATGGCAGATAAATCAGTCATGACACCGTTGGGTATTGTGGAAGATGTTGAACTTCAGATCGATAAATTGAAGGTTCTAGCAGAGTTCGTGGTACTTGACATGGAGAACAGTCAGAACGTTCATGTCATCCTAGGATGACCATTATTGGCTACTGTTGGAGCCATCATTGACGCGAAACGAGAAAAGTTGACCATGGAAGTTGAAGGACAAAGGGTGGAAATCAAGGCATCCAAAAGTTCTCACGACCCACCTTGAATAAATTGGTGACAATCGGGATGACGAAGTTAAACCAAGCGCTGTGTGGGAGGCAACCCACAAAGCATTCGTTTTGTTTATGTTATTTCATTTTAATCTGTTATTTATTAATTTTAATTTTCATTATTTGAATATTGATTCAATTGTTTTATTTTTGCAGGTGTTTTAAAAAAAATATTATGAGGCAGAATTATGCGCGCCACCGCGCGACATCACGCGTAGCAGCGCGCTCAGCTTTAGCGGGCGCGCCACTTCACGCGCAACCGCGCGCGCCGCGTACATGCTCCCTTTCCACCACCACCAGCTTCGCCACCACAGTACCCACCACCAGATCTACCGCCGCAGCCCATGGACGAGGATGATGAAGATGCTGCGGACAACAATTTGAGCGACGAGTTCTGACACTCGTGCTAGAGGTATGTGTTGTCACATTTATCTTTTAAATTATACATTGAGGACAATGCATACTATAAGTTTGGGGGGGTCAATTTGCTTTGCTTATTGAGTGTTTGAGTTGTTACTCTTTTTTTAGTTAATTTCATTGTTAGTTATTCCTGCACAGTGGCTAGAATTTTCGTTTTTCGTAGAAGTCTAGTCGAGTATTTTGAAAAAAAAAATTCTTTACTGCTTGCTAGAGTCGTTAGATAGAGTCATGGATATATCATTGTGTGGCCGATGATGAAAATGAAATCGTGGTTTTAATGCATATTTGTATTCATGATAACTTGGGAGTCAACAATATCTTTGCACGGTCATGTTTGTTGATATTATCGGTGCTTAGAAACAATTTGCGTGCCCGTGATGCTAATTAAACGAGAGAAGTCTGATTTTTAATAATTCTTGCATGACATTGACTGACACTTTTGCAAACACAGATATGATCTAGGAAATTTTTCTCAATGTCTTTGGGCCATCCTTCTTTATTCATTATCAATTGTTAGCCCATTGAGCCTCGAGTAGATTGAGATGCTTGTCTTTTCTTCGTGCACCTATTTCATATATCATTTTGATTGAAAATTGCATGTGATTGGTTTGTATGAGTTGACTAAGGGATTGACGGAAGTCTAGAACTTGTTTGAACACTTTTCTAGGCGAAATACGGATAATAACTGACATATGAATTATTTAGGCGATCTTTGGAGACGTTTTGAGCCTTCGAGCCTACCAAACGAAAATGAAATATCCCTAGTGTCCCATTTTGAGCCTACTAAAGAATCAAGTGGTGTGTGTCAATGACAAACAATAGCCCCCATTTGTATCTATTTTACAAGCCCGCAACAACTACCTATTGAAGCTTATACACCTACTATCCTACCCAATTTTGAGATAAATAAGTTCATTGGTACTGTAATGATCCAAGTGCTCCTTGAAAAGAAAGAGAAAAAAAAAAGAGGAAAAAAGATGGGAATCAAAAGTTGTGAAAAAGAAATATATGGGAGAGGAAGGATATGAATGAGAAAAATACAACAAGTGGATAGTGAATGAAAAGAGAATGAAAATGAGTGAAATTGATAAAGTTCAAATATTTCTCTCAAATTTTGATCTCCATACCTTTATTGTAGCCATGAGCCGTAGCCTAACGTTACAAGCCTACAAGACCTATTAACCTTGTCACATTTATCCAATATACTAGTGGAGAAAAGTTGTTCAAGTCAAGCTTATGGATACCTGATAAACATGGTTAACGAATATAGACTTTAATCATTTGCATGAAAGCATCTCATTGTGTGACTTCATCTTTGGTATACTTATGTTGAATATCTTTTGAGCCAAATAATCCTCAATAAAGCCATTTGAGATCTGTGTAAGTGAATTTGTATATTAAATGGAGTGTGAGTTAAATTGAACTGAAGATCTCTTGAGTTTATAAGGCTAATGGGTGTTGTAAATTTATTTGAGCATTTGATTGGGTAATGAACATTGACATATCACACACGCATGTGACTCTTGAGTGATTATGAATTACATAAAAATGGATTAGTCAGAGGCCAAGATCAATGGTTGCATATCCATGACTGTTAGTCGTTATTATTACTTGTTGAGTGTGTAGAACCCGATAAATCAGATTAGGTAAAAGCCATGCATAATTGCTATTATTTAAATTTAAAAATAGTTTTTTTTATGGAGAGTTTAATTCGTTTTTTAAAATTTGTTAAGTCATGATCATTTATTTTAAATCGCAGAAGTTTAGTTTTATCTTTTCGATTAATTACACGAGGCCGGACTGAAGTTGGAGTATTGAGATAAAATTTAATAATAAGAAAATATTCCTATATTTAATTTAAGCCAAGGAATAAATTATTTTAATGTTAAATAATGTTTAAGGATTTATTTAATTAATTGGAGTAAGTTAGTAAATAAGTTCTTTTTTACCAATAATTAATTAAAAGCCTAAATTAAAATGTGTAACCAATTGGGATAAATTAATCTAGACCTATTTTATTTAAGAAACTGTAACTTAACATGTTAGTAATTTATTTTAAGACTTAACCATGCATGCAAGAAAATTATTATCCTAACTTAATTTATTAATTCACTAAAATACTTAATGAGTGTATAAAACTTTAAGAATTTAAAATGCAAGATTAAGCAATATTTTTACCTTGCTTTAGACACCACAATCTCGGCCATCACCTCCCCCTAAACCTCCCTCAATCCAATAATAGCACACCTCATTCCATATCTCACTAGCAACTAGGAGGGAATGATTTGATTTGCCATTCAACCTCCTCATTTAATTAGTAACCTTTCCCCTCCATTACCTAGCCATTCTCCCTCACTCTCATTCGAAAATTTCAGAGAGAATAGCAGCAAGAAATCGTGAGTTGCCTCAAGAAGAATAAGAGAGAAACGTAAGAAAAGGAACTCTGTCTCCGCCGCGCCGTGTTTGTCGTATAGTTTGTTTTCTTTCTTAAACAAATTTCCAGGCATGTATATGTTATTCTTTTCTCTTCAATCAAGTCATATATACATTTTTAAACCATATTATGTTCATGAAGCACGAAATCATCGAATTTGACAGCACATATTTTTCGAAAACTTGCACAGATTTTTCTCGGCTCCTCCTTGTGCTTCACGGGTTTGATTGTTTTTGTGGTTTCAGGAGATTGGCTCGATTCCAGGCACTCAAGGCTGCATCTAGGCATGTACTAGGGTGTGTTGGAGTCATGTTGGTCCATTGGTTCAAGGCCATGCACTCAGGAATCAAGACTTGTCAGCAACTTTCCCATAGTTGCAAGTTGAGGCTCGATTTTTGTGTTTGGGTTGTCTAAAGTGTGTTTTCGAATCGTGGCTGTTCTAAGGACTGTAGCCATGGTTATAACCCTTCCTTAGCATGTCTAGGACGTGACCAAGATGGCCTTTCAAGGCTTGGTTCATGGTCCCATCGATTTTTAAAACAAAACATGCAAGTGCCCCTCGGCTTCACTTTTCTGTTTGGGTTGTGTGAGTTTCGGTCTTGGGGTGTTGGGTGGATCGTGGTTTGCTTCTAGCCCATAGCCATGGCTCACGTAACACCTCATCATGTCTAGACTGAGCCATGGTCAATCATATGGCCACTGGAACGATGCAAGACAGCAAACATTTCGATACATCACAGTACAGAATTTTCTTTGGTGCTCTCGGTTTGAACTTCGAGTTGTCCTAGGTGTTTGCTTGAGTTGTGTTCGGCCAAGTGCCCTTAGCCATGGTTCAAGTCACACCTTGGGATGTTGGTAAGAGACTTTGGTCGGTGGTTCAAGCCCCAATGGCCATTGGTTTCACAAACCACGCAAGGAAGCGCAGCTGCTGCCATTGTGTTATGACAGCAACTTTGTCTTCGGTTCAAAGGTCATGTTCGAGTTCTTGGTTGGCTTTTAGCCTATGGCCTTGGACTGAAAAGTACCTCAATGAGTTATAAAGGTCATGTTTTTGGCCGTTTGTGATTTGGTTAAGTTTAGAAGTCGTACGAGAATTTACAGTGCAATGTGCCAAAGTGACTCTTGAAAGAGCGTTTCACGATTTTGGCCTCCATTCACATTTTTTGTGTATTACAGCCCTAGGGTTATGTTTTGATGTATTTTAGGTGTATTTTAATCATGGCTAAACGATGGTTCAATGTCGGTTCGGGTTGGTACGAAGCCATGGTTGAATACTAAGTTTGTTGGGCGTAGTTGTCTCGGTTTTGGTTCGGTTATGAAATCTTTGTCAAGTCAAGATTATTTGCATGTTTCTCATGTTAGAATTAGGTCGCAGCAAGACTGGGAACGATCCAACGCATTCGGTAAAAGCAGGGTTATAATTATATTATGTGCATAAAATATAAAATGTTTATTTTTGAGATATATGCGATATGTCTTGTGGCCACCTTACGCTTATGGGATTGCTTCATCCGGTGACTTACGATCGGTTTACGATTATGTATGGTACGGATATCCAGTCCAAGGGCTGTGATGATCTCTACCGCCCAGTATACTGTGGATTAGTCTGATCAGACGTGCGTGTTATGTTATGGGCCACTTGCGTAGAAACATTATCTCTATCAGAAAAATTATGATATGATAATTTATGACAGGGCTCTATCGAGCAAATATTTTACGTACGATTTTTAGATATGCACATATTTATAATTACTCATGACATGATTTTCACCTTACGCTTTACGATACGATATTTTTACGTTACACGAAATTTTATGATATATTTACTTGTTATTTACGATATATGCATGCTGAGTCTTTAGACTCACTAGACTTGATTGTTGTAGGTACTGATGAGGTCGAGACTGAGGGAGGGGACCAGTGAGCTAGCTTGGGTCACTAGTAGTAGGAACCCGAGGACCTCATGTTTCAGTTTATTCATCTTTTTATGTTCAAACTCAATTTTATTATGTTGCATTAAGTGATTGTATTGAAAAATAATATTTACTTCTGCTGTTATTTTAAAAAAATTAAATCCATTTATCAGTTTATTTTATGAATGATGTATGTTAATTATTTAAAGAGAAAAATTTTAAATAATTCCGCAAAATTTCGAGTACGAAATATGGGCCTTTACAGTTGGTATCAGAGCCTATGTTCTTGTAAAGGGTTGTACTACTACTGACCTCGAGAAGCTCATGAAGTCACGTCTTTGGTCTGTAAGTTTTATGTTTACGCATTTCGTTTAAAGCAAGAAATATTTTAACAGCATGTTTTCATGAGATGTTTTATGTCAAGATTTTGATTATGCGGTATTTATTTAAATTTAAAGAAATAATGGAATTATGCATGTTGGTTACGTATGGGTTATATGTATGGAACAGTATGCCTCCTAGACGCATTCCTGAGCGCATGAGAGATGATGAGCATCGTCATGAGGACGGTGAGGATCATAGGCAGGAGAGAGATTTACCACCACCCCCTCAACCGGACATGAACGCCCAGATGTTAGCCGGAATGACTCAGTTCTACACACAGTTTGCGGGGAACAATGCTGGGGTAGCCAGGCAGACGGGACCTGAGGCTACCTTCGAACGGTTCATGAAGATGAGACCAAAGGATTTCTCAGGGACGACCTGATCCTATGGTTGCCGAGGGCTGGATTAAGTCCCTTGAGGTTATCTTCGAATTCATGGAGCTTGGAGATGAGGATAGGGTTTGTTGTGTGACCTATCTGTTTGGAGGAGACGCTCGCTTGTGGTGGGAAGGAGCATCTGTAGCCCTGAATTTGACCACTCTGAGCTGGACACGCTTTACAGAGGTATTCTACTCTAAATATTTTACTGACGAGGTACGTTCCAAGTTGACCAGGGAGTTCATGTCCCTGAGGCAGGGAGACATGACTGTTACGGAGTTTATCCGTAAGTTTGAGAGGGGTTGCCATTTCGTACCACTGATTGAAAATGATGCTGGAGCCAAGTTGAGGCAATTTATGGATGGTCTGCGACCAATCTTGCGCCGTGACGTTAGGGTGGTTGGCCCTACTACCTATGATGTCGCTGTCTCCAGAGCTCTAGCTGCAGAGTAGGATCAGAATGATATTGAGAGAGATCGCCAGGGCAAGCGACCAGTCCAAGCACCGCACCGCACTCCTCAGCATCAACATCAGAGTAAGAATCCTTTCCACGGCCCATCCAGGAACAGAGGACAACAACAGTAGGGACGTGTAGTCCCGAGGGCCACAGAGTATCCTGTCTGTGCCAAGTGCACACACCGCCATACCGGGGTTTGTAGATATGGTTCCGGGGTGTGCTACAAGTGTTGTAATCCTGACCACTTACTAAAAAATTGCCCTCAGGGGAGTCTGCCTACCTAAGGCAGAGTTTTTGCTCTCCATGCAGCGGAGACCAACCCGGAGACGATGCTCTTGACAGGTATCTTAAAGCTTTAAGTTGTATTTGAAATTTAATGTTTTGGGTTAAGATGTTGAACTTAGAATTTGTGATAGGATTGCATGCTCTAATCAGCGTTATTTTCGGGAATTTAGGTTAGAAGAACTTTGACCTTCGTATGTCTATAAGTTTAGTTCTTGTAATTATTGGGTTCAGCTTGATGTTCCAACCTTTCAGGGAGAATTTTTATAGCTGGTTCAGCTACAAATGCCTTGATAGATTCATGGGCTACTCATTCATTCATTTCGGAGACCTTTGCAAATTTCCTCAAGGTCAAGACCATTGGGCTAGATGTAGCGTATTCAGTAGTGTTGCCTTCTGGAGAGGAGCTGGCAGCTACTAATGTGATCCGAGACATAGACCTCGAGCTTCATGGTAATCTTGTTTACGCGGATCTTATCGTATTGCCGATGCCAGAGTTTGACATCATTCTGGGTATGGATTGGCTATTAAAAAACAGGATTTTGATTGACTTCCAGCGGAGATCTGTTCTAGTCCGACCGCTTGGGAGAGAGCAGTTCTTATTCGAGCCAGACAGGTACTTTCCTTTATCGCGTATAATACCTTGTGTCCAGGCTAGGAAGCTTATGCGTAGAGGGTGTCGAGTGTTTTTAGCGACTTTTGTATATGTTCCCGAGACACCCAGTCAGTCAGCCTCCGATGTCCCAATTGTTAGGGACTTTCTAGACGTGTTTCCTGATGACGTCTCTGGTGTGCCACCTGTGCGGGAAGTGGAGTTTTCTATCGAGCTTATGCCAGGTACCGCACCGATCTCAAAAGCACCGTACCGATTAGCACCGAAAAAGATGGCAGAACTCAAGAAGCAGATTTAGGAACTTCTTGACAAGGAGTTCATTCGCCCGAGTTTTTCACCATGGGGCGCGCCAGTCTTATTTGTGAAGAAGAAGGATGGTTCGATGAGGCTCTGCATTGATTACCGAGAATTGAACAGGGTTACAGTGAAGAACAAATACCCACTCCCGAGAATTGAAGATTTATTTGATCAGTTGCAGGGAGCTTCAGTATTCTCAAAGATTGATCTGTGTTCTGGTTATCACCAGTTGAGGGTGAAGGATGCCGATGTTCTCAAGACTGCTTTTAGGATTCGTTATGACCACTTCGAGTTCCTTGTGATGCCTTTCGGTTTGACGAATGCGCCAGCGATTTTCATGGATATCATGAATTGCGTATTTCAGCCATATCTTGATCAGTTCGTGATAGTATTCATGTAGAGCCCAAAATCAGTACACATAAAACACGTGCATTTATTTAAATTTAAAAAAAATATATTTATTTAAGTTTAAAAGGAATTTTTAAACTATGGAGTATTTTATTCTATGACAATTAATATTTTATTTTCCTTAATTGTGATGCAACTTTTGTAAATTTATGAATATTTTATGTATTTGTTTTCAAGCCTCGAGTAGTCTAAATTTTATTTGGACTACACCATATATTGATTAATTAGTTTAAACCTAATCAATATATTAAAATTATTCCTAAATTATCCTAAATCCATTCCACTTGCCTCCAATTGCAAGACTTTGTCCAAGTCTTCTCCGGAAGAAAATTCATTTCCATCAATTCTCCTCCATTTCCGCTCATTTATTTTCCTTCTCTCCTCAAGTGTTCTTGAGCTCCATTTCCATCTAATCTACCATTAGAGAATAGCAAGAAGCTCCAAATTTCTTCCTCATGTCCGGATCGTCGAGATTTGCGAGATTTCCTATGTTTCAAGACCAAAGGCATGTATAATCTTTCGTTTTATGCACCGATCTCGTCATAGTAGATATTTTCATGTATGTTATGCGTAAAAGTTTAATTATTATGAGCAAAGTTTGAGCGATTATGCATTGAATCGATTTCTGAAGTACTTTAGATCTCAAAAAGACGTTTTGCTGTCATTTCGGTTCCTGTGTAATTTCAGTTCGTTTTCTGAAAATATTCTCAACATATAAAACGTAGAACTTTTTGATACCTTCGATTTGATATAAAATTCGTAATTTTCGGACAAGAAACGAGTGAGTTATGGTTATTTTCGTGTGACTGCTCAAACCTTTGATCTTATGAAAATGATGTTCATCATGTTCTTGAAGTTATTTGTTGCAGGCTTCGTTAGGTATCGCCGGGCTTATGCTACTGCATTTAGGTATGTTATGGGATGTGTTTAGGTGTTATTTGGTGGTTCGTTTGATTCGGGATTGGCTTGGGATGTAATAGAAGTTGTAGGAAGCGAAACGATGTCGAATTACGGGTTATTGTTGTATTGAAGTTTCTTGTCGATGTTTGGGGATGTTTGGGGTGTTCGTACGGGTTTGAATCAATGTAATAGCATTCTAGGATGAGTCTTGAGGTGTTGGTTCATGGTCCTTAGGCTTGGGTTGGAAGAATGAATCATTAAGTTAGTGAATTTCCACGTCCAGAGACTACACGGACCCCTTCCCGGACCTCGACATGGAGTCTGTGTCATTTTTCCTTCAAAAATACAAAATTTTCGTGCCTACCCGGACCCCTACACGGGGTCCGTGTACCCCCTCTAAAAAAAATTAAAAAAAAATTTTATTTGCTTCGGGGTTCTATATCATGGTTTAGTACGATGGTTAAAATTTATTTATGTAAAAATATAGGATTTTGTTTTGGGTTCTATATCATGGCTTAGTAAGATTATTACTACACGAGGTCAAGTCCCGAGAGATTTAGAATGTCATAAGCTATTTATTTACTTCGGTGGTGAGCACGAGTACCTACGTCTAAGCTATGAAAGATAAGTGTTTGAACTCATGTTGGTATGTTGCAGAAGCGGGCCCAAGCGAGATCCAACGAATCGCTCAACGCCAAGTAAGTATGTTCGACGTGCAAAAGAAAATATTTTAAGTTTTTGAGGTATGCTAAATGTCTCGTGACCAAATTATGAATGGGTTTGGAAGTCAGTGAACGTGGCCGAGGACCTCTCCACCCCGTTAAAGCATGAACGGGTTTCAATCAGGATTGGGAAGCGTTAAAGCATGAACGGGGACCAATCCACACGTTAAAGAATGAACGGGGATCTCATGTATGTGGCAGTGGATCTTCCTATTCAGTCCAGTACTGTGGTTTAGTCTGATCAGGCGAATTTATGTATGGGTCACTTGCTTTGAAACATGCCTCTACGCAAAATGATGAAATTTATGAATGTTCAAGTATATACAAGTATGCAAGCATGTTTAAGAAAAGTCTTATGATGATGGCATGTCTATGTTTATGTATGTATGCACAAGTTTCAAGTATGTTACGTTCAGGCTTTTAAGTATGCAAGTTCAAGTTTCAAGTACGTACGCTCTATTTTAAGGTTTCATGTGATTTTATTATGTATTACTCGTTACTTCCAGTTTATGCATGTTGAGTCTTTAGACTCACTAGACTTGATCGATGCAGGTGAGGATGCATTTGAGGAGACGAGGGGTGAGGACCAGTGAGCTGGCTTGGACTGAGCGGGAGGCTAAACCCGAGGACCGCCCATGTTTTTATGAATACTTTTATTCATGTTGTTTCAAATACTATGATTTTTATGAAGTGTTTATGATGTTTAAACGATTATTTCTTTTGGTAAATTTTGTTGTGGTTGTTTTTATTTCAAATGTTTTAGACGAGAAATTTATTTTAATGCAAATTTGAAAGTTTATTTTGTATTTAAGAAAATTTTTATTTTTCCGCAAATTTCAAGTATTTTAAAAGTACGGTACGTTACAGTTGGTATCAGAGCCATGTTTTTGTAAAGGGTTATGCCTACTGCCAGTTGCGAGAAGCTCACAAAGCCACACCTCAAGTCTGTAAGTTTTAAAGTTTTGAATTATGTTATGTATTAAGCATTAAGTCATGATTTCAGCATGTCCGTGTTTTAATTTCGATTTACATGCATCTTATGATATTAGTAGTATGTTCATGCATGTTGGGTTTAAGTGTTGGGAAAATTTTGGGTACAGTATGCCTCCTAGACGCATGATTAACCGGGAATCAAGGGATGAGGACAGAGAGACTCGAGAGGATAGGAGAGACACTCCTCCTCCTCCACCCCCAGATTTGCAGGCTCATATGCTTGCAGGGCTGACCCAGTTCTTCGCACAGTTTTCGGGGAACCAGACTGCAGTAGACACAGGGGCGAGGCCCAGACCGGAGACAGTTTATGAGAGGTTTAAAGGATGGATCCGAAGGAGTTTTCGGGGACTACTGACCCGATGATAGCTGAAGGATGGATTAAGTCCATCGAGGTAATCTTTTCGTTTATGGAGCTGCATGATGCAGACAGAGTTAGATGTGCCACCTTCTTGTTGACTGCTGGCGCCAGGCTTTGGAGGGAAGGCGCGTAAATGTCAGTGAGTACTAGTACTTAACTGAAGAAGTACGCTCCCGCCTGACCAGGGAGTTCATGTCGCTGCAACAGGGAGACAGCAGCGTGGCAAACTTCGTCAGGAAGTTCAAAAGGGGGTGTCACTTTGTACCCCTAATTGCTAACAAAGTCCGGGAGAATCTGAGGCATTGTATGGATTGTTTGCGGTTGATCTTGTGCCTTGATGTCAGGGTTGCTGGTCCTACGACTTATACAGTTGCCGTGTCGAGAGCTTTGACGGCAGGGCAGGACCAGATGGACATTGAGGTCGATAGGCGTGGCAAGAGGCCCTATCAGGCACCTTGTTTTGAGGAATCTTTGTAAGTCATTAAGAAACTTAGGATTAAGTGGATATGAGTACTGGAATTAGGTTATCTATAACTACTTGGGTTGTGTAAGTTTTAATTTCAAGTTTATGAAATAGGTGATCATAGGGGATATTGGGTGAAATAAAAACAAAAAGGAATTAGTTGTATTCAACATAGGTTACCAATGTTCGAATATTATGATTTTTATCGAGTAAGAAATCTAAAATCTTTATACGAGGATTCTAGAATTCTGTGGGTTATAAGTGAAGTTGATTTATTAGAATAAGTATCATTAACAGGGGGAAACTTATTAAGCTTTATACGTTCGAATGAATTAAGTATTGAGGATACGTCAAAGTGTGACATTCGTTCATGAGGAAGGTTTAAGTGTCTTAGGCCTCAACTATAATGGAATTGGGAAGGAAATAGTTTAACATATGTTTGATGCTAGGAAGGTTTTATTATCTAAGCAGAATATCGATATTCTATATTTTGGGGTTTTATGGATTAATGTTACTCGAAATTTAAGATTAGCAACAATCTTTATTTGGGATGTACTTATAAATAGCTAAGTTACATAAGTTTGGCGTCGTAAGGTAAAGATTTGATTCAAGGATCGTAGGTCAATATTATTACGTGGTTAAGATAAGGTTTAACTTTTGAGTGTAGTACCACGGATAGAAGTTGATCAGTAACTTTTGGTGCTAAGATTTCTTAGGGTGAACTGCATAAATGCTAAGGGAATAGATCGATGAACATTACGGGTATAGTATAAAGAAAGTAAGATACGATAAGTTTGAACCTCCATTTCTAATATTGGAAATTGTGAGAAAAGTCAGAATTCGAGGTCATAGTAAAGTAAAACTAAGACAACCTTCAGGACTAGATATGGGCATTACGAGTTTTTAGTGATGTCGTTTGGACTGACTAATGCTCCAGCAATTTTTATGGGACCTCATGAACCGAGTATTTCATCCCTACTTAGATCAGTTCGTCATAGTGTTCATTGACGAAATTCTTATATACTCAAAGAACCATGAGGAGCACAGTCAGCATTTAAGAACAATATTGCAGGTTTTGTAGAGCCACAAGTTGTATGCAAAATTCAGTAAGTGTGAATTCTGGTTGGAGAAAATAGCATTTTTGGGTCATATAGTATCTAGCAGTGGTATTGAGGTGGATCCAGCAAAGGTGGAAGCCGTTAAGGATTGGGTTGAGCCGAAGAATGCATCAGAGATCCGCAGTTTCCTAGGCTTAGCAGGTTACTACAGAAAGTTTATTCAGGGATTTTCTTCGATAGCAGTGCCACTCACTTCATTGACCAAGAAGAATGCTAAATTCGTATGGAGTGAAGAGTGTCAGAAGAGCTTCGATACTTTGAAGCAAGCTCTTATTTCGGCGCCAGTTTTAGCCATGCCATCAGGGCAAGACAATTTTGTGTTGTACACCGATGCATCTAAGCTCGGATTAGGCGCAGTGTTGATGCAACATGGTCGGGTTATAGCTTATGCTTCCAGACAGTTAAAAGTGCATGAAAAAAAAATTATCCGACTCATGATCTCGAGTTAGCTGTCGTGGTCTTTGCGTTGAAGATTTGGAGACATTATTTGTACGGCGAGAAATGCCAGATATTCACTGATCACAAGAGTCTCAAGTATTTCTTCACACAGAAAGAGCTTAACATGAGACAAAGACGGTGGTTGGAGTTGGTAAAAGACTACGATTGTGAAATTAGTTACCATCCAGTGAAAGCTAATGTTGTGGCAGATGCTTTGAGCAGAAAGGTAGCAATTGTAGCACAGCTGTCAGTGCAGAGACCTCTTCAGTCAGAGATTCAGAGGTTTGGCTTAGAAGTTTATCCTAAGGGCAGAGCTCCTAAGCTGTCTAATCTGACAGTCAAGTCTTCTTTGCTAGACCGAATCCGTAAAGGACAATCTTCAGATGAGCAGTTACAGAAATTGAAACTGAAAGACTGAAGCCAAAGGCAATGTACTTTACACAGTGTCCGATGGTATTATGAGATACAGAGGGAAGATGTGGGTGCCTAGTGTTGATTCGATCAGAGAAGATATCTTGTCAGAGGCACATACATCTCCGTATTCCATCCATCTAGGAGGTACCAAGATGTACAAGGATTTGCAGATGCTGTATTGGTGGCCAGGAATGAAGCGCGACATCCGCCGATTTGTATCTGAATGTCTCACTTGCCAGCAAGTGAAAGCAGAGCATCAGAGGCCAGCAGGAATGCTTAAGCCGCTCCCTATTCTCGAGTGGAAATGGGAGAATATCACCATGGATTTTGTTGTTGGTTTGCCGAGATCAATCAGAGGATCCAATGCCATTTGGGTTATAGTGGATCGACTTACTAAGTCGGCACACTTCTTGCCTGTGAAGACGACTTTCTCCATGACGCAGTATGCGAAGCTCTATATCAGGGAGATAGTTCGTTTGCACGGGATCCCAGTTACTATTGTGTCTGACAGGGACCCGAGGTTCACATCGTCCTTCTGGAAGAGTTTACATGCAGTCATGGGGACAAAGTTGTTATTCAGTACTTCATTCCACCCTCAGACAGATGGTCAGTCTGAGCGAGTGATTCAGATATTGGAAGATCTGTTGCGAGCCTGTGTGATAGATTTCCATGGGAATTGGGAATCGAATCTACCTCTAGTGGAGTTTACCTATAACAACAGTTTTCAATCATCTATAGGTATGGCTCCTTACGAGGCATTGTATGGGAGGAAGTGCAGATCGCCGATTCATTGGGATGAAGTCGGTGAGAGATCAGAACTTGGTCCAGAGATTGTTCAGCAGACTGTAGATGTGGTGGTCAAGATACGAGACAGAATGAACACCGCCCAGAGTCGTCAAAAGAGTTATGCTGATAAAAGGAGAAGGGATCTAGAGTTTGCCGTAGGTGATCACGTTTTCGTAAAAATAGCACCTATGAAAAGTGTTATGAGGTTTGGGAAGAGAGGCAAGCTGAGTCAAAGATTTATTGGACCGTTTGAAATTCTTGACAGAGTTGGGACATTAGCTTACCGTGTAGCCCTACCGCCGAATCTGGCTGGAGTGCACAATGTGTTCCACGTCTCGATGCTGAGGAAGTATATAGCAAACTCTTCGCATGTTTTGAGTTTTGAGCCGTTGCAGTTGGCTCCAGATATTTCGTATGAGGAAAGACCTGTTCAAATTCTAGACAGACAGGAGCGGAGACTTCGGAACAAAGTGACCAAATTGGTTAAAATCCGGTGGCTGAATCAATCAGTGGAGGAGGCCACTTGGGAGACCGAAGCAGATATGAAAAGTCGCTATTCGGAACTGTTTGGTATGATTTAATTTCGAGAACGAAATTTATTTAAGTGGGGGAGAAACTGTAGAGCCCAAAATCAGTACACGTAAAACACGTGCATTTATTTAAATTTAAAAAAAATATTTATTTAAGTTTAAAAGCAATTTTTAAATTATGGAGTATTTTATTCTATGACAATTAATATTTTATTTTCCCTTAATTGTGGTGCAACTTTTGTAAATTTAGGAATATTTTATGTATTTATTTTCAAGCCTCGATTAAGCTAAATTTTATTTGGACTACACCATATATTGATTAATTAGTTTAAACATAATCAATATATTTAAATTATTCCTAAATTACCTTAAATCCATTCCACTTGCCTCCAATTGCAAGACTTTGTCCAAGTCTTCTCCGGAAGAAAATTCATTCCCATCAATTCTCCTCCATTTCCCCTCATTTATTTCCCTTCTCTCCTCAAGTGTTCTTGAACTCCATTTCCATCTAATCTACCATTAGAGAATAGCAAGAAGCTCCAAATTTCTTCCTCGTGTCCGGATCGTCGAGATTTGCGAGATTTCCTACGTTTCAAGACCAAAGGCATGTATAATCTTTCGTTTTATGCATCGATCTCGTCATAGTAGATATTTCATGTATGTTATGCGTAAAAGTTTAATTATTATGAGCAAAGTTTGAGCGATTATGCATTGAATCGATTTCTGAAGTATTTTAGATCTCAAAAAGACGTTTTGCTGTCATTTCGGTTCCTGTGTAATTTCGGTTCGTTTTCTGAAAATATTCTCAACATATAAAACGTAGAACTTTTCAATACCTTCGATTTGATATAAAATTCGTAATTTTCGAACAAGAAACGAGTGAGTTGTGGTTATTTTCGTGTGACTGCTCAAACCTTTGATCTTATGAAAATGATGTTCATCATGTTCTTGAAGTTATTTGTTGCAGGCTTGATTGGGTATCGCCGGGCTTGTGCTACTGCATTTAGGTATGTTATGGGATGTGTTTAGGTGATATTTGGTGGTTCGTTTGAGTCGGGATTGTCTTGGGATGTAATAGAAGTTGTAGGAAGCGAAACGATGTCGAATTACGGGTTATTGTTGTATTGAAGTTTCTTGTCGATTTTTGGGGTGTTTGTACGGGTTTGAATCAATGTAATAGCATTCTAGGATGAGTCTTGAGGTGTTGGTTCATGGTCCTTAGGCTTGGGTTGGAAGAATGAATCATTAAGTTAGTGAATTTCCACGTCCAGAGGCTACACGGACCCCTTCCCGGACCTCGACACGGAGTTCGTGTCCTTTTTCCTTCAAAAATACGAAATTTTCGTGCCTACCCGGACCTCTACACGGGGTCCGTGTACCCCCCTCTAAAAAAAATTAAAAAATTTTTTTTTATTTGCTTCGGGGTTCTATATCATGGTTTAGTACGATGGTTAAAATTTATTTATTTAAAAATATAGGATTTTGTTTTGGGTTCTATATCATGGCTTAGTAAGATTATTACTACGCGAGGTCAAGTCCTGAGAGATTTAGAATGTCAAAAGCTATTTATTTACTTCGGTGGTGAGCACGAGTACCTACGTCTAAGCTATGAAAGATAAGTGTTTGAACTCATGTTAGTATGTTGCAGCAGCGGGCCCAAGGGAGATCCAACGAATCGCTCAACGCCAAGTAAGTATGTTCGACGTGCAAAAAAAATATTTTAAATTTTTGAGGTATGCTAAATGTCTCGTGACCAAATTATGAATGGGTTTGGAAGTCGGTGAACGTGGCCGAGGACCTCTCCACCCCGTTAAAGCATGAACGGGTTTAGATCAGGATTGGGAAGCGTTAAAGCAAGAACGGGGACCAATCCACCCGTTAAAGAATGAACGGAGATCTCATGTATGTGGCAGTGGATCTTCCCTGTCAGCCCAGTAATGTGGTTTAGTTTGATCAGGCGAATTTATGTATGGGTCACTTGCTTTGAAACATGCATCTACGCAAAATGATGAAATTTATGAATGTTCAAGTATGTACAAGTATGCAAGCATGTTTAAGAAAAGTCTTATGATGATGGCAAGTCTATGTTTATGTATGTATGCACAAGTTTCAAGTATGTTACGTTCAGGTTTTTAAGTATGCAAGTTCAAGTTTCAAGTACGTACGCTCTATTTTAAGGTTTCATGTGATTTTATTATGTATTACTCGTTACTCCCAGTTTATACATTTTGAGTCTTTAGACTCACTAGACTTGATCGATGCAGGTAAGGATGCATTTGAGGAGACGAGGGGTGAGGACCAGTGAGCTGGCTTGGACTGAGCGGGAGGCTAAACCCGAGGACCGCCCATGTTTTTATGAATGCTTTTATGCATGTTGTTTCAAATACTATGATTTTTATGAAGTGTTTATGATGTTTAAACGATAATTTCTTTTGGCAAATTTTGTTGTGGTTTTTTTTATTTCAAATGTTTTAGATGAGAAATTTATTTTAATGCAAATTTGAAAGTTTATTTTGTATTTAAGAAAATTTTTATTTTTCCGCAAATTTCAAGTAGTTTAAAAGTACGGTACGTTACAATTCATAGACAACATTCTCGTCTACTCAAAGAATCATGAGGAGCACGGCAGACATCTGACCGCAGTTTTGCAGAACTTGCAAAAGCACAAGTTATTCGCAAAGTTCAGTAAGTGCGAGTTCTGGTTAGAGAAGGTGGCGTTCTTAGGCCACATCGTTTCTAGCAGCGGTATCGAGGTAGACCCAGCGAAAGTTGCAGCATTTAGAGATTGGGTTGTGCCGCAAAATGCATCCGAGATCCGTAGTTTCCTTGGGATAGCAGGATATTATCGGAAGTTTATTCAGGGATTCTCCTCTATCGCAGTTCCACTCACGTCGTTGACAAAGAAGAATGCGAAATTTGTGTGGGGCGATGAGTGTCAGAAGAGCTTCGATACTTTGAAGCAAGCTCTTATCTCAGCACCAGTACTGGCCATGCCATCAGGGGCCTGGAGACTTTGTTTTGTATACCGATGCTTTCGAAGCTTGGTTTAGGCGCAGTGTTGATGCAGCATGGGAAGGTGATAGCGTATGCTTCTCGTCAGTTGAAGACCCATGAGAAGAATTACCCAACCCACGATCTAGAGTTGGCAGCCTGTAGTTTTTGCCTTGAAGATTTGGAGGCATTATTTGTACGGAGAGAAGTGCCAGATCTTTACCGACCATAAGAGCCTCAAGTACTTCTTTACGCAGAAAGAGTTGAATATGCGTCAGAGGCGTTGGTTGGAGATAGTGAAGGACTATGACTGCGACATTAGCTACCACCCGGGCAAGGCTAATGTAGTGGCAGATGCGTTGAGCAGGAAAGTCGCAGTGATGGCTCATTTGGCGATTCCGAGACCCCTTCAGTCTGAGATGCAGAGGTTTGATCTAGAGACATATCCTCGAGGTAGAGTTCCCCGTCTATCTACTTTGATGATTCAGTCTTCTCTTCTAGACCGTATTCGCAGTGGTCAGCCAGCAGATGAGCAGTTGGCAAAGTGAAAGCAGAGAGATGAGGCCAAGGGCAGTATCTTGTATACAGTTAGCGACGGCATTGTAAGATATCGAGACAGAATGTGGGTTCCTAGCAGTGATTTTATTCGAGCAGATATTTTATCTGAGGCCCACATGTCGCCGTACTCTATTCATCCTGGGAGTACGAAGATGTACAAAGATCTGTAGTTATTGTATTGGTGGCCCGGGATAAAGAAGGATATCAGACGTTTTGTATCCGAGTGTCTGACGTGTCAGCTAGTGAAAGCGGAACATCAGTGACCAGCAGGTATGCTCAAGCCTCTTCCTATTCCCGAGTGGAAGTGGGAGAATGTTACCGTGGACTTCGTTGTCGGTCTGCCAAAGTCAGTCAGAGGATCAAATGCTATCTGGGTGATTGTTGATCGTCTTACCAAATCAGCGCACTTATTGCCTATTAAGACGACTTTCACCATGATTCAGTATGCGGAGTTGTATATCCGAGAGATAGTCCGACTTCATGGTATTCCCGTTTCTATAGTGTATGATCTAGATCCTAGATTCACTTCCTCATTTTGGAAGAGTTTGCATTCGGCTATGGGTACAAAATTGTTGTTTAGCACAGCTTTCCACTCACAGACTGATGGGCAGTCAGAGAGAGTTATCCAGATTTTGGAGGATCTTCTCCGTGCATGTGTCATCGATCTCTAAGGGAGTTGGGAGTCGAAGTTACCATTGGCAGAGTTCACCTATAACAACAGTTTTCAGTCGTCTATAGGAATGGCTCCGTATGAAGTATTGTACGGTCGTAAGAGCAGATCGCCTATTCATTGGGATGAAGTAGGGATGAAGTAGGGGAGAGATCAGAATTGGGTCCGGAGATTATTCAGCAGACTACCGATGTAGTAGTCAAGATCTGTGATAGGTTGAGGACTGCTCAGAGTTGACAGAAGAGTTATGCGGATCAGAGGAGGAGAGATCTAGAGTTTGTCGTTGGCGACCATGTTTTCGTGAAGATAGCACCTATGAAAGGTGTCATGCGGTTCGGGAAGAAAGGAAAGCTTAGCCCGAGATTCATCGGACCATTTGAGATCCTTGACATGGTCGGGACGCTAGCTTATCGTGTTGCTCTTCCGTCGAATCTGGCCGGAGTACACAATGTGTTCCATGTCTCTATGCTGAGGAAGTATATGGCGAATCCTTCGCATGTCTTGAATTTCGAACCATTGCAGCTCACTCCGAACTTGTCTTACGAAGAGAGACCAGTGCAAATATTAGACAGACAGGTAAAGAAGCTTCGGAACAAGCTGGTTAAGCTAGTGAAAATCAAATGGCTTAATCATTCGGAGGAGAAAGCTACGTGGGAATCTGAGCCAGAGATGAGGAGTCGATATCCCGAGTTATTCGGTAAGTTATAATTTCGAGGACGAAATTTCTTTTAAGGGAGGGAGAGTTGTAGAACCCGAAAAATCAGATTACGTATAAGCCATGCATAATTTCTATTATTTAAATTTAAAAGTAGTTTTTTTTATGGATGTTTAATTCATTTTTTAAAATTTGTTAAGTCATGATCATTTATTTTAAATCGCAGAAGTTTAGTTTTATCTTTTCGATTAATTATACGAGGCGGGACTGAAGTTGGAGTATTGAGATAAAATTTAATAATAAGAAAATATTTCTATATTTAATTTAAGCCAATGAATAATTTATTTTAATGTTAAATAATGTTTAAGGATTTATTTAATTAATTGGAGTAAGTTAGTAAATAAGTTCTTTTTGACCAATAATTAATTAAAAGCCTAAATTAAAATGTGTAACCAATTGGGATAAATTAATCTAGACCTATTTTTTTTAAGAAATTGTAACTTAACATGTTAGTAATTTATTTTAAGACTTAACCAAGCATGCAAGAAAATTACTATCCTAACTTAATTTATTAATTCACTAAAATACTTAATGAGTGTATAAAACTTTAAGAATTTAAAATGCAAGATTAAGCAATATTTTTACCTTGCTTTAGACACCACAATCTCGGCCATCACCTCCCCCTAAACCTCCCTCAATCCAATAATAGCACACCTCATTCCATATCTCACTAGCAACTAGGATAGAATGATTTGATTTGCCATTCAACCTCCTCATTTAATTAGTAACCTTCCCCCTCCATTACCTAGCCATTCTCCCTCACTCTCATTCGAAAATTTCAGAGAGAATAGTAGCAAGAAATCGTGAGTTGCATCAAGAAGAATAAGAGAGAAAAGTAAGAAAAGGAACTCCGTCTCCGCCGCGCCGTGTTCGTCGTATAATTTGTTTTCTTTCTTAAACAAATTTCCAGGCATGCATATTTTATTTTTTTCTCTTCAATCAAGTCATAAATACATTTTTAAACCATATTATGTTCATGAAGCACGAAATCATCGAATTTGACAGCACATATTTTTCGAAAACTTGCACAGATTTTTCTCGGCTCCTCCTTGTGCTTCACGGGTTTGATTGTTTTTGTGGTTTCAGGAGGTTGGCTCGATTCCAGGCACTCAAGGCTGCATCTAGGAATGTACTAGGGTGTGTTGGAGTCATGTTGGTCCATTGGTTCAAGGCCATGCACTCGGGAATCAAGACTTGATAGCAAATTTCCCATAGTTGCAAGTTGAGGCTCGATTTTTGTGTTTGGGTTGTCTAAAGTGTGTTTTCGAATCATGGCTGTTCTAAGGACTGTAGCCATGGTTATAACCCTTCCTTAGCATGTCTAGGACGTGACCAAGATGGCCTTTCAAGGCTTGGTTCATGGTCCCATCGATTTTTAAAACAAAACATGCAAGCGCCCCTCGGCTTCACTTTTCTGTTTGGGTTGTGTGAGTTTCGGTCTTGGGGTGTTGGGTGGATCGTGGTCTGCTTCTAGCCCATATCCATGGCTCACGTGACACCTCATCATGTCTAGATCGAGCCATGGTCAATCATATGGCCATTGGAACGATGCAAGACAGCAAACATTTCGATACATCACAGTACAGAATTTTCTTTGGTGCTCTCGGTTTGAACTTCGAGTTTTCCTAGGTGTTTGCTTGAGTTGTGGTTGGCGAAGTGCCCTTAGCCATGGTTCAAGTCACACCTTGGAATTTTGGTAAGAGACTTCGTTCGGTGGTTCAAGCCCCAATGGCCATTGGTTTCACAAACCACGCAAGGGAGCGCAGCTGCTGCCATTGTGTTATGACAGCAACTTTGTCTTCGATTCAAAGGTCATGTTCGAGTTCTTGGTTGGCTTTTAGCCTATGTCCTTGGACTGAACAGTACCTCAATGAGTTAGGAAGGTCATGTTTTTGGCAGTTCGTGATTTGGTTAAGTTTATAAGTCGTACGAGAATTTACGGTACAATGTGCCAAAGTGACTCTCGAAAGAGCGTTTCACGATTTTGGCCTCCATTCACATTTTTCGTGTACTACAGCCCTAGGGTTATGTTTTCCAGTATTTTAGGTGTATTCTAATCATGGCTAAACGATGGTTCAATGTCGGTTCGGGTTGGTACGAATCCATGATTGAATACTAAGTTTGTTGGGCGTAGTTGTCTCGTTTTTTGTTCGGTTATGAAGTCTTTGTCAAGTCAAGATTATTTGCATGTTTCTCATGTTAGACTTAGGTCGCAGCAAGCGTGAAAACAATCCAACTCATTCGGTAAAAGCAGGGTTATAATTATATTACGTGCATAAAATATAAAATGTTTATTTTTGAGATATATGCGATATGTCTTGTAGCCACCTTACGCTTATGGGATTGCTTCATCTGGTGACTTACGACCGGTTTACGATTATGTATGGGTACGGATATCCAGTCCAAGGACTGTGATGATCTCTACCGCCCACTATATTGTGGTTTAGTCTGATCAGACGTGCATATTATGTTATGGGCCACTTGCGTAGAAACATTATCTCTACCAGAAAAATTACGATATGATAATTTATGACAGGGCTCTATCATGCAAATCTTTTACGTACGATTTTCAGATATGCACGTATTTATAATTACTCATGACATGATTTTCACCTTACGCTTTACGATACGATATTTTTACGTTACACGAAATTTTATGATATATTTACTTGTTATTTACGATATATGCATGCTGAGTCTTTAGACTCACTAGACTTGATTGTTGTAGGTACTGATGAGGTCGAGACAGAGGGCGGGGACCAGTGAGCTAGCTTGGGTCAGCAGTAGTAGGAACCCGATGACCTCATGTTTCAGTTTATTCATCTTTTTATGTTCAAACTCAGTTTTATTATGTTGCATTATTGTTAAGTGATTGTTTTGAAAAACAATATTTACTTCCACTCTTATTTTAAAAAAATTAAATCCATTTATCAGTTTATTTTATGAATGATGTATGTTATTAATTTAAAGAGAAAAATTTTAAATAATTCCGCAAAATTTCGAGTACGAAATACGGGCCTTTACAGAGTGAGTTCCTGTTTTTACTTTTATTTTGCTCGGGACTAGCAAAAGTTCAAGTTTGGGGGATTTGATAAGTGCAAGATTTGCACTTAATTTATATATGAATCCATATTGAAATATGTTAGTTTCGAACGGAATTATGCGTTTTTCGTTTTTGTTATCATTGCAGGAGTGATAAAAATAGTGCAAAATTAGCAAGAAAACACACCAAGCATAGCATGTGCAAGCACATCTCGGCTAGAGATGCGCGCGTGGCCGCGCGACATCACGCGCTACCGCGTGCACACATGCAGCTCACTGACCAGAGGCGCGCGCGCGGTCACGACACTTCACGCGCAACCGCGCGCACACAGAAGCAACAGAAAACCCGAGAGGCGTGCGCGACCGCGCCATATCAGGCGCACCGCGCGCGCGCAGAAAAGAGCCAGCAACCAGATGATTCGCGCGGCCAGCGCCACTTCACGCGCAACCACGCGCGCCGTGCGTCCAGCAAAGTATAAATTGCGTGAGCTAGGTCAGAAAAGGGGGTCAGTCGCCTTGGGAAAGAAACACACGATAGAGCCGTCGTGAGAGAAATTGACACGCGAGAGCCGCAGAGCACACGCACAAAACGGAAAGAAGCACGAATAGAGATCACGAAGACGAAGAACAACGAATCTGGGGATGGAGACGCCACTTCTGATTTGTCATCTCTTCTTTCGCTTTCTATATTTTATTGTGTTGCGATGTCTAAAATGTTGAACATGTCTTGTTTTCACTTGGATTTCGTGATGAACTAATTCTGCAGTCTAGAGAATGATGTAGCCTTGTGGATACGATAATTTGACGTGGTTATTTTATATGATTGAATTCCATTTTTATTTAATTGTGTTTCTCTGTATTTATTTCTACTGCAATTTACTGGCCATAAAGTGTGTGTTGTCTGATTAATTCTACAACTCAGGAGAGGAAATATAATTATAGATCATTAGACACACATCGTTGAATGTTTATATCGTTCGTAAGGCGTATAACTTTAGCGAGGCTTAGGTAAGAACATTGTTTGCATTTATCAATTAAACTTATATTTTATTAGAAATAATTGAATCTAAGTTTGATTGATACATTTTATTCGTCACTTGGGAAAGAGGGAATAAAATAATTAAGTGTTCTTGGTCATTAAATAATTGTAATTCATGAATATAAATTTAACTGGGAATAATTATCGTGGAAACTTGGTGAAATCATTTCTCTAGATACTTTCTCTCATTGTTATTTCTCAACTCGGTGATTAGATTAATTCTTTGTTTTCAATTAATTCGATTAAGCAAACCAAATCTCTTTTGATTTTTCTAAATAAAGTTGAGACTATTTTAATTACAAGCATTGATATATTTTTAGTTTACACTCCTTGTGGGAACGATACTCTACTTACATTTTACTATAACTTGATATCGTGCGCTTGCGAGCAATCAAGAAAACACGCAACAGAAAGTCCGAGGGAGGGTTGTTCGGTATAATCATCATATGACTACCCATCTGCATGTTTGGACATCTCTATGCCCGTACCAAGAAACGCAGTACACAACATCACAGATGCTAGTCTCGAGCTCAAGCGACCTTTATCCATGTTTTAGACGGTTGAATTGACTAGGAACGAATTTAGATCATACAGTGTTAACAAACAAGTTTCAACATCGAATTACGATTCATTTGTATTAAAGTATAATCAAGGTCTTTTGTAGAACCCGAAAAATCAGATTTCGTATAAGCAATGAATAATTGCTATTATTTAAATTAAAAATAATTCTTTTATATATATTTATGGAGTGTTTTATTCATTTTAAAAATTTGTTAAGTCATGATTTATTTTATCGTAGAAGTTTAATTTTATCTTTTCGATTAAATAAGCGAGGCCGGACTGGAGTTGGAGTATTGAGATAAAAATTAATAATAAGAAAATACTCCTAAATTTAATTTTAGCCAAGGCATAATTTATTTTAATGTTAAAGAATGTTTTAAGATTTATTAAGTTGATTGGAGTTAAGTTATTAATTAAGTTCTCCCATGTCCAATATTTAATTAAAAGCCTAAATAAGAATGTGTAACCAATTGGGATAAATTAATCTAAGCCTAATATATTAAAGAAATTAAAACCTAACATTTTAATAATAAATTGTTAGCCCAAGCCATGCCATGCAAGAAATTGTTACCATAATTTAATTTATTAATTCACTAAAATGTGTAATGGGTGTTTAAAACTCCCTTTCGTTCAACTAGAAAGGGAAAAGATATATTTCCTATTGCCATTCAACCCCTCACATGAAACTTCCATCTTAAAGCATTCTTGACTCATTTATCACCTTGTTACCTTTCCCCTTCATTGTCTAGCATTTCCTCCATCCTTAAGCTTCGAAATTTCAGACAAAACAGCAGCAAAAATCGAGAACTTTCAACAGAAAAACAAGAAAGAAAAGGAACTCCGACTCCGCCACGCCGTGTTCGTCGTATTGGTTTGTTCTTTCAAAAACCGATTTCCAGGCATGTATATATTGTTCATTTCTCTTCAATCAAGTCCTATAGATATTTTAAAACATTATATGTTCATGATTTAAGGAGCAAAAATCGAAAATGACAGCAACTTTGTAAAATTATGTACAAGCCTTCTCGGCCATTTCTTCTATGCTTCACGGTTTGGGATGTTTTTGTGATTTCAGGAGGTTGGCTCGGTTCCAAGAGCTCCAGGCTGCATCTAGGCATGTATTAGAGTGTGTTAGAGTCATGTTGGTTCATTGGTTTCAGCCCATGCACTCTGGGTAAGGACTTGACAGCAAATCTCCCCATAGACGCAAGTTGGGGTCTCGATTTTGTTGTTTGGTCGCCGAAGATGAAGGTTTCGAATCTTGGTTGGCCCAGGGCCTGTAACCATGGTTGGAACCCTCCCTTAGCATGTCTAGGACATGACCAAGACAACCTTTCAAGGCTTGGTTCAGGGATCCATCAAATTTATACAACAACGATGCAAAGTGCCCCACGTTTTTTTCATTTCTGAATTTTGTGTGATTTGGCTTTTGGTTTTGGGTGATTGGGTGGATCGTGGCTGGCTCCTAGCCCTTAGCCATGGTTCATACAACACCTCATCATGTCTAGATCAAGCCATGGTCAATCATATGGCCACTGGAACGATGCAAGACAGCAAACAATTTGATACATCACAGTACAGAATTTTTGAGTTCTCGGTTGAAGCTTTGTGTTGTCCTAGGTATTTTCTTGAATTGTGGTTGGCCTAGTGCCCTTAGCCATGGTTCAAGCCACCCCTTAGGATGTTGGTAAGAGACCTTGGTCGGTGGTTCAAGCCCCAATGGCCATTAGTTTCATAAACCACAGCAAAAACGAAGCTGCTGCCACCGTGCTTCTGGACAGCAGCAATGTTTCGGTTCAGGAGGTTGGTTCGAGTTCTTGGTTGGCTTTTAGCCTATGTACTTGGACTGGACAGTACCTCAATGAGTTAGAAAGGCCATGTTTTTGGCTGTTTGTGATTTGGTTAAGTTTAGAGGTCGTACGAGAATTTACGGTGCAATGTGCCAAAATGACTCTCGAAAGAGCGTTTTACGATTTTGGCCTCCATTCACTATTTTCGTGTATTACAGTTTTTAGGAACATTATTTCATTATTTTAGGTGCATTTTGATCATGACTAAACGATGGTTCGACGTTGGTACAGGTTGGTACGGAGTCATGGTTGGAAATTAGATTGTTGGTCTCGGTTGTCTCGTTTTTTGTTCGGATATGAAGTTTTTGTCAAGTTGAGATTATTTGCATGTTTTCTCATGTTAGGATTAGGTCACAGCAAGCCTGGGAACGATCCAACTCATTTGGTAAAAACAGGGTTATAATTATATTACATGCATAAATAAATAAAAGGTTTATTTTTGAGATATATGTGACATGTCTTGTGGCCACCTCACGCTTATGGGATCTCTCCACCCGGTTACTTACGACCGATTTATGTTCATATATGGGTACGGACATCCAGTCCAAGGGCTTTGGTGATCTATACCGCCCAGTATACAGTGGTTTAGTCTTCTCAGACGTTCATGTTATGTTACGGGCCACTTGCGTTGAAGCATTATCTCTACTAGAAAAATCTCGATATGGTATTTTATAACAGGGCTCTATCGAGCAAATCTTTTACGTACGATTTTCAGATATGCACGTATTTATAATTACTCATGACACGATTTTCACCTTACGCGTTACGATACGATATTCTTACGTTGCACGTGATTTTATGGTATATTTACTTGTTATTCACAATATATGCATGTTGAGTCTTTAGACTCACTAGACTTGATTGTTGTAGGTACTGATGAGGTCGATACCGAGGGCGGGGACCAGTGAGCTAGCTTGGGTCAGCAGTAGTAGGAACCCGAGGACCTCACATTTCACCATTTACTTTTTATGTTCAAACTCAGTTTTTAATATGTTGAATTATTTTTAAGTTGTGGTTTTGAACACAATATTTACTTCCGCTGCTATTTTAAAGTTAAATCTATTTATCATTTTATTTTATGAATGATGCAATTTATTTATTTAAAGAGAAAAATTTTAAGTAATTCCGCGAAATTACGAATACGAAATACGGGCCTTTACAGTTGGTATCAGAGCCTATGTTCTTGTAAAGGGTTGTACTACTACTGATCTCGAGAATCTCATGAAGTCACATCTTCGGTCTGTAAGTTTTACGTTTAAGCATTTCATTTAAAGCATGAAATATTTTAACAACATGTTTTCATCAAATGTTTTATGTCAAGATTTTGATTATGCAGTATTTAATTGAATTTAAAGAAATAATGGAATTATGCATGTTGGTTACGTATGGGTTATATATGGAACAATATGCCTCCTAGGCGCATTAATGATCGCACGAGAGATGAGGAACAACGTCAGCAAGACGGTGAGAATCGTAGGCAGGAGAGAGATTTACCGCCACCCCCTCCACCGGACATGAACGCCCAGATGATAGCTGGAATGACTCAGTTCTTCGCACAGTTTAGCGGGGAATAATGCTGTGGTAGCCAGGCAGACGGGACTTGAGGCCATTTGTGAACGGTTCATGAAGATGAGGCCTTAGGAGTTCTCAGGGACGACAGATCCTTTGGTTGCCGAGGGCTGGATTAAGTCCCTTGAGGTTATCTTCGTATTTATGGGGGCTTGGAGATGAGGATAGGGTTCGTTGTGCAACCTATTTGTTTGGAGGAGATGCTCGCCTATGGTGGGAAGGAGCATTTGTAGCCTTGGATTTAACTACTCTGAGCTGGACGCGCTTTACAGAGGTATTCTACTCTAAATATTTTACTGAGGAGGTGCGTTCCGGGTTGACCAGGGAGTTTATGACCCTGAGGCAGGGACACATGACTGTTAGGGAGTTTATCCGTAAGTTTGAGAGGGATTGCCATTTTGTACCACTGATTGCAAATGATGCTGGAGCCAAGTTGAGGCAAGTTATGGATGTTCTGCGGCCGATCTTGCGCCGTGATGTTAGGGTGGCTGACCCTACTACCTATGATGTCGCGGTCTTCAGGGCTCTAGCTGCAGAGCAGGATCAGAATGATATTGAGAGCGATCGCCATGGTAAGCGACCATTTCAGGCGCTGCACCGCCCTCCTCAGCAGCAACATCAGAGTGAAAAGCCTTTCCACGGCCCATCCAAGAGTAGAGGACAGCAGCAGCAAGGACGTGTAGTCCCGAGGTCCTCGGAGTACCCAATCTGTGCCAAGTGCACACGCCGCCATACTGGAGTTTGTAGGTATGGTTCCGGGATGTGCTACAAGTGTGGTAGTCCTGACCACTTACTGAAGAATTGCCCTCAGGGGAGTCTGCCTACCCAAGGCAGGGTTTTTGCTCTTCACGCAGCGGAAACAATCCTAGAGACGATGCTCTTGACAAGTATCTTAAAGCTTTAAGTTTATATTTGAGATTTAATGTTTTGGGAGTCTGGGTTAAGATCTTGAACTTAGGATTGGTGATAGGATTGCATGTTCTAATCAGTGTTACTTCCGGGAATTTAGAGTAGAATAACTTTGACCTTCGCATGTCTATAACTTTCAAAATTATTGGTTTAGCATGATGTTCCAACCATTCAGGGAAAATTTTTATAGCTGGTTCAGCTACAAATGCCTTGATAGATTCAGGGGCTACTCACTCGTTAATTTCGGAGACCTTTGTGAATTTCCTCAAGGTCAAGACCATTGGGCTAGATATAGCGTAATCGGTAGTACTGCCTTCTGGAGAAAAGATGACAGCTACTAATGTGATCCGGGACATAGACCTCGAACTTCATGGTAATCTTGTTTATGCGGATCTTATCGTATTGCCGATGCCAGAATTTGATATCATTCTGGGTATGGACTGGCTATCAAGGAACAGAGTTTTGATTAACTTCCAGCGGTGATCTGTTCTAGTCCGACCGCTTGGGAGAGAGCAGTTCTTATTCGAACCAGACAGGTACTTTCATTTACCGCGTATAATATCTTGTGTCCAGGCTAGGAAGCTCATGCATAGAGGGTGCCGAGCGTTTTTAGCGACTTTTGTATCTGTTCCCGAAACCCCCAGTCAGTCAGCCTCCGATGTCCCATTTGTCAGAGAATTTCTAGACGTGTTTCCTGATGACGTCTCTGGTATGCCACCCGTGCGAGAGTTGGAGTTTTCTATTGAGCTTATGTCCATGCACCGCACCGATCTCAAAGGCACCGTACCGATTAGCACCGACAGAGATGGCAGAACTCAAGAAGCAAATCCAGGAACTTCTTGACAAGGAATTCATTCGTCCGAGTTTTTCGCCATGGGACGCACCAGTCTTATTTGTGAAGAAGAAGGGTGGTTCGATGAGACTCTGCATTGATTACCGGGATTTGAACCAAGTGACAGTGAAAAAAAAATACCCACTCCCGAGGATCGAAGATTTATTTGATCAGTTGCAGGGAGTTTCAGTATTCTCAAAGATTGATCTACGTTTTGGTTATCACCAGTTAAAAGTGAAAGACGCCGATGTTTTCAAGACTGCTTTTAGGACTCATTATGGTCACTTCGAGTTCCTTGTGATGCCGTTCGGTTTGACGAATGCACCATCGATCTTCATGGATCTCATGAATCGCGTATTTCATCCGTATCTTGATCAGTTTGTGATAGTATTCATAGACGACATTTTCGTCTACTCAAAGAATCATGAGGAGCACAGCAGACATTTGACTGCAGTTTTGCAGACCTTGCAAAAGCACAAGCTATTTGCAAAGTTCAGTAAGTGCGAGTTCTGGTTAGAGAAGGTGGCGTTCTTAGGCCACGTCGTTTCTAGCAACGGTATCGAGGTAGACCCAGCGAAAGTTGCAGCAATCAAAGATTGAGTTGTGCCGCAGAATGCATCAGAGATCCGTAGTTTCCTTGGACTAGCAGGATATTATCGGAAGTTTATTCAGAGATTCTCCTCTATCGCAGTTCCACTCACGTCGTTGACAAAGAAGAAGGCTAAGTACGTGTGGAGCGATGAGTGCCAGAAGAACTTCGATTCTTTGAAGCAAGCTCTTATTTCAGCACCAGTATTGGCCATGCCATCAGGGCCCGGAGATTTTGTTTTGTATACCAATGCTTCGAAGCTCGGTTTAGGCGCAGTGTTGATGCAGCATGGGAAGGTGATAGCTTATGCTTCTCCTCAGTTGAAAATCCATGAGAAGAATTACCCTACCCACGACCTAGAGTTCGCAGCCGTAGTATTTGCCCTGAAGATTTAGAGACATTATTTGTACGGAGAGAAGTGTCAGATCTTTACCGACCATAAGAGCCTCAAGTACTTCTTTACGCAGAAAGAGTTGAATATGCGTTAGAGGCGTTGGTTGGAGCTAGTGAAGGACTATGACTGTGACATTAGCTACCACCCTGGCAAAGCTAATGTAGTTGCGGATGCATTGAGCAGGAAAGTCGCAGTGATGGCATATATGGCGATTCCGAGACCTCTTCAGTTTGAGATGCAGAGGTTTGATCTAGAGACATATCCTCGAGGTAGAGTTCCCCGTCTATCTACTTTGACGATTCAGTCTTCTCTTCTAGACCGTATTCGCAGTGGACAACCATCAGATGAGCAGTTGGCGAAGTGGAGGCATAGAGATGAGGCCAAGGGCAGCATGTGACACCTCGACCCGTTTACAATAACAGTAGCAGCGGAATTTAAAATTTTCTTATAAAATGAAGGAAGGTTTCAAAATACATCACCATAAAATGTTTAAAAGTAAATAAATGATCATTCAAATGATATAACAAAATACAAAATATCATTCCTATGATCATGATCCAAAAATACTTGCAAAATAACATCTTCCTTCCAACTTCGTATGCATATGACTCCGGGCCACAATCAACGTCCTGGTTCGTCGCTCTTATCTGCATCACATGAAATAACTGAAATGAGTATAAAACTCAGCAAGTGGAACTCTTACATAGCAATGATACATAGTATATTCTGTAAAACATGGCTTTGAAAACATAAAATACCATCAACTCTGAAACATGTATATCGTAGCAATAGCATAACAATGAGATGGTATTTCTCTTTACTATGGTGGATTGATATCAATAGTAACTCTTTCTGTGGTGCTCGTATCCCATCGATATAAATCGACAACTCTGAGGGATATAAGCCTATGGTCGTTGATCAACTAAATGCATGCAATCTCTGACTATGTATCTATCAATCCATAAAACATTTAAACTCTTTCTTTGGGACATTTCATCAAACACTTTGATATTCTTTCTCTTTTGTATTCCCTTCTCAAAGTTGAGACATCAATTGCCTCCACAATATACAACAAAGGTATCAATACATAATAGTGAATCAAATGAAGGTTATAACACAATAAAACCTTTGAAACACAATACATATATAATCATGTGAGCACAAGGGATGAATTTCCACTTTCAAACCACAAGAACACCTTGAATCTATAATCTTGGTACAAAACCTACAACAATAAACCATGTATTGAACCATCAACAACTCAATAATCATAAACCCATGCCAAATAATCCATAAAACCAACATAAACAACAAACACATATCATCTCTCTTCCAAAACCAAGAAATAACAACACCAAAAGCTTACCTTAGCTTCCTAGCACCAAGAAGAACTTCGATCTTAACTCAAATCACCAACTAAAAGCTTGAATCGAAGATAGGAAGTGAAATAAATAAGGAACCCTAGCCTTCCCAAGGAGAGAAATCCGAAAATGAGAGGTGAGAAATGAGAGAAATGGAGCAACACTTGTATATAAGCACTTAAAACTCCAAAAACACGCTTTTAAAAAAATCGCTGGCCGCTCGGGCGGACATCTTTTTCCGCCCGAGCGCAGAACTCTCGGCCAGAAATCCAAAATTTTCGAAGTAGGCTCGCCCGGGCGGACATTTATTCCCGCTCGGGCGCGCACTCTGCGCACTGCCACTCCAAAGATCTCTTCTGAAACGCCTCTTCCCTTCATAATTTGGAAAAGTGGTAAACTACAAAGTTGTAGCTCTATGTCTTATCTTGAATCCTTCAAAATTCCAAATCAATTGAACGTCTGAGGAAAAAGTTATGCCCATTCTCCCAACATGTGTCACTGTAGGAACGTCGAAACACACGAAACACTTCGGGGCACTTTTGGATTACCTTCCACAATGATTTGAAAAAACTCAAAACAAGAAAGTTACACCTCTCTGTCTTATCTTTCTAATGGAAAAGGCCTCACCTCATTTGGATCAATATACAATTTATCATGAATTTAATCGTAACGCCGCTACAAAAGCACTACACATCATCTATAACCAACCATACTATAAATCATAAATCGAAACTCTTAACATCCAAACTATACCTAAACTTGACCAAGTAGTCAATAAACTTATGAAAACTTAAACCGTACCGTACACCAGGCTTGGCTATTACAATCTCCCCTCCTTAGAGGAATTTCGTCCTCGAAATTTACGTCACTGCACGAACAACTTAGGATACTTATCTCTCATCTCATCCTCTGGTTCCCACGTGGCCTCTTCGATCAAATGGTTCCTCCAAAGAACTTTAAAGATGCCGATATCTTTGTTCCTCAAAACTTTAACTTTGCGGTCCAGTATCTGAACCGGAGTCTCTTGGTACGTCAAATTCGACGTCAAGTCCAATGGCTCGTGGAGAAGAACATGGGAAGGATTCGCAATATACTTCCTGAGCATCGATACGTGAAAAACATTATGGACTCTGTCAAGATCTGGCGGTAGGGATAATCTGTAAGCTCGATCACCAACTCTATCCAAGATCTCAAATGGACCAATAAATCTCGGACTCAACTTTCCCTTCTTGCCAAACCGCATCACACCCTTAAGAGGTGCTATCTTCAAAAACACATGGTCGCCAACCTCAAACTGCAACGGCCTACGACGCACATCTGCATAGCTCTTCTGTCTCGACTGCGCTGTCTTCATCCTCTCTCTAATAACAGCAACTACATCAGCAGTCTGTTGGACCAACTCTGGACCCAACATCTTCCTCTCACCAATCTCATCCCAATACAAGGGAGATCTACACTTCCTGCCATAAAGTGCTTCGTACGGTGCCATCCCAATCGTCGCCTGGTAATTGTTATTGTACGTGAACTCCACAAGAGGCAATTTAGAATCCCAGCTACCAGAATAATCAATAGTGCAAGCTCTGAGCATATCCTCTAGAATCTGAATAACTCTCTCTGATTGACCGTCGCTCTGAGGGTGATATGCTGTACAGAAAGCTAACCGTGAACCCATAGCTCTGTGCAAACTCTTCCAAAACTCTGAGGTAAATCTAGGGTCACGATCAGACACAATCGACATAGGGACACCGTGAAGTCTAACAATCTCTGCTATATAATCCTCGGCATATTGGTTCATGGAATACGTCGTCTTGACTGGGAGAAAATGCGCTGACTTGGTCAATCGATCGACAATAACCCAAATAGAGTTAAAACCTTTCTGCGTTCTGGGAAGACCAGTCACGAAATCCATCGTAATATGCTCCCATTTCCACTGAGGAATCGGCAAAGATAGCAATGTCCCAGCAGGTCTCTGGTGCTTAATCTTCACCTGCTGACAAGTTAGACACTGAGAAATAAATATGGCAATGTCTTTCTTCATACCTGGCCACCAGTAGAGTCTACGAAGATCCTGATACATCTTGGTGCTGCCTGGATGTATCGAATATGGTGCGGTATGTGCCTCTGTCAAGACGTCTCGCCGAATATCATCACAAGTAGGAACACAAATACGACCTCTGAATGTCATCAAACCGTCTCCATTCACTCCAAACTCTGAATTACCTCTCTCCTCAGCCCTGGCTCTCAACTCTGACAACTGAACATCAACAGCCTGCTCTCTACGGATCCTGTCCGTCAAAGTAGCCCGAATGACCAACGCTGAAAAGCGAGCAATGGTCCCCGGAACCACCAAAGCTATCTCCTCTCGCTGCAAGTCTAACAACAACGGCTGCTGAATCATCGAACTCAAAGAAGAACTCGATTTACGGCTCAAAGCATCTGCTACAACATTCGCTTTCCCCGGGTGGTAACTAATCGTCACATCATAATCTTTGACAAGCTCTAACCACCGTCTTTGTCGCATATTGAGCTCTTTCTGAGAGAACAAATACTTCAAACTCTTGTGGTCCGTGAAAGTTTCACATTTTTCGCCATACAAATAATGTCTCCAAATCTTCAAGGCGAAAACCACAGCTGCCAGCTCCAAATCGTGCGTAGGATAATTCTTCTCGTAATCCTTCAACTGGCGAGAAGCATAGGCTATGACTTTCCCACGCTGCATCAACACTGCTCCAAGACCCTTCTTCGACGCATCGGTATACACAACAAAATCCTATGAACCACTGGGCAAAGCAAGAACAGGAGCTGTCGTCAACTTGTCCTTCAACTCTTGGAATGCACTCTGGCAATCATTGGACCACTCGAACTTCACAGTCTTCCTCGTCAGATTGGTTAACGGCAGGGCAATCTTAGAAAAATCTGAGATGAAACGACGATAATAACCCGCCAAACCAAGGAAACTGCGTACCTCTGATACAGTGGTAGGAATAGGCCACCTCTGAATCGCCTCGATCTTCACTGGATCAACAGCTATGCCATCCTTCGAAACAACATGGCCTAAGAAAGAAATCTGCTCCAACCAGAACTCACATTTCTTCAACTTAGCAAACAACCTCTTCTCTCTCAACAACTGAAGAACAACTCTGAGATGTTCTGCATGAAGCTCTCTGGTCTTGGAATAAATCAAAATGTCGTCGATGAAGACAATGACGAAGCTATCCAAATACGGCTTGAACACACGGTTCATCAGATCCATGATAACTGAAGGAGCATTGGTCAGACCAAAAAACATCACAAGAAACTCATAGTGACCATACCTGGTCCGGAACGCTGTCTTAGGGATATCAGATTCCCTAACCTTCAATTGATAGTAGCCAGACCGAAGATCAATCTTCGAAAATACAGTAGCACCTTGCAGCTGATCAAACAAATCATCTATCCGTGGCAACGGATACTTGTTCTTGATAGTCACTTTGTTGAGCTCCCTATAGTCGATACACAGCCGCAACGACCCATCTTTCTTCTTGACAAACAGAACCGGAGCTCCCCAAGGCGAAGAACTCGGTCGAATAAAACCCTTGTCTAAAAGATCCTGCAACTGCGTCTTCAACTCCTTCATCTCGGTAGGAGCCATCCTATACGGAGCCTTAGAAATAGGAACCGTACCTGGAGCTAGATCAATCACAAACTCAACATCCCTGTCCGGCGGCAAACCCGGCACATCATCCTCAAACACATCAGCAAACTCCCTCACAACATCGATATCATCTATATTCAACTTAATCATTCTATCCACATCCACAATCGAGCCAGAAACACATCACAACCTCTACACAGCAACTTCTCAGCCTTAAGACAAGAAATAAAAGGAAGGACCAGCGAAGTACCTGCACTGGCGAGCATACCTTCCCTATTGCCATCATCTGCAAAAGTCACCGTCTTAGCAACGCAATCAATCACTGCACGATAGGTTGATAGCCAATCCATGCCAAGAATAACATCAAATGCAACCATCGGGATGACAATCAAATCAGCAAAAACCATACGCCCATCAATTTGAACAGAGCACGCATACACAATCGATGTCGGGCACAACACATCTCCCAAAGGCAAAACAACATTGAACTGGAGGGAAAGAATAGAAGGAACTATACCCGAAGATCTCAAAAACAATTCAGACATAAAAGAATGAGTAGCACCTGTATCAATCAAAGTCGTAGCTACTCTGCCTGAAATTAAAATAGTACTAGAGATCACAGAAGAATCATGGTTTATACCTTCCTTGGTCATCGTAAAGATGCGACCCTGCACCTTATCCTTGCTCGCTCCCCTTGGACAATCTTTAGCAATGTGTCCAGCTGTGCCACAACGATAACACATATGAGTGCCAAATCTGCACTCTCCTCGATGATGTCTGCTGCATTTGGGACACAGAGGCTTCTCAGGATCAACTGGAACTGGCGGTGGTCTAGGACTCGATTCCATCTTGCCCTTCCCTTTGAAACGATCCTTGCCTCTTTGATTCGAGCCCTGGCCTCTCTGAGCAACAGCTTGATGCCTCTCCTGCCTCTCTCTGGCGATATCTTTCTCGTCTTGTTCGGCCAACAACGCCTTAGACACAATCTCTTTGGAAGTCACAGCCTTGGACATGTTGATATCTCTCCTGATCTCAGCTCTAAGGCCTCGAATGAAATGAGCACCTTTATCTTTGTCATTTGAAGCAATATACGGAGCACATAAACAACCCTCCTCGAACTTGAGAATGTACTCATCAACGTTCATGCCTCCCTGTCGAAGCTCCAGAAACTCAGTCACCTTCCTAGCTCGAAGTGCGTCGGGAAAGTACTTGTCATAGAACAAGTCTGTGAACTCTTGCCACTTCAAAGCTGAAACATCGACACCAACCTTAGTGGCATTCCACCAGATACGTGCAGCCTTTATCAACATGAATACTGCACAGCTGATCCTGTCTTTATCCTCATACTGAAGATGGTCGAAGATTGCTTCAAGCGCCTTGACCCACTCGACAGCCACAAACGGATCATTGCTACCTGCGAATTCCGGTGGATCCATTCTCTTAAAAGCAGAAAGACGGCATCAGTGCCAACTGCCTGAGCTACTTGGCCTCTCACTTGGCCTCTGCCCTGTCCTCTTCCTTGCATACGAAGCAACTGCTGAATCTGCTCGCTATGGACTTTGGCCTGCTCTTTAAGCAACTTGCCGAACTCGTCGACAACTCTCGAGGAAGAACTATCCTCACCCTCTGACGCCTTACGCTTAGGAGGCATACTCTACAATGTGCTCGCAAAAGACATATCAATAAATAACAATGAATAGATGCAAAAAAAAACATACCCGGACAGTTGAAAGTAGACGAAGTCATATGCATTGTCCAAAGAACGGTGCTCTGATACCACTGAATGTGACACCTCGACCCGTTTACAATAACAGTAGCAGCGGAATTTAAATTTTTCTTATAAAATGAAGGAAGGTTTCAAAATACATCACCATAAAATGTTTAAAAGTAAATAAATGATCATTCAAATGATATAACAAAATACAAAATATCATTCCTATGATCATGATCCAAAAATACTTGCAAAATAACATCTTCCTTCCAACTTCGTATGCATATGACTCCGGGCCACAATCAACGTCCTGGTCCGTCACTCTTATCTGCATTACATGAAATAACTGAAATGAGTATAAAACTCAGCAAGTGGAACTCTTACATAGCAATGATACATAGTATATTCTGTAAAACATGGCTTTGAAAACATAAAATACCATCAACTCTGAAACATGTATATCGTAGCAATAGCATAACAATGAGATGGTATTTCTCTTTACTATGGTGGATTGATATCAATAGGTACTCTGTCTGTGGTGCTCGTATCCCATCGATATAAATCGACAACTCTGAGGGATATAAGCCTATGGTCGTTGATCAACTAATTGCATGCAATCTCTGACTATGTATCTATCAATCCATAAAATATTTAAACTCTTTCTTTGGGACATTTCATCAAACACTTTGATATTCTTTCTCTTTTGTATTCCCTTCTCAAAGTTGAGACATCAATTGCCTCCACAATATACAACAAAGGTATCAATACATAATAGTGAATCAAATGAAGGTTATAACACAATAAAACCTTTGAAACACAATACATATATAATCATGTGAGCACAAGGGATGAATTTCCACTTTCAAACCACAAGAACACCTTGAATCTATAATCTTGGTACAAAACCTACAACAATAAACCATGTATTGAACCATCAACAACTCAATAATCATAAACCCATGCCAAATAATCCATAAAACCAACATAAACAACAAACACATATCATCTCTCTTCCAAAACCAAGAAATAACAACACCAAAAGCTTACCTTAGCTTCCTAGCACCAAGAAGAACTTCGATCTTAACTCAAATCACCAACTAAAAGCTTGAATCGAAGATACGAAGTGAAATAAATAAGGAACCCTAGCCTTCCCAAGGAGAGAAATCCGAAAATGAGAGCTGAGAAATGAGAGAAATGGAGCAACACTTGTATATAAGCACTTAAAACTCCAAAAACACGCTTTTAAAAAAATCGCTGGCCGCTCGGGCGGACATCTTTTTCCGCCCGAGCGCAGAACTCTCGGCCAGAAATCCAAAATTTTCGAAGTAGGCTCGCCCGGGCGGACATTTATTCCCGCTCGGGCGCGCACTCTGCGCACTGCCACTCCAAAGATCGCTTCTGAAACGCCTCTTCCCTTCATAATTTGGAAAAGTGGTAAACTACAAAGTTGTAGCTCTATGTCTTATCTTGAATCCCTCAAAATTCCAAAATAATTGAACGTCTGAGGAAAAGGTTATGCCTATTCTCCCAACATGTGTCACTAGAGGAACGTCGAAACACACGAAACACTTCGGGGCACTTTTGGCTTACCTTCCACAATGATTTGAACAAAACTCAAAACAAGAAAGTTACACCTCTATGTCTTATCTTTCTAATAGAAAAGGCCTCACCTCATTTGGATCAATATACAATTTATCATGAATTTAATCGTAACGCCGCTACAAAAGCAGTACACATCATCTATAACCAACCATACTATAAATCATAAATCGAAACTCTTAACATCCAAACTATACCTAAACTTGACCAAGTAGTCAATAAACTTATGAAAACTTAAACCGTACCGTACACCAGGCTTGGCTATTACACAGCATCTTGTATACAGTTAGCGACGGTATTGTGAGATATCGAGACAGAATGTGGGTTCCTATCGGCGGTTCGATTCGAGCGGATATTTTATCTGAGGCCCAAATGTCACCGTACTCTATTCACCCTGGGAGTACGAAGATGTACAAAGACCTGTAGTTATTGTATTGGTGGCCCGGAATGAAGAAGGATATCAGACGTTTCGTATCCGAGTGTCTGACGTGTCGGCTAGTGAAAGCGGAACATCAGAGACCAGCAGGTATGCTTAAGCCTCTCCCTATCCCCAAGTGGAAGTGGGAGAATATTACCATGGACTTCGTTGTCGGTTTGCCGAAGTCAGTCAGAGGGTCAAATGCTATCTGGGTGATTGTTGATCGTCTTACCAAATCAGCGCACTTCTTGCCTATTAAGACGACTTTCACCATGATTCAGTATGTAGAGTTGTATATCCGAGAGATAGTAAGACTTCATGTTATTCCGCTTCTATAGTGTCTAACCGAGATCCTAGATTCACTTCCTCATTTTGGAAGAGTCTGCATTCAGCTATGGGTACGAAGTTGTTGTTTAGTACAGCTTTCCACTCTCAGAATGATGGTCAGTCAGAGAGAGTTATCCAGATTCTGGAGGATCTTCTCTGTGCATGTGTCATCGATTTCTCAGGGAGTTGGGAGTCGAAGTTGCCATTGGTGGAATTTACCTATAACAATAGTTTTCAGTCGTCTATAGGTATGGCTCCGTATGAAGCACTGTACGGTCGTAAGTGTAGATCGCTTATTCATTGGGATGAAGTAGGGGAAAAATCAGAATTGGGTCCGGAGATTATTCAGTAGACTGCCGACTTAGTAGTCAAGATTCGTGATAGAATGAGGACTGCTCAGAGTCGACAGAAGAGTTATGCGGATTGGAGGAGGAAAGATCTAGAGTTTGCCGTTGGCGACCATGTTTTCGTGTAGATAGCACCTATGAAAGGCGTCATGCGGGGGAAGAAAGGAAAGCTTAGTCCGAGATTCATCGGACCATTCGAGATCCTCGACAGAGTTGGGACGTTAACTTATCGTGTTGCTCTTCCGCCGAATCTGGCCGGAGTACACAACGTGTTCCACGTATCTATGCTGAGGAAGTATATGGCGAATCCTTCGCATGTCTTGAACTTCGAACCGTTGCAGCTCACTCCGAACATGTCTTATGAAGAAAGACCAGTGCAAATTAGACAGACAGGATAAAAAGCTTCGGAACAAACTAGTGAAGCTAGCGAAGGTCAAATGGCTCAATCATTCGGAGGAGGAGACTACGTGAGAATCGGAGCCAGAGATGAAGAGTCGATACCCCGAATTATTCGATAGGTTTTAATTTCGAGGACGAAATTTCCTTTAAGGGGGAGAGAATTGTAGAACCCGAAAAATCAGATTTTGTATATGCCATGGATAATTGCTATTATTTAAATTAAAAATAATTCTTTTATATATATTTATGGAGTGTTTTATTCATTTTAAAAATTTGTTAAGTCATGATTTATTTTATCGCAGAAGTTTAGTTTTATTTTTTCGATTAAATAAGCGAGGCCGGACTGGAGTTGGAGTATTGAGATAAAAATTAATAAAAAGAAAATACTCCTAAATTTAATTTAAGCCAAGGAATAATTTATTTTAATGTTAAAGAATGTTTTAAGATTTATTAAGTTGATTGGAGTTAAGTTATTAATTAAGTTCTCCCATGTCCAATATTTAATTAAAAGCCTAAATTAGAATGTGTAACCAATTGGGATAAATTAATCTAAGCCTAATATATTCAAGAAATTAAAACCTAACATTTTAATAATAAATTGTTAGCCCAAGCCATGTCATGCAAGAAATTGTTACCCTAATTTAATTTATTAATTCACTAAAATGTGTAATGGGTGTTTAAAACCTTAAGAATTAAAGTTTACTAGAACTAATCAACAAATTTCCTTGCAAATTCATAGCAAGTTTCGGCCACCCCCTCACCAATTTAATTAAGTTTGGTAACCCTCCCTTCTAGTCACCCTTCATTAGCTCTTCTTGGTATAATAATTCCCTCCCTTTTTAACTCACCAATTAGTGATAATACTAGCACCATTATTCCCTTAACTTTCCCCAACCCACTAATCTAGAATGCCAACCACCCCCCCCCCCCCCCGAAAAGATATATTTCCTATTGCCATTCCACCCCTCACATGAAACTTCCATCTTAAAGCATTCTTGACTCATTTATCACCTTGTTACCTTCCCCTTCATTGTCTAGCATTTCCTCCATCCTTAAGCTTCGAAATTTCAGACAAAACAGCAGCAAAAATCGAGAACTTTCAACAGAAAAACAAGAAAGAAAAGGAACTCCGACTCCGCCGCGCCGTGTTCGTCGTATTGGTTTGTTCTTTCAAAAACCGATTTCCAGGCATGTATATATTGTTCATTTCTCTTCAATCAAGTCCTATAGATATTTTAAAACATTATATGTTCATAATTTAAGGAGCAAAAATCGAAAATGACAGCAACTTTGTAAAATTATGTACAAGCCTTCTCGGCCATTTCTTCTATGCTTCACGGTTTGGGATGTTTTTGTGGTTTCAGGAGGTTGGCTCGGTTCCAAGTGCTCCAGGCTGCATCTAGGAATGTATTAGAGTGTGTTAGAGTCATGTTGGTTCATTGGTTTCAGCCCATGCACTCTAGGTAAGGACTTGACAGCAAATCTCCCCATAGATGCAAGTTGGGGTCTCGATTTTGTTGTTTGGTCGCCGAAGATGAAGGTTCGAATCTTGGTTGGCCCAAGGCCTGTAACCATGGTTGGAACCCTCCCTTGGCATTTCTAGGACGTGACCAAGACAACCTTTCAAGGCTTGGTTCACGGATCCATCAAATTTATACAACAACGATGCAAAGTGCCCCACGTTTTTTTCATTTCTGATTTTTGTGTGAGTTGGCTTTCGATTTTGGGTGATTGGGTAGATCGTGGCTGGCTCCTAGCCCTTAGCCATGGTTCATACAACACCTCATCATGTCTAGATCGAGCCATGGTCGATCATATGGCCACTGGAACGATGCAAGACAGCAAACAATTCGATACATCACAGTACATAATTTTTGAGTTCTCGGTTGAAGCTTTGTGTTGTCCTAGGTATTTGCTTGAATTGTGGTTGGCCTAGTGCCCTTAGCCATGGTTCAAGCCACCCCTTAGGATGTTGGTAAGAGACCTTGATGACATGATGAGCTGTCTTGACACGTATATGATGATATGAGATGGCATGATTTGACACGACATGATTTTACACGACATGTTTACGAATATGATGATATGAGATGACATGCTTTGACACGATATGATTTTACATAACACGTTCACGTTACGATTTTAAGTTCATGAAATATATGTTGAGTATGATATTTTTCACTGATGTGTGCTATGTATATGTACTTGTTATTCTTGGTACAGGTGTGTTGAGTTCTTAGACTCACTAGGCGTGTGTGATATAGGTGAGCTTAATGATGAAGAGACTGGAGGTGCCGAACTCTGAGTAGGCAGACCTGGTACGGTGATAGACCCGAGGACCACATGCTTTCCGTATTATGTTTTATGAGATTTGAGAGGAGATGAACATTTTATATACGTTGAGGATATTACGTTTTTTTTACTCCTTTACGTTTATGTTTGATGTTGGTCATTTTAAACTGTGAGATTTTTATTGTAAAATAAAGACGATTATTTTAAATGTTATTTTGTAATGGCGAGCTTTTAAAAAAAATTCCGCACTTTAAAAAACGAGGAGACGTTTCAAAGACGGTGGTCGGAGTTAGTAAAAGACTACGATTGTGAAATTAGCTACCATCCAGGGAAAATTAATGTTGTGGCAGATGCTTTGAGCAGAAAGGTAGCAGGCGTAACACAGCTGTGAATGCAGAGATCTCTTTACGTCGGAGATTCAGAGATTTGGCCTAGAAGTTTATCCTAAGTGCAGAGCTCCCAATCTATCGAATCTGACAGTCCAGTCTTCTTTGCTAGACCGAATCCTTAGAGGTCAGCCTTCAGATGAACAGTTACAGAAATGGAGACTGAAGGATGGAGCCGAAGGTAGTGTACTCTACATATAGTACGATGGTATTGTTAGGTACAGAGGAAGGATATGGGTGCCAAGTGTTGATTCGATCAGAGATGATATTTTGAGAGAGGCACATACATCTCATATTCTATCCACCCAGGAAGTACCAAAATGTTTAAGGACTTACATATATTGTATTGGTGGCCATGGATGAAGCGGGACATTCGTCGATTTGTATTTGAGTGTCTCACTTGTCATCAAGTGAAAGCAGAGCATCGGAGGCCAGCAGGAATGCTTAAGTCATTCCATATTCTCGAGTGGAAATGAGAGAATATCAACATGAATTTCATTATTGGATTTTCGAGGTCAATCTGAGGATCTAATGCCATTTGGGTTATAGTGGATCGACTTACTAAATCGGCACACTTCTTATCGGTGAAGACGACTTTCTCCATGACTCAGTATGCAGAGCTCTATATCCAGGGGATAGTCCGATTGCACGGGATCTCAGTTTCTATTGTGTCTGACAGGGACTCGAGATTCACATCGTCCTTTTTTAAGAGCTTGCATTCAGCTATGGGGATGAAGCTGCTATTCAGTACGAAATTTCACTCTCAGACAGATGGCCAGTCTGAGAAAGTGGTTCAGATATTGGAAGATTTGCTGCGAGCTTGTGTGATCGATTTTCATGGGAATTGGCAATCGAAACTACCTCTAGTAGAATTTACCTACAACAACAATTTCCAATCATCTATAGGTATGGCTCCCTACGAAGCACTGTATGGAAGTAAGTGCAGATCGCCGATTCATTGGGATGAAGTCGGCGAGAGATCAGAACTTGGCCCAGAGATTGTTCTGCAGACTGCAGATGTGGTGATCAAGATCCGAGACAAGATGAAGACCGCACAGAGTCGGCAGAAGAGTTATGCTGACAAGAGAAGAAGGGATCTTGATTTTTCCGTAGGAGATCACGTATTCGTGAAGATAACACCCATGAAGGGTGTTATGAGGTTTGGGAAAAGAGGAAAGCTGAGTCCGAGATTCATTGGACCTTTCGAAATTGTGGATAGAGTTGGGACACTTGCTTATCGTGTAGCTCTACCGTCGAATATGACCGGAGTACACAATGTGTTCCACGTTTCGATGCTGAGGACGTATATGGCAAATCCTTCGCATGTTCTGAGTTTTGAGCCATTGCAGCTTGCTCCAGATCTGTCATATGAGGAAGGACCTGTCCGAATATAGACAGACAAGAGCAGGGACTCAGGAACAAAGTGACCAAGTTAGTCAAAGTTCAGTGACTGAAACAATCAGTGGAGGAGGCCACTTGAGAGACCGAAGTGGATATGAGAAGTCGCTATCCAGAGTTATTTTGTAATATTTAATTTCGAGGACAAAATTTATTTAAGTGGGGGGGAATTGTAGAGCCCAAAATCAGTACACGTAAACCCTTACATTTATTAAATGTTTAAAATTATTTGTTTAATTTTTAAAATGATTTTAGCGATGCATGATTTATGATCTTTGCATTATTTTAAATTATTATATGTTAAATTGATGCACGTTAAAATATTTTCTTGAGTTTTATGTTGCAGGCGAATATTCGATGCGGGATTGGGAAAAGAGACCGGTGATGATTTAGACCATTTTTGAAAATGTGGTATTTTATTTCAAGTCAAGAAAATTGTATTTTTAATTAATTTACGAAATTTTAGAATTTTAAAGCCTAATTTAATTTATTAGGTGATTTTGAGATTTTAAGCTTTTCAAATATCAATTTGAAAATTTAGAGATTTAATCTTGAAACTTGGTACTCAATTATTTTATTTCATCTTTGAGTAGTATTGAATAATTAAAGCGATATTATTTGTGTTACTAATTATTTAATCTAGCACTTTTAGCTCTAATTAGTTAATTAAGCAATATTTTCCACCTAATTATAACTACATTCACGCACACACCCTACACATACACACACACGTTGCATTAGTTGGAGAATAACTAGGGTTCTCGAGCCTCCTTTCAGCAGCCACCCTTTCCCCTTGCTAATTCCCGAAGATTTACGTTGGTTTTTCGAGCAAAATTTGTGCCACGAGTCGTCCAGATCGAGTCTCGCATTCCTTTGCATCGTTATCCGTCGTTTCATGAGTTTAATCATCGAGGACATATATATTCTTTCGTTTATGCATCGATCTTGTCACAGTATTTGTTTTGATGTTTATTGTGTGTAAAAATTCATGTGTGATATACAAAGTTTGTGCAAAAAATGATTGGATTGATTTTGAAACGATTTTTAGATCTCAAAAACCGAGTTTGCTGTCATTTTGCTTACTGTGAATTTTCTGTCAACTTTCTGGAAAAACTTTAAACATATAAAACGTAGTATCTTTTGACCCTTCGATTTGACATTAAATTCGTAATTTTTGAACAAGAAACGAGTGAGTTATGATCATTTTTGTGGGACTGCTCAAACTGTGAAATTTCTGTGTGACAAAACCCGTCACCCTCTGTTATTTTGAATTCTGCGACTTATAGGTTGGTTTTCTGGAAATTTTTCAGCATATGATTTGTAGTACTCTGCGTTATATTCGATCTGATAGCAAATTCTTAATTGTCTAATACGAAACAAGGAAGATATGATTTTTATCGTAAAATCGCACAAGCTGTGAAATTTCTGTATCACAAAACCCGTCACCATATGTCATTTTGAATTCTACGACTTATAGTTTGGTTTTCTGGAAATATTTTTCAGCATACGATTTGTAGTACTTTGTGTTATTTTTGATTCGGTAGTAAATTCGTAATTTTTTGATAAGAAATGAGATAGATATGATTTTTATCGTAAAACCGCTCAAGTTATGAAAATTTGTACATGTTCTTCACGTTTTCTCAAGTTTTGGTTACAGGCTTCGTTGGGATCTCCTGAATCTTTGCTGTTGTGGTTAGGGCAGCATATCCAGAGCGTTCCAACGAAGCCCTCGACGTTTTTAAGTGTGTTCGACGTGCAAAAAGAAAATGTTTTATTTTTTAGGTATGCTAAATATCTTGTGACCAACTATGAACTAGTTTGGAAGCCCGAGAACGTGTCCGAGAACCTCTCCACCCCGGTAAAGTATGACTGGGTTTTGATCGGGATTGGAAAGTAGTAAACTATGACCAGGGACCAATCCACCCGGTAAAGTATGACCGGAGATCTTATGTATGTGGTAGTAGACATCCATGTCAGCCCAATACCGTAGTTTAGTCTGATCAGACACATTTATGTATGAGTCACTTGCTTTGAAACATATCTCTATGCAAAATGATGATGCATGTTTAAGTATGTATGATTCAAGTATGTTTATGAAAATGTTTATGAAATTATGGCATATCTACGAGTATGTTTTATGTAAGTTTGTTCAAGTTTTAAATTATGTATGAGCTACTTTAAAATGCACGTGGTTTTATGATACGTTACTTGTTATTCTCAGTTTATACATGTTGAGTCTTTAAACTCACTAGACTTGATCGATGCAGGTGAGGACGAGTTTGAGAAGACGAGAGGCGGGGATTAGTTAGTTGGCTCGAACTGTGCGGTGTACTAACCCGATGATCGCTTAGTTTTCAAGGATTTTTATGCATGTTAATTCATTACTTTGATTTTTAAAGAAATTATTTCATGTTGCTTAAAGCAAGTACTTTTGCAAGCTCGTTATATTCTAAATATTTTGTCAAACATTTTATTTGTATTGTATTTTGAAAGATGATTACTTGTCTAAGAATATTTTTATTTTTCGCAAATTTTAAGTATGTTTAAAAATACGGTAAGTTACAAATAACCACTCAGATACATTTATATATTATATAAAGTAAATATTTATGATGAATTTTGTGTGAAGATAAAATTTAAGCCGTGTACCAATTGATTTATGAATATTTTGGGAAAATAGATCATAGAGTTATTGAATTGAATCAACAATTAAACTTAATGTTCAATTATTATTTTTTAAAAAAAATTTAATTGAATTCATAGGTCATTTCAAAAATTGATGGTGTGTGGTCCTTGAATTCACCATTGCTAACCCACCAAAAAAAATTCCAATCCTCTTAAAAGCAAACAGCAACCCTAATGTTCCACACAATTTCATGCATTCACTTTCTTTTTTATTCTTTTATTTTTGATGTAACAGCTTGATGAATAAATAACATGGCCAAATTGGAGGATCAGCTAACTCAAAATGAGCCATTCTATTTATGTGTTGCAGCTGAACTTCACCAAATGTTCATTAATTGGATGTGCATTTATGCTGTAATAAAAATGCTGCCATTACTGTTGTATTATTTATTAACATCAGAAGGAGAAACTAATAATAACCACAAATGCATGCAATGAGTTTTTGTCTGTAAAAGAACCCCCATAATAAATAAATCCATTAAATTTTGTGTTCTCTTCTGCAAAGCATGGGGAAAAGTTACAATTTAACCAACTTCACTCACCTACGTTCTCCAGGATCCATCCTCTCACAAAGTAATACACAAAATCACAAAGATTTTCAGAAGACTTTAACGGCGAGACGACACGCACATTCCCTTCCTTCCCATGTCTTTCTCTTACAACATTGCGGGTGCCAGAGTACGCTCATAAAAAAGATGGGTACGATCAAGTTTGTTATGGCCGAACCTTAAAACAGTTTAGCCGAATCAAAGAAGACATTATCTTTAGCATATAAACAGGCAGCCTACAGGCAGTGGAAATGCTTAAATATCTGGCTAAATCATGGAACTTTTTCAGATATGCAAGAAATGCTAATGTTATTTAGCAGCGGGATATTGACATTGTAACTATATATAATCTCAAAATCTTTGGCTGGAGGTCGGCCCATTGTGAAATTTTTATATTAGATCCACTAGATTACTCGTAGAGTATTACAAATGATACATCAGTTATATACCTTCAACGACAATGTACATCGAATAATAACAAGATAGTAACAGGATTAAAAGCAAAGCAGTGTTTTTGTCAAACAGCTTATTCATTGGTTAGCCTGAAATCTACACAAGATCATTTTGTCCCTCATTCAACAATAACATTACATCTCTTCGTAACCTTTCTTATTCAGTGCTTCCAAAACATGATCTTGATATTGCAAGAGCAATAGAAGAGAACACAGTAGCAAGGAAGTGAATCTTAAACGAGAGTTCGGCTCACAATTACGCCAACATGGTCTACACTTCGGAAACAGAAATGACAAAGAGGGAGCCGACAAAACTACTGCACAAATTTTTGAAACATAGAACCATTCTACGCAAAATCTTTGCTCTTTCACTACCTAACCAAAAAAATTAAGATGTCTCTTTTCCACTTACGGGTATTCTATTTAGGATGTTGCATTCAAATGGCGTTGATCTAAGGCAAGAAACCGCTTTATCTCGCTTATAACCGTTCCAACCGAATGAATATTACTAAAAAGTTATCTATTTTCTTTCTGAGAGCATAGTTGAACCCAGTTCATCAAATCCAAGGTGGATATTTCAAACATCAAAATGGAAACATATTTAACATTTGGGACAATTTTCTATTTGATAGCATTCTGTCTGAACACCTTATAAATCATAATCTCAGTCTTTTGGCTTAAAAAACGGCACTAAAGCTTTCTTTCCACAACAAATTGAACAGCCCACAGTTCCAAAGCCAAAGCACTTTCAAGTTACTTAGAAAGTAAATTAGAAATAGCCATTAGTTGATGCAATTGGACAGACAGGACCAATAAATATACATACAGAAAAAGAATCTGAATCATTCGTCAACACATAAAAAACCATACAAGTAGAAAGAAATATCCTCTGAATGTCAGAAAAGAATCATCTACTCAGCTAAAGTACATCAAAATTCAAATCGAACTCTAACCTCAAATATCACAAAATAGTCCAACACAACGCATTCAGAGAAGCCCTGAAATCAAAGAAGCCCAAACAATACAAACACCCCGAGTAATATGAGCCAAACAATGTGAACCAACAAAAGGGCCTGTCCCGCTGTGCCCGATCCGCCATTGCCAACCTCACAAACTCCCAATTTCTTGACGCGTGCTCCGGCGCAGTGAGCATCGGGGCATCCACACCAATAGGTGACGCCGTCATCCCCGCAAACCGGATCAGGCCGGAAACATTTCACCGGGCATGAATTTTGGTCCGTATTCGACGGGCAGAGGTCATTTTCCTGTGGATCGGAAGGTAGCTGTTTGATGACATCAGCGTCTGATCGGACAGTGGGAGCGAGAAGGGTGGCGAGAAGAACAACGAGGAATAAAACCGAGTAAGATGTTTCGGCGAACAACTGCATATCGGCGATCTTTAAGATATCAATTAAAGCTAACCGATTGAAAAATATATCCTTTGACTCGCACCTCTCCACGATAGCGATGAAAATGGTTTCTGGGTTCAGCGGAATTGGATTAAAAGTGCAAGATTTTCCATTCTAGGGTTTTGCTCTCATTGGTGGGAAATGATTTGGGCGTATTCAAGAAAGTGAGGAATTTCTTGTGGAAGATGTCAACAATGTGCTTATTCCGTTCCTTTTCTGCAAACCGTTTCAATTCAAAAGATTGGGTAAAGTTATTCTAAATGGAATATAATTTCTAATTTAAAAACTGGGGATTTTTTTTAAAATTAAATTTGTAATTAAAATTTTAAAATTTTTTCTTGTAGGTTAGATTATATGTATTTAAGCATAAATTTAAAAAAAATGAAAATAATCAAAGTAAAAAATAGCATTGATCAGTCTTCAATTCATGGATGTAATAATTTTGTGCTAACTTACTACTTGTTTAGTCATTGTATCATGGAAATAATCATTTATCGTGATCCTCGAAGCTTCTATCATCAGAGAAAATATTTTTTTAAAAAAAACAATCTAAAATATTATAGATCTTGATTTTATTTCGATTTTTTTCTGTATAATATCGATATCTTATGCAGTTTATTTTTATTTATTTATTCATTGTTCAGTACTTTTCTTGCGTATTAATATTTTGAATAAAAGTATGTAATTAAAAACATAAAAGAATACAATAATTTGTTATAGACATTCGACCATAAAACATTTGTATTTCTTCTCTAACTACGTAACCCAACCTAGAGTCTTAGACATACACGTTTCATATTTTTCTCGGCCTTAAAATTTTAAAGTCGACAACGTGGAATGCACTGACTTTATTCACCGTCGATTTATATATTTTTTCAGCTTTTGTCGTTATCGAAAGATCATATAACAATTTACATTCTCGTGGGATACAAAAGCAGCATGCACCATGTTTTTTACAAATCAACTCTCACATAAACAAAAATAACTATAATTAAACATAAGGCTCACAAATTGGATGAATCTGTGAGAACAAAAATGAGTTGAGGTTGATTGAGTTGTATTATTGGCTCTTAATCACTTCTTGTTCCATAAATGTCTCTAATTTCTTCAAATGCATTGGAAGTCTTTATTTGAACTCATTACCAAAATTTCTCGGAATAGTTGATTAGTAGGTGAACAAAGTCTGGTTATAGGTGACCCAATCCATCAACAATACAACCGATCTCTCCTGTTATTGCCAAAACTAATGACTTCAGGGAAAAGGTAATAAGCCCAAAATATCGGTCCAATGAGGATAAATACAAAAGGCCAACTCTATGTTTGCCATTAAAACCATCAATCATTATGAGTTACGACCCAATCCCACTAAATATTTGCTATTTTGAGATATCCATAAAATCAATTCAAGAATTTGAATCTTAAAAAAAAATGATTTGGAACCAAACAGCTTAGGTACATGCGTACGTGCGGCTTGATTTTAACTCCAAATCTTGTTACAATTCGAATGAATTGCATCTAATTTGTATTTGTAATGATGGAGTTCATAAATGCATATCTTAGTCACTTTATTCCAGAGCCTACGCTCTTACCTGTCTAGGATTTGGACTGGTTTTTCCTCGTAAGACAAGTCTGGAGTCAGCTGCAACGGCTCATAACTCAGAATGTGCAAAGGATTAGCCAGATATTTCCTCAGCATCGAGACATGGAACACATTGTGCACCCCGGCCAGATTCGGCGGAAGGACAACACGATAGGCTAATGTCCCTAACTCTGTCCAAAATTTCGAACGGTCCAATAAATCTTGGACTCAGCTTGCCTCTCTTCCCAAATCTCATCACCCCCTTCATAAGTGCTATCTTGACGAAAACGTGATCACCAACGGCAAATTCGAGATCTCTCCTCCTCTTATCAGCATAACTCTTCTGACGGCTTTGGGCAGTCTTCATTCTGTCACGAATCTTGACCACCACGTCTGCAGTCTGCTGAACTATCTCTGGACCAAGTTCTGCTCTCTCACCAACTTCATCCCAATGAACTGGTGATCTGCACTTCCTCCCATACAACGCCTCATAGGGAGCCATACCAATTGATGATTAGAAGCTGTTGTTGTATGTGAACTCCACTAGAGGTAGTCTAGACTCCCATGTTCCTTGAAAATCAATCATGCAGGCTCTCAGCAAATCCTCTAAAATCTGAATCACTCGCTCAGACTGACCATCTGTCTGCGGGTGAAAAGCTGTACTGAAAAGCAACTTTGTTCCCATGGCTGCATGTAAGCTCTTCTAGAAGGACGATGTGAATCTCGGGTCCTAGAAGGACGATGTGAATCTCGGGTCCCTGTCGGACACAATTGAAACTGGGAATCCATGTAGACGGACTATCTCTCTGATATAAAGCTCCGCATACTGCGTCATGGAGAAAGTCGTCTTCAATGGTAGAAAATGCGCTGACTTAGTGAGTCGGTCCACTATAACCCAAATAGAATTCGATCCTCTGACTGACCTCGGCAACCCAACCACAAAATCCATAGTAATGTTCTCTCATTTCCACTATGGGATAGGAAGTGGCTTAAGCATTTCTGCTAGCCTCTGATACTCTGTCTTCACCTGCTGACAAGTGAGGCATTCTGACACAAATCGGCGGATGTCCCTCTTCATCCCTGGCCACCAATACAAAATCTGGAGGTCCTTATACATCTTGGTACCTCCCGGATGGATAGAATACGGAGATGCGTGTGCCTCTGTCAAAATATCCTGTCTGATCGATTCACCACTAGGCACTCACATTCTACCTCTGTATCTCACAATGCCGTCTGTCACTGTGTAAAGAACACTGCCATTGGCTTCATCTTTTAGTCTCCATTTCTGTAGCTGCTCATCTGAAGACTGTCCTGCTCGGATACGGTCTAGCAAATCAGATTAGACAGCCTAGGGGCTCTGCCCTCACGATAAATCTCTAGACCAAACTTCTGAATCTCAGACTGAAGAGGTCTCTGCACTGACAACTGAGCTACAACTGCCATTTTCCTGCTCAATGCGTCTGCGACAACATTAGCCTTTCCCGGATGGTAGCTAATTTCGCAGTCGTAATCTTTTACAAGTTCCAACCACCGTCTCTGTCTCATATTCAACTCTTTCTGCGTGAAGAAATATTTGAGACTCTTATGATCGGTGAAAATCTGGCATTTCTCGCCGTATAGGTAGTGTCTCCAAATTTTCAGTGCGAAGACAACGGCGGCTAACTCCAGGTCGTGAGTCGGATAATTCTTCTCGTGCACCTTCAACTGCCTGGAAGCATAAGCTATGACCCGACCCTGCTACATCAATACTGCGCCTAACCCGAGCTTAGATGCATCGGTATATAATACGAAATCTCCTTGCCCTGACGGCATGGCTAGCACCGGCGCAGAAATAAGAGCTTGCTTCAACGTATCAAAGCTCTTCTGACACTCATCACACCACATGAATTTAGCATTCTTCTTGGTCAGGGAAGTGAGTGGCACTGCTATGGATGAAAATCCCCGAATGAACTTACGGTAGTAACTGGCTAAACCCAAAAAACTGCGGATTTCTGATGCGTTCTTTGGCTCAACCCATTCTTTAACAGCTGCTACTTTCGCTGGATCCACCTCGATTCCACTGCTAGATACTATATGCCCCAAAAATGCAACTTTCTGCAGCCAAAACTCGCACTTACTAAACTTTGCAAACAACTTACGGCTCTGCAAGGTCTGTAAAACTGTCCTCAAGTGCTGGCTGTGCTTCTCATGGCTCTTCGAGTATATAAGAATATCGTCAATGAATACTATGACGAACTGGTCGAGGAACGGCTGAAATACTCGGTTCATGAGGTCCATGAAAACAGCTGGAGCATTTGTCAATCCAAATGGCATCACCAAGAATTCGTAATGCCCGTATCTGGTCCTGAAAGCTGTCTTGTGAACATCTGCATCCTTCACTTTCAGCTGATGATACCCTGATCGAAGATCTATCTTAGAGAACACGGTAGCTCCCTGTAACTGATCAAACAAGTCTTCGATTCTAGGCAACGGGTACTTATTCTTGATCGTTACCTTGTTCAGCTCACGGTAATCGATGCACAGTCTCATGCTTCCGTCTTTCTTTTTCACAAAGAGCACTGGTGCGCCCCACGGTGAGAAACTCGGGCGGATCTCTGCTGGAGCTAATCTGTACGGTGCCTTAGAGATTGGCACTGTGCCTGGCATGAGATCGATTGCAAACTCCACCTCTCTATCTGGTGGAAGGCCTGCGACATCGTCTGGAAAGACGTCTGGGAAATCCCTGACTACTGGTACCCCTGAAATAGAAGGAGTGGGCACGTCCGGTGCTGAGATAACGCTGGCCAAGAAGGCCTGACACCCCTTCGAAATGAGTCTCCGTGCCTGCATGCAAGAGATCATACTGCGGGAAACTCCTCCACCTGGCTGGCTCAAAAAGAAACTGCTCCATGCCCGATGGTCTGACTAACACTGACCTCTTCTAAAAGTCGATAAGAACTCTGTTCTTAGTCAGCCAGTCCATTCCCAATATGATGTCGAATTCTGGCATCGGCAATAGGATTAAATCGGCATATACTAGGTGGCCATGTAGTTCTAGATCGATGTCTCTGACCACACTGGTAGCTAATAGCTCTTCCCCTGATGGGAATGTCACTGAAAAGTTCACGTCTAGGCCAATGGACTTGAGGTCCAAATGATTAGCAAAAGTCTCCGATATGAAGGAGTGAGTGGCCCCTGAGTCTATCAGTGCAGTTGTGGATAATCTCTTAACAAAAATGTTTCCTGAGATACGTTAGCACCACACAAAACTTATATCCCCAACATACAAACAGTAACCTAAAGCATAATAGAACTCCATATCCTATGTCACACAAAATATTACTGGCACGCTAATAATCCCAAGCAAGTTTCCACATGCATGGCAAAATAATACTGAGATTAGGTAGAAAAGGTTATCGGTCAGTAGTGTAGTCTGGGTTCGCCTCCTGAGCATGCATGGCGAAAACTCTCCCTTGAGTCGGTTGCTTCCACTGCGGGCACTCCTTCAGCATGTGGTCGCTAGCTCCACACTTGAAGCACTTGCCTGATCCATATAAGCACTGCCCCGGGTGCTGGTGGTTGCATTTAGGACACACTGGGTAAGCAACGGGCTTCTGAGGCGCCCCCTGCTGCTGAATTGGACCCTTGCCCTTTGGTGGTCCATGATACGGCTTCTTCCCTGGCGGTCCCTGATACGGTTTCTTGAACTGGGGCCTCTGATGCTGCTGCTGCTGGTGTTGCGGCGCTTGATAGGGCCTCTTGCTCTGTCTGTCAGCCTCAATGTCTCTTTGGTCCTGCTCTGCCGCTAAAGCTCTAGATACTGCGACGGCATACGAAGTAGGGCCGGCTACTCTCACATCACGGCACAAGATCGGCCGCAGTCCATCCATGAAATGCCTCAGTTTTGCTTGGGCATCATTCGCAATGAGGGGTACTTTGTAACACCCCCTCTCAAACTTTCTGACAAAATCTGCCACACTACTGTCTCCCTGTCTCAGCGTCATAAATTCCCTGGTCAGACGAGAGCGTACTTCTTCAGTGAAGTACTTGGCGTAGCACACCTCTTTGAATCCGTTCCACGACAGAGTCCGCAAGTTTACTGCCATTGATGCACTCTCCCATCATAATCTAGCATCCCCTGACAGCAAGAATGCAACACATCTGACCCTGACAGCAAGAATGTAACACATCTGACCCTGTCAGCGTCAGTCAGCTCCATAAAGTCAAATATTACCTCAATGGACTTGATCCATCCCTCAGCTACCATCGGGTCAGTAGTACCCGAAAACTCCTTCGGACTCATCCTCCTGAACCTCTCATATACTGCCTCTGGTCTAGGCCTCTCCTCGGGGCCTACAGCAGTCTGGTTCCTCGCAAACTGTGCAAAGAATTGCGTCATACCAGCAAGCATCTGCGCCTGCATATCTGGAGGTGGTGGTGGAGGATTGGTTCTTCCCTCATCTCGAGGCTCTCTGTCCTCCTCCCTAGCTTCCTGGTTAATCATACGTCTAGGAGGCATACTGTTCCAATGAATTACCCAACATGTAAACCCAACATGCATGAATATGATATAAATGACATACGATGCACGAAATTTGAACTTAAACATGAACATGCTGAAATCATGGCTCAATGCATACTACGTAGCATAAATTTTTGAAACTTTAAAACTTACAGACTTGAGGTGTGACCTCGTGAGCTTCTTGCGGCTGGCGGTAGGCGTAACCCTTTACAAGAACACCGCTCCGATACCAACTGTAAAGTACCGTACTTTTCATACTCAAAATTTGCGGAAAAATTTAAAATTTTCTTAAACATAAAATAACCTTCAAAGTCTGCCATAAAATATCCCAACCAAGTCCCCCATAAGACATGGTTGTTCAAAATACTACAATAAAATTTTTTCACAAAAGGTTTGCTCAAAGTGTTTCCCTCAAAACATGAAATCAAAGTAAATTAACATTTGCATAAAAACATAAACGTTGCGGTCCTCGGGTTAGCCTCCCGCTCAGTCCAAGCCTGCCCCTTGGTCGCCACCTCCTGTCTCCTCATCAACATACTCACCTGCATCGATCAAGTCTAGTGAGTCTAAAGACTCAACACGTAAAAACTGGGAAATAGCGAGTACTGCATAATAAAATCGCATGCAACTTTAAAATAGAACATACATACTTGAACTTGAATTTGCGTACTAAAACTTGAACATACATACGTAACATAGACGTGCCATAATGTGAAAACTTGTCATAAAGATACTGCATACTAGAACATACATAACTTCATCATTTTGCGTAGAGGCATGTTTCAAAGCAAGTGACCCATAACATAATAAATGCCTGATCAGACAAACCTACAGTACTGGGCTGACAGGGACGTATCCACTGCCACAAACATGAGATCCCCGTTCATAATTTAACGGGCTGGTTGGTCCCCGTTCATAATTTAACGCTTTCCAACCTCGATCTAACCCGTTCATAATTTAACGGGCGGATTGGTCCACGTTCATAATTTAACGCTTTCCAATCATAAACATAATTTGGTCACAAGACATTTAGCATACCTCAAAAACTTAAAATATTTACTTGCACGTCACACATACTTACTTGGCGTTGTGGGGTTCGTTGGACTCCGACTGGGGCCGTTGCTGCACATAATGACATGAAATTTCATACCTAACTTGCATAACTTAGACTTCGAAATCATGCTTACTCACATGCTCATTCTATCCCTTAGGATGTTTTAGATTTTCCCATGACTCGACCTTGTAAAACATCGTGTTAAACCATAGCATAAAACCTCGAACCGAACCTTAAGTGATAAAAGAATTTAACCCAAAACTGAAGGTACACGGACCCCGTGCCCAGGTCCGGCCCCGGGTCCGTGTAGGTTCGCTAAGTTATGTGCGTGAAGAAGAATAAGGCATGGACCCCGTCTCTAGGTCCGGGTAAGGGTCCGTGTAGGTGCGGAAAAATGACACTCCTGAAGGAACAAAGGCACGGACCCCGTGGAGAGGTCTGGGTGAACATCCGTGTAGACACTGCAAACATACATCGAGTGAAACACAAAGGCACAGGACCCCAGTGCCCTCATCCGTGTAGGGGTCCGTGCTGACTCGCAAAAACGACACTGAAGGAATAACAAAGGCACGGACCCCAGTTTCAGGGTCCGGCTAGACACTGAACGACGAAACCTGCGTGCAAAACTTAGTGTGATGTTTCCTTCTCCCCAACCAAACCAAATGACCACGGATCAATACCCCGAGACACATCCTTGTACGCTACGGCATTGTACCAACCCAAGTAAGCCATTAAAATATTTCCCAGGAGCAACAATCAACAACAACAACGACACGACCTGAAATTCGTCACCATTATTCTCCCTACGACTTTTGATTCAACCTGGTGCCTAACGACATGAACGGTGATCCAAATACCAACCCAACATCATAAAAATCATACCTAGACATAGCAACGATCGCCCGTTGATCCCCAACGAAGCCTGCAACAAAAAAACTTCAAGAAACGCATCAATAACAAAATTTTCTGGAATTCACAGTTTGAGCAGTCTCACGAAAAACACCATAACTCACTCAATTTTCACCCAAAAATCTCGAATTTTATATCAAATCGAAGGCATCAAAAAGTTCTACAATTTTCTGGTTGAAAGTTTTCTCAAAATCTCGACTGAAAATTCTCAGTTTCAACCAGAACAGTAAAACGTGATTTTTGATTCCTAAAATGGTTTCAAAAGTGATCCCAACACAATTGCTCAAACTTCTACACGTCGCACACATGGTTTTACGCATAAATAACAACGCACGCATAATATGACATGATCGATGCATCAAGAACAGAATATACGTGTCTTTTGATATATAAAAAAATATCGAACGACGTCACCAAAGCGGAGATAGGAGCGAGGTTGATCCGGGACGATTGTGCAACGATTTTCTTGAAATAAAATCGCCGAAAACTTGCTGGAAAATAGAGGGGAAGGGGGCGGCTGCTTGTTCTCTCAAGAACCCTAAGTTTTCTTTCTTTTAAAAATCTGAAAAATAAAAGTGTGTGTGTGTTGTGTGTTTTACGTGCAGTGTGTGTGTTTGGCTAGATTAGGGGATTAAAATTTGGCTTAATTAAATAATTAACATACTAATAAAATGCTAATTTAAATGCTAGTTAAAATGTTACTCAATTAACAAATTAAATAGAATACTATATCTACACCCTTTTTAAATATAATCCCCTAATTGGAATAAAACACACTAAATTTTAAACAAACTCTTAATTTAAAATAACACACACCAAAAGGCTAATTTTAAAAGTTTTAAACTCTTAAACCACTACATACGTAAATTAGGCTTTAAAATGCTATGCTAAATAACTTTATTTAAAATGCTCATCCATAACTTAAAATAAAATACCACATTTTTAAATTGCCAGAAATCGTCACCGGGTCTTTTCCTCAATCCCGCTTCGAATGAACGCCTGAAACTATGAAACTCGAAAAACATTTTAACGTGCATCACATATACATAAATAATTTAAAATAATGCATTCAAATAAATCATGCATGGCTTAAAACTCATTTTAAAATTAATTAAATGATTACTAATTAAATAAATGCATGAGTTATACGTGTACTGAATTTGGGCACTACAGTAACCTCCAAAGCGTTTTTATACTAAGAGATATGCAAAAAAAAAAAAAAATAGTGTTGTTGTTTTATGGAACATGACAAAGAGATGTAGAAAGGTTTTCTCCATATATCCACGAGTATTCATATTTCAAAGTGGATCTTGGTAAAGTAAGAACAATGGCTTGTTATCAAATTGATGAAGTAATTTGTTTCCTCGACAGTTTGAAAGCAATACTTTGTTGGCATCGGTGGCTTCCAATGGCAACGATAAGTCCAGAGATCAAAAGGTTTTTGAATTCCTAATTTAACGCCGTTGTAGTTAATTTAATTTAGATGTGCGATCTCAACTACCTCATGCAGAATTTACGGAGGCTTGCTCAAAATCGTGAAGCTGCAAGAAAAATCCTCTTGAGAAAGAAGGTTAGATTTTTAGTAAGCGAATCATTTGCGTCTCATTTTTTGCTTCAAATGTTTCATTCTGTCTTATGTAGTTCTCTCCTATTACTAACCTCTGGTCATAAGCTGCATAACTGGGTTCTCTTCTCATAAAATTTCGTGGTCAGTTTGTACATATTAATGAAACAAGATTTTTTCTGTTTATTATCCTTTTGTTGCATTTTGATTCAGCAGTTGGAATATTAAAAAGTTAAAGATTTGTTCTTCGTATTAGCATATGAGTGCCATTCTCTGCCTATCATACTGACTATGTGGAACATCAATTAAGAAGAGTCGTTGGACCATTGTCTAGTTTAAAAGATGGCAAAAACTTGTGTAAGATGGTCTCATGGGTCGTATTTCGTGAGACATGTTTCTTATTTGGGTTATCCATGAAAAAATATTACTTTTTATGCTAAGAGTATTACTTTTTATCGTGAATATCGGTAGGAATGACCCGTCTCACAGATAAAGATTCGTGACAACGTCTCACAAGATACCTACTCTTAAAAGATTTAGTTTGTATGTTACCATCTACTCTATGATTAATTAAAATGACAAGCATTTGGTTATGTACCATAACTATGTAGATTATCATGCTTTATTAGGAAAAATGAAATTTTGGTTATCTATGTTTTTTTTCCATTTTGGTCATCTACATTGTCAAATTTCAGTCTTAATCCTATATTTTTTATTTTCATCTGGAGTACTAACGTGGAACAATACACCTCAGCGTGACATTGATGTCAAATCAATATCACATTGAAAAAATGACTAAAATTTAAAAAAAAGGAATGTACATTTGCTTAAAAGCACAAGCTTAAGGACATAAGAAGAAGAGTGTCTACTAATAAGAAGATAAAGCATGCCTTGAATAGAAATGAGACAAATTAAGTAAAAAAACAGAACTCCTTTTCTCCATAAGATTCTAGATTTTTCTAAATCAATGCAGTACAATTGACCCAAATCAGGAGGTTATAATTTTCTTGAATATATGTTACCTTTATTTTTCATTTTCAATTTTTGTCTTGTATGTGAACCGCATGCGTAGTGACCTGGAAATTTTAGGTGATTAGATTTGCACCAACGGAAACCATAAACTTTAATATATGATGCATCACAAGGAGCTATTGTGAGGAATAGCCGTTCCAGAATCACCTACTAAACAAGAGCTAAGCATGCAATTAATCTAAATAACAATAATCAGAGATAATTGCAAAAATGTTCAATAAAGAATAGTTATACAATCCAATCGAAGTCCAGAATAATTCAAACTAAAATATACGGTACAATCATATTGGATCAACATAATACTGATAAACTAAATCAACCGGCTACTCAACGTCCTCTTCCTCCTCCTGAGGCCTGCTCTGTGGGAATGGGGTGTCCAAGATAAACAAAACTGAGGATGTGAGCGATAAGAACACCCAGTACAAAAGCATGATTATATAAACATATATGATATACACATGCTATGACACAATACCAGGGTAGTCAAGAAACATGAATCACAAAAGATCTCAACATGTTCAGTCTAGAGGCGCCAAGTGGATAGTGCCGTGTGGTACTCCTCTGGGTCACTACATCCACTACAAGATCAGACTTGGACCTGAAATGTCCCGGATCACCGAAGCCCTCCCAACCCGTCGGCCACTGTGTACTCTCGGTGTCTATGCGTCCACAAGACAGGGCTGAGCGGCCCCACAAGATATAGCTTATCTCGAAAGAGATACAGTTCAACAGTAAAGGCTATCATGAAGGAGATACGGCTCAAAATGAAATGCAACATGCATCATAAAGCGCGACATAATAGCATGCATCATATGACATATATCAATGCAGTAAATAATCATGCAACACATATAAGAATGTATACTCGACCAGGATATCTCGGATATTACTTTTGTACCTCTGTCACTGCAATCCTAATCCACAGGAAAAACCAGAACAACCAGGTCTAGTCCAAGCCTTCGTCTGTCATCAGCCGGCTGATGACGATGCTCTGAGTCCAACTCGTCCAAGTTCGAACAGTTCGTTCCCTGACTGCTTCCCCTAGTTGCCCTGTTCGGACTACTCTACTCAGCTCTCGGACTGCTCTGCTTTGTACGGACTGCTTTGCTTTGCTCGGATTGCTCTGCTCTGACCTTCTCGGACTGCTCAGCTCTGTCCGGGCTGCTCTGCTCTGATCTAACCTGCCCAGGCTGCTCTACTCTGTCCGAACTGCTCAACTCGGACTGCTTAGCTTTGACCTGTCTGCACTGCTCAGCTCTGTCTGGGCTGCTCTCTAAGATGACTAGAACTTGCCCTATAAACACACAATACCCCCTTCATAGTGATAAATCCTATGGCCTATTTATAGACCTTAGTTCGGGACTCCCGAGTCCCTTTTATGCATGGACGTGTCAACATAATGCCAAGCACTTTGATACCTGTCCGGCCACCTGTCACACGGCCACAAGCACAAAGACACCTGTCCCAACTTGTAACACGTTACTGGACACCTCAGCTCACTATCCCGACCCCCAACTTCGATCCCTAACCAACAACCCAGTTCAGACATATTCCCTAGCACCAGCTCAGACATATTCCTTAACACCAGTTCGGACTTATCCTCTAGCACCAATTCGGACTTATTCCCTAGCACCAGTTCGGCTCAGCCACTTCTGCTCAGCCAAGTCTGTTCAGCCACTACCTAGGCTTCCATGACTTCTGACGTCAGGCATGTCTTTTGAAATCAGCTATGGCGGTTCCAATGTCAATTAACACATGATTTACTTAATTAAAGACATTTAATCATGTTTAGTTAATTTAGAAGAATTCGGGCTACTACAGCGTGACGATGTGATATTATATCACCATGTTTCATAAAATTGAACGCCCTTCTCAATTTGTTGATTTTACTTATAGGCCGCTCTAGATTATGAGTATTGGCCTTTGTTGGTATAAATGAAATAAGAAGAGTGTTGAAAAGAAAAGTGAGTGAGACTTGTCCCACATCAGAAAAGGAGACAACTTGGGTCTTCCTTATAAACTCTAAGTTTGAGTCAGGGGTTTGGGCCCCAAGGGGTACCAGAAGTTTTTAGAAGGGGGAAGACGCTAATAGGATGTGTCTTGGTGAAACACACGCGCGCGCTCTCGGCTCGGCCCGGCCCGGTTCGGTGCGGTGCGATCTTTTGACCATATTAATTTTTTTGGACAAAATTTATTTGAATGTAATTTTGTTGACAAGCACCTACAAAGGAAAAACAGAAGCCAGCATGCATGTGAGAGCATTTTACAGAAGATGCCGCGCATATGCGCGTCTAGAATCCGCGCACATGCGCGTAACTTGCTGGTTTTTGCGCACATGGGTAGAACAAGGCGTGCATATGCACGCATAAGGCAGAACAAGGCGTGCATATGCGCACATAAGGACGCGCATATGCACGACCCTTTCTTGAAATCTGCGCTGCAAAGCTGTGCGCGCGTCCATTCATTTTTTCACCAGATGGTTGCCTCGGAAAGGTGGTTTTCAACCACACAACATGTCCCTTGATTAACCAATGCATACTATGTAAAAAATAATGTGCCTCTTCTACACATCCAGTCGAAAAAGTTGTGCCTCTTCGTCGCATCCGGTGATCATCTACAAATAATTCCTCAAACCATTTCAATAGGCTGCTGATCATTTTCGAATTTCTTGTCATATTGCTGCACTCATTTTCGTTTTATATACTTGAAAGCTCCTGCATATTTTGTTCGTTGTTTCGAGACTTGTAGTGCTGCAAAATCTCGAATTGAAGTCGTTGTATCTTGGAGACGATTGCCTACAATGTATAGCACTATATACGGGCAATTTCGTCTTGCGGAAAAAATTTTTTCTTTGCCTCGACTTAACATTGTTGCTGCTCCTTTTCAGAAACGAGTGTCATATATACTACAATCGCAAGACGAAACTTATTTCTGTTCTTTTCTCGTTCGTTTCTGAAAATGTCGACTCCTCCTACTGATCCTGCGCCAGTGCATACCATCCCTGCTGCTCCTGCACACGGAGAAAAGCCTGCAAAGTTTTTTGGTGCCGACTTTAAACGTTGGCAGCAGAAAATGCTCTTCTACCTCACCACTCTAAGCCTATCGCGATTCCTAAAAGGAGGATCCCCATGTCATTGCTGCGGATGATGCTGACACCCAACGAAGATCTGCTCTCGATGCATGGAACCACAGTGACTTTCTCTGCCGCAACTACATACTCAATGGCCTCGATGACACATTATACAGTGTCTACTGTTCTATTAAAATCGCCAAGGAACTATGGGACTCCTTAGAAAAGAAAGACAAAACAGAATACGCATGAATCAAGAAGTTCGGGGTTGGCAAATTCCTAGACTTCAAAATGGTGGACGCCAAATCTGTAATAAGCCAGGTACAAAAAATTCAAATTATTATTCATGACTTATTGGTAGAGGGGATGGATATCAATGAACCATTTCAAGTGGCGGCCATAATTGAGAAATTGACACCAATGTGGAAAGAATTCAAGAACTACCTTAAGCACAAGCGCAAGGAGTTGAAACTTGAAAATTTGATTGTGAGGCTTCGAATTGAAAAGGATAGTCGAATTTCTGAAGCCAAAACACACAAAAGAGTAATGGAGGCAGAAGCCAAGGCAAACCTGACAGAATCTAGTACTAGTCACAAGAGAAAGTGCCCTACAAATGAGAAGAAACGAGGGCAGACCAAGAAGTTCAAAAGAACTTGCTACAACTGTGGCAAACCAAATCATATGGCCAAGGACTGTCGTCTTCCAAGGAAAGACAACAAACATCAGAAACTAAGGCAAGCCAATGTCATCAAAGATAGGAATGTACCAATAGATCTATCACAACTTGTTCTGTCCGCAGTTGTGTTTGAAACCAATTTGGTGGATAATCCAAGGGAATGGTGGGTAGATACCAGATCCACTAGCCACATCTGTGCTGAAAAGAAAATGTTCTCATCCTACACTACTGTAAGTGATAGGAAATTGTTTATGGGGAACTCTACGACGTCTGAGGTCGTAGAAATTGGCAAAGTGGTATTGAAGATGACTTCCGACAAAGAGATATCATTGATGAATGTGCTGCATGTGCTAGACATTCAAAAGAATTTGGTTTCTGGATCCTTGTTAAGTAAGGCTGGCTTTAAACTTGTGTTTGAATCGGACAAATTTGTCCTAACTAAGAATGGAGTATTTGTAGGAAAAGGGTACCAAGATAATGGTCTCTTCAAAATGAATGTAATGAATGTTTACCGCCACGAGGCGAAGAATAAAGTTAATGATTCTGTTTACTTGTTTGAAAGTTCTAATTTATGGCATGAAAGATTAAGACATGTTAATTTCAACACATTACAAACACTTGCAAACTTAAATGTGCTACCTGCATTTAAAAGAAATCCACGAGATAAGTGTGAGATTTGTGTTGAAGCAAAGATGGCCAAAACTCCATTCCATTCTGTGACAAGAAATACTAAACCACTTGAATTAATTCACACTGACGTATGTGATTTAAAACTTGTGCAAAATCGAGGTGGCAAAAAGTATTTCATAACATTCATTGATGATTGCACCAGGTTTTGTTACGTCTATCTATTGAAAACCAAGGATGAAGCTATAGAAGCTTTCAAAAATTATAAGAATGAGGTTGAGAATCAATTGAGTACAACAATCAAAATGATTCGAAGTGACTAGAGGTGGAGAGTATGTCGCACCATTTAAAGAATTTTGCACTAACTCTGGCATAATTCATCAAACTATGGCACCATACTCACCTCAATCAAACGAAGTTGCAGAATGTAAAAATCGTACTCTTAAGGAGATGATGAACGCGTTGTTAATAAATTCTGGCTTACCTCAAAACCTGTGGGGAGAAGCAATATTATCTGCAAACCACATTCTTAATAAAATACCACACAAAGGGAAAGATGAAACTCCATATGAGTTATGGAAGGGTCGCAAACCATCTTACAAATACCTAAAAGTGTGGGGGTGTTTGGCTAAAGTAGAGATACCCAAGTCCAAAACAAGTTAAAATTGGACCCAAAACTGTTGACTGCATTTTTATTGGATATGCATATAATAGTAGCGCATATAGGTTTTTGGTACATAAGTCAATGATTCCTGATATTAATGAAGGAACAATTATGGAATCAAGGAATGCAATATTCTTTGAAACCAACTTTCCTTGTAAGGAAAGAAAAGAATGTTCTATTAAACGTTCTTATGAATCTACTATTGATTCTAAAGAAATCAATGAAGAACCAAGACGTGGTAAAAGAGCTAGAGTTGAAAAGTCCTTTGGTCCTGATTTTCTGACTTACATGTTAAATGATGAACCAAGAACTATTCAAGAAGCTCTATCCAATTCAGAAGCTCCTTTCTGGAAAGAAGCAATAAATGATGAAATAGATTCCATCATGCATAATTATACTTGGGAGTTGACTGATCTCCCTCCGGGATGTAAGCCTTTAGGATGCAAATGGATCCTTAAAAGGAAATACAAAGAAGATGGATCTATAGATAAATACAAAGCACGATTGGTAGCTAAAGGGTTCAAACAAAAGGAAGGATATGACTTCTTTGACACATACTCTCTAGTAACTAGGATTACATCCATTCGTTTCTCATAGCTATTGCTGCGTTGCATAACCTTGAGATTCACCAAATGGATGTGAAGACAGCCTTCTTGAATGGAGAACTGGAAGAGAAAATATATATGGAACAACCCCGAGGGATTTGTCGTACACGGACAAGAAAAGAAGGTATGTAAACTTGTCAAGTCTCTATACGGACTTAAACAAGCACCTAAGCAATGGCATGAAAAATTTGACACCACAATGAAGTCAAATGGTTTCAAAATCAACGAATGTGATAAATGCGTTTATATTAAAGGTAATGCAAAAGCCTATGTTATTGTGTGCCTCTATGTAGACGATATGTTGATTATGGGAAGTAATCATGAGTTGATTATAAATACCAAGAATATGCTGAAAAAGTCTTTTGAAATGAAAGACTTGGGGCTATGTGATATTATATTAGGGATTAAAATCTCTAGAATACCTGATGGAATTATTTTATCACAAACCCACTATATTGAAAAGGTACTTGAAAATTTTAGTGCCTTAAACAGTCGTCCTGCTAGAACACCTATAGATTTAGGTGTTCACTTAGCAAAGAATCGAGGAGATCCTGTCTCACAACTTGAATATGCAAGGATAATTGGTAGTCTAATGTTCTTGACTAACTGTACTCGTCCGGATCTTGCATATTCAGTGAACAAATTAAGTAGGTTCACAAGTAATCCAAGTAAGGAACATTGGAAAGCCTTAACAAGAGTGCTTGGATATTTAAAATATACATTGAACTATGTTTTGATATATACAAAATATCCTGCAGTCTTAGAAGGTTATTGTGATGTCAATTGGATATCTGATACAAAAGACTCCAAATCCACTAGCGGATATGTATTCACAATAGGTGGAGGAGCAGTGTCATGGAAATCATCTAAACAAACATGCACAGCTCGATCTACTATGGAATCTGAGTTTATTGCCTTAGATAAAGCTGGGGAAGAAGCCGAATGGCTGAGAAATTTTCTAGAAGATATTCCTTGTTAGAATAAGCCAGTGCCTTCCATTAACATTCATTGTGATAGTCAATCGGCAATAGGAAGAAGCACAAAACAGTATGTATAATGGTAAGTCTCGACACATTCGACGTAGACATAATACCATAAGACAATTGATCTCGAACGGGATTATTTCTGTTGAATATATAAAATCAAAGGAAAACCTAGCGGATCCGTTTACTAAAGGAATAAATAGAGATCAAATGTACAAACTGTTGAGAGGAATGTACTTAAAACCCACAAAATAAAATATTTATAGCGGTAACCCAACCTTGTGAAGTGGAGATCCCATACCTTGGTTCAATGGGACAACTAAGTTATAAATATTAGTTTGAGTACTTGGAGTAAGTAAAGACTCATTCCTACAAAATCCAAGTAGAAAAGACATGCAACATGTGGTGAGGTTAAGTTTTCTTTTAATGATTCCTATACCTATGGGTAGGGTATGGCAGGATACTCTAGTTAGGAGATCACTTATATAAGTGAGAAGTAATGGCCACTTCAATGAAAAAACACTTATGAATCTAAGATATGGTCCAGGGCCGAAATGGACACAACATGAGAAACAAGAATATGTTAGAATTATTATTGTGTAAATAATATTGACTTGGTTTACATAAACGGTTGACTAGTTCAAGACATTATGTCACTACTCAACTAGTAAATCCTATAGTATGTTAATAAGGAAGGTTCAAAGTTAAAAACTACATATCCTAATGCAATAATAATTCACAAGAGCTTTCAAGTAAATATGCATACATGCACTAATTTCATTTATGTGGGGGATTGTTGGTATAAATGAATTAAAAAGAGTGTTGAAAAGAAAAGTGAGTGGGACTTGTCCCACATCAGAAAAGGAGACAACTTGGGTATTCCTTACAAACTCTAAGTTTGAGTCAGGGGTTTGGGCTCCAAGGGGTACCAGAAGTTTTTAGAAAGGGGAAAGACGCTAATAGGCTGTGTCTTGGTGAAACACACGCGCGCGCTCGGCTCGACTCGCCCCGGCCCGGCCCGGCCCGGTCCGATGCGGTCTTTTGACCATATTAATCTTTTTGGACAAAATTTATTTGAATGTAATTTTGTTGACAAGCACCTACACAGGAAAAACAGAAGCCAGCGCGCATGTGAGAGCATTTTACAGAAGATGCCGCGCATATGCGCGTCTAGAATCCGCGCACATGCGCGTAACTTGCTGGTTTTTGCATACATGGGCAGAACAAGGCGCGCATATGCACGAGCCTTTCTGGAAATCTGCGCTGGAAAGCTGTGCGTGCATCCATTCATCTTTTCACCAGATGGTTGCCTCGAAAAGGTGGTTTTCAACCACACTACATGTCCCTTGATTAACCAATGCATCCCATGTAAAAAAGAATGTGCCTCTTCTACACATCCGGTCGAAAAAGTTGTGCCTCTTCGTCGCATCCGGTGATCATCTAAAAATAATTCCTCAAACCATTTCAATAGGCTGCTGATCATTTTCGAATTTCTTGTCATATTGCTGCACTCATTTTCGTTTTATATACTTGAAAGTTCCTGCATATTTTGTTTGTTGTTTCGAGACTTGTAGTGCTGCAAAATCTCGAATTGAAGTCGTTGTATCTTGGGGACGATTGCTTACAACAGTATAGCACTATATACGGACAATTTCGTCTTGCGGAAAAAAGGTTTTTCCTTGCCTCGACTTAACATTGTTGCTGCTCCTTTTCAGAAACGAGTGTCATATATACTACAGCCTTACTGGTTGGTGCTTCTTATAAATCATTTGGAACCATTAACTGAGCAACAATTATTGGCCATGAACAATTTGCAACAGTCTTCTCAACATGCAGAAGATGCATTGTCACAGGGAATGGAGTCATTGCAGCAGTCCTTGGTAGAGACGTTAGATGGATCTCTTTGCCCATCGAGTTTATCCGGAAATGTTCACTACAAAAAAAAGGCAAAAGACAACGGTTAAAAACTGTTGTTGTAGGTAAAATAAAACCGTTGTTAAAGCTCCTGTGGTTAAATGGTGCACTCAAAAACAACGATGAAAAACCGTTGTCGTAGACGTCAAAGACGACGGTGAAAAACCGTTGTCGTAGGTCTTGTAAAACCGTTGTTAAAGGCCCTGTGGTTAAATGGTGCGCTCAAAGACGACGGTGAAAAACCATTATTGTAGACGTCTAAAGACAACGGTGAAACTGTTGTCCTAGCATTGAAAAATCGTTGTTAAACTAAATTTTGCGACGGCTTGTCTAAAATAAACTGTCGCTAATAGCGATGTCTTTCACAAAAACCGTCGCTATTAGCGACAGTTTCTCATATAATATTCGTCGCAAATCAGCGACGGTTAACAATGTTCCGTCGCTAATTAGCAACGGTATTTATAAGTATTCCGTCGCTAATTAGGGACGGTTTGCCATATCATTTCCGTCGCTATATTTTTCCGTAAAATAAAAAAAAATTTACTGTTATAATTAAATAAACCTAACAAAAAAACCTTACAATCTTACTATATTAATATTATTTATAATCTTACACTTAGAATTGAAAATAGTTTTCTTTTTAAACAAGAACTGAAAATAGTTGAAGAGAGGAATTTGTTATGGGAAGAAATGACCAAGGATGCGGTTATTTATAGACAATTTACAATTAGCGACGGTATCTGTATAAACCGTCGCGAAAAGCAATGGATATAGTAAAACCGTCGCTAGTTGCGACAGTTTATATATATCCGTTGCTATTAGCGACAGTTTGAAAATAACTTGCGCAAATTTAAAATTAGCGACGGTTGTTTCGTCACTAATTTAAAATTGCGACAGTTTTATTGAAACTGTCGCTAAATGATGCGACGGTTTTTTTAAAACTTCACAAATTTAACAATGCGATGGTTTTATGGACCGTCGCTAATTTGAATTAGCGACAGTTATTTTAAAAACCGTCGCTATATTTAGCGACGGTTACTTTATAACTGTCGCTGATTTTAAATTAGCGACGGTTACTTTATAACTGTCGCTGATTTTAAATTAGCGACGGTTATTCTTAAACCGTCGCTAAATGTACCGACTGTTTAAAAAAAACGTCGCAAATTTTAACCGATTTTTTTTAAAAAATTAGAAACTACGACAACGTTTTTTCAAAAAACCGTTGTCGTTAACCAAATAAAACACTAAAAAACGACAACGTTTTAAAAAACCGTTGTCGTAGTTAAAAAATCATTGACAGAATCTTATATAGACAACGGTTTTTTAAAAAACGTTGTTGTAGCCCAAAAAAACTATCCGAAAGACTATGGATTTTAAAAACCGTTGTTGTAGCCCAAAAAAAAAGCTCCTTGACAACGGTTTTCAAAAATCGTTGTTGCAGTCCAAAAAAAACGTTCATAGACAACGGTTTTTGAAAAACGTTGTCGTAGACACATGAAAGACAACGGTTTTTAAAAACCGTTATCGTTTATATATTGTTGATTTATATTTTTCTTGTAGTGGTTGCCAACTACATTGGTCAAATGGCCATCGCCATGGGAAAATTGGGAACTATCGATGGCTTCATTCGTCAGGTTTGATTGTTATCAATCTTCTACTGAGAACATTAAACCTTTATCATGCTGCATGCATGGCTATTGCTTTTGCAATCTTATTATTAAATAAGGGAATGTATAGGACAAAAAAACAGTATAGTTTAATAAAAATGTATAGGACAAAAAAACAGTATAGTTTAATAAAAACTATCTTTGGATCTATTTATCTATTTTTTGACCCAACATAAAGTTTATCGCACTTTATGCGTGGATAATGAGGACGAAATTATTTAAATGACCAGCAAAATAAGTTATTTTGTTGTAGTCTTTGTGCAAATATTTTAATAAACACAATATTATTTATCTAAACGAACAGAACTAGGAAGGAATGGATCACAGAAATTGACGACTCACTCGGGCTTTAATTAGAAGCACAAATTTATTAAAGACAGCTCTTGGTCAATCAGTTCTTTGTCGCCATTTGCATGTAGGCAAAAACTTGTGTGGGACGGTCTCACAGGTCGTATTTTATGGTACGAATATCTTATTTGGGTCATCAATGAAAAAATATTACTTTTTATGCCAAGAGTATTACTTTTTATTGTGAATATCGGTAGAATTGATCCGTCTCACGAATCTCACAGATAAAGATTCGTGAGACCGTCTCACAAAAGACCTATTATTGCATGTAATGACCATAGACGCGTGACCAAATCGAAAGTGGGCCTTAGGCATCGTAGAGGTGACGTCATTACTCCATCACTCAATCGTCAGCCTGGGCTACGAATATCATGCCTTTTATTTTTTTATGAGAACTAATTATTATATCATGGGCTGAGATGTGGGTTCATCTTATGGATTGGGCTAAGATGTGAGAATTCGAACATCTCTCGTGGTTTTATGGGCTGACGGAATATTTTAGCCCAATAGTGAAAATTTTATAATGAAAAGATCCATCCAGTATAAAACACTCAAACCCTATATTGCCTTCTTCATACCTTGCAGGAGTCCCAGCCGCTGCGTTGCCACCAGTTTCGAATCGAAGCCTTCCTTTCGTTATACGAATACTTCTAATCGGTAGATAACAAGTACGCATTTGAACTTCTTCATATTTTTTTTATTGTAATTACCTATGCTTATTCTGTTCTTTGTCGATTTATTCGCTTTCCGTTCTTGGAAGTGAAATCTTTTCGTTTGTAATAACGAGTTTAATGTTTACAATTTGGTAGCTGGTTTTGTTCATTTATATGGTGGAGAAAATGAAAACTTTTGTAATTGAATTCACATACTTCACTGTTGAATAACAAAAATATATCAAGCTTGAACACGGCAAGTCACAAGCACATAAACTAAAGTTATAATAATCACAACTACTGTTCATTCACGAACTAAGAAAACAAAGGAAGAGCAGACATCTTGAAAAAAATTCTGAGACAATGCTAGACCACATTCGCCAAAATTTCGCTTGAATGCTATCTTTGATTGCTTTTTTGATTGATTGAATTGAGTGACTATAATGGGTTCATTCAACATAAGATCTCTATTAGGATCAAGAAACACATCTATCAACATGTATTTATTCTTAAACCCCACCCTGACGATCCACCTTCACGCAAAAGGATAAGTGTCAAACTTATGATACAACTCAATAAGAACCCTCAGTAGATTTAGATTCTTCTTTGTGAGGTCACTTACTCTAATCACATTTAATTAACATGTAATTAATTGATACCCCGTGGATGGGCTTAGCCCAGATGGAAGACATGGATGGACCCACTACCCTTGGACCATCCCTTGCCCAAATGAAAGACAAGCCCATCAAAGGCCCAGGTATCCTCCTATAAATACCAGGTTTGAGTATTCAGTTAATTCATTCATTATATTGTTTTCAGCAGCACCTTTAGCTGCTCCCCCATATATCCTCAGTCTCTGACTTGAGCGTCGGAGGGGCTACGCAAGGACACCCTCCTGGCCCCCTCCTAACGATCTTATTTGTGATTTCAGGCTCAGGGTAATTTCAAAACCTGCGTCTGGACTAGTGACACTTGCTGGAATCGGACCCTAAATTTCACGTGAGTATCACTTGGCGCCGTCTGTGGGAATATTTGAGTTGAGACGTAGAGATGGTAGGGAGGAGAGGGAGTAGAAGAGTTAACTCAGCGTCATCGCGTCCTCAGAGGGGACCCGAACAGTCTCACGCTGAGGCGAGGCAGGAACAACCCCATCAGGAGACAAGAGCAGGCCACTCGCCAGGAGCGAGAGGAAAATGTTGAGGGACAGCAGAGCAGAATTGAAGAGACCCAGCCCCTCCCAAGCGAAGGGAATGCAGAGATTGGAGAGATGTGGAAGGAAATACAGATTTTGAGACAACAGGTGGGAAGCAGAGCGCCGGCCCCCAAGAAAGGAAGTCCTTTTTCGCTTGCCATTCTGGAAGAAGGACTTCCCCCGAGTTTCCGACAACCGAATGTTGGAGAATATGATGGACATTCCGACCCCGAAGAGCATTTGGGGAGATTTGAGAATGCGGCTTTGTTGCATCAGTATACAGATGGAGTGAAATGCCGGGTGTTCTTGGGCACGTTGCTGAGGTCAGCCCAGCAGTGGTTTAACACCTTGCAGCCTAATTCAATATGTTCTTTTGAGGACTTTTCAGTCGCTTTCTTGCACCGGTTTGCCAGTAGCAAGAGACATCAGAAAAATTATTTGAGCCTGTTCGTGATGAAACAGCAAGAGTCTGAGACTTTGCGAGAATTTGTCCAGCGTTTTAACAATGCAGCGCTGGAGATACCAGCGGCTACCCCGGACAACATGATAAGTGCCTTTACCCAAGGCTTGAGTGCCTTTACCCAAGGCCTGAGAGGAGGGGAGTTTTTTAAGTCGCTGGTCAAGAAGCCTCCGTCGAGCTACGATGATCTGTTGGCTCGATCTGAGAAGTATGTAAACTTGGAGGATGCCCAACGGTACAGAAGGATGGAGAACCGGCCCGGAGGAAGTAGAGTTGATGGAGTGGAGAAAGGGGGAAGGAAGAGGGGTGCGGGGGAAAAAGAGGAGGACAGAACTAGAAGTAGAGGACAATTCTCGTCCCATGTTCCTCTCAATAGAAATCGTGATAAAGTGATGGACGTAAGGGAGCCAGAGGGAAGGTGGGAGAAGTCGCAGAGAGTAGAGGGCGGAGTTAGGATGCCTCCGATGGACAGACGAGAGGGATCCTCATCCGGGGATCGACCAAAACCTCGCCCGTCTCCTAGGCGGGGTCGAGGTCCTCCTTGGATCAACCAGAGGGTCGGAGAGCCGAGAAGAGAAGGGCGGAGTCAGGATGCTCCTCGGGAGCCTGTCGAACCAAGGAGGAGAGCAGATGAAGATAACCACCCCACGAGAGGAATGATTCACATGATCTCGGGGGGTGCTACTGATGGAAACTCTGGGCGAGCCCGGAAAGCGCACGGAAGGAGGTTGGAGAATTTTGAGATATCCCGGGGTGCAGACTTACCCCAAGATCCTGTCATCAGCTTCGGGCCGGAAGACCTTCGAGGCATCGTGGCTCCTCATAACGATGCCTTGGTGGTGACGGCCACCATTGCCAACTACGATGTGGCAAGGATCTTCATTGATAATGGGAGCTCTGTAAATATATTGTTTAAGAGCACGTTGGATCAAATGAAGGTGAAAGGATTCGAGTTTGATCCAGTCTCCACTCCTCTATATGGGTTCGCGGGCCATGCCATTCCGTCGCTGGGTCAGATTACTCTTCCCCTATCTTTGGGACGTGACTCTCGGCGGGTAACAAAGATGATAACATTTACCGTGGTGGATACCCCCTCATCGTATAATGGAATCCTGGGGCGGCCAGCCTTAAAGGATTTCAGGGCCGTAGCTTCCATGTATCATCAAAAGTTGAAATTTCCTGTGGGAAAGGAGGTGGGAGTCTTATGTGGAGACCAGAAAGTTGCACGACGATGTTATGAAGGAATAGTGAAAGAATAGGGGAAGAGGGCTCATGTGGAGGTCAATATGATTAGAAGGGGGCGAAGCGGGTTGCCCGTGGTAGTGAGGGAGGTTCATGAGGTAATGGATGAAAAGACGGAGATTGTGACATTGGGGCCCGATGAGAAGACCCTCAGAATAGCCCCTGACCTTGACCCAAAAGTCAGGGAAGAACTCATTATTTGTTTACAAGCTATGCTCAGCGGATTCGCTTGGTCAGCCCAAGAGCTCACAGGGACGAGCCCAGATGTAGCAGAGCACCGATTGAACATCTTACCGAATTCTCGTCCCGTAAAGCAGAAGAAGAGACATTTCGGGCCTGAGAAAGATATAGTTATTAAAAAAGAAGTGAGGGAGTTGCTCAATGCTGGGCACATTCGAGTTTCCTACTTGGCTCTCGAATGTCGTTCTTGTTCCGAAAAGTTCAGGGAAATGGAGGATGTGTGTGGATTTCAGAGACCTCAATAAGGCATGCCCTAAAGATTGTTATCCTCTGCCTCGAATAGATCAGTTGGTGGACTCCACAGCGGGACATCAATATTTGTGTATGTTGGATTCTTATCAGGGATACCACCAAATCCCTTTGGCCGTGGAGGCCCAAAATAAAGTGAGTTTCATTACCTCTGAAGGAACTTTCTGCTACGTGGTCATGCCCTTCGGACTCAAAAATTCCGGAGCCACGTATCAGAGACTGATGGATAGGGTATTTTCTGAGCTTCCTGTCCTGGCCAAACCAGCAGCAGATGAGCCTTTGTGGGTATATTTATCTGCCACTGAAGGAGCTGTGAGCTCGGTCCTAGTCAAGTCAGAAGGATCAGTTCAGCAGCCGGTTTACTACGTTTCGCATGCACTCAAAGGGGCAGAAATCAGGTATTCAGGGTTGGAAAAATTGGCTTTGGCTTTGGTGATGACAGCGAGGCGCTTGAGGCCCTATTTCCTATCTCATCCAATTGTGGTGCTAACTAACAGTCCATTGGGCAGAATCCTCACTCATTCCGATATGTTTGGCCGTTTGGTAAAATGGACTACTGAGCTGGGAGAGTATGACACCCAGTATGAGCCTAGAACAGCTATCAAAGCACAAGCCTCAGCCGATTTTCTGGCTGAGACCATGCATCAGGAGAATGAAGACCCTTGGAAGGTGTATGTGGATGGTTCCTCGTCGAAGGATGGAAGTGGGGTGGGAGTAGTATTGATTTCACCGGCTGGAGAGGAAGTGAAGTTGGCTGTGAGATTGGATTTTCGAGCATCCAACAATGAGGCAGAGTATGAGGCTGTGTTGGTAGGACTGCGAGCAGCCAGAAATGTGGGAGCTACCCGGGTTCTTATTTTTTCTGACTCACAGTTGGTAGCACAACAGATGAAGGGGATGTATGATGTGAAAGATGAGAAGCTTATTGAGTATGCTCGAGAAGTGGACAGAATCAGAGAGAAATTCGCATAGATTACATTTGAATAGATTCCCAGAAAAAAAAATGAAAAGGCAGACACTCTAGCCAAAATGGCTGGAACAATGGGAAGTTGGAAGACTAGAGATGTGGTATTTCAAGTTGAACTCACACCTCACACGAGTTCACCCGCAGTTGAACAAGAGGAAGAGGATTGGAGGACTGGCATAGTTGATTACTTGAAAGAGGGAAAGCTTCCTGATAACCCTCGCGAAGCTCGTAAGTTGAAGACCCAGTGTTCGCGTTATGTGATGATCGGAGAAGTTTTATATAGAACGTCTTTTGCAGGGCCGCTTCTTCGGTGCTTGAGTTATCAAGAGGCTGATTATGTGCTCCGAGAAGTTCACGAGGGATGTTGTGGAAATCATTTAGGGGCTTATGCGTTGGCAAGGAAGGTGCTGCTCGCCGGTTATTCTTGGCCCTCCATGCTGCGTGATGCTCAAGAGTTAGTGATGTCTTGTGATAGTTATCAACGCCATGCCCGGTTACATCAACGACCGACCGCGGCAATGAAGGCTGTCACGGCTGCCTGTCCTTTTGACCAGTGGGGAATAGATATTGTGGGGCATTTTCCTATAGCTCCTGCTCAGAAGAAGTTCCTATTGGTAGCAGTTGACTATTTTTCAAAATGGGTGGAAGCAGAGCCTCTAGCCAGAATCACTGAGAATGACGTCCTGAAGTTCTTGTGGAAGAGTATAGTATGCAAATACGGAGTACCTAGGAAACTAATATCCGATAATGGGAGACAGTTCCAAGGGGCCAGGATCCAAGCTTGGTGTAAAGAGATGAAGATCCAACAAGTCTTTACCTCTGTAGCTTACCCACAGAGTAATGGTCAGGTAGAGGTGACTAATCGGACACTGGTGCATGGCCTAAAGGTTTGACTTGGCAAAGCTAAGGGCAATTTGGTGGATGAGCTACCAAGTGTCTTATGGGCATACCGAACCACTCCGAGGGAAGGAACCAAAGAAACTCCTTTCAGTTTGGTCTACGGTAATGAGGCAGTGCTCCCGGCTGAGATTGGGTTGGAATCGGCAAGGGTAGTATTTTATGACGAAGACAATGATGCGAGACGCGCTACTGACCTTGATCTTTTGGAAGAAAAGAGAGAAGCTGCCAGCATTCACATGGAAGCTTATAAAAACCGAATTGCACAGTCTTATAATCGGAGAGTCATTCAGAGGAACTTCCAGGTAGGTGACTTAGTCCTGAGGAAGGTGCAAGAAGAGCAGAGAGGGAAATTGGACCCAAAGTGGGAGGGTCCCTTCAAAGTTATTGAAAGGCTGAGCTCTGGAGCCTATTATTTGGAGAATGCGCAAGGCAAGGCATTGAAGAGGCCCTGGAACGCTTATCATCTTAGAAAATATTATCCTTGATTTGATTGCTGATGTATTTCATTTCGAATTTTCCTATGTAATCATTTGGAATTCAATAAAATTATGTTCTTCTTTTTAATTCCTGAATGTTGTATTGGAAGAAGAGAAAAAAATTTTATTTTCCTACTTAGGCTGTGCCTAGTAGAGGAGCAGAGTTGGGGCGGAGAAAAATTTTATTTTTCTACTGAGGCATTGCCTAGTAGAGGAGCAGAGTTTGGAAGAAGAGAAAAAATTTTATTTTCCTACTAAGGCATCGCCTAGTAGAGGAGCAGAGTTGGGGCGCGGAGAAATTTTATTTTCCTACTTAGGCTGTGCCTAGTAGAGGAGCAGAATTGGGGCGGGGAGAAATTTTATTTTCCTATTAAGGCATCGCCTAATAGAGGAACAGAGTTGGGGCGCGGAGAAATTTTATTGTCCTACTAAGGCATCGCCTAGTAGAGGAGCAGCGTGAGAAATTAAATCTTCCTGCTAAGGTATCACCTAGTAGAGGAGTTAGAGGGCGGAAGTGTTGAATTTCTATTTTCCTTCTAAGGTATCACCTAGCAGAGGAGTTAGAGGGTGGGAGTGTTGAATTTTTATTTTCCTGCTAAGGTATCACCTAGCAGAGGAGTTAGAGGGTGGGGATGTTGAATTTTTATTTTCCTGCTAAGGTATCACCTAGCAGAGGAGTTAGATGGTGGGGATGTTGAATTTTTACTTTCCTGCTAAGGTATCACCTAGCAGAGGAGTTAGAGGGTGGGATGTTGAATTTTATTTTCCTTCTAAGGTATCACCTAGCAGAGGAGTTAGAGGGTGTGAGTGTTGAGTTTTTATTTTCCTGCTAAGGTATCACCTAGCAGAGGAGTTAGAGGGTGGGGATGTGGAATTTTTATTTTCATGCTATGTGGAATTTTTATTTTCCTGCTAAGGTATCACCTAGCAGAGGAGTTAGAGGGTGGGGGTGTTGAATTTTTATTTCCCTACTAAAGCATCGCCTAGTAGAAGAGCTGCGTGAAAAATTGAATTTTCCTTCTAAAATTTCACCTAACAGAGGAGTTAGAGGGTGGAGATATTATTTTCCCTAGCAGGTTAATAATATCATATACAAACTCCGAAGAAGCCATAAATTCAAATGCAAAATACTCAATGTTGCGTAAAGCGAGTTCATACATGCCAAAAGTGTGCAAAAGAAAGTAACCAAATGTAAACATCGCGAAAGTCGCATAGTACTATGGAAAGTAAATCAGTGCAGAAAGTAACAGAATATGGCTCGAAGGCATACAATGTCTGCAGATATAAAAAAATAACAAAAGTAACGGTCTAAGAATCGGGGGGGAGACTCGCTACGAAAGCCTCAATGTCGATGAAGTTAGTAGGGGCGCCTGGCGGAGGATAGCCCTGAGCCTTGAAGAGGTCGACCGCACCCTCGAAACCCACCTCCAGGAAATGGTAAGCTTTAGGAGCGCAGATATCGTTGAACTCCTCAGACTTGAGGAATTCTTCCTTGAATGAAGAGGCTTCGGAAGCGTGTTGCGCCTTGGCGTCCTTGAGGTCCCTATGGATTTGTGCTGCCTCAGCTTGAGCAATCTTTAACTCTTCCTTCAGCCTCTGGTTCTCCCTCACACTGTCCTCTGTCAGTCGCTAAAGCTCGTGTTTCTCTTTCAGAAGCTCTTGTTTTTCCTTCAGAAGCTCGTCACCTTGAGCTTGGGACTCCGAAAGCTCCTTAGCATGTGTCGCTTTCATCTCATCGATAGTAGCTTGGAGCTGTTCACGAAGAGCCATGCCCTCGCGCAAGTCTTGGCAGGCAGTAGATCGAGTGGTGTTGGCACGCTCCACCAACTCCGTTATGTACATCATGCCCTGGATAAGTAGACAAGAGTGAAATGATGACTAGAAAATCATACATGTATTGGACATCAATCTAGAGACTAGAAGGAGAAATATACCTCAGTGATGCTGCTGCATGTCTGGCGAGTGAGGTCTGACCACCCCAGTGAATTCATGAACGCTGCATCCGTGTCGGAAGGAAGCTGATACATTATCTTCTGAGCCAGCTGAGTAGGACCCCGCCCGACGATGGCCGTATCTGATGTGTATAGAGGATGTACCCCCGATTCAGGGGGAGGCCCCTCATCCGACCCTGACCCTTCTGGAGAAGAGACCGACACGACTGAGATCTCAAAAATCTTGCGCTTACCAGAATGCGGGATTGACTGGGCTAGGATCAATGGACGCCTTCTTCTTACCAGGCGGAGGAGGTGGAGAGGAGGCTCGCTTTGGGGTGGAGGAGGATGAGCCTGCCTTCTTCTTCGCAGCAGTAGTGGAGCAAGAACCTGTTTTCTTCTTCTTAGCAGCATTGCAATCTCCCTTTGTGCCCGTCGTGACTGCTGGAATGACTGATTTCTGTGGGGCAGAGGATGAACTCCCAACTTTCTTTTTCGCAATCTCACGTTGCAGTGCGGCATTCATGATTCTAACACCTGCAAATAAAAATAATGAACCAAGTGAGAATATCATCAAAGAACACAATAAGCGAAAGAGAGACAGAAAGGGTGAAGAGATGAGAATATCTACCGGCGTCCTCCTTCAGTTTAATTTTTGCGGGGCTTAACCCGGCATGGCACAGGAGATCTTCAGACAGAAGTTGGGGAATGCTAAAGCATCGATCTCCTAATACACTCATTATCTCCAGATACTCCTTATCTTTCTTGTAACCCTTGGAAAGGTCGGGCTTGGTGAAAATAGGGTACCAATCCGTGAAACAGGTCAATTCCTTAAGAGGCTGGATAAAGAAGTAATATTTTTTCCAATCCTTCACATGACTAGGGGCCCCCTCGAAAAGCTTATGGGTAGACCGACAAGTCACATAAAAAGGTCCTTCTTTTGATCTGGACAGAACAAAGAAGTAGGAGAAAGTGGTGCAATTCAAAGGGAAATCTAAGACCCGGAATAGCACAGCAAAACAGCTTATCAAGCGGAGAGCATTGGGAGTTAGCAGACCTAGATGCACCTGATAGTATTTGCTCAATTCTTGGAAGAAATCGCACAAGGGAAAAACGAAGACCGGCATCAAGGTGGTGCTGAAAGAAGGTGTAGCAGCCCTTGGGGGCTAGGTACGTTCGGTCCTTAGCGGTAAGAATGATGATCTGATGGGAGGGAGGAATGTGCCACAAAGTCCTAAGTTTTGACTAGCTACCAGGAGGGATATGGGATGACAGATGACCATACCATAAGTTATCTGCTTCAGATATGTTCATTTGTTGGGTCACATGACGAACTTCTTTACCAGGACAATTTTGTGGGCGGTGACTTCCTCCTCATGGGAATCAATGGTAAACTCAGGATCAGCCAGGGAAGTCCTACTTTGGCTAGACATGCTAGACTCGCTAAACCTCTCGGGGTCACTCGAAGAACTAGACTCAGAATCGGAAGAAGACATAACTATTGAGGATAATCAAATAGATAGAGGAAAAAACTGACCCGGAAATAGCGCGGGAGAAGACTCACGGAATAGGACCAATAGAACAAGCGGAGGGGCGAACGTGTGGTGGGGTGGCTGGGCTCGCGTGGACGAGCGTACTCGGCAGGTGGCGGGGCGAGCGTGGGCTGGGCGCTTGGGCGAGCGAGGGGCTCGGCTGGGGCAGGGCGAGCGTGGCAGGCAGACGCTCGGCAGGTGGTGGGGCGAGCGTGGGCTGGCGCTCGACAGGTGGCGGGCGAGCGTGGGCTGGGCGCTTGGGCGAGCGAGGGGCTCGGCTGGGGCAGGGCGAGCGTGGCAGGCAGGCACTCGGCAGGTGGTGGGGCGAACGTGGGCAGGCGCTCGGCAGGTGGCGGGCGAGCGTGGGCTGGGCGCTTGGGCGAGAGAGGGGCTCGGCTGGGGTAGGGCGAGCGTGGGCTGGGCGCTTGGGCGAGCGAGGGGCTCGGCTGGGGCAGGGCGAGCGTGGCAGGCAGGCGCTCGGCAGGTGGTGGGACGAGCGTGGACAGGCGCTCGGCAGGTGGCGGGGCGAGCGTGGGCTGGGCCCCTTGGGCGAGCGAGGGGCTCGGCTTGGGTAGGGCGAGCGTGAGCTGGGCGCTCGGTAGGAGGCGAGGGGCAGGGGGCTCGGTTGGTCGAGCGTGGGCAGGGCGCTCAGCAGGGCGAGCGGGAGGATGGCGAGGTGCGGCGCATGGGGCTGGGCTCTTGGACGCATGGGGCTGGGCGAGCTTGGAGGGGGTTTTGGCGAGGGTAGCGAGGCAATGACTCGGGTGATAAGCGACAAGAGACTATGTGACGAGGGAGAAAAATTTTGTGGAAGAGAAGTGATAATGAAGCAAGGAGGGGACCTCTATTTATAAGAGGAGCCCAAATCTTTCCTTTCAGGACATGATTGTGATCTGATATCTTTCCTTTCAGAACAAGATTGCGATTTGATTTATTTTCAAATTTTCGCACGGCCTCACCTTGGCGAATGATTATTTCTGAAGAGCTTTTGGGGGCGTTGCCCTCAAACCCCCGCGACCTGACCGGGCAGGTCGATCCTCGTAATTTTCGCAGCGGTGGACATCGTTCGTTAACTGCAAACGAAATAATTTTTCTATTACGGTACGTCCTCGTCGCCGATAAACCAAGGACAACACAACTAATCGAACTTTGAACCTACGATTCAGTTCGACTCGGGAGGGGGAGACTGGTGATACCCCATGGATGGGCTTAGCCCAGATGGAAGACATGGATGGGCCCACTACCCTTGGCCCATCCCTAGCTCAAATGGAAGACAAGCTCATCAAGGGCCAGGTATCCTCCTATAAATACCAGGTTTGAATGTTCAGTTAATTCATTCATTATATTGTTTTCAGCAGCACCCTTAGCTGCTCCCCCCATATATCCTCAGTCTCTGACTTGAGCGTCGGAGGAGCTACGCAAAGACACCCTTCTGGCCCCCTTCTAACGATCTTATTTGTGATTTCAGGCTCAGGGTAATTTCAAAACCTGCGTCTGGACTAGTGACACTTGCTGGAATCGGACCCTAAATTTTCCGTGAGTATCATTAATAATTTATTATCAAAAGCAACGTAAAATGGTTTAAAAATATATCTAAAAAATCATACAACAATTTATATCAAAATAACTCGAATTAGGAGCCCATCAAACTCAAATACACATAAACGAGTGCCGGCGAAGCACAACATAACATAAAACATTCAACAAAATACCTAGAGCCGGCGCCCTAATTTTCGACCAAAACCGACGGACATGACGAGAAAAAAAGAAGGATACGGCTGGAATCAAGAGGCGACTGGAAAAGGGTTGGGGATCAGATTGTCTTCTTTTCTATTTCTTATTTCCTATATATGGTAAGTTGATGTATAAGTATTTAAGTTATCACAAATGGTAATTTATGTAAATTAAACACGATTTTGTGTATATTATTAAGAGTTTGTTATTTTAGATCTATATATTTAATATCGTTTAAATTCTCAATATCTAAAAATATATATTTTAAACATATTTTTCTAATTTATTTGATATAAATAATTATTTTATTTTAAAGATTCAATAATTATTCTAAATTATATAAAATTATCGGATAATTAACTTTAAGGTCTTACACTCCTACATTAAAACTTTAATGTTGTGATTACTTAGTGAGATGAGTTAAGTGTTCTAATGCTCGCCTATGCGCTAGGCGGCGGCCAACCGCACCGAAAAGGTGCTAGTCGGCCAGCCTAGGTGACCTTAGGGTGGTAGATCAAGGAAGTAGTCTAGGATAAGAGCAATTTTATCTGTTATAACCGTCGCCGCGACGATGGTATCCCAAAGTTTCTAGGATTTCAACGGGCTGGAGAATAGTGAATATTCCAGGCATTATGAGATTTGATAGAAGATGTCGTCTACAGTTAGAAAATACTAATATATAAAGGGTCAGTTAATGAGCTTGTATATGGGGACAAGCTCATTGACTTAAAAATGGGCTAGTCTATTGATTTAAAAATGGGTATTTTGACTAAAATGAGCATCTTAACTAAAATGGTTTATCTAATAACTAAAATTTCAAAAATTACTCCTATTTTTTAACACCCTACCAGTGTCTAGGTAGGCGTTGGTCTGACGTCCGACTAGAGTCTAGCGAATTTTAGAATATTAGATGAGATTATATGTGAATAAATCATCTTTAAACTGTTAAAATAATTTTATAGGACGTGGAATAAAGTATGAATAAACAATAACATGTTTACTTTAATTTATTAGTTTTGTGACTGAAATTACGATTAAGTGACAAATTACATATTTACCATCTGAAAATGATTAATGATTTTATTTTTAGTTTGAATTTGTAAAAATGAGATTGTTATTTTTTATTGAATAATGTAATTTATTATTAATTCATTTGCAAGTTATTTTCATTCACCAAAAATTTTGTGTATCAATATTATTTATTTTTCAAAAAATAAATATTAATAAATTGAGTTAAAATATTTTTTTTCCTTGAGAAAGGATGATTTGACGTATGACAAATTATTTGATTTTTATTCATATTTTATAATTTTTTAAAATTGGTTTTTCATATATTATTTTTTAGAATAAAGGATATTAATGTAATTTTTCTCATTGGAAAAGTTTTAGTTAAAAAATAATTATTTATCACATCTTTCAATTATGATAAATCATCTAGTTTTAAAGTCTAAATTTGACAAGTTTGGATGAATTTTATGAGTTAGTTTAGGCCATTAAAACCACAAACATGTGATTGATGTGATTATTGATATAGTTGACACGACCTCATTTTTTTCTTAAATCATAAATTCTAATAAAATAATTTAACATAATCATGAATCATAATAAATTAACAATTTAAATCTCAAGTGCATAAAATAAAATCCTAAATCGACCTTTGAAAAGATCACTAACAATAAAAATAAAGCGTAAAATATCTCTAATAAAAATTATTAACATAATCTTTAAATCATTAATCTAATAAGCTAGTGCGGAAACATAAAGGCCCTCGAATGTGTACTGCTGCACTCGATCGACTCAATCGTCACCGTCTCCAAAAATCATCAAACCATGCATCATACAAACCTAGTGAGTCTAAAGACTCAAAATGTTCTAAACATGGATAACAAATAATATATATATATCCACATGCATTTAAAAATCATATTATTTAAAATAATCTTTTGAACATAAATAAACCATTAAAAATCATTTTTTTAAGTATAATTAAATCATAAATAGTAAAATCATTTTAAAATAACTTTAGCATAAATAAATCATTTAAAAAATTATTGAAAAATAGCTTTAATCACCATCATGAATCATATATCATAAAATCATTAAAATCGTAAAGCTTTCAATCATATATCATTTTGGGTGAAGTTTGATCTTTGAAAGTGACTAGCTTTTATCCTTTGGTCGACTGCAGTCTTAGCTCCACATGGTCCATGGAAGTGTGCACTAGGCTCCACCGTGGAAATACGATTGTTGGGGTTCCCTCGGGTGCCTTTTCCCAAACATGGGTTCCCTCTGGGACCTTTTCCCGTAAATAGGTTTCCTTCTGAGGCCTTTTCCTCTTACGTTATCCCCACAAAATCATATATCATAAATCATATTTTTGTCACAGTCAATTCACATCCCTCAAAATATTTTTTCTTTTCTTTAAAAATCATAAAATAAGACAGCTTTCCAAAAATAGAATTTTAGACAGTATAAATTGCACAACTTTACCATATATCACTAAAATACATATTATCATCAAAATCATCATTTTAAATCATATAATATCATTTAACATGCGTTATCATCCTTCGGGAAGCTGCTAAGCGTTTTCGTATTTTCTTAAGTGTAAAAAGACTGTTTTGCCCCTGAACGTAAAATATCTCGAATTATCTTTTTCTCATATTTAATGACATAAGATTATTCTAAATAATTATTTAAGCCTAAATTTAATTTTTCATATTTTATGAAGCTTAAAACTAGGCTTTTTAATTAATTTTTTAATTAACGTTTCGTGTGGCGATAAAATCCCGGATAAATCCGAAACTCATTAATTTGATCCCAAGTTTAAACATAACATTTTTATTATTTATTCTACCCTTCCAAATCATGAGCCACACCCGTGGACCCATGGTTCTAGTTTTAGTTCTTTAATTTTTGTTTTTGACACATATACGAACCACCCGAGCCATCTACCGATTTACCCGAGCCACGCCCAAGTCACCTCAAGCCAAACCCTAGCCAACCCACCTAGGCACCCTCCTGACCAAGCCCAGCCCAAAGAACAAGCCCTGGCCCGCTCAAAACACCCCTCTGCCCGTGACCCTATTGCATGCATGTGTGTAAGTGTGTATCATAGTTGCTCTAGGACTCCTAGTTAGCCTAGGACTCTTCCAGCTGAGCCACCACCAAGCCCAAGCACACCCTAACCGACCCTAGCCCATGCCCAAACCCGAGCCACCCCAAGCACAAACCCCTGGGCCACGCACGAAGCTCTTGAATTCAGAAAACAACCTGCGCTCAAGCTATCCTTACTCTCCCATCATCCTAGCTAACAAAGACCCTTCCAGCCACTTAACCAGCGACCAACTCGGACCCTCCCTGACCCTGGACCACGCCCAGACCCTGCCCAGACCAACCCGGCCCCTGGAGCCCAAGCACGAAGCTTCTGAATCAGAGAACAACCTACGTGCATGCTTGTGCTCTCCTCACGGTTCCAAGTTTTCCTCAAGCCAGCAGCGAGCCCACCACTCCAGCCCCTAGCCCGACCCCTACCCATCATCCTAGGACCCTGCTGGACCAACCTGGCTCGCCCTTAGCACCGCTGCACCCCTCTCCCGAAGCCCAGCAGTTCACCACGCATAGGGGAGAGTCCCACTTCACGTGGACTCTTCCCCAGCCCCAAGCTCGAACCCTAGCCACCCGAGGACCCTACCTAGCCTTCGAATCTGACCCTGGCCAAGCCCCCAACCAGCCCTGGCCGGCCCCGTGACCCCATGAAAAGTGATCAATCAACTTGAATATTGCACAACCAAAAAGCCTACGGTTCTACTCTTCTTATTTCCTACGATTTCCAGCTTGTTAATTACTTTAAATTTATCATGTTTTGTCCATAATTTATCATATTTTATAATGTTTTGGCAGCGTACTCGTTGGATTCAAAAACGTTTTTCATAAAATGTAAAAACATCGTATTTTTGAAAATAAACGTTCTACCGAAAAAATATTCAAACACCTATTTTTTTCACACATTAACAATTAAATCATGCATAATATGATTTTTATGATGTTTAAAAAATTTAGGAAACGTGCCTTTGTGTTTATCACGCTCGAATATACGATCTTCGGCGAGGGTGCGACGTTGGACGACCGGACGACGAAGAATACAAGCTTTTCTTTTCCTCCTTAATTTCGAAATTCTTGGTGTGTGCTTGTGGGTTTTTCACGGCTGATTTATGTGTGAATTGTGGTGTTAAAAGACCTAGGTTTAGTCATTTATAAATAATTAATATGCTAATAGGTTTTGGTTTTGGGCTTGCATGCTTAAGGGTAATTGGACCTACTTAAATTAATAAAATTGAGCCCAATAACACTTAATTAATTAAATAATAAAAGTTTATAAAATAAATTTTCCAAAAATAATATTTTTTTTATCTTTTAAAACTCCTTGTCTGCCCAAAACTGGCTTCCTGGGAAAAATCGAGCTCGACTCGTAAAATAATTCGAATTCCAACATTTTTAGAAAAAATTAAATCATTTTTAATCATATTAGGAAGTCTTGTCATTGTTTAATGAAAAATAAATATTCTTGTCTTGGTCGTCCTTCGGTTTCTTTTCTCTGCCTATTATCGAATATTCGGGTAAAAATCCTTAATTTCATGAAATCATGTCATATTATCATTTAATCATGCGATTATATCATATAATCATATAATAAATATCATGCTAGCATTAAAATCAATTAAATAAAACAATTAAACAATTAACATAATTTTGTATGCATGTGGTTTATGTAGGTTAGTTTTTCGGACGTGACAATAATCATATACTTATCATAGCAAGTAAAAACAGCCTAAAGATATGTATACTTGTGATCATCATTATTTTATTGTTCTTATGCGACACTCGAGATGAGCACTCATCAATTTGAGAAAATCTAGAGATACATGCAACTTATAACTAGCACTTCTTAATTTACCTACACCGAAGGAGCCCAAAACAAGCTCATAACACCTCTTTTCTTGGCACACCTTACAATAATCTAAAAGTAAATTATACAGACAAAGCACACCCAACACATACAATGAAATAAAAACAAATTTTAGTTATATTCAATAAAATAAGCAAAAATAAACCAATACATAGTCAGTAACTCTTCAATCTGCTCTCACGTAGAACACCTTCATTATATCTTTCAATGGTTAAGGTCATGACCATATCAGTTCATATTCATCCGAGAACTAACAGGGTGAATTGAGGTGCAGATATGTATGCGGAAGAACCCAACGAACCCTTTAAACATTTGATATTGGCTAAAGTTATATACAAGAAAAAAATGGGTTTTGAAATTCAATATGTGAAATTTTCAAATCCACACCATGCCCTAAAGAAACCAACGATGCTATTGTATGTACAAAAAAAGCTGGATCGTAAAAAAAAATCCAGCTTTCGCACCGATTTTGGTGGATAATGTCTCATAATTTTCATCACAAACAAAATCACTTGACTACATCTATTGTCGCATACCTAAGTAAGAAGCAGAATCTAGAATCAACGAAGAAAAGCGATGGGTGGGACTGGCCGTACGATGATCTACGAAGGGATGACAGCGATAGAGAAGTTTCGTCCCGCCGCAGAAGAGATTCAACACAAAGATAAATGTGCCTGGACGGAAGGCCCAAATAGATAGGTATATAATAAGGTCAATATGATTCTAATAATGAAGCTCTCAAAACCCAATGATCTATTTTCATGCGATAATTTATATCTCGAAATCCTTCAAATATATATTTAAAATAATTTTTTTAAATTTTGAACTTTAAATCTTTAATTCCCTGAAAATATTCTGAGTAATTACTTAAAATAAAGAAATGTAATTTAGCAAATACTGACATACAAAAATGTATAAATTAATTATATGTAATATATAAAAAGAGCTGCTTTGAATTACCATCCCTATTTTTAGGACATTGGAACCCACAACTAAGGGTGAGCACGGGTTGAGTTATTCCGATTTGGGTACTACCTGATTTTTTTTAAAATATTTATAAATAATTTATAAAATTATATTAAAATTTTAATTAAAATATACTAAACAAAAAAAAAACAAAAATATTAATATATCAGCATCATTGACTCAAATGTATAACTAAAATACACAAATTTATTTTAATTAAATTTATAATATTATTTATCAAACCAAAAAAATTAAATAAATCGAGTACCCGAATTACCCGATACCCAACAAACTACCCGAACGACATGATCAGATTCAGGTCGGATCAGGACCAGAAATATTCGCCCTGAATGGCTAACCTTACCCGCAACCATTGTTTTTTTTTTAATGTACATTGGATAAATCAATAGGCTAACTCAATAACCTTAAAAACACATTAGGCAAATTTTGTGTGACAGGCTTGTTCGAATAAGTGTTGATAGTCGGAATCGAACTCAGTAACAAACCAATAACAAACCCGTGATTTTATTTCCCAGGCGTGCTAGATTTTATATAAAGAAAATTTATTGATTAAAAAACGATGAATCAAGATATTGTTTACATTATGATAATATTTTATTCTCTTAGTATCTATGTTTTGTAATTTTTTTGAATGCCGAATAAGTTGATAGAAAAAAAAATCATAACTTATAATATGAAATTCTTTAAAATTAATTAAAGCATTAATTATATTTTAATAATTAAATTTGTTTTGGAAAAAAAAAACAATTGTGTACAAAATTTACATGTGATTGAATATTTATTTTTTGAAAATTTATATGTGATTGAATATTTATTTTTTGAGTAGAGTGAAGAATAAAATATTTATATTATTTTCATAACGTAGGGTATAATATTTTAGATTTAAGAATATTTATTTTTTGAGTAGAGTGAAGAATAAAATATTTATATTATTTTCATAATATACGGTATAATATTTTAGATTTAACTTATGTTCATGTCTAAGTATATTATATACAAAAAGGATTCATTTATTATTCAAATAGTGAAGATCAGTGTTGAAAATTGTAATCGGAAGTCATTTAAATTTAAATATCACCAGTTTATATTATATGAAACTAATTATTATTTTTTATAATATGTAGTCATTATTAGAGCAACTAAATAACTGTATTTTGATTTATAATAATAATAAAATATGTTGTGAAAAGTAAAAATTTATGGTAAAAAGTAAAAATCTCAAACTCTCAAAATTTATCAAACTACATACTTTATAATATTTTTCTCTCTACTCAATTGTGAATTTCTTCACAAATGGTGAGGCTATTTATAGAATTTCTTTACAAATAATCCAAAAATAAAATACATCATTACCTACATCATCACACACTAATTTTCAATATTTACAACTCTTATTTTCAACATTCAAATATTCAACATTCAAATATTCAATACACACATTTTAAATATTATTTTTCAACATTTAAATATATTATTTTCAACACTCCCACTTGTGATGATGATCATGATACGATGATGTCTTCATTACGTGTTTTTGTACTGCCTCGTTAAAAACCTTACTAGGAAAAACCCATTGGGATAAAAGCCATAGTAAGGGAAAAAGAGTGCAGTCACATAAACTCCCCCTCATGTTGACACGAACAATTCTTCACAAATTTCGTAGATTGCGCATCCCAATATTATATATGTGCTTTCTGAATATTGACGTAGGAAGTGCCTTTGTGAAGAGATCTGATGAGTTTTCACTTGATTGAATGTGACGAACATCAATACATTTATTTTTCTCTAGCTCTTTGGTAAATGCGAAGAACTTAGGAGGAATATGTTTAGTTCTGTCGCTTTTTATGTATCCCTCTTTCATTTGAGCAACACATGCATCATATAGTATCACAGGCTTTTCGTCGAATGATAATCCGCATGAGATTTGGATATGTTGGGTCATTGATTTTAACCACACACATTCACGGCTTGCTTCATGTAGTGCAATAATCTCGGCATGGTTTGATGAAGTTGTTACGAGTGTTTGTTTCTGTGAACGCCAAGAAATTGCAGTGCCTCCACGAGTAAATACATATTCAGTTTGAGAACGTGCCTTGTGTGGATCAGATAAGTATCCAGCATCAGCATAACCAATTATACTTGGATTAGCATCTTTTGAATATAAAAGTCCCAAGTCTGTCATTCCTCGTAGATAACGGAATATATGTTTAATTCCGTTCCAGTGTCTCTTCGTTGGATATGTGCTAAATCTTGCCAACAATTTACGGCAAAAGATATATCAGGCCTTGTATAATTTGTAAGATACATAAGGGCATTGATATCACTTAGATATGGTACTTCTGGACCAAGAATATCTTCATCATCTTCACATGGACGGAATGGATCTTTTTCTATGTTTAATGATCTAACAACCATTGGAGTACTTAAAGGATTTGATTTATCCATATTAAAACGTTTAAGGATCTTTTCTGTATAATTTGTCTGGTGAACAAACATTCCACATTTTTTTGTTCAATTTGTAAACCCAGACAATACTTGATTTTTCCTAAGATCCTTCATTTCAAATTATTCCTTCAAGTATGACACAACTTCTTGAATTTCTTATTCGTTCCAATGATAGTTTAAATCATCAACATATACAGCAATAATTACGCAACCGGATGTTGTTTTCTTATTGAAAACACAAGGGCATATTGAATTATTTACATATCCCTTTTTCATCAAGTGATCACTTAGTCGATTATACCACATTCGACCGGATTGCTTTAACCCATATAATGATCTTTGTAATTTCACAGAATAACATTCTCTGGGTTTTGAACTTTGTGCTTCAGGCATCTTAAATCCTTCAGGGATTTTCATATATATATTACTATCAAGTGATACATATAAGTAAGCTGTAACAACATCCATAAGACGCATTTCTAAATTTTCAGATACTACCAAGCTAATCAAATATCGAAACGTAATTGCATCCATAACGGGAGAATACGTTTCTTCATAATCAATTCCGGGCCTTTGAGAAAAACCTTGTGCAACAAGTCGAGCTTTATATCTTACTATTTCATTTTTCTCATTTCGCTTTCTAATAAAAACCCTATTTGTATCCAACAGGTTTTACACCTTCAGGTGTAAGGACTATAGGTCCAAAAATATTACGTTTATTTAGCGAATCCAATTCAACCTGGATGGACTTCTTTCCATTTTATCCAATCCTGCCGATTTTTACATTCACCAAAAGATTTTGGTTCATGATCTTCATTATCATTTATGATGTCGATTGCCACATTATAAGAAAATATATCATCAATTTCTTCTATATCTTTTCGGTTCCATATTTTTCCAGTATTAATATAATTGATAGAGATTTCATGATTCTCGTCAGTTTGTGGTTCTGACAGAACATTTTCATCATCATGTGTTTCTTCAGGAACACCATTCTCTATTTTGTGATCATCATGTGTTTCTTCAGGAACATCATTCTTTATTTTGTGATCATCGTGTTTCTCTATGAATTTTCTTTTTCGAGGATTTTTATCCTTGGAACCGACTGTCTTTCCACGCTTCAGGCGTTTAATGACATCATGAGTATTTTCAATTTGTTTCTTCGGAATTTCAATTCGAGCAGGGGCATTTGCAGCATGTATATATGATTTAGTTACCCCTTTTGTGTCTGCAAATGCATCTGGTATTTGATTTGCTATTCTTTGCAAGTGCACAATTTGCTGTACATCTTTTTCACATTGTTTTGTTCTTGGATCCATATGTAACAATGATGATACATACCATGTAATTTCCTTTTCGGTATGTTTTTGTTCTCCCCCTAACATTGGGAAGATTTCATCATTAAAATGACAATCAGCAAAACGTGCTGTGAACACGTCGCCTGTCTGAGGTTCAAGATATCGAATGATTGATGGACTATCATAACCGATATAAATTCCAACCTTTCTTTGAGGTCCCATTTTATTTCGTTGCGGTGGTGCAATAGGCACATACACCATACATCCAAAAATTCTCAGATGAGAAATGTCTGGTTCTTTACCAAATGCAAGCTGCAATGAGGAGTATTTATGATATGCACTTGGTCTGATGCGAATTAATGAAGCAGCATGTAAAATTGCATGTCCCCATATAGAAATATGGAGGTTTGTTTTCATAATCATTGGTCTAGCAATCATTTGCAGACGTTTAATCAATGATTCAGCCAATCCATTCTGTGTATGTACATGAGCAACAGGATGCTAAACAATGATTCTCATAGACATACAATAATCATTGAAAGTTTGGGAAGTAAATTCACCAGCATTATCAAGTCTAATTTTCTTGATTGTATAATCGGGAAATTGATTCCTCAATTTTATTATTTGAGCAAGTAATCTTGCAAATGCAATATTTCGAGTTGACAATAAACATACATGTGATCATCTGCTGGAGGCATCAATTAATACCATAAAGTATCTGAATGGTCCACATGGTGGATGGATTGGTCCACAAATATCACCCTGAATACGTTCAAGAAACATTGGTGATTCAGTTTGGATTTTGGCTGGTGATGGTCTTATAATAAGTTTTCCAAGAGAACATGCTTTACATTGAAACTTATTATTCTGAAAGATCTTCTGGTCTTTCAGTGGATGACCATGTGTATTTTCTATAATTCTTCGCATCATTATTGAACCAGGATGTCCTAATCGATCATGCCAATTGGTTAATATTGAAGAATTATCTACTACCATGTTTGATTCAATGTGACTTATATGTGTATAATGCAATCCAGTAGGGAGCATTGGTAGTTTTTCAATCACATATTTCTTTCCTGATTTATATGTGATAAGACACATATATTTCTCATTCCCTTCATTCATTGTGTGAGTATCATACCCATGTGAATATATATCATTAAAACTCAACAAATTTCTTTTCGATTGTGGTGAATATAAAGCATCATTGATCAAAAATTTTGTACCATTAGGTAACAAAAATTGTGATTTACCACATCCTTCAATCAAGTCTACAGGACCTGATATTGTATTCACTGTTGTTTTTGTTGTTTTAGTTTCAAGAAATATCTTTTATCTCGGAGGATAGTGTGCGTTGTACCAATATCGGGTATGCAAACTTCAGCTTTGCTCATAGCATTTTTCATATTTGAACTTCAAAAAAATTATGCAATGAAATAAGATTATTGACAATACATATGTAAATATAAATCATAATAAAACATTATTATATGAATACATGAAAAATAAATTATTGTACATTTATATTCTACCATTATATTGTTCATTCTCAGAGAAATCATTGAGAAAATCAGTAGCATCAATATTGTTCATTTCTATCCCACCAACATATTGATCATTTCCAAAGAAATTATTCATAAAATCAGCAGCATCAAAATGAGTTGAATCACTCAAACGGTCACTGCGTTCAGTGAAGTTGGTCTCTTTTTCTTTCCCCTTTATCGATTCTTTATAGAGCTTGCAAAGGTGCTCATGGGCTCGACAAATACGAGACCAATGTCCTGGAGTGCCGCATCTGAAACAAGAACTTTCAAATCTTTTCGAGTGATTTTCATTAACACTCATGTTCTCATGATGCCTTTTATGTGGGTGGTTCGTGACGTCCTTTTGAGATGAGTTATAAAAATAACTATCTCTATTGTTTTCAAAACCACGGCCTCGACCACGACCACGACCAATTCCACGTCCACGTCCACGTCCACGACCTCGACCTCGACCTCGACCAAAACCTTGTCTTTGAATTTGATTTTGGTTTCCAGGTTTAAATTCATTTTTACTTACATCATTTACTTCTGGAAATGCTGTTGATCCAGTGGGTCGGGACTGATGATTTCTCATTAGCAGCTCGTTGTTCTTTTCCGCCACAAGAAGACAGGCGATGAGTTCAGAATATCTCGCAAATCCACGCACTCTATATTGTTGCTGTAAAGTTATATTTGATGCGTGAAACGTGGAAAATATTTTTTCAAGCATTTCCGATTCTGTAACCTCATGTCCACAAAATTTTAGCTGCGAGATTATTCGATACATCGCTGAATTATAATCACTGACTATCTTAAAATCTTGGAATCTTAACATATTCCATTCATCACGGGCGGTCGGAAGTATAAATTCCCTTATATTTTCAAATCTTTCTTTCAATCCTTTCCACAGAGCCATGAGATCTTTTTCGATGAGATATTCACATTTTAAACCTTCATCGAGATGTCGACGCAAAAATATTATAGCTTTTGCTTTTTCTTGTGATGAAGATATACCATTTTCTTTAATGGTCTCGCTTAGACCCAATGACTCAAGATGCATTTCTACATCGAGAGTCCATGGCATATAATTTTTTCCCGTGATGTCGAGCGCAACAAATTCGAGCTTTGTCAAATTTGACATGGTGGTACTAAAAAAATTACGATGCATTTTATTAGTTAATGAATATTGCAATACAAAGTAATGGATAAACAACAGGTACAAGCATTTTTAAAAATAAAGAAAACACACGAGGAGGATATTCTCCGATAAATAAAAGACTCGTGAGTATGATAACCAAAATAATTAAAAATAACCTTGAGAAAGTCATCTTCTTTTTTCTTCGAAAAATTTGATGAAGAATAATTTTTAGAGAATATGAGAAAGTTGGAGTGATTGAAAGAGTTTGTGAGATCATATTTATAGGGCAAAAACTAGTCGTTTTGTTACCGTTTATGACCGTTGGTGTACAAAAAAATAAATGTATGTATTTGTATAATTTTATGGTAATAATATGGTGTATATAATATTAGTCATGTTTAAATAATTATTTATATCATATCACATTATTATAATGATATGTCATAAGTTATTTTGTTTAAAAATCTTATAGGCTTTTATACTTGTCGTATCCCTTACCGGGAGTGTGGGATGTCGTCTTAACATCCTCCCAGGATTTATAACAAGTTTTTGAAAAATTTATTTTTATTATTTCTAATAATAACATTATATTATATATTAAATATATACACAATAAATAAATAACAGTAAAATAAATATTATTACTTTTGTTACTTTTTTCTTCTGTTTGGAGCTTGGAAAAGTACGGAGAACTTTTAGAACTTCGTGCTGATAACGTGTTGTGAAAAGTAAAAATTTATGATAAAAAGTAAAAATCTCAAACTCTCAAAATTTACCAAACTACACACTTTATAATATTTTTCTCTCTACTCAATTGTGAATTTCTTTACAAATGGTGAGGCTATTTATAGAATTTCTTTACAAATAATCCAAAAATAAAATACATCATTACCTACATCATCACACACTAATTTTCAATATTTACAACTCTTATTTTCAACATTCAAATATTCAACGTTCAAATATTCAATACACACATTTTAAATATTATTTTTCAATATTTAAATATATTATTTTCAACAAAATATAAAATATAAAATTTTGTAGACCTAATTTATAATATGATTATTACCTATCAATTACATAGTTTTCAACCTAATTTAAATACTCCCGTTTTATCGTTCCTCGGACTCCAAAGCTTGCTCGGCGAGTGTGAGAGAGCTACGGTTTACGTAAGTGTGTGTGCGCGTGTGTGTGAGAGATATATAGAGGGAGAAGCGGCTGCAGTTTGGTTTTCCGATAACCGGAGTAAGTGTTCTTTTGCTTTGATTTCTCCGCTTTTTCGTTCTCTGGTATGGGGATTTTTTTAGCTGATTTTGCTTTGGAAATGACTGTGATGTGATTTTTACGTGTGATTTGTGTGTTTACTCCTGTTTGAATGGAGATTTTGCGTATTTTTGTATCTGTCGTGATTTTTTCTCGTAGATCTGACTCCCAGTAGTTTTTTTACCCTTTCTGTTTATTATTGATGTCTCTTTTTTGGGGAGTGGATATATTTAATTGATTTGTGTGTTTTTTTTTTGTTCGATTTGGATAAGGTCTTCAATATATTTATGTATTTTACCACGTTAAAAGTGAGATATTTATACTTATAAATAAATAAATTTCTAGATTAGTACAAGTTTGGCACTTTTAACTTTTTTCTTTGAAAAAAATGTGGTAGTGCGAACCTTCATTCTTTACAGATCCACAAAATTTGGGAAAATATGCAATATTTTTCTTTACGATGAGTAAAAAATATTGAAGAAATGGAAATTGAGGTCTGAGTGCAGAGTATTTATGTAGTTGATGGAAGGAAGAGGGGACAAAATTCACTCGGCTTTACTTATTTCGTGTTTTAAATTTGTGTTTTAGAGTTTTTTTTTTTTTTTTTTTTTTTTTTGTCTTCTGCAGCTTGTTAGCTTAGTTGTATCTTCATTTTCAGATTAGTTGTATCTTCATTTTCAGATTAGTTGTATCTTCATTTTCAGAAAAAAGAGACTCGTGGAACTTAAGCTTAGATGTTCCCGAGTTTCCAAGATTTCAATGGGCCGGAGAATAGCGAATATTATAGGTATTTATGAGTGGATAAATTATGAATAACCAATAACATGTTTAATTTAATTTATTAGTTTGTTATTGAAATTATGATTAAATGATGAATTACAAATTTACTTTCTAAAAATAATAAATGAAATAGATTAAACATGACCAGTAATCTATTTATATCTTGAAATCCTTCGAATATATATTTAATTTATTTATTTATTTTTATTTTGAACTTTAAATCTTTAATTCCCAGAAAAAATTATTCTGAATAAAATATAAATATTATATATTTTGAGCTTTTTATTTAATGAAATAGATTAAACTTGACCAATAAATTATGGGCTTTGAGGGCTTCATTATTGGAATTTCATTGGCCTTATTATATACCTAACTATTGAGCATAGTGTGGATTAAAAATTTCACATATTGAATTTCAAAACCCATTTTTTCCTCGTATAAGCTTTAGCCAGTATCAAAGGTTTAAAGGGTTCTTCCGCGTACATGTCTGCATCTCAATCCACCTTGTTAGTTCTCGGATGAATATGAACTAATATGATCACGACCTTAACCTTTGAAAGATTTAATGAAGGTTCTACGTGAGAGCAGAGTGCAATTGAAATTGATCGAAGAGTTATGACTATGTATTGGTTTATTTTTGCTTTTTTTTTTTTTTTTTTTTTGAATAGGCCTAGAATTTGTTTTATTTCATTGTATGTGCAGTGTGCTGATTTTTGGATTATTGCAAGGTGTGCCAAGAAAAGAGGTGTTATGAGCTTGTTTTGGGCTCATATGGTGTAGGTAAACTAACAAGTGCTAGCTATATTTTGTATGTATCTCTCGATTTTCTCAAATTGATGAGGGCTGATCTTATGAGAACAATACAATAATGATGAACACGAAAATACATACATTTAGGTTGTGCTTACTTGCTATGATAAAGATAAAATTATTCCAATAATCATATCAATAACATGTTTACTTCTTGTTTATGTTAATGGTTTGTACTAACTCATACAAACTTACCTAAACTAAACTTTAAAACTCGATGATTTATCATAATTGAAAGATGCGATAAATAATCATTTTTTAACTAAAACTTTTTCCAATGAAAAAAATTGTATTAATATCATTTATTCTCCAAAATAACATATGAAAAACACATTTAAAAAAAATTATGAAACATGAATAAAAAATCAAATAATTTAAGATATTATTTAATACATTTCATTTGATGAATCATACATCAAATTATCCTTACTCATAGAAAAAATATTTTAACTCAATTTATTAATATATTTTTTTTGAAAAATAAATAATATTGATACCCAAAAGTTTTGGTGAATGAAAATAACTTGTATGTGAATTAATAATAATTTACATTATTCAATAAAAATAACAATCTCAATTTTACAAATTCAAACTAAAAATAAGATCGTTTATCATTTTCAGAGGGTAAATTTGTAATTTGTCAATTAATCGTAATTTCAATCACAAAACTAATAAATTAAATAAACATGTTATTGCTTATTCATATTTGATTCCACTTCCTAAACAAATTATTTTAACAGTTCAAAGATGATTTACTCACATATAATTTCAGACAAGATTCTAAAATTCGTTAGGCTCCAGTCGGGCATCGGACCATCGTCTAGGCCGCCTAAGCGATGACTAAGCGTCCGTCTAGGTGCTGCTAGGGATAACAAAAAATAGGAGTAATTTTTGAAATTTAAGTTATTAGGCAGATCGTTTTAATCAAGAGGCTCATTTTAGTCAAGAGACTTTTTTTAAGGATTATGCCCATTTTTTTTACCAGTTTTAAGTCAATGGGCTTGTCGCTATTTTCCAGCCCGTTGAAATCTTGGAAACTCCTCAATACCGTAGAAATAAGAAATAGAAAAGAAGAACCCGATCCCCAACCCTTTTCCAGTCGCCTCTCGATTCCAGCCATATCCTTCATTTTTTCTCGTCGTGGCCGCAGGTTTTGTCGGAAAGTGGGCGCCGACCGTAGCCCAATTGTGCTTGGCCGACACTCGCTTGTGTGTATTTGAGTTATTTTTATATAAATTGTTGTCTGAGTTTTTAGGTATATTTTAAAATCTTTTTACGTTGCTTTTGATAATAAATTTTTAATTGCATGTTAATTAAATGTGATTGGAGTAAGTGGCCTCACAAAGAGGAATCTAAATCTACGAGGGTTCTTATTGAGTTGTATCTTAAGTTTGACACTTATGCTTTTGCGCGAAGGTGGATCGTCATGGTGGGGTTTAAGAATAGATACATGTTGATGGAGGTGCTTCTTGATCCTAATAAAGATCTTATGTTGGATGAACCCATTATAATCACTCAATTCAATCTATCAAAAGCAATCAAAAATAGCATTCAAGCGAACTTTGGCGAATGTGGTCTAGCATTGTCTCAGAATTCTTTTCAAGGTGTCTGCTCTTTTGTTTTTTTTAGTTCTTGAATGAACAGTAGTTGTGATTATTATATCTTTAGTTTACGTGCTTGTGACTTGCCATCTTCAAGCCTGATATGTTTTTGTTATTCTGCAGTGAAGTATGTGAATCCAATTACAAAAGTCTGCATTTTTAGAACTTCCAGAGAGGAGTACCAGAAGGTTTGGGCTGCGACGACGATGGTTAAGAGTATAGGAAACTGTCCGGTGGTTTTCAACTTGCTTGATTTAAGTGGTAAGTTGTGAATCCATGTCTTTTGAATCTAACGGTGTCCTATAATGTCTGGTGGTATTCAAAATATGTTAATTTTGTGATTAGAAGAGTACGGTCGATCTGAATGCACCATATCGTACTCGCATAAACCTTAATTCAATTTTCGTCTCCATTAGGAAGCATCAGGGCCTGCAAAAACATTGCTTTAAAGTGCGATGAATTGAAGTTTGAACAATATAAATTATCTGCCGGTGATCGCTTGACTGCTGATGTCCACCAACATATGCGAAACTGCCTGGAGAAAATCAGAGTTTTGGAGCACTGACACTGAGTGTTGGCAACTGAAGATTCTCTTTATTTTGTTTCTTCCGTGAAGGTTCTTCCATAGCCTTTGATTTTAATGCAAGGCAAGTTATGATATTTATTTAGCCCTTATTTGGTGAATTTAGGGACTGGCATCAATTTTGAATTTTGTAATCACCTGGAAAGAGCTAAACTTCATTGATTGTTTAATGCTGCAGAGATCACAAACTATATCGAGTCGAATTGATTATGCCAAACATTCTCCCAAAAATTACGTTCACAACGCTATGCCAGGGAATTCAAGCTTATTCACACTTGAACCGATGAACATGTAGGTGCATTTTTCCAGTATATAAGTGGATTGCAGTATTAAGAAAACAATATCAAAATGGCCCCCTTCACAAAATACAGGAGTCTAGACATATTAATAATCAGTCTGCCATTTACACCACCTTTTTTCTTCTCATTCAAATTTCAAGCTCAAAATTACATTTGAATCATCATTTACAAAGAGAATACATTCAAAGGACCTTTGTACTCATATCAAACTAGAACGTAAAACAATCAATACAACTAACAAATTAGAAATTACACATACACCACATCGGAGTTGCACAAAGCAGTCTCCGACATTAATTCACTGAAGAACACTGCATCGGAAAATTCCAACACCGTGTATTGGTAACATGGCTGCAATTAGAAAATGATGTTACTCTCGAGGGCGAGCAAGCCAAAGAGAGCTAAGAGCTCCAAGCCGAGAGAAATAGTCGCTAATAGCAAGGAGGGCACGAGCTGACTGGCGAGTTGTCAGTATAGGATGCATTTGTTGGAGAGCCTGTTGCCACAATTTGTCATCCTGAAACCAACAATCACGTTGCTTAAACGCTAAGTTGTTGAAGACTATCACCCTACAAGAATATTTGCACAAAGACTACAGCTAAATAACTAACTTATTTTGCTGGTCATTTAAATAATTTCGTGCTCATTCTCCATGCATTAAGTGCGATAAACTTTATGTTTGGTAAACAGATAGATAAATAGATCCAAAGATAGGTTTTATAAAACTATACTGTATTTTTGTCCTACACATTCCCCTATTTACCTAAATAAGATTGCAAAAGCAATTGCCATGCATGCAGCATGATAAAGGTTTAATGTTCTCAGTAGAAGTATATAACAAGTCAAACCTGACGAATGGAAGCCCTCGAGAGTTCCCAACTTTCCCATGGACATGGCCATTTGACCCATGTAGTTGGCATCATTTCCGGATGAACTCGATGGGCAGAGAGAAGCGGCTAACGTCTCTGCCAAGGACTGTTGCAATGCCTCCATTCCCTGTGACAATGCATCTTCTGCCTGCTGAGAAGACTGTTGCAAATTGTTCATGGCCAATAACTGCTGCTCAGTTAATGGTTCCAAATGATTTATAAGAAGCTGCAACCAGGAATACACATTATCACGCGGTGATAGAATACACATTATCACGCGGTTCACATACAAGAAAAAAACAGCATATAAAAAATAAAGGTAACATATATTCAAGAAAATTATAACCTCCTGATTTGAGTCAATTGTGCTACATTGATTTAGAAAAATTTAGAATCTTATGGAGAAAACGAGTTCTGTGTTCTGACTTAATTTGTCTCATTTCTATTCAGACATACTTTATCTTCTTATTAGTTGACACTCTTCTTCTCATGTTCTTAAACTTGTGCTTTGAAGTAAATTTATATTCGTCTTTTTTTAAATTTTAATCATTTTTTCGATGTGACGCTGATTTGACACCAATGCCATGCTCACTTGTACAATTCCACATCAATACTCCTAATGAAAAAGAAAAATATAGGATTAAGACTGAAATTTGACAACTTAGATGACCAAAACCACAAATAAACAAACATAGGTGATTAAAATTTCATTTTTCCTGATAAAGCACGATAATCTACATAGTTATGATATAGAACCAAATGCTTGTCACTTTAATTAAAGATACAGCAGATGTCTACACAGTTATGGTATAGAACCAAATATTTGTCATTTTAATCGAAGTAGCAGATGGTAGCTTGCAAACTAAATCTTCTAAACCAGACAGTGGTCCAGCGACTCTTCTTAATTGATGTTCCACATAGTCAATATGATAGGAGAAGAGGGCAATTTTTTCTCCCTGAACAGATATCCTACCAACCAGGTATTATGCAAATACTGAATGGAGATGTATTTATATATTTTTCGGAAAACACACCAAAATGAATTAAAGCTCCAGGCATTTACAAGGAGGGATTCAGTACAAATGAAATTCATCTTAATGATGAAACTAGGGGGATACGCAAAAAACTAAAATAAACCAATGTGACACCTTAAGAAGTTCAGATGAACGGAAACCACCAAGCCAAAGGAAACACCTTTCAGCAGGTGTCTTCCATATGCCTGACAAAATATGAAAGACGTCGGTTGTTGCAGCATCCCCTTTTAACCTAAAAATGTCATCATATTATGTAGTGATTCCCTCCACTATTACGCGAAGTTCACCATCGCCAACATGTGAATTGACAGCACCTCTAAGCTCACTATCCGCCAGTTGTGGTCCTCCAGCCACCGTGCATATTCAACATCAAAGGTCAAACGCACCTAGAAACATGACTTTAATATTTTCACGAAACTAAAAGTTGCTCAAAGAATGAGACAGAAAAAACATAGAACAAAGATTCAATCTAATATGTTCCGAATCCAGCCTCTGAGCAAGCAATCACATTTTTTTCACACCATCTATATGTTAAAGCAAAAGGTGGTAGAATTCCATATTTTGGTTGCTTTGGTTAAATTGCTTTTCTTTTGGTATTTATAATCTCAAACCTTTTGACCATTCTCCTATGTCGATACTCATTTTCCACATTTTTAGTGATGATATACCCACTTCCCCTTTCAAAAAAATGATGCAGCCCTCTTGAGTTATTTCCTTTTTCTTCTTCAGCAACATGAAAACATTTAGCAGAAAACACTTCGATAGATTTGAATGAAACACCTCCCTAAGCATCAGAGATCAATATGAGATGATCACACCATTTCCTCCAATTGATTGAGCTTGATCTCCTGAACTTGAAATATATACCCCCTTCAACAAACGAAAACTCATTCACTAAGTAAAAAAAAGGGCGTCTTAGAAAAAACTGAGAACGTTTATAAAATGAACAAAAGAAGACAGGAAAAACCTGCTGCGTAGCTCGCTGGAGCTCTTGCTCAAGTTGCGTCAAATTCTTTTGCTGCTCTCTAGTTGTTGAACAAAGGCCTATATGCCAATAGAAAGAAAAAAGAGACATACAGATGTAAGATAATGTTAAAGTCGACATGTGAAACATATCGATCATATTACATCAGCAGAGGATGGCATTCATATGCTAATACGAAGAACAAATCTTTAACTTTTTAATACTTCAACTGCTGTATCAAAATGCAACAAAAGGATGCTAAACAGACAAAATATTGGTTCATTAATATGTACAAACTGACCACCAAATCTGGAAATTACATACCAAAATGCCACGGGAATCCAACTAATTACATCCGACCACGCTACAGGGGGAGGAGTCGTTTACCACTTGTAATTTAAAATTTTATAAGAAGACAACCCAGTTATGCAGCTTATGACAATTTTAGAGATAAGGAGATAATTGAAGGAGATATTTTGTTGTATATTTCTTATCAAAATAACTTCAAAAATTAAGCCAACAAAAAGTAACATCTAACAGTTTCTAAAAAAACTGGTCACCATTTCCCTTAAGATATCTGTTGTTGCAAAAACAAACATAATTGATGCATAGTTTATTTATGAACATCAAGAATTGTGAGTCGAGTAATGGCACATCTGTTGTTGACATTATATTATATGGTACCATTATTTGATAATAAAATACGCATAAAACCGTCATCAATATTATGTATAATAATAGTTAATTCACACATATTTCAGTTGTTAGCATATATTCCAAAAAGGGCTAAATGAAGCAAAGTATTTGTGAGCCATAAGTCCGACGAAAATCATTTTTGGAACAAGAAAAACATCCTCCAACCGTAATAACTACCTTCTAAAACAAGGACTCCCACTTTCCAAACAATATACCAGCCGAAAAGATCGTCCAAAAACTGGCTCCCATGTACCAACATCTTCACACTTATATAAACTCCACCCTCTCCTTTTTCAAGATTCAGCCTCAATATCGAAAAACAAGGAAAAAGAAGTGCATTAAAGTAAGCAAAAGCTTTTTGTGCACCACCCTCTTTGCTCGTTTAGCTCAATCGTCCCACCAAACCCGATAATAATAATGGGAGGCTGCGCGAGCAAACCCAAGGACTTGGATACCAAGGAGGCACCCGCCCCTGTTGAAGCACCTGCCTCTGCTGAGGCCCCAGCTATTGCTGAGACCCCGGCTGTCCCAGAAAAGGCTGAGGCCGAGGCTGTTCCAGAGGTAAACATTCTTAATCTACATGGATCATGTCACTTACTTTTAAGAGTATCTCATGGCTAGTTTCTTATTTTGCTTTGCGTTACCGAGCAGAGATTTGCTTTTGGAGGGAAGCTAGAATTCTATATCAGGCTCGAAACACATTTGTACATTGTGTATCATAAAATCATTCAAATGCCAAAGAAAATATATGGAGGGTGCTACCACCTCCACCTCTGTTGATCACAGACATAAGAGATATTCTGTACCTTCCTCTTTATCATTAAATTACTGACTCTTAGTCCTCCTGTTTTTCGCGTTGATTTACGTGGGAAAACAAAGATGGAGATGAGAAAAAGTAAGAAACTTTGGTAGATCTGTCTGAACCAGCTCCAGAAGCCACCAAGGAGGAGACAGCAGCAACCGAGGCTGTCGCCGTGGAGGAAAAGAAAGAGGAAGCAACCATTGAGGAAGCAACCATTGAGGAAGCTGCCCCAGAATCTGAGAACTAAAGTGATGAAAAACCAGTTGTTAAAGCTTAAATATATCGATTAAATAATAAATAATAATAATGAGGGTTAGGAATGATTCTGTATTGCGTTATTTATCATTAGGTGAAATACATTCATAGAGGCTCAAGGAATAAAGCTGTACCGGCAGAAGAATTATGGTAGTTATCTGAATTCATTTGAGAGTTTTTTTTTGGGTCTTCTACAGCTTGTTAGCTTAGTTGTATCTTCGTTGAAACGTCTCACTCATTTTTTTATTTCTACAGGACATTTTTTTTTAAATAAAAACTCGCATTTTCGAAATAACATTAAAGCTCACATTTTTCAAATATCATTTAAAATAATCATCTTTATTTTACAATAAAAATATCACAGTTTAAAATGACCAACATCAAACGTAAACGTAAAAGAGTAAAATCGTAATAGAAAAATATAACATTTAAAAAAATGATCTTAAATATTTGTCAGTAAAAATAGCGCAGTTTAAAATAACTCAACTCGTCTAAAATCATACGTAAACATAAACGTATAAAATTCTTAAAATCATCAACGTATGAAAATATCCATCTCCTCTCAATCTCATAAATCGTAATGCGGAAAACGTGCGGTCCTCGGGTCGTGTCACCTTACCAGGTCTGTCTACTCAGAGTTCGACACCTCCAGTCTCCTCATCACTAAGCTCACCTGCATCACACACGCCTAGTGAGTCTAAAGACTCAACACACCTGCACCCTTAATAACAAGTACATATACCTAGCACACAGCAGTGAAAAATATCATACTCAACATATCTTTCATGAAATTAAAAGCATAATGTAAACGTGTTGTGTAAAATCATGATGTCATGTCAAATCATGTCATCTCATATCATCATATACGTAAACATATCTTTCATGAACTTTAAAAGCATGAACATCAATGTCTCGTGTAAAATCATGTCGTGACAAAGCATGTCATCTCATATCATCGTATAAGTAAACATTTTCTTTTTTATTGAATTCAGTTCATTAGCTGAGACTTTCGTATCATCATGTCATCATGCAAGTCGATGGATCCATCTACGTGTAACCACAGTACTGGGCGGCGGGGACACCAGCGACACTCTCACCCGTCAACTGGGCCTTGGCCTATCATATCATCATATCATGTCAATGAAAATACGATCGTCGGGCTCCCTCTGGGGCCTTCTCCTGTAAACGGGCTCCCTCTTGGCCTTTTCCTCACGATATCTCCAATCATATCATCATGTCATCGTGTCATCGTATTGGTCACAACTAAATCACTTCCTTCAAAACGTGTCATCATATTCATCACTTAATAAAATCATGCATATACGTAAAATGACCATTTTGCCCCTGCAAACCAAAAAATTACCATTTTGCCCCTAGACGTAAAATTTCACGTTTTTGACATTTTCATAATTCCATTGACTATAACATGTCCCAAATAATTATTTAAGCCTAAAAAAATTTTCCCATATTTTTATTTGGCTTAAATCGATGACTTTTAAATTAATCTTTAAATATAACATATTAATGCGCTTTAATCCCGAATTAAACCACACCTCAGCATAAAATTTCCAAATTAAAAACGTAGACTTCTAATAATTATTTGAGCTTAAATATAATTTTTCATAATTTTATTAAGCTTAAATCAAGGCGTTTCAATTAATTCTTTAATTAACCTTTCGTGAGGCGACTAAATCCTGGATAAATCTAAAGCTTATTATTTTGATCCGAAACTTACCAAACTCCTTAAAATATCCCAAAACATTTTTAAAAGCATCTCTAGACGTAAAATCGAGTCCATTTCATAACTTAATCGAATTGTTTTAAAACTTAAATCGGGGTCCCGATTTTAACCCGAATCAATCCGAAACTCAACCAAATTTTTCCCAAATTTTTACCACCCACTATAAACACTAAAAAGGTCCTAAAACCATCAAGACTCAGCCCTTAAACATCTCTGAAAGTACATAAAAGTTGCTGGTCTGTTTCAGCTATCCTCTTATCAAGTCCTCAAAGCACCAACCGAACTCCACCAGCCCCATGCTCGCACCAGCTCGCACCAGCCTTGAACTAGCCTACAATGGACCTAGACTAGACCCTAAAGAACCTACCTGACCCACGGACCCGCCTCCATGCAAGCTGGAAATCGCGATCGATCGCTCATCCTCAAGAAGCACAAAGAGCGACTCTTTCTCCTAAGCTCGCTCGATTGGTTTCATGGGTGGCTCCAGCAGTGTTCGAGCCATCCTCAGCCATGACTCATACCCCACATGGCCTGGTTTAAGCCTTGGATCGCCCCTTGTACCGCCGGCTCTAACCATTCACGCGATATCCTCAAAATTTAAGACAACCTAAAGCCAAACTCCTATCGGCTCTCTCTAAGACCAGCACTCCAAGTATTCCAACCTGTTGACAGTTTGCTCAACGAAACTAACCCACCAGCAACAACACATCACAGCCATCCCTTTGCACAAAACGTGGAAATGTGAGTGGTAGAAACAAGAAATGCATATACTTGTAGCAAAACCGAAAAATCTCCTTGTAACTCGTTGGATCGAGACTTTCAGACCAAATAAAAACATAACAGCATGTATATGACGTAAATGATGCAGAAATAAAAGTACGGGGCGTGCCTTTGATGATTCCTACGGAAAAATGATGAAGAAAAGAGCAACGAGGAGGCGCCGGAAACTTTCTTTTGCAAGAACAACCATGGCCGAAGCTTTCTCTGATATAACCATGAAAATGGCTGCTGGAACCCATGAAATAATGAAGGGGAGAGGGGTTGTCGGTAGGTGAAAGCAGTTGTTATGGTTGTAGGGTCAATTATATAATAATTAAGTAGTTAACAATTAAGTTAATTATCTTTTATTTTAAATCAAAAGAGTCTAACTCCAATAAACTTAAAAGTAGCCCATTAAATCCAAACACACTACCGAAAAATATTTCGTGTTGAAAAGTTTTTGAAAACATTAGCTGAACCCTCAAAAAGTCCTCTGATTCGATAAAAAATACGTATCATTAAAAATTAAAATCTTGCTTCTTGAAAAATAAATTTAAAACATCTTATATTAATTAATAAAAATTAATCGTGTAATAAAATAATTTTTTCTGATAATTCCCCGACCTCTGTTTCTCGTTCGAGCGCGAAATTCAAGTTAAAAATTTATAATGCATAAACCTTTAAAATTTCATAAAATAAATTCTATCATGCATGAATTATGCATAAAATGCATAAAAATATTTAAACACAAATTAATGAAATAAAAATGCATTTAAGGCTTTAAAACAATTTAATAAAATACCAAAGAAATTTAATAATTTGCATGCATGTGGTTCACGTGGACTTTTCGATTTTTGGGACGTTACAATCTCCCACCCTTAAATTGAATTTCGTCCCCGAAATTCGCTTATCCTTGATAATCACAAAATTTAGTCTTAGTTCTAGTATCCCAATGGTCCACCCTTCCGCGGCGATATTCTGATAAAATAATAAATTTTAAGATCTCCTTATGTCTCTTTGATCCTAGTTATTTTGCCTGTAAAAATCCTCGTCCGTGAATCACAACTTAAGACGATTTATAGTGACTTAGTTTTATTCTACTATGTCCTCGAATTTTGATTTTGATTTTTTTTTCTCGCAATTCCCAATATTAGAAATGACAGTCCAAACTTATCGCATCTTACTTTCCTTATAATATACCAAAGATGTTTATTGACCTATTATATTCCAATATTGAAATCTTAACATCATCCTTTCTTAAATTTATTGAACTCAAGATATGTTAAAGCTTCAAATCCAAGCATTGGCATCCATGCAGTTTAACTTAGGAGATCTTAACACCAAAATTTTCTAATCGACTTCTATCATGGGTAAAACACTTAAAAGTTAAACTTTATCTCAACCCCATAATAATATTAGACTAAGATCCTTGAATCGAATATTTATCTTACTGCACCAAACCTACATAACCTAACTATTTAAAAATACATCCCAATACAACGCTGTTACAAATCTTAAGTTCGAGTAGTGTTAATCCATAAAACCCAAAATATACGATACCGATCTTCTACCTAAATAATAAAATCCTTCTAGCCTCAATTACATGCTTAAACTAATTTTTTTTCCAATTACAATATAGTTGAGGCCTAAGGCCTTTGGACTTTCCTCATTGAAACGAATGTCGCATTCTTACGTATCCTCAATGCTTAATACATACTAGCGTATAAAACTTATTAAGTCATCCCATGGTAGCCTTAGAATAATTTTAATAAATCAACTTCACTTATAACCCGTAGAGTTCTAGAATCCCCATATCAAGGTTTTAGATTTCTTACTCGATAAAAATCTTAGCATTCGTCCATTGATAACTTATGTTGAACACAACTAATTCCCTTTTGTTTTTATTTCACCCAAAATTTTCGTATGAACACATATCCCCTAAATTTGAAATTCAAACTTACGCAACCCAAATAGTGTTGGATAACATTATTCCAACACACATATTCACTTATTCCCAAGTTTCTTCATGACTTACAAAAATTCCTCAAGACAAGGTATCTACCTCAATTCTTACATGCGTCTATCAAATAACCTAACCATCAATCATATCCAACTTTCTAGAAAAAATTTAAATTCCCTCAAGGTATAATCTTAACTGATAAGATCATGAGTAAAACTTATGATACATCAAACTTTAAGCTCCCAAAAATAAGTTAACTTACTGTCTAATCTTTTAACTTAACTAATTGATCAACTTTACCTTAAATCGTCATCACTTTAAATTCTTAATTTGCCACAACATTAATTCACCAACGCTTAAATTTTCAAGCCCAAGATTGATTCATCCTACAATGTCCTTGATTAACATTCCATATAACATTATAACTCAGATATCTAAAAGTTCTAAATTCACTTCAAGCCTAAATCACCGAAAATTCCTATCATTTAAACCATTCAATTCTCACTTACGGCTAACTAAGTCCCAAAATTTCTCAAAAATGGTAAAATTAATTCTTACTTTCCTCGAATATTATACAATTTGTCTTTAATATCGAAAATTCAACAATTATCCATAAGTCCTTGGTGTTTCTAATTTCATTTTATAGGTTTTCCGTATCATAAAGCTCGAAAATTTTAAACTTATTCAACCCAAAATCAACTCCCGTATCTTCGAAAAATTACTGATTTGACCCAGGAGTTCTTCAAAAGTTCGAATTTAATCCTCAAAAACTCAGAATTTGCAATTTGGCCCTTAAAGTACTCGAAAATTACATTTTTGGCCCTATGATATGACTCTTCGATTTTCATTTTTGTCGCCATAAAAATTTTCAATTTCAGTCTCATTAAACCTTAAAATTACCGAAACTCAGAATTTAATCCCAAAATTTGGTTAATTCAAAAATAGCCCCTTAGAATTTTATTTTTGTACTTAAGTCCTCAATTATTGATTATTACAATTAGGTCCTTAAATATCTCAATTCATGCAATTCAATCCTTAAATCTCACTATATAGAGCATGCATCCTAAATAAATTCATGTTTTAATACTTCCAAAAATCGTCATAGTCTTCGATTCTTTATTCCTTACATGAAATCCTAAAAATTAATTCAACTAGTAACCATGAACCATCAATATTTTTCTTAGAAAACATACATGCCCCAAAAGCATCCATAATCTTCGAGATTAACTTATGATCCAAAAAGTAGAACATCAGTACTAGTAACCAAAAATCAATATAGACAATCTATTTCTAACCTTTCCTAATGCCTAAAAGCAAAAATTCTTATTCATGTCCAATTCCACCAAAAAGCCAGCATGCATGAAAATTATATAATTTCTCATTTCATGTCGGAACATGCATAAAAATTTTAAAGTATCTAATCTCAAAACATAACGACAAATAAACATATACTGTAAAGCATATATCATGTAAACTGCAAGTGATAGCATTAAAACATTTAAATCATAAAAGCTTACGGACTTGAGGCTTGAAGACTGAGCGGCAGAAGCTGGCGGTGGCACAACCCTATACAGGACCCTTGCTCTGATACCAACTGAAACGTCTCACTCATTTTTAAATTTCTACTGGACTTTTTTTTTAAATAAAAGCTCGCATTTTCGAAATAACATTAAAGCTCACATTTTTCAAATATCATTTAAAATAATCGTCTTTATTTTACAATAAAAATATCACAGTTTAAAATGACCAACATCAAACGTAAACGTAAAGGAGTAAAAATCGTAATAGAAAAATATAACATTTAAAAAAATGATCTTAAATATTTGTCAGTAAAAATAGCGCAGTTTAAAATAACTCAACTCGTCTAAAATCATACGTAAACATAAACGTATAAAATTCTTAAAATCAGCAACGTATGAAAATATTCATCTCCTCTCAATCTCATAAATCGTAATGCGGAAAACGTGCGGTCCTCGAGTCGTGTCACCTTACCAGATCTGTCTACTCAGAGTTCGACACCTCCAGTCTCCTCATCACTAAGCTCACCTGCATCACACACGCCTAGTGAGTATAAAGACTCAACACACCTGCACCCTTAATAACAAGTACATATACCTAGCACACAGCAGTGAAAAATATCATACTCAACATATCTTTCATGAAATTAAAAGCATAATGTAAACGTGTTGTGTAAAATCATGTCATGTCAAATCATGTCATCTCATATCATCATATACGTAAACATATCTTTCATGAACTTTAAAAGCATGAACATCAACGTCTCGTGTAAAATCATGTCGTGACAAAGCATGTCATCTCATATCATCGTATAAGTAAACATTTTCATTTTTATTGAATTCAGTTCATTAGCTGAGACTTTCGTATCATCATGTCATCATGCAAGTCGATGGATCCATCTACGTGTAACCACAGTACTGGGCGGCGGGGACACCAGCGACACTCTCACCCGTCAACTGGGCCTTGGCCTATCATATCATCATATCATGTCAATGGAAATACGATCGTCGGGCTCCCTCTGGGGCCTTCTCCTGTAAACGGGCTCCCTCTTGGCCTTTTCCTCACGATATCTCCAATCATATCATCATGTCATCGTGTCATCGTATTGGTCACAACTAAATCACTTCCTTCAAAACGTGTCATCATATTCATCACTTAATAAAATCATGCATATACGTAATTTTTCCTTTAAACCAAACATGCAACGTATTTATCGTAATTACATAAAAATCCTGAACGTGATGCATAAACATTTAAATCATGATATAATGTGCTCAGGACGCTGCCAGGACCAAAATCTCACCCCGGGTGTAAAATGACCATTTTGCCCCTGGAAACCCAAAAATTACCATTTTGCCCCTAGACGTAAAATTTCACGTTTTTGACATTTTCATAATTCCATTGACTCTAACATGTCCCAAATAATTATTTAAGCCTAAAAAAATTTTCCCATATTTTTATTTGGCTTAAATCGATGACTTTTAAATTAATCTTTAAATATAACATATTAATGCGCTTTAATCCCGAATTAAACCACACCTCAGCATAAAATTTCCAAATTAAAAACGTAGACTTCTAATAATTATTTGAGCTTAAATATAATTTTCCATAATTTTATTAAGCTTAAATCAAGGCGTTTCAATTAATTCTTTAATTAACCTTTCGTGAGGCGACTAAATCCTGGATAAATCTAAAGCTTATTATTTTGATCCGAAACTTACCAAACTCCTTAAAATGTCCCAAAACATTTTTAAAAGCATCCCTAGACGTAAAATCGAGTCCATTTCATAACTTAATCGAATTGTTTTAAAACTTAAACCGGGGTCCCGATTTTAACCCGAATCGATCCGAAACTCAACCAAATTTTTCCCAAATTTTTACCACCCACTATAAACACTAAAAAGGTCCTAAAACCATCAAGACTCAGCCCTTAAACATCTCTGAAAGTACATAAAAGTTGCTGGTCTGTTTCAACTATCCTCTTATCAAGTCCTCAAAGCACCAACCGAACTCCACCAGCCCCATGCTCGCACCAGCTCGCACCAGCCTTGAACTAGCCTACAATGGACCTAGACTAGACCCTAAAGAACCTACCTGACCCACGGACCCGCCTCCATGCAAGCTGGAAATCGCGATCGATCGCTCATCCTCAAGAAGCACAAAGAGCGACTCTTTCTCCTAAGCTCGCTCGATTGGTTTCATGGGTGGCTCCAGCAGTGTTCGAGCCATCCTCAGCCATGACTCATACCCCACATGGCCTGGTTTAAGCCTTGGATCGCCCCTTGTACCGCCGGCTCTAACCATTCACGCGATATCCTCAAAATTTAAGACAACCTAAAGCCAAACTCCTATCGGCTCTCTCTAAGACCAGCACTCCAAGTATTCCAACCTGTTGACAGTATGCTCAACGAAACTAACCCACCAGCAACAACACATCACAGCCATCCCTTTGCACAAAACGTGGAAATGTGAGTGGTAGAAACAAGAAATGCATATACTTGTAGCAAAACCGAAAAATCTCCTTGTAACTCGTTGGATCGAGACTTTCAGACCAAATAAAAACATAACAGCATGTATATGACGTAAATGATGCAGAAATAAAAGTACGGGGCGTGCCTTTGATGATTCCTACGCAAAAACGATGAAGAAAAGAGCAACGAGGAGGCGCCGGAAACTTTCTTTTGCAAGAACAACCATGGCCGAAGCTTTCTCTGATATAACCATGAAAATGGATGCTGGAACCCATGTAATAATGAAGGGGAGAGGGGTTGTCGGTAGGTGAAAGCAGTTGTTATGGTTGTAGGGTCAATTATATAATAATTAAGTAGTTAACAATTAAGTTAATTATCTTTTATTTTAAATCAAAAGAATTTAAGCCCAATAAACTTAAAAGTAGGCCCATTAAATCCAAACACACTACCGAAAAATATTTCGTGTTGGAAAGTTTTTGAAAACATTAGCCGAACCCTCAAAAAGTCCTCCGATTCGATAAAAAATACGTATCATTAAAAATTAAAATCTTGCGGGTAAAAATACCCAATAAATCTCAATTCTTGAAAAATACATTTAAAACATCTTATATTAATTAATAAAAATTAATCGTGTAATAAAATAATTTTTTCTGATAATTCCCCGACCTCCGTTCCTCGTTCGAGCGCGAAAATTCAAGTTAAAAATTTATAATGCATAAACCTATAAAATTTCATAAAATAAATTCTACTATGCATGAATTATGCATAAAATGCATAAAAATATTTAAACACAAATTAATGAAATAAAAATGCATTTAAGGCTTTAAAACAATTTGATAAAATACCAAAGAAATTTAACAATTTACATGCATGTGGTTCAAGTGGACTTTTCGATTTTTGGGACGTTACAATCTCCCACCCTTAAATTGAATTTCGTCCCCGAAATTCGCTTATCCTTGATAATCACAAAATTTAGTCTTAGTTCTAGTATCCCAATGGTCCACCCTTCCGCGGCGATATTCTGATAAAATAATAAATTTTAAGATCTCCTTATGTCTCTTTGATCCTAGTTATTTTGCCTGTAAAAATCCTCGTCCGTGAATCACAACTTAAGACAATTTATAGTGACTTAGTTTTATTCTACTATGTCCTCGAATTTTGATTTTGATTTTTTTTTCTCGCAATTCCCAATATTAGAAATGACAGTCCAAACTTATCGCATCTTACTTTCCTTATAATATACCAAAGATGTTTATTGACCTATTATATTTCAATATTGAAATCTTAACATCATCCTTTCTTAAATTTATTGAACTCAAGATATGTTAAAGCTTCAAATCCAAGCATTGGCATCCATGCAGTTTGACTTAGGAGATCTTAGCACCAAAATTTTCTAATCGACTTCTATCATGGGTAAAACACTGAAAAGTTAAACCTTATCTCAACCCCATAATAATATTAGACTAAGATCCTTGAATCGAATATTTATCTTACTGCACCAAACCTACATAACCTAACTATTTAAAAGTACATCCCAATACAACGCTGTTGCAAATCTTAAGTTCGAGTAGTGTTAATCCATAAAACCCAAAATATACGATACCGATCTTCTACCTAAATAATAAAATCTTTCTAGCCTCAATTACATGCTTAAACTAATTTTTTTTCCAATTACAATATAGTTGAGGCCTAAGGGCTTTGGACTTTCCTCATTGAAACGAATGTCGCATTCTTACGTATCCTCAATGCTTAATACATACTAGCGTATAAAACTTATCAAGTCATCCCATGGTAGCCTTAGAATAATTTTAATAAATCAACTTCACTTATAACCAGTAGAGTTCTAGAATCCCCATATCAAGGTTTTAGATTTCTTACTCGATAAAAATCTTAACATTCGTCCATTGATAACTTATGTTGAACACAACTAATTCCCTTTTGTTTTTATTTCACCCGAAATTTTCGTATGAGCACATATCCCCTAAATTTGAAATTCAAACTTACGCAACCCAAATAGTGTTGGATAACATAATTCCAACACACATATTTACTTATTCCCAAGTTTCTTCAGGACTTACAAAAATTCCTCAAGACAAGGTATCTACCTCAATTCTTACATGCGTCTATCAAATAACCTAACCATCAATTATATCCAACTTTCTAGAAAAAATTTAAATTCCCTCACGGTATAATCTTAACTGATAAGATCATGAGTAAAACTTATGATACATCAAACTTTAAGCTCCGAAAAATAAGTTAACTTAATGTCTAATCTTTTAACTTAACTAATTGATCAACTTTACCTTAAATCGTCATCACTTTAAATTCTTAATTTGCCACAACATTAATTCACCAACGCTTAAATTTTCAAGCTCAATATTGATTCATCCTACAATGTCCTTGATTAACATTCCCTATAACTTTATAACTCAGATATCTAAAAGTTCTAAATTCACTTCAAGCCTAAAGCACCGAAAATTCCTATCATTTAAACCATTCAATTCTCACTTATGGCTAACTAAGTCCCAAAAGTTCTCAAAAATTGTAAAATTAATTCTTACTTTCCTCGAATATTATCCAATTTGTCTTTAATATCGAAAATTCAACAATTATCCATAATTCCTTGGTGTTTCTAATTTCATTTTATAGGTTTTCCGTATCATAAAGCTCGAAAATTTTAAACTTATTCAACCCAAAATCAACTCCCGTATCTTCGAAAAATTACTGATTTGACCCAGGAGTTCTTCAAAAGTTCGAATTTAATCCTCAAAAACTCAGAATTTGCAATTTGGCCCTTAAAGTACTCGAAAATTACATTTTTGGCCCTATGATATGACTCTTCGATTTCCATTTTTGTCGCCATAAAAATTTTCAATTTCAGTCTCATTAAACCTTAAAATTACCGAAACTCAGAATTTAATCCCAAAATTTGGTTAATTCAAAAATAGCCCCTTAGAATTTTATTTTTGTACTTAAGTCCTCAATTATTGATTATTACAATTAGGTCCTTAAATATCTCAATTCATGCAATTCAATCCTTAAATCTCACTATATAGAGCATGCATCCTAAATAAATTTCACGTTTTAATACTTTCAAAAATCGTCATAGTCTTCGATTCTTTATTCCTTACATGAAATCCTAAAAATTAATTCAACTAGTAACCATGAACCATCAATATTTTTCTTAGAAAACATACATGCCCCAAAAGCATCCATAATCTTCGAGATTAACTTATGATCCAAAAAGTAGAACATCAGTACTAGTAACCAAAAATCAATATAGACAATCTATTTCTAACCTTTCCTAATGCCTAAAAGCAAAAATTCTTATTCATGTCCAATTCCACCAAAAAGCCAGCATGCATGAAAATTATATAATTTCTCATTTCATGTCGGAACATGCATAAAAATTTTAAAGTATCTAATCTCAAAACATAACGACAAATAAACATATACTGTAAAGCATATATCATGTAAAATGCAAGTGATAGCATTAAAACATTTAAATCATAAAAGCTTACGGACTTGAGGCTTGAAGACTGAGCGACAGAAGCTGGCGGTGGCACAACCCTATACAGGACCCTTGCTCTGATACCAACTGAAACGTCTCACTCATTTTTAAATTTCTACTGGACTTTTTTTTTAAATAAAAGCTCGCATTTTCGAAATAACATTAAAGCTCACATTTTTCAAATATCATTTAAAATAATCGTCTTTATTTTACAATAAAAATATCACAGTTTAAAATGAACAACATCAAACGTAAACGTAAAGGAGTAAAAATCGTAATAGAAAAATATAACATTTAAAAAAATGATCTTAAATATTTGTCAGTAAAAATAGCGCAGTTTAAAATAACTCAACTCGTCTAAAATCATACGTAAACATAAACGTATAAAATTCTTAAAATCAGCAACGTATGAAAATATTCATCTCCTCTCAATCTCATAAATCGTAATGCGGAAAACGTGCGGTCCTCGGGTCATGTCACCTTACCAGATCTGTCTACTCAGAGTTCGACACCTCCAGTTTCCTCATCACTAAGCTCACCTGCATCACACACGCCTAGTGAGTCTAAAGACTCAACACACCTGCACCGTTAATAACAAGTACATATACCTAGCACACAGCAGTGAAAAATATCATACTCAACATATCTTTCATGAAATTAAAAGCATAATGTAAATGTGTTGTGTAAAATCATGTCATGTCAAATCATGTCATCTCATATCATAATATATGTAAACATATCTTTCATGAACTTTAAAAACATGAACATCAACGTCTTGTGTAAAATCATGTCGTGTCAATGCATGTCATCTCATATCATCATATACGTAAACATATCTTTCATGAACTTTAAAAACATGAACATCAACGTCTCGTGTAAAATCATGTCGTGACAAAGCATGTCATCTCATATCATCGTATAAGTAAACATTTTCATTTTTATTGAATTCAGTTCATTAGCTGTGACTTTCGTATCATCATTTCACCATGCAAGTCGATGGATCCATCTACGTGTAACCACAGTACTGGGCGGCGGGGACACCAGCGACACTCTCACCCGTCAACTGGGCCTTGGCCTATCATATCATCATATCATGTCAATGAAAATACGATCGTCGGGCTCCCTCTTGGGCCTTCTCCCATAAACGGGCTCCCCCTGGGCCTTTTTTCTCACGATATCTCCAATCATATCATCATGTCATCGTGTCATCGTATTAGTCACAACTAAATCACTTCCTTCAAAACGTGTCATCATATTCATCACTTAATAAAATCATGCATATACGTAATTTTTCCTTTAAACCAGCATGCAACGTATTTATCGTAATTACATAAAAATCCTGAACGTGATGCATAAACATTTAAATCATGATAAAATGTGCTCAGGGCGTTGCCAGGACCAAAATCTCACCCCGGGTGTAAAATGATCATTTTGCCCCGGGAAACCCAAAAATTACCATTTTGTCCCTAGACGTAAAATTTCACGTTTTTGACATTTTCATAATTCCATTGACTCTAACATGTCTCAAATAATTATTTAAGCCTAAATAAATTTTCTCATATTTTTATTTGGCTTAAATCGATGACTTTTAAATTAATCTTTAAATATAACATATTAATGCGCTTTAATCCCGTATTAAACCAAACCTTAGCATAAAATTCTCAAATTAAAAACTTAGACTTCTAATAATTATTTGAGCTTAAATATAATTTTCCATAATTTTATTAAGCTTAAATCTAGGCGTTTCAATTAATTCTTTAATTAACATTTCGTGAGGCGACTAAATCCTGGATAAATCCAAAACTTATTATTTTGATCCGAAACTTACCAAACTCCTTAAAATGTCCCAAAACATTTTTAAAAGCATCCCTAGACGTAAAATCGAGTCCATTTCATAACTTAACCGAATTGTTTTAAAACTTAAACCGTGGTCCCGATTTTAACTCGAATCGATCCGAAACTCAACCAAATTTTTCCCAACTTTTTACCACCCATTATAAACACTAAAAAGGTCCTAAAACCATCAAGACAGCCCTTAAACATCTCTGAAAGTACATAAAAGTTGCTGGTCTGTTTCAGCTATCCTCTTATCAAGTCCTCAAAGCACCAACCGAACTCCACCAGCCCCATGCTCGCACCAGCTCGCACCAGCCTTGAACTAGCCTACCATGGACCTAGACCCTAAAGAACCTACCTGACCCACGGACCCGCCTCCATGCAAGCTGGAAATCGCGATCGACCGCTCATCCTCAAGAAGCACAAAGAGCGACTCTTTCTCCTAAGCTCGCTCGATCGGTTTCATGGGTGGCTCCAGCAGTGTTCGAGCCATCCTCAGCCATGACTCAGACCCCACATGGCCTGGTTTAAGCCTTGGATCGCCCCTTGTACCGCCGGCTCCAACCATTCACGCGATATCCTCAAAATTTAAGACAACCTAAAGCCAAACTCCTATCGGCTCTCTCTAAGACCAGCACTCCAAGTATTCCAACCTGTTGACAGTATGCTCAACGAAACTAACCCACCAGCAACAACACATCACAGCCATCCCTTTGCAGAAAACGTGGAAATGTGAGTGGTAGAAACAAGAAATGCATATACTTGTAGCAAAACCGAAAAATCTCCTTGTAACTCGTTGGATCGAGACTTTCAGACCAAATAAAAACATAACAGCATGTATATGACGTAAATGATGCAGAAATAAAAGTACGGGGCGTGCCTTTGATGATTCCTACGCAAAAACGATGAAGAAAAGAGTAACGAGGAGGCGCCGGAAACTTTCTTTTGCAAAAACAACCATGGCCGAAGCTTTCTCTTATATAACCATGAAAATAGCTGCTGGAACCCATGAAATAATGAAGGGGAGAGGGGTTGTCGGTAGGTGAAAGCAGTTGTTATGGTTGTGGGTCAATTATATAATAATTAAGTTGTTAACAATTAAGTTAATTATCTTTTATTTTAAATCAAAAGAGTTTAAACCCAATAAACTTAAAAGTAGGCCCATTAAATCCAAACACACTACCGAAAAATATTTCGTGTTGGAAAGTTTTCAAAACATTAGCCGAACCCTCAAAAAGTCCCCCGATTCGATAAAAAATACGTATCGTTAAAAATTAAAATCTTGCGGCTAAAAATATCCAATAAATCTCAATTCTTGAAAAATACATTTAAAACATCTTATATTAATTAATAAAAATTAATCGTGTAATAAAATAATTTTTTCTGATAATTCTCCGACCTCCGTTCCTCGTTCGAGCGCGAAATTCAAGTTAAATATTTATAATCCATAAACCTTTAAAATTTCATAAAGTAAATTCTACCATGAATGAATTATGCATAAAATGCATAAAAATATTTAAACACAAATTAATGAAATAAAAATGCATTTAAGTCTTTAAAACAATTTAATAAAATACCAAAGAAATTTAATAATTTGCATGCATGTAGTTCACGTGGACTTTTCGATTCGTGGGACGCTTAAAGTTCATTCTCTGAAAAAGAGACTCGTGGAATTTGAGCTCCATCCAATTTGACAAGTCATCTTGTTTTGGATGTGCAGAACTCTTTTATAAATCGGGGTTCGGAGGAACTAACATTTAACTAAAGCAATGGAGGTATTTGGCAAATCTATGGTTGCTGTTCCTACAAATGTTATTTATTTGTCGAGTATTCTTGGCCAAGATGGGCCAAATCCTGTTCACAAGTGTGACTGGAAATGTGAAAATGAACATGTTTGTGGGAAGATTTACCGCTGCAGAATAACTGGGCTGACACATATTTGTGACAAAAACTGTAACCAAAGAATTTTGTATGATAACCATAGCTCCCTCTGCAGAGTGAGCAAGCAGATTTTTCCTTTGACTCCAGTTGAGCAACAGGCTGTGAAAGGTGTTCGGAGGAAGCTCGATGCTGAGAATGATCCCACAGAGAGCTGCACTTTTAAGCGCAGAAGGGATGCACAGTGTCATCCCTCCCCTTTTGAGAGATCATTTTCTGCTGTTAGCCCCATCTGCAGCCAGATTGGTGATGGCATGGATATGAGCTAGATGTTATAACTTATAGTTTGAATCAGTCGTCGTCATTTTTACACTTCAAGTTTAGTTCCACTAGGACAAGTTATGAACCAAGGAACTCATTGAGTACTTCAGTGGCAGAACTTACTATCTGTCCTCCTTTATGTTGGAAAACTTTAATGTTTATTTCCTCATTTGAGTTGTAGCTGTTCCAATTTCATAAGACTCGGTATCCTAGGAAATTATTGATCCTATATCCATATGGACTTAGTTTGGCGTTTGAGCTGCATATATTGTGTATCACAGCTTGCGGTTTGACGAGAATGATTTCTATCAGTCTTCTTAGCATTTCTATTTGATCCTGCACCGCTAACTGTGATTATAATTGCTCATCTTTCTTTATCTTACTTGTGCCGCGTTGTAAGTATTGTGTTTGTGGATCATTTCTTTTGTTTCTTCCTTTCCCAGTTCATTTATTTCCTTAATAATATTCAGATGCATATTCTTATATATGTTTTATCTGGTGTTTGTTTCTATATTGTTTTGCATTTTAGCTTTACGAAGAACTTATTATTTCGAATTCACTGTGGATCATTGATATTTTCTACACAGGTTGATTTCATTTCAGTTTAGGAGGAAGGGATTTTATTTTTATTTTTCACGGGAAGGACATCTGATTTACCTTTTTTTGGTTTTCCCTTGTATTGCAGGTCAAGGAGGAACCAAATAATCTATTTCTGTTTTAGTTTTATTTATTTCTTTAATTATTTATAATTTTTCTCCAGTTGCTCTACACTTGTATTCTTAAATTTATGTTGTTTTTGCAGGAGCTAAAACATGTACCACACAGGAGAGTTTCATATATAATTTCCGTCTTGATGAAATATGAGTAATGTGTTTCATATCTTGAAAAGGTTCTAATTCATTTCCCTTTCTTCTGTCGTGCAGGAGAAACAATATTTCTCTTCCATGAATTGCGGTTCAGGAGCATGTGGGGTTTTACCGGTCAATCTATTACTCCAATCAAGAGCTGGCTTTTTAGCTTGTGGTTCATACATTCCAGCACGATGGCAAGTACTCCCATTATATGATGATGTTCATATGTCCGAGCTATGCCATTCACCTGTGACAAACATTCCAACATGGCAAGTACATGTGCTCCCCAATATATGATGAAGATGTTCATCTGTCCGAGCCATGCCACTCATGACTCATCACCTGTCACAAACATTCCAACATGGCAAGTACGTGTGCTCCCCATTGTATGATGCTGTTCATCTGGCCAAGCTATGTCATTCACCTGTCATAAACATTCCAACAACATGGCAAGTACATGTGCTCTCCCATTATATGATGAAGATGTTCATTTGACAGAGCTATGACATCACCTGTCACAAAACTGTGAAAGGAATTTGAGCTCCAGAGTCATATGCTTCTGTTTGCCTTGAAGCCATCCTTTAGCTTAGCAATGTGACTGATTTGGTTGCTATCCTGTTACCACCTCTTTCTTTGTGAACTCCTATCGGGCCTACGGACACTGGATTTTTTATGGCTCTGGAAATTAAATGGGGATGATGCTTCGATCACGTCTCAGGAAGCAAATGCGATAACAACTTTGTAGCTCTAGAATGGTCTAGGATTACATGTGATGACTGATACTGCTTACCTTGATTACATTTTTAAACTTCGTAAATTTAAAAATTGTATCTTTATCCGAATCCATTGGACATTTCTCAAGTTGGCTTAATTTTAGTACGTTGTGTTCTGCACCGGTCTTCTGCACTCGTTGTTAGTTTAGTAGGCTGACGTTATTTGTTACATTTTAATATGGGGTATCCCGTAGTGTGTCATATATTATTGTTCAACAAATTTACTAATTTCATACTGGGGAAGTGGAGTTGCTGGGAGCCAACCTCTCTGCCCTATTGAAAACGAGTACTTCTAAATGATGGGTTCAATTTTCTACCTACGTAGAAGTTGTTTTGTGTCTTTAAATGCGTGGAGCAATAATTCATGTAGTTGTAGAAACCGTTGGCACCTACATATTTTATGTTCGTAAATTTGCGGTACTGGCGATTTTCTGTATACAGAGAGTGGTTTTTCGATATAGCGAGGATTTTTGTCCCACTGCATTAATGGGGACAAAACTGTTCCGAGTTTGTTGAATGTCTACAAAAGTTCATCTGTATTTATGATGTAACAGGGAATCTTAGGGTAGCCTTTTCAACGGGTATTCCCTATGCATTTTAACCAAGATGGTCCAAGTATATTCCTATCTCCATTCTTATTTCTTATTTCAGAGGTAGCTTCCCACACAGTCCATTCAAGACAAAAGAAAAGAAATGCTAAACCCAAATTCTGAATATTGCGGCTGATTAAGTCTGCAAAGCAACGTAATGATTTATGATTTTGCTTGTCGAAGTTCCTCCGTTGAATTCTTGATCATGGTACGATACAAATATGTAGCCGGCCTGTTTTCCACTACTCATGGCATCTTGCGAGCTTCTCACTTCTTTCATCATCTTTTCCTTCTTCATTGACTCTTTCTCTTGCATCTTTACACTTGTTAACAATTGCCCTTTCACGATTTGGCCAGGGACTCTAGCCGGTTCAGGTACCCCACAGCTTCCAGCCACAGGGTTTCAGTTGGATTCAGGCCAGGGTATCGCCATTCCAAGCGTTCCGGGATGGTCTGGTCGGATCTGGGCTAGGACTGGCTGCATATTTGATGAAACAGGTACTGGGTCCTGCGAGACTGGAGACTGTGGAGGAAGACTGGAATGTGATGGCCTTGGAGCCACACCACCGGCTTCATTATTTGAGATAACCCTCGGAGTCGGAGAAGACAGAGATTTCTACGATGTTAGCATCGTTGATGGATACAACCTGCCATTAGTTGCTGCACCAAGAGGGTTTCAAATCGGATGCAACGCCACAGGCTGTCTAGCAGATATAAATATGGGTAATTATGAATTTAGCTATCTGATTTGCCTGAAAGGAACTTTTGGTTTATTGGTTGAAGTATGAAAACCATTAGTGGCCCACTTCCCAGATGTTAAACTTTGTGCAACAAATGTTTTCTATCATTTATCTTGGTTAAAAACTCTACAATGGAATGAACTGATCATCAGGTTGTCCTAAAGAACTTCAAGTGATTGGCAGTAATGAAGATGGAGGGATTGTGGCTTGTAGGAGCGCATGTGACGCGTTCAGGCTAGACGAGTATTGTTGCAGTGGAGAGTATGCAAATCCGTCAACATGCAGGCCATCTTTCTATTCGGGGATATTCAAGAGAGCCTGTCCTAGAGCTTATAGCTATGCTTTCGATGATGGAACCAGCACCTTCACATGCAAAGCTTTGGAATATGCCATCATATTCTGCCCTAATAATGGGTAATGGATACTTACGTTAAATCGACCCCCTTGGTTTTTTTATTCTTGTGGGTTCAAAATTTTAGTGGATGCTATATATATATATATATATATATATCTTGGAGAATACAGAACCTAGCATTTGCTAAAGAATGTATTGTCTTTTTGATGCAGGATGAGGAGGATCGATGGCGAATCGACGGCTCCACGAATTGGAGAAGGAGATCATGGCAAGATTTCAAGAATGGCTTCATCTTCAACCAAGCTATTACCCTTCCAAATCTTAACAATATCTGTTCTTGTCTCTGCTTTTTATATGTAATAGCATGTCATACCTCTGTACTGAAACAGTAAAAAAATTACATGAAAAATATATGTACTTTCACATGTAATTTGTTAAAAAATATCATAAAATCAATGAGAGACAGTTGAATATCCAGATCGAAAAAAGAAGAAGAAAAATTATGTTTTAAACCCAAAACAAGAAAGGTTTGGATTTCTCAATCCGTGAATTTAAGAAATAACTAACCATATGTTCCTTTTACAAATATTAATAGGAACCTCTGAGTTAAGTACTAAAGGATGTGAGGCAGAAAGGTTCAATGGTCATATAAGCAATATAATGAAATCCAGCAGATGGAGCTGATCGTCCCAATCCGGTTGCATTTTTAATTATCCATAGCTGGGCTAGCTTACCACATTTATTTTAAAAATTAATATTTTTATTAATTATTAAACAATCAATTTTTTCCTTTTATCCCCTGGTTCCCACCCCATGTAACGTTGATGGTAATTTAATATACAAATTATTGAGATATGTTTTTTACACATTTTTTACAAAAAAAAAAATTATATATTATTTGACAGGATCGTTGTAGCAGATTGCTAGTGCTTCTTATTTGGGTTAGCAAGTGAAGAAACGATTTTTTTTTTTTTTTCAATATCGATTAGTTGAACGACTTGGAAATATTCCAAGTGTGGTAGATGCTGAAACAGGTGAATAGTTTCAAGTCTCGTGCCCAGGCATGCACTCGCACGATTGTACAATAATTTTTATAACAACTACTTTGTGTTCGTCCTTATTTTACAAAAATTATTTACTCAATTTCCTATAAAAAAATCAATTGTATCTCATTATAAACTTATTTTAAATCTTGAACTCTACAATGTGGGACAAAAATATTACAATTACTCTCCTTCATAAGGCGATGGTCTGTCGCGGTCTGACCCTCGATCCACCAACACTGAGAATTTAAAGATGACTTCTACAAGTTCAAGAGGTGGATTTCGAACCACCAGTGCTGAGAATTTTTTAAAATGGCTCCTAAAAGTTAAAAAGATGACTTCAGTAGGGAGAACTTTGCCCCACATGTTCAATATGTGGCTATCACAATGTAACATTTTATCATGTATGATAATTATTTTTCGATGTTTCTGCTGGTGATTGTCTATGATACCATTTTGTCAATCATTGGTTCCAGTTCTACACTTCTGCAACTATACAATTAACATCTATAACAACTATTTTGTATTTGTGCTCGCTTTACTAAAATGTTAATACAAGTTATTATACAAGTCAATTATATCTCATTATAAACTCATTTTAAATCTTTAATTTTTCTCAAGTGGAACAAAGATATCATAAATTACACGAACATGTGTGAACTGACAATTATACAAAAAAAATTGGTGATTGATGAATGATATAGCAAATAAGACAACTATGGAACTGGGAGCATACATGATAAGTAATTAAATTGTGTTCAAAGCATATATTAAAAATTATGTCTCTTATGAGACAGTCTTACAAATCTATAATCGTGAATCGAGTCGATCTAGTCCATATTTGTAATAAAAATAATAGTTTTGACGTAAAAATTAATATTTTTTCATGAGTCAAATCGGACCGTAGATCCATATTATAAAATTGATCCGTGAGATTATCTCATAAGATATTTTGTGATAAAACTTAAAATAAAGTGAACAAATAATTTGTTTAAGGGAATTCGAATACTTAAATTATTCTGCCTCTCCCCAATGAAATTTTTTTTTGTTTATTATATGATTCGTTCTAATTTTGTTTTTTCTTATGTTTATTCATTAAATGTTTTAGGATTGATTAGTGAAATGGCTTTTCTCAAGGTAACAATGTACATAATTGCCAAAAATGTACCTGAAAGCCTTCTGATTAATATTATTTTCAGTTGTTATTGTTTGCTCGTAATTAGGAGACTAATTATTGAATAAATGCTATTTATCCATATTTTTTGGCATTAACAGAATTACAGATTTATGATGTTTGTATTTGAATGGTTTGATTTATTTGGATTCTTTTTGAATGTAAATTTCTTATGTTGACTTGTTTTGGACAGACTCTATCATTTTGTATTTTTATATTATAAAATTGTTCACTTTTGTATAAATAATTTGGATATATTTTTCAAATAAATGTTTTTGGATCAAGCATCAATCACTTCATCAAAAATTATAATTGACTTATGGTGTTAATACATAATGAAATACTTTGCTCCAATTTCAAATATATTTAGTCCTTAATTTTCATTATCAAGCAACTAAATTTTCACATAATTAAAATTGTTATAAAACATATGTTTATACCAGTAAAAGATACACACGTATTGAATATGTTATTATTATTATTAGTATTATTTAATTTTATCAAATAATACTAAATAATTAACACGAAATTATTTTCAATTTAGAAGAGTTGTTCGATCTAAAAGGAATATTTTGTTTTAAATTTTTTCTATGTAAAATATAGGATAACTTGAGGAGGTTTTTAATATATTAAGAAGATAATTATAAAATTAAATATTTTAATATCTTCTAAAATAATTATTTTAAAAATCTCAAATTTAATAATATAATATAAATACTAGAAAATAAAACACTCATAGAATTTCATTACACAAAAATAATTTACTCGAATTTTTTAAACAATACGACAATCAAAATTTGATTGTTTTTCTTTCTCAGATAATAATTGCTCTCAAACCACGTGTTACGGTCATAAATTTGAAAACCCTAATTGTGGGTTTTTTTCGTGTTATCCGATTGCCGTCCAGTCTCTTCTCATTGATTCGTAGAATATGGGCGAAAGTAAGCAAGGAGTTATGGTGTTGGGAATTCCGACCAGAGCCGGCGGTTTCACGGGGCAAGCGGAGCAGAATCCAATAGCTTTGGCGCAGGCCAAATTTAGGGAGGTGGAGACGAGATTCAAAGATTGGCTAGCGAAGCAGTCGTTGGCGGTGGAAGCCGCAGTCGTAACCACCACAAGCGGTGTCCAAGGAGCCGCCATCGGTGGTTTCATGGGAACGCTCACTGGTGATGTTTCCTCCTTGGTTGCGCCGCCGAACGCTGCCGGCCTCAATCCAGAAGCTATGGCGTCTCTCAAACAAGCTCAGGTTCCTTTACCTTTTTTTTTTAAAAAAAAAATTCAATCCTCTCCTCTCCCAATCGCTTTACTTTGCTTTTTTATGCGTATATACTCTTTTATTGGTTTGTCTGCTTCAAATTATTTTTTTGTGGGTGTATCTTGGGTTATTAAATTTTCTTCAAGACTAACTTTTTCCGCACCTTTTGCGACTCATTCTTGATTTTCTACGAACCTTCTGCATCCATGTATGGCATGGCGAACATATCCTTTCTATAGTGCTGAGATTTCTTGCTATTCTTGATTACTTAGGGTCGATGCGGTTGCTTTATATATCTAATCCTTCCTGTCTTCAACTAATTTTTTAAAATGGATTTTATTCAGTGTTTGATAAAGCTTTCCAAATTTTGTGGATTTCTGATGTAGGACTCGAGCTTTTAAACTAAATATTTACTCCAAAGATTTTGAGTTGATAGGTTTGGATACTGCATTTTGGTGAAGGTCATAATGAGGAAACCTTTTATTCGTTATAAAGAAGAATTTCATGATGGAAATTTAAGGTCATAATTTTGATTTGATAGGTTTGGATACTGCATTTTGTTTTATGGCATTTGGTTTACTTTTATCAAAATTTAACTGATCGTGGAGTTCTTTTGCTTAACATGCTCGTGTGCATGATAGATTTTGTGACACGTGTAAGGTTACATGTCATGTTTGTGTTCAGGCTTTTGCAGGAGGTCCTTTGGTACAAGCACGCAATTTTGCTGTCATGACAGGCACCAATGCTGGCATTTCTTGCGTCTTGAAAAGATTGAGAGGCAAGGAGGATGTTCAATCTAGGTCTGGCTATGTTTGAATAAAGACATATTTCTTTATGTCTATACATGTGATGTATTATGGTAACTGGCATTTGATGTGCCTCAAGCCCCTGTTTGTTTGTGATTGTGCCTGATCACGGATATTAGAAAGCGCCTCACACATTTTTTTCTTGAAAGTCAGTCAAGCATTTTTTTCCTGTTTTTGGGAATGAGTATCAAAATTGGTTACTTAACTGTCCCGTATTTCCAGAACATTACCTTTTTATGTAGTTTCAGCTAATTATAAGTTGTTTTTAGAAAATAAAAAGGTTGTGTTAAATAACTAATGAATTTGAGTAGAGTTCATTGAAGCTGTATTCTTTTTCATTGGTTCCCGACAGTGAGGGGTCAAAGTATCATGGTAGCTTATGTAGTGGATTTCTTATTCGATTACAGTATGCTAACCAATCAATAACAACTGCTCTTGCATCACAATGGAGAACAATTCAAAATGTGATCTATTTTATTTTTTTCTTGTCACATCTCAATCATGAGATATTTAGCTTATACTCTAAATCTCCCGTTTACCTGCAATATGGTTTTAGATGGTTTGTCCTTTTGGATGTAAATGAAATTATCTCCAGTCAAACATACTGAATTGAGGTGAATCATTGAAGAACTTGTGAAGATAGAGGGCACATAATCAAACTATCATATTAAGGCCCGAGCTTGCCTACGAGATTAAAAGTGTAGGCTCAAGCACAAACTCTGAGGATTCTGACTTTTGAGCCTCAGGTTTTGGACCTCAACCCTGGATTCAAGTAGGATGTTTTATGGGATTCCGTACTAGAACCGATTTTTGTTACTCATTGATCATTCCTTATTCGGCAGGTTCCATGACATACACATGCTTGGATGGATGTTTGAATTTTCATAATTTTTTCTGTGTATTTAGCTTGTTGGTTGGTGATTGCAGTATGGTTGCAGCTTTTGGTTCTGGTGCCATGTTTACATTAATAAGCGGTATGGGTGGGCCGAATCTGGCAGCAAATGCTGTTACCTCTGGCCTTTTCTTTGCACTTGTGCAAGGTGGAATTTACCAGGTGATCCAGTTTGCTACTGAATAACATCCAGCTTTTTTCAGATATTCATAATATCGATATCTCTGTTATTGCTCATAGGCAATAAATAGTCAATGTCCCTATCCTGAGAATTTTTGTATCGATTAATGCAGCTGGGACAGAAGTTTTCGCAATCACCAACTGAAGATGTGAACTACGTGAAAACAAGAACCATTCTGAGTAATCTTGGCCTGCAGAACTACGAGAAGAATTTCAAGAAAGGGTTATTAACAGACAACACTTTACCATTACTAACTGATAGGTAAGTCGTTCATTGTAAGATTTGATATGTCCAACTTAAACTCAGCGCTCAATATTCATCGTTACAATTTCAGTGCTCTCAGAGATGTGAAAATACCACCGGGACCAAGATTGCTTATTCTCGACCACATAGAGAGGTATCATCCATTCTTAATCTGCAGAACTCTGTTGCAATATCATAAAGAAAACTCGTCTTCAAATCAAGATTCTCCTTTTCTTCACAGGGACCCAGAGTTGAAAGAAAGTCGAAAGGCCAATCGCTAAGTACCCTTTGCTCTAAAAGAGTTGATTCTTCTTCCAGATGAAAAAAGCATCAACAATTTTGTTATATCGTAATGTCCTGTGGCTGTGTTATGCTACACGTATTCAACATCTGTTCGATAATATTTGATTCCCATTATCTATAGATGTCTATGTTATCTGTTTGATACTTATAAAGTATAGCTGGTTGGTTAGAATGTTAAACAAGTACATGTTTGCAAAATTGAACAGAATATGAAACAGGTACACGTTTGCAAAATTGAGCAGATTTTTCATGTTAAAAAGAAAAGGAAAAAAAATAATCAGACTTATGTATACAAAAAAAGGAAAATAAAAGTTGGATCTTAATTTAAGATATGGTCAATTATTGGAGGAGTTCTTTAGCGTAAGAAGGCTGTCTCATCAACTCCAAAATCCGAGTCTTGTATTCCTTTGCTTGTTCAACAAGGGCACAGCCTCCGCCTTGAGCTGGTGGCACAACCTCCTCCGCCACCGTCACTCGCTTCAACACGTTGATCAACTCCTTCCCTAAACTCTTTTTCAGTTACATTTCCAACTCATTCCTCAACCGCAGTCCGCAGCCGTGTGCTGGTGACCTGCCTTCGCCTGTGCTGTGGAAGCAATCACAACACTCGAAGCCATAGAATCTAAGTTTTTTTCAATATGATCAGAAATTACTTATAATATTTGTAATAAAAAAATTTAAAAACAAAAAATTATATTTTTTCAACTGAAAAATATTGGTTAAGTTTTTAAAATTATATCTAAATTTGACCCACCTTCAATAATTTAAACACAAAATAATATTTGAGTTGATTCGATTTAGTTAATTCTTATAGAAAATTTAATCTTATATTATTACTGAAGACAATACAAATATAAACATTTATAAAGAGCCGAATAACTCTTGATAGCTATTCATTAATATTTACACAGAAAAATCCTACAAGATATTTTTTTTTCTACGAAAATTATTATACCACTTTTAATTTTAAAAATCCAGTTTGTGCAAATCAAAAATAATTTCCCAAATTGACATTGATTAACTTGATTTTACAAAAAAATGATTAAGGAAAACATAGTTGTTCATATAGTTTTAAACTAAGCAAACCAACTATAATTTTTTTAAAATAAAATAGGAGGTATGTATAAAAGGATGCTTCTTAATTATATTAAATAAAAATATATTTAAATTTTAAAACATACCTTCATCTATATTGATATTCACGAAAAATTTAAGGTCTAATTCCAGCAAGTGTCACCAGTCCAGACGCAGGTTTTGAAATTATCCTGAGCCTGAAATCACGAAAAAGACCGTTAAGAGGGGGGGCCAGGAGGGGGTCCTGGCGTAGCCTCTCCGACGCTCAAGTCAGTGACTGAGGATATATAGAGGAGCAGCTAAGGATGCTGCTGAAAACAATATAGTGAATAGCCTAACTGAACAATCAAACCTGGTATTTATAGGAGGATAATTGGGCTCTTGATGATCTTGTCTTCCATTTGAACTAGAGATGAGCCAAAAGTAGTGAGCCCATCCATGTCTTCTATTTGGGCTAGGCCCATCCATGGGGTATCATATATATTGAATAGTATATAAAAACAATCTTATATATATAATTTAGTTTTCTGAACTTTATAAAAATGATTTATTTAGGAGTTCTAAAGATTATTAATTAATTTACTTTATAAAAAGATTTATTTAACGATTGATGCTTGATGACATGTGTTGTTCTTCTTTATTAAACAAAGTATTATTCCTTTTCTTTTTCTAAAACACGTCATTTATGGCCTCCTCCAAATTTTCAATTGCGAGGGAGGGCATTTTTGTATTTGCATACGATTAGGTCTCTCGTGAAAATGTATCACAAATTTATATCTATGAAACGAGTCGATCTCGGTCGATACTTGCAGTAAAAAGTAATATTTTAATATAAAAAACAATTTTTTTTATAATTGAACTGTATAATAAAATTGATATGCAAAACAGCATCATGTAAATTTTTGTTTTTACGTATTGTCAACCCAACCCAACACGTTAGTAGGAAGAAATTATATTTAGTTCCATTTATTTTTTAAAATTGTGTTTGGAGTTATATGTGGGGCATCATTTTCTAACAAGTGGTTGGACTAATTTAAAAATGAGAAGATATTAAAACAAGTCACACAATGAATTGGTTTAAAATGATTTTTTTTTTTTTTAAAAAAATATTTTCAAATAGTCTTGCAGAATAATTTTGTTAGACATATCTTTAGTCCGACCTGATTTATAAAAAAATAATACATTTATGTCAAAAATATTATTTTTAATCACATATATAGATCGAATTAACCCGTCTCATGAATATAAATTTATAATAACGTCTCAAACAAGACATCCTCTTGAATTTGATCTTCGTAAAGTTATTGTACGGAAGACATATTTTAACTAATTATTGGACCCAAATTCAATCCAGGCTAATTTACTCTTTTTTTTTTTAATCTTCAATAATTCTCAATTTTAGATGCCTTTTTTTATGGAAAGGAAAAAAAGTCTATTGTTTGGGTCCTGCAAATAAAAGTATTTCATAGGGAACAAATAGGAAGAAAAAAAATGATAAAATATGACTCATTCATAGTCATTTGATTAATATTGACGAGGTATTAATAGTAAAAGTAGCATCGCTAAGAGTTGTATTTTTGATTAAATGAAAATTTAATAAGGAGTTAATGTGTCGCATATTATTTCTTCCGTAAGATTTGAGCAAAAAATCTATTGTCCAATCAATTGGAATCTCTAAACCGCATCACGTCTCTTTGAATGCTGCACCTGCACCTGCACCTGCACCTGCACCACAAGGAGATAGCTCATAGCATGCATCTCTCGTTTTCACAAATAAATCTTTATTATAAACCTAATAATTTGTTCTTACAAGAAAATCAGCTTCGTTCGTTATCCAAAAGTGTCTTTAAACGACAAATAATCGGTCTCAATCTACCACTTTGAACCCCTTCTTTTTTCTTTTCTTTTTTGTCCTGACTTTTGTAATTATACTACGTCTTTTCTCCACATGCAATTAATTTTTAGTTCCATCTTTTGCTAAATTTAAGCCGTCTCTATCCTTGCCAGCCACGCATATCATAAACTCGACGTAACGTTGTTCACATAATATCATGTCTACAAAGTCAAATTCACCTTCCATTCCCACGTAAAAAAATTGAAATGTCTATAATAATAAAACCACCCCAAATTTAATAATTGCTTAATAAAAATAGCTATAATTACAAACTTTCAAAATTTTAATTAGATTGCAAAATTACGAAATGTTCCGATTCAAACATGAAAAATAGAAACTAATACAAAATCAAAGAAGAAAAAGATTTGATAACCCTAATCGAGCGAGGGAGATGGTGAATTATTGGAGTTGTTTAATTAGCGTAAGAAAGCTTTCTCATCAACTCCAAGATCTGAGTCCTGTATTCCCTGGCTTGTTCCACGGCCTCCGCCTCAAGCTCGCCGAGTTGGCGGCACAGCCTCTCCTCCGCCTCCTCCGCCACCGTCACCCGCTTCCACACCCTCATCAACTCCTCCCTCATTATCTCTTCCCTCTCCGAGCTCCTCTTCAGCTCCATCTCCAACTCCTCATTCCTCCGCCGCAGTTCCACCTCCGCCGCCGTGTTCTGTTTCGTCTGCGCGGTGGAGGCAATCGCAATGCTGGGAGCCATAGGTAGAATCGAAGTCAACTGTTTTGTTTATGAAACAATGTATCTGGATACGTTCACCTGATACATAGGAGGGGATTTTATAGGCCAAAAGATGGAGTGTCCAGGTTCAATGTATCTCTAGATTGTTCTGTAAAATAAGACGATTCTGTCGCCAGAGGGCGTTTTCGTATTTGCACAAACATAGCGTCAGCCAACACGTTAGTAGGAGTATTTGGTACAATTTCGTTTTTTTTCTTTTTTTAGATATTTTGGAAAATAATACAATTTCTTGGGTTAACCAATTGCCGATATTGAACTTAGAGTTGGCGTAATAGGGGGTGAATTCGATGCTAGCCGGGTAACGTCTCATGTGTTGATCAACAATAATAAAGTCCATGTGACCATCATTTTACATGTACACCGTGGATTTACTCTCCACGTAATATCCAAAAAAATATATGTCTTATTATATGATCTTTCGTATCTTTATTCATGAAAGTAGTCAATCATACTCATATTTACGATAAAAAATAATTTTTTGGAATAAAAAATAATATTTTTTATAAGTGATAGAAATAAAATATGTCTCACAAAATTAACATGTAAAACCGTCTCACATGAATTTTTGTGATATTCAAATCACTTGCTCAAATTTATTATTATCTTCTCAAGTGTTGGGACCAATATCTAACAAGTAATTTATAATCCTCCCAGAATGGGCTAGCACGGTGAGCGGGTTGATCGACATCCTGCCAGTAAGTTGGGTGAGGCAAGTTGGCTTGCTATGGTTATAGTAGATGTCCAGCAAGTCAATTTGTGACTTTGAATTAATCAACTCTTATATAATAAACAATCTTAATTTTATTAGTATTTTACGTTTTAACAAATTATAATATTTACTTTATCTGTATACTCATTTAAGTTGTATAGATAAAAACCTTGATTATACTATAATACAATGAGGTCTTACATATCACGTCGATCATGAAACTCATTTTAGTTACAATATATTCTAAAATTGTTCCGAGTCGATTTAACATACTAAAATAAGGATAAATGTTGCTCGAGCTCGAGACTAACATATGTGATATGAACACCACATTTCAATTGTACGAGCATCAAGATGTCCAATCATGCAGATGAATGATCATATGATGAGTCCTTGAACAACTTTCACTTGAACTTTCCAAGTGTTTATCATGAGTGGATTAGTCAATAATTATGGTTGTACACTATTAGTCTTTCAACCCGAGACAAAATAAAGATTCTACGTACTAGTACTGTGTGGGGCCCTTAGCTCCTAATCATTATTACAATGCAATCTGATTAGGGTTAATTAATTACAGCGGAAAACGAGTTTAAATTTTCTTTACGATGAGCCCAAAACATCTTATTTGAATACTAAAATAGTATTTCATCTCACCTCATAACATATGCCCACACATAATCAAATCCAACCACATACAAAAAACTCATATCATCGGGACATGCCCCGATATATAGATACATACACATACATAAATATATATATATATATATATATACTGGAAAAATAGAAAACCTCATCGCATACTGTGACTTCCTTCAGAAGTACTCTCTCCGGCCTCCTGATATCCTGGAGTACCTACCATTGTCCACACATAAAGACAACAACAGCCACCCTTGGGGGTGAGCAAAGCTTCGTGTGGAACAACCATCATATATACCACAAGTATCTAAACAATGATACATGATATGCAATGCATGTATGTCGTGGAGGTATCAGGTCAAATGCCCATCCACTGAGCACATGTCAAAATCAATCGAATCGCTATCAAATCAATGCTCGAGCTAGCACACCGACCTCAATCAGGGATATTCGTATGATAGCGTCGACAAAGCGCCATCAAATCCCAAATCTCAATCAATCATCGGGGCCACAAATGACTATGCTTTAAGGGTCATATAATACCAAACATAGCATTGTGTTCACAAACCCCAGAATCAAATCAAATCATATCAGGGTATCCAAGGATCATAGCTCAACGTGCATGTCATGTATCGATGTATGCATCAAACGATGTGTGTTAACAAAATATTTATTTTATACATCGATATTCCAATCACAATATCATGTATGCCACATCAAGTCATCACATAAGGCATATAGACACATATTCTCAATCAAATCAATCAAACATATATCATATAATACAGATACCTGTCGTATGTTACCTGGTCGCAACATACCTCAATTCTTCGTTTTCAATTGATGTAGCTTGAAGATATCAGTATAATAATCTATCTACATATATAACAAATTTATTTCAATCAATAACATCAGTCAAATTCAACAATATGAGTTTCAAATATCTTTTGAAATTTCAAAAATTCATATCAAATCAAAATCATAACATAATTCAATTCCGACTTCGAATACGAGTTTCTTGTCGGTTATTCTATCGCATATATTGAAATCAACTTCAAATACATGCTATTCCAGAACTTTAATATTTAGAGCTGCTGAAACTAGAAGAAATTTACCTCAAAAGGAAGCTCTCGACACGAAGATTCCGAATATATAATTTGTTTCGCGTTTAGATAACGTTTCGAAGTCGATTCGGACGAAAAAAATTGAAATCTCTCGTATTCCCTCGAAGTTGCTGAAAGAAAAGTGAAGAAAGAAAGAAGAAAAAACTTATTCTTATCTCCACCGCATTCGCGCTCGGGCGGTAGAATTCTCGCGCCCGAGCGCGAGACATTATGTCCCCGAGTGTCACTTGCACCGCGCTCGGGCGGTCAAAAACTACCGCTCGGGCGCGGAACGTTCTGTCCGAGCACTAGTTTGTTCTACACTGGCGCTCGAGCGGTCATTTTCTACCGCTCGGGCGCCAGAGGTTCTGTCCAAACTATGAGAGCCCAGCCCAAGTTATAACACCCAAGCCCAGCCCATTTGTTTTATTAATTAATTAAATAATATAAAATAATGTACAGAAGGTAAAAGAAAGAATCAGAAGCGCTTTTCTCTCTCCCGTAACTTCTGTCCGTAAAAGTCAAACGATTTCTTCTGCCTTTGACTGCCCGTAATTCCACCAACTTTCAACGATTTTCGAAAGTAATCATATTTTCGGAATCCTCTCGACGAGAGCTGTCCATTGATACCAAAATTTCGCAGAAAACTTGCGACTCCCGGAAACCCGTCGGAGACCGCCGCCTGTTTTCGCCGGAAAAGTTGGAAGAAAGCTTGTGTTAAGTTGTTTGAAGCTTAAATTCGAAACTTTGAGCAATTGTTGAAATTTTAGAGGTATAATTCAGATTTTAGGGTTTCGAATTTTGGGCAATTTAATTCAATTGAGTTCCAATAATTAATATATATTGGATTATTGATTGTAGGTGCTATATCGGAGCCGATTGGAGGTATTAAGCTAATTTTCGAAATTTATTTAGATAATATTTCGAATTTAGCTTATTAATTTGAGAATTTATGATTTGTGAAATGTTAAATCGTTATTGGGATGTGTTTATAGCATTAGAAATAAAAATGAACATTTTGGAAATTCCTAGTAAATATCGAAAAATTTCAGATTCGATATGATCAAATTTTCAAAATTTCAAGTTGTATATTATTGAGGAAATTAGGTTTATTAAGTTAAATAAATCATTATATTTGACTTTGCGATGAGTTTTAGAAATATTAAAGCCTAAATTATGGATTTTAGAAATTTAGGCTAAATTAGTGAATATTGGAAAAACAAATGGAACTTGATATGGAATGTATTATTTGCCACAGGATCGGATTCTGCGAGAAATATTTAAGAGATTTTGTGGTAAATTAAGGATTCAGTTGAGGTACGTATGAACTGTTTTATTATGACGTCTATAGTGATGTGGAATGACGTTAAGTACTTTGTAATGAGTTGTGGCATGCATTATGTGCTTCTGTGAATACGTGATTGCATTCATGTATTTATTTGAGTTGATACATAGCATTTCGAGCCTTGACTCCGTTGATTGCTAGCATTACTGATCTTTTGAGCTGTTGCGTCATCTATGGAGCGAGTGATAGGATTAGATCACTCCTGACATCTCATCGATGGAATGAGTGATAGGATTAGCACACTCCTGATGACTGCTCGAGGACTGACCGGGTCGCTACCGGACCCTCGATGCTACGTGCATGGATGAGCGGCGGCATGATATTACGATTCTGCATTCCTGGCACGGATGGCCACTGTTCCTGTTGCTGATGTGTTTTATTGGACTCCGTTTTGGTATCCGTTATTTCATTGTTACCGACACGCATTGCATTGCATATCATTGCATTTTACTTGATTTTATTTCACGTCAGTTATAATTGTCATAAGTTTACTGGTTCGTCGTACTGGGGCCTGACCCCTCTTTTCTGTTTATGCTGTGGTTGTTTTTGATGCCATAGCAGATTATCCAGGAGGATTTGACGCGTCTGGTGGAGCGTCAAGTAGCGGTGCCCAGTAGTTGGATTGTTGTTGCGAGTTCCCAGATATTCTATCATTGAGTCATACTTTTGCCAGGGAATGCCCTGTGTAGCTGTACTGTTATTTTACGATGTTTTGGATTACTAGTTGTGTAATTGAGCCTTGTCGGCTATGTATGCATTAGTCCTGGCCAGTGCGGCTATAGGTTTGTGAATTGCTGTTATGACTTTCTTTCGAGTATATAAATGTTGTTTGTGTTGCTTGGAAATTTTTGGGATGTCCTACTTACGGGGAGGTCATGCCGAAATTTCTATTGGGCCAAAAGCAAAATTTTTAATCGCTTTCGCTATTTACATTAAAGAATCCTGGTTGTTTGGTCATTAAACGTTAATCAGGAGCACGGGCCCCCACAGTTGGTATCAGAGCGTAACTGGGATATGCTCGAATTAGAGTCTAGGGCACTTGAGTCTAGACACAAATAAAATGATTGCGTATGTGTTTGACTATTTGCTCTTGTTTGAACTATGTGCTGTGATTTATTTGAATTAGCCTGAGTTAGCACTGTTGATTAGATTTTGAACTTAGTTTAATAACTAGCTACGAGACTAAGTTTCAGCTTTCCTTTGGTTCTTTTGTGCTTATTAAGTTATTTTGCCTTGGTCTTAAATCCTTGTGTCTTATAGAATGGCACCTGGAGGAAGAGGTAAAAAGGGAAAAGAAGTTGTCCTGGAGTCAGAAGCCCAGAATGTCCGAGGACTTGAAGACATTGTCAGGGGTAGACGTGGTCGTCCTGCAGCCCAGGTTGCTTGAAACGTGGAGGAAGAAGTGAATCAAGAAGTCGAGCAGTTGACTCAGAAAGTTGGTGGGATGCGGTTAATAATTTCTCAATTTCAAGAATTACGTCCTCTCAAATTCTTTGGCACTGAAAATGGCGAAAAAGCATCCGGATGGTTGAAAAGTATAAACCATCTATTTAATTTGCTCGAATATACCGAAAGTGTCAGACTGAAGCTGGCAATCTATCAGTTAAAAGATCGAGCACAACTCTGGTGGGAAGCTGCAGAGGAAGCGCTGAAAGCATCTGGAGAAATCATTACTTGGGAAGTATTCACCCAAGAATATGCACCTCCTTCTTATTATTATGCCAATGAAGAAGAGTTCAACCAATTGGTGCAGGGAAATAAAACGGTTGTTGAATATGCTTCTCAATTTTCTGTTCTTTTGCCATATGTGTCACATGTTGCAAGAAATGATCAGTCCAAACTTTCCCGTTTCCTTCATGGGCTACAAGGGACTATTCATACTTTGGTGATGACTGGATCGCCTAATACATATGTTCAAGCTGTAGAAATGACGAAGAAGATAAAGGCTAGTCTGCTCAGAGGAGAATCACGGCCAGTTCTAGTTCCAGCTTCGACTTCTCAAGGATCTGGAAGTCATATGCCGATGCCAGCGGGTTTATCTCCTTATCAGCCTCAACAGTCATCCCAGCAACCGAAGCAACAACGATTTAGGGCAAGAGGAAAACAATTTAAAAAGAAATCTCAATCCAGCTCCTCCAGTTCAGGCAGTACTAGAGGGAGCAGTGTTGTTGGGTCTACGAATGCTGTGTACTGTGACCGCTGTGGTGGAAGACATTTTAGTTCACACTGTATAGGAGTCCAGGGGTCTTGCTATATATGTGCTCAAGTTGGGCATTTTGCTAAAGTGTGCCCCAATGCTCAAATACAGCAATTTCAGCCACAACAGTCTGGACAGGTTCCCCGAGGACCAGCTTTCAGGCCGTATGCTCCTGCACATTCATTTCAGCAGTCTGGTTATCCACCACCTCGAGGTCCTCCTCAGCAGCAATATCCGGTGCCGCAGCAGGCTCGAGTACATGCATTGACTCAGGACCAGGCTCAGGATGCACCAGGCGGAGTGATTGCAGGTATTTTCTATGTTTTTGATTATCCTGCGCGTATATTGATAGACACTGGAGCATCTCATTCATTTTTATCTGCTGCATTTGTTGATGAGCATGAGATTGCTACTATTCCGTTGTTGGATACTGTGTCTGTGGCTACTCCTGCCGGTGTATACTTGATGTCTCGTGAGATAGTCATAAATTGTGTAATTAGATTTGAGGATAATATTATGATAACTAATCTAATCAAGTTAGCCATGTCTGATTTCGATTGTATCCTCGGTATGGATATATTGACGAATTATCGAGCTACTGTGGACTGTTTCCATGGAATTGTCAGATTTAGACCGTATTATGGCAGCAAATGGAACTTTTACGGTTATGATTCACAATCTCGCATTCCGTTAGTATCAGCAATGGAAATGTTCAGGTTGTTGTCAATCGGCAATGAAGGATTTTTTATCTATGCTCTTGACGCAACACAAGAAGAACGATTGAAAGTTTCTGATATTCGTATTGTCAATGATTTTCCAGATGTATTTCCTGATGAGATTCTGGGTTTTCCGCCTCAAAGGGAAATAGATCTTAGCATTGAATTGATGCTAGGGACAAATCCTATTTCTAGAGCACCATATCGTTTAGCTCCGACAGAGTTGAAAGAACTCAAAGAACAGCTTCAGGATTTACTGGAGAAAGGCTATATCAGACCAAGTATGTCGCCCTGGGGAGCTCCAGTATTGTTTGTAAAGAAGAAAGACGGAACGACGAGAATGTGCGTCGATTATCGGCAGCTGAACCGGGCTACTGTGAAGAATAAGTATCCTTTGCCGCGTATTGACAACTTGTTTGATCAGTTGCAGGGTACTTCTGTGTATTCCAAGATTGATCTTCGTTCCGGCTATCATCAGCTCAGAGTCCGAGAGGAAGATGTTCCTAAGACAGCATTTCGTACACGTTATGAACACTATGAATTCCTAGTCGTACCGTTTGGTTTGACTAATGGTCCAGCGGTTTTTATGGATCTAATGAATCGTGTATTCCGGGAATTCATAGATAAATTCGTTATCGTTTTTATTGATGACATCTTGATTTATTCCAAGTCAAAGAAAGAGCACGAAAAACCTTTGAAATTAGTTCTCCAAACACTCAGAGAAGCACAGTTGTATGCCAAATTTTCGAAGTGTGAGTTATGGATGGACAAAGTTTTATTTTTAGGCCATGTTATATCAACACAAGGAGTATCTGTTGATCCTAGTAAAGTTGAAGCTGTTATCAATTGGCCTAAGCCAACAAATGTTTCCGAAATTCGCAGCTTTTTGGGATTAGCTGGGTATTATAGGCGTTTTATTGAGGGATTTTCTAAAATATCTAGGCCTATAACCCAGTTAACGCAGAAATATCGACGTTTTGTGTGGACTGCAGAATGTGAGTCTAGTTTCTGGACTTTGAAAGAAAATTTAACCACAGCTCCAGTGCTAGCCTTGCCTTCAGGCTCAGGTGGATTTGTTGTTTGTATAGATGCTTCTCTAAATGGACTGGGTTGTGTTTTGATGCAAAATGGGCGAGTGATTGCATATGCATCTCGTCAATTGAAGCCACATGAGACTCGATATCCTGTTCATGATTTGGAGTTAGCTGCCATTGTGTTTGCATTGAAGATATGGCGTCATTATCTGTACGGAGAACATTTTGTGATTTTTTCTGATCACAAGAGTCTGAAGTATCTTTTCACACAGTCTGACTTGAATATGAGACAACGTCGATGGTTGGAATTGCTTAAGGACTTTGATTGTGAGATTCAGTACCAGCCAGGGCGAATGAATCAAGTTGCAGATGCTCTGAGTAGAAAGGTTCAGCCTAAAATGTTGACATCTTTAACTATTTCAAAAGTTCATGAGCATTTGGGAACTTCAGGATGGACTTACCAGTCTAGGGGCGACTACTTTATAGTTTCATCTATTCAAGTTGAGCCACATATTGTTTTTAAAATCAAAGCAGCACAGAGAACTGATCCGCATGTTCATAGATTGAAAGAACTGACTCAGACAGGTCAATCAGACAAGTTCAGTGTTGCTTCAGATGGATGTCTGCGCTATAATAGTAGACTTGTGGTTCCGAATTTGATAGATTTGAAAGAATCTATACTTCGAGAAGCTCATTGTAGTCGACATAGTGTTCATCCTGGAATCGGAAAGATGTATCATATTTTGAAATCTCATTACTGGTGGGAAGGTATGAAGAAAGAGATTTCTGACTTTGTAGCTAGATGTTTGACGTGTCAACAGGTTAAAGCTGAGAGAATGAGACCTGGTGGTATGTTACATAGTCTTGAAGTGCCACAGTGGAATTGGGAGCACATTGTTATGGATTTTGTGACACACATACCTCGTTCTACTCGTGGTTGTGATGCGATTTGAGTGATTGTGGATAGATTATCTAAATCAGCTCATTTTATTCCTTATGATCGTACTACTACTTATAAGAAAATGGCAAAAATGTACATCGATCATGTAGTGAGATTGCATGGTGTGCCTGTAACCATAGTATCGGATCGTGATCCTAGGTTTGCTTCAAAGTTTTGGGGTAGTTTGCAATCAGCATTGGGTTCAAAGTTGGCAATGGGCACTGCATATCACCCACAGACAGATGATCAGTCAGAGAGGACCATTCAGACACTCAAGGATATGTTGCGAGCAGTCGTGATGGATTTTAGTGGTGGTTGGCAGGAATCATTGTCACTTGTTGAATTCTCTTACAATAATAGCTTCCAAGCAACCATCGGAATGGCGTCATTTGAATCCTTGTATGGTAGAAAGTGTAGATCTCCGATATGCTGGGAAAATGTAGGAGAAAGACAGATGTCAATGCCAGAATTTATACAAGAAATGAAAGAAAAGGTTGAAATGATCAGGAAAAGAATGAAAGCAGCTCAGGATCGTCAAGCCAGTTATGCTAATAAAAGGCGTAGGCCTTTAGAATTTCAGGTTGGTGATCAGGTTTTCTTGAAAGTATCACCGTTTCGTGGTACTATGAGATTTGGGCGCAAAGGGAAGCTAGCTTCGCGTTATATTGGTCCATATGCGATTGTTGAGAGGATTGGAACTTTGGCTTATCGTTTGGACTTGCCGCAGAGTCTGTCTGCGATACATGATGTGTTTCATGTATCTATGCTATGAAAATACGAGCCGGATCCTTCTCATATCTTGAGGACTGATGAGGTGGAGTTGGATAGTTTCCTTAGCTATGTTGAGCATCCAGTGCAAATTCTTGATCGTAAAGAAAAGCAACTTAGTAATAAGACGATTCCACTGGTTATGGTGCAATGGAGTAGACATGGGAGAGAAGAAGCTACATGGGAATTAGAGGCTAAGATGCGTCAGGAATGGCCTCATTTGTTTGAAAATTTAATAAATTATTCCATGTATTCTGATTTCCCTATGTACTATCAGTGATAAATGTTTGTAAACCACTTTTGTATAAATGTTGTGTATGCTAGATTTCGAGGACGAAATCTTTTATTAGTAGGGGAGAATGTGAGAGCCCAGCCCAAGTTATAACACCCAAGCCCAGCCCATTTGTTTTATTAATTAATTAAATAATATAAAAACAATGTACAGAAGGTAAAAGAAAGAATCAGAAGCGCTTTTCTCTCTCCCGTAACTTCTGTCCGTAAAAGTCAAACGATTTCTTCTGCCTTTGACTGCCCGTAATTCCACCAACTTTCAACGATTTTCGAAAGTAAGCATATTTTCGGAATCCTCTCGACGAGAGCTATCCATTGATACCAAAATTTCGCAGAAAACTTGCGACTCCCAGAAACCCGTCTTAGACCGCCGCCTGTTTTCGCCGGAAAAGTTGGAAGAAAGCTTGTGTTAAGTTGTTTGAAGCTTAAATTCGAAACTTTGAGCAATTGTTGAAATTTTAGAGGTATAATTCAGATTTTAGGGTTTCGAATTTTGGGCAATTTAATTCAATTGAGTTCCAATAATTAATATATATTGGATTATTGATTGTAGGTGCTATATCGGAGCCGATTGGAGGTATTAAGCTAATTTTCGAAATTTATTTAGATAATATTTCGAATTTAGCTTATTAATTTGAGAATTTATGATTTGTGAAATGTTAAATCGTTATTGGGATGTGTTTATAACATTAGAAATAAAAATGAACATTTTGGAAATTCCTAGTAAATATCGAAAAATTTCAGATTCGATATGATCAAATTTTCAAAATTTCAAGTTGTATATTATTGAGGAAATTAGGTTTATTAAGTTAAATAAATCATTATATTTGACTTTGCGATGAGTTTTAGAAATATTAAAGCCTAAATTATGGATTTTAGAAATTTAGGCTAAATTAGTGAATATTGGAAAAACAAATGGAACTTGATATGGAATGTATTATTTGCCACAGGATCGGATTCTGCGAGAAATATTTAAGAGATTTTGTGGTAAATTAAGGATTCAGTTGAGGTACGTATGAACTGTTTTATTATGACGTCTATAGTGATGTGGAATGACGTTAAGTACTTTGTAATGAGTTGTGGCATGCATTATGTGCTTCTGTGAATACGTGATTGCATTCATGTATTTATTTGAGTTGATACATAGCATTTCGAGCCTTGACTCCGTTGATTGCTAGCATTACTGATCTTTTGAGCTGTTGCGTCATCTATGGAGCGAGTGATAGGATTAGATCACTCCTGACATCTCATCGATGGAATGAGTGATAGGATTAGCACACTCCTGATGACTGCTCGAGGACTGACCGGGTCGCTACCGGACCCTCGATGCTACGTGCATGGATGAGCGGCGGCATGATATTACGTTGCTGCATTCCTGGCACGGGTGGCCACTGTTCCTGTTGCTGATGCATTTTATTGGACTCCGTTTTGGTATCCGTTATTTCATTGTTACCGACACGCATTGCATTGCATATCATTGCATTTTACTTGATTTTATTTCACGTCAGTTATAATTGTCATAATTTTACTGGTTCGTCGTACTGGGGCCTGACCCCTCTTTTCTGTTTATGCTGTGGTTGTTTTTGATGCCATAGCAGATTATCCAGGAGGATTTGACGCGTCTGGTGGAGCGTCAGGTAGCGGTGCCCAGTAGTTGGATTGTTGTTGCGAGTTCCCAGATATTCTATCATTGAGTCATACTTTTGCCAGGGAATGCCCTGTGTAGCTGTACTGTTATTTTACGATGTTTTGGATTACTAGTTGTGTGATTGAGCCTTGTCGGCTATGTATGCATTAGTCCTGGCCAGTGCGGCTATAGGTTTGTGAATTGCTGTTATGACTTTCTTTCGAGTATATAAATATTGTTTGTGTTGCTTGAAAATTTTTGGGATGTCCTACTTACGGGGAGGTCATGCCGAAATTTCTATTGGGCCAAAAGCAAAATTTTTAATCGCTTTCGCTATTTACATTAAAGAATCCTGATTGTTTGGTCATTAAACGTTAATCAGGAGCACGGGCCCCCACACAAACTATTGGTCTTGTATTGTATCGGCGTCCGGCTTCTCCACTTGAGCTCTTACAACTTCAATTCTGTTAATTAATCAATATCTAGTATAATATTTCATTATCACACTTATTTTCTCACTTTGATTGTCATGATATACATCATATACATAATCACATGACAATTTCATGAATTTTCGATAATCAACATAGGATTTACGATAATACGATACACGGTCCTTACATACTGTACTTTGACTCATTTACTGACTCTGTGAGGGTCATCAGGTGGCAAGATTGAGTGTATTTTGACATACGTAGGATGTGATGCTGTGTAGTCGGGGATTCACCGCTCACCTACGGGTGTTGATATACTATGTGATCTAATGAGTTAATAGTTCAAGGAATTTTTGGCAAAGTATAAGTTGTAATTTACGGAAAAGTATTTTCCTAGTTACACAAACGACGTCACTATAATTACTCAAAGATACATCACATTGTTATCGAATTCATATGCATCTTTGGATGTATCAATGTTTGCATATTCGATCGAGATATATGAGTTGAAGGGACATTATTGTACCCTAATAATAACCTATTTATTTTTCCAGGCACTATCAGTGATACATTGGAGATCATATGCCGATATTACTAGAAGCCTTTACCATGCTCCGATGGTGCAATCAGAACTGAGTTCTGATGTTCTTGTGATCAAGGGGTAGATGTATAGAATGAGGCTAACAAAGGTAAGCTCGTATAAGAGATAAATACTAATTCGAATCACATGAGCTGTGAACTCACGACTAGCTATATCCATGAACAATTGAGGTTCACACAAATATTGATTGTATGTTCTCATTAAGATAGTCAAATTTAAGGAGTTGAATTTGGTGATTATAGTTTGATGGATATCAAACACATGACTTATAAAGGTATTTATAAGAAAATTTAATATTTGAAAGTTGTGAGAGATACCACGACTGCTTAATTTGTAAGGAAAATGCAACTGTTTTAATTTTTTGAAGGAGTTTAAAACATACATCTGTTAAAAATGAATCAGTCACACTTTGCATCATAATAACGAGTTTTGTACTCATCGATGATGTCTGATCTTTGATTGACATTATGACAAAACCACAATCATAAATTATTTGATTAATTGGGTTGGAGATTCCTAATACAACTCTAACTAATAGGAGTCCAAGTTTGGCAAAAACTCCGGTAAAGGTTTTAACAAAGTAGAAATTACTAGTTAGAGTTTTAACCAAGTAACATGTCAAATTTACAAATTCATCTCTCCTTTACAATACATACATTAGGCCACATCTTGATTATTTAACCAAGTCTGGGTTGAGACCCCCTCACAACTGTCGATCACCGCCATTCATCGTCGCACGCCGTGGTGGTTCTGCCGCCTTCCGGCCATTGATCTCAACGCATTATTCCTTCTAGTTTTCTAATGCAACTTAAAAGAGGACCACAAGCGATCAATCGTTGACTTGATCAAGAATGGTGTTTGATCCGGTTGGATTTACAACAAAAACTATCTCCATTTAAAATTTGGAATAATTGGAGTCAAGCGTTAATAGCTTAATGTAACAATCTACAAACATCTTATGAATTGATTTAGAATTATATGTCACTCAAGCGTGATTTGATTGTCAAAACCTAAATTTTTTTAAAAAATTTAAACTTTTGTTGCGTATTGAGTGCAAAAAAAACGATACATCAACATCTATTTTATCTGCCAGAGAAATTATAAATCCAACTTGACCCATCTATTTCTTTTTCTTTCGGTCGTACACTCCTCCTCACTTTATTTATTTCGGTCATTCTCCTCCTCAATTTTTTTTTCTTTCGGTCATACTCCTCTCCTCAGCAAGTTCCCTTATTTTTTTTCTTTCGGTAATCTTTCTCCTCACATTCATTCAGCAAGTTCTAAGAGGTAATGTTATTATTTTTGTTTATTATATTTATTATTGTTAGTTAATTATAGTAGTTTTAAGTAATCACAATAGTTTTATTATTAATTGTCTTATTGGAATTATAATATTATAATTTAGAATTTTTGTGATACCGAGAACTTTATGACCGCATGTTAGTAGTTTAAAATAATAACAATAACTATATTTAATTTTATTACAAAAATTATAAATTATATTATTGGAATTACATGTTATAAATAAGTATTATTCCACGTAGATCATATATAATTAGAGGTAAGTTAATTAGATTATGTTATATATTTATACACAAAAATTTAAGCAAAGAAGGGATATATTGCTAAATTTCACAACCTAGAACTTAGAAGCACAATATTTGGGGAAAAAAAGACTGTCAATCTTTCTATTCTAATTATTAGCTAGAAGAAAAAAATCATTGAAAATAAAACTTTGACAACACTTGAATAATACCAATTTAGTACCAATAAATTTTTCGGTAAAATATGTAAATATTGCTATGGTTTTGTCGAGGGAAAAACCTTACTGCTCTGGTATTGTTGTTGGTCAAATTATAGCTTTATTTAACTAAGTTGCAATTTTAGTTTTAAGTAATAATAATAACTATATAAGAGTTGAAGATGGTATATAGGCTGGAAACCAATAACCTCCATGTGTGCGAAAGCCACTAAGGAAAAGTTTGGTGTAACAACGCCACGTATCATATTCCTCATCTTGATTCCAAGCCCCAGATGGTATCAGAGCCATGGAAATAGTCTGGATAATAATTTAGCACTTTTTATTCAAATGAATATTTTCGGTTTTAAAGAAACTGTTCAAAACAGTTTGAATGAAGAATATGATTTACCTGATAATTTAGATTTATTGAATAAATGGACTATTCCTAAGATAGAATCTAAAATGATCTATAAGTTAGGAACCTTTGAAAAAATTGGTTTTAAACAAGTGGTTAAAACTACAGAATCATCGGTACCACTTCATAATAATGAAATGGTTATTAGATTGTTAAACAATAAAGATATTTTGCCTTATAGGAAAAATTACAGATTCATGCATATAGGTTTAATTCAAATAGCTTTTAGACCTTTAACATTAGAAGGACTACCAGAAAGCTTCATAGCAGCTTTAAGAGATGGTAGAAATTTGAATTGGAAACAATCCCTTATGGGAATAATTCAATCTAGTCTGGCTCATGATCCAGTATATTTTGATGTTTATCCGAATTTATCTTTATCTTTGTCTGATATTAATATATTAGATTCTTTAACATTAAATGTTAAAACTCATGGTTATAATTATACTCCTGGCACAGAAGTCATATGTATTTGTTATCGTATTTATTATAAGCCAGTATTTACACTGAATCCTATGTGTAAAAGAATAGATAAAAAATTAAATGAAACTATTCTTATAGAAACTAATTTTAATAGATCTAATATTACAACCCGTAGATCTATAAAATGGGAAGAAATTGAATTTCCAGAAAACTGGATAATTGAACAAGCTGTTCCTAGAAATCCTATAATAAATAGGGATTTACAACAAGTTATTCAGAATAATGAAGGATCTGTTCAAATACAGTTTAATAATGAACAAAGAAGATTATTGCCATCTTCTATCTATACTAGATCAAGATCTAGTCATTCTTTTATTTCGCCATTAGATTATTTGGTGGATATTCCTCAAACTTCTAGAGCTTCTACTTCTCAGATAAGAGAAGATGTTGAGTCTCCTGTACAAGATACAGTAGATGAATTAATTATTAATCAGAATAATATTGTGCATAAAAGTAACTTTCAAAAAGTTAGAGAAACTGATACAGTTTCAGAAATGAATTTTAGTATTTAATGGATAGTAAAACTAAAATTGATTTTACTAAAGGATCTCTTGCTAGGGCAAGGATCAATGCAAAATTTTATTTATCCAAATGAGAATCTTTCAGAAATTGGTACTTTAAAAGTTTTTCTGAAGATGAATTTAATTATATTGTTGTGGAATTTTATAAATATTGTGAAAACCAGAATAAATTGATTCATTTTGTTCCTTGGTTTTTTAAAACATTTATTATAGATTATATTTCTATTCTTGAAAGAAATTATAAACTTTCTACAGGACAGATTCAAAAATCTGTCTATCCTCCTCAACAATCTTTTATTATAGAAAAGAATAATAAAATTTTAAATTTTACTGCTTTTTCAAAATTATTTGAAAATGATATGTTACAGATAACTGTTAAACATATTAATCAGATAATTGAAAAACAGAATTATACAAATTTGTATCTTACGATAATAGGAGAAGAGATAGTTTCTCTTAAGGACCGTATTGATAAAATAATTATGGCTATTAATCAAATTAAACCAGATGTTCATATTCAAACTAAAGAAGAAGAAACTAATATTGTTTCTATTGCTACTTCTTCTATTCAATCCCCTCCAGATATCAAGGATTTTAAATTTAAATCTTCTGTTTCTGATATAGAAAAATTATTAGAAGAAAAATTTAAAAATCTGAATTTGAATACTCTTAATGAAGAGTTGATAATGATAATGATCATTCTGAAGAAGAAATTAATAAAATTAAATGGGCAGATAGACCTACCTACCCAAACTAAATATTATTATAATAGACCTACTCCCATGGACGTTCTTATTGAAGAACAAGAATATATATTTTCTAATAGTTATAATGGGAAAAGTATTTATGAATGGAATATTGATGGTTTTAGTGATAAAAAAATTTATAATACTGCTCACAGAATGCTTATGTATAGTACTGTGTGTAAAACTTCAGGCAATACTGATAAAAATATTGCTAAGATGATTATATCAGATTTTACTGGCCAACTTAAAGGTTGGTGGGATAACTATTTAAATCAATTCCAAAAGGAAGATATTATTAATTCTATTAAGATAGAGAATAATATTCAATCAGAAAATGTTGTTTATTCATTAATAATGACTATGATTGAACAATTTACTGGAAAATTCACTGATGATAGTGAAAAGATTCGTACTTTATTAATTAATCTAAAATGTAAAACACTTACTGATTTTAGATGGTATAAAGATACCTTTTTATCTCGTATATATGAGATACCAGATTGTAATAATAGTTTCTGGAAAGCTAAATTTATAGATGGTTTACATTTTCTATTTGCTGAAAGAATTAGAAAAGTATTAAGAAAAGATGAGATTAATATTCCATATGATAATTATACTTATGGAAATTTAATTAATATTTGCATTAAAGAGGGTTTAGCTCTCAGTAATGAATTAAAATTAAATAATCAAATTAAAAGACATAATTTACTTGAGAAAAAACAATTAGGTAAATTTTGTGATCAATTTGGTATGGACTTACCTAATACAGGTAAGAAGAAAATTAAAGAAAAAAATAAAAAACTTTATAGAAAGAAAAGATATTTGTCTGATAGACAAAGAGATAAAAAGAAGAAAAGAAAAGAAAGCCGTGATTTACGGAAAGAAGAAAAATACAAAAACAAATTAATAATTTGTAGAAAATGTAAAAAGCCAGGTCATTATGCTAATCAATGTTGGGCTAAAAACAAAATTAATAATTTAGATATAGATAATAATCTAAAAGAAACATTATTTAAAATAATAATGGATTCGAATAATAATTCTGACAGTGAAACTGAGAATTCTTCAGAATATTATATTTCAGAAGAAATAATAGATAGTGAATCAGATATTTCTAATGATTTAAATGAATGTAATAATTGTATACAAGGAAAATCTTGTTTAAATCATATAGAAGATAAAAATGATGAATTTTATAAACTCATGTCTCAATTTCAGGATTTAAATATTAATGTGTTAACTAACAATGATATTTTAGAATTCCTTAAAATGATTAAGGATCCAGTTTTAAAATCCACAATTATTGATCAAATGGAGAATACTGCTTCAACTAGCCATAATAATAATAATATTCTTGTTAAACAAGAACAAGCTTACTCTATGAAAGAAGTTAAAAATCTTCTTCAACAGAAATATAGTAAACAGAATCCAGTTACTATACAGGATTTAGTTAAAGAAATAGAAAATCTTAAAGAACAAGTAAAAATTTTACAACACAATAATAATAGTTTAAATTATCGTGTTTCAATCATTGAAACTAATAATAATAATTCAGTTAATAATTCTGATAGTTTTGATAATCTACAAGATATTTCTTTTCCTGATCCAGATAAAAAACATTTATCTGTTTTGAGCATGATCATATCTCAAAAATGGTACATTAATATAACATTATTAATTGAAAATTCTTATAAAAAGAATTTCATTGCTATGAATGATAGTGGTGCAGACTTAAATGTTATACAGGAAGGATTAATTCCTACGAAATATTTTCATAAAACCACTCATTCTCTCTCTCATGCAGGATGAGAACCATTAGAAATAAATTATAAATTACCAAAAGTTTATATTTGCAAAGATAAAAACTGTATTCAAACCAGTTTTTTATTAGCAAAAGATATTTCTAGCCAACTTATACTTGTTCTTCCTTTTATTTATCAAATTTATCCTTTAACTTATGTTGATGAAACATGTATTATAGGTACTTTTAAAGGTAATCATATTTCCTTTAAGTTCATAACTAAACATGTTCATAGAATTCTTAATGAATTACAAGAGAAGATTAATAGGAAAACTTTTCAGATTAATTCTTTAAAAGAAGAAGTTAATATATTAACTATAGATGATAAATTACAGAATCCTAAATTACAGGAGAAAATCAAACTTATTTATAATAAGTTCTCATTAGAAATATGTAATGATCTTCCAAATGCTTTTTGGAATAGAAAGAAGCATATTATCTCTCTCCCATATGAAGAGAATTTTGATGAAAAGAATATTCCTACCAAGGCTCGTCCTTATCAAATGAATTCTGAATATTTAGAATTATGTAGGAATGAAATTCATTCTTTATTAGAAAAAGGATTGATAAAGCCTTCTCAATCTCCTTGGTCATGTACTGCTTTTTATGTTAATAAACATTCTGAACAGGAAAGAGGTGTTCCAAGATTAGTCATAAATTATAAACCTCTTAATAAGGTTCTAAAATGGATTAGGCATCCTATTCCTAATAAAAAAGATTTATTAGATAGACTTGTTAATGCTATCATATTTTCAAAATTTGATTTAAAATCAGGATTTTGGCAGATTCAGGTAAAAGAATCAGATAGATATAAAACTGCTTTTAATGTTCCAATAGGACATTATGAATGGACAGTAATGCCATTTGGCCTTAAAAATGCCCCTTCTGAATTTCAACAAATTATGAATGATATTTTTTTTAATTACAGCAATTTTATAATTGTTTATATTGATGATATCTTAGTATTTTCTAATGATATTGAAATACATTTTAAACATTTAGATATATTTAAAAATATTGTTATTCAAAATGGACTTGTTATCTCAAAATCTAAAATGATTTTATTTCAAACTAATATTAGATTTCTTGGTCATATGATTGAGAAAGGAAAAATAATTCCTATACAGAGAAGTATAGAATTTGGTTCAAAATTTTCTGATATTATAACTGATAAAACTCAGTTACAAAGATTTTTAGGAAGTTTAAATTATATTTCTCCTTATATTAAAGATCTTACTAAAGATTCTGCTATCTTATATGATAGATTAAAGAAAAATCCATTACCTTGGTCTGAAAGACATACAATAGCTGTTAGAAATATTAAGGAAAATGTTAAAAACCTTCCTTGTCTTATGCTTGCTAATCCCCAATGGGATAAAATTGTGGAAACAGATGCTTCAGATATAGGTTTTGGAGGAATCTTAAAACAAAAAGATCCCCAAAATAAACAAGAATATCTTATTAGATTTTATTCTGGTAAATGGAATAATGCCCAGAAAAATTATTCCACAGTAGCAAAAGAAATCTTAGCTATTGTCAGATGTATTTTAAAATTTCAAGATGATTTATATAATCAAAAGTTTATTATAAAAACTGATTGCAAATCTGCAAAATTTATGTTTAATAAAGATTTTAAACATGATGTTTCTAAACAAATGTTTGCAAGATGGCAAGCTCATTTAGCTCCTTTTGATTTTGAAATCATTTATAAGAAAGGTGAAGATAATCACTTGCCAGATTTCTTAACTCGAGAATATTTATCCTAATGTTTTCATCTACAGATATGTATTCCCGAGGAAGAGGAGAGTCCTCTTATAGAGGGCGAGGAGGTAGGGGAAAACCCCCTAATATCATTGCACAGCATGGAAAACAGAGGCTTATAGCCCAAAACTTATCCAGTTCATCAGCCAGTAATACTGAGCAAAATAATGAGTTATACAATGAATTTCAAGAATTCTTGAAACAAAAGAGAAGTAATACAGATTCTCAATCTTCAGCATCATATGCTAATATCATAAAAGATGATGATAATGATTCAGCTCTATATACAGAGACAAAACATCGAGAATTGATTCTTCTTATAGAAGAAAAAGATACCCAATGGGAAAAAACTCCATGGACTATCATGGAAAGATATCTAACCAATACATCATATGTATATGGTTCCTACAAGCAAAGAGGATTTTATGAAAATCTTCTGATATCTACAAAAAGTGTTGACATAACTCACTTTTTCAGTAATACTCAACAGAAAGGAAGTTATAACTTCTCAAAGTTTATAATTAAGAAGATTATATCTATTGAAGAATGGGGTATATCTCCATTAGTTGAAAAAGAATTTTATTCTGAAAATCATAAAATGAGTTTTAAATTCAATTTTTGGGATTATATTGAAAGTTTTAATAAAACCTTGTTTCATGAAAATGATAAAAGAAAACATACTTGGTTTTTAAAGATTTGTGAAAATGTTTTTCACTACCCAGTTCCAAATTGGTTTTTAATATGGTGGAAGATTTTTGGTCCATCTGCAAAGATTTTGCCAGAGGTTTTTATAAAACCCATGAATACTTGGTTAAATGTTTCTCCAAGTATTAAAAAATCATTTTCTGAACATTGGATCGATGGTAAGACTCTATGTCTATTTTTCATGGAATTTGGTATCCCATGGATCTGGAAATGGCAGCCAGAATTCGGTTACACTGATGAAGGTATCCCTTGCATATGGAGGGTCAGTTCCACAAAATTTTGGGACAAATTATTAAGAGATGATCCAGAAACTGGAAAATCATATGGTTATGAAACTCTTCATCAAATGGAAGAAAAAATATCTTTATATCAACAAGAAATTAATAATCAACAAGAAAAGGAGAAAGCCTCTATGAGTCCTTTCAAGATTCTTACTCAAAAATATTCTGAAATATATTCAAAAGACAAAATGATTGAGATCTATATCGAAGAAATGAAAAAAGATCTTTTCCAAAATATTGGAGTTCTGATTCCAAATCAGATAAATCTATGGCGTCCGAATCTAGTGAAAATCAATTTATTCATCTAATGAAGATGCAAGATGCTCAAGACCCTGAGGATGATATTCCTCAATTTTCTCAAATAGATGACATTTTTGAGAAATTGAAAAATTCTTTAAAAGACAATATTAAAGATGATTAAGATCATCAGGAGAAGAATCTGCAGTTGGTGGAATATCACATCTTATCATGACATATCGTGACAAAAAGTGGGTGGCATATCACTTTTACTTTTTGAATTTTGTGACCATGTTACTATTTGCTTTAATAAAGCATTTACTGTTTTTATTTTAAGATGGAATCCGGGGTTTGATGTCCGGCTCTTCTATCTATAAATAACTTCATTCTGTGTCTTTAGAAGGACACGGTTGAGTTTGCTCCCCTCTATTCTCTCTCTTGTAAAAACCCTTCTGAAGCTTATCAATAAAATTTAAAGTTCTGGTAACAACTTTGTAAGTACTTACTGTTTTTATTTTCTGTTTTTTTTTACTGTTTTTTTTAATTTCTATTTTCATAAGCTTAGCCTGAATGACAGGCTAAAGTATTTGTGCTAAATTATTACCTTACTATGACATGATCTATATTTATTTGTTCTTGAGATCAGATTGAGATAATAAAAGATCTATTTAAATTTTTGGAATTTAATGTAATATAAGAGTCTTTGGTTAGAACATAAGGTAAAGAGATGAACCAGGAAATGGTAAACACAAGGTTCGAGTTTAACCAGGAAAAATAAATTCATGTTGTAGCCCTTTAGCCTGCTTAGCCGAGAGATGGCGTTTAAGGCGTTCATGGGTGATTTTTTATGAATTTATGATTCTGAGGTGGACCTCGGTAAAATCCTCTGTTGTTTAATTTCTTTGGTATATCTTTTATAAATCCTTTTATGTTTTGTAAAAGTTCCAAATATGAATCTTATATTCATTTTATTCTGGGATTTAAATTCTTCCTTTTCTTAGCTCAATAAGAGTTGAAGATGGTATATAGGGTGGAAACCAATAACCTCCATGTGTGCGAAAGCCACTAAGGAAAAGTTTGGTGTAACAACGCCACGTATCATATTCCTCATCTTGATCCCAAACTGGTTTGAATACAGTTTTTATCTTTGCAAATATAAACCTTTGGTAATTTATAATTTATTTCTAATGGTTCTCATCCTGCATGAGAGAGAGAATGAGTGGTTTTATGAAAATATTTCGTAGGAATTAATCCTTCTTGTATAACATTTAAGTCTGCACCACTATCAATCATAGCAATGAAATTCTTTTTATAAGAATTTTCAATTAATAATGTTATATTAATGTACCATTTTTGAGATATGATCATGCTCAAAACAGATAAATGTTTTTTATCTGGATCAGGAAAAGAAATATCTTGTAGATTATCAAAACTATCAGAATTATTAACTGAATTATTATTATTAGTTTCAATGATTGAAACACGATAATTTAAACTATTATTATTGTGTTGTAAAATTTTTACTTGTTCTTTAAGATTTTCTATTTCTTTAACTAAATCCTGTATAGTAACTGGATTCTGTTTACTATATTTCTGTTGAAGAAGATTTTTAACTTCTTTCATAGAGTAAGCTTGTTCTTGTTTAACAAGAATATTATTATTATTATTGCTAGTTGAAGCAGTATTCTCCATTTGATCAATAATTGTGGATTTTAAAACTGGATCCTTAATCATTTTAAGGAATTCTAAAATATTATTGTTAGTTAACACATTAATATTTAAATCCTGAAATTGAGACATGAGTTTATAAAATTCATCATTTTTATCTTCTATATGATTTAAACAAGATTTTTCTTGTATACAATTATTACATTCATTTAAATCATTAGAAATATCTGATTCACTATCTATTATTTTTTTTGAAATATAATATTCTGAAGAATTCTCAGTTTCACTGTCAGAATTATTATTCGAATCCATTATTATTTTAAATAATGTTTCTTTTAGATTATTATCTATATCTAAATTATTAATTTTGTTTTTAGCCCAACATTGATTAGCATAATGACCTGGCTTTTTACATTTTCTACAAATTATTAATTTGTTTTTGTATTTTTCTTCTTTCCGTAAATCACGGCTTTCTTTTCTTTTCTTCTTTTTATCTCTTTGTCTATCAGACAAATATCTTTTCTTTCTATAAAGTTTTTCATTTTTTTCTTTAATTTTTCTTCTTACCTGTATTAGGTAAGTCCATACCAAATTGATCACAAAATTTACCTAATTGTTTTTTCTCAAGTAAATTATGTCTTTTAATTTGATTATTTAATTTTAATTCATTACAGAGAGCTAAACCCTCTTTAATGCAAATATTAATTAAATTTCCATAAGTATAATTATCATATGGAATATTAATCTCATCTTTTCTTAATACTTTTCTAATTCTTTCAGAAAATAGAAAAGGTAAACCATCTATAAATTTAGCTTTCCAGAAACTATTATTACAATCTGGTATCTCATATATACGAGATAAAAATGTATCTTTATACCATCTAAAATCAGCAAGTGTTTTACATTTTAGATTAATTAATAAAGTACGAATCTTTTCACTATCATCAGTGAATTTTCCAGTAAATTGTTCAATGATAGACATTATTAATGAATAAACAACATTTTCTGATTGAATATTATTCTCTATCTTAATAGAATTAATAATATCTTCCTTTTGGAATTGATTTAAATAGTTATCCCACCAACCTTTAAGTTGGCCAGTAAAACCTGATATAATCATCTTAGCAATATTTTTATCAGTATTGCCTGAAGTTTTACACACAGTACTATACATAAGCATTCTGTGAGCAGTATTATAAATTTGTTTATCACTAAAACCATCAATATTCCATTCATAAATATTTTTCCCATTATAACTATTAGAAAATATATATTCTTGTTCTTCAATAAGAACGTCCATGGGAGTAGGTCTATTATAATAATATTTAGTTTGGGTAGGTCTATCTGCCCATTTAATTTTATTAATTTCTTCTTCAGAATGATCATTATCATTATCAAACTCTTCATTAAGAGTATTCAAATTCAGATTTTTAAATTTTTCTTCTAATAATTTTTCTATATCAGAAACAGAAGATTTAAATTTAAAATCCTTGATATCTGGAGGGGATTGAATAGAAGAAGTAGCAATAGAAACAATATTAGTTTCTTCTTCTTTAGTTTGAATATGAACATCTGGTTTAATTTGATTAATAGCCAGAATTATTTTATCAATACGGTCCTTAAGAGAAACTATCTCTTCTCCTATTATCGTAAGATACAAATTTGTATAATTCTGTTTTTCAATTATCTGATTAATATGTTTAACAGTTATCTGTAACATATCATTTTCAAATAATTTTGAAAAAGCAGTAAAATTTAAAATTTTATTATTCTTTTCTATAATAAAAGATTGTTGAGGAGGATAGACAGATTTTTGAATCTGTCCTGTAGAAAGTTTATAATTTCTTTCAAGAATAGAAATATAATCTATAATAAATGTTTTAAAAAACCAAGGAACAAAATGAATCAATTTATTCTGGTTTTCACAATATTTATAAAATTCCACAACAATATAATTAAATTCATCTTCAGAAAAACTTTTAAAGTACCAATTTCTGAAAGATTCTCATTTGGATAAATAAAATTTTGCATTGATCCTTGCCCTAGCAAGAGATCCTTTAGTAAAATCAATTTTAGTTTTACTATCCATTAAATACTAAAATTCATTTCTGAAACTGTATCAGTTTCTCTAACTTTTTGAAAGTTACTTTTATGCACAATATTATTCTGATTAATAATTAATTCATCTACTGTATCTTGTACAGGAGACTCAACATCTTCTCTTATCTGAGAAGTAGAAGCTCTAGAAGTTTGAGGAATATCCACCAAATAATCTAATGGCGAAATAAAAGAATGACTAGATCTTGATCTAGTATAGATAGAAGATGGCAATAATCTTCTTTGTTCATTATTAAACTGTATTTGAACAGATCCTTCATTATTCTGAATAACTTGTTGTAAATCCCTATTTATTATAGGATTTCTAGGAACAGCTTGTTCAATTATCCAGTTTTCTGGAAATTCAATTTCTTCCCATTTTATAGATCTACGGGTTGTAATATTAGATCTATTAAAATTAGTTTCTATAAGAATAGTTTCATTTAATTTTTTATCTATTCTTTTACACATAGGATTCAGTGTAAATACTGGCTTATAATAAATACGATAACAAATACATATGACTTCTGTGCCAGGAGTATAATTATAACCATGAGTTTTAACATTTAATGTTAAAGAATCTAATATATTAATATCAGACAAAGATAAAGATAAATTCGGATAAACATCAAAATATACTGGATCATGAGCCAGACTAGATTGAATTATTCCCATAAGGGATTGTTTCCAATTCAAATTTCTACCATCTCTTAAAGCTGCTATGAAGCTTTCTGGTAGTCCTTCTAATGTTAAAGGTCTAAAAGCTATTTGAATTAAACCTATATGCATGAATCTGTAATTTTTCCTATAAGGCAAAATATCTTTATTGTTTAACAATCTAATAACCATTTCATTATTATGAAGTGGTACCGATGATTCTGTAGTTTTAACCACTTGTTTAAAACCAATTTTTTCAAAGGTTCCTAACTTATAGATCATTTTAGATTCTATCTTAGGAATAGTCCATTTATTCAATAAATCTAAATTATCAGGTAAATCATATTCTTCATTCAAACTGTTTTGAACAGTTTCTTTAAAACCGAAAATATTCATTTGAATAAAAAGTGCTAAATTATTATCCAGACTATTTCCATGGCTCTGATACCATCTGGGGCTTGGAATCAAGATGAGGAATATGATACGTGGCGTTGTTACACCAAACTTTTCCTTAGTGGCTTTCGCACACATGGAGGTTATTGGTTTCCAGCCTATATACCATCTTCAACTCTTATTGAGCTAAGAAAAGGAAGAATTTAAATCCCAGAATAAAATGAATATAAGATTCATATTTGGAACTTTTACAAAACATAAAAGGATTTATAAAAGATATACCAAAGAAATTAAACAACAGAGGATTTTACCGAGGTCCACCTCAGAATCATAAATTCATAAAAAATCACCCATGAACGCCTTAAACGCCATCTCGGCTAAGCAGGCTAAAGGGCTACAACATGAATTTATTTTTCCTGGTTAAACTCGAACCTTGTGTTTACCATTTCCTGGTTCATCTCTTTACCTTATGTTCTAACCAAAGACTCTTATATTACATTAAATTCCAAAAATTTAAATAGATCTTTTATTATCTCAATTTGATCTCAAGAACAAATAAATATAGATCATGTCATAGTAAGGTAATAATTTAGCACAAATAGTTTAGCCTGTCATTCAGGCTAAGCTTATGAAAATAGAAATTAAAAAAAAACAGTAAATAAAAACAGAAAATAAAAACAGTAAGTACTTACAAAGTTGTTACCAGAACTTTAAATTTTATTGATAAGCTTCAGAAGGGTTTTTACAAGAGAGAGAATAGAGGGGAGCAAACTCAACCGTGTCCTTCTAAAGACACAGAATGAACTTATTTATAGATAGAAGAGCCGGACATTAAACCCCAGATTCCATCTTAAAATAAAAACAGTAAATGCTTTATTAAAGCAAATAGTAACATGGTTACAAAATTCAAAAAGTAAAAGTGATATGCCACCCACTTTTTGTCACGATATGTCATGATAAGATGTGATATTCCACCAACTGCAGATTCTTATCCTGATGATCTTAATCATCTTTAATATTGTCTTTTAAAGAATTTTTCAATTTCTCAAAAATGTCATCTATTTGAGAAAATTGAGGAATATCATCCTCAGGGTCTTGAGCATCTTGCATCTTCATTAGATGAATAAATTATTTTCACTAGATTCGGACGCCATAGATTTATCTGATTTGGAATCAGAACCTCCAATATTCTGGAAAAGATCTTTTTTCATTTCTTCGATTTAGATCTCAATCATTTTGTCTTTTGAATATATTTCAGAATATTTCTGAGTAAGAATCTTGAAAGGACTCATAGAGGCTTTCTCCTTTTCTTGTTGATTATTAATTTCTTGTTGATATAAAGATATTTTTTCTTCCATTTGATGAAGAGTTTCATAACCATATGATTTTCCAGTTTCTGGATCATCTCTTAATAATTTGTCCCAAAATTTTGTGGAACTGGCCCTCCATATGCAAGGGATACCTTCATCAGTGTAACCGAATTCTGGCTGCCATTTCCAGATCCATGGGATACCAAATTCCATGAAAAATAGACATAGAGTCTTACCATCGATCCAATGTTCAGAAAATGATTTTTTAATACTTGGAGAAACATTTAACAAGGTATTCATTGGTTTTATAAAAACCTCTGGCAAAATCTTTGCAGATGGACCAAAAATCTTCCACCATATTAAAAACCACTTTGGAACTGGGTAGTGAAAAACATTTTCACAAATCTTTAAAAACCAAGTATGTTTTCTTTTCTCATTTTCATAAAACAAGGTTTTATTAAAACTTTCAATATAATCCCAAAAATTGAATTTAAAACTCATTTTATGATTTTCAGAATAAAATTCTTTTTCAACTAATGGAGATATACCCATTCTTCAATAGATATAATCTTCTTAATTATAAACTTTGAGAAGTTATAACTTCCTTTCTGCTGAGTATTACTGAAAAAGTGAGTTATGTCAACACTTTTTGTAGATATCAGAAGATTTTCATAAATCCTCTTTGCTTGTAGGAACCATATACATATGATGTATTGGTTAGATATCTTTCCATGATAGTCCATGGAGTTTTTTCCCATTGGGTATCTTTTTCTTCTATAAGAAGAATCAATTCTCGATGTTTTGTCTCTGTATATAGAGCTGAATCATTATCATCATCTTTTATGATATTAGCATATGATGCTGAAGATTGAGAATCTGTATTACTTCTCTTTTGTTTCAAGAATTCTTGAAATTCATTGTATAACTCATTATTTTGCTCAGTATTACTGGCTGATGAACTGGATAAGTTTTGGGCTATAAGCCTCTGTTTTCCATGCTATGCAATGATATTAGGGGGTTTTCCCCTACCTCCTCGCCCTCTATAAGAGGACTCTCCTCTTCCTCGGGAATACATATCTGTAGATGAAAACATTAGGATAAATATTCTCGAGTTAAGAAATCTGGCAAGTGATTATATTTACCTTTCTTATAAATGATTTCAAAATCAAAAGGAGCTAAATGAGCTTGCCATCTTGCAAACATTTGTTTAGAAACATCATGTTTAAAATCTTTATTAAACATAAATTTTGCAGATTTGCAATCAGTTTTTATAATAAACTTTTGATTATATAAATCATCTTGAAATTTTAAAATACATCTGACAATAGCTAAGATTTCTTTTGCTACTGTGGAATACTTTTTCTGGGCATTATTCCATTTACCAGAATAAAATCTAATAAGATATTCTTGTTTATTTTGGGGATCTTTTTGTTTTAAGATTCCTCCAAAACCTATATCTGAAGCATCTGTTTCCACAATTTTATCCCATTGGGGATTAGCAAGCATAAGACAAGGAAGGTTTTTAACATTTTCCTTAATATTTCTAACAGCTATTGTATGTCTTTCAGACCAAGGTAAAGGATTTTTCTTTAATCTATCATATAAGATAGCAGAATCTTTAGTAAGATCTTTAATATAAGGAGAAATATAATTTAAACTTCCTAAAAATCTTTGTAACTGAGTTTTATCAGTTATAATATCAGGAAATTTTGAACCAAATTCTATACTTCTCTGTATAGGAATTATTTTTCCTTTCTCAATCATATGACCAAGAAATCTAATATTAGTTTGAAATAAAATCATTTTAGATTTTGAGATAACAAGTCCATTTTGAATAACAATATTTTTAAATATATCTAAATGTTTAAAATGTATTTCAATATCATTAGAAAATACTAAGATATCATCAATATAAACAATTATAAAATTGCTGTAATTAAAAAAAAATATCCTTCATAATTTGTTGAAATTCAGAAGGGGCATTTTTAAGGCCAAATGGCATTACTGTCCATTCATAATGTCCTATTGGAACATTAAAAGCAGTTTTATATCTATCTGATTCTTTTACCTGAATCTGCCAAATTCTGATTTTAAATCAAATTTTGAAAATATGATAGCATTAACAAGTCTATCTAATAAATCTTTTTTATTAGGAATAGGATGCCTAATCCATTTTAGAACCTTATTAAGAGGTTTATAATTTATGACTAATCTTGGAACACCTCTTTCCTGTTCAGAATGTTTATTAACATAAAAAGCAGTACATGACCAAGGAGATTGAGAAGGCTTTATCAATCTTTTTTCTAATAAAGAATGAATTTCATTCTTACATAATTCTAAATATTCAGAATTCATTTGACAAGGACGAGTCTTGGTAGGAATATTCTTTTCATCAAAATTCTCTTCATATGGGAGAGAGATAATATGCTTCTTTCTATTCCAAAAAGCATTTGGAAGATCATTACATATTTCTAATGAGAACTTATTATAAATAAGTTTGATTTTCTCCTGTAATTTAGGATTCTGTAATTTATCATCTATAGTTAATATATTAACTTCTTCTTTTAAAGAATTAATCTGAAAAGTTTTCCTATTAATCTTCTCTTGTAATTCATTAAGAATTCTATGAACAGGTTTAGTTATGAACTTAAAGGAAATAGGATTACCTTTAAAAGTACCTATAATACCTGTTTCATCAACATAAGTTAAAGGATAAATTTGATAAATAAAAGGAAGACCAAGTATAAGTTGGCTAGAAATATCACTTATATAATTATAATTATAATATAATATTAATACTTATATATTAGTTGCCTCACCTAATTTTTTTTTACTTATATATTAATTGCGTGAAGTAATTTTTTATTCGAATACTTATTATAATATTAATTGTATAATAATAAGTTTACTTAATTTAATTACAATGATTGTATACGTTTTATAACTATTACTAATTATTTATTATAATAAATAAGTATTACTAATTTATTTATTGTAATTACATGTTATATTTTTTTTAATAAATAAATATTGTTATTGTAAACATTTTATAACAAATAACTATTACTAATAAATAACTATTAACAAATGATTTTTTGTTTGCAAGATGGCTGAAAATACGGATAATGTGTTGTATTTGCGGGATAGACACATATCAAATAATATCAACGCTGAAAACATGGATGCAATAATTCTGCCACGACGGTCTAACAAATGTCTTTGGAGATTGCTTAATGTTGGGATTCACCTCCGTGTCCGCCTATGTCTTGCACGCATGAGCTTCTATGGTGTCATTCAGTGTGGTCCTATTAAATATTATGATAATCATTTGCTTACAGCCATTGTTGAGAGATGGCGTCGTGAGACACACACATTTCACCTTACCCTGGGCGAGGCAACAATCACTCTGCAGGACGTTGCTCTTATTTGGGGGTTGAATATTGATGGCATTCCCATCACTGGTGTAGATACCGCGTACAACAAATATACCTTACAACAGCGATGCGCTACTTGGTTGGGTTTTACGCCTACATCTTCTCAGATTAAAGGCGCACATCTTTATCTGACCGCTTTGCTAGACCATTGCCTAAATAATATGATTAATGATCAAAGCACTGAAGAGGACGTGGCACAATATTCCCGTTGTGTTGCAATACTGATCATTGGTGGATGTATGTTTCCGGACTCAGAAGGTGCTGCTGTGAAACTTATGTATTTGCAGTTCCTTGAGGAAATAGAATTAGTGAATACGTATAGCTGGGGTTCTGCTGTGTTGGCATATCTTTGTAGAGAGTTGTGCGACACATCAATGAAATTAAAGGTCGATTTGTGTGGCCCAGTTCAGATATTGCAGGTATTTGTACACTTCTACGGTCATTATATTTGTTGTACTTATTTTTTCTTATGATTTGACTATTTCTGTTGTATGTTATTGCAGATTTGGGTGTGGTCTAGAATTACTCTTCTTTGCCCTGATAGAGCGCAACATATATCTATTTCAGAAGAGCAGGCTGCGGATGTGCTTCAGGGTCTACCATTCCCACCATACGGCGCACGGTACTAATAAGAAATAATTAACATTTATTATTATTTATTTGTTATTTAGTTTAAATGAAAATATTGTGTACTTTTATAAATTGCAGGTGGAGACGCGGATTCTCTTGGACACACACGGCCCATCATTCGGTCCGTATAATGAGAGATATGCTTGACAGGATGGTAGAAGGGCATGTAGATATATAAATTAGTTGTTTAGAGTTTGAAATTTTTTTACAAATTCAGTCTGAATTATATATTATCAAATTGCTAATCTTTTTTTCGTTTTATTTGCTTCAGTTTCTATGGACAGTTTATGATATGGAGTCCCCGGAGGTTGGCAGAATTCTTGATGGAAACAGAATTCATCTATGTCGGTCGGCATGCACATTGATCAATTTTCATATAGTTGAGATGCATAGACCAGAGCGGTGTCTCCGACAGTTTGGAATGCGTCAGGGTATTCCGCCACCTGCTACTAACTTCGACAATTTCCATAAACTGACTCGACAAGGCCGGAACAACTTTGATTGGGCAACATATCACACAGATTTTGTAGAAATGTGGAATAACAGATATAATTTTGTGATTGATGGTGATTATGTCATACCTGGTACACCCGCCATCACAGTGGAGTATGTTCGTTGGTATCATCGCATTTCACAGATAGTGCTCTCGCCTCCAGTGGTACCTTCGAACATCATTGGCTACCATCCTATTGATGCAAACTACCGGCAATTTATCGTAAGACATGTTCAACTGGTCTACATATGTACGTAAATATAATTTTTTGTATTAAATTAATGTTACATAACATATGCATCTATGTCACAGACACGCCTAGCATACACTACTCCGCCAGTGGTTTCAAGCTTTCCATCGAATGCCGCTGGTTGCGACACTCCACCCGGACCGTCATCTTCAAATATGGCATACACTACTCCGCCAGTGTTTTCAAGCTTTCCATCGTATGAAACTGGTTACAACACTCTGTTTGCTGGTAGTTTTACTGAATTTTTACAAAGTGACTTTCGACCGGGTATGAATGATAGTCGCCCTACATTTAACACGTCGCCCATACCATTTCAACAATATTCTGAGACAGAAGGGTATGACGTTGGTGGGAACATTGCCGATACAAGTACATCTACAGCCCAAACAAGTATGCATGGAGATCCTGAACAAATGTTAGGTCGTGGACGGAGAGTGATTAGAAGACCACCGTGTGGCACTGGGGGGCATCGTTATCATCAGCATTAACTATTTATTTAGATATGCAAAATTACTTACGTCGTATTGTTGTATGTTTTTCAATTTTTTTATTTGCATTTGAAGTTGTTGCTGCAACATTTGTATTTTAATAGTGTATACAAATTATTATTGAATTTTTAAAAGTGTTAAATGTTGTATTTTTGATTTATTATTCTTGTACTAATAAATTTACGGATAAAATTATTATAATGAAAAAACATAAGTATAATTCCTAAATCAAGTCAAATAAGTCAACAAACTTGATATTAAAACATCTTTATAACAATAAAACACCGAATACTATTTATTTACTACTTCTATTAAAATGTAAAATATGCGTCCCAAACATAAGTATATGGCACCATAACTCGCTCTACTCACATGCACCTACCTGCATTGAACAACAATTATTAATAAATATAAAATTTTAATGCACAATTTTGTAATTACATTAATAACTTCACATGTTATGTAATCAAAATAAGGTACAAAAACGATGAACACCACGAGGAGGCTTGAAGTCAGGGAGATCTTGCACTGCACTTGTTATACCCGCATGTCTATCAGATATAAGGCACACACCATTACACCCTCTAGTAACATGTCGTGCAACATTACTGAGGAACCAATGCCAAGACTCATAATTCTCTTCATCAACAAGCGCAAATGCTAGCGGCAAAACCTGGTTGTTGGCATCCAAAGTTACTGCTATGAGTAGTTTGTGCTTATATTTGGTGTACATATGGGTACCGTCTACGCTGATTATGTTGCGACAATGTCGAAAACCATCTACACATGGTTTGAAGGCCCAAAACACGAAGTTCAAAATTTTATGTGGATGGTCATACGGTCGAAGATGCTTCCATTCTACAATAGTTCCTGGATTGTACTTCGACAAAGCTCCCATATATTTAGAAAGTACAGTTGCAGAGCTTTCCCATGTGCCATAGATTACCTCAACTGCGCGTTTCAAACTCTGCCATGCCTTAGCGTACGATATATCATACCCATATTTTCTTTAATACTTTCTCGTACATATTTGATCTCATATGCAGGATCACAACGCACAATTCCCAAAAGTGTGCTGGCTATCATGTTTACATCAAGGTTGTGGTGATCTATACCGACTTGGGTTGACATGCATGTGTGATCATCACCATATTTTGTGATCATGAAGTAGCCTAAACTTTTTTTGAACGATGCTCGAAGTCCCCACCCACAGTTGCCACCTTCGGACCAGTTCTTGCATTTGACCTTCCAAATTGTCGGAGAACTTTGGGACAACGATATATTCACGTCTCAAAATCCGAACAGAAAAAGCCTTCACTGAAGCTATTAAATCACCTTTGCTCTTAAAAAACCATTTTTACACCGAGCTCTGGCCTTTCAGGATTGTAAAAGTTTGTTCATGAAGAAGAAGGAATACCAAATGAATCTGGAATTTGTTCGTCGTAGACTTCATTGAAAAATTGGGGAATTTCACGTAAATGTTGCTCTGGTGCAATATGAATGTTCTCTGTCATTGTTGCTCCCGACATTAACACACCCGCCGATGTCCCTTCATTTGCATTCTCAAACTGTTGATCATCTTCTCCGTCACTTGATGTAGCATAAAAATCATCATCGCTATTAATGACATGATGCGAACTGTCCCCAAATAAATCATCTTGCTCATCCATGTGTTCTGTAATCGGGGTGGGAATATTTGCAGCCTCAGCAGAATTATCAAATTCTCTGACATTTGTGGTATTTTCTTCAGGAGCCCATGAATTTAAATCCAATTGGCATGTTCTACTAGAACCCCATGCAACATCAACTCCTGATGGAACCGTGATATGATGATCCCAACCCCCTGAGGTAAAATCCAATTCTCGTGTTCTATTCATCCCCCATGCATAGTCTTCTCAGTGTGAGTCGTGATATGGTGATCCCAAGGACCAGTGTCGATCCAGAGTAGGTCTGAGCTGACTGTTCATCGATGTGATGCATAGAAGGTCCCGCTTCATTCAAACCTACTGTTCCCAAACCTTGCGTTATTACTGGCATGAATGCATCAAAATCGTAATCACTTACATTCTGTAACACTGGTGATGAATCAACATATAAGTACATGCAATCCAGTGTCGGCAACTCAAACATAAATTGTAGACATCATCATCTGTGATATAGACATGCTCTTCAATGTAACGAGACAACGAGCTATAACACTATTTCGTTGACAATTTGATGCAGCATTTTGATGGGTCGATCTCCAGCTTCCGATGCACATAACTCACCAATTGAGAAAATGTAGTAGAGCGGGGGATTTTAATGGACCTGTCGCGGGGATACTATCCAACCCTACCATCTTCAATAATGACATAGCCACCTACGTAAAGTAAGGTCTTGACAGTATCCATGTCTGTGCGAAATATAAAACATAATTAATATTAAAAATATAATATATAAAAAAATTATATAAATAGTATAATGCAACCGAAAAAAATTATAATTACATTAATACAACATAAATAATAAATTATAATATAAGAAATTATTGAAATTACCTTTTCAAATGTCGTTCAGCGGAATTTGTAATTAAATGAGCTACTGGAGTTTAATATCTGCAATTAATTACAAAAATTATCAGATATAATATACATAAAACAATTCAATATAGAATGAAAAAATATATATTCGACTTAGACTCGGCTCAATTCTCCCAAATTCTGTTACTTAGCACAATTCTCCGAAATCAAATTCTGAATTGTTGATACTCGGCGCAATTCTCTAAAATTATAAGATTTGACAGAAAAATATCAAATCAAATTAGGAATTCCAATAATCACACGATCAATGCAATTTATAAAGGGAGGAGAATCACAGATTCTTTATAACTAACAAATAATACCACGGAGTGAAGAAAAATAAAGAGCTGCGCAAGAAGAATGCCGAAAACTTGATCTGAAGGACTGATGAATTCACCAAATACTCGGTGTAATTTATTACATAATTTTCAAAAAATTTTGTATATAACAACACAAATTAAAAATTAATATAATTTATTTACATTAAACTTTTAAGTAAGTTATTTCAAAATATATAGTCTGATAAAAAAATTTAATTAGAATTATCAATTTCTTATATTACTTGCATTAACATAAATTTTTTATAATATTATATAATTATATTAACGTGCTCAAAGTTATAGTAACTAAACACTATTTCATATATAATTTTTTTTAAAAAAACATAACAAAATACTTTATAATTCATTAGTATTAAGTACAATAATATTAACTCATTCTTATTTAAATTAATTTAATTATATTAAAAATATTAACCTTCAAAATAGTTCAAAAATCACAATATCATATTTATTATTTTTTTAATATTCCAACTATTTTTAATATCGCGATTAATATTAAAAATATAATATTTAACTAATGATACTTAATCATATAATGTTAGTATCCAAAAATTATAATTATATTAATATAATATAATAATACAAACAAAATAGTTAAAAAATTACTTAAATTAACCTTCTCCAACGGAAGTGTACAGAACTTGTAATAATATCAACGGACGGTGCTAATATCTGAAATAAATGACAAGTATTATAAAAAAAATTACACAAAAAAATATTAATTCTTAATATATAATTATAATATTATCAACGAAATTAAACATTACCTCTCGATATATCTTCAAATGAAAAGGATGATTAAATCAACAATTAATATTAATACAATATCGAATTAGAAAAGATCCGAATGCGAGAATTATCACCGAAAAAAAAATATTTTCGGTCGAAAAGAAAGAAGGAAAGGGTTACGATTTTGAGGAGAGGAACATTTCTATTTATAGTGGGAACACACACGGTGTAGACGCGGAATGGACACCTGAATCCGTGACCACTCACTTTTTTTTTTGGTTTTTTTAATTTTTTTTTTAAAAAAGATGAATCCGCTGCAGTGTGCAGCGGATTGTTATATTTTTATAAAACCTTCACAGTTTGCAATATTTTATAATTATTATTTACTTTATAATATTTTTTAAAAAACCCCAAATTTGGGGCCAAAATTGTGTACGGACTGGAAGAAAACTAATATTTTCGTAGGGACCCGTAAAGAAAAACTTACCAACACTTGGGGTTGAAATATTGAGTAGGGTCCTCGTCGTACGTGGAAATCGTATGACAAATCTTGGATTGCATTTTCTTTAGGAAATTACAAGTTTTTATAGAAATCGATGCTCACAAGCACGAGATTAAACCCAAACTCCACGGTGACTAAAATACAACAACAAAGCAAAATCACCATGGACAAAAAGAAACTTGCAGATATTTGTTATCTTAACCTCGATGAAAGCATGGACCTTTTAACACGAATGATAACATGATTTATAATTTTGCGTTAATATGGTGGTTTATCCGGTACGCATCGAATAATAACAGTCGTAGATTCTCACATCGTAAAATAAAAAGTCCTTTAACATGATGATCATTTCGAAAAATTCAAACTCTCGTGCCCACCGCAGATCCAAGGTTAGAAACATCCGACTCCGAGATCGAAGTTTCCGATCAAGTCATATTGGATCAGGTATACAAAACACTCTCTTCACGTCAGTGGCGGAGAAAATATAGTTCTATTCGAGCTAGAATTTTAAAAACTTTAGAATCTTTTCATAATTTAAATTGATCTACTCGGACTAATATCATTAATCCAAAATTATACAAAATTTATATATTTTTTTTAAAAAAAATTGGGCTAACCCGAGTATTTTACCATGTGGCTCCGCATGCTTGGCACTATCTTCATATAATTAACAATATTGAAACTCAAAATATTGCAAAAAGAAGATCGAGCTTCTTATTTTTGAATCAACAAGTTGCATTGGTATTTGATTTTACATCTTTGATTATCATCTTAGAGCACCGTTGATACAAATGATGAGATTCAATCTTTGAATACAAATGTTTGATTCAAATTTTATAATAATTTAAATTAAAAATAACTATTTTAATTTTATATTTCAATTTATCGTCAGTAATTCTATATATCCTAGCTATTTATACCCCCAAGCCAATCAGTTGCTTGTGAATATAATATCACACATATATCTCTCCAATAGAAAATTATTAACGTCCCCACGTTTTCCTCAACCAGACTTGTTTAATTGTTTCCTTCAACGAGGGTGGTTGCCTTGTCCTTATCAAAAATTAGTAGTTAAATTGAGATTTCGTTTTGTTCGTATATTTTATAAGATATTTATAATATCTGAATTTAAAACAAAAATTTTCGACGATTCATGCTTTGTTTCTTTTGAGTTCAAATGTTCATATAAACTTCTGCTTAAAAATACGCCGATAATGTTACTCTCAGTGTAACATACCTCGACCCCCCGAATTAATTTGATGACCCATCAAATTTTTTTTATTAAATAACGATTATAATAATAAACATTCAATTATTAACACAGAAGAAAATAAGCTCTTTGGCATGTGAAAGTGATTCAAAAATATAGAAGGTTGAATCTTGTTAAATAATTTTGAAACTTGACCTTGACATGTGTTACATTTATATTTAATTTTTTTTATTATATTACAATATAATAATATATCCTACAATATTTGTATTGTAGAGTATCTTAGCATATGACTAGAAATCTATTTATTTTTTAATAATGATATAATTTTTTATTTACGAATTTTTTACTTTTTTTCTGTTGTTCAATTCCCAAAAATCTCCATAACATATTGATCTCTCTATTTTACCTAAACCCTTGACATGCATCATATATGCATACATTAAATTTTTTTAGATTTAAATAATTTTTTATAAAATCTAACAATTATATTAAATTAAAAACTACACATGAATTTGTATAGAACTATTTAATAATAATTAGATCAATTATTTAATATAATTATTTTAATAAATTTTAAAATTCCCTGAGTTATATAATATTTAAAATAAAATAAAATAAAGAAATATTTAATAATTTTAAAAAATTTCAAAAGTGAATAATCATGCATGCTAATCAGAATTAAGTTTTAAATTTATCAAAAATAGATTTGTATAATATTTACTATTTAATAAAACAGAATACTATTAAATTTGATAGATAGTTAAGCTTTTCATATTTTAAAAATTCGTCACGATCTCACAATAATTGCTCCGAATCATCTTGTTTTATTATATTGTATTAATATTAATATATTATGATACCATATGGATGGGCCAAGCCCACTATCCATAGCTTATCTATGATTCAAATGGAGACAGATCCATCAAAGCCTATGTATTCTCCTATAAATATCATGTTGGAGTGTTTTAATTCATTCATTATATTATTTTCAGCAGCACTCTTAGCTGCTCCCTCCATATATTCTCAGTCTCTGACTTGAGCGTCGGAGCCTACGCCGGGACACCTTCTCGGCCCCCTTCTAACGGTCTTATTCGTGATTTCAGGCTCAGGATAATTGCAAAACCTGCATCTGAACTAGTGACAATTACTTGAAACGGACCCTAAATTTTCCGTGATATCATATAATATATATATAATATATATATATATATTTATGATAATAAAGATGTAAATATGTGTACAACGTGGAGCCACTAGTTAACACGGGAGGCTTAAAAAAAGTACAATTTTACTTGTGTATTATTATTTAGTGTATTTATATTTTATTTTAATCATAAAAGTAGAGATATTTTTAGATGTTTATATATATATATCATAGGGGCCGAAACAATTTATAAAATGCATTACATGCATTGGAATATCTCAAAGAGAATATTCGAAGTTCACTTTTGTGCTGGCCTAGTGAATAAGTAGTTTTCGGGGATACACCGTCAGATAAGGTCTTCGGTGAGTAAATTTCTGGTTTGAGCGAGTTAATTTGTGGTTCTTTATTAATCTTATATAAATAATTTTATTTTAATAATATTTTACGATTTTATTCAAATGACATTATTTTTATGTATACATGAGCAGCTGCATAGATAAAACCCTTAAATATATTAAAGTACCATGAGTTCTGTCTCTCGACGTAAAATAATGAATTCATTAAGAAATGTACCGTATATTTTAAACAGGTTCATAATCAAATCAGCTGTCTAAAACAAGATAAAGTTTGTTTGAACTTGGGACTAGCATCTATGATAAACATCATGTTTCATTGGTAATAACATTAAGACATTTATTAACATAGATGAGTGATCATTTGATGATACAATGAACAACTTTATCTCGGATTTTTCAGTGGTTATCACGTATCGAGTGGAATAGTCTTCGGTGATGGTTGTACACCATTAATCCTTTGACCAGGGACAATGAAGAGACTTTACGTACTAGCATGCACTTTGATCCGTTTATCGACTCCATTGAGGGTCATCAGATTGCGAGATTGAGTGTAGTTTCGAAATATGTATGAGCAAATATGTACTCGAAGATTCACCGTCTGCCTATGCGAAGATATCCTATGTGATACGATGAGTTAATGATGCAAGAATATCTGACCAAGTAAAGACATTGATATTTTGGCAAGATGTTTCTTCTGTTGCACATATCATGTCACTGTTATTACTGAATATATATCATTTTTTATCCAATTCAAATGCAACTCTCGATACACTAATGGTTGCAGATTCGATCATGATATGAGTTAAAGGAACCGTATTATACGCTAATCATAACTAAGGTTCTTGCAGGCATTATTAGTGATAATTAGGAGATCACGGGCGATGCTACTAAACACTTTACCAAATACAGATAGCTAGGTGCATCAATTTGAGTTCTGACATTCTGATCAAGTAGTTGATGAAAAGAATGATGCTAATTAGGATAACCCGAATAATGTTATTCTGAATAATAAGAAGTTGTGAACCCATGACCGTTCTATCGTTGAATTATTGAGGGTCACACAATATCGGATTATGTGTTTCCGTTGAGATAATCAAGTTCAAGGAGTTGAATTTGAAGTTTGATAGAGATCAAACAGATTGCTAATAAATAAGTTTATAAGTTGATTCCATGTACTGGATTTGTGAGATGCTTATATATAATTTCGGCCACCTTGAAAATTTTTTTGTTCGCTAAATTTTTTTCTCCTTCTCCTCCCACACAAAATTTCGGCCACCTCGAAATTTTCGAAAAAAAATTCACTATAATTATCGTCCCAGATATCTGAAATTCTTGCGATCTAGTCTCAATGCAAAAATTATTTTGGATCTCTAGTGCGATCTAAACAAGGAATCCAGTCTCAAATCGTGGACTTGATTAAGCGATCAAAGTATGAAGATCCGCTCGAAGAGATTTACAAGAAGTGTTATATCTGCTTAAATCAGATAATTGGAGCCGACGTTAGATACATAAAGACAACAATTCTAAACATTCTATTCATGTTTTTTGGGCCAGAGATGATTTTCTAATTTTCAAAAAAAATTGAAATAATTGATATTTTATTAAAATACAGTCGAATTTACCTTTGATTAAATTTTTGATAAAATTACGGTTGGATTTTAATTATTTATAGCAAAAGATGTTTGACAAGAAATTAAATAATTGAATTTAAATAAAAATATTTTTAACCTATTAATTATGGCGGATAGGGACCAACAAACTTGACACACTTTCAATCCTAAAAACGACAACCTATTCTGAAAATAGGATGAAAATTGTTTGAGAAATTAAGTTTTGGTGAATTGACAAGGCTACTGATTCAAAAGAGTCTAGACAAACTGAATTTATAAGAGAAACCAATAATTAATATGTAAATAGTTTCACGAAGCAAAACTGATATTCAGAGCCCAACCGATGTCTTAACATAAATGATGGAAATAGTTGGATAGTCACTGATCAGTCTGACTAGTCTGAATTACTAAAATCAGCCAAACTGTTTGACGAACATTGTGTAAGATTTTCATAACATTCTCTAGTGAGAAATTCCAACTGATAGACCAGATAAGATCGTATAATAAATTTATCATTCGTTAGAATGTCAAAGTCATATCACTAACCAAATATATGATTCGTCAGAAAGGACAATGACATGACACAACGACATTTATA